>NC_064642.1:601433600-602683600 GCF_023864345.2 Schistocerca serialis cubense | reverse complement strand
TTATGAGCATGACAGGAGTATCGTTCAGCTTACTAGCTTCCCGTTAGTTCAGTCTCCCTTCGCGATGCTGTGTAAATCCTTCTTCCTTACGTGTGCCCTGGGAACGGTGTTGTCCCATACGGGTTCTCCATCAGGCCTCTGGCAGAGTGCTTAATTCCCACAGAGCCGCCTCGCCAGGCCTCGAAGCGATGTGAAGTAACCTCTGCGGAGGGGCGGACGTCCACGTGGCCCATGCCGGGAGAGCGCAGCAATCTGTTGAGTGGCGCGGGTGATACCCAAAGGATCCCACGCCTCTTCGGCTGAAAGGCGCTGTACACCAGATCTGCATCACGCTCTTATACGCAGGGGCTACTGCGGAAAAAAAAAAAAGAAACAGAAATCGTATTAGCCGTCGAGAACCTCTGTATGGATGCCTAGGCACCGTCAGCATGCGAGTCAATTTCCATAACCTCTACGGCGTTTCATTTGGTGACAGGGACGGAATATGGAGATGGAAAAGAAGTTGACACAGAAGGAGGTGAAAACTCCAGACATACTCCTACAGTGGCGAACCAAAACATTATGAGCACCGGTCTGCCTTTGGAATGCAAGACAGCGGCGATTCAGCATGCCATTGATTCGACAAATTCTTGGTACGCGTCTTGAGATGCGCGGCACCAAATGTCTATGAAGAAGTCACGCAGTTCCGGTAAGTTACGCACCGGTGGTTATATCGAGGCGCGGGTGGTGTTCCTTGGCTCTTCAGAGCTGTTCCATCGGTTTCAGATCGCTTGGATTTGATGGCCAATGTGAGTTAACTACATCAAAGTGAGTTAACTATCACTCTCCTCGAATTAACTATCATTCTCCTCAAACTAGTCTAGCACATTCGGGGCTTGTCACACGGGGAGTTATACTGCTGGAAGCTGACGTCGCCATCGAGGAGACATCAAGCACAAAGCAGGCAGGTCGTAAAAATGTTCATGTGGTCCACAAATGTCATGCTGATTTCAGTTACTGCTACAGGCCCCACAGTATATTACTGCACTCACCGGCTTGCGTCTTGTTTCTTTGAAGCACAAAAAAAAGAAAGAAATGCTCAGCCTGGACCTTGTCGTCTTTTATCAGAGCTTCGGTGGGATGCTGCCTGTGCGGCCCTCCACAGACGGGCTCGTCGTTCTGTGAATGGTCGCGTCGATAGCATCTGTGGATTTTCCGGGGTGCCAAGTGTTCTCAGCGAACTTAGCACTGGGAGAAGACAATCACCGCCTTTCGGTGGGCAATTTCCTGGCGCTCATTTGAATAAAGCGTGTTACTTCGACCCCACTGCAGCGCAAGCACGTACTCGTACCAGAGTAGATGGCGCTCTACTGAGTCCGGTAGAGAAAGAGTCAGATGTCATATAATTCGCAAATCATTGATCATACCATCACGCCGTATATGAAATTAACTACACGATCACTTGTAATGTGCATGTGCAATTTTTTGGTCAGTATTAACACCCACAGTGTAAATAAGTTGTTTAATATTACCATAACAGTCTTCTTACGATGACGTAAACGCGTACACAATAAAGCTTCAAATAAAGTAATATCAGTTTGTATGTATCAGCTGTACTTGAATAGTTACTGAAAATTATAGCTACAATAAAGATTGTATAAAGTTTAGTTACTTGGAAGGGTTACAATATTAAGACTGTTGACATTGCTTCGCTTTCTGATCATTCCAAATTACTTCCATGTAAATCTTTGAAGGTTAGACGTACTGTCTCGCCTTCCGCACCCGCCTGCCCTCTACCACTTCCATCCTTCACTAGTACGTAAGTTACCACCACTCCTTAAATTACTAGAACACCACACTTTATTGTCTGTCTAGGCTGCATAAATTAGTAAAATTTTGACCGGTTTCGGTTTCATCAAACCATCTTCATATCCGACTACGTCGACTAGAAGAGGAACGAGTCAGTTTCTATTCCTTTTATGACAGAACATTCAAATTTGTAGACTGTGTCTATACGGCCAACAAAATTTTTTGTAACCATCGTAATGTTGGTCTTTCCAATATAACATAAAAATCATTTTTGCAATTTGACGCTTTAGTAATGTACTCTTGTAACATTTGTCAATGGTCCTTCAATACATCTTAGACCTGCTAGAACGAGCCAAAGTTAACTAAAACTTTGACGAATGAAATGAAACTGAATGTCGTACTCATCTTGTAAACTGGCTGTTATCAGGCTCGTCGTCCATTATCACCAAGGGCAGATCAGAGGTCTTTGGTCTTACATCACCAAGTGAAAGGGCGTCTTCACGCTATCACTTCACATGGTTTCTCCCATATGCTGATTTATGACAACAGTAACAAATTACATTATTCATCTTTTGGCACTAAAGAGAGCTTCTTCAAACGCCTTTTTTTTTCATGCTCAGAAAACAAAGACCATCAGCGCAGTATATTAGTGGTCCGACAAAAAGGCTCATAAGAACTGGCTGCACTGCACTAAGCAACTGAAGTGTTCGCTTTGGCAAGAATCTCACCCTATTCCTCCAGAAACATCTAGAAGCCTCTATTAGTCAAGTTGACTAATAGAACAATTTCCGCTTTGAAGAACACAGATAAACTTAAATGAAACTATATTTTCATGACAACACCATTCTCAGAAATATAATATAAACAAAAAGTACTTACACAACTACGAAATTAAATTTAATAATGTTCTGTGTAAAGGAAATTGTACATAATTAAAGTTACAGTTTCAAAACTCTGCAGAAAGAGAATGACTCGTCGGAATGACGTCAAATTTGAACAGAACCTTATTGATGCATGGGGAAACTTAATGAGAAAAGAAAAACGAAAATTTGACCACTAGATGGCGCTGAAAGCATCTGAAAGTAAATCGGGTTGGCTACAAATGACAAATGAATCGCAATACGACGGCTGTGGTCTGTGTTGCACATTGCATCGTCCGCACTGTGTAATGTGCATGACTGAAGGTATTAGGTACTTAACAGTTGAGGCGCTGGCAGTTAGGTAAGCCCTTCCATCACAGCAGGGTCGTACTACGACGAATTGGAAAAATAACATTTCAAATGTTCTCAGGCCGAAAACAGCATAAAAAGAAAAATGCCACCGGTTTTTGATTGTCCTGTAGCCAAAACCGCATAAAAAGCAAAGTACAATCGGTTTTTAACTGTCCTTGTTGAAAAATCGCATAAAAGCAAAATGACATCGGTACTTCACTGCCGCATTATTCGGTACTCTGTACACCGTTTTCTGCCACAGGTTGAAACCGAGAAATAGCATGTTCCACAACAGATAGGAGTGTCTCGGGGATCACGTTCAGAGCGCGTTGCGCAGTGCCTGCCTTCTGTTCAGCTACGTTCGTAATTGAAGCACTGAACACAATGTCGCTCAGATAGCCCCACAGCCAAAGGGTTATCTTGGATTAAAAAGAGCCTACCAACACATCCACGCTGTTGATAGGCTGAAATAGCGATGATACTCGAAAGACTCTCACAGGGTTTACCAGTGACCGTACAGGTAACGGGACGTGGATGACTCATCTCCTCGAAAAAATACGGCCCTACGATAAACGACGCCGTCAATCCCCGCCACACAGTCACTTCTGGAAAATGATGTAGTGCCGGTTGTTGTGCGTGTGGATTTTCCATTGCCTATATTCTGCCACTCTGCATAATGACATGTCCTTGGAGAAGGAAATGCGTTTCGGCGGGCCTTTTTGGCCGAGCGGTTCTAGGCGCTTCAGTCTGGAACCGGGCGACCGCTACGGTGACGGGCGAGAATCCTGCCATGGTTATGGGTGTGGGTGATGTCCTTAGGTTAGTTAGGTTTAAGTTCTCGGGAACTGATGACCTCAGATGTTATGTCCCGTAGAGCTCAGAGCCATTTGAACCATGTCAAATGCGTTTCGACTGTTCACACACAATGTTCCACGGCCACTATTTGTCCACTTCCATACGAGCCAGAAATCCCATAGCAAACGGCTGTCTTACTGGCAGGTCAGCAGCAAGCAACTTCTGACCACAGATGATTTTGTATGGATAGCAATGCAAAATGTTTAGTAAGATTTTATACATCTTGCTGGCAATCATGTCCAACGTTCGGGAAATTCCGCGTGCACTGCATGTTTGCACACCACCGCTCGACTACTCCAGCAATGCTGTGGCCACACCTTCGATAGACGTCGGATCAACTCCTTTCCTCCTGAAATTTGCGTGCCAAAACATTTGTTGTAATTTTGGAGTCATTTCCTCCAGACCCTTAGGAGTCTTCGGATCAATGCTTTTTTTTCACACGCTTGACTGTCCGAAACTTCTGCAGGGCTACTGGCACATCGTCACCGTCCTCGTAAAGGAGCTTTACCAGACAGTCATTGTGATCGCCTCGGAAACAAACTGAGGAACAGTCGTGTGCCGTGCGCGTATTGTTGTGCATATTCGCACGCCCACAGCGCCATCTATTGATCAGAGTTACGTTAATAGTTTTTTGTTGTTGTATGAGGTTTCCCCCTATACGGATAATATGCCGTTCAGATTTGAAGTCATTCTGAACATTGGTTCTCTTTATACAGCGTTTTGAAACTGGAACTTTCATTATGGACACCATGTACAATACTGGCCATTAAAATTGCTACACCATGAAGACAACATGCTACAGACGCTAAATTTAACCGACAGGAAGAAGATGCTGTGATTTGCAAATGATTAGCTTTTCAGAGCATTCACACAAGGTTGGCGCCGGTTTCGACACCTACAACGTGCTGACATGAGGAAAGTTTCTAACCCATTTCTCATACACAAACAGCAGTTGACCGGCGTTGCATGGTGAAACGTTGTTGTGATGCCTCGTGTAAGGAGGAGAAATGCGTACCATCACGTTTCCGACTTCGATAAAGGTCGGATTGTATCCTATCGTGATTGCGGTGTATCGTATCGCCACATTGCTGCTCGCGTTGGTCGAGATCCAATGACTATTAGCAGAAGAATATGGTTCACGAGGGTAATACGGAACGCCGTGCCGGATCCCAACGGCCTCGTATCACTAGCAGTCGAGATGACAGGCATCTTATCCGCATGGCTGCAACGGATCATGCAGCCACGTCTCGATCCTTGAGTCAACAGATGGGGACGTTTGCAAGACAACAACCATCTGCACGAACAGTTCGAAGACGTTTGCAGCAGCATGGACTATCAGCTCGGAGACCATGGCTGTGGGTATCCTTGACGCTGCATCACAGACAGGAGCGCCTGCGATAGTGTACTCAACGACGAACCTGGATGCACGAATGGCAAAACGTCATTTTTTCGGATGAATCCAGGTTCTGTTTACAGCATCATGATGGTCGCATCCGTGTTTGGCGACATCGCACATTGGAAGCATGTATTTGTCATCGCCATACTGGCGTATCAGCCGGCATGATGGTATGGTCTCGGTCACCACTTGTTCACACTGACGGTACTTTGAACAGTGGACGTTACATTTCAGATGTGTTACGACCCATGGCCCTACCCTTGATTCGATCCCTGCGAAACCCTACATTTCACCAGCGTAATGCACGACCACATGTTGCAGGTCCTGTGCGGGCTTTTCTGGATACACAAAATGTTCGACTGCTGTGCTGGCCAGCACATTCTAGCAATCTCTCACCAACTTAAAACTTCTCTTCAATGGTGGCCTAGCAAGTGGTTCGTCACAATACACCAGTCACTACTCTTGATGAACTGTGGTATTGTGTTGAAACTGCATGGGCAGCTGTACCTGTACACGCCTTCCAAGCTCTGTCTGACTCAATGGTCAGGCGTATCAAGGCCGTTATTACGGCCAGAGGTGGTTTTCTGGGTACTGATTTCTCGGGATCTATACCCAAAATTACGACATGTCAGTTCTAGTGTAATATATTTTTGCAATGAATACCCGTTTATCATCCGCATTTTTTCTAGGTGTAGCAATTTTAATGGCCAGTAGCGTATTTTTGGCTCCAAGCAACTTCTAGTCTAGGGGATGATGTAGAGGTCCAGGTTTGTTGAACATTAGTGAAAATAGTACATTTTCCATCCAGGCATGGCGAAACAATGAAATTTATGCATCAGTTTTCTGCACATCGCTAAAGGCATGCTATACGTTTGAGAAAAGCTATAAAGATAGTACTATAATTGATGATAGTAAAAATTACAGAAGTTTAATATGTAATTACATAATTAAAATAATAGTTGGAATGATTATGGTGTATTTCACACCACAAAAATTATAAGAATTTCATATGTTGTTTCACTTAACTGTTTGTTATCAAACATTGAGAATGCTTTCTAAAAATTATACAAGCTGCTGAATTAATGGATGTTAAAACTTTATGAGAAGTTTCGGAACCAAAATGTAGTTAAGTGCGAAACCGCTGCCATTTATGATCAAAGATAACAAATGTAATTTATAGGATAATTAACTTCATTTAAAATAAATATAGAAAGTATGTTCCAAGGTATTACCAAGAAACTTGGAAAGGTATGAAATTTAAATAAATATTGCTATACAATACATCGACCACATAGGCTCGCGTCTTGTACTTTACATTTGCAGTTGTAGGTACAACACAGCTGAAAAAATAATCGATCCACAAATTTCATCATATAAGTTTAGTATCGTAATCTACCGTTGATCAAAGATAACTCTAATGCTGGTTCGTTATATCGTGACACTAAACACGAACAACACCAACACATCCTCGTGGCCGTTCTAGCTGTCACAGAGAACTGCATCTGTAATATTTTACGTACTCGCCGATGTTGTGTACGTATACGACGTTACGTTGACGTGTGTCCTCAGCGTCCTTCGTAGCGGCATGTCTGAATAAAATCTTCTCGGTTTCCAAGTAGCGTCAGTTCGAATAAAGTTCTCGACGGCTGTCTCTATCGTCATCGTCGAAAGTAAAACCACTGACTGCCGGGACTGGCAAGGTTTTCCTTTTATGTAGCCACGATTTGAGCCTCTGACATCAACCAGACAGAGCCAAAACGACGCATGTGCGAAGGTGAGTTTGGCAGCTCATAACAGCTCCGGACCGCCGTGGGACCGAATGACGTCAGGTGGGACGCGGGGCCGGCGTTAATTTTGAAATCGCCGCTCACGCCTCCCTACAAGCGCCAAGTAATAGTCGTTGCATCCTTTCGACATGCAAAGCCCGCCATCACGGCCCACTTAGTGTGTACCTACGGTCCTTGTTAAAATTGTTGCTGTTCTTTCTAATCTCAGTAGCCTTTTTTTTTATAACGCAGTCCCAATATGTTGATGCTTGAGCCAAGACGACATGCAAAAATGTGTGCAGTATACTGCTGCATCCATTTTCAATAACCTTCCATTCGAATTAAAAAATCTTAGCAGTAATCCACGCGGTTTCAAGTTGAAGAGTTTCCTCATGGGTCACTCATTCTATTCTGTCGAGGAGTTCCTTGAAAAATTAAGCTGATTCTTATAGTATTGCTGATAGTGTTTACTTAAACTTATGGACTGACTTTTTTTCAGGTTCGTGAACATTTATTTTTAATCTGTTATTACTTTTATGTTGTAAGTTCATGTACTGACACGTTCCATGACCTTGGAGATTTGCTCCTCAATTTGGTTCTACGGAACTCGACGTGTAAATTAAAAAAGTAAAAAAGACCTCTCTTCAGACTGTTTTTTGTGTCTGTTTTCGGGCAATGCTCGGCTATGGCCGACTTGTCAAGCGCTCTTTGCTTGATACGTCTCCTGTGCTCAGTACAGTGCTCTGCAACTGCGCGAATTACCAGACCTAAGCAGGTGCTGCAGCATGCGCAAAGGACACCATATAAGCCACGCACACGAACAACTTTGTCGTCTTTAACAGGGCGCAACATTCCTCGTATCATAGGGCTGGGCCAGTACATTGATCGCAGTCCATGTCTCTGTAGCACACGTCCAAATTTGCTGCTCGTTGCCTCACCGTAAGGCACGAAAGCGGCCGACCTGGCCTCTTCAGCCGATCCACAAGGCGTCCTACTTCGGTGGCTCCTGAAAGCGTCTGCAATGTCTCTCTTGCTACACTACTGGCCATTTAAATTGCTGCACCAAGAAGAAATGCAGATGATAAACGGGTATTCATTGGACAAATATATTGTACTAGAACTGACATGTGATTACAGTTTCACGCAATTTAGGTGCATAGATCCTGAGAAATCAGTGCCCCGAACAACCACCTCTGGCGTGATAACGGCCTTGATACGCCTGGCCATTGAGTCAAACAGATCTTCGATGGCGTGTACAGGTACAGCTGCCCATGCAGCTTCAACACGATACCACAGTTTATCAAGAGTAGTGACTGGCGTATTATGACCAGCCAGTTGCTCGGCCACGATTGACCAGACGTTTCGAGTTGGTGAGAGATCTGGAGAATGTGATGGCCAGGGCAGCAGTCGAACATTTACTGTATCGAGAAAGGCCCGCACAGGACGTTCAAGATGCGGTCGTGCATTATCTTGCTGAAATGTAGAGTTGCGCAAGGATTGAATGAAGAGTAGAAAAAAATGGGTTCTGAGCACTATGGGACTTAACATCTGTGGTCATCAGTCCCCTAGAACCTAGAGCTACTTAAACCAAACTAACCTAAGGACATCACACTTATCCATGCCCGAGGCAGGATTCGAACCTGCGACCGTAGCGGTCCCGCGGTTCCAGACTGAAGCGCCAAGAACCGCACGGCCACACCGGCCGGCCAGTGAAGTGTAGAGCCACGGGTCGTAACACATCTGAAATGTAACGTCCGCTGTTCAAAGTGCCGTCAACGAGAACAAGAGGTGACCGAGGCGTGTAACCAATGGCACCCAACACCATCACGCCGGGTTATACGCCAGTATGGCGATGACGAATACACGCTTCCAATGTTCGTTCACCGCGATATAGCCAAACACGGATGCGACCATCATGATGCTGTAAACAGAACCTGAATTCATCCCAAAAAAGCGACGTTTTGCCATTTGTGCACCCCGGTTCGCCGTTAAGTACACCATCGCAGGCGCTCCTGTCTGTGATGCAGCGTCATGAGTAACCGCAGCCTTGATCTCCGAGCTGATAGTCCATGCTGCTGAAAACGTCGTTAAACTGGTCATGCAAATGGTTGTTGTAAAGCAAATGTCTCCATCTGGTGACCCAGGGATCGAGACGTGGCTGCACGATCCGTTACAGCCATGCGGATAAGATGCCTGTCATCTCGACTGCTAGTGTACGAGGCCGTTGGGATCCAGTACGGCGTTACGTATTACCCTCCTGAACCCACCGATTCCATATTCTGCTAACAGTCGTTGGATGTCGACCAACGCGAGCAGCAATGTCGTGATACGATAAACCGCAATCGCGGTAGGCTGCAGCCCGACCTTTATCAAAGTCGGAAACGTGATGGTACGCATTTCTCCTCCTTACACGAGGCATCACACCAACGGTTCACCAGGCAGCGCCGGTCAACTTCTATTTATGTATGAGAAATTGGTTGGAAACTTTCCCCCTGTCAGCACGTTGTATGTGTCGCCACCGGCGCCATCCTTGTGTGAATGCTCTGAAAAGCTAATCATTTGCATATCACAGCATCTTCTTCCTGTCGGTTAAATTTCGCGTCTGTAGCACGTGGTGTATAACCAACGCCTCTGGAAACGTGTCTCAAGTTCTGAAAATCAGACTCGAGGTGGTCGTCGTCAGAAATAGTGTTTGCTCAGTATACTAACGTGTACAGTACCGCATTCTTGTTTGTAGGGTGGTGAAAACTGTCGACGTTCAAGTATCTATCAGTGTACCTCGGTTCCCTGTACACTGAATGACCAGGCCAGTCTCGTGCCCTTCGCTCAACTAAAACATCCAAGAACGATAGCTTGCCATAATTCTCCATGTCAAAGGTAAATTTAATGATGGGATGGACACCGTTCATGTGGTCGACAAACTTTTGCTGTGCATTTTCATCGTGAGACCGAATCAGGACATTGTCCTCGACGTACCTCAGAAAGCGAGACTGACGCAACGCCGCGGAGTTCAGAGCCTGCTCCTCAAAAAGCCCCATGGAAAAATTCGCTGCTATCGGATAGAGTTGTGATGTCACCGCTGTGCCATCCGTCATTTCATAATAATCGTCGCGGTGCAAGAGGTACGTTGCCGTTAGAACACTGACATACGACCACGTTTTCTGGGTGCTTCACTTTTTCTGCCAGGTAGTACAATGCAAATACAGAATGTAAGGGTAGGGTTTTCTAGTTATGACGGCTGTGACGTCGGACTGCAGCGGCGCGCAGATGGGCCGGCGCGTACAGTTGGTGTTGTGCTCAGAGAACCACCGCGCGACGGAGTGGGCATGAATACATGCATGCTGTGGGCGCCGGCTGCGGCGGCGGCGGCGGCGGCGGTGGCGGCCGCTGTCGCCGGAATGGAATCTCGGCTGCCTGGTATTATACGGCACGGTGAGGGCGTGTGTGCAAACTGCCGGCTCGCGGAATAGCGTCCAGCCGGGCAAGCGGCGAGCGGCGCGTGCTCTAGATGAAATACTCCGACCACGATGGCTCGTTGTAACTGCTTAGAGTCCATGACTCCCGCTGTACAACATTCCGTGTAACTACTTTCAGTTTAATACATATACCTCATTACTAAATTACTGCTATTAATGTAACGCTCAAGAGTAAACAGGAACGGTGCAGTATAGGATACGCATCATGCCCTGCTAAGGCCTCGACATGTACACTACTGGCCATTAAAATTGCTACACCACGAAGATGACGTGCTACAGATGCGAAATTTAACCGGCAGGGAAAAGATGCTGTGATATGCAAATGATTAGCTTTTCAGAGCATTCACGCAAGGTTGGCGCCGGTGGTGACTCCTGCAACGTGCTGAAATGAGGAAAGTTTCCAACCGATTCCTCATACACAAACAGCAGTTGACCGGCGTTGCCTGGTGAAACGTTGTTGTGATGCCTCGTGTAAGGAGGAGAAATGCGTTCCATCACGTTTCAGACTTTGATCAATGTCGGATTGTAGCTTATCGCGATTGCGGTCTACCGCATCGTGACATTGCTGCTCGCGTTGGTCGAGATCCAATAACTGTTAGCAGAATATGGAATCGGTGGGTTCAGGAGGGTAATATGAAACGCCGTGCTGGATCCCAACGGCCTCGTATCACTAGAAGTCGAGATGACAGGCATCTTATCCGCATGGCTGTAACGGATCGTGCAGCAACGTCTCGACGTCTCGATCCCTGAGTCAACAGATGGGGACGTTTGCAAGACAACAACCATCTGCACGAACATGTCGACGACGTTTGCAGCAGCATGGACTGTCAGCTCGGAGACAATGGCTGCGGTTACCCTTGATGCCATCACAGACAGGAGCGCCTGCGATAGTGTACTCAACGACGAACCTGGGAGCACGAATGGCAAAACGTCATTTTTTCGGATGAATCCAGGTTCTGTTTACAGCATCACGATAGTCGCATCCGTGTTTGGTGACATCGCGGTGAACGCACATTGGAAGCGTGTATTCGTCATCGCCATACTGGCGAATCACCCGGCGTGATGGAATGGGGTGCCATTGGTTACACGTCTCGGTCACCTCTTGTTCGCATTGACGGCACTTTGAACAGTGGACGTTACATTCCAGATGTGTTACGACCCGTCGCTCTACTCTTCATTCGGTCCCTGCGAAACCCTACATTTCAGCAGGACAATGCACGACCGCATGTTGCAGGTCCTGTACGCGCCTTTCTGGATACAGAAAATGTTCGACTGCTGCCCTGACCAGAACATTTTCCAAATCTCTCACCAATTGAAAACGTCTGGTGAATGGTGGCCGAGCAACTGGCTCGTCACAATACGCCAATCACTACTCTTGACGAATTGTGGTATCGTCTTGAAGCTGCATGGGCAGCTGTACCTGTACACGCCATCCAAGCTCTGTTTGACTCAATGGCCACGCGTATCAAGGCCGTTATTATGGTCAGAGGTGGTTGTTCTGGGTACTGATTTCTCAGGATCTATGCATCCAAATTGCTTGAAAATGTAATTACATGTGAGTTCTATTATAATATATTTGTCCAATGAATACCCGTTTATCATCTGCATTTCTTCTTGGTGTTGCAACTTTAGTGGACAGTAGTGTAGAATATTATGCTTTCGTCGGTCATGGTGCTAGGAATGAGTTCTGCAATAATTTCACCTACTGATAGGGAATACTCTGCTCAAGAATCGCAAGAGGCGGAGGTGTACTTGGAAAAGACCGGGAGATGCATGTAAAGCTCATCTACATTACATAACAGCCTGATAAACCAGATAGTGGGTTGTAAGATGTACCCAGTATCAGATATAGACTCAGATCACAATTTAGTACTGATGAAGAGTAGACTGAAGTTTAAGTGATAAGTCAGTAAGAATCAATACACAAACAAGTGGGATATGAAAGTATTAAGGAATGAAGTGATACGCCTGAAGTTCGCTAGGGATGTAGATACTGCAATAAGGAATAGCTCAGTGGGTAGTTCAGTTGAAGAGGAATGGACATCTCTAAAATTAGCAATCACAGAAGTTGGAAAGAAAAACATTGGCACAACCCTGGTTAACACAAGAAATATTTCACTTGATCTATGAAAGAAGAAAGTACAAAAATGTTCAGGAAATTCAGGAACACAGAAATAAAAGTCGCTGAGCAATGATGTAAATGGGAAGTGCACAGAAGCTAAGACGAAATGGCTGCATGAAACATGAGAAGAAACTGAAAAAGAAATGTCAGAAGAACTGACTCGGCATATATAACAGTCAAAACAACCTTCGGTGAAAGTAAATGCAAGTGTGGTAACATTAATAGTGCAGCGCAAATTCGAACGCCTGCTTAGTTGGGTGGTAACGTGTCTGACTCCCGTACAAGCGAGCCAGGGTTCGACTCCCGGCAGGGTTGGAGATTTTCTCCGCGCGTGGACTGGGTGCTGTGTTGTCCTCCTCACCATTTCATCCTCATCACCGGCACGCAAGTCGCCCAATGTGGCGTCGACTGAAATAAGACTTGCAATAGGCGGCCGAACTTCCGAGGATGGGGCCACCCGGCTATCAATTCCTTACGCTCATTTCCATTTTTTCGATTATTAAATGAAGAGGAGAGAGTGGATAGTTAAAAACAGTACACTGAAGGCCTCTATGTGGGTGAAGATTTGTCTGATGTGATAGAAGAAGAAAAAAGAGTCGATATAGAAGCGGTAAGGGATTCTGTATTAGATTCATAAGTAAAAAGAGCTTTGGAAGACTTAAGATCAAATAAGGCAGAAGGGATGGATAATATTCCAGCAGAATCTCTAAAACCATTTGGGGAAGTGGGAACAAAAGACTATTCACTTTAATGTATAGAATGTATGAGTCTGGCGATACATCATCTGACTTTCTGGAAAAATGTCATTCACACAATTCCGAACATGGCAACAGTTGACAAGTGCGAGAATTGCCCAACAATCAGCTTAATAGCTAATGCAGCCAAGCTGCTGTCAAGAATAATATACAGTTCGGGTTTATGAAAGGTAATGACACTAGAGAGGCACTTCTGACGTTGCGGTTGATAATGGAAGCAAGAATAAAGAAAAATCGAGTCACGATCATAGGTTTTCTCGACCTGGAAAAAACGTTCGGCATTGTGAAATGGTGCAAAATGTTCGAAATTCTGATGAAAATACAGGTAAGCTATAGGAAGATGTGCGTACGAGAGTTAAGAGGCAGTAATAAGAGTGGAAGCGCTCGGATTACAAAGTGTTTACGACTGGGATGTAGTCTTCCAGTCCTGCTATTCAATCTGCACATCGAAATAAAAGAAAGGTTCAAGAGTAATATTAAAATTCAAGATGAAAGTATATCAACAGTAAGATACGCTGATGACATTGCTATGCTGAGTGAAAGTGAAGAACAAATACATCACCTGCTGAATGGAATGAACAGTCTAATAAGCACATAATATGCGCTGAAAGCAAATCGAAGAAAGAGGACAGTGATGGTAAGTAGCAGAAATCAGACCAACGAGGAACTTAACGTCAGGATTGAGGGTCACGAAGTAGATCAATTTTAGGAATTCTACCACCTAGGCAAGAAAATAAGGAGGGCACCGAAACCAGGCTATCACTGGCAGAAAGAGTATTCCTGGCCAAGAGAAGACTGCTAGTATCAAACATAGGCCTTAATTTGAGGAAAAAATTTCTGGGACTGTACGTTTGGAGAATAACCCTGTATGGTAGTGAAACATAGACCATGGTAAAACCAGAACAAAAGAGAATCGAAGCATTTGGAATGTGGAGCTACAGAAGAATTTGAAAATTAGGTGGACTGATAAGGTAAAGAATAAGGGCGCAAAATCGGAGAGGAAAGGAATAGATGAAAAACACTAACAAGAAGAAGGGATAAAACGACGGGATATCTATTAAGACATCAGGGAGTAGGTTCCAGCGGTACTATAGGGTGCTCTAGAAGACAAAAACTGTAGAGGAAGACAGAGATTGAAATACATCCAGCAAGTAGTTCAGGACCTAGGTTGCAACTGCTACACTAAGATGAAGAGATTCGCACAGGAAAGAATTCGTGGCAGGCCACATCAAATCACTCAGAAAACGCACATATGCGGCATGTAATTGAGAAAGTATGGTGATGATCTCTCCACTGGCAAAAGTTTCAAGGTTAGTCCCGCATTCGGATCTCCGGGAGAAAAAAAAATTGTATAAGCCTATATTCTCCAGTAACTCTTTCTTCTGCTCCTTCCCCTTCAACCGTATTCCAGTCCCGCGTGACCATTAGATTTTCATCTCCCTTTACGTACAGCATTACCTGTTCAGTCTCCTCATACACTTTCTCTATCTCTTTATCTTCAGCTTGCGACTTCGGCATGTATACCTGAACTATAGTTGTCGATGTTTGTTTTTCTGTCGATTCAAATGAGAACAATCCCGTCACTGAACTGTTCACAGTAACACACTCTCTGCCCTACCGTCGTATTCCTAACGAATCCTACTCCTGTTATACCACTTTCTGCTGTTGCTGGTATTACCCCACACTCACCTGACCAGAAATCCTTGTCTTCATTCCATTTCACTTCAAGACCCCCTATTTCCAGACTGAGCTGTTGCATTTCCCTTTTCGGATTTTCTAGCTTGCCTAGCAAGTTCAAATTTCTGACATTCCACGCCTCCACGCGCTGAACGTGTCCTTCCGCTAGTTATTCAACCTTTTTCTCATTGTTAAATTCCCGTTAGCAGTCACGTCCCGGATATGCGAATGAGACCATTAGTTATTCAGTCTTTTTCTCATTATTAACTTGCCGTTAGCAGTCACATCACGGAGATCCGAATGGGACACTATTCCGGAATCTTCTTTATCAGTTACATGCTTCAGGTCCTGTGGATACACATGATGTGCCTTTAATGCACTGATTTCCAAAGACGCTAAATCTAGACCTCGGTGCAATCCCAATACCCGGTATCAATAAAAAAATCATAACTTGTAGACTACCCAATGAAAAATCAAGGATGGAATAATGACAATATTATGATAAGGATAGATTGCTACTCACTATTTAGTGGAAATGTTGAGTCGCAGTCAGACACAAGCCTTGGCTGCCAGAGACAGTGGTCATGTGTGTGACAGTTGTACTTGCGTGAATGTGTGTGTGTGTGTGTGTGTGTGTGTGTGTGTGTGTGTGTGTGTGTGTGTGTGTGTGGGTGTGGTCCACTTTAGAAGAACGCCTTTTGGCCGAAAACTCGCATGTATAGCAACCTTTTTCATAATATTGTCATATGTTGGAGACTATTAGAGACAGAGAATCGTGGTTTGTGGTAGAACGTTTGTTGTTGTTGTGGTCTTCAGTCCTGAGACTGGTTTGTTACCCTTCGTCCCAGATTTGACATGGAGAATATAGAAAAGTGTGAAGTTATTCACATGAGTATTAAAAGAAATCCGCTCAATTTCGATTACGTGATAAGTCAGACAAATCTTAAGGCTGTAAATTCAACTAAATAGTTAGGAACTACAATTACAAATACGTAAATTGGAATTATCACATAGGTAATGTTGTGGGTAGAGCAAACCAAAGACTACGATTCACTGGCAGGACACTTAGAAGGTGCAACAGGTATACTAAAGAGACTGCTTACACCAAACTTGTCCGCCCTATTCTGGAGTATTACTGTGTGTGTGGGATCTGCATCAGGGGGACTGACGGATGACATAGAAAAAGTTCAAAGAAGGGCGGCTCGTTACGTACTATCGCGAAACAGGCGAGATAGTGCCACAGACGTGATACCTGAATTGGAGTGTCAATCATTAAAACAAAGGCTTTTCTCGTTGTGACGGAATCTTCTTACGAAATTTCAATCACCAGTTCTCTCCTCCGATTGCGAAAACATTCTGTTGGCACCCACCAACATAGGCAGAAAAGATCATAACGATAAAATAAGAGAAATCAGGGCTTACACAGAAAAATTTAAGTGCTCGTTTTCCCCTCGCGCCGTTCGAGAGTGGAACGGCAGACAGTTACCTTGAAGGTGGTTCATTGAACCCTCTTCCATACACTTTATTGTGAATAGCAGAGTAATCACGTAGATGCAAATGTAGATGGGTGCATCAAAATGGCGATAAACTAGTAGAAGGCATAATGTGACATCTGGTATGTAGAATCCAAATATGTAACGCCGATGCTGTCGAGATAATGACACCAGTATGAATGTGGAGCACCGGCTGAAACAAGCATAATGAGGTGGTTCAAAAACTTTTAAAGAGGCAGGAAGTGTTAAATACTTTCCTCGAAGTGGACATACTCCATTTTTCCAAACAATTATCAACAGAGTGCAAGCTACGAGGGGCCTTTAATAAGTAGTGCAACGTATTTTTTTTTCTCAGAAAATTTCGGATGAATAAAAAAAAATACGTAATTTGGTAGGGACATTGTGGAATATTCCTGCTCCAGACCCTACAGTTTCATGAAATTCCAACAGTTGGCGGCGCTATCCGCGTCCTTCAAACAGGTGTCTGCAATGGAGATGCGCTCCAAGCAGAGAGCTGTCACGAGTTTCTTTGGTGGACAACAAGAGCATCGCAGATTTTTGAGGCTATTGCAGAATGCCTATCGAGACCTGGCAGTGGACAAAAGCGCACTGGGTCTTTGGGAGAGGTGTCATTATTGTTGCCGGCTGTTCGCACACAGTTGTGACTCCTGCATTGCTGGAACGTGCAAACACTCTCATTCGAGATGATCGACGGACCGCAATCAAACACTTCGCTCCACAACTAGACATCTCTGTCGGAAGTGCTCATATAGTCGTCCACAAGTTGCGTTACTCAAATGTGTGTGCCCCGTCGTTTCCTCCTCGCCTAACAGAAGACCATAAAGAGCAACGAAGGATCATATGTGCGGAGTTCCTTGCGCGTTACGTGGCTGATCGTGACAATTTTTTCATAAGCATCATCACAGGCGATGAAACATAGATTCTTCAGTTCGAACAGGAATGGCACCACACCACATCTGCTTCATAGATAAATTCAAAAGCTGTAGCGTACCCCGGTAAAGTCATGGCGACGATCTTCTGGGACTATGACGAGGTTGTTCTGTTTGATGTCCTCCCTCATGCTGCAACTACACTCAGGAAACTGAAGAAGCGAAATCAGCATATTCGTTGCCACAAATATACAAACGAACTTCTGGTTCTCCAACGCAAGGCGTCACACAAGTACACGCACCCTAGAGGAGTTCACAAAACTCCATTGGATTATTCTTCCACATCCTATCTACAGCGGAGACATCGCAATTTCCGGCTTCCACCTGTCTGACCCCATGAAGGATGCACTCCGCGGCAGTAAGTGGATGATGTGGAAGTTATTGATGCAACAAGACGTTAGTTCCGACGTCGACCAGGCCGTCCCAGCAAGGCAGCGTAAGGCCGTTCCACTGAACTGCGATTATCTTGAGAAACAGATTTTTTAGACTAAAGATTGGGGAATAAAATGTTATATTATAATGCTGAATAAAGCCAACCAGCTTTCAATAATAAAAAATGTGTTGCATTACTTTTTAAACGCCCTTTATTCCATTTCAACATCGTCGATCACGTGAACTTCAGGAAGCAAAATCAAGAAGTAGATGGGTCGTGATTGCCTCCGCCTTCTCCCTACGTTACGGTATTATACTTTTGTTTGTGGGGGTTACATCGAGGATCGCGTACACGCTACACCAGTCAGTGACATCGATACCCTTCGTGCAGGAATCAGTGAACTAATCACAGCTGTTGATGCTGCAGTGTTGACCCGTATATGGGCAGAATTTGGATATCGCCTTGATGCTCTACGAGCGATGAGGGGGGCCCACACCGAACTTCTGGCGTATAATCTGGAGTAAAATCACGTTGCTCTATAGCTATTAGTTTCCAAGTTACGATTTTTTTAAGTGACAGGGGGAGTTCATGGAAGACATGTATGTTTATTAAGAGGTGCAATTGAAAAGTTTTAATTATTACCTCATAATGTCAAGCTACATGTTTTCCGTTGAATACTGCACATTTTTCCGAACAGTGAGTGCCCTGAGAGAGACGTTGGTTGTAATAGCTTCATTTTGGATGTTCAAAGAACGTTCCTTCTCGAAACCTGGCTCGTAGAGGTTGCGGAGGTGGCAGCCTAACAATGGTTTATTTATCAGAGGAAAGAGAAAGAAGTCACAGTGAACCGTGTCGGAAGATTACGGCGGAGCGTGGGTGGCGGGTAGGAGAGATGCTACAAAATTTGGTAGCCCGAACAAGTAACGTATATTACTGTCTCCTGTGCAAAGTGAACTGGCGTTTCCCCGTGGACTAAAAGCAGTCCTTTCGGCATCTTCTTACGACGTTTCGTTTTCGGAGCAGCCTGCAACCTTGCCAGTATATCTCGATAGCATGCTCCTGTGGGGGTTTCTCCCTTACGAGCGTAATACAGTTGTTCCACACCACAGTAGCTCCAGAAAACCCTCAGTATCAAAATACACTCAGTATGAAGAAAATCACATATCCCGTTAATAGTAGAGACTTCGCTTCTTTCAGCGGAGGTAAATGTATGCGTTGCTCCTTTGCGTTGGGGTCATAATGAGAGACTCAGCATTCGTCCATGGCGATCAGGCAGCTAAACAGGACATCTGGTCTGACCGGGTGCAGCTACAACATTTCAGCTGCTGCCTCACTTTCGTTGGATTTCAGAATGGTGGTGAGCAGTCACGGAATTTTTGACATTCAGACATGTCTCACCACACTGGAAACGCCTGCACCATCTAAACAGAGAATTGTTGCCGTACACTGCCACCACTTTACCACAGATTGTTGCAACGTTCTTCCCCCTGAGATTCAGAAAACGAATTGCCGCGTGATACGTCGCGCGACTGGCGCGGGTACTCCTGTCCCGCTAGTATCGTCTTTCCTTTGAGCGGCCGTTGGTCAGTTGTTCATTACGGGTCCAGTTACTTAAGCCTCCAGCGTCGAGGCAGCGGCTCAGTGTGTTGTCTGTCGGTCACGAGGTACTACGGGTTCGAGAGGTGGGTCCTAACTTGGTGCGCATGCTGATTGGGCGCGTTACGAGTGGGATGCTGCGGCCGGAGACGGCGGCGAAGTTGGGTTCTGGCATGATGCGTGGTGTTCGGTTTTCTCATCACCGCGCAGTGAACGTTGAGAAGAAGAGTTTGCCGAGGCGTCGCCTGGATTAACCGTCCGCCTGCTCATATGGTTTGTGTTTGATTAAAGCAGGTGCAACTGTGTGCTTAGTTATATCTATTAATGGTTAATCAATGTTGTTTGCAGTTTGAGTGATGTCCTTAGGTTAGTTCGGTTTAAGTAGTTCTAAGTTCTAGGGGACTGATGACTATAGATGTTAAGTCCCATAGTGCTCAGAGCCATTTTAACCATTTTTTTGCAGTGTGAGTGTGGCTCCGAGTGTGCCATGGCAAGTTAAGTCACACATGCCATGATAACGGGGCTTAGGCATTCCACCTTCGTTTCTTATTACTTGATAAAGGATCAGCAGATATATGTAAGCAAGACTGGTGAGCTGCTCATTATTATTCATTGTGTGTTTATGCTGGTGCTAACCGTGCCTTTTAAATACAAGTATGTACACTTTAGTGACAGGTAACGAAAGACGATGCTGTTTCGTAAAATCACATCATGTTTCATGAAAATATAGTTCTGCTCGGCCTTGTCTTTAAAATGCACTCAGCCGTTACTATCGCGTTGTTTATGGTGTGTAAATGAATGCTTAAGTTTCTAAGTTGAAAACCTTTTTTGAGGCGAGCAGTCCTGTTTTAAATGTTATGGTTTTATGTCTCGTGTAGTGTGAATGTGTAAATGCAAGTGTGCTGTTGTAGTTGATTTATGTTTCAGTTATGCGGAGCACAGTGCATTTCGTGCAGTACTGTGGGGCGCGGCATCGGCGCTTGACGACTTGGCCATTGCCGGCGGAGCTGTGATTCGTTTGACAGGCCACATACGGAGTTCCTCTTCCTCACGTCTTTAAGTTGAATATTGGTTCGCTCTTTGTTTGTGGCTTCGTCAGGTGGTTAAGATTCGTACCCCGTTCCTCCACCACTCTGGCGAATGTACTTTGAGCTTGAAGTATGACATCGATCTTGTAATGTTGAGTGGTACTCTGTAATTATCAGGTTCATTAAGGCTCCGCTTGGTTAACTGTTCCTTTTTTATCATTCAGGATTTCGTTGTTCGCACCTTGTGTGTGAGTTTAAAGGTTTAAATTTTTATAAAGCAAGGTTCTGTGTGTGTATCTTACCAAGCAATCTTTAGATACCAAGGGTCTATTTTTATTAATTGTTGGTTATTTCAATTAGCGTTTCTCTCTACTGGCATCTACTTCATTATTCTTTGATCAGAAGTTTGGACACCGGCTACCTTCAGGCGGGAGCGTTAAGATTTTTGAATTACCGTTTTATTCCTTGGGTTTTGTAATATTTACTTACGTTATTCCTTTGGTATGAAATGTTATTGCAAAGGGAAGTCATTGTACAGCCTAGTCTTGCCGGTTTTGAGTTTGGAAAGTTTAGGATTTTTAAATGTTTGTACCAGGAGCAACTTAAATTAATGCTTTATACATTGGTTAAGTAAGTGTTCAGGTGACTGAGAAAAGATTTATGGTAACCGTGGTGAGGTTGTTAAAATCCAAGCTGTCTTGTTGTATTTAATTGTGTAAGGTAAATAAAATTGTTTAACACAAGTTGTGTATGTTTGATATTATAACCCTGTTGCTTTCTGTGTAATTTTAAGATACAAATGCGCGTACCACGGCGTAGTGCTACCAGTTCGCCAATGAGTTGCACTGTTTTTTGGTTCCTCTGGCTTTGTGCTACAGTCTTTACAAGCAGTCTGAGCATCAGTTGGCACTACAGTGACGCAAGGAACTGCAACAAATCGGTTACTTCAAACACAGCTTCCTGCCGGACACCTTGGGCATGCATTCCACTAACACCAAACCACCGGCACTTGCGACTTCAGTGGCTTCAAACGAGAGCTCACTGCACGGCAGGATGGAGGTCCGTTGTGTTTCCTGATAAAAGCCGGTTCTGCAGCGGTTCCAGTGATAGCTATGTGTTGGCTAGAAGTCTCCAAACAACCTCTCTGCATCATAAACACGGTGAACCTACACCTGGAGTTATGGTCTGGTATGCGATTTCGTATGTCAGCAGGTGCGGTCCCTTCGTTACCCCAAGCACAATGACTAGTGATTCGAACTGTTGTGCTGCCGTTCATGAAAAGCATTACCGGAAATGTTTTCCAACAGGATAACGCTCTCTCACATAACGCTGCTACAGCTAAACATCCTCCTCGGAGTGTCGACATGTTGCCGTGGCCTGTCCGATCACCAAGTCAGTCTCAGATCGAGCCCTTATGGAACATCATCTGTCGACGATGTCAGCGTCATCCACAAACGGTATTAACCGTCCCTTTACTGACCGATCAACTTGAACAGGCATGAAAATCTATTCTACAAAGTGACGACCGACACGTTTACGACACAACGCATGCACGCTCGCATGCTTGCATTCAACATTCTGGTGGTTACACCGTTTGTTAATGTAGCAACAGTCGACATTGGCAATGGCGCTTTCATGAAACTGTGATCTCGCACTGTTGATCGCTTAAATATGATACGTAGACAAATGTATTCTCGATATTTCATTAATATGTTACTCTATACATATACTTATATTACACTACTGGACATTAAAATTGCTACACCAAGAAGAAATGCAGATGATAAACGGGTATTCATTGGACAAATATATTCTGATAGAACTGACACGTGATTACATTTTCAAGCAATTTGGGTGCATATATCCTGAGAAATCAGTACCCAGAACAACCACCTCTGGACGTAATAACGGCCTTGGTACGCCTGGGCATTGAGTCCAACAGAGCTTCGATGGCGTGTACAGGTACAGCTGCCCATACAGAATGACACGATACCACAGTTCATCAATAGTAGTGACTGGCGTATTGTGACGAGCCAGTTGCTCGGCCACCATTGACCAGACGTTTTCAATTGGTGAGAGATCTGGAGAATGTGTTGGCAGGGCAGCAGTCGAACATTTTCTGTATCCAGAATGGCGCGTACAGGACCTGCAACATGCGGTCGTGCATTATGCTGCTGAAATGAAGGGTTTCGCAGGGATCGAATGGAGGGTAGAGCCACGGGTTGTAACACATCTGAAATGTAACGTCCACTGTTCAAAGTGCCGTCAATGCGAAGAAGAGGTGACCAAGACGTGTAACCAATGCCACCCCATGCCATCACGCCGGGTGAAACGCCAGTATGGCGATGACGAATACATGCTTCCAATGTGCATTTACCATGATGTCGACAAACACGAATGCGATCATCATAATGCTGTAAACAGAACCTGGATTCATCTGAAAAAATGACGATTTGCCATTCGTGCACCCAGATTCGTCGTAGAGTACACCATCGCAGGCACTCCTGTCTGTGATGCAGCATCAAGAATAACCGCAGCCATGGACTCCGAACTGATAGTCCATGCTGCTGCGAACGTCGTCGAGCTGTTCGTGCAGATAGTTATTGTCTTGCAAACGTCCCCATCTGTTGACTCAGCGATCGAGACGTGGCTGCACGATCCATTACAGCCATGCAGATAGATGCCTGTCATCTCGACTGCTAGTGATACGAGGCCGTTGGGATCCAGCACGGCGTTCCGTATTACCCTCCTGAACCCACCGACTCCATATTCTGCTAACAGTCATTTGATGTCGACCAACGCAAGCAGCAATGTCGCAGTACGATAAACCTCAATCGCGATAGGCTACAATCCGACCTTTATCAAAGTCGTAATCGTGATGATACGCATTTCTCCTCCTTACACGGGTCATCACAACAAAGTTTTACCAGGCAACGCCGGTTAACTGGTGTTTGTGTATGAAAAATCGGTTGGAAAATGTGCTCATCTCATCACGTTGTATGTGTCGCCACCGGCGCCAACCTTGTGTGAATGCTCTGTAAAGCTAATCATTTGCATATCACAGCATCTTCTTCCTGTCGGTTAAATTTCGCGGCTGTAGCACATCTTCGTTGTGTAGCAATTTTAGGGGCCAGTAGTGTAGATTGCTACAAGCCTTGGCTTGCTTATCGATTGATTTAAATTTTCACAAATATTTCATTTAGTTTGCTGTTTATTCTATCTATTGTTAGGATTCGATTCAAAATTTGACTATTGGTTCCGTTTTCATAAATTGTGTCTAATATTTACGAACACCATTTCTGCGCAGGGGAATATCAGGTGTTTGGGACATAGCTCTCTTCGGCTGGTCACATGTAAACTGAAGTGAAAGGACTGTCTGTACTGCTTCTTTTCATACACTTTTTAAAGACAAGTTATAGAAGAAATAGACGTATCTTAATGGCAGCAGGAATTTAAAACACTTCGAGTCAGATAGCTACCTTCCTAAGCAAGATGATATATTAATTGTTATGTTTTAGTTAATAACTAGACACGGAAACATCGAACAACTTTCGTAAAATTCACTCAGGTGAAACATAATCCCAGATTTATATTTCCCATGTCAGTTGCTGTTTTTTTCTATACATGACATTTCAGTCAAATGTTATTTTGATTACGTTGTGGTTCGTTATGTTTCTGGCACTACGTTCCTAACGACAACGCGTTTTAACCATTACCATAAAATACTATTTGCTTGAATAAAAAATTCATTTATTGTTTTGGAATAAGCATTAAACTAGCCTTCAACCCAATATAGAGCCACACAAACAATTACCTGAGCTGCAAGTCATTGTTGACATGTACACTGAATGGCCAAAGAAACAGGTACACCTGCCTAACATCGTGTAGTCCCCCGTGAGCATGTGGCATGGGCTCAACTAATGTCTGAGGTAGTGCTGGAAGGACCTGACACTATGAATACTGCAGGGATGTCCATAAATCCATAAGAGTACGAGGGGATGGAGATCTCTTCTGAGCAGTACGTTGCAAGGCATTCCAGATATGCTCAATAATGTTCATGTATGGGAAGAATGGTGTTTAAGCCCAGAAGAGTGTTCCTGGAGCCACTCTGTAGCAATTCTGGACTGTGGGGTATCGCCTTGGCTTGCTGTAATTGCCGAAGTCCATCGTAATTCAAAATTGACGTGAATGGATGTAGGTAATCAGACAGGATGATTACGCAGTTTCACCTGCAGTTCTAATATTCTGCGTGGTGTCTGTTGTTCTATGTCGTGTCTCCCTACCACTTTCGCGCAACGACGCTCTGAGCGTGTTTTTTAGGGAATTTTCTAGTTTGAACCAGGGACCTGTTGCTGGTAAGGAGACGCCAGACCACACATGACATGTAAAGTTCAGAAGAGTTCAGCGAGACTAGCGATGATATAACCAAATACTTAATGATATCAGCGTCAGCTCCACTGCACTCCCTGTAAAAGAATCTTAATACTAACTAGATTTAGTGGAAGGAGTTCAAGGCTTTCCTATTTTTAGTTAGCTGGTAAAATAACGTCGAAAAAGCAGTTAAGTTTACCATTGGAAATTTTATTCTACTCACAAAACATTTTTTATAAATTGCACTATTGATAAAAAGAAATGTTTTAATACAGGATGATAAAAACCAACTGCTTTCAACAAAAATGTGAACGAATATTCCCTGAATGGGTTTCCAAGTTCTACAATGGATCGAAGGATGACCTATGCCATATCACATCTATAATCTAGGTTTAAATTAAGTTTCACAAAAGAGAAAACTATCAAAAAGGTCTACAGTGACCCTCAATTATCTTTAATTACTTATCTAACTTGTCGTAAATTACAGTGGCTGATGTGGCTTCTCAATAATTATATAACAGAAAAATCAAGAAAAATCATCGCGTTTCAGATTTTAACTTACATAGCAAATGTGAATACCATGAGCTTTAATTGACGACCGACATTAGTATTACGCAAAACGGGCGTGTAACAGATGAGACTTCTACAGTTCTGAGTGAAGCTTTATGCGCTGTTA
Source organism: Schistocerca serialis cubense (assembly GCF_023864345.2). Lineage (NCBI taxonomy): Eukaryota > Metazoa > Arthropoda > Insecta > Orthoptera > Acrididae > Schistocerca > Schistocerca serialis. The sequence continues at coordinate 602,658,067 of NC_064642.1, read as the reverse complement.
TGCGGCATCGCGTGCGTTCATTACCTTGTCGTTGGTTAAGCAGTGTCAGGGGGCGTCGTTCGGCACAGCTCCACGCACCTCGCCGACTCGGAAGCAACTCTCTCCTAACTTCTCCTTGCTACAATTTACCGAAGTTGGTTTAAAAAAAACTATCTGGCTGTGTTTTCATCTGACCAGTCAGGGTCTCAATGTTAACCTTAAGCTCCGCCTACAAAAATTCTGTCCACCCAATGAGAAACGTTAGACTTTCCGTGGTGGGGCAATGTTTTTAAAGTTTGCAACGTAACAGAGAAGCGAAAAAGTCTCACGCTAAAACTTGCAGTTGGTGTGGCCCTTTTAGTGTTATCGTAAGATCTACAGTGCTCTTCTGGAGGGCTCTATCTTTTAACATGGGCTGGGAGGTGGTCCTGGCGGTTACTTTTCGTGGTGGGGCAATGTTTTTAACGTTTGCAACGTAACAGAGACGCGGAAAAGTCTCACGCTAAAACTTGTGGCTGGTGTGGCCCTTTTAATTTTTTCGTAAGATCTATACTGTTCTTCTGGAGGGCTCTAGCTTTTAACATGGGCTGGGGGGTGGTCCTGGCGGTTAGCTGGAGACGTGGGTGTCTGTCCCTTATCGTGGGGCCTTCTAGCTTAACACGGTTCTGCTCTCGGCTTCTGTTCTCGTTTCTCCCCTCAGAACTGCGTCTGTCTCACGGTGGGAAAGTATGACATGCATTTAGGCATTCTTGTGTTAGTCTGTGGTATTCAGTTTACTCACTCGTTACTCATATTACTTTGGTTAATTTAATGTTGCGATTTATTCAGAGCTATGTGACATACTACTGGATTTGCTTATCATGTCAGGGTTTTCATGGAAGGTGTTGGATTTGCCTGACACCTTACATATCACCACCCTTCGAACTTAATTTTTGCACTGAAGTTAGGCAATGATTGAATCATTGTCCAAGTCAGTCAAAAATTATTCCTTTATCTAAATTTTGTTGCCTACTGTTCAGCCACATTATTCTGGTTCTATGCTAGTTTGTATTACTAATTTATATTTTTATATTCTTCCACATTATTCTCAAAAATATGTTTATATTGGCAAGAGAAGAATATTTTTATGCTATTATTATTATTATTAATTTTTGATTATTTTTTTCTTTATTTAAGTGTGAAGTTTGTTTTTTAAGAAGGTTGTTATCGAAAGTGAGGAGTCTTTCACATTGATTTTCTTGGAGAAATTTTTTCTTTATAAATGTAGTAATTAAGTAAAACCTATTCCTATCACATTTTCTAAATATCGTGTACAAGTAAAATGTTTTTGTTTCTAGACACTCATTTCAACATTGATACACTAACAAATAAGAATTATTTTCAAGAATTGCTTTGACAAAGAAATATACATACACAAGTATTAAGATATTATCCTAACAAATGGTACAAATGTTAAAAAAAGGAAAACATCCAACAAGATAATTTTTTATTGTTTGTGTTTATATGGAGAAAATAAGTAAAATATACTTATTCTTTTATTTTTATGAGGAGGAAATAAGTGGCATATAGTTTTAGTGTTTATTATGCCCTACTTTTGTTCTTTATATACTGTCCATTTCAGAACTAATGACTTATTTTTATCGATAGTCTATGTTTTACTTAAGTCCATAGTCAATGACTGTTATTTTGTAGTTTATTAGCTGTCTGGTATGCTTAACTTATTCAGTTTTTCACACATTTCTTTTGCACAATTCCTACATCACATAATTTGATTTCACACATTCACACAATCCTATGCATGTTTAAGCATGAGGTTGGCGAATGTTTTTGCACGAAGGTGATGGACTTGAGTGAGATGGATGTGGGCAAGTATTTGATGTACAGCTTCGTTCATCGTTCCTTGTTGGCTTTGCAAGTGTGTGTTGCTGTTGTGGAGGTCCCATAATGGAATGGAGCTGTGAGTGCAGATTCTCGTGGTTTACTGGCTTTGTATGCGTAAAAGTCATCATTATGTGTCGCTGAAAGCGGTCATTTTTCGTTGTAATACTTCGCAGACGACTAGTTTACAATAGGATAGGGATTTGGGAAGGTATGTCGTCTATTCTTCACCCATCTTCTTTCTGGGTCTCAATCTTGCGAATCTTCAACTTCTGTTCTTCCTGCTATTTCTCTGCTTCTTACTTGCTTCTTGGTTCTTCTCTGGGCAGGATATGGAAATATTTATTGATAACTAGTCGCTTTGAAGTTCTCCTCTTAGTAACAGTTTGATAAATAGTTTGGGCATGTCATTTTTACTTTGGAAGTTTTCTTCAGTTTTGTGCTTCAGCGTGCTGTTTAATAGCAGGAGTGTGGCTTTAACACATTTTTTTTTTGCCAGTGGTGGCTTGCCCAAGCAGTCTTCTCATTGGGCCGTTTTTTGCTCGCTCTGCTGAGTCGGGGCGTTCCAAGATCTTCTTGGCCTTCCGTCTTCTGCCACTCTGTGGTTCTGTGTTCTGTCCCAGCAGGGTTCCGCCACTGTGTGGTTCAGCAGATTTACTGCCCACTTCGGCTACAAGGGCCCTCTGTTGGTCTCGCTGTCCTTTCCCTTCTCTCGACGCTTCTGCCTTGTAGGAATCTTGTCTTGCTAATTATGTCCTTTTCTTTCTTGATACTTCTCATGTTGCAACTTGTGGGTCATTGCATCTGGTCTTTGCTGGAGTTTTTACAATGGTTCTTACAAAAAGTTTTACTTATAATCATCTAACATATGTCTAGTACCTACATTGTTTTACTCCTTCTTAAAAAGCATTACAAATTTCGGCGCCCTTTCCATGTTACAATTGTAAGATATTTTGAGTCTTAACTTCTACAAGACTCCTCAAATTGGTTTTTTATTTTTGTGTAGTGTCATAGTGTATAACATTTTAGTATTTCATGCTGTTAGGCTATCTACGTTTTAACCCTTCACCTTAATCTATGGTACTACTGGTGTTATTTTTGTTTTTGTTTCTATTGAAACTACTTTCTTTTTCCCACCTTCCTCTCTCTTCATTCTTCTTTCTCCTGACGATCTTATCTGCAACATAATCTTGAAATATTGTGCTGATTATTTACCAGTAATAAAATTAATCTTCAAGCTTTTTTATATGGCTCACATGGTAAAGTCGTAAGGTTTTGCCTGTTTTTGGGTTCATTAGTTCCACAGCATTATCATGAGCAATTCGGCTAATTATGACAGGTCCTTTATATGCAACGTAAAACTATTTTGTGTTTCTGTTTGCAGGAGAGATTGTGTGTTTTTACAAATACTTTCTGGCCTACTGAGAATGTTCTTTTAATTGCTGTTCTATCTCCTCAGTCATTTCTTTTGATGGCTGCCTTTCTGTTGGAGAGTGCTGTTGCTATGACTTGTTTGTGCTGTCTACGTGGTACAATAGGAAATCTAACATTTTCTCTGGTTATGTTTGGGGGTTCAATATTTTTAAGTACAGTAACTGGAGGTAGTAGTGTAGTGCTGTGTGGCATTTCATTTATTACTTCTTGAAAATCTTTAAGGTATATATCCTAAGTGTTGTGTCTTTTGCCAGCATATAATCGGCATAAAGTGCCTATGTCCTTCATAGATCGTTCTGCTGGATTTACGTTAGGTTTGTACTTAGATATGTAGATGGGTATTATTTTGTGGGCCATTATCTGAAATTATTCGTTCCACTCAACCTACTTGTCTGAGAAAATATTGTATAAATGCTTTACTTACAGTAAGACCTGTTGCCTGTTTTAATGGTGTTAAGGTAACATATTTAGAAGTAAGTTCCAAAACGACAAATATGAAAATATCATTTTTTGTGCATGGGAGGGCCCCATTAAATCTGTTGCAGCTATTTGTTTTAATTTTTTAGGGATTATTGGAAACATAGGTGGTTTGGTTTGGAAAGTGTCGTGTTTAGCCCTCATACATTTTTTGCATTTGACTAATACTGTTCCAATTCGTCTTTCAATATTAGGAAAATGGTTTGTTTGTTTTCTTTTTGAAAAGCATTTCTTTGGTTCAAAGTGGCCATTACTTAAATGTGTATACCATACGTACTTATTAATTAGTTCAGCTGGGATATAAATTAACCATTCATTCGTTGCAACATTTCGTCTAAAAAATAAAACATTGTTTTTTACGAGATAGTGCTGTCGAATGTCTGGAAAATCCTTACTTCTCCACTTGTGTTTGATTCCTAGTATTGCGGGATCCTTGTCCTGTTCTTTGCCTATGTTTTTCAATGCTGTCGTAATGTAGTTTTCGAAAGGTACTTGTTTCATATAGTACATTGTAAACTGCTGCTTCCAAACCTATGTTAATGGATGCACCCTGTGGACATCGTGATAAAGCATCTGCTAATACATTCGCTGGTCCTGGTATGTGTGTAATAGTGAAGTCAAATTCTTGTAGTATTAACATCCATCTGGCTAACCTCCCATGAGTTAGTTTGGCGGATAACAGAAATTCTAATGCTTTGTGGTCAGTGTATACTTTTGTTTTTCTTCTGAATAGGAAGTATCGAAAATGTTGGAAGCCCCATACAATGGCCAATGTTTCCAGCTCCGTGACTGAATAGTTTTTCTCGCTTTTTGTGAGTACCCGACTGGCAAATGCAATTGTTCTATATGATCTTAGCCCTGCCTGTTCGTATTCTTTGAATAAAACAACTCGTAAACCTGTTTTCGCGCTATCAGCGGCCATATAAAAATTTTGTGTTAGATCAGGGTATGCTAAAATCGGTGCTGTTGTTAGTGCGTTTTTCACTTTTAAAAATTCTTCATTGCCTTGTTGATCCCATACCCGTGGCGTGTTTTTTCCGGTCAATGCACATAAGCGTGGTGTTGCGAGAGAGTCGATCCAAATAAATTTTTTATAGAATCCGGTGAGAACTATAAATCCTCTGAGAGTTTTCTTATTATATGGAGTACAGAATTCCTTTAATGCCGTTAGTTTTTCTGGGTCTCTGAAATTATGTGTCCTAGAAATTTGACCTCTCGCCTTCCAAATTTGGATTTTGTTATATTTACTGTGACCCCATGCTCTTTCATGATCTGTAAAAACTGATTCATTGTGTCGCTGTGATGTTCTCAAGAGGGTTCTGCTATAATCACATCATCAACATAACAAGTAATTTTTTGTAAAATTTCAGGACTGTGTATAGTATTAAATCCCCTAATAAACGCTGCTGATGATATGTTTAACCAAATGGCAATCGTTTAAACTGGTAACATCTACCGAATACGATAAATACTGTAAATTTTCTACATTCTGGGGCCAATTCTATTGCCAGAAACTACTCCGTAAATCAATTGATGAAAATATCTTGGCATCGTGGAAGTTTTGTATCAATTCATCTAATTTTTCTGGGCGATCAGTCTCAGTGCTTATGATTGTGTTGATCTGTCTGGAATCAAGCACTAACCTGATGCTCCCATCTCGTTTTTGTACAATATGGGGCGGGCTGTTATATGTGGAGGTAGCTGGTTCAGTAATATCATCATCTAACATTTTAGATATCTCCTGGAATACTTTATTCCTGTAGCTTAATGGGATTGTATAGGGTGGCACTCTAAATGGTTTGTGCTGTTTTACTTCAAACTTGTACTGAAAGTGTTTAATACTGCCAGTCTTAGGTAAAAATATCTCTGCTTTATCTCGTAAAATACCCTCTTGTTCTCTTTTACTGTGTTCCGAAATACCTTGAACTTCATGCAATATTTCGTCGATTTCTTTATGGACTTCTAACATGAGTTGAGGCGATTCCCCCTTTTGTGCATGCCATTCTAATTCTTCATCCTCTTTATCTCGCATCATTCTTAATTGTTTGTTTATAATTGGTATATCTTCTGATTTTAGCTTTTGCTCAAAGAGAAGTGTGACATTCCGAATGTTACGCTACCTTTCCTCATATCTATTATCGCTCATCTCTCATTTAAGAAATCTGTACCTATAATCAAATCTACAGTTAGTTTAGGTATAATCACGAAGTTGGCTTCGATCTTTTGACCTTGACACGAAAGAGTTAACCTTGTTTTTCCCGTTACTTCCGCAGCATTGTTTCTAATAGGACCTCTTACTTTAATCTTACGTGTTTTCAGAACTGGCAATTCCTCATAGGCATTACACTGCATGAATAAATCTTCTGAGATCGTAGTCAGTTCACTTCCGCTATCAGTTACAATATTGACTGCGATATGCTTTACCATGGCCTTCACAATTGGTTGAATTTGAAAGGGTTGGTTCTGTTCTTCTTCTTCTTGCATCAACGAATCCTCCACTGAATCATACATGAGTCTTTTCAGGAATTTCCCTTGTGAATTCGAACTTTCTGTAGGATAAGCTTCGACTGCTATTTCTCTCTTTTTTATTTCCTCTTCTCTATTTCTTCCTTCATTTACGCTTTCTTCAACATCCTCTACTTTTTCCTCATTCTCGTCTATCTTCTCCTTCTTCGTCGCTACTCCCACATAACCGCATCTAAATGCTCTAATTATCGCTTCATAACTTCCTTCATTATATACGTTGGGTTGTGTGCCCATTAGTAACTTATTTTCAACTTTTCTCGACTGCGCATTATCCTCAATGAATTCGCTTTCCCTGGTTTCCATCTCAAATAGCTCTGCAATACTCATTACTTCGTCCTTTCCTCCTACATTCGTTGTGCATGCCTCTGGTAATTCATCTTCCTCGTCAGTATTGTCCCAATTAATTTCGTCCCAACACGATATTGTTATTTTCCTGTCTTCGTTTTCATCTGGTCCCTGCGATTTGTTTCTTCCTTCTTCTCTTCTGGCAATAAGGTATTTACTTCTCTGTTCAAAGTGCTGCAATTGTCCTGGGTCGGTGCGTCATTCCCTTTGGCATGGGCGCTTACCTGTCAATTCGAACGTTTTTCGGGGTTTGGTGGTGTTACCTCCACCTCTTCTATCTGTATTCTCTTTTCTTGCTCCTCCTGTTGATATTGGTTTCTTTGTTGATAATTTTTCGGTCTATTGGCGTTCCAATACCCGTTGCGGTTGTCGTTATTCCCTCTGTAATAGTTGTTGCCGTTCTTGGGTGAATTATAGTTATTGCCATATTCTCTTCTAAATCCACAACCTGTTCTTTGTTGAAATCTATTGTCGTTTCTTGGTGCAAAGTTATCATGTGGTTCTTAATTATTGTTTCTTCGTACCGTGTCTTGTGGATTCCACTGCTTTTTGCTTCGTTTTCACGTGCGCTTCGTCTTTTTCTTGCGTCATCATCCGAATATATGAACTCTAGTTCCCTTAGAATACCTTTAAATGCTTCGACGTCATTGCCTCTGCGACCTATTAATGATTGCTGCTATTTCAATGGTAAGTTCATCGCGCATAATTTAATCAACTGTCCGTCACTGTATGGTACATCTAAGCATTGATTTTTCTTTGCCATTAATTCGAAAAATTTCACGGGACTCTTCTCTCCTGAATTTTCAAAATACGGGTTCTGTAACAATTCGTACTTCACTCTGTTCTGTGCTTCGCTGGACCAATATCGTGAGAGAAACTTCTCTCTGAAATCTTCGTACGATCGGCATGTCGCTGCAACATTTAGTATGGTTTCTGCTACTGTTCCTGACATGTGTGCACATATAAAGTCTAATTTATGTGCTAGCGTCCAATGTTCTGGTAATCCTACTCGGAATTGATCAATGAAAGTTCGTGGACGTAATGAGTTTCCTTCTCGAAAGTGTTGAAATTTTCTGACTGTGAGGAAATGATAATTGTCGTACTTCGTCATAGTTCCATATGAAATTCGCGACTCTTCTTCACTTTTGTTTCTGATCATTTCTCCCGTCGTTCTTTCCGGTTGTGGTAGATCCATTGGATATTGTCCACTGTAACTTTCGCGTACCCTTGCGTAATATCGTTGGAGTGGTACGCAATAATTTTCTTCCATCGGTTGTGAACGTGTAGCTGAATGCATTGCACTGTACTCTTCGCGGCCTGGCTTTCCATTGTCATGTATGGGTTCGGTATCTTGTCTGGCTAACCTTGCCGCTTCATTGCACGATCCAAACTGTCTTGACACATACATTTGCGGTTCTGCATGTGTTTGTGGTGCCGTTTGTTTATCAGGAATTTCGAAACGTGTTTGCTGCGGTGCAGGCTGTCTGATTTCACGTATTTAATTTTCCGTCTGTGATTGGAAACGAAAATGCATGATATCTTCGCTAATTGCTTGTTTTTCCGGTGGCGTTACAGATACGGATGTGGTTGCAGACTCAGTGCTTGTTCGATCTTGTTCACTACTCTCTTCAATGGTTTGCAACAACTCTGTTCGCAATTTCTGAAATTGTCGCTTCGTTTGCGCTTCTATTTTGACTATGCGGTTTTCATATCTTTTCAGCGCTGCTTTTGTGATACGTTTGTGTAACACACTGTTTTCAACAACTTCACGCGCTGTACCTGCTGCTTGTCTAGTAATTACGTTTATCTGTTTCTCTAGTTTCTTGACTTCTCCCTGGGTGTTGTTATGTAATGTTTTGATCTAGTCCTGAGTGTCATGACGCAATCTTTGTACCTCCACTTGAACCTTGTCATTGTCTGTTCTCAATTGACTGTGACCTGTTACTAAGTTTCCTATCACTTCTCGAGATTCTTTTGCCTCGTCTTCAATATGACATAGGTGTAATTGATTTTTTTGTTTTGTTCCTTAATCTCACGCATTTGTCTCGCGGTTTCTGCAATTTGTTTCGTCGTTTCTGCATTCTGAATTTTAATTTGGTTCGCAATTTCTTTATTTTGTCTTGTCATAGTTTCCGTCATTTTTTGTAATAATTCTGCCAGATTGGTGGGTCCTATTGCGTTTTCTTCCGAGGTCCTACGCTCTGTGTTTTCGCCCAAGTGTTGGTTTGCAACCGATTGCATTGAACTGTGCGGTGACACGTTTCTGCTCGAATTCCTTGTACTCTGTGGTGAGGGTGGTCTGATTACTTGTACTGTGGGTTCTACGTGTTCAAGACGCAAGTTAGAACCCTCATCGGCTGTCTCTCTACTTTCCTGCTCCTCTGTCGTATGCTGACCTAGGTTTTCTGTGTCTTGGCGTACATTATACTCGTTATGGTGCGTTATCTGTCTTATTTCTCGCGATACTGCATCGTCTGTTGTACTATCCTCTATTCGTCTTCATGCTGGGTCTCTACCTCAATGCGGTCAATGTCTCGATCTGCCATTGCTAATCTTTCCGAATCCCTTATTTTCTGTTTCAAAAGCAATTCACACTCCCTACTTCGCGTCAACATGCGCTCATACGATCTCACGCGTTTCATCAACTTTTTGCACACACGAGTTGACAATCCATTCACTTACTTGTTGGGTCAGAACCAACTTGTCAACGATGTATCCGACACCTGTGAGCTTGCATTGGAGAGAAAACTTAATTCTAACAATATTAAAATTCATAACTTAATTATGCTATTGTCTCTGCTAGAATGTCTCACGTTCTATTGAATACTTTCTTACTATCTATCGCTGCAGCTACTGTTTTCGACTATTTATAACTTTAGGAAAAAAAATTTTACTACGAAAATTTTTCAACAGGATATTTTTCTGACCTAGTTAGGCATGTGGTCGCCCTTCAATCATGGTATTTTACCATCCTGGCAGGGTCGCCATTCTCTAACATTCTGCGTGGTGTCTATTGTTCTATGTCGTGTCTCCCTACCACTTTCGCACAACGACGCACTGAGCGTGTTTTTTAGGGAATTGACTAGGTTGAACCTGGGACCTGTTGCTGGTAAGGAGACGCCCGACCACACATGACATGTAGAGGTCCACCGTATATAAAAAGTACAGAAGGGGAGAGAGGACGGAGCCTTGGGGCACACCGGCGGAGGGAAAAAAAGGTGTAGGAATCCGTGTTATGGATGGTGACGTAGGAAGGACGGTGCGAGAGACAGGAGCCTATCAGACGGACGTAGTTAATGGGAAGGGCGAAGGTTTGGAGCTTGAAGAGGAGACCGGAATGCCATATGTGGTCATAAGCACGTTAGAGGTCCAGGGAGAGGAAGATTGCGGAGCGACGGGAATTAAGCTGTTCAGAAAGAAGATGAATGAGGTGAAGGAGAAGGTCGTCGGAAGAGAAGGATGGCTGAAAGCCACACTGTGTAACGGGAAGGAGGCGGTGCTGGCGGAGATGCTGGTCGATGCGTCGGGTGAGGATAGATTCCAGGACCTTGCTGAAGACCGAGGTAAGGCTGATGGGACGGTAGGAGGAGACGGCGGACGGCGGTTTACCAGGTTTAAGGAACATCAGGATATGGGAGGTTTTCCACAGGTCGAGGCAGTAACCGGTGGACAGGACTACATTGTAGAGCCTGGCCAGGTTGGAGAGGAAACAGACAGGAGCTTCACGAAGGTGGCGGTAGGTGACACGATCGTGACCAGGAGCGGTGTTGCGTTTCGTGCCGAGTGTAGCAATGAGATCCTGTGTAGTGATAGGGGCATTGAGTTCCATGTGTGCAATGTTGTCCAAGTATGCCTATACCAGTTTCTTTGGAGCTTTAGTGTAGCTCACTTGAAACTTTAACGTAGACATAGCCGTACGATAGCAAAAGCTGCCGTAACTGACGGTGACCAGTGCGAAAGAATGACAAACACATACTCAGAGAGTGACTAAACCACCAATGTCAGTGTCAGTATCTGCCTTTGTTGTTAAGTGTAAAATATATGACACAAAATATATTTTGGGGAGACCTTATCGTGACAGTTGTAGATGGATGTGGTTTGATCTGCAGTTGCTTAATTGACCGGTAGAGGCCAGGCTATCACGGTTACGATAGTGCCAACCTCAGCTAACTGTTGCTCTGTGGCCATTAGCAAAAGCTTAGTGAACTCCACTTTCCGTTGTCGTAAGCGTGGCTCGATGTTTTCATATATTATTCTGAAAGGAGTGAAGTATCTAATCCTGGTCCATGAAGGGATTGAAAGTGCGACTCTCACAACAGCTGAAGGGATAGGCGAACCCTATGACGCTGGAGTCCAGAACACGGACGTACACTGCCGGCCCTAGGGGAGGAACGCACTGGTAGTCCGCCACTCCGTTTCACTCCGTTTGGGCGGTCAAAGTTGCCTTTTGTTTAGGCTCGAAACCGAGTAAGAACGATACAGTGTCTACATTATATACAACATAACAGGGGAGGCAAAGCAGTAAACCTTTATGAGAGATAAAAGGACGAAAGATTTAAAGTCTGATATCCACGAAAGATGCGAATTTTTCGATATATTTATGCAATCATGACGGATCGAAAAGCTTGTTAATAAACAAAAGACGTTAGATAGATCGCACAGTGCAGAAATCGTGGGGCCATCAGACTGAGATATTATACTTTGTCGGGGTGATGGATGGAATTAACACCACACAAACTGAAAACCATTATATGAATGCAAAAATAGTTCCAGAACTTCCATCTAAAACAACACAGGATAATGGTCTGAATCTATTTGGTATTGAAACACGTAATTTCTTTGTGGTAGTGGATAGAATTTTATCCCATTCTGCCAAAGGAACTGCACAATTCCTTTACGAATTATATAGAAAGATAGTAGGTCCTTAAAATTTTTAAATGGGACCCAAAGTGATTTATTACATTTCAGAGCCGACAGCACGATGCTGCAGTGCCGTATGCCGAACAGGATGGTTTTACCTCTCGGCAGTGCCATGTGGCCGTCCAACAGAGTCTGACAGTGTATTCTCGTGACCGTCGCTGCCAGCAACCATGCACAGTGGCAACATGCTGTCAAGTCTTTTTGCATGATCGCAGAAGAAACATCCGGCTTCTCGCAGCCCTATTACAGAACCTCCACAAACAGTGAGGTGATGATAATGGCGTCTTTGTTGTCTTGATGCCATTCTTGACAAACATCAAGTCATCACGCCCAGTCTCAAAGCTAGCTAAATGGCTTGGTTCAAATGGCTCTGAGCACTTGAAGCTGAGGTCATCAGTCCCCTAGAACTTAGAACTACTTAAACCTAAATGACCTAAGGACATTGTACATATCTATGGCCGAGGCAGGATTCGAACCTGCGACCGTAGCGGTCGCGCAGTTCCAGACTGTAGCGCCTAGAACCGCTCGGCCACTCCAGCCGGCTCAAAGGTAGCTAAGACTCACAACCGTTACAGCGTGTATTTAAAGCAAACGTGATTTACATCCTCGTAGTGACGCTACTTACACCACTCTTATGCGACTGGTACTAAATCTGAATAGACATGATCTTTCAGATGTAGAAACACAGCTCACCACTTTCATATATGTTGCACGACTCCTCCTTGTTGTTGCAATTTTTTTCGTCAGTGTATAAAATATTTTGTGGAAACTTATGAACCGATCGTAGGGAATTGACTGACAGCACCAACGGTTATGTTATGATTGTAACAATTTAGCTGTCTTTTCGCACACAAATGCCTTCTTTACAATCAGTGTCGATTTGGTCGTAAAAAGTCAGACCCAGTAATGAAAACAAAAACTATGCAAAGCTGGTGCGGAAAAATCTCTGAAAGGCATAAAACTTTATTAGCCTTGTCTCAGTTACAACAAATATTGTTTGCTGTCCTGGTTACTTTGGATGGTTAATGGGTATCCGCTGTGGAATTCGTATTCTCATTATTTGTAGGATTTGTATCGTGGCTAGCATCTGGCCGCAAATTTTGGCACTAAATTCCATCCGTTGTACGTTTATCGCTGCACCAATGCTTCATTGTGGCAGTGAATTTTGAGCTGCGATTATTCATACTGCTTGCGTTCCTGATAACTTAGGACAAATCCTGATCCATTTGTACGATTATTGCGTGCAATCAATGTCTAGACGAATTCAGATGTACGTTAGGCACAATTCTTCAGTCCGTACCAGCTATACGTTTCGCTAAGCGAAGTTCCTATCGCTTAATCATTATTCATTAAACTGGAATGCACTTTGTGTTGTTTTTATGACAAGCTACAGAGACCGGGTTATCGTAAAGATAACAGTTCGGAAATAAGAGATTCGGTTCGGGAACATCCAAAACGACATGAGGAAATACACATCTGTTTTAAAAACGACAGTCACCTCACCTACTCTGCTTCAAGTAAAAGAATATGACTCAGTCTCATGAAATATAGTACAAGCCAGTGTGATGGAAGCGATAGAATTGCTCATGATTTCCAAAACAAAAAAGTAATTACTATGAAATAATATGGTCATCAATTCACTAGGGACAATTTCATTGTATAACTAATTATTCGTCTAAACAGTAGCGCTTTTATTCAAATGTGTCACGTAAATAAAGTGAAAATTTTCCCATCCTAGTCAAAGAAAGACAAGTTACAGTATTTTGAAGAAATACGTTTATTGTCAAAATTTGGGGAAAAAAATTGAGTTGTAATAACTGAGACCCAAAAAACATGTACGTGTAATGGAAACATGTAGAGTCATATTCTTACCTATGCAAATTTTGCATTGCTTAATCTGTCTCACTGTTATTATAACTTTTTCTGTACGACATACGGAACAATATTGTAATACGAATGATTTTACGATTCCAGAATGGAGCTCCTGCTAAAATTCTTAGAAAGTCAAAGACATTCATCGCGAAGTGGGTTAAACGACATTTATAGGTTGGAGCCGTGGTGGATTTATCTGAGAGAGTCCGCAGCTCGTGGTCGTGCGGTAGCGTTCTCGCTTCCCACGCCCGGGTTCCCGGGTTCGATTCCCGGCGGGGTCAGGGATTTTCTCTGCCTCGTGATGACTGGGTGTTGTGTGCTGTCCTTAGGATAGTTAGGTTTAAGTAGTTCTAAGTTATAGGGGACTGATGACCATAGATGTTAAGTCCCATAGTGCTCAGAGCCATTTGAACCATTTATCTGAGAGAGGGTTGAAGTACCAAGCCACACTAAAGAGCCAAAGAAACTGGTATAGGCATGCGTATTCAAATATAGAAATATCTAAACAGGCAGAATACGGCGCTGCGTTCGGCAACGCCTATATAAAAGTGTCTCGCGCAGTTCTTTGATCGGTTACTGATGCTAGAGTGAAATGTTATCAAGATTTAAGTGAGTTTGAACGTCATGTTATACTCGGCGCACGAGCGATGTAACACAGCATCTCCGAGCAGCGATGAAATGGGGATTTTTCCATACGACCATTTCACGAGTGTAGCGAGTATATCAGGAATCCGTTAAAACATCATATCTCCAACATCGCGGCGGCCGGAAAAAGATCCTGCAAGAACGGGACCTACGACGACTGAAGAGAATCTTTCAACGTGAGAAAAGTGCGACCCTTCAACAAATTGCTGCAGATATCAGTGCTGGGCCATCAACAAGTGTCAGCCTGCGAACCATTCAACTAAACATCATCGATATGGGCTTTCGGAGCCGAAGGTCCACTTGTGTACCCTTGACGACCGCACGACACAAAGCTCTATGCCTCACCTGCACCCGTCAACACAGACATTGGACTGTTGATGACTGGAAACATGTTTCCTGGTCGGACGAGTCTCGTTTTAAATTGTACCGAGCGGATGGACGTGTATGGGTATAGAGACAACCTCATGAATGCATGGACCCAGGCTGTCAGCAGGGGACTGGGGACTGTTCAAGCTGGTGGAGGCATTTTAGTGGTGTAGGGCATGTGCAGTTGGAGTGATGTGGGACCCCTGATACGTCTAGATACGCCCCTGACAGGTGACACGTACGTAAGCCTCCTGTCTCATCACCTGCATCCATTCACGTCCATTGTGCGTTCCGACGGACTTGGGAAACTCCAACAGGGCAATGTGACACATCCACGTCCCGAAGTGCTACAGAGTGGCTCCAGGAACACTCTTCTGAGTTTAAACATTTCCGCTGCCTACGGAACCCCCCAGACGTGAACATTATTGAGTATTTCTGGGATGCCTTGCAACGTGCTGTTCAGAAGAGACATCCAAACCTCGAACTCTTACGGATTTACGGGCAGCCCTGCGGGATTCAGTTCCCTCCAGCACTACTGCAGTCATTAGCTCAGTCCATGCCACGTCCTGTTGTGGCACTTCTACGTGCTCGCGGGGACGCTACACGATATTAGGCAGATGTACAAGTTTCTTTGGCTCTTCAGTGTATGATCGATAATAATTAACTATTAGGTAATCGTGAAATTAGTAATAACGTGTATTTTTACGTAAACGTATCTTTATAGTAGTGTCCTTTATTTCATACAGATAACGGCGTACACTTTCTTGTGGAACTGACTGTATCTGAACAAATCTTCATTCCTCCATTGTTTTTTTCTCGTTTTTATATTGCGTGCTTGACGTGGAATGGTCGTCTTTACAATGGCAGATAACTTGGTCTCTTCTTTAAGTACTACGCTATTAGTATTCTGCGGAAATACGATATGAAGTCTGTTTTTCGACCACCACCTGAGCCTAGGGTCGTATTAGGATTCGTAAAAATGATCCTGGTTTTGCGTATGCAGGTTATGTGTAGTGTTCCTTGTAATTGTGGCATATCATGTATTAGTCAGATCAAAATGACCGCCTAAGGTCGGCGTATTGAGCAGAAGCGTCACATACGCTTATAACAGTCGAGTAAATCCTCTACTGCAGGAAATTGCCTCCCCACCGACCATCTTATGGAACATAACAACACGGACATTCTGGTATGCACGTCCATGTATTGGGATAATGTTATTAAGGAAGCAGTTAAAATTAAAGTAGCTAGTGACCTTGTAAATGGAGATGGACAGTTTTGGCTTAAATTCCTCAATACTGGTCTCTCCGTGGTCAAGCAACAGAGGGAAAGAGTTAATGGTACCGTTATTAACATTCACAGTCAAGAAATTCTTACATAAGCTTTGGTAGTGTTGGTTTTCATAGTGTGTGTGTGTGTGTGTGTGTGTGTGTGTGTGTGTGTGTGTGCTCTGCATATCAAGATTTTAAATTTACTAGCACAGCGCGCTTTCATTGTATTTATTTCATTATATTTATCTGTTGAAATATCGGCGATTGTCGAAGACTTCACCTGACTAAATTACCATAAGTTAAATGTACCTTTTTTATCGTTCGTAACACATCGATTTGAATCAAGTAAGGCTCTTAAAGAATGTTGCTCCTGTCAGGCAAGTTGATTACGTTCGTATTTTCCATTACAGGATCTGATAAGTAGGTGAATATTCATGGGATGACTACAGCCTTTCAGCTGGCGACAAACACTACGTGTTGTTAACGTGAAAGGGTACAGTACCACCCGACATTGAAAATAGGTACAACATACTTCATTATTCTTGTCTGAACAACATATTTTTTCTAATAATAACTCAGTTTCAATTAATACAGCGAAGCCGGATACCAGAGTGGGAAAGAATGACAATTTATTTATTTAATTGATCACATGTGCACTCCCACAAAATAAATCCCTACATCCAGTTTGGTGAGATCTGTGAAATGAATGAATGTATGGTCGTCTGCTAACCGCAGATAGCGAATGTGAATATATGATCATCTTTGAGACGATCCTTTGGCCACCTTTGGTGGAACCAAAGAGATGAAACTTACCGGAGCTTTGAGCGCCTGAAATGTGGCTGACCAATACGGTAGCATGGTCTTCCCCCACCTCGACAGAGGTGCGAGATGACCTGAAGAACGGCCATGTTTCAGCACTCTGCCGCTGGATCTTGTGCTGTTAAGACCTGTCTTAGGTGTGCTCCGTAAAGACAAAAGAGTGGAGACATGGTATGCATGTGGAATATTTAAGAGTAATTTGAAATAATAATTTCTCTATTTCAGGAACTTTTGTGGGGAGAATTAAATGTCAGGCAGGTAATATTAATGGGATCGTAGCAATCTTCGGAAGTGACCAACGGTCACAATGAAACCACGTGTAGCAATAAGTTGAAATACTTCCGTGTGCTTAAGTTAAGCTGAATTACTAGTGTGTGTACTATAAGTTGAAATATTTAAGAAATGGCGTGTGCAGGACTTGAAATTAGAGACGAGTACTTCCACGTGGTGAGTACTGTGTGAGTCTCAATATGTGTATGAGACAAAGGATAAAGAGAAGTACTCGTCCATGGTATCAGTTGAGGATTCGCGTGTGTGATGAATATGCTCTTAATATTACTTTGCATGTTATGTTTCTGTGTGACGCTTGATTCAAACTATAATACTCTGAGAGAGAAGCAAGGTGAGTCAGCCGTCTATCCAGCAACGCCACTTGGCTTGCATTGCACAGGAAGACGTACATATATCTCCAGAGTTCATAGTAGGAAAGAAGAATTACGAAGTGGGGCAGTGTCGTGTGAAACTAGGATAAATACTAATTGAAGTGGGAAAGCTGATGGTTCAAATGTCTCTGAGCACTATGGGACGTAACTACTGTGGTCATCAGTACCCTAGAACTTAGAACTACTTAAACCTAACTAACCTAAGGACATCACACACATCCATGCCCGAGGCAGGATTCGAGCCTGCGACCGTAGGAGTCGCGCGGTTCCGGACTGCGCGCCTAGAACGGCTAGACCACCGCGGCCGGCGGGAAAGCTGAAAGTGATAGTGTTGTGACTATTTATTGTGTTGTGTTTCATGTTGTAGTGTGGTGTATGTCATGTAATTTGAGTATGTGTGGTTTGCATGGGAGAGTAGCAAGGTAGTTTCAGAGGTAGTGGGTCATGCGTGTTCCTTTTGTACCGCTCGGTCTGGAGGAAAGTTTCGTTATGATGGTTGTGAGAGTCGAAGTGTGGGATATAGAAAAAGATCCACCATCCTATCCAGAAAGTGCACTGTAGCGTTAAATAATTACGAGACCATAAGGTAGAGAATCACCAATGTATAGCCATGCCTACTGGGCGGAATTTCTCATGTGTTATTGTTGTAGGTTATAGAATTTGTGTGTTTAGGTTATAGAATTTATCGGAATAAATAAGATAGTGAAAAGAAAAAGATTGGTGGCCTTTTCCTTCGAATTGTATGTTGTCATGATATCCTGAATTTATAATGTGTGCGCCACGCATAATCAGTGCGATGGCCATGTGTTGATAAAAGCCGTTAAATAAAAAAAAAAATAAAATGTGGTATTGCGAGTGCGTAGTAAACAGTCAGAGTTCTGTAAACTACTGATAGTCAGATGTGCGTTTCCGTTGCGTATTATTCATATAGGAGGATAATTTGTAACTTAATTGTGAGTACGAGAGTTCATGTTACTCGATAAATAAGAATGAATCCACTCGCTTGGCAGACCACTCATCTTGCAGGCCTGACTGCTTGATGCCACAGTATGAGCAAGGCATGTGGTTGCCTCTCAAACGAACATGTGGAATAGCTAGTGTTAGGGGCGGCAGTAGATTTTTTTGTTAATAAGTAAATGTGGTTTTGGTCTTTCCACGTTCTCTTTCCTGCTGTCAATTTTAACTCCAATGGCATTCCGAATATTTCTGGAGCCGACTCTTGCTGTCAGACCTGCGCGAGGTATGCTGTAATCTCGTGTCCATGTACTGGGTTAGTAGGTACCGTCGCGTATTCCCCACCGCACACCCTTTTTACTTTATATGCAGTTTATATGGCATAAAATTTTAATTAATTTTATATTGCTTATTGCTGCGAGCACGACAGATAAAATACGATTCTCACTATTAGTTTCTGCAGTTGAAAATATTTTAACTTTATGCTCTTTGACCTATTATGTGGGGATAAGCACAACATTGAAAAATTTCCTGCTGTGGACGTACGATCCTTAATTTGCAAACTATTTTTGTATAACACTGATCTGGCTTGTTAGATGTGGATAATGGTATCATTACTGGAACTAATTATGGAAAAAATATGCCCTTCGCTACTTTCATCTCTTGAATGCACGAGAAATTTCTCTTATTACCTGTACAGAAGTGACAGTATGTCATGTTCGCTAAACGTAAAAGCTACAGTGGATTTTTTAAAAAAAATATATGAACACTATTAACTGCACGACTAACATGAGAGCATGAAACTAAAAATAAATGAAATTTGATTAATGTGTTATTAGCCAGAACAGGTTTTGCACAGCAGTCTTTGATCACACACAAGTAAAATTTTATCACTCATGAATTATTTACGTAACTGATAACATAACAGCAGCTGCCCATGTCCACCTGAAAATGACATAACAAAATCCACAATTTCTCTCTGAAGTCTCCAGGACGCTGAAAGAGATAATTTTAATGTACCGTTACCAGCACGCTATATTGCAGGAAGACTGCTTTCATTCAGTTTAATTTGAATTTGCCGCGGGAGCGGTTCCCGCTATCGCTGCACGGCTCTGCGTCATGAAAAATTCCTAATATGCTTAAAACTGTTAAGAATGTGGAATGAAATCCTGGGCAAACTAGCAATAAATTATTACAGGTAATAATTTTAACAATTTCTATATTAAAATATCAACATAAATTAGACGAACACACATTTTACAAATATCAGCCTCCAATGGCGTCTTTCTCCATCAAAGGACAAACGAAGCCTACGTAAGCATTCAAGCGAGCGTCACAGGCTCTTACAACTTTAATGGCTACAAGAAGAGGAGAGAGAGTAATGTTTTAATTTCCACTATTTATAGCCAATTTAATATGCATCTTTGATATCTCTTTGAATTATCATTGTCTGCTTCGATACATTCATTCGCCTACCACAGTAGTTTGTGAACTATAAATACATAAATATTGAAGAAACATAAAAATTGAAAATTGGTATTTCCTTTTATACATAATATACAACCATTCATACAGTAATGAAATTATAGTAATACAGATAAATATTTATTTTATTATTTTTTTTATATATTCTAACTATTTTGTAAATGTCTTGCCAGGAGACGTCACAGTACGTCAGTCATTCTTCAAAATGTCCTCTGGTCAAATGCGTTCTTGGGAAATCCGTTCTGCAAGTTTGGAAGTTGCTTTCTTGTGCTATAAATAATGAACGCTCTCCTATTAACATAGCACGAATAAAATCTGTTCGTATCCCCCAGCATCTATGGACAAGGCTATTGTTAATTTCAAGGCATCTATTTGTATTCCAGTAGTAGTATCTCATGTCCATACGTTAACCGAAATAACGTGCGCGGCAATTTCGTACTGTCGAGAACGTTGAAAGCTTGTACGCAGGACACAAGTTAACACACTCTCTAAACACCAGTCTGTCAATAGCTCAGCAGAGTGGTGAAGTGTCGACTCCGTACTGTGGAGGCGGAAACAGAACGCTCACTGGAGACGTAGCCCAACTCCGAAATCACAGAGAACTTTCTCTCGTGGCCCTTGTGGCCGTATCTCATAACAGGTGCACTACGGTGGCATCTGGCGACTCAGAAGGCGTGACCATAGCCTCGTTTGGATTGGCGCCGCTGTTCATGCTGCGACGTGAGGCATATTTGTGGTCGTCGACCTCAGTGCTTCATCAGAGGCTATCAACGACAGCGCACCCACAGTCTATGATTCACGTCCATTCCGTGCTGTGCTCCCAACGTAGATTGTTATTTTGTGTTGAATCCGAGTACTGCAGCCAACAGATATGCCAACTATGGCAGAGCTACGACCACTATGCTACTTACATTTGTCTTTATGGAGAACTGTATCCAACTTAAAATGTTGCCTGCTGTTTGTGGCATACTTTAAAAAGCTACGCATTCGGTGAATTTCCGTGCGACAATAATAATACCATCCAACACTGCGGCCTCCTGGTATGTGTGGATGCACACCTTGACAGTGACTATGACACTTGAATGTGGCCGCCCAGATGTTTGTTTACCTTCTAAATACTGCGACATGACCCAGTTTTCTTTCTCTACATAGATCTAGAATAATCACTTTCAAAACGTTATAAAATAGCGTGTATTCACGAGCAGATTAAGTAAGAGCCAATAAGGAACATGGGACATATGAACAGACGGAAAAAAATTGCAACACCAGGAAGGAGTTGTGCAACACAAATGTAAGTTGCTATGCGTATTTCTACATCTGAGACATGATATCTATTCCGATTTCTCGCCAATCTCATAAGAGTGACGTTAGCAACGCCACTACTAGGATGTAAGTCAGGTTTGCTTTAAATACTGTACTGTTTCTCCTGGGTGGACTTGGGTTTAAAAAAATGTAAACTAAATATTACTATAAATTTTATAAATAATCGACAAGTACGCCAAAGAAGAAGAGATAGAACTACAATGGACATGTTAGTCCATGGACTCTTGCGCCTATATGCATGAACTATGCCACACGGGATTAGCCCCAGCGGTCTTCGGCGCTGCGGTCATGGACTGTGCTGCTGGTCCCGGCGGAGGTTCTAGTCCTCCCTCGGGCATGGTTGTTTGTGTTTGTCCTTAGGATAATTTAGGTTAAGTACTGTGTAAGTTTAGTGACTGATGACCTTAGCATTTGAGTCCCATAAGATTTCACACACTTTTAAACATTTGAACGTGAACTATCTTTCCTTTGTCTTTCACTTACCTTATCTGCTTGGATTCGGACCTAAGAGGACGTTCTTGTGTAAAGCTCATCTTGCTGTACCAGCTGATAATGTAAGTTGTACTTAAAACCCGAAAAATATAATGGTTATTTTGTCAAAATAATTTGTGCATGTGGTCAATCAATTGGTAGTCTGATAACTGGATTTTCTTAAGTAGATATGGTTCTTAACAAAGAATTTTCATTGTTAGGCGCCATCTTAGAAAAATCTTTAACATTTCTCTTTCAGCTAATCTAGGAGACGTGCCGTCGGTTAGTACAATTAACGTTATTTCAGATCCCACGAGACCGGTGGTAGCTACTAATAATTTAACAATTTTACTTACAGATTTTCTTTATATAACGAGATAACACCCCAGGTAGAAAAGGTCTGGTCACAGGATTCCAGTTCCATTATAGGATTGCATTTGTAGATGCTACTCTTGTTATACTGGGGGATCGAGACGAAACCACGATGTTAGGTTACGTATTGCAGTAGTGTACATCGAACAGACTTGGCAAATATTCTCTGGTGCGATAAGCACACGACTTCTCAAGAGCCTAGAATAATATCTGTAGTGTTGGGTAAATAAGAAAAAGGACAATTAATTATCGACGATTACGTAACTACCCTGAAACTGACATATTTTACTGAGTGCTTATACACTTCGGGCTAAATTAAACAACATATTACACTGTTAATAATATTCCTACATAATTTGTTTCTCTTTTATGCTGAGCCATTGCATTAAAGTGTGTTTCTTTTTTATATAAGTTACGGTTCATATTCATTCTATTACATTACACTGAGCCGGCCTGTGTGGCCGAGCCGTTCTAGCCGCTTCAGTCTGGAACCGCGCGACCGCTACGGTCGCAGGTTCGAATCCTGCCTCGGGCATGGATGTGTGTGATGTCCTTAGGTTTAAGTGGTTCTAAGTCCTAGGGGACTAATGACCTCAGATGTTAAGTCCCATAGTGCTCAGAGCCATTTGAACCATTTGAACATTACACTGTTAGCAAAGAAAAAGAGTCACAAATAATTTTTATTTTATTACATTACAATACACACTGTAAAGGGCGCGATCGTTCGTTTCCTTCGAGACTGGATCTTGATTTTAGTCGAGAGGCAACAAAGACGCCCTTATCAACTACTCACTAAGTTTGAACGAGGTCGCGTAATATGATTACAAGAAGATGGATGTTCCTTCTGCAATAACGCAGGAAGACTTGGCAGTATTGTATGTGGCCTCTGTACATGGTTGCTGGCAGTGGCGGTCGAAAGAATGTACTGTCCTAAGAAGACCGAGCTCTGGACAGCCACGACGCACTACGGAAGGGAAGACCACCGTGTTCGGCATATGGCTCTGGCGCATAGTACTGCATCTCTCGCAGAAAAATATGAGTAGCAGGTAGCACTGCATTGACAGAACGAACTGTTACAAATCGGTTACTTTAAGAACAGCTCAGAGAGACGCTCTGTAACGTGCAGTCCAGTGACACCAAACCACCGTTGTTTGCGACTTCAGTGGTGTAAAGCGAGAGCTCGTTGGAGGGCAGGGTGGAGATCTGTTTTATTTATTTATTTTTATAAAAGCCGGTTCTGCCTCCGTGCCAGTGATGGCTAGACACACTGCAGCTACACCTGGAGATATGGTCTAGGGTGCTATTTCGTATGGTAGCAAGAGCACTCTCGTAGTTATCCCCGGCATCCCGACGGCAAACCTTTACGGCAGTCTGGTGAAACATGCACCGTATTCCAGGAGGGTGGTTTACGACAGGATAACACCTGCCCGCATACCGCTGTCGTGACCCAACACGCTCTATAGAGTGTCGACATGTTACCTTGGCCCGTTCAATCACCGTATGTCTCTAAGATACAGGGAGCGAAAGGCTATTTACAATTTGTACAGAAACCAGATGGCAGTCTTACGACTGGAAAGGCAGGAAAGGGAAGCAGTGGTTGGGAAGGAAGTGAGACAGGGTTGTAGCCTATCCCCGATGTTATTCAATCTGTATATTGAGCAAGCAGTAGAGGAAACAAAAGAAAAATATGGAGTAGGTATTAAAATCGATGGAGAAGAAATAAAAACTTTGAGGTTCGCCGAAGACATTGTAATTCTGTCAGAGACAGCAAAGGACTTGGAAGAGCAGTTGAACGGAATTGACAATGTCTTCAAAGGAGGATATAAGATGAACATCAACAAAAGCAAAACGAATATAATGGAATATAGTCGAATTAAATCGGGTGATGCTGCCGGAATTAGATTAGGAAATGAGCCACTTAAAGTAGTAAAGGAGTTTTGCTATTTGGGGAGCAAAATAACTGAGAGGATATAAAATGTAGACTGGCAATGGCAAGGAAAGCGTTTCTGAAGAGAAACTTGTTAACATCGAGTATAATTTAAGTGTCAGGAAGTCGTTTCTGAAAGTATTTGTTTGGAGTGCAGCCATGTATGGAAGTGAAAAGTGGACGATAAATAGTTTAGACAAGAAGAGAATAGAAGCTTTCGAAATGTGGTGCTTCAGTAGAATGCTGAAGATTAGATGTGTAGATCACATAACTAATGAGGAGGTATTGAATAGAATTGGAGAGAAGAGAAATTTGTGGCACTACTTGACTAGAAGAAGGGAATGGTTGGTATGGCATATTCTGAGGCATCTAGGGATCACCAATTTAGTACTGGAGGGCAGCGTGGAGGGTAAAAATCACAGAGGAACACCAAGGGATGAGTACACGAAACAGATTCAGAAGGATGTAGGTTGCAGTAGGTACTGGGATATGAAGAAGCTTGCACAGGATAGAGTAGAATGGAGAGCTGTATCAAACCAGTCTCTGGACTCAAGACCACAACAACAACAATGTCTCTAATCGAGCACGTATGGAACACCATTGGACGACAACTCTGTTGTCATCCACTATCAGCATTAACCATCCATGAACTGACTTACCAAATGCAACAGGCACGGAAACTCCGTCCCACAAACTGGCATCCGGCACTTGTACAACGCAATGGATGCAGGTTTGCATGCTTATATGCTTACATTCAATGGACTGGCGGTTACAAACCCTTCACAGCTGCAGCGACTTTTCTCGCACTTACACTTACCTGTGATCTTGTAAAGTTAATCACTTAAATATTGTATCTAGACAAATGTACTCCCGAAACTTCATTAGTTCACATTATTTAATTTTTGGTGTTGCAGTTTTTTCCGTTAGTGTATTAGAATGCGTTACGACAAAACCAAGTCCCACCTATTACTGTAATTCGAAGACGTAATCACGGAAACAAAATGTTAGGAACACGAATAAAAGCGCAGATATTAGGAACTACAGTGCTTGCTGGAATATTTGATTTGTATGACGGTTGTAACTTTAATAATGGCAACTATTGGTAACCAAGCTGGACGTAGGTTGTGTTCCAAAAATGAACAGCATGGAGACAAAGGTGATTACACTTTCTGCAGGACCTGACCATCATTTTGCAGGACAATGCTCAAGCACGTACAGTGCAAGCTATTAGTGATTTGTCACCGAGCGAGGTGGCGTAGTGGTTAGACACTGAACTCGCATTCGGGAGGACGACGGTTCAATCCCGCGTCCGGCCATCCTGATTTAGGTTTTCCGTGATTTTCCTAAATCGCTACAGGCAAATGCCGGGATGGTTCCTTTCAAAGGGCACGGCCGACTTCCTTCCTCGTCCTTCCCTAATCCGATGAGATCGATGACCTCGCTGTCTGGTCTCCTTCCCCAAACAACCCAACCCAACCCAATTTCTTTGATTTATGGAGCTGCTAAGTGCTATATTACCTACTACACTCCTCTGACATAAGCCCTCGTGAGTTTAACTCGATTTCTAAACTGAAGGAAACACTTCATGGCATTCGCTTCAGAACTGCTACAAATTCTTCGGGCAATACATCGCGTCGCTCGAACTGTCAACACAACTGGCACTGCTTAAGGGTATCCTACGACTTCCACATCGCTGGCAACGGGTTATACACAACGCTGGTGACTACTTTGAAGGCCAGTAAAACTTTGAAACACGTATCTATTTTGGACGAGCTGTAAATAAATAGTTGCCACTATTAAAGTTCCAACCCTGGTATTATTTGGCTATTCAGGCCACTGTTCTTGTCAAGGCACACAGAAGAAAGCTGTAAATAAAGAAGGGAAACAGGAAAAATATGTATAGTCTTATGTTTCATTACTGAAAACGTTTATGTCATTAACACTGTTGCTGCGAGCATTAGCGGGCGTAGACACTATGGTATATGGGGGTTTGGATCGGTCCTGAAAGCGTGGACGGATAGGCGAGAGGGTTTAGGCGACCGCTGACAATAAGCGGGAAATCCGGGGGTGAGTCCCGGCCCGGCGGCGAATTTCATGTGTCACCGGCTGGTATTCTACAACTCATGCGCCTCGTGTCAGAACTATTCGCAATTGCCACTAACACTTTAGAAATTATAAATTGCTCGAAGTCAAAATTCAGGACACGTTAAACGGGTCTACCGTATGTACAGTAAGGCCGCCGATATACTGTAGTGGGGGAAGGTGGGCGGAATGATTCATGGTCAGCTCGATGACGGTTGAAAGTCTTTATTTATTTCCCAACAGGTTATTATAGAAGACTCGTGCCTACATCAGACAGGAGTCGAACCCACGGATTGTGGTGCCTAATGCGGAGACGAGATGCAGCCGGCAGTCGCTACATCCGGGTCAGCAGGGCGGCGAAGTGACCTTGCTACATTTGCATTCCAGGGCGGCCGGCTGTGCCGGCTCAGCTGCGGGTGGAGGTCTTCGGGCAGGGTAGGCCCTAGGCCAGTCTACCTGGTGGACCGGAACGGTGAATGGTGCTGGAGGCATTGTGGGGCGACTGGTGGAAAGTTTTGGTTATTTTATTATTTCCATTATTTGCCGTTCTCAACACAGGTTCTCTAACTACAATGTTGGCAACCAGAAAGTGATTAGCAAAAACATGATGCCTGCAATTAAAGTCCACTGTGCCCACTCTGATGGAGAAA
The DNA here is from genome assembly GCF_023864345.2 of Schistocerca serialis cubense. NCBI lineage: Eukaryota > Metazoa > Arthropoda > Insecta > Orthoptera > Acrididae > Schistocerca > Schistocerca serialis. Next base: position 602,631,612 of record NC_064642.1, on the reverse strand, counting down.
AAATTCTTAATTATTGAAGTTCATTGCTCTGAGGATTTAAGATTATGTCTGGGATTCATAGAAAATACAGATTACTATATCAATATTAACTATATTCTGAAAGCGATAAAGTGTAAAATTCCAGACAAATGATTACCCATATCAGCTATTGTACTATCAGAGCTGTTCAAAGCCTATCGTGCAGATCCTATTATCCCTAGATAACGAAACTGTTCAGTAACCGTTATCGATTTACATGTTCAAAGTGAATGCTTCCAAAAATTTGATGTTAATACTCATCGAACGCCACACTAGTAACGGTAGAAATTCTGTCCTGTGGCGACACGTGAAAATGCGACATACGCAAACACAATAAATCACTGGGTTCGTTCCATTATTAACTCTTTACCCCAATTCGAACTCATTGTTACGTGAATACCGAGTTACACAATACGGCATCCAAGGCTGTTCCTGGCAACTGCACAAACGCCATGCGGCTTCCGACACGGAGTGCACGCTGATACGAATCTAGAAGAGTACTGGGGCCTTACTCTAGCTCGCATGCTCTTATTTATATAGCCGCGGTGCGGACCGCCGAAGGCGCAGCCGACAAAATTTGCCTTCCTGGCTAGCCACTGGGCTAACAAAACACCACTTCAAGTTACAGAATAATTAATTGTTTCATTCTCGGTAGGCCAATGAAGCTCTCGATTTAAATGTGCAATCAGCACACAGTCAAGTATCTATAATAAAATTCTAATGTGGCTAGGTTAAATAATTTTGGGGAGAGAATTATTTTAGTTATTCCGCACACAATAGAAGAGCTCTGAACTTGCCCTTTGGAGTATCGCTTCAGCTATAGTTTTATAGCTACCTTTTTGAAACTTCTCACATCTTTGTTGTTAAAGCGTATCTCCACTTTACCTAAATCTAAACATCCTAACTTCATCTAATCACTTACTTAATCTGTCTTGCTTCTGAACTTTTAGAACACAAAAACAGAAAATCGTGAATTTCAACCAAGATATTACTTTGTGAGATCCAGCATGCTGTTTCCATTACATTACAATGAAAAAGGAATCTGAATATTAATTTTGAAGTTCTAGCTCCTTCTTGTTGCGCCGATGATTTTTACGTAAAACGTCCAAATTTCAAAACTGTTTAAGTTACCAAACTGAAACTTAACACAATATCATTTTTGCATCATTCCTGACATGCTGTCAAATTTCAGATTATTTACTTTACTTTTAAAGAGTTGCACAACATTCGTGACGTCATAGCTAGTTACAGCGGACTAGGCTGGCACAAAATGGAAAGCATATGAATTCTATTTTGTCGAAAGTCGACATGTTGAGAAACGTGGCTGTTGTACTTAAGCTTTATAATTTATATAAAAAACAGCTACCAGCCACAGGTATGATTTAAAAAGGTTTTATTCTCATCAGACCACGACCGGTTTCGGATTTTTCTTTACAAATCCATCTTCAGATGGCAGATTACAAGCATTCTTAGTTGGACCTAGTTTTGTTTGTGTTATTCGTTTGCTGCACTAGGAAAGAAAAGAAATATTTTTGTTGTCGTATCGGTAATGGCATTACTACGAAAGATTTACTTCTTTTACAAAATCTAATTGCTCATGAGACGGTTTTTATAAACATTAGTAAACTTGCAGGATTAGTGTACTTACGAGCTGTGTAGTTCTGTCTGACGAAATATTCGTGCGTTAATGTTTTCGATCGCCAGCTTAATACACTTTTCAATATGCACTATGTAAGTGCTATTCCAGTCAATGGACGTCACTTTAAACCTCATCATCTTAATTACACACGCAGCACACACGAATAACGTTTACAAAACGTGGCCCAGCTTCACATTACAAACGAAAAGAATATTTGCAAAGAGCTTACAGTCATAACGATGTTAACTTACAGATGCTGTATAGTCGATATGGGTACAGTAAAATATCTCTTTGCTATTACATGAAATTAATCTAAAACGGAATAAATAAAATTACATACAGATAAGATTACAAAAATTATATGTAGTACAGAATTACTGTGTGTTACTAATTAGTTGTTACAATAGTAAGGGATAAATTCTGATATATGACATAATATGCAATGCATATGTTTTCATTATGCAATTTTTCAGTGACATATAAGCAGTTTTTGGGGCCTGTATACTGAATGTTTTTGATGGATTATTGGACTTAAGTTAATTTTAAAAAAGTAAAAACTTCTTCAAAGTTATTTAAGAAGGGGGTGTTAACTGACTCTGTCTGTTCATTCAAAATGAGATCAGGAAACCTGATTTTATGTGTATGAACCTCAATCTCCTCTAGGAGATTCAATGTGAATCCTTTGTCTTTGAGGTGTAATATCTGCAGGTTGTTTTCTATATTCTCAACTGTATGATTGTTTTCTGCAAGATGGGTGGCAAAAGCAGATTTGCTTAGGTTTTTCAGACGTAGGGCATCAAGGTGTTCCTTGAATCTTGTTTCAAAAGCTCTACCTGTTTGGCCAATGTAGAATTTAGGACAGCTGTTACACTTGAGTTTATAAATTCCAGATCTTTTATGGGGTATGCTATTGTGTGGGAGTGAGTGTATGACTCTTTGTTGGAGTTTGTTATTGGTAGAGAAACTGATTTTGACATTCTTCTTCTTGAATAAGTTGGAAATTTTATATGAAAGTGGGCCTATATATGGTAGGGCTACATATTTTACTGATTTTTTGTCTTTCATAGTTATTGTGGCTGTTGCTTGTTGCAAAGACTTATTGTTAGCAATTTTTACTTTTGTTTTTTGAGAGAGTGTGTCTATGATTGAAGCATCATAGCCATTATTTTGGGCAATTGATTTGATTATGCTGATTTCTTTGTGCTGTTCAGTGGGGGTGAGGGGGATTTTATGCATACGATGTAGCATTGACTGGAAATTAGCCATCTTATGTTGGTTCGGGTGGCAGGATGTGTTACTGATGGTAACATCTGTGGTTGTTGGTTTTCGAAAGATACCAAAATGGTGTTTGTTATTTATGTTTGATATTTTGAGATCCAGAAAATTGATGCTATTATTTATTTCATGCTCAACTGTAAATTTGAAGTTGTTGTGTAATTTGCTCAGATCTTCAGCTAAGGCATCGATTTCGCTGCTGTTACCATCAAAAAGTAATAGCGTGTCATCTACGTATCTCTTGAGCAAAAGTTCTTCTCATCCAATAACCAAATGAACAATAAAATAATTTACTACAAGAGATACGTAGATGACACGCTATTACTTTTTGATGGTAACAGCAGCGAAATTGATGCCTTAGCTGAAGATCTGAGCAAATTACACATCAACATCAAATTTACAGTTGAGCATAAAATAAATAATAGCATCAATTTTCTGGATCTCAAAATATCAAACATAAATAACAAACACCATTTTGGTATCTTTCGAAAACCAACAACCACAGATGTTACCATCAGTAACACATCCTGCCACCCGAACCAACATAAGATGGCTAATTTCCGGTCAATGCTACATCGTATGCATAAAGTCCCCCTCACCCCCACTGAACAGCACAAAGAAATCAGCATAATCAAATCAATTGCCCAAAATAATGGCTATGATGCTTCAATCATAGACACACTCTCTCAAAAAACAAAAGTAAAAATTGCTAACAATAAGTCTTTGCAACAAGCAACAACCACAATAACTATGAAAGACAAAAAATCAGTAAAATATGTAGCCCTACCATATATAGGCCCACTTTCATATAAAATTTCCAACTTATTCAAGAAGAAGAATGTCAAAATCAGTTTCTCTACCAATAACAAACTCCAACAAAGAGTCATACACTCACTCCCACACAATAGCATACCCCATAAAAGATCTGGAATTTATAAACTCAAGTGTAACAACTGTCCTAAATTCTACATTGGCCAAACAGGTAGAGCTTTTGAAACAAGATTCAAGGAACACCTTGATGCCCTACGTCTGAAAAACCTAAGCAAATCTGCTTTTGCCACCCATCTTGCAGAAAACAATCATACAGTTGAGAATATAGAAAACAACCTGCAGATATTACACCTCAAAGACAAAGGATTCACATTGAATCTCCTAGAGGAGATTGAGGTTCATACACATAAAATCAGGTTTCCTGATCTCATTTTGAATGAACAGACAGAGTCAGTTAACACCCCCTTCTTAAATAACTTTGAAGAAGTTTTTACTTTTTTAAAATTAACTTAAGTCCAATAATCCATCAAAAACATTCAGTATACAGGCCCCAAAAACTGCTTATATGTCACTGAAAAATTGCATAATGAAAACATATGCATTGCATATTATGTCATATATTAGAATTTATCCCTTACTATTGTAACAACTAATTAGTAACACACAGTAATTCTGTACTACATATAATTTTTGTAATCTTATCTGTATGTAATTTTATTTATTCCGTTTTAGATTAATTTCATGTAATAGCAAAGAGATATTTTACTGTACCCATATCGACTATACAGCATCTGTAAGTTAACATCGTTATGACTGTAAGCTCTTTGCAAATATTCTTTTCGTTTGTAATGTGAAGCTGGGCCACGTTTTGTAAACGTTATTCGTGTGTGCTGCGTGTGTAATTAAGATGATGAGGTTTAAAGTGACGTCCATTGACTGGAATAGCACTTACATAGTGCATATTGAAAAGTGTATTAAGCTGGCGATCGAAAACATTAACGCACGAATATTTCGTCAGACAGAACTACACAGCTCGTAAGTACACTAATCCTGCAAGTTTACTAATGTTTATAAAAACCATCTCATGAGCAATTAGATTTTGTAAAAGAAGTAAATCTTTCGTAGTAATGCCATTACCGATACGACAACAAAAATATTTCTTTTCTTTCCTAGTGCAGCAAACGAATAACACAAACAAAAGTAGGTCCAACTAAGAATGCTTGTAATCTGCCATCTGAAGATGGATTTGTAAAGAAAAATCCGAAACCGGTCATGGTCTGAAGAGAATAAACCTTTTTAAACCATACCTGTGGCTGGTAGCTGTTTTTTATATAAATTATAAACCATATGAATTCTGTATGGCGTGAGTAGGCTGCTTCCCTACAGCATATGAATACGATCCCTGACCTGCGTCTGTCTGACGGCGCCTCTGAGAACCTAAAAAAAATGGCTCTAAGCACTATGGGACTTAACTTCTGAGGTCATCAGTACCCCAGAACTTAAAATTACTTAAACCTAACTAACCTAAGAACATCACACACATCCATGCCCGAGGCAGCATTCGAACCTGCGACCGTAGTGGTCACGCGGTTCGAGACTGTAGCGCCTAGAACAGGGGCGGGCAGGAATTCTGCACGTGTGCGGTGCACATGCACGTGTGCAGTTAACAGGTGTTCTGCGTGCACACAGGGGCAAGCTGCCCACCCGCTTCTCATCCCTCCCCGCCATACCGTCTCTCCGCTTCTTCCCCTGTAATGCGTTTTGTTTCCTGGCCTGCTTTATTAAATGAAGGAATAAGGTTAGTAGGAGTGCTTGAAAGTAATCATGGTTTGAAAGAGTACCTATTACCTACGATACGTTTTATTTAATTATCACAGGTGGAGTTTACAATACGTTTAATGACTGGAACAAAATTTCTACATACAGACAAACGCAAAAAGTTGCGTAAATTTTCATTACTGATGTTTGATCTTAACCGAGACTTATTAATTTTCATAACAGAAAAAAATATCTCACAAAAGTATGTCGAGCCAAACATTGACTATCTTCATGGCTTCACGAAGGAGACGAGCAAACTCTTGCTGTGGAAAGTCGTGATAAAAATCTATTACACGTCTTGCCAAAAGGAACTTGCCTCTCAGACCAGAATTACACTGTAGATCTATTAATTCCATTTGCAAACTGAGATGAATATCATCTACAGAAACCAGATTCTCTCGAGAATTATTCAAAACCTTGGGATAATAAGATATATCCCCAAATCGCTTGAGAAATTCCTCTTTTATTGCACTAAGAACGGCAACATACTGAAATTTATTATAATGGCGTTCAATATTAAACTTCCGCTCACCAGCGAGACTACTGTCACATATTATACATTTCCAATTTTCACGTTTTTCCACAGAGAACAAATGATTCTCCCATTCCTTTTTAAAAGATAGCAAATCTCCAATTCTCCGTTTTCTTGATTCACTCTGCATTTTCCGGTTATTGAAATACAACGTTCACTACGTAGTGGTCGCTTCCCTTCAACGTCCGCAGCTTAGCCTGGTACTACACTGCCGCAACCTGCAGGCTGTCGCCACAGCCCCGGTCGACGTCTGCACGCGAGCAGCACACGTGCAGCGCTGTGCGCTCATGAGCCGCGTGCAACGTTTGCCCGCCCGTGGCCTAGAACCACTCGGCCACTCCGGCCGGCTGTGTGAGAACCTCAGATCGACCTTCGATCCACTAGTACTGCGGCTCGATCGCAGGCAGGCGGCCCTGTTCTAGAAGACACTGTCTCGTTGGACCACCAGTTCCATTACAGCCTGATCGGGTGATCAGTATTTACACGCTCCAGTATGTGACTGTTGTAGCTTGGCTGCTCCATGTCTCGTGTGTGCCATTTCCTTCAACGCTCTGAAGCATCCCAGGATATGATAATATCCTTAACCACTGACCGGAGAATCGTGCTGTGGTATCTAGCCAGGCAGTCTGATGAGTTGCTATGGCAGCGGATTACGGGAAGAACTATGAGTAACGATTACGGCACCATGCCCTATCTTTGGCTCACGCTGCTGCAGTAGTAAACGAGTCTACACTAGATGAACCAAACACGAAAACCAAAAGATGGGTAACAATGTAGGTGAGGAAGTATAATCTCTCATGAAAAGAAAGGGAGTGTTACGATGGACCTTCGAAGTAGCGGAGGTAAGAGAGGGACAGGACATTTTTAATATAGTATACTATGTCTTAACAACAATTTTATTTTTTCACCATCTTAGGCGTTTCAACTCTCCGTCATTTTTAAAGGCAACAAAATACAGCACAAAACGAGCATCATAAGATATGAAAATAAGATATGTTACTCCACTGATAAGGGACATGTTACAACGGCTAGAATACAGCTTTCTAGCTTGTCAGTGTTATGTCAGTCATATAAAATTGTTCGTTAGATATATTGTATCTTGTCAACATTCTCTATCAAGAGACAAGTGCAAACTGCTACCGAGGGAATGTTAAGGAAGCAAGTGGACTAAACCACTAGGCGGCGCTTCATCGTTACATCGTATAAAACAATTTCATCAGTAAACATGGAAATCACTTTATAATCCTTTACAAAAACGTATTACTTTACAAAACAATGTGTGACAGTTTTTTTAAGTAATACACTGAAGGAACGCTCTGATTGGCGCTGGTGTCCTCTGTGTTATATCTGTTATATAACATATATTTTTTTACAATTTACAGCACATAAATTACTATCATCAGTAAGAGTTCGTAAATATTTAATAAAAGTTAAAATCGCAGATATTACTAGAGGGTCGGAAGGGAATTGGTTAACGTTGGCACACTTTATTGAAGATAACGTACATAAGATCTGTGGTTGCATGACCATAAAAATATTTTTCCGTGAATATCAAACACTGTAGAATCCCATGATGCAAATTAAAACAGGGGGTGAGGTGTATACAATATTAATCTTGACATGTTGAAAAACCTGTAAAACTGCTTATAATTCTGTGACTGCAAATGTTTATATAATGACAATTTTAAGCAAAATAACGCGAGAGGGTTGTGTAATAGCTATAGCAGCGCTGTTGGCAACAGTTTTCAATTTGAGCCTCGCAGCGTGAAGCGCTAAGCAACCGCTTATGAATACTCATCGGCCTATAACTAATCCGCGCGTATGACACTAAATATGTAGTGGTTCGCAGGAGAGCTTCTGTAAAGCTTGGAAGGTAGGAGACGAGGTACTGGCAGAAGTAAATCTGTGTGGACGGGACGTGAGTCGTGCTTGGGTAGCTCAGTCGGTAGAGCACTTGCCCGCGAAAGGCAAAGGTCCCGAGTTCGAGTCTCGGGCCGGCACACAGTTTAAATCTGCCGGGAAGTTTCACATTAAAAAGTACTTATACCTTTACAATCTGTTGAATACAACGTCATGGTAAAGAAGTCTTTACTGTCATAACAGTATTTGACTGGGAAGCTAGTGCCTAATATAGAGAGATGTACTGATGTTGTGATTGTATGATTTTGATCCACTATCGTATGGGCAACTGTAAAGTCGACGCTGAAGAAGTGTATGTGCGGCTGATCCCGGCGGAGGTTCGAGTCCTGTGTGTGCCGCAAGAGAGTGCAACCTAATACAGCTCCTACTGCAAGACGCCCTCCTATTACAGGCCAGCACGTAAAAATGTGTGTGTGTTTGTCCTTAGGATACTTTAGGTTAAGTAGTGTGTAAGCTTAGGGGCTGAAGACCTTAGAAGTTAAGTCCCATAAGATTTCACACACATTTTTGAATAAGTGTAACATCTCCCCGGCTGTGGCTAAGCCATGTCTCCGCAATATTCTTTCTTTCAGGAGTGCTGGTTCTGCAGGTTCGCAGGAGAGCTTCTGTAAAGTTTGGAAGGTAGGAGACGAGGTACTGGCAGAAGTAAAGCTGTGAGGACGGGGCGTGAGTCGTGCTTGGGTAGCTCAGTCGGTAGAGCACTTGCCCGCGAAAGGCAAAGGTCCCGAGTTCGAGTCTCGGTCCGGCACACAGTTTTAATCTGCCAGGAAGTTTCATATCAGCGCACACTCCGCTGCAGAGTGAAAATCTCATTCTGGCATTGTAAAGTGGTTTCCATGTTTATTGATGAAACTGTTTAATACGATGTAACGGTTAAAAATTGTGGTTGTAAATAGAAACAAACGGCAGCTGGTACAGGGCACTGTGGGTGACGTCTCAAGCAATGTAGGCATCAAAGTGGGCTACGATGAATGAGTTTAAAGGAGGGTTTCCTCATGCCATTGCTCTCTGCAGACACCTGGAAGTGGCCGGCCGGAGTGGCAGAGCGGTTCTAGGCACTACAGTCTGAAACCGCGCGACCGCTACGATATCAGGTTCGAATCCTGCCTCGGGCACGGATGTGCGTGATGTCCTTAGGTTAGTTAGGTTTAAGTAGTTCTCAGTTCTAGAGGACTGATGACCTCAGTTAAGTCGCATAGTGCTCAGAGCCATTCGAACCATTTGAACACCTGGAAGTTAGGCACCACCTGCAAAAGTCTCTTTTTATCTGACGGGGAAAGTGACAATTGTTGGATGGTAATGTGATACGTTTCTTTTGTCGGCCTAGCTATGTAACATTACCTAAGTTCTAACAGTATCTCCCTGCACCCTTCAGAGGATCTGCTTTCCCGTAGCATTCCTCGCAAGAGAAATAGGTAGATAGAGGTAGATAGATATCTAAATGAATTGACACACACACACACACACACACACACACACACACAAAGAGACAGAGAGAGAGAGACTAGCAGCTTAGATGTCTGCTATCCCCAAGATCCATCACTTCCTCCAATTCCTTGAACGGCACGCAGTCTGCGTTGCTTTCTGCAACCATTCCTTCCATAAACGAATCCTTTACCAGTACATCATTTTCTTCTCCTCTCTCACAGGCATCAAACATATCCGCATATCCCTTACATAGCCCCAACTCAACTCCTACAGTTCCATTGTGTCCAATCTCAATCTCCAAACTCTGTACGCTACCGCGACTTAACCAACACACCTCACGAAAAACACTCTTACCCACTCTCCATATCATCTTCCTACGCAGTTTTAACAGAATTTCTGGCGCAGGTAGTGAAATCCACTTTGATGTTTACCTTTATTACTACCTCATCTAATCCACTCTCTTATCCTCCTGCCGGTCGCTGGTGGCCGAGCGGATCCAGGCGCTACAGTCTGGAACCTCGCAACCGCTACAGTCGCAGGTTCGAATCCTGGCTCGGGCATGGATGTGTGTGATGTCCTTAGGTTAGTTAGGTTTAAATAGTTCTAAGTTCTAGGGGACTGATGACCTCAGTAGTTGAGTCCCATAGTGCTCAGAGCCATTCTTATCCTCTGTGGTCTGTTCCTATCATCTCCTTCCATCTCCTTTGAAGAACAGTGGCCTTGCCTGCATCCTAGGTACACCTCTCCCAGCCACGCTCCCACAAGACACCCCTTCCCGAATACCAATACGAAATACCAACCCTTCGGCTCCACTGACACCCTATATCTTACACCATCACAACCAATAGATCTCTATATTTAGATTAAAGTTCAGTCTTGATCACGTTATGTCTGTTTTAATGAGTAACCGGTTTCGGTTTTTTCTATAAAACCATCATCAGACCCATTGGCTCCCTTGGGTTGGTAGGTGGAGCTCTCCTTGCTGCTGTGCAGTCAACTTTTCAGGAAACGCAATTTAAAATTCAACCAAACTTTTTTCCTTATGTCACTTCTCCAGAAGGCACCACATTTGTAGTCTGGATCGCCTTTCCCTTCAAGGCCTCTCTTCTGGTCTGTAGTTGTCTGTCTTCTTTCCTTTACCAGGTCTTCAACTGACTTTTCAGCTGCAGAGAAGCACTGTAAATCTATTTTTCTCAGGATGTCTTGAGTAAAATTTCCTATTTGGAAACCCATTCTTTCTAATACCTTCATCCTTCCGATGTTCCCGTCATTAAATACAATAGCTGCATCATAAGTTGCAATTCTGACAACTGTATTAGATGCAAATGTGTTTTTAGGGCATCGTTTCCTTATGAGTGAATTTAGAGACTCGCTTGGGTTTTGCCATGAACACACTTTTTGAGAAGTGCAGGATCGACCAGAAACCTGTAAGTGGGCTTGAAAAGATCTAGGATGCAATTCGGAAGCTTCTCCTTGTGAATGTAGGGGTTGTTATCCCTCTGAGCTTTTAGATATTTACACCAGCTAATGTGGCACAGATTATGAACAGAGTGTTAATTGTTGACAACATGTGGAAATGTAGCCCAAACTGCACTTTTCATGTCTTTTACACTGGAGAGGTTCTGTCTGATAACCTTGCCATAATACACTTGAAGAGAGTCTATCATCTTCCTTGTGAGTCTGTTGTGTCCACCAATGCCCTTTCCAGCCTCCAACATTTTACCTTTCATGTCACTAACAAGTTTCCTCAGTCTTGAGCCCATTCTCTTCTGTATTTGACCTATGCATTCAAGTTTCTCAACTGAAAGTTCTCCATAAGGTTTGCTCTCATTCACAGACTTGAATGCACTGGAGTCACCATCCCCAAGATATTTCACAGATCTGACACCACGTTCCTTGACAGATATCTTAAAAATAATTTGCGTACCAGCTCCTTCCATTCCGCCACTAGAACCAGAAAATGTTTTGTTGCAGTTATGTCCTATTACATCTTATTCACATTCTCCACTAAGTGCACAATTATGGCACAGTTTTCTCATAACTTGAACATCTGGTACCTTCCCTGTGTCAATACTTATGACACTTGACACACCACATAAAGACGTATGCCCTCTTTTCATGAATGTACCATCACATGACACAACAAGATCTGTTGTAACATGACCAGAATCGTTCTCATCTAACGGGTCATTGTCTGCAATGGCTTCTACTGTAGCTGCTATCATATTGTCCTCATACATGTCAGAAATAATGTTTCCAGTACACAGTTTATTTTTGTAAATCTCAGACATGTCGCTGGCATATTCATTATTCCACACAATAAATTTTCTCCTTCTCTCCCAACTCCAATGCTCCTCAATCCATAGGTAAACCTCATATTAGCTCCATAGTACCAGTTTTTACATTTAGAAGTTTTGAATGAGATTTCAGCATCGCATTGTTTGCACACAATATTCAGATTGGCTGCCAAGCCTACTCCCTTACCATCATCTATAATCTGAATGTTATCACTACCACACGTCTTACAAACACAAGAAAATTTCACTGCTGCAGTCAATAATTCAAGGTCAATTAATCTAAATGCAGTGTACCGATATTCAACACTGTAGTATGCACCATTTACCTCACCAATTATTCGCTTGGAGCCGCTAGGAGACGAGCTCACATACTAAGCAGACGTTCTTACTTCGGACGTAACCCCATTGCTGGTTTGTTGCTGTTTCTCACGTCTTTCATTCACTAACGTATTTAAACGCAGTTTATCCAGTTTTTTATACACTCTTTCTGATCGTGGCATAACTGAATGAAGAAAGAATCGAACACTTGGATAAATCTCCGTCAGTATCACAAAGCGAAAAAAAGAATTGCTTCGTCATAAACGAAGCAGCTAGTTTGTTATTGTTTATAAGATACGGAACAGTGTCAAAGATGGTCTATAAAACCAAAGATTATGCATCACGACCTTCTAGATGTATTTTGCACACGTTTGATTGAAAGTAATACACAGAATCGTTGTTCACTGAGCTGTTACTGAAGTGCTGCTTCAAAACTTGGGCGCGGCAGGGAGGCCGCGTCACACTTTTAATTAATATTCAGGCACTTGGGATGCGATTTCAACATTGAAACTTTGGGAACTTATTGTCCATGAGTTGTACTAAAAAATTAAAAATAAATCGAAACTTGACATTTTTGGTCTATTTCATCAACGTCGCCCCTTAAGGGGCTCCGGAAAGGCTCAAAATCATGAAAAGTTCAATTTTTACTTTTTTGCGTTTTCTGAATCTGCAGACTATTACCTTTTAATAGATATATAATTTATTCAATTCCGAAGACTACAACTATTTTTAAATTTTATTTTGAAATGTGTTCTACATGGGCGAGACCCACTGTGGCGCTGTTAAACTGCTGTCAAATGGTGTTATTATTAACGTCCGTGTTCATCAGGTACATTTTAGTGATGTGAGATAAAGTATGTGTTGTGGCTAACCTGTGATGGTTCAATATATATCGCTGGTGTGATTGTCGATTGTTTCATGTTTATTTACTCTGTCGTTATCTCGAAAATATTCGTAATTAATTCTGTTTCTTGAGTCTCTGTTTTGTTGAAGTATAATAATGAGTAAAAGTAAAGTTATTAGAAATCCTCTGAAGGCTTTTAAGAAAAGGAGAAATGTTGGAAAGCCAAAGGTATGTGTTATTACTGTAAACAATAAAGACGATAACCAAGTGAGTGAACCTAACCTCTCAAGTACACCTGCCCATAGCAGTCAAAGTGGGAAAGAAAATACTTCACAGAAGAAGCTTGGTTCAATGAGTGAAAACTATGAATGTTTTATGGGCGAATCGGATGTGAATGAAATATTTGATATGTCGGTTCTCAAAGGAATTTTTTCAAACTGTGTAAGATGTATTCATTGTATTGAAGTTGGTCTGGAACTCTCCATAATAAAGCACGTAGGACTTGCTAGTGAAATACAACTGAAATGTGATAAGTCTTCATACATGACCACCTTTTGTAACAGTGTTGCAGTAACTGCAACTGAAGAAAATGGTAGCAAAATCTACGAACACAACATTAGATTTGTTTATTCCTTGCGTTCAGTTGGTAAGGGTGCTACTGCAGGTGCAATTTTCTGTGGCATCATGAATCTTCCAAATCCCCCAACCAATTTTACGACCTATAATAAAGTAATAGGGTCTGAAGTAGAACATGTCTGTATATAATCTATGAAGATCGCTGTGGAAGAGGCAGTAATGGAAAATAATGGTAATAGAGATTTGACTGCAGCGTTCGATGGTACCTGGCATAAACGGGGACACACATCTCTTCATGGTGTAGTATCTGCCACCAGTATATATACAGGGAAAGTTTTAGATGTACCAGTAATATCAAAGTATTGTAGATGTCCACAAAAATATAAAGGTACACATGAAAATAATTGCAAAGCTAACTATAGTGGCAGTAGTGGAGGAATGGAAGTGGCTGGTGTTGCCAGTATATTCCAGCGTTCTGAGGCGTGTGATAAAGTGCGATATGTTAATTACCTTGGTGACGGTGATTCTAAAAGTTTCAAACATGTTCAAGGACTGAAGCCCTATGGTGATGATGTTGTAGTGCAGAAATTTGAGTGTATTGGACACGTACAGAAGCGAATGGGAACAAGACTTCGGCAACTGAAAGCTTCGTACAAAAAACAAAAACTCAGTGATGGTAAAGGGTTGGATGGGAAGGGAAGGTTAACTGACAGTGTAATTGACAAAATACAGAACTATTATGGAATGGCTATTAGGCAAAATACACAAAGTGTCGACGAAATGAAGAAGGCTGTCTGGGCTCTTTTTTTTCATACTTCTTCAACCGATGAAAATCCCCAACATAGCTTGTGTCCCAAAGAAGAAGACAGTTGGTGTAAATATAACAAAGGATTGCTAACTGGTGAAGCGTACACTCATAAGCATAGTCTGCCTCATGCAATAATGGAGGTGATAAAACCTATTTTCAGAGACTTAGCAGAACCTGAACTGTTGAAAAAGTGTATTCACGGGAAAACTCAAAACCCCAATGAAAGTGTAAATAGTGTTATATGGTCGAGAATCCCCAAGACTGTATTGGTTGGAATAGAAACACTTCACTTTGGTGTGTATGATGCTATTGCGACTTTCAATGATCGCAACATTGTAAGGTGCAAGGTATTTAGAAATATGGGAATGAAGATAGGTTCTAACATGGTACGAGCGATGCTTGCTTTAGACAAGGAACGCCTTCGGGCTGCAGACAGGGCTGTAAAGAGACTAGAAATACAAGCAAGAGTAAACAGGAGGAGGAACAAGAGGAAGCTGGAGGAGGAGTTTGCAGAGGATGAAGATAATCCATCCTATGGACCTGGAATGCACTAAAAAGTTAATCCAATCTTTGTCGCTCGATTCCCAAAACTTTTATTTTCTCATACTAATTACATGTTTTCAAAGGATCTTCCAAACATATTTGTTTCAAACTTTCAGTAAATGTTACACAGTACCTTCTGCATAATTTAATACAGCCTTTTTTCCAAAAAACTGTATATTTTTGAACATATAAAAAAAAATGCAAAAAAATGTTGTGAATTTTCATTACAATTGAAAAAAAATCATCTTTAATAACTGAACTAAAATTTTGTAAAATCCCTGTGTTAAGTTGTAGCCCATATTCCAATAAATAATCTGTAAAAAGTTCAACTTCCTACCTCAAATACTTTGTGAGGAAAGATGTAATTTATAAGCGTTATTTTAACATTGCAAGTATAGCGCGTTCCGGAGCCCCTTAAAGATTTTAAATGGGACGTACTACCAGTTGAAAGTAGCAGTTAGTATTTCATATGACCTTTCTACCAAGATTACCGGAATCAGTGCACGATATGTGCTGCAACTCGTTGGGGCGTGGTCCACTTGGCTAACATCAGCAAAATTCTTCGCCACATATTCACGTGAGCATTAGGCTTAAAGGCGTATTAGCAGTAGTTTCGACCCGAAGATAACATCTGCACATCGAATCCATAAACATTTCACACAAGGTGTATCGGTGAAAACTGTTAGTCACAGAATGCTGTAAAATCACTTACGGGCCTTCTCCATCGTGAACATTATGTGCTGCGTTGACTTCCGGGGAGGACAATGTAGCAATGTCGCCCGCGCTTCATACTGAAAGCTGAAGAAACACTAATTCAATAGCGAAAGCTTACAAAGTCGCATCCCGGAATGAGATGAGAGGGCTATATTTCAAAGTAAGCTTAGTTTATTGCTCGTTCACTGAGCTCTGCAGGAATAATAACGGAGGCGATATTACTCTGCGCGGAGCTGCACCGGAACGAGTCTTGACTTTGTTGTGGGGCACACTTCAAACAGCAATATGCGAATAGCGACGCCCACCTTAAACAGTGAGGCTGTATTTTGTCATCTCTTCCTGGAAAATATTTACAGTATACCATTCTACTGGTACATTTAACATTTCCCGTAGTATCAAAGACATACCGAAAATTATAAACTTTTATTAAATGTTTGTGTACAGATAATGCATTATGACTTTAATAACGCAAATTCTTTTTGAATATTCTTCTTTAGTTGATGTGTCAGTGCACTATAGTCTATTTGCACGAGGCAGTGGAGTTGACAACGTAATCTAATGAAACAGGGCAGAGCCCTGCTGGGAGCTAGACCGTCCAATGTGAATGAGAATCCGCTATTTTTGAAGTTTAAACAACGCCTAGAGGTCTAGGCTGGGCACTGGCGACAACAACTTCACCGCGTCCCCGAGACAGAGGAGCTTCTATTCCGTCTGATTCTCGACCACTTCGTATAGACCGAGCTGGTAGAAGATGTGCGCCAGTAACATAAATGGGTAAGGTACGTCGTTGGCGGGAAGTGGATCAAAAATGTTGGACTGACTATTGATGACCTTTATATGTCTGCATCTAGCGTCGCCAGGAACACTTTAAATGTTCAGCGTAGCCTGGACGACACGTGAGGAACCGAGAAGTTTCTTCGATTGCGGCTATATAGCCTGGACGACACATGAGCTTGTTCACGCTGTTTGATGGAATATCCAGACAAAGTCTGATGGTGACCCGCTAGGTTATCGTATGCTCCAGCATGTGTTTGTATTTGTAGTTTACGTTAACGCGAACCATTGTGTCAGAGGAGAAAAAAGCGAATCCGCATGGTACTGAATGACGTGTCATACCTGGAGCCAACGACAACTCACGTACTTTATAACAACACAGCCATCAGATACGCTGTATATGGTGACACCTTCCGGGAGTTGGTCAGAGTATCAGGTATTAGCGAGAAGCAGAAGTTGTGGCGATCTAAATTAAGTGGAGAGCCCAAAACACAACCATGTGGTAGCACTAACTGAGCCAGTACAAATTTTAAAAGTTTTTTAAGTAAGTGAAGGCAGGCTAATTTCATGATAAGATCACCAATATTCACGGCACTCAGTAAAACTTCCGCTTTAATAGTGTTTTTTCTCTATTTGCTAGCAAATTAGGGCAGGTGTAAGACAGAAATAAATATATGTGTTTTAGTTATAAGCAGTGTATTTTGGAAGTAGTGTTCTTCTGTGTGCCAGTTACAAGCAGCGAATTTTTGAGAGGATATTGTTCTACATGTCAGTTATAAGGAGGATGTTGTTCTGTGTGTTAGATACAAGCAATGAATTTTACAGAAAATGTTCTTCTGTGTGTTAGGAGTCGTACAGCAAAGTACTATTTTGTGCACAGTTCGGGGCTGCAGTCACTAAAAAATCAAGATGATGGTAGCAGGAAATTGAAAAACCCGAGATGGCAGTGGCAGGAAATTCAAAAATCCATAATGGCAATAGTGGTAAATTTAAGAAAATCTGAGATGTTGGTGGTAGGAAATTTAAAAAATACAAATGATGGTTGTGGGAAATTAAAAAAAAATTGACATTGGCAGAACTAGCTCGGTTGTACTTTGTAGCTTCTCTCCGCTCGCGTTCCAATTCAAGATCGTTCCGAGTTCAAAACTCCTATGTGAAATGTCATACCTACTATCTCACATTTGTGTACAAAGCGACATCTCTCTCTCTCTTTAGACACACGCACACACACACACACACACACACACACACACACACACACACACACACACACACACACACACACAGATAGAGAGAGAGAGAGAGAGAGAATGGTAATGTCATGAAGCTACAGGTCAAGCTACATCTAAGGATCATCATAGTTCGCTTTCTGTACCAACCATGGTGTAGGGTGGAATCAAACATGTTTCCATCAAAACTGATGTCTAAAACATGACCATGGACTCCCAAATTAAGTGCCCCAATGTCATTTCCTTGCCTAAATTGTTTTATAAGCATAGAATACAAATGAAGCAAGCAATGCGGTAATATTTGACACTTCGTTTAGGCCTAAATGAGGCTACTCAAGAAATGAATATATCCAGCCTATGGCTGTGTAGAACGCATGTATGGCTAAAATACTGCACTAGGCAGGATAGAACACAAACAAATCAGCAGTCTGAATTACTGGAACTGTCAGCTACTCGTAGAGTGCAATTAATTTGTAACACCAATAGCATAACTGTGGACGCTTAAGTTAATTGCCAAAAACCTGTTTCTATGTCTAAATTTGTAAAAAAACACATGCTGCTTAAAGTAACATCTTAAGCAGGTAGCTGACACTTTACTTTAGGCTTAAATGAAGTACGAAAACAAACTTTCAAGAAATGCCGCCACATTTATCTATCGGAACTATGGTGCCAAAACTTTCTAGAAAGATTGCAGAATGTATTTCTTTTCTTTTTCGTAGTCAACTACTAATACGAAGATATAATCATAAACCATCGGTTGTGAGATGTGAACATACAAGAAAATGAAGGATATGCTTCCAAAAAGTTCGATTGATGGCTAATTGCCTGTAACATGTATCAGAATACGTAAAGATACTTGCATTTCGGTGATAGCGTTACCTCAAGCTGTGTTATTCTCGGCACAGAGATCCATCTTCGAGCACATGATATTTTTATAGATTTTTCAATAATGCTTCACTTCACCAACCACCGCTTCCAGGAGGGAAGAAGATAATGCATTGCGTTCTACACTAAAAAAAAAATATTATCTATGATACGACCATTTGATCTAGACATACTTGAAGTTATGTACAAAATCAAACTTTCAAGGAAGTCAGTTACAGACCAGGTCTATGGTGGCAAGGCTCTATAAAACGTTTACAGATTGTATTTCGTTTCGTTTCCACAATAAAATAATAAACAATACCAATATTTCGTACCATATATAAGTACACTACACAGAAAAAGACAAACGAAATGACAAAGCACCATTTTAGGAGGAAACAAGATCATGTGTTAAGATCTTTACTTTCTTGTATTACTGTGTATTTTCATAATATGCAGGTGTAACTTCGTAATGTTCTGAATACGAGATGTGGACACACAACATGCCAAAGAAAATTTTGGGGAGGGTTGCACATACACAGAGCGGAAAGTTCGATATCTCGAAAATATGATCTTTACACTGAAATATAATTATTTGTGAATTATGTAAAGTTTTTGAGTACAAATCATACTATACAAGTGCAAATATAGAGCTCTGCTTATGATCGAAAATTCGATATTGCTCTAAATTAAAATTATTTATCAAAAAAATGTAATAATTTAGGGTACAAAACAATGTAGTACTATCACATGGTAGTTTGGCTTACACAACAGCTCTATTGTCAGAATTTACAGGTTCAGCAACACTTGTCGATCGTTAAGGATAGATATCTGCACCGCACTTTGCAAGTCACAATGGACTCTCGAATTAAAATATTTTCACATCTGAATTCACTGTATTTCTTATAAAAATGCATGTGACTTTGGTTATTGGTATTACTGATATAATTTACAGATAAGCTGATGAGCTTAGTTCGAGCTTTTGTGCTGTAACGTTGCAAATCACATACAGAAACTGCTGCTAATCTGCAAGAATGGTTCAATCATTGTACCAAAGTAAACAGTGTTATTACCACGTCTAAATTGTCTGTATTATTTCTCAGAAAGTCATCTTCGTTTTCCTAAAATCGATATCAAAGTCAGCCAAACATCATAGTGGCCTCCATGCTAGGAAATTAACTTCATCGTGCAGTACAAAAGCTTTGTTACCTCCTACTAATAATGCTACCTTATGCTGTCATACTGTGGAAACTGCTTGAAATGCTAATAAGACAACATACTGTACAGAAGTAGTATCCATCTGTATAAGTAAGAAATTAGTAGTGTTATGTTTTCAGGTACTTTTAACCTAGCCAAACATTACAATGCCTCCTTGGTAGAGTATTAATTTTATCTTGAGCCACAAAACGATATATTCTGATCATAATGATAACTTACGTAAGAACCGATTGGATACCACATAATACTATACCCTCCTATCTTTTCCATGTTATAGTACACACTTTGACAAAATGCCCCCATCTTCTTCACGTTATGGCACAACTGCATCAAATTACAGCAAAATTATAACATATTGCTACATATTTTGCTGTGTTGTAGCTAAAATTGTAACAAAGTGTTACAATCATTAGTATATTGTAGCAAAATTGTAAGAAACTGTTCTACATTGAAGCAAAAATGTAACAAATTGACAGATAAACATGTTACAGCAAAATCGTGACAAATTACCTCATACAATATCATGTTACAGTGAGACAATGATGGCCAGTTTGGCATGTAAAACATTACTGTAACACACCAAAAGGTTATATGGTATGTGCCAAAACTGGACAGTGTGTGTTACCTATTGGATCTGAAAGCTATACAGTAACAACAGAAGCTACAGTATATCTGCTGTAGCTTGATAGAGGGTGTAAGTTGCTGGATCTCAAACAGCGAGCAAGGTGAAGCTTAATGATGGGAAGAAGTAAAACTTCCTTCAACAAGCAGAGCATTTAGTCAGCAATTTGAGACTACTGACTAAGTGTATGTACACTACACACCTTAGCACAACCTTCCTTCCATGAAACACATGTGATGAGGAGGGAGGTGGACTCGCTTGCTCTGCTTCTAATGTGGACTTAAAGTTTCTGTGATGTTACATATTTTCGCTTCTGGTTCATGTACCAAGCGCTTTCTTGCTTCCAATGCAAAGAAACCAGTTATGGAGCAGCAATTCCCTGTAAATAACAATAAAGTGTTGGTTGTTTACTTCAACTCTTCTAACCACCAAGAAAAACATTCTGCAGTACACAAGTTAAATGTCTCTTCTAGTTGGTGTATACCTCCCTCATGTACGTAATTATACAATACATAGAAATTGGTGTATAACTATGTGCTGCTGGATGTGTGACTGTCGATCTCTAGTCTTAAAATTAAAATCGCCCTTAATGAAATTGAGACCAAGAACAAGATTAAGGATTAACGTAAGGAAAACAAGTGGATGTGTGGACCAACATGATACATCATTTATCATTGCCAAAGAAGTTTTTTTATCTAACAACAATTCTATCATGAGCCAATTGATAGTTACTAAGATTCTTGCGGAATACATACAGATAGCTACGATATTTAAATTAAATTCACGATGTATAAGGGAATTTTCATTACAAAGAAAATTACAAATAGTATTCAGAAACTGTCATCTGTTCAACACCATGGCGACCAGACAACAAAGCAATTAATTAAATATAGCTGCTCTGTTCCTGCCATTAGATTACAGCTGTGGTCCGGTCTCACAACATAACTTGAATACAAGTTCAAAAAACATTAAATAAAGACATTAAAAAGGCATACATCTCTATTGGTTATTTGGCTGTCATATTGACAAGATACAGCCAAGCTGCCAAAAGGCTACCCACATGTAAGACCGAAGGAACAGAAGTACTTAATTGATAATGGCAATTAAACGCCTCACTTTTTTTAAGAAATCAAGGAATTTAGTACTCAGTTTGCCCAAAGACTTAGATCACATGCCAAGGGCCTTATAATAACAGAAATACTGAGTCGATTACTTCCCAATCCGCCGACACCACCGCCATGGCAAGTTGCTAGAAGAATAATAACGAACACCTCAACTCGAGGGAGGAACGGGAGATCACCCATTGGCTTACAATGACGAAAAGAAGCAGAAACAATATGCGTCCCTGACCGGGACCAGCAGATCAGCAACGAGTCAGACGCTGCCGATACAGGTCTGTCAGGTCATCAGCCATCTCACTGGTTTGATCCGGTCCGCCACGAATTCCTCTGCTGTACCAACCTCTTCATCTCTCAGTGTCACTTGCAACATACGTCCTCATCTAACTGCTGGATGTATTCCAATCTCTGTTTTCCTCTACAGTTTTAGCCCTCTACCGCTCCCTCTAGTACCGTGGAAGTCATTCCCTGATCTCTTAACAGATGTCCTATCATAAAAAAAAAAAATTGTTCAAATGTGTGTGAAATCTTATGGGACTTAATTGCTAAGGTCATCAGTCCCTAATCTTAAACACTACTTAACCTAAATTACCCTAAGGACAAACACACCCACCCATACCCAAGGGAGTATTCGAACCTCTGCCGGGACCAGCCGCACAGTCCATGACTGCAGCGCCTTAGACCGATCGGCTAACCCTGCGCGTCTGTGTCCTATCATCCTGTCCCTTCTCCTTGTCAGTGTTTTCCACATATTTCTTTCCTTTCTGATTCTGCTCAAAACCTCCTTATTCCTCACCATATCAGCCCACCTAATTTTCAACATTTACCTGTAGCACCATATCTCAAATGCTTCGATCCTCTTCTGTTCCGGTTTTTCCACTGTCCATTTTTCACTACTACACAATGCTGTGCTCCAAACGTACATTCTCAGAAATTTCTTCCTCAAATTAAGACCTGCGTTTGTCACTAGTAGACTTCTCTTGGCCAGGAATGCCGTTTTTGCCAGAGCTAGTCTGCTTTTGATGTCCCCCTTACTTTGTCCGCCATTGCTTATTTCACTGCCTAGGTAGTAGAATTCCTTAACTTAATCTACTTCGTGAACCTCAGTCGTGATCTTAAGTTTCTCATTGTTCTCATTTTGGCTGCTTCTCATTACTTTCGTTGTTCCATCAGTGAACCTTATCACTCATATCCTTTCAACTCGAATTTTAATCCCACTTTTAAACCTGTCTTTATTTATATCTCTACTTCTTCGTTGCACAGACTAAACATCAGAGACGAAGGACTACATCCCTGTTCTACCCTCTTTTTAATCCGAGCACTTCATTCTTGGTCGTTCACTCTTATTATTCCCTCTTGGCTCTTGCACGTGTTGTATATTATCCTTCTCTCCCTATAGCTTACCCAAAGTTTTCTCAGTGTCTCGAACGACTTGCACCATTTTATCATTTTACATTGTCGAACGCATTTTCCTGGTCGACAAATACTATGAAATTGTCTTGATTTTTCTTTACTCTTGCCTCCATTATCAACAGCAACGTCAGAACTGCCTCTCTTGTGCCTTTACCTTTCCTAAGGCCAAACTGATCGTCATTTAACACATCCTCAGTTTTGTTTTCCATTCTTCATTATACTATTTTCGTTAGCAACTTGGATGCGTGAGCTCTTGCGCTAATTACGCCACAATTCTCTCACTTGTCAGCTCTTACAGTCTCCGGAGTGGTGTGGTTGATACTTTTCGGAAGTCAGATGGTATGTCGCCAAACACATACATTGTATACAAACACATGAACAGTCGTTTTGTTGCCACTTCCCCCTGTAATTTTAGAAATTCTGATGGAATTCTACCGATCGGTTCTGTCTTATTTGATCTTAAGTCCTCCAAAAATCTCTTAAATTATGATCCTAATATTCGATCCCCTGTCTCTTCTAAATCAACTCCTGTTTCTTCCTCTATCACATCAGACAAATCTTCCCCCTCAGAGGCCTTCAATGTGCTCTTTCCACCTGCCTGTCCTCTCGTCTGCATTTAAAAATGGAAGTCCGGTTGCATCTTTAATGTTACCATCCTTGCTTTCTTCTGTTACCCATGGTTTTTTCGCAGTTACCTCATACTGTAATTGCACTATTTATAGAACACCATTCCTCTTCAACTGTAGTGCCTACTGAGCTATTCCTTATTGCTGTATTTATAGCCTTACAGAACTTCAAGCGTATGTCATCATCTCTTAGTATTCCCGTATCCCACTTCTTTGTGTATTGATCCGTCTTCACTAATCTCTTAAACTTCAGTATACTCTTCATTACTACTCCATTGTGATCTTAGTCTAAGTTTACACTCCAGTATCTGATTTTGGAACCTCTGTCTGACCGTGGCGTAATCTAACAGGAATCTTCCCGTATCACCCGGCCATTTTGAAGTGTACCTCCTTCACTTGTGATTCTTGAACAGAGATTTCGCTGTTGCTAGCTGAAATTTATCACAGAACTCGGTTAGTCTTTCTCCTCTCTCGTTCCTTGTCCCATGCCCATATTCTCCTCTAACCTTTTCTTCTTCTGCTTCCCCTTAAGCTGCATTCCAGTCCCCAATGAATATTAGATTTTCGTCTCCCTTTACGTACTGTTACCCTTTAAATATCCTCATGTACTTTCTCTCTCTCTTCATCTTCAGCTTGCGACGGCGGCATGTATACCTCACTTTCGTTGTCGGTGTTTGTTTGCTCTCGCTTTTGGTAAGAACAACCCAATCACTGAACTGTTTACAGTATCACACACTGTGCCCTACCTTCCACCAGGAAGCTTTCACTGAGTTTTGCTGTCCTACGAATTCATCGCACCATTTTAGACACTTCCGGCTGGTATGCTTAATTGGTGTGCATGTTACTTGACTACATCTGCTCTGAACTGGGACTGCTTGATTTCCACGATTCTCATAAAGCATTTGTTATGGCCCATCTGTGACTTTCTTCATCTTAAACGGTGGATCAGTGACGATTCATAAGTAAACATTCTGGGTGCTCACAAATTTTTAAATTCAGATGAATATGAGAGTGTGAAATTAATGGCATTTAGCGTATAGAATTAAGTTTATCATGTTTATACAACTTCAGCGGCTGTCAGTAATAATAATAATAATAATAATAACAGTAATAATAATCTCTTCCATTACAAAATTATTGAAAAAAATGTTAAAGAACAAGCAAATACTTTACTTTTCATTCTAACCCATGGAGGCCCGGAAAAAGAAAAGGCCTCCGGTATGTTCTGCCAGTCGTAAAAGGTGACGAAAAGAATAAACCACTAATAGGGCTAACCCCCCTTTTAGTGTGATTAGTTGGTTCAGGACAGAACTAAGGAAGCTTCGGACAAGCGCTGTCATGGTCGGGGACGACGCTTGAACCCTACGCCCGTCCACAATGGTAACGACACTGCTAGCCACACGGAAAACGATTTAAATCCAAATAGAGGTGTTTTGCAGGATATGCTTCCTGCAACCACTCTAGAAGGAAAACAAAGACAGAGGATGAGATGGTCAGATGAAGTTATCCGACACCTCATGTTCTGTTATTACCAAGCAACAAGCCTAGGAACCAACGCAACTGGATACAGATGACGAGTATACACAACATTTATTACCAGATACCCAGAATTAAAATTTTTACAGAACAACGACTAGCTGATCAGATCTGTGTAATAATCAAAAATAACAGGATGCCCAAATCAGAATTAGAAAACATCAAACAATAAGTACAACAAATACTGGAACAAAATAATGTGGAATCAGAAGTAATACAGTAATGGACTCAAATATCACAGAGCAAACACACGAAGAACAACACGCATCAATTAAACAATCAGAGGACAACGAAATCTTAAGACAGCCACCAGAACATGCACAAATAGAACATGAAGTGACACACATGTTAGATATAGAAGACAAATTTCAGCTGACATATATAGAATACAAAGACACAAATACAGACATTAGACAATTCTTGCATAGACCACCAAATAACCCACAAGTCGAAACAACAATAACAACTATCAACACAATCATACACAACAAAATAAATGAAAATACAACTCTGGAAGAGTTACAACTACTGATTTATATAGGAGCACTCACTACACTAAATATACATACTAGGCAGGGATCAGAAACAACCAACACACACAAGAAACCCACAAAACCAGCATGGCAACACAGGCTACAGATCAGAATAGAAAAACTGAGAAAAGACATCGGACAGCCAACACAATTTATAAGAACTGAAATATCAGGCGAAAAACGAAAAAGGTTAGGTAAAATCTCACAATAAGAAGCGATAGAGAATTAGATGAAAAGAAGCAAAGATTACAAGCACTGGCCAAACGACTTAGAAGATACAAAAAAAGTGAAAATACAAGCAAAGAAAACCAAACATTCAACACAAACCAAAAGAAGTTTTACCAGACAATAGATAACACACACATTAAAATAGACATGGAACACTTCTGCAGAAACATGTGGTCAAACCTGATACAACATAACAGACATGCACAGTGGATACAAGCAGAAGCAGACACGTACAAGATGATACCACAAATGCCTGAAGTGATAATTTTGCAACATGAAGTCACCCAAGCAATTAATTCTACGCACCATCGCAAATCCCCTGGGAAACATAAAATAACAAATATCTGGCTAAAAAATTTCACCACAACACATTCGCATCTAACTAAATTATTTAATAGTTACATTGCAGATCCATACACAGTCCCTAATACACTTACACAAGGAATAATTTATCTGAAACCTAAAGATCAAGCAGACACAGCAACCCAGCAAAATATCGCCCCATAACATGCCTACCAACAGTATACAAAATATTAACTTCAGTCATTACACAGAAATTAACGACACATACAACACAGAACAAAATTATAAATTAAGAACAAAAAGGCTGATGAAAAGTAGCACAAGGATGTAAACAGCAACTGATAATAGATGCAGAGGTGACATATCAAACTAAAACTAAACAAAGGTCTCTACACTACACATACATTCATTACCAAAAAGCTTTTGGTAGTGTACCCCACTCATGGTTACTACAAATACTGGAAATGTACAGAGTAGATCCTAAATCAACACAGTTCATAAACATAGTAATGAGAAATTGGAAAACCACACTTAATATCCAAACAACTTCAAATAATATATCACAGGCAATACAGATTAAGCGTGGAATGTAACAAGGAGACTCATTAGGTCTTTTCTGGTTCTGCCTTGCTCTGAACCCACTATCCAACATGCTAAATAATACAAATTATGGATACAACATTACTGGAACATAACAACACAAAATCACACATTTGCTATACATGGATGATCTAAAACTACTGGCAGCAACAACTCAGCCAATTACTAAAGATAACAGAAATATTCAACAATGACATAAATATGGCTTTTAGAACAGACAAATGTAAGAAAAATAGCATAGTGAAGGGAAAACACACTAAACAAGAATATTACATATTGGATAACCACAGCAACTGCATAGAAGCGATGGAAAAAACAGAGGACTATAAATATCTAGGATACAGACAAAATATAGCAATAGATAATACAAATATTAAAGAAGAACTAAAAGAAAAATATAGACAAAGACTAACAAAAATACTGAAAACAGAATTGACAGCAAGAAATAAGACAAAAGCTATAAATACTTAGTCTATACCAATATTTACCTACGCATTTGGAGTAGTGAAATGGAGTTACACAGACCTAGAAGCACTCAATACATTTACATGATCACAATGCCACAAATATAGAATACATCATATACATTCAGCAACAGAAAGAGTCACATCAGGCAGAAAGGAAGGAGGAAGGGGATTTATCGACATAAAAAACCTACACTATGGACAGGAAGACAATTTAAGAAATTTCTTTATAGAACGGGCAGAAACTAGCAAAATACACAAAGCAGTCACTCATTTAAATACATCGGCTACACCACTGCGATTTCATAACCACTCCTACAACCCATTTGATCACATAACATCAACAGTTACAAGGAAATTAAATTGGAAAAAGAAAACACTACATGGCAAGCACCCGTATCATCTAACACAGCCACACATCAATAAAGACGCATCCAACACATGGCTAAGAAGAGGCAAGATATACAGTGAGACGGAAGGATTCATGATTGCAATACAGGATCAAACAATAAACACCAGATATTACAGCAAGAATATTATTAAAGATCCCAATACCACAACAGATAAATGCAGACTTTGCAGACAACAAATAGAAACAGTAGATCACACCACAAGCGGATGTACAATACTAGCAAATACAGAATACACCAGAAGACATGACAATGTAGCAAAAATAATACGTCAACAACTTGCCATGCAACACAAACTAATAAAACAACACGTTCCCACATACAAGTATGCATCACAAAATATACTGGAGAATGATGAATACAAATTATACTGGAACAGAACCATTATAACAGATAAAACAACACCACGTAACAAACCTGACATCATACTCACCAATAAAAAGAAGAAATTAGCGCAACTAATCGAAATATCCATACCCAATACAACAAATATAGAGAAGAAAACAGGAGAAAAAGTTGAAAAATACATCCAACTGGCTGAGGAAGTCAAGGACATGTGGCATCAGGATAAAGTTGACATTATACCAATTATACTATCAACTACAGGAGACATACCACACAATATCTACCAGTACATCAACGCAATACAGCTACATCCAAGCGTACATATACAACTACAGAAAGCTGTAATTATTGATATATGTTCAATTACCCGAATGTTCCTAAATGCAATGTAACATATACCATACAGTTAAAAGTAAGTCACGCTTGATCAAGGTCTGCGTCACTTTCCATTATTAACCAGAGATAACGTCTGAGAAAGGAAAGAAATATGATAATAATTATAATAATATCGCACTTACTTGATTTCGTCACTTTCTCCGACAATGGATCTGGACTGCCAGTTAAAAGTAAGTCACGCTTGATCAAGGTCTGCGTCACTTTCCATTATTAACCAGAGATAACGTCTGAGAAAGGAAAGAAATATGATAATAATTATAATAATATCGCACTTACTTGATTTCGTCACTTTCTCCGACAATGGATCTGGACTGGTAGGTCCTAGTTTCTTTGCAGCTCACTTTTCTTGGTAATTGTCTTTTCTTTTAGAGCTTAAAACAGATTCAACAGAGTTCTTACTGACATTGCGCAGGGAAGCCGATTCCTGCACAGCAAACAACCAACACCAAACACAAACTGCCCTTTGCGGAAATGATAAGTTGAAGTAGCACTATCTACTAACAATGTCAGTTGACTAGAATAAAAATGACGAGCTGACAGCCATAAGGGCCAAAAAGCACACCTTATTGACTACAAAATTTAGTGAATCTCGGAGAGAGCTTTTGTGAAAGTCCATATACATATAATGTGGGTCTACAGCACAGGTACACCTAACACACCATAAGACCAACTGTGTCAGAAGCATGAATAAATCCTACAGCCTCACAATCGAAAGTGAAATGCTTTATGGTCTCAGCACCTCACATGGATTACTGATGACAAAATCCAAAACTAAATATACGGTATCTCATTCGGAATCCCATAAAACGGGTTTTTCTGTCAACATGACTATAACATAGTGAGTTGCGGAACTATAACATAGTGAGTGAATTGGCATACCTGACAAATGTGCTACTTTCTAGCCGGATTTATGCCAAGCGAACGGGAATAAAAGTCTCCTGCACTGTTATACCACCTGGTGGCATTACTGTAAACTTGTACTTGAGTGGTAAGGGCTAACTGTGGACGTTGTGCACCGTGCACAGTTGTTTATCAAATGCGTGTGTATTTGGCCCATAAGGCAATTACGTCACGCCAGTTGCGCCTGCACAGAGGCTTCTTAGAACACACACACAGTGAAGGTATGTTCACCGACCTGATGCCAAGTGAGATTAGAGCAGCAATGTAACATAGCGCAGTAGATTTAGTGCCGTTTATTTCAGATTACTTTTAGCAGCATACAAAGATAATAAATTTGCAAGGTCTCAAATCTCTTCTAAACTACTGCTTCCCTTTCGTGCCCTCCACTCTAATAACTGCCATCTGTTTTTTGCGCAAATTATAAATAGCCTTTCGCTCCCTTTTTTTTATCCGTACCACCTTTAGAATTTGAGAGAGAGGTTGCTCAATTTTCTAAGTACAGCAACATCTAAGGTAATGATGTAAATTGCAAACTAGCCCGAAATGTGACTATTTTAAAAGCCCATGATCACTTTTAGAGCACAACAGCTGTGATTTGTAAAACCAAAAAGTTAAGAAGTTTGTGATTCATGTAACTAATAAAAGTGAACCAGAGTAAAGGGTATTTTTTCCACATAATTTACATAAAATTGTTTCTAATAACATCTCAATTAACTATATATGGCGGTAGTATCTGTTCCCGAAAGAACAGTTACCGTGGATGACCATGCAGCTTTGCTAGAAATGAAATGATAATTAAATAGACACCCTAGCTGCAAGCAGGCGTTGATACACTTCATTGGGGACATGTTGAAAATGTGTGCCCCGACCGGGTACGAGTCCCAGTCGGGGCACACATTTTCAGCATGTCCCCAATGAAGTGTATCAACGCCTGCTTGCAGCTAGGGTGTCTATTTAATTATCATTTCATTTTACATCTCAATTAATTACTTAAATTATAAAAGGAAATTAGAGTATAGAAACTGTTTTGTCCTCCCTTAGGTATAAGCTGAGAACAGGAGCTTAGGCTATGTTATCTGCTTCTCAGGGATATGGAGGCTTCATGAAAGGCAGCCTGTGAGCAGTATTGGAGAAGAAAGAGAGAAGAACACAAACTACAATGACACCTTCCCTTCCCCGTTTTGTAATAGTGTCGAGAAAGCCCTCTACCATAGTGACTTCCCACACTTTACCTCGAATGTTAAGTGAAAGTGGCTCGTAAGTCACCCCACATGGCCTACAGTTGTGATTAAATAAGCGAGTAAATCACAAAATTAATTTTGCGATAATCTAAAATTTTATTTCATGTTTCTATGTTATTTAATGTACATGATTCTATAATTTTTTTCTATGTATATGTATATGGTTAATTTTGTGAGTGTAGTATAAAGAAAAATTTAACTAAAACCAATTGAATTTAAAAGATGTCAGCTATAGTAGCATCACTTGTTTATAGTATCTAATTTTGTTCAAAAACAATTTTTTCACAAAAATAAATAGGGCGTGATGAGGCGAAACAAGCGTTGCATCATTGTAAGAGGTACAGAGGCGAGCAAGTGTGCCGGGACTTACCCCAGTCTTCCAGCTCTAGAGCTACAACATCCTAACGCACCTGTCCTTAACATAGAAAGGATTGCACCATAATATGAGTGTGAAATTAAAAACTAAAACAATTTCTCCAAACACTGTCAGTGCATGCTTCAATATATCAATTTTAACACCGTTAAGGTCTCAGAACGATCCAATGGATATGCTAGACAAAATATACTATCTTAAGGAAAAAAAGTGGCGCTGAATAATAAAACTACAAAGCTAAAAACTAGTCAGAATCTACAAATGTATGTCACAATCAAAAGTTACAAGTCTCAACTTGATCATAGCAATATTTCGTTCTTACGAATAAAAGGCGCTAAATATTATACTCAAAAAGATGTAAATTCGTATGTACCCTCAGTTACATACAAAAAGTATGATACATATAACACCAGTAAGCTACCTCTATCAGTTTTCAAGTTATTTACTGAAAACCAAATTTGGAACGAAAACGCCAGTATTCGTGGTAGATTAAGTATCGTTTTTGTTTGTAGTAGGAAGTTCTATTTACAGCACTATTACAGTCATGCAATAATTCAGCTGCACCATGTTTCAAGAATGTATAGTAAATAACTATGGTTATAAGAAATCTTAGAGGGGGAATTCGGAGGTCATGTTCTACTGTCGGTTCCATTCTAAAAATTTTAGCCGACAAGGTTTAAATGTATTCAAAGTGAAACTTTTTCAGTAACTAAAGCAAACTTAAGTACAAAAAAATTAAGAAGATTTTAAATTGTTAAACGATGGAGTTATTAATTAATACATGCTCGAGAACTGGGCCTTTCAGACACCTAGGGCGGTGATAGCAGATGTTCCGTTTAGCGGTCCGTAGCGCCCCTATATAAATACAGCCGGAGAGACAGTGAGAAGAGACACCTCGCACCAAGATATCAGTCTGTTTGCATCAGTCAAGCGACCGTACATTGTGCCTCGGATGATGTCAGACGACGGTGGACTTGAACGCGTTTTCGGTAAAAGTATTATGTCAACTCGCGAGCACTGTAAAACTTTCTGGATCGCTTAGATAACATGGACGTAACTGTTTGTATGCCACCTGTAGTGTTGAAAAAATCGCGTGGCAAGTGGCGAGATTATTTTTCGCTTTTAAAGCGATTAGAAGTCAGGGCGATATACTATTTTTCTTAGAAATTTCAATAGAGGTCGCTTCTGAACTGTTATTAGTCCTGTTTCCAATAGGGACACTATTATTATTATTACTATTATTATTATTAGGGATATTGTTATATTTTGTGTGTGTGTGAACTTTTACTGAATATATCAATCAGAACTCTAAACTTGTATTTATAATCATAGATCCCGATTCCGTTGAGTAAATAAGTAGGAGCATTTTCTTTCAGTGAGTGAAAAGAGTAACATGAACCTGCAGACCCGAAATTATAGTCCATCGCTTTCTGGCTGACCGCAGAAACAATTTTCTGGCTCTTGTAAACTGGGAACGGAAGTGTAAAGCACACACAGACAATGTAAGTGTCTTTTCGTAGCTACATAACGAAGTGACGACCATTTGGATTATTTACCCGCCACTACACAGTAAGTTTGAATAGTTGAATGTTCATTCAGATTAAAACCCTCGAAACTCTTGTAGTGTGTAAAATCAAATGCAAGCAGAGGAAATATTTATTATAGTCGACATTAGAAGCGTATCTGTTTCGGTTACTCGTATTTCTGCGCTCAACATTGTGGATAGTGCGCAACAGTTGCTCATTCTATAAAAGCTTCTTAATAATGTGCCGACTTCACGACGACAAGACATCATTTGTTGTATTCCTGTTGCATGAGAAACTAACTTGTCAGCTTTTTGGTCATGTTGAAATTTTGATTCTGCCAAGTAGCCTCGGCTCGATACATTCAGTTATTTGTGACATGTATGCGAATTTTCGTAAAGATTAAAATTTTCACAAAAGCTCTGATGTCATAACGACGGAAGTGTTGCTCTTTTTCGTATAGGCTGAACAATGAAACTGTCACTATAATAACAATCACGAGAGTAACTTTCTATCATTCAGATTGTAATAGGACATCCTTCTCTAGAATTACTTTTCCTCAACAGTAGTTGCCAATACGTTTTATTTTACGAATTTTAGACAGGTCGTTATTACCTCATTTGATTTTCTGAAAACTTCCTTATAATTTTATACACAGCGTGTTATATTTCAAGCTAACATTAATTAAAAGGAAGTACTTTACAATATATTTTAGTGTAGATGTTATAATCGATAAGTATTAGTTCTGAATGTGTAGTTAAAATTATTTTTTAGAAGCATTTGAAATTTGATTAATTTGCACACTATGTAGTTAATTAGGCAATCCTGTATTGTTTACTATGTTTATTTCGGGATTCATTTATGAAATACTAATCGAAATTACTAATGTAACAAAAACTAGTAGGAATTCATTTGTTAAGAAAAATTGTAAACCATTTGGAATATTGTTATTTCCGGAGAATGTGAGAGTCGTAAGCTTACCCCTGATGTAATCGGACACATTTTTGTATAATAGGTGCGAACAATGTAATTTCGACTTGTTAATGGGAAAAATCAAAATGCTGTATGATATACAAAACAGAAAGAAAATCAGTGGAAAGTATATTTACGTAAAGAATTCTGCAACAACGATCTCCTAATTTATTTAGTTCAAACCAACCCTGGGGACCTGATGTTAGATTTTCAGCTTCAAGAATCAGACTGCTAGACAAGAAGAACTGGAGGCATCTCAACATGACAAGCTAAGTTAACTTGAAAGTTTATTGTAATCTTCGCTCCTCTCAGATCTTCATAAAAAGACTTTGGTTATTAATTGGTTGGACTGAGCATTGTTTAAAGTGGACAATTGATGGAAGAATGAAGGAGGCGGGAGATTATAAGATTCAAAAAGGGGTATTATCAAGTACAATATTTAAAACTATTTCGTGGTTGCACCGGATAGATTAAGACGAGACGACCGTTGTGGGACAGAAAATATTACAAATCTTATTGCTCACTATTTTTTGTACAAAGTCAGTGAATCGTCAGGACCGTTATTTTTTATCGACAGTGAAGCTTTTATTTGATAGAAATCAAGGGCTACCAAAAGTTTCTATGGCAACGAATGAAACAGACGTAACATATTGGAACCAATTACGCGTCGTGTATCGAAAACTTGCTAAGCTCCTGTTCGTAACTGATTTAATGTGCTGTTCCACTTCATACTGTTTCGTAAATACTCCCCTACATTTGTAACTGGGATAACACGTTCACGTTATTTACTACCATTGCTGTAATCGGATAACACCGGCTACTGTTCTGTTTGTGCGCGTGCATCGTTATCATTCAAATCGATGGCGAGCTTCTATTGACAATATTTAATTTAGTTATTTTATCTTCTGATCAAGTTAAGCTGTGGAAATATTACCTTATGGAAAACAGCACTCAAGCGAACAGTCTAGCATTGTTACTTACTCTGGTAACCGTCGTTTCGAGAATATATGGTGTATGCAACTTGACGCTTCAGTAAGTCATCATTCGAAGTTGCGTGAATCTGAATACTGAAATCAGCGTCTCTGAATTTGCACGTAAACGAGATAGGAACTGAGAGGAGCCAGTTACAAGTTCTCATTTATATCTGATCGACTCTAGTGCTTCGCTACACTGTCACATTAAGCCTCGCTTCTCACAGTCCACACTGCGAGAAGTGGGAAAGGAGAGAGAGAAAGGCGGACGGTAGTAGGGAGAAATGGAGCACTTGGGCAGAAGAGGTTCACTGAAAATTCGAAGCGGAAGACCTGCTACAACAGTGAACTCCAGTAAACACCACTGCAGAATAGGCTCGCGTTATACATTCGTAACGGCATATATCCGCTCCAGTTATGACGCTCTGCGAAGTGGAGAGTACACGTCTCTTGTGTTAGAAATAGTCTGCATCGTTGCATGACACTGTGCATTTTATGTCTTCGGATGCGATAGCACTTGGCCGGCACAGAACTGAAACGTTCCGTGGTTTGTATTTTTCGAGTCGTTGCAAGGAATGGC
The DNA here is from genome assembly GCF_023864345.2 of Schistocerca serialis cubense. Taxonomy (NCBI): domain Eukaryota; kingdom Metazoa; phylum Arthropoda; class Insecta; order Orthoptera; family Acrididae; genus Schistocerca; species Schistocerca serialis. Next base: position 602,596,872 of record NC_064642.1, on the reverse strand, counting down.
ATATTCGCATAACACTGCAACACTTTTAACGCATTTCATTCACTGTCAGTAAGAAAACAACAAATGACATGCGCAAGATCTTGCCAACTGATCTGACTAAAAATTCTAAAAAGTTTTCGCCCTACGTAAAGTCAGTAAACCGACCGAAATCATCTGTTTCATGCCTAGTGAACATTATAGCACCACAGCGAAAAATCATAGAAAGAGGGTCGAAATACTGAATCCATTATTACAAAAATTGTTTCACCGCGGAAGATCGCGGTAGAATTCACTCAGTGACCACGTGAATGCCGAAATGCCTGATACTGAGCTAACTGTTCGCGAAATATAAAATCAAATAATCGTTCAATAATGGAATGGCATCTGGAAGAGATGCGTTACTTGTGAGATCAGGCGAAAAATATTACTCCCCTACTGGCAGCTGTCGTAGGTCGATGGAATATCGAAAGGTACTAAGCAAGTGCAAAAAAGCGCCAGTCTGCTCTATTTTGAAGAAGGGTCTCCAACTTATGCACATAATTCTATTCCTACATCAGCCATTTGCAACATTATGAAACGTTCTTTGTTCATACATTATGGTGTTTGCGGAAAACCAGAATCTCCTCTGAAGAAACCAACATGGATTCCGCGAACAGAGATGTTACGTACGAAACACAGCTCGCATAGACGCCCATGCTGATCCGTGTTCCATGACTTGGAGGAGACATTCTGTCTATGCGGTTCCGCGCTGTGAACACGATGCGGTCTTACCGAGCGTCGGACCAGCTTTTTGGCTGGTTTTAGGACTTTACAGGAGCCAGAACTCAATATGTTATTCTTAACGGGAGGAAATCGATATGTATACGGGTTATTTCTGGAACGGAGGTTGGTTCTTGCAAAGGAGAAAACAGCAACCAGTCACTGTTATTAATGTTATTTACTTACGCAAATAACGCTGTTACCTGTTTCCAACAGCCAAGTTCATCTTGAGATGGCTGTTCATGTTTAGATAGACATTAGTTGATGTTTATATTAGTTTTCGGCTCTTCATTCCAGCTTGTTGTGAAATTTCCTTGGAATGGTGGTGCCATTCAGCACCCAGCGGGGTAGCCGCGAGCGCTAACGCGATGCTTCCTGGACTCGGGTAGGCGCGCCGGCCCAGAATCGAATCCGCCCGGCGGATTAACGACGAGGGCCACAGTGCCGGCCAGCCTGGGTGTGGCTTTTAGACAGTTTTCCACATCCCACTAGGTGAATGCCGGGCTGGTCCCCATGTTCCGCCTCAGTTACACGGCTCGCAGACATCTGAACTCTTTCGCACTATTCCATGGATTACACTCGACGCAGACAGTTGGGGTGCACTAATTCCGTCCCAGGGCGTACGGGGTGGCGACAGGAAGGGCCTCCGGCCATCCCTTAACCAATTCCGATTACCGATGGCTGAGACTGTGTAACTGCGGGACAAGGCTCAAGCGATAGAAGGTGGTGCCTTAGAGCATCAAATAGTGCCATGATTGGCATTTGAATTTCACTCCATGCTACCTAAATCACTCACTAAGTACGAGACTACAAACTATTTACTGATAATTGTAACAGCGTAACAATACTATCGTATGTAGATTCCATTGAAATACGAATGAGACAATGTCTTACCTCTTAAACATCACTGGAAAGGAAATGAAAAATTTATTGTACAACTGTGATGTGATAGGACACTTTACATTCCACACTGAATACAATTGTGAAGTAAACTGAATATCTCAGAGATTATGCGAGACAGTAAAATTCCTTCCACCAACATCTGTCAAAATTACAATAACACCTACAATAAATAAGCCAGTGTGACACACAGAGTTATAATCGAATGAGAACATATTTTCCATTCTATATGAAATATCGTTGTCACGTGGAACACATCGTACCGGATAATAAGGTACCACAATTTCAGCATACCTACATTAACGTAATACTGTAGGTGTAAGTACAATAGTGACGTTTTTAACGCCGATCTGAGATATATTTAAGGTCTCTACATGAGCCATTTCATAATGTTTAAAATAAATTTGTTCATTGTTCATGCCTTTAGAACCTCATACTCCCGGTGCATTTAATAAATCATGTCGGGAGGAAGAATCAACAGCTGAGTGTGTCCTTATGAGCCACACCTTCGTACATTTTGTGACTTCATTTGCTTTCTGTATCTTTTTTACAAGCATATACTTCTATTTATTAATTATGTCTATTTCCTGTACCTTCTCGACACTTGTTTATGATTGTAAGAAAACGAAACGCCTACAGCAGCCCTTATGATCTTATTTACTGTGTAGCTACCAGTTTCGGCCTTTCGAATGCGCCATCTTCAGGCCTTAGTTAATGCTGAAGAGGTTATCCCGATTCACATATAAGCTGCATCAGCGGCCAATGTAACTGGTTTACGCATACTGTCTGTAACTGTGATATCAACACTGCAACCATAAACTGCATGATGGTTGCAATGCTGACATCATTGTTACAGACCCACACACTTCTCCCGCAGGCTCGGCCGCACTGCCCTCGTGCGGCCAGAGACGAAGCTCGCGGGGCATGCTACCCAAATATCTTTGGTAATACGAGATCGATTACTTTGATACAACGGGATCGACGCAAGCCGACCATGACACTCTATAGTACGCGTTAAGGCGTTGGGTGTCCATGCGTTGAGCAAGGGAGTAACCGCTCTTGAACGGTAGCTCATGAAATAAAACTGACGTCAACCAGTGGCACAAATAACAACGTAACATAATGCTGGAGAGGGCACAAAGGTTTCGGAGTACACTCTTCACCAGAAATCGATGCAAAAGTGACACTTCAGCACATCAGTTTATCCACCCGGTTGACAAAATTACTGCGTGAATTACTGGAAAAGTGAGACTCAGCTGTCTGATCAGGTGAATTATAAGTCCTCTAACAATATGTATACGTCCTATAACAACAACTATACATATAAAACTACTCCATTTTACAGAAGAATACCTATGTGAGTTATGAACTGCTGGCACAGCACAGTTCAGTGTTCAGCGAGGCTAGTATTAAGTTATCGGAGACTTTCTGGCTCCCCTGAAACCTCTATTTATTTGGCTAAACCAGCGCTACAACGATTTTGGAACCAGCATGGTGAACTAGAAATGAGTTATCACTCCTAAATGCGCCGAAAATCAATCCTATGGCAGCAGTCTGAATTGTTATTGCGAAAAAGTTCAGAATTCAGCTTCTCGTAATTTTAATGTAAATGGGCATCTTGTCCACATAGCGAGGACATGCAGAAAGTACTGCACAACGAAATTCGGTTCAGCTCCATGACCTTCGAGAAGCAACGTGTCCTTTGGAAAATGATTTGTCTTATCGATGCTAGGTGAACCAATATTTGGGCCAAACGTCGGCGCTTGCAGTGTACATGTACATTTCTTTCTGACAAACAGGATGAATGAGGCCGTGTTTTGCAAAGCATTTTTCTTTCTAGTTAGTTCCTATATCCAAAACACACTTCGGTTACATATGTTTTGCCTATCTTAGTCATTTTAGACAATGCCTAAGGAAAAATCTTTGAGCATCACATTTCATAGTAATATACAATACCGCATGAAATAATCTAGGCAACAACAGAATTATAAATGCTTAGGCTTAATCAGCCGGTGTCAGTTCCATAAAAATCTTCCGTGTGTGCTGACAAGTCTTCGAGTCTCGGTCCGGCACACAGTTTTAATCTTCCAGGAAGTTTCATATCAGCGCACACTCCGCTGCAGAGTGAAAATCTCATTCTGGAAACATCCCCCAGGCTGTGGCTAAGCCATGTCTCCGCAATATCCTTTCTTTCAGGAGTTCTAGTTCTGCAAGGTTCGCAGGAGAGCTTCTGTAAGGTTTGGAAGGTAGGAGACGAGATACTGGAAGAAGTAAAGCTGTGAGCACGCGGCGTGAGTCGTGCTTGGGTAGCTCAGATGATGCCGGCACGATAGTTCAGCGTGTTCGATCAGAGGGTAGCTGCCCTCTGTCATAAAAAACTGAGTTAATCGATCAACAACGAACTTAAACGGATGTCTTACGACGTCCGCCCCGAGCAGATTCAACGGACAAAAGCGAAAAAAAAAAAAAATGGTAGAGCACTTGCTCGCAGAAGGCAAAGGTCCCGAATTCGAGTCTCGGTCCGGCATACAGTTTTAATCTGCCAGGAAGTTTCATATCAGCGCACACTCCGCTGCAGAGTGAAAATCTCATTCTGGAAAGTCTTCGTACAGACTTCTACTATTTTACATATTTCGTATCATGACGTGGCGCAAACGAAAAGTTTTCTTAGAAGGTCAAGAGTTGAATTTTTCTCAGTATGGTTCTTTCAGTAAAAGACTATAGGCTGTTAATGATATTACTTCGTCAATCAGAACTTCTGTTTGCCTCCCAACCGTCTAAAATTCCAAAATAAAAAGTCGCTTATTCCAAAGAATAATTACGCAAATCTGTCATGTAATGATTTCAATCATTGCTCCTTGGAGCAGCGACTAACTACAGTAGTAATCTCCGTTCGTGAATGTAGCCTCTCCCGCCGTAGACACCACTATTGGTGAAAATCTATCGGGTTTACAGCCGTTACGCCAGTGTTACAGCGCCGTGACATTATGCTGAGTGTCACATACATTGTCTTTTCGCGAAGTGTCGAAATATGTGGATGCTATGAAATTTATACTTGTGGGACGCCACCCTGCACCTGGCTACTGGCGCCAGAGTACTGTCCGGCTGACGACACTTCTAAAAAGCTTGTACGATAGTGTAGTCATCGTGCTAAGAATGTCGATTCTGCGAAAATAAGGATGTGCGACTGCAAAGAGATTACCCGATCGTGAGTTTCGACTTTGCATCGCTGTTCACTTCTGCTAGACTCCTTGCCGCTGCTGTCTTAACATATTGAGTGGAAAAAAGTCTTCGAACATGCACTGCTGACCATGTACTTCAAGTGCCATGGAGATTTTTATGAACACGCGGATGGTGAGGCCATCTCTACATCGAACACTTTGAGAAATTGGCTCTCCAAACCGCTCACCAGAAACGCAGGCACTTCTTCCGCTATGTCGACAATACCTTGTGGTATGAGAGCACGGCGGACAGGCACTGGAGGAGTTTATAGATTTTACCATCGAAATACAAGAGACTGGCTGTCTCCATTTCCTAGACCTATTAATAAGGAAGAAGGCAGATGCTGTGCTAGGCTACTCACTGTACAGAAAGAAGACATACACAGACTTGTACCTGCATGCAACGAGCTGTCACCATCCAGTGCAACGGCAGACAGTACTGACCATAGAACGCACGTCATCTGCGATAAAGAAAGCCTCCCAGCCAAACCACAGCATCTGAAGGTAGTACTCCGTAAATATAAGTACAGTGAGCGAAGATTAGTAGGCCACTCAAGAAAAGACAAGATGTTGGAAATCGAGAAGAGGAAGAACATGACAAGAGACTCGCTTTTTATCTGTACGTGGGATCGCTCTCGGCCAAAATTGCGAGACCACGAGAAAAATCCAACACAAAAACCGTCTTACGACGACCGCCGAAGATGAAAGCGTGGTTTGGCTCTGCGAAAGACCTACTAAAAACGCACGTACCGGGAATACACAACATCGCCTGTGAATGTGGCATCGAGCAAACGCAGCGCTGTGTTCCGAAAGGCTACATGGAGACCATCAGACATGTACGACTGGGACATACAAAAAAATCAGCGAGAGCAGAGCTCAACCTTAAGGAATACCAAACTTTTGACACAAGACCAAGGTGCTTTGTCGAGCAACTTACTATTGAGACAGCGCCATAAAGAAATCTATCGAAATACGAGTTCACGACAATCTTGTCAACAGAGGCGAAAGATACCAACTAATTATCCATGCAATCCGGTTTTTAAATGTGTAATCGTTGCCTTCCTCTCTCTCTTTATTTTTGTTGTAGCGTCATGGCTCATCTTTTTCCGTTGCTCTCCCTGAGCCTCCTCTCGGCGGTTAGCTCTTGCACACATTACACGAGTTAACCTAGCGCTCGTACTATACTTTTGAAATGAGAAAGATTATACGTCGAGCAATTATTACCCGCCAGGGTAGCAGAGCGCGCTAACACGCTGCTTCCCTGACTTGGGTAGGCGCGCAGGCCAGAGATCGAATCCGCTCGGCGGATTGACGGCGAGGGCCGGTGTGCCGGCCAGCCTAGATGTGGTTTTTAAGCGGTTTTCCACATACCGCTAGGTAAATACCGGGCTGGTCCCCACGTTCCAACTCACTTACATCTGAACACGTTCGCACTTTTCCATGAATTACACTAGTTGCAAACAGCAGGGGTACACTAATTGCCGGCCGGTGTGGCCCAGCGCTTCTAGGCGTTTCCGTCTGGAACCGCGCGACCGCTACAATCGCAGGTTCGAATCCTGCCTCGGGCATGGATGTGTGTGATGTCCTTAGGTTAGTTAGATTTAAGTAGTTCTAAGTTCTAGGGGACTGATGACCTCAGATGTTAAGTCCCATAGTGCTCAGAGCTATTTGAACCATTTTGGTACACTAATTCTGTCCAGGGGGGGGGGGGGGGGGTCGGGGTGGCAGCAGGAAGGGCATCTGGCCACCTCTTTCTACTAATCTTGCCAAATCCGTTCCTAACAATGCCGACTGTGCGCCAACGTGGGACATGGCACCAGTGAAAGAAAGAAAGATAGGTCGAGCAATTATTATATCGATCATGCTATATTAATATATATTATAATAATCTTTAACAGCGCTGGCAAAATATTTTTATTAAATACTTGGAAAGGTAAGCCACAAAATTGGCTCTGTTATTTGTAACAATCCCGAACGCTATTATTAACAAAGTATAGTTTTCTTTCAAATGAAGTTTTGTCTAATATCCATAAAGAGAAGCTGCTTAATAGTGAAAACGAAGCCAATGCTACGGTTCATTTGATGTAACAATGTTCCTGGCGAGAGGAAAAAAAGTAAAGTGTTTGACGACCTCTTTGAGTAACTTCTTCTACTGACCACTAAATACATCTCTTTGACTTATCTGTTTATCACGGATAGCTAAAGAAACATTTCAGCATCTAAATCTACACACTGAATAAAGCAGTGGCGAGTGAAAATTCGTACTAAGGCCGGGAATTGAACGTGCGTCTCCTGCTTACTAAGCAGGTGCGTTAGCCACTAAGCCACCTAGGCACAATGATTTAGATCACTGCACGGATTACACTGGCACACCTTCCTCCTCGATCCTAATTTTGTTCATTTGTAAAGGGGAATTTATTGTAGACTGGGGCGGGAGTGATGGATCGAGGAGGGAGGCATGAGGCGGTAATCTGAGTAATTGTTTAAACCATTGTACCAAAGTCGTTTAGTGGATAATACACTTGCCCAGCAAGCAGGAGACCTGTGTTCGAAGCAGGAGACCTGTGTTCGATTCGCGGAATTGGTACAAATTTGCACTCACCACTTTGTAAGTAGACTGTTTGCATATCTGAATGTTGGCAGCGCTATTGACTGTAATTATGGCTGAAAACACTCTGTGCCCTCGGTAAGAGACTCTGTGGTTGGATGGACTAGACGTTAGCAGTTAGCAAATGGACAGCTTGCACATGTGCCCTTCGTGGAGCCTCAGTGTTGGCAGGACATTGTTTGTAAAATGAGGATGGACGTAGTTGGTAATGTTAGGGTAGTGGAATTATTGACGACTACACAATTTTTGGAACTGGATGTCATATGAATAAGGTAAAAATCTGCTAAATACACTACTGGCCATTAAAATTGCTACACCAAGAAAAAATGCAGATGATAAACGGGTATTCATTGGATAAATATGTTATACTACAACTGACATGTGATTACATTTTCACGCAATATGGGTGCATAGATCCTGAGAAATCAGTACCCAGAATGACCACCTCTGGCCGTAATAACGGCCTTGATAGGCCTGGACATTGAATCAAACAGAACCTCGATGGCGTGTACACGTACAGCTCCCCATGCAGCTTCAACACGATCCCAAAGTTCATCAAGAGTAGTGACTGGCGTATTGTGACGAGACAATTGCTCGACCACCATTGACCAGACGTTTTCAATTGGTGAGAGATCTGGAGAATGTGCTGGCCAGGGCAGCAGTCGAACATTTTCTGTATCCAGAAAGGCCAGTACAGGACCGGCAACATGGGGTCGTGCATTATCCTGCTGAAATGTAGGGTTTCGCAGGGATCAAATGAAGGGTAGAGCCACGGGTTGTAACACATCTGAAATGTAACGTCCACTCTTCAAAGTTCCGTCAATGCGAACAAGAGGTGACCGAGACGTGTAACCAGTGGCACCCTATACCATCACGCCGGGTGATACACCAGTATGGCGATGACGAATACACGATTCACATGTGCGTTAACCGCGATGTCGCAAACACTGATGCGTCCATCAAGATGCTGTAAATAAAACCTGGATTCATCCGAAAAATGGCGTTTTGCCATTCGTGCACCCAGGTTCGTCGTTGAGTACACCATCGCAGGCGCTCCTGTCTCTGATGCAGCGTCAAGGGTAACCCCAGCAATGGCCTCCGAGCTGATACTCCATGCTGCTGCAAACGTCGTCGAACTGTTCGTACAGATTGTTGTTGTCTTGCAAACGTCCCTATCTGTTGACCAAGGGATCGAGACGTTGCTGAACGATCCGCTACAGCCATGCGGATATGATGCCTGTCATCTCGACTGCTAGTGACACGAGGCAGTTGGGGTCCAGCACGGCGTTCCGTATTTCCCTCCTAAACCTACCGATTCCATATTCTGCTAGCAGTCATTGGATCTCGACCAACGCGAGCAGCAATGTCGCGATACGATAAACAGCAATCGCTATAGGCTACAATCCGACCTTTATCAAAGTCGTAAACGTGATGGCACGCATTTTTACCTCCTTACACGAGACATCACAACAATGTTTCACCAGGCAACGCCGGTCAACTGCTGTTTGTGTATGAGCAATCGGTTGGAAACTTCCCTCATGTCAGCACGTTGTATGTGTCGCCACCGGCACCTATCTTGTGTGAGTGCTCTGAAAAGCTAATCATTTGCATATCAAAGGTTCTTCTTTCTGTCGGTTAAATTTCGCGCCTGTAGCACGTCATCTTCGTACTGTAGGCTGTAACTACTAAGAGTCATCTGGTTAGCAGAAGAAAGATTTTTTTAAGTGCAAACTAACTACACTACGGGCCATGAAAATTGCTACACCACGAAGATGACGTGCTACAGGAGCGAAATTTAACCGACAGAAAGAAGAACCTTTGATATGCAAATGATTAGCTTTTCAGAGCACTCACACAAGATAGGTGCCGGTGGCGACACATACAACGTGCTGACATGAGGGAAGTTTCCAACCGATTGCTCATACACAAACAGCAATTGACCGGCGTTGACTGGTGAAACGTTGTTGTGATGCCTCGTGTAAGGAGGAGAAATGCGTACCATCACGTTTCCGACTTTGGTAAAGGTCGGATTGTAGCCTATCGCGACTGCGGTTTATCGCATCGTGACATGGCTGCTCGCGTTGCTCGAGATCCAATAAGTGTTAGCAGAATATGGAATCAGTGGGTCTGGGAGGGTAATACGTAACGCCGTGCTGGATCCCAACGGCCTCGTATTACTAGCAGTGGAGATGACAGGCATCATATCCGCATAGCTGTAACGGATCGTGGAGCCACGTCTCGATCCCTGAGTCAATACATGGGGTCGTTTGCAAGACAACAACCATCTGCCCGAACAGTTCGACGACGTTTTCAGCAGCATGGACTATCAGCACGGAGACCATGGCTGCGGTTACCCTTGATGCTGCATCACAGACAGGAGCGCCTGTGAGAGTGTACTCAACGACGAACCTGGGTGCACGAATGGCAAAACGTCATTTTTTCGGATGAATCCAAATTCTGTTTACAGCATCATGATGGTCGCATCCGTGTTTGGCGACATCGCGGTGAACGCACATTGAAAGCGTGTATTCGTTATCGCCCTACTGGCGTATCACCCAACATGATGGAATGGGGAGCAATTGGTTACACGTCTCGGTCACCTCTTGTTCGCATTGACGGCAGTTTGAACAGTGGACGCTACATTTCAGATGTATTACGAACCGTGGCTCTACCCTTCATTCGATCCTTGCAAAACCCTACATTTAAGCAGTATAATGCACGACCGCTAGTTGCAGGTCCTGTACGGGTCTTTCTGCATACAGAAAATGTTCGACATCTGCCCTGGCCGGCACATTCTCCAGATCTCTCACCAATTGAAAACGTCTGGTCAATGGTGGCCGAGGAAATGACTCGTCACAATACGCCAGTCGCTACTCTTGATGAACTGTGGTATCGTGTTCAAGCTGCATGGACAGCTGTACCTGTACACGCTATCCAATCTCTGTTTGACTAAATTCCGAGGCGAATCAAGGCCGTTATTACGGCCAGAGGGTGGTGTTCCGGGTACTGATTTCTCAGGATCTATGCACCCAAATTGCGTGAAAATGTAGTCACATGTCAGTTCTAGTATAATATATTTATCCAATGAATTCCAGTTTATCATCTGCATTTCTTCATGGTGTAGCAATTTAAAGGCCAGTAGTGTATATTATGGGTAATAAATGAATAGGTTAAGTTTGAGTTTGGGTTAGAGGGAAAATTTTTGTAGGTCAGTGTTGAAATGGTAAAAATAAGTTCACTCAGTAGTTCCTCCAAGTAAAGAGACTGTAGTTTCAGTTTCACTAAGCAGTTTAAATAAACGCTAAGAAGTTTCAACTTCAGTCTTAATACACAAAATCTATACGTATTACAAAAATGGATTTGTGTATGTGTTTGTATATGTACGAGTATGTTGCACATCTCCTCCTGAATTAATGGACCGACTTCAACCAAACCTTGGTTTACACCTACCATTGGGCCAGGCAACAATTTCTGTGGGGTAAGAACCAACCACATATCAATGGCGTAGGGTGAGGGTGGAAAAGAAGCGTAGTATGCCACGCGTAATTTCCGAGACTTTATTCACGTAGTATTTGAGAATGAGAGCACTTAGCGACTTACAGAAAACTTTACATAGAATATCGAACCTTTATGAAATTTTTATCCCTGACAAACCCTAAAAATGATGGAAGGAAAAAAAATATTTTTCCGCTGTTTAAGCAGTAAAAGTAACGCGGGAGGCGTAACATTATAAATTATTTCTTCTTTTCTACTACCTGTACTGACGATACATTTTGCAGAAGGTGTCAACATACGGGGCTGCATGTAAGTACAAAATTATATCGCTGTGCGACTCATAGTTGTGGAGATATTTCGTCATAAACATCAAGCACATGGCGAAACGCTGTGTGGTATGGGCGATGACGCGCTGCTGTAACTAAATATCTGGGCTGCTAGCAAAATATATGACTTAAATCTCTCGTTTTATCTCCATATTATCTTCCAGTCATCCTTTTTCTTCACGTAATATTGGAGAAGTGATCCTCTGATAAGTGACTCGGGACTGCTGCTTTACCCTCTAAATATTCGAGCCATCAAGGACAATGTTGCATTCAAGGATATGAATTTTCAATCCGCTTCATGAGCAGCGAAATACCTGTCTCACGAACATCAGCCCGCCGCCACCCACAGATGCGTCCCGTTGCTCTGTCAGTTATGCCACGGTTCTCTTTCCGTCCGTTGCTCGTTAGTAACATTACTTTTCTGCAGCTCTCAGAAAGATTAAACCTCTGGGACTCAAACCTGGGTCCTTGCCTGTCCCCGACAATGGCTCTCACAGGAAATAGAACTAGTCCAGCAAGGTGACGGCACTACGACTGTGAAATTTGGAAATTTTACAACTACATGTGGATTCAGCTTCCATTCAGACTAAACTTAATATATTGGATTGTTTAACCAACAGATCCGGTAAACTAACATTTACTTACACACACACACACACACACACACACACACACACACACACACACACACAAGAAAGTTCTTTCTTAAAAGAACGTATGTGAGAAATAGATATGTGAAACATCATTTCATCTTATCTATACAAATTCAGTCATACAGTCTCAGTGATTGGGATATGGATGCATATAACTGCCAACGAACAGTATGAAATCGTTATTTAGCTGTATTCATTGTATTGTCAGTGTACTAAATAGACGAGACTGTCCGCCAGTAAGCGTTATTCGCATGTAGAGCATAATTTTAATGTAGTGTATACCAAAGGTCCAGGGATAGAAAATAAACTGAATGAACAGGAATGCAAACGAATAGTAGAGTGTCAGGGACTAGTGAAATATAAGCTATAATAACACTAAGGAACGTGATAGGTTCACTCATTTAGAACACCTCGGTGTATCAGTTTTTATACATATTAGAATGAAACATGTAGTTACCTGAGGAATCTTCTCTTATATTACGAATTAACTGCCATTTTCAATAGAGTTCTATGGGTTCAACACCTGTTTGACGCACTAAAGTATAGTAAAGCGCATCATAAATGAATTGACGGCGTGATGAATGCACTGCAAAGAACATGTCGAGGGATAGTCATTGGTGTGGTGGAAGAAAATCCAGAATCGTGTAACTACATCGACACAAGGGGAGTCCAGATGAGCAATGAAAGCGGATGAACAGTCAATTCTGCACAAGAGAGAGGATGAGAGAGAGAGAGAGAGAGAGAGAGAGAGAGAGAGAGAGAGAAGTAGAGATCGAATACGAAGTCAGGTCGCCAAACTGTTTCTATTAGTTAGCGCAATCGGACAGCTGACTGTGTGCCAATTTACACAGCGTTCCAGGGGAATTCTCAGTAACGCGAATGTGTACATACAGACAGACACACACACACACACACACACACACACACACACACACACACACACAACATTGTGAAAAATGATCAAGTTGATAAAGTTACTTCTTTCTTTAAATATATTCAACATTTTATGCTTCATCTTTTGAACAATAACGATTCGCTTTGTTATTAAACAACTTTTAGAATTGCTGTCGTAAGGCCTCCTTAGTTATCGAATATATCTTAGGCATCTGAAAGCTGTAAAAATCTGTGACCATAAGGATATAAGAAACAGATCGTTCAATGAACTACTAAGAGCTTAGTTTGTTTCTTTGTGCAACCTGCGTTACATTCTTTCTATTGGCTTTATGTAGTTACAAAACGAAGAAACGTGCATTACGAAGATACTTCCATTTTTACCAGTCAAAAGATGAATCCATGCCTTTTAATAATTTATAATATAGCTCCAGACAAAGCCAAGCGAACAAAGAAGAAAGTACCGGTAATCAATACTCACATAGTTCACAGTAAGAAATTAATGCAGTGGTCTTCACTCTTCGCTCTCCAGTGCAGGTATGTCTCTCACTTTGTGGTAACATGCTGTAGTTTCTCTACTTGTCTTGTAGACGTTGACGTGCTGTCTATTGTCTCCTTAGTAAACTTCTCAGCATCCGCAGTTCTGAATGTATTGTCCATTACCGCAAAATGTGACTTCACATAAACCCTTATCACCTGGAGTGGTTTGTAACAGGATTGGTACAGTGATAGTATGCCAACACAGTGTCCATGCTGCTTAACAGTTTCATCTGTCTCACGAAATCGGTACGCAGGCTTCCAGGGACTTACAAAAACAAGTGAATCTATTCTGTTCTGTGACAAGCTATGAGAAATTTCTTAAGAGGACAACCAAGCATAAACATCTACCGTTTAGTATTCATGATTCGAGTTTTTTTTCACTTGTAAAGAGTGAATGGTAGCATTATGAATGACAATAATTCTACACGCAGGGAGGTACAGCAACAGTTCGTCTTTATACCACAGATTAACGACGCTTTATTTCATTTCAGCATACTTATATTCAGAATTCTTAGTCTTTGAAGTCTAAAAAATCTGTTTACTCGAAATATTTCCACTTTCTGGTGATTCAACTTCAAGCTCTACTAGCTTTACCAATTGGAACTTCGGTGCTGCAGTACCCTTCATGCGATGTTCCTTTACTGTTTTCATTGTACGTCACTGTAATGGACTTACACTCACACATTAAAAATCAATCCTAATTCTGCTTCTTGAAGTGCACGACTTCAGACAAAAATCCGTTTGAGCTTTGGGAGCATGACAACGTAAAATATTTTCTGACAGACAGCGTCTCACTGAAGACTTAACTAACGTACGTAACAACTTACGTTGGTTTATGGTGGGCAGCAAGTGCAAACCTCTCATCGATTATTAATGTTTTTGGTAACTGGCCACGAAAGGATATTGCTCTGTTTTCCGCATTAAGCTACTCTAGGAGAGGAACTTCAGAACTACACTGCTGGCCATTAAAATTACTACACCAAGAAGAAATGCAGATGATAAACGTGTATTCATTGGACAAATATATTATACAAGAACTGACATGTGATTACATTTTCACGCAATTTGGGTGCATAGATCCTGAGAAATCAGTACCCAGAATAACCACCTCTGGCCGTAATAACGGCCTTGATACGCGTGGACCTTGAGTCAAAGAGAGCTTGGATGATGTGTACAGGTACAGCTGCCCATGCAGCTTCAACACGATACCACAGTTCATCAAGAGTAGTGACTGCCGTATTGTGATGAACCAGTTGCTCGGCCACCATTGGCCAGGCGTTTTCGATTGGTGAGAGATCTGGAGAATGTGCTGGCCAGGGCAGCAGTCGAACATTTTCTGTATGCAGAAAGGCCAGGACAGGACCGGCAACATGCGGTCGTGCATTATCCTGTTGAAATATAGGGTTTTGCTGGGATCGAATGAAGGGTAGAGCCACGGGTCGTAAGACATCTGTAATGTAACGTCCACTGTTCAAAGGGCCGTCAATGCGAACAAGTGTTGACCGAGACGGTAACCAATGGCACCCCGTACCATCAAGCCGGGTGATATGCCATTATGACGATGACGAAAACACGGTTTAAATGTGCGTTCACCACGATGTCGCCAAACACGGATGCAACCATCATGATGCTGTAAACAGAACCTTGATTCATCCGAAAAAATGACGTGTAGCCATTCGTGCACCCAGGTTCGTCGTAGAGTACACCATCGCAGGCGTTCCTGTCTGTGATGCAGCCTCAAGGGTAACCGCAGCCATGGCCTCCGAGTTGATAGTCCATGCTCCTGCAAACGTCGTCGAACTGTTCGTGCAGAGGGTTGTTGTCCTGCAAACGTCCCCATCTGTTGACGCAGGGATCGAGACCTGGCTGCACGATCCGTTACAGCCATGCGGATAAGATGCCTGTAATCTCGACTGCTAGTGATACGAGGCCGTTGGAATCCACCACGGTTTTCCGTATTACCCTCCTGAACCCACCGATTCCATATTCTGCTAACAGTCATTAGATCTCGACCAACGTGAGCAGCAATGTCACGATACGATAAACCTCAATTGCGATAGGCTACAATCCGATCTTTATCAAAGTCGGAAACGTGATGGTAGGCATTTCTCCTCTTTACAAGAAGCATCACAACAACTGCTGTTTGTGTATGAGAAATCGGTTGGAAACTTTCCTCACGTTAGCACGTTGTAGGTGTCGCCACCGGCGGCAACCTTGTGTGAATGCTGTGGAAAGCTAATCATTTGCATGTCACAGCATCTTCTTCCCGTCGGTTAAATTTCGCGTCTGTAGCACGTCATCTTCCTGGTGTAGCAATTTTAATGGCCAGTAGTGTATATTTTTTGGGGCTGAACGTTCGTCGTGACTCTCTATTACCTGAACTCTTGCATTTATTTTGTGAGTAATTATTTGCTTTGTGCAATGGACGAGATTAATATACACTGCCCCGTCACATGAATGAGACTACCTGTCTAAAGCCTGAAGAAGCACGTTTGGCAGCACGAACCACAGCGAGACGCGCAGAAAGAGAGTCGGTGAGTTTCTGGAAAGTGCCGACAGCGATTTGGTGCCATGCCGACTCCAGTGTCGTGCCCAGCATCGCAAGGTTTCAGAGTTGTGGATCTATGGCGCGAACAGTCCGATGGAGGCAGTCCCACAGTTTCTCTACTGGCTTTAAGCCCGGGGAAGTTTTGTGGGCAGGGCAGTACGGTAGACACATCCCGGTGCTCCACGAATCACGCACGTACACTACGATCTGTGTGAGACGTTACATTGTCCTGCTGGTAGATGCAATCGCGCCGAGGAAAGAACAAACTGCAAGTACAGTGGATATGTTCGCAACGATGGATACATAACTGCGTTGATCTATAGTGCCTTCCAGAATGATTAATTTTTTATTTTTCGAGTCCAGTAGAAAAAATAATTACATAAACAAATAAGTATTGATTCACATAAAAATTTGCAAAATTAAATACGTTCAGTAGTATTTATGACACAGATATAATAATATTACTGGAGAGATGTTTAGGTGGCCACACAGAAAATGCGAATGAAAGTTTTAATTCCACTATTTGGCGATTAGATCCTAAACACTTGCACTCCGGTGTAAAAGTCGTTGAACTGGCATCGTATTTAGCAGCACGCTTATTGAATGACGGAAATTCATCCCTTGTGATGTTCATGAACGAAGCAGGAATTGTTGTAGGTACGCAAAGCTTCAATTACGCCGAACAAATGGAGCGCGTGAGCCGGCAGAATAGACGTAGTTAACTGGAATCGAAGGCAGGTAGGAAAGCTCGGAAAGCACTGCTGCAAGCGCAAAACGAAGCGTATGAGGAAGATGAAGGATTACTATATGGTACTGGAATCGCAGATTAGTCGGTAAGCATTTTACATTATTTTTAACTTCCTTGAATTTCTAGTTTCAAAGAATTTATTTTTCTAACGCGTTTATCTCGAAATGACTTTTTCACATTTGCGTGCAGTCTAACTCAAAAAGTATAAAACCTATCATTATGAAAATTGATAGTATTATTCTTTATAAAATTACGAATTATATGAACCAACTTGTGAGATTATGTCATGATTTTAAGGGTATTATTCGTTGCATAATTAGAGGAAAAAATGGTGAAAATCGAAGTAAATTGTTCCAGAGCCTGCAAAATTTTAAATTTTCATTATTTTCACCTCCACTGATGTTCATATTCATATATAATAAGTTATTAATGTAAAATCATAACCTTTTGATTTCAGATGAAAATCTGAATGGCTACACTGCACGCAATTGGAGAAATACACTCACAACCTTCAGCGGACATGACAGCATAACTTTGTTATATTTTTGCTGAAATTACTCAAAAAAATTTACAAAAATTGTTTTAAATATGAATGAAATGATGTCAAAATTTGATTCAGTTGTAATTAATTCTTTCCATCCAAAAAAATCCCAAAAAATTCGTGTCAAACAGCCACCTAATGTGATTCCCCCCACACCCCCTTAAGATCAGTTTCAATAGCTGTAACATATAACGTATTTTTATGGTTCTGAGGCTCGCTATAGGGGTATGCACGAAAGCCATTAATAATAATTAAAAATTAAGAAAAATATATGTAGGATCCAGAGAGAAACTACAAAATTTGACACCCAAACGCATGCTGAGCTTAAAGCCATGATCTTTTCTTTCTTTTTTTTACGAAGCAGCAAAGCGACCCTGAGAACAAATCATCATTAGCCCTTCTTCGCTTAAGTACCTCTAAAGTGTTGAAGGAGTGCCAATATGGTATCATTAATAATAGGTCTATGACAGCTAAATTGAGTAAGTCTTCTGATTTCCAACTACCACTATCTTGACAAGACTTAAACACTGATCATCTCATTTCTTTGAGCAATGTGTTGTACACCGAAATGAGCCTCTTTTGCCTGTCACCAAATTCTCGTTGCATAACATTTTGTCTTTAATTCGGATCCTTGCCGGTCAATCGATAGCATGTATTTGCCTTGCTTTTAAGCAGTTCTTTCTGGCGAATGTCGAAGAAAACTGTGCGGCCAGACACCGAAAAATTTGCGTCACTGCTGTAGAATTATTGGAACTCGTGTAAAGGATGATGAAATTTCCTTTTAGTCTTACGTAAAACGGTTAATGAATAAGAGACAATGAGTAGGAAGTAACAGTGGGTGTCGATGAGTACAATACTTCAGCTTATATCACTCATTAGCGCTGTATCATACATTTGTGTAATATCTTGTAATTATGCTGATACGGCTTATCTCAATGAGTTTCAGTAATATGATGGGTTTGGCACTAAAACATTTCGTGAACGAATCTCGCACAGATTAATCTTAAGACACCCCAGGACCACCGCTCATATGGGGCCGTAGTTCAATTGCGGCCAGTTTAAAAAAAAAAAAAAACATTTATACATGTTGCACTCTCGAGAGAACGCTTCTCAAACTAATTTGTGGAAACTTGAATTCTGCTGTCTCCAGCTTAACAGTGAAGGGACTATAATGCCGAACGTTCACTTAACAGAGGAAAGAGGTTTTCAGAAATGTCTCAGATTTAATAAAAGTCGTTTGAGAAAATGGTAATCTGTAGTTTTTATGCAGCAGTAACATGAAATCGACAACCTTCATAGAGGATTGCAGGTATAATCAATATATTCGATGCACTAGAGTTTAATGTTAATGAAGGGAATGAATACACGTAATTTCTGCAGGATATCGGAAGCGTTACAGAACAAGATGAAGCTTTGATAGTGTCATGTCATTTTGTCTATGAGCTAGTTGAAGAGCTGTGCTGAAGTACAATTTCATTCCAGAGACTGAGCTGTGCAAATAACTGGAAGAGTGCTCAGCACCGGAGGACAGCCAGGAATTCGTTTCGCATCGCGTCACAGCCGTGTTATACAACATTCAGACCTGGTGACCTTCACTGACCTCTGTCTGCAATGGTTACACATTGTAAACAATCGTGGTGTTTGTAACACGTAGCTTGTGTATGTGCGGTTGTCTAATGATGTCTCCGCAATGGAAGTCTCACACCTAAGAATCAAATAAAATGACCCTGCTACAACGTGCACCCAGCGCTATCCATAAAACGTAGGGTCGTGATGTGGTTTTACTTCTCTTTAGTTTAGCACATGAAACCAATCATTCTTGTCGGGATGCTACAGGAATGAGTCACAACTTGAATAAATGATTAATTATCAAAAGACGTATAGACATCATTGAGTGTAGAAAAAAATTGTATAAATACAAAATATACAACGCCGAATACTACCGTAAAAAATGTGATTTCGAGATTGGCAGAACATGACTTTCTTTACATCACGCTTCTCTTTTGTTCGACGGACCCAAGTTTGACTGATACTGAATAGCGGCGAGAAACAGAAGTCCTACACCGTAACAAGCGCTTTCGGGAAAAGCTTAATGAACAAGGAAATGGAACTCGACAAAATTACAGTGAACGCTTCGCAGTTTGTACAACTAGAGTGCGGAAATCACCTACTGAAGTACGGACGACAGATGTACTTGACAGATGCTCCGTTCATTCACTGCCGCGTGGTGTAGCCGTGCGGTCTATGTCGTCTTGTCACGGTTCGCGTGGCTGCCCCCGTCGGAGGTTCGAGTCCTCCATAGGGCATGGGTGTGTGTGTTGTTCTTAGAATAAGGTAGTTAAGATAGATTAAATAGTGCTTAAGCCTAGGGAATGATGACCTTAGTAGTTTGGTCCCACAGTCCTTACAATAAATTTCCAGAAATTTTGCAATTCTATGCTTACTCAGTGGACGCAATATGCCGTCCACAAACCTCTAGGTCTGAAATTTAGTCAGTTCATGACACAACACGGGTCAAGATTTGTTTGTACACTAGCCGGGAACAGAAAGTCGACTCAGGTGTGCGGTATTGTGTCTCAGACTCCACAGAGATGTAAAGCATTGTCGCTTCAGTAAACAGAATACCAGCTCCGTTCACCGACAAACGACTTCACATGGTCCTTATATCGAAAGCAACACTTCTCAAAATCTAACCGTAGGCTTTTCTACTGTGGCTCTCACAAGCGAAGTATCTAGGTCGATCCCTGGAGGGAAGTGTCTTGTATCGATTCCCGCACGCCAGGCACGTGCTCCCTCCTGGACACGTCGCATCTACATTACTGGCAATTAAAATTGCTACAACAAGAAATAATGCAGATGATAAACGGGTATTCAATGGACAAATATATTATACTAGCCAGGCACGTGCTCCCTCCTGGACACGTCGCATCTACATTACTGGCAATTAAAATTGCTACAACAAGAAGTAATGCAGATGATAAACGGGTATTCAATGGACAAATATATTATACTAGAACTGACATGTGATTACATTTTCACGCAATTTGGGTGCATAGGTCCTGAGAAATCAGTACCCAGAACAACCACCTCTGGCCGTAATAACGGCCTTGATACGCCTGGGCATTGAGTCAAACAGAGCTTGGACGGCATGTACAAGTAAAGCTGCCCATGCAGCTTGAACACGATACCACAGTTCATCAAGAGTAGTGACTGGCGTATTGTGACGAGCCAGTTGCTCGACCACCATTCACCAGACGTTTTCAGTTGGTGAGAGATCTGGAGAATGTGCTGGCCAGGGCAGCAGTCGAACATTTTCTGCATCCAGAAAGGCCCGCACAGAGCCTGCAACATGCGGTAGTGCATTATCCTGCTGAAATGTAGGGTTTCGCGGGGATCGAATGAAGGGTAGAGCCACGGGTCGTAACACATCTAAAATGTAACGTCCACTCTTCAAAGTGCCGCCGTCAATGCGAACAAGAGGTGACCGAGACGTGTAACCATTGGCAGCCCATACCATCACGCCGGTTGATACGCCAGTATGGCGATGACGAATAGACGCTTCCAATGTTCGTTCACCGCGATGTCGCCAAAAACACGGATGCGACCCTCATGATGCTGTAAACAGAACCTGGAGTCATCCGAAAAAAATGACGTTTTTAGATTCGTGCAACCAGGTTCATGCGGATAAGATGCCTGTAATCTCGAATGCTAGTAACACGAGGCCGTTGGGATTCAGTACGGCGTTCCGTATTACCCTCTTGAATCCACCTATTCCATATTCTGCTAACATTCATTGGAACTCGACCAACGCGAGCAGCAATGGCGCGATACGATAAACCGCAATCGCGACAGGCTGCAATCCGACCTTTATCAAAGTCGGAAACGTGATGGTACGCATTTCTCCTTCTTACACGAGGCATCACAACAACGTTTCACCAGGCAAAGCAGGTCAACTGCTGTTTGTGTATGAGAAATCGGTTGGAAATTTTGCTCATGTCAGCACGTTGTAGGTGTCGCCACCGGCGCCAACCTTGTGTGAATGCTCTGAAAAGCTAATCATTTGCATATCACAGTATCTTCTTCCTGGCGGTTAATTTTCACGTCTGCAGCACGTCATCTGCGTGGTGTAGCAATTTTAAATGCCAGTAGTGTATGTTTGTGCTCAGGAGACGGATTCCAGCAGCCATAGCAAAAAACAGTACCTCCCATTACATGGGTCGTGAATCTGCCAGCCATTCGCCTGAAACTTGCACTACTTTCAGAAGATTTTCTGGAAGTTTGCATTTCCCATCCGGCATCCTTAACACTCTGCCAATCAATGTGTCTCTCCTTGTTGGTGGAAAGCATGTGCAAGCACTATCTGAGAGAAGATTCCTTGGATGTCAGCACGCAACCTTTGTTTGTATCCCCATGCAGTCATTCCTTTGCCATATTCCACTCTAGATGCTTTTTCGCTGGGTATGCTACTCTGAATTTTTTTTATCTCACCAGAGAGCAGCCTCCTGCCCGCACTGTCCATGATACGGGCCTTCTGGGGCCTCCAGCGTTGTAAACTGCCATCTCTTCGCTCTGTTCTCTCCCAGGGCAGTAAATGTCCGCCTCTGTGGAACATGACAAATGTCTTTCCAGCCCCTCTTTAGCCACTAGTGGTGTCTGAGAAATGCGTAGCCTGCTACGGGATAGCACAATAGGTCTGTTTTGATAACTGTTAAATAGTCCCTAGTAAGTCAAATGCCAAGCCCTGTCAACGTGCTCATGCCTAATTAAGTCCCAAGCATCCAGTACTACAGTAATTGATAGTATACTGCAATAACTTGTATCAGCCAATGAAATAGTTAGTAACCCAATTGTGCATAGTAAATAGTGACACAAGATAAATATATAATGAAAGGAATTTATAGAAAATTAAATGTTTGGTGGAAAAGCTCGGCGTCTCACAATATATACGAGACATTCATCCGTCATAGCAGCTGAACGCTGATAGATGTTGTCATTGGCGAATAGGAAGTACGCACTAATTGCATCTCTGATCAAGTACATCGTCTCTATATCTCTGTGCTTGTAACAAATCACACTCAGTGACATAGGAAATGTTACACCACGCGAAATGTGCGCTCAGAAAAATTTTGAATGACTGTGCTGGTAAACCTCTTACGTTATTTGATTTTCAAACAGCTGAGCAAAATTGAACGTACTCAGACATTTCTCTCTTTACATAATCTGATCGTCACTAAACTGACACACAATATTTTTAGCGCAACGCAATCTGACTTTCAATAATCCCTACAAATGAATGGCTCAGACTAACAATAACCTATATCTTTCATCAGTCACTTACCTCACAAAAATCTTCGTTACTCAAACTACTGCAATACAGCGAGCGCCAGTACTGCCAGCTAAATAAAAGCTTCTAACTACTGAATGCACTAACTACTGATACGCATAGTTAGCAAATGAAAGATTTTGATAGAGAACAAGCAATGTATTTACCAAAGATCATGACATCCAGTCTTACAAATTTCCTTTTTCTAACGGACACACGTCCAGATCGTCCGTTCTCAAAATTCTGCAATCTCTCTCCCCACATCCACCACTGCTGGCGGCTCACTTCCAACTATACAACGCTGCTCGCTGTTCACATCCAGCTGCCCAAAACTACAATAGCGAATATTCCGACAATGCCAACCAGCCACAGATTGCACACAGCACAGTCAGTGATTTTCATACAGAGCGCTATGTGACATTACCAACATAAAAACCTAAACAGCCTACTTACACATGAACGCCCACTCCGATATTTTTTTAAACTTCGTGCAGATGTTCATTAGCCAACGGGTATTAAATTAATTTTTATTCCATTCGCAACCGACGTGCATCACCGACGCCAGTGTGGGGTGTGACCCTCAGACACGTTCTATGGGTGCCAGATCATGGGGTTAAGGAGGCCAGTCAAGGATCCATAATTCCCTCAAGGTATTCGTGGTGTGAATTGGAGTGTGGGGTTTCATATTACTCTGCCAAAATATGCCATTTAGTACTTTCTCATCGTGAAGTGTACTTCGGCAGGGCTTGGAATTTGACTTACTAGTGACCATTCAGCAGTTATCAAAAGAGACCTATTTTGCTATCTCATAGCTCTGAAAACTATGCTATTGGGAGTCGTAGAGGTGTGGGTCTCGAGGATCACTGCTTCCTTCCTGAAACCCATGGCCCAGCCCTCTACGCACACATTGGCGTTGATCTGACCACCACAAACCAAAGCAAACACACATCACAGATGAAGACTCTACAGCACGCAAATCTGTTTGGTCTGTGGTATGTTGTCAGTAGCAAGGGACAAATGGAAACTCGACATCTCATCACGGCTTCTAACAACATTCGAACATATACATGATTTCACGTGAGATGGTGTATGTACTCAGCTTGAAAGCTAAAATGTAGGCTCTACCTCACACACTCCAAAAGCACTGGTTTAACGCACTTCGAAGGTATAGTAGACCTTCATCTTCACTGAAGAATCTTCCTTGTATGGGAAGCAAACGTTCATCCACATCTTGTCCTCGTAGTAGCATCGTTAACGTAACATAAAAGTTTAAATAAAAAGTTTTTAGGTTAATCCGTTTTTAAAATGGACTAGACAGTATAAAATAAGTCCTGAAACTTTGTACTTGTGAATTTTTAATAGATATGAAAATAGTTACAGAATTTAAAACGAATAATATGGGGTGCATACAACAGATAACAGTAAGGAGGTGAAAGATTAATGCGTCAACCATGTATCGCATGCCGTCCCCGTTTTTCGTTTAAAATTCTATAACTAACAATTAATAAGCACACATTTTCAGGACTATATGTCTGGTTTAGGAATCTGTAGGGAGCTACGAGAAATTATTTTTGTACGTTTTAGTCTCCTGTAAAAAATGTGTTAGAAAGATTTTTATTCCAATAATTGTTTCCTTCTATTTAGTCTTGTGTGTGTCAAATGTTTCAATCGAATTGTAACACTTCGGTGAGATTACGACAAAGACATGGGCTAAATTTTAGGATTATTTGAGTTTCTCTTCACCTGTGTCAAACCATGCATTGCGTCCTCCTACGATTATCTCACGAAAAGACGTCGAAAGTAAAAATTAGAGAGAATTGAGCTCTCATGGCGGCTTATGAGCCATCGTTTCCTATGAAACATTCGCAAGTGCAAGAGGAGAAGGGGAAAATAGCAGTGGTACACAAAGAACCCTCCGCCACGCACCAAACAAGAAAGCGATTTAATATAGAGACCTTAGTTTCCCCCGGCGTATGCAGTGTTCAAGTAACTTACGGGAATGCAGCCGGTTAACGTCATCGACAACCGCCATCTTGAAGGCAAAACTGCAGCAACTAATAAAACATCGTTGTCATAGAAATTCCTTAAAGATAATACGCACACAGACACACACACACACACACACACACACATACTGTAAACAATAGCGCCCTCACAACCAAAGATGACAGACGTCAGAAGTTATCGATAGTGAAATTAATAACCAACGGGTGTGGTAACATAAACTCTGTTCTTTGTTTTTTGATAAGTGAGAGAGCAGAATTCGATGGAGAATTTAAACAAAAGCAACCATCTCTGTTTGTAAGGTTACTCCCTAATTTCAAAAGCTTCCTTAATGGCTCTATCCCGATGGTTGGAAGTGCATGCTGGAATCCCCATGTTGTTGTATTCCTTAGGATGGCCGATGTCAAGACAATGTTTTGCAATGGCGGATTAGCTCGGTTGTTGTAGCGTATTGCCGTTTAAGCTCAGTAAGCTGCTCTTACACAGTCATGATAGTCTGAACAATGCGTGACATGCCACAACTGCAAGGAATACGGAGTGATACCCCGCTTTAACCCACCACTACCGATAACTTTTCACGTCCGTCGTCTTTGGTTTGTGATGGCGCTAGTGTTTACGGCGTGTGTGTGTGTGTTTGTTATCTTTTCAGAGTATCTGTGAAAACCGAGATTTTAGATTCGCTAGAAAGCGTTTATCTGTTGCTGTTTTGCGTTGAAAATGGCAGGGTGTACTCCTGCCGAAATGTCGCGGTTGTTGACGGCTGCATTCCCGTTAGGTATTTGGGTTAATACTGCACTGTCATCGAGTTCGATATGTTGAAAGTTTCAAGTCTCTAACTCATGGTGAAGTGATAATAGTAAAAAAAGTACCCTCCTTTACGCGTCAGACAAGAAAACTAATTAAACTTCATTATCTTGCAGTTGTGAGCAATGTTGGATATGTCACGTCTCTGGTTCATCGGGAAGACAGTTTAAGTTCAGTTGCACCCAGTTGTACCCAACAAATGAACAGGAAAACGCCCTAATAAAAATGATCAAAAAAAGAAAGAAAGGACATAAGGTCTTTATTTCATGTTCGAGAGTGGTTTCCCCCGGCGGAGGAGTGGCATCGTACACGAATTTCAAACACTGGGTCGCTATCAATGACCAGTCTCAGCTTACGTTGATTTCTTTGTGCTGGAGTACAGATCCTGATGAGCTACAAATCGTGAAGAGGGCATGGTCACAAGGAAAGTGACCATGGAAATTTTATTTACTTTTAAGTGTTTTTACCTTTTATACGGTAATGACGCGTGAAGACTGCGTGGGTAAACGCCTGAAAATACTTTCCTTTCAGTGAATAGTCTTGTTTAAAGATGAGGGAGTATACCTTCCAAACGTATCAGATTACTATTTTTGCATTGCGTATGGTTCAGTCTTTCAAATTGCAGTATCCTGTTCCCGTCGGTTCATGGTGACGCTCTGCCTGTAACCTCTGCCCGGATTTCAGCTGCTGTTATCCGGCTAGTCATCGGAGTCAGTCGAACAATCCTGCCGAAACACTTTTGCCAAGAGTGCATCTCACCAAGAACAGTTCTGTAGTCATTGCACTACATCCAGCTGTCTGGCGATATAACGGCATATACTAATATGTCCTTCATGACAGTGGTTCGACCTTTCTCAAGGTTCGAAACACGTCGACAATCTGAACGTGCGCGTCCTTCGCCCATGCTGTGTTAGACGCGACCAATAGCCATCGTACACTCACACCGCAAGAAAGAAATTTGGTACGTTGCACCGTTTCCGAGTTAATTATGGCTCTGAGCACTATGGGACTCAACTTCTGAGGTCATCAGTCCCCTAGAACTTAGAACTACTTAAACTTAACTAACCTAAGGACATAACACACATCCATGCCCGAGGCAGGATTCGAGCCTGCGACCGTAGCGGTCTCGCAGTTCCACACAGTAGCGCCTAGAACCGCACGGTCACTCCGGCCGGCTCCGAGTTAATTGACATTAAAGTTAGCCAATCCGACCGTAGCGTTTTCTGGTTCAAGTGGAGCGCCGTATGTAGATGATACCGCACGAGACTGCTGAGCCTTTGGCTTGGGTTCGATCCTTGCTACCGTCCCATGTCCAATTTTCGTATAGCTCTCTTGTTCGGTTTTAGGAAACGAAAAGAAGAATACGATTGGCGACACTGTGTTTGGGGGCGCTTGAATTGGCAGGTGAAACGGCTTGATTGGCTAACTACGGTACTAATTAACTTGCAAACGGTGCAACGTTCGAATGTTTTTCTTATCACTTATCCCTCAGCCCAATCTACCCTGCAACACTCTTACAAACTATTCAGACTATTTCTGAAGACCATGTATTCCCATCATGGTATTTGCGCCAGATACATGTGGGAGGTAGTAATATACCAGGTGATCAAAAAGTCAGTATAAATTTGAAAACTGAATAAATCACGGAATAATGTAGATAGAGAGGTACTATTTGACACACATGCTTGGAATGACATGGGGTTTTATTAGAACCAAAAAACTACAAAATTTCAAAAAATGTCCGACAGATGACGCTTCATCTGATCAGAATAGCAATAATTAGCATAACAAAGTAAGACAAAGCAATGATGATGTTCTTTTCAGGAAATGCTCAATATGTACACCATCAATCCTCAACAAAAGCTGTAGTCGAGGAATAATGTTGTGAACAGCGCTGTAAAGAATGTCCGGAGTTATGGTGAGGCATTGGCGTCGGATGTTGTCTGTCGGCATCCCTAGAGATTTCGGTCGATTACGATACTCTTGAAACTTCAGGTAACCTCAAAGCCAATAATCGCATGTACTGAGGTCAGGAGACCTGGGAGGCCAAGCATGACGAAAGTGGCGGCTGAGCACACGATCATCACCAAACGAAGCGCGCAAGAGATCTTTCACGCGTCTAGGAATATGGGGTGGAGCGCCATCCTGCATAAACGTCGTACTTTCCAGCAGGTGTTTATCAGCCAGGCTGGGGATGATGCGATTCTATAACATATCGGCGTACCTCTCATCCGTCACGGTAGCAGTTACAAAACCAGAATCACGCATTTCCTCGAAGAAAAAAGGCCCGATAACGGTAGATGTGGTAAATCCAACCCATACCGTGACTTTCTCGTCATGCAATGGAGCTTCCACGACAGTTCTAGGATTTTCGGTAGCCCAAATTCTGCAGTTGTGGGCGTTGACAGACCCTCGGAGCCTGAAATGAGCTTCGTCGGTCCAGACCACGTTACTCAACCAATCGTCATCTTCCGCTATCTTTTGAAACGCCCACACCGCAAATGCCCTCCGCTTCACTAAATCGCCAGGTAACAGTTCATGATGCCGATGGATATGATACGGATAACATCGGAGGGTACGCCTCAGTGCCCAATCAAACAGTAGTGTATGGAATGCCGGTGCGACGCGCGACTGCACGAGCGCTGACTTCCCCGTGCATAAACGAACCCGCTACAGTCTCCATCTCTTCCTGAACTGTCTCAGCAGTATTACACCTTGTGCTCGGTCGGCCACTACGGGGCCTATCATCTAAACAACCCGTGGCTTCGAACTTCGAAATCATTCTCGCCACCGCTGCATTTGTCAACGGACCTATACCCGTTCGAATCCCCTTCCTATGGCGATAGGATCGTAACGCTGAACTAGCACGTTCCCCATTCTGATAATACGGCTTTACTAAAAAAGACTTTTCAGGTAACGTCAACATGCTGCGACTGCTGGCGCATCTGATTCTCTCTCTCTCTTTTTTTTTTTTTTTTCTTTATTGTGATTTCATTCCCCTGCCCCATATGGGCAGGGGAGGGCTGTCAGCAGCACAATCCGCCGCTCTTCATCCGAGTGACACGACAACTAAAACAAGAATAAAATAATACATACATAAGGAGATAAAAAAGGGGAACATAAAACAGAGTAATGAGAGAAAATGGAGGTAAAAATACACTGACATGTAGACGTTCATTGGGGGCAGTTAAAAAAGTCACCAGAAAGTTAAAAAACACAGTTGGCGATTCTTAAAACACAGAGAAGACACTGGATGCGCATACAAAGATTAAAAGTTGGCCACAGTATTAGAAACACTCCGAAACAACACACTTAAAACCCACTTGGAGCACACATGACGAAGAATAAAATTACCAGGTGGGACCTGCCGAGGGAAAGGTCAGAGAGGATGGAAAAGGAGGGGAGAGCATGGGGCAGCTGGTGAAGCGGCGGGATGAAGAGAGGAGGGGCAACCGTGGGTTCACGAAGAGGCAGGAGACACATGGGGCGGGAGAGGAAAAGGGAAGACAGGGCAGGAGGGAGCGCAGAGACACTGAAAGAAGGCACAAGAGATGGAGGGGGAGTGGGTGGGGAAATCCGCTCAGAAGCAGAGAGGGGGAGGAGAGGGAGCCCTGAGGAGGAGGCAGGAAGAGGGGGTTAGAGTTCGTAGGAAGGGTAGATGTCAGGGCGAAGCTCATCATCCGGCAGGGGTAGACGGTGGAAGTTGTATTGGGAAAGGAGATGGAGGGTGTGGAGATAGAGAGAGGGAGGGACACAACGGTAAAGGCGCGGCAACTGGTTGGGAGTGGAGAGGAAGGGAGACACCAGGGGGTGAGTGGGATCAAGGCGGTGGACAATATATAGTGTGCGGATGTGTTCAAGGAAAAGGAGAAGGTGGGAGAAGGGGATGAGGTCATAGAGTCCCGGCGTTTCTGTGCTGTAAGGAGGTTCCGGATATGTCACTGTAATTGCCGGTGGTGGGTGAGAGTATCCCAGTCACGAGTGCGGAGGAAGGAGCGGTAGAGCCTGCAGGATTCACGCAGAAGAAGGATGGCCTGTGGAGGAAGCGTAGGGCGGTGAGGGTGGATGAGTTTGGTAGGGACATGAGCCTCCACAGCGTCAGTGATGGTCTTCTGAAGGAAGGAAGAGGCATGGGTAATGTCATGAGGGTGGTAGAAAGTGAAGGGTTGGCTATCGACCTGTAAGGCAATGGATTCCCGGTAGGCATCCCAATTGGCATGGTGGTAGTCATGGACAGACTTTGGAGGGGCAGTTGGGCGGGTGGCTGCAGCGGCAGGACGGGTAGAGGAGATGGTGAGAAGGACAGGGAGATGGTCACTACCGATGGGATCGAGGACATCAATGGCAATGCGACCAAGGAGGTTGGGGGAAGTGAGGATAACACCGGGGGTGGAGTTACTTTCAGGACGGGTGTGCTGTGGGAGAGGAACAAGGTCACCATGGAGGGTGGCAAGGAACTGACGCCACCGCCGAAGGGTGGCAGGGTCACGGCTATGGATATTGAGGTCAGCGGCGATCACATAGGTGGAGAAGGTACGGTCAACATGGGAAATGAAGTCAAAGGGGAGCGGAGCTGTGGGGCGAATATAGATAGTGGCACAGGTGACGGTGAGGGAGGGAAAAAGAGACTGAGTAGAAGGTGTTCGGTTGGATCATTGAGGAGGGGTTGTGGCCGGACAGGGAGATGCCTGAGGTGGCCTATAGCGACCCCGCCTTCAGCTAGGGGAAGGGGATTGTCAGTGCGGTGAAGGAAATAAGGGGAGATGCGGACCACATGGTGGGGTTGGAGGAAGGTTTCATTAAGGATGAAGGAGTCAACCTGGTGCTGGGAGAGGGTATGCATGAAGAGGTATCTGTTTGCAGTGAGGGAGCGAATGTTGAGGTAGAGGAGACGATACTGTTGACGAGCCATGAGGCTGGGTGTGGGAAGGGTGCGGGAAGGGGAGAGAGGGGCTTTAACGAGGGTGTCTAGGCAGGTGAAGGTAAAGTGGGCCTGGTTGCGGGAGTATGTGGCGTAGGTGTTTAAGTGGAAAACAGAGCGGGCAGCGAGGGAAATCTGCTGGAGTGTGTGGGGGCGCTGGAAGGGGTGGATGTTCTGCAGGATGACGGTGAGGAACCAGATGATGTCTTCTGCTGTTAGGGTGAATAGGTGGGTCAATGGGGCGAACGGGGACAGTGAGTTCAGGGTTGGTGGGAGGGGGCTTGGCTTTATATTTGGAGGAATAGGTGGGGTGAGGTTCATTGCAGGTGTTGCAGGATGGAGGGGAGGCGAGGTTGGGACACTGTTTGAGGAAGTGGGAGGCTTTGCAATGGGGGCAGGTGGGTGGGTTCTTGCAGTTTTGGGTGAGGTGGTCATTGTACAGAAGACAACGCTGGCAGCGGTAGGATCGAGGAGGGGAACGGGACGGGTCAACAGGGTGGCGGCGGTTGAAAATCAGGGCTCCCTGCGTGAGGAGGTGGTTGATGGAGGAGGCGGACTCTGTAAAGATATGCATGAGGAAAGTAGGGCCAGAGGAGTTGTACAAACGGCGGGCAGAGCGGACTTCCAGGGAGGGGTGGGCATTCAGTTCCGCCAACACCTCAGCCTCCGTGACCACAGGGCTGAGTTTGGTGACGACGGCAGTGAGGGTCGGTGGACGACGAGGCGGTTGGGGTTGACGAGGAGAGGAGGATGTAAGGAATGGGGTGAGGGATGCGTGGGGCCCAAAGGTGATGCAGGGAAGGCGCCGGAGGAGATCAGTATGGAAGGACGGAGAGGGAGACTTGATGAGAACAGAGTCTCTGCGAGGGATAAGTTGGGTGATGGGTGCACTGGGGATGTACTTCCGGATTTCATGGGTGAGGGTGCGGGCATCCAGGAATTTCGGATCAGGGTTGGCTAGGACAAAGGTATACAGGGAGGGGGCTGGAGAGGAGGGAGGTGGGGTGGTATCCATAGTGGGGTCAGTGGGAGGTGGGGCGGGCAGTGGCTTTTTGGAGGAAGGAGTAGAGGAGAGGTCGCCACTGGGCCGCTTGGAAGATTTTTTGGCGGGTGTTGCCTGGGTTCTCTCTCTCTCATTACAGCTCCTTTTATACACGATTGTCATGTGCAGTCACTGACTTTTGCTGTCCAGCGCCATCTGTCGGACATTTTGTGAACTTTGTTTTTTTTTTTTTGTTCTAATAATACCCCATGTCATTCCAAGAATGTGTGTCAATTTTTACCTCTCTATGTACATAATTCCGTGGTTTACTAAGTTTTCCAATTTATACTGACTTCTTGCTCACCCGGTATTTCCCGGCTCTTCTCGGAAAGAGCTGTCTTGAAATTTCAATAGGTAATCTCTCCACGATGTACAACGCCTATCTAGTAATGTCTGCCCCTGCAGTTTGTCGAGCATATCGGTATCTCTCCCGCACCGACGTTAAAGGTCCCGTGACGAAACGCGCCGCTCTTCGTTGTATCTTCTCTATCTCTTTAAACAGTCCTAGCCGGCCAGGAACCCACATTAACGAACAATAGTCAAGAATTGATCGAACTGGTGCCTTGTAAGTCTCTTATTTCGTGGATGAGTTCCATTCCCTCACGATTATTTCTGCCAGGCTTAGTCTGGTATCCGCTTTTCCTACTATTTTTTTTATGTTGTCATTTCTATGGATAGTTACTTCTAGGTATTTTATAGAAGCTACTGTTTGCAGAAATTTGCCATCAGTAGTGTAGCTGTGAGGTAGTGGATTTCTTTTCTTACGTATGCGCAATGTTTCCGCTAAACTTTGTACTTGCGAAACATAATCACCGTGATTGATTAAATACCTATCGACATTTTATTACCCGTCAAAGCGGACATTGTAGGATGGAACACAAATTTCTTATCCTCATCGCTCTGAATCTTAACAAGAAAGGCAAATAATGATTAAGTGCCCAAGGCCAAAGTGAGTAGCAAAAAGTTAAGAACACGTGGAATATTCTGGAGTTAACAACACAATTACTCTTGGTCTTGGCAAAAGGAAACATTAGGCACCTAGTTGGCGCACGGTCGAAGTCTGAAGTAGTAAAGTGACTATCCTAAGCTCGAAAGGAATTAGTAGTTAAACACAGTGACTGCTTGACAATGATTTCTTAGCGAGAGATTTGATTGATGGATCACCTGACCCTGAGAATTCGAAGGAGTAACTGGTTCAATAGCTGCGGCGAAACTGCTTTTCCGTGGTTGTGCGCCGGCATAAACACTGTCGCTGTGCGTGGATACGGCGGAGCTGCTGGCAGGCACATGACACTGCGTGGAATATAGTGCCCGCGATTCAGCACCAAAGTCATGGAAATGCGATTTGCTGGCAGCGGAGTGGGTGCCTCTCGTGGTGGTTGGCAGACTCCCCAAGGACAACAAGTCGTCGTGTTGTTGTTGTTGTTGTTGTTGCCCGGAACATTTACCAGATACGAGAAGAGGGCGGGTCGGTGTTTGGTTTGTAGGTGCTTCTGCTTGTTGTGGCAGACGATTACCTGAAACGTGGCCACCATGGGACACAGTTTTGTTGTAGTTAGCTTTCAGGTAGCTGTCTTGTAGTCATAGGAGGTTATTCTCCAAGTTCTTGTGATGTGGAGCCTTATAAAAATTAACCTTTAATGCGTAGTGTAGCTGATACGTTACAGACTTCATTTCTTCCACGTATCCTATACTGAGCAACATTTTGTAACAAATTCGTTATATAGTTAAGTGTATACACACTACTGCAGCTGCTAAGCTGCTAGTAGTCCTTCATAGCGATCGTAAATGGCAGGAAGAACTGAACCAGTCCGACAATCAGCTGTGTGGATGTATTGCCGCGGGTGTGTTTTGGTGGAAAGTAGAGACGTTCTTTTTGTGTTTGTGCACTGATTTGTGGGTTTGAAAATTACTTTTTTATTTTGAAAACGTAGACACTGTAGACAGTTAATTCAAGTGTCTTTAGAATAGATTTTAAATTAGGTGTGTTTCTGTGTTTGTAGCGATTGTCAACAATAATGCTTTGTTAAATTAATTTTAAAAAATTTCAAATTTGTTATCGTATTTTAGTCACTATAAACTAAACATGGTAATTTTTACAGCTTGAAATAAAAAAATCATGCATTTAAGGGTTAACTATAGTTGTAGGAGGTAATTCTAAAATATGATGAGACCATATTTTTTTAAATTTGTCTTGTTAATTACTGAATGTGGGTGTAGGGATTAGTTTCTTGAGCAATATTCACAGTGTCGTACTCACTATCAGATCAGAAGTATCCAGGCACCTATTAGTGGTCATTGATATAGGCTGAGTCCATCCTTCTCCTTTATGACGACTTCGCTTCTTCTGGGGACACTTTGAAGAGCTGTCTGAATGTCTTGGCGTGAATGGCACTACATTCTTCCTTAAAAGCCGAAACCAGGGAAGCTAGTGATGTTGGACGGTCAGGTCTGGTGTGAAGTCGATGTTCTAACTCATTCCAATGGTGTTACATTGAGTTCAGGTCGGGACTCTGGACAGGCCAGTAAATTTGATGTATGTTGTTCACAAACCATTCCCTCAGAGAGGTTGCCTTATGGCAGGACGCATTGTCATGCTGACACATATAACCGTTTCCTAACTATTTTTCTACTGTACCCGGTTCTGTAAAATACACTACTGGCCGTTAAAATTGCTACACCACGAAAATGACGTGCTACAGACGCGAAATTTAACCGACAGGAAGAAGATGCTGTGATATGCAATTGATTAGCTTTTCAGAGCATTCACACAAGGTTGGCGCCGGTGGCGACACCTACAACGTGCTGACATGAGGAAAGTTTCCAACAGATTTCTCTTACACAAACAGCAGTTGACTGGCGTTGCCTGGTGAAACGTTGTTGTGATGCCTAGTGTAAGAGGAGAAATGCGTACCATCACGTTTCCGACTTTGATAAAGGTCGGATTGTAGCCTATCGCGATTGCGGTTTATCGTATCGCGACGCTGCTGCTCACGTTGGTCCAGATCCAATGACTGTTTGCAGAATATGGAATTGGTGGCTTCAGGAGGGTAATACGGAATGCCGTGCTGGATCCCAACGGCCTCGTATCAGTAGCAGTCGAGATGGCGGGCATCTTATCCGCACGGCTGTAACGGATCGTGCAGTCACGGTTCGAACCCTGAGTAAACAAATTAGGACATTCGCAAGACAACAACCATCTGCGCGAACAGTTCGACGACGTTTGCAGCACCTTGGACTATCAGCTCGGAGACCATGGCTGCCCGCATCTCGTGGTCGTGTGGTAGCGTTCTCGCTTCCCACGCCCGGGTTCCCGGGTTCGATTCCCGGCGGGGTCAGGGATTTTCTCTGCTTCGTGATGGCTGGGGGTTGTGTGCTGTCCTTAGGTTAGTTAGGTTTAAGTAGTTCTAAGTTCTAGGGGACTGATGACCATAGATGTTAAGTCCCATAGTGCTCAGAGCCATTTGAGCCAGACCGTGGCTGCAGTTATCCATGACGCTGCATCACAGACAGGAGCGCCTGCGATGGTGTACTCAATGACGAACCTGGGTGCACGAATGTCAAAACGTCATTTTTTCGGATAAATCCAGGTTCTGTTTACAGCATCATGATGGTCGCATCCGTGTTTGGCGACATCGCGGTAGCGTGTATTCGTCATCGTCATAATGGCATATCACCGGCGTGATGGTACGGAGTGCCATTGGTTACCGTCTCCGTCACCTCTTGTTCACATTGACGGCACTTTGAACAGTGGATGTTACATTACAGATGTCTTACGACCCGTGGCTCTATCCTTCATTCTATCCCAGCAAAACCCTACGTTTCAGCAGAATAATGCATGACCGCATGTTACAGGTCTTGTACGGACCTATCTGGATAGAGAAAATGTTCGACTGCTGCCCTGGCCAGCACATTCTCCAGATATCTCACCAATTGAAAACGTCTGGTCAATGCTAGCCGAGCAACTGGTTCGTCGCAATACGCCAGTCACTACTCTTCATGAACTGTGGTATCGTGTTGAAGCAGCATGGGCAGCTGTACCTGTACACGCCATCCAATCTCTGTTTGACTCAATGCCCAGGCGTATCAAGGCCGTTGTTATGGCCAGAGGGTGGTTGTTCTGGGGACTGATTTTTCAGGATCTATGTACCCAAATTGCATTAAAATGTAATCACTTGCCAGTTGTAGTATAATATATTTGTCCAATGAATACCCGTTTATCATCTGCATTTCTTCTTGGTGCAGCAATTTTAATGGCCGGTAGTGTATGTCCATATCGTTCTGAATTTAGCGTTTTCTTAAGTAGAATAAGGGGACCACATTATAGCCACTAAAAACATCGCCGTACCTTAAGGCTGCCGCTATTTTACTTGAGTATCGGCACTTCACCTGATAGCAGGTAACGTTCTCCAGCTGTTCGCCAAACCCAAACCACTCCATCAGACTGCCATAAGGTATAGCTAGATACATCACTCCACTTATTTCCGGCCTTTCACTGTCTTGCGGCGTCGCTCTTTACAGCGCCTCCAGAATCGCTTAGCACTGATTCATGAGGAGCTGCTCGCCATTGCACCCCATTCTTTTTAACTCCCAACGCGCAGTGACTAAATTAGGTGGACTGTTGTTAGCATTTTGGAGTTAACGAGTGATTCCTTGCGCCGATTTCAGCCATGTTTTACAAGCACTCTGTAAAACGCTTGGCGATCCCTGACCAACAGCACACGAGGTCGTCCTCTTTTTGATTTCCCTGCGGTAGCTGGTTCACGTTCGTAGTTGGCTCACGTTCCACTTCACAGTAAAGTCAGCAACACTCGACTTGGGCATCTTTAGAAGGGTTGAAAAGTTCCTTAGGGGTTTGCTACTCAGTTGTGTAGTGGTTCTTTATTTACGCGACCATTACGGCACTCCAACCCCAGTTCTCGATATCAGTAATATCGTACTACTTTTCTGCGAAGTAACAGACATATTTTTGTGACAATATTCAAATTTGGTTTTATTAATGTATAGGTACTCCGATGTATCCATATATTACAGTGATATGGTTCTTGTGTGTATTCATTTCTGTGAGACTGTCATCATCTTTAACTTACTTGTAACCATTTTTGGCGCGAATGCGCACAGAGCAGTCTTTGTTTCACTTTGTCGAAGTTAAGTTGTATTTTCGCTTTGTAAAAGAACAGTCAAGTCTTGTGTTTGCTTAAAGTGGAAATTAAATATATGAAGATTGATACAGAACTTTTTTCTTGATGATATGACAATTAAGAAGAAGTATATGTGACTTTACAAGAAGTTTAATAAAAATGTGGATCGTGAACACCAAGTCAAAAATTATTTCTACCATACCAGTTTTCTCTTCTGGGATTGTTTGATCATTAAGCATTTCCTGAAAAACGCATTTGTTAGATCTTCAAATATTGCTAAAATACAGATCTGGACCTTCTAGCATTCAAACAGGAAACACCCCAGAATCAACAAGATGAGAAATAACAACTTCGACGAAATCTACGTGAGAATCCATTCACGATAAGTGCCAAAATTAATGACTTTTTTACAGTGACTTCATTATTTCCATTCTGACGATACCATCCATAGTCAATAACGTTGTTGTTGCCCAGTAAAGCGAACATATGGTGCGTGAGCAACATTATTAATCTGATTTCTAACCTACTTTGCAAGTGGTGGTGTTGTTAGTGGTGTCATCCAATGGCTAGACCACATCGAAGGGAATGGGCTCTGTTGACAGACCCACTCCATTGTCACCGCATCTCTGCTGGCAACACAGTACTCAACGTGCCCTTTTGTACTGGCGGGTCTGCCTATCGTGACCTGTAGTTGTCAGCGCCTCATTCCATAGACTTGTCCGGATACTTTTGATCGGATAGTGTACACTGATAAATGCACCATACTTTGTGAGAAAAACGAGCATTTTAGAATGAAGTTCTCTGCTATGTATAAACCGCAATAATCAATACTAATACTAGTGTGGCCCAACAGCTTCAGTGAGCTACCATCAGTTTGTAACGTCTCCTTTTGAGTTTGTGCGCAGCTGCGAGAGCGAACGCTACAGACACAGCAGTCTGAGCAGCCAAACCTCGCAACATTTTCGACAGATTTCATAATGTGGCGCTATTCATCGCCAGTCCATGCTCCCAGCCACCCCGCCACTCCAAACGCAGGCGTCGGTGTTGTGATGTTAACGGGTGCCTAGGCATGGAGCGGCTGCTGTTAGTTTCCGACCAACTGCTCGGTATGCCAAAGAAAGTTTCAGGAAGTCCATTACGTGTTCTTGGATGGCAGGCGCGGATGTGAAGAGATTACTACTGTATGTGCTTGGTGTTAAGTTCGTCGACACTGCCTTGTGGTGATCAGACGTGGTGGACAGGAACCTTGGGTACGAGTAAGCCTGCCCACACGTTCCCAAGCGTTCCAACATCGAGTCACTGCCACATTCAAATATCTCGGCGATCTGCATAACTCACTGGATGATTCGACCAGCCAGCCGTATGGATGCTCAATGCGAGTCTCTTCCAAACAATCGCTGACTCACACGAGTGCACAATACGTTCGTATCTATCACAGTGATCGCTGAATACGTGACGCTGTTTATTGTCTTTATATACGATACGACAGTTAGTAAAAACAATGAATGCGAATACCTTTACTTCGTTCTCGGAATTGTTCTACCTATCCAAAAGAATTGCAACTCCAATGTTTTACATGCAAGCGGTAGAAGAGCATGTTTACGAAGCTAGATATACATCAATCCATGTCTGCTGGGTGCTTCCATTTCTTTTTCATTCTGTGTAATAAAACTTTTTGTCATTTCACTATGCATAGTGTGTTAGTAAACGCGTGGGTGAGAATCTGGAAGGAAAGAATCGAATTGTATGTGAAACTAGTAGGAGAGATTCTGCCTCGTTGTTTGCGTCTCTTACTGAGAAGGTGATTCGGTAGTGCGTTTGCGGAAATCCGGCGACAGTGGTAAGTAGTACGGAACGAAGCAGGCATCTCCAGCGTTGGGCAGTCGATTCGAAGTGCCCTTCCTCCTGAACCCGTGCGGTCGACCACCCTTCCTGCAGCAGAATAGGTGCAGTCAAATTACGAGATGACGAGCAAATGAGTGTCAACTCCATCACTAACAGTCCCGAGATCGATGATAGATTTTGCTATTGCTTATGTATTTTGAGACCAAAAATTCAAGTTTAACACAAAAGCAGGCTATGAACGACCGAGATTAGTCTGTTTGTCACTTTGTAGAAGAGTACTTACGAAGCCACTTCGCACACATTTCACAGGTTTTAACCTGTTCAGCAGACAGAGCACTGACAGTGTTCTTTGAAATCAAATAAAATTACATAAAAACCGAATATGAAAGAGCAGATAAAAAGGTAATAACAGCAATGGAAATTCCATGATAGGAAAATGAGTAAAATACCTATAGAGGACTAGTGCGTGGTGCACAGAAACACGTAATCCAAAACAGTTAAAACTATCTTTCGAG
The DNA here is from genome assembly GCF_023864345.2 of Schistocerca serialis cubense. NCBI lineage: Eukaryota > Metazoa > Arthropoda > Insecta > Orthoptera > Acrididae > Schistocerca > Schistocerca serialis. The sequence goes on along the minus strand of NC_064642.1, from coordinate 602,558,068 downwards.
CACTCTTGCTGGTTTTCTGGTAAGAGTACAGACATTCACACACACGGCCACACACTCACCCAACTATACACACTTGTGGTAGTGGCGTGTATCGATTGTCGAAAGTAGTTGCCTTGGTAGACACCACCAGACACCTTGTAAGTCACTGCGGATATCTCAGTTTCGAAGACCACATCTATAAACAAATCCGTGGTACTGCCATGTGTACTCACAGGGCAACGTCATATTCCAGTTTATTTATGGCATATCCAATCAACACGTAACCCATTGTATGATTCAGTTTCAATGCAGATATTTTCATGATCTGGACTCATGGCGGTGGCTTTGCTGCTTCCTCCACTGTTATGATATACTCCAAAATCCAGTTCACATGGCCCTTATCAATCCAATGAGCCACATTTCTAGATGTAGATCTCCACCTCTAACATGGCTTCATAAACACGACCGTTCATATCATGTGCACCACCCAACAGTAACTCCACTTTGACAGCTCTCACCCATTCCATGTCAGAAAGTCAGTTTGGGATGGTTCATTAGCTGTGGAATGGATAGCAGGCGCTGTCAAAATATACCAGTAGCCTTACCAGTAGCCTTCATTTGCCGACAATACCCCATTCAGCTCATCCATTAACAAAGGTCCTGTGCAGTCTCCTCCTCTGACGCCAGTAACTCTGTTAACCAGCCACCGATCAACACTCCTCCAAACACCCGTTATCACCCATGCCACGAAAAAGCTGAACCACATCCTTCACCAGGGCTCTGACTACCTATCGTCGTGCGCTGAGGTGAGGGATATCATAACCAAAATCTTATCCACACCCCCAAACGTAGTATTTCGCCCCCCACCCAATCTAGAGAATGTCCTTGTCTATCCTTTCTCTAATCTTTCTCCAAATCCGGAACCGCTTCTGCTCGATCCACATGCAAGACCTGTACTATAATCAACCCCCCCTCCCCCCCTACTGCACTCTAATCACAGATATCTCCTATTCAACTGTCCAATAAAAGGCAGTGCTACGTGTGAAGGCAGCCATCTTATGTATCATCTATGCTGGAACTACTATAAAGCATTTTATGTGGGCATGACAAATAATCAATTGTCCACTCGTATGACTGGCCGTCGTCAAGCGGTGGCAAACCGCAAACTTGACCATGCATTTGCCGAATGAGTAAATTAATCCCTTCCAGCACAACTTTCCTTGAACTACGCAGGTAGGAACTGTTTCCCCAGTATATTCAACTCTCTCGTAATCCCCTTGCCTAAAGTTCTCCTAACATGTTTCCCATTGCCTCACCTTACCTTTACTCTTCTCTCTTCTGTTCGTACCACTGTTTCTCCATCCAGATCGTGTACTACCCATCGACTTATACGCAACAAAGATTCAGATAGTATCGTTCTTGTGAAACCAACTAGCTTTTTATTCTCACGCCATAATGAGTGGTAACTATAGAAGATTTCAACTGATTCCGTATTTCTAGATTTCCAGAAGGCTGTACATACCGTTCCTCATCAGAGACATCCTCTGCTGTTCCTGATCTACATAAGCGATTTAGGAGATAATTTTAGCAGACCTCTTTGATTTTAACAGATGATACTGTCATTTAACCAGTAAAGTCATCCGATCAAAACCAATTGTAAAAGGACATAGACAGAATATCTGTATGTGGCGAAAAATGGCAATTTTCTCTCATTAAGGACGTGTGTGACGTAATTCACGTGAGAATGAAAATCATCCTTTAAATTTAGGTTATCTGCATCTACATCCATGCTCCGTACGCCACCTGACGGTGTGTGGCGGAGGGTACTTTGAGTATCTCCATCGGTTCTCCCGGGGCTATACGACAAATCATACAAATCCTAAGGTTGTTGACTCAACTAAATACCCAGGAATTACAACCACGAACAACTGAAATTGGAACGAACACACAGTTCATGTTGTGGGGAACACAAACCAAAGACTACGTTTTATTGGCAGAACACTTAGAAGATGCAACAGGTCTACTAAAGAGACTACCTACACTACGCTCGTCCACCCTCTGCTAGAGTATTATTGGGCAGTATGGGACTTCTACCACATGGGATTGATGGAGGACATTGAAGAAGTCGAAAGAAGATCAGATCGTATTATACAGAAACAGGGGTGAGAGTGTCACGTATATGATTTGTGAGTTGGAGTGGCAACCGTTAAAACAGAAGCGTTTTTCATTGCTGCGAGACCTTTTCACGAAGTTTCAATCATCAACCTTTTCTTCAGCATGCAAAAATATTTTACTGTCACCAAACTACGCAAGGAAAATGATCATTGCAATAAAATGAGAGTAATCACAGCTCGTGCAGAAATATTAAGATTTCATTTTTCACGGACTGTTAGAGGGTGGAATGGTAGAGAAATAGGGTGAAGGTGGTTCAAACAACACTCAGACGTGCAGTTGAATGTGAACTGCAGTAGTCCTGTAGATGTAGATGAGAAAGCTTTCTCCCACTGCTCTTCCACCCCATTGTTCATATGAACATTCTCTCCCTCTCTCTCTGTCTCTCTCTCTCTGTATCCCTTTTTTCCACCATTTTTCCTTACTCTCTCTCCTAACTGTCTTCCACTTCATCACCACCTTCCTCTCCTTTCGTGCACTCCCCCCCCCCCCTTTTCACCTTCTCTGTATCATTTATATGCCTATCCTCTCAACTCCTTTCGTCTTGCCGTGCAGTCGGTGAGTCGTCTGTTGAAAGACCTGCCTCACAGTACCCCGCTACTCCTTGCCTCGTGGTCCTTTCTTACCCTCTCTTCACCACCATCCACACAGGCAACTGAATTCGATAACCTATATTGAGTAATCAGTCTCGCAGCTACTGCGAACGTGTATGTGGGGGTGTCTGTGCCCATCTGTGTGTGAATGCGTGAACTCTTCTTAGAAAAAGAGCTCGAAAGCTACTGTTACTGGTTTTGTGTTGCGTGTTTCTGTGTGTCCTTGATAGGTCCTTTGCCTCATTTTACGTATGAAAAGATAATACCAGCAGTAGAATAGGATCAGTGAAGTATCAGTGGACTTTTTTAAGTAATCGTATATCTCATAACAGATAGTAACCTAGAAATAATTTGCTCAGTTATCAATATGAACAGATTACCACTAATGACAGTTGTTTATTACTAAACGTCATACAAATAGCTTGTATTGGTTTGTTTTTCCCGTTTGTGTAAACCTTGAAACCTTGACTCGATCCAATCCCTCAGGGCTCTCCTTGGTGATAAGGTTATTGGAACAATTGCGTGGGTGAGTTTATGAACGATCAAATGAATAACACGCTTCTGACAAGCAGCTGCGTAGGAAGACACAGCGCAATATCTCGAATACTTCCTGACGTAATGCAGTGATATTCTAGTGTCATATTGAACAGCAGTGTTGAATTGTCAACGCTTGTCACGAAAAGTATACCAGTGAGGGTCTTTACGAGGGTTGCCGTATCTACTGTGCTCGGCAATTTGAATAACTGACGTAAGATATCAACGGAATGTGCATATATTTGGAAAAAGCCGAGTATATTTTTGTTCGCCCTTCTTTTATTTTATGCCTGACTTTATGGCCCACGCAGTAGGGGAAACGGCGCAACAGCAGCGTGTGAAATATTCCCTTCCGCCAAATGTTACGAGTCTTCGTGAAATTCAGCCTGCATGAAGTAATAACATATTTTCCTTCGCGTTCCGTGATACATATACATGACGCCCCGGGAAACATACCGTATCTCTGGAGGGAATATTGCTGTTCATATGTAACTGGAAACGTAACATCAAAATATTATCTGTTCCCAGTAGTTGCCGAGCCAGCTACTTGACTAAACACAGCCAGACTATTGTTTATTTCTCTTTCCTATTAAAGGGATAAATTTAATTTTAATTTTAAGAATCAACAGCCTCAGTTGCACGGTTTACCTAGATTTACTTAGGTTATATGGATATGACTACCATTAACTAAGTTAATAAAAAGTTGTGTATGACTAGGTGGTGACATCACTGCTGTCGTATACACATAGTATTGACCACAATCGGTCATATCGAAGGATTATGTGGTAGCAACTATACTCTGTAAAGGGATAGTGACTTGGTGATCGTCATTCCGGTTACTACGCGTACATGCTATTGACCGGCGAAGTTATTATCCACAAATTAAATCAATAGCATGTACCTGTACGTGTAGTAACCGGAACGACCATCACCAAGTCACTACTCCTTTACAGAATATAGCTGCTACTACGTAATTCTTCAATATGACCGACTGTGGTCAATACTATGTGTATACGACAGCAGTGACGCTACCACCTAGTAATACACAACTTTTTATTAACTTAATTAATGGCACGAGAGGGTAACGTCACCTTGCCACAATCTACTGGTTACTCAGTTTTGGTTCAGACTGGCCGGATCAGTTTGAATTGATCTTACTCAATGACAGTTAAAGGCGTTCCTTGGAGCGTTTCTCTCCAAATCACATCATAATTTAACCATTTTCCATCATCGTCCTGTAATTTAGGCTAGTTCTTTACATACATATTGACCTATGATGGTCAATTATTTTAAGTATGTTGACCGGAACGATGTTCGCCAACTCACACTTCAGCTTTGAGCATAATTGACATATGTCGGTCAATAGTTTTTAAGTGTGTTGACTGGAGCGATGTTCGCCAACTCACACTTTAGTTTTGAGCATAATTGACGTAAGTCGCTCAACAGTTTTTATGTGTGTTGACTGGAGCGATGTTCGCCAAGTCTCAATTTAGCTTTAAGCATAATTCCGCTGTCATTCCCTAAGTTCAATGGCAGTGGTCACCAGTCCCGAATTATGATGGCAGTGGCCCACACACTGTTTTTACAGTAAGTGTGTGGATCACCTCCACGAAGGAAAATTGAGTACCCCATTACCGCCTCATTATCCCCTACTATGGTGTTTTCTGCAACTCATAACCATAACTTCGCCAAGAAGCTGAATCAGGCACGTGCATTAGTGTTTGACTTGATTGTGGACCATTTCAGGTCAAATATACTAATCTTGAATAATGACCGTCTACTTTATATGACCCGTATTGCTGGATGTTACAGATTTGATATAGACTTGTTCATAAGTTCAATAACGACCATTTGTGTGCTAAGTCAATAGGATGTTCATGCGTTGTAACCATAGCTAAGCAAGTGCTTGACAATTATGTTTTAAAATTTTTAGACCTAGTAATAATAATGACGATATTGGCTTTATATTATCCTTCCCAACCCCAGTTCTTTTTAGGTGATTAAACTTCGTGCTTAAGGACAAAAATTTTCCTAGATAGGCCATACCTTGTAAGCACATGATGTCTTCCTCATGACCAATCAATACTTCATAAATGTTAAGACAGTCGATCTAAGTACGTTCTGAACAGGATAACATATACGCCCTTTTCCTCAGCTACACCTTTTATTTCACTTCACAAGTAAATTCAAAGTCAGGAGTAAAGTTCGCGTCTAGCCCCAACAAGTAACTATCATACAGTTTATGCGCAGGCGCAAGGTATTGTGTCCGCCTTGGCGGGCCTCACGACCCTACGGTCAGATCCAGTACTCCACTCGTGGCTGCCACATCGCGGTCGCGAAGTGAGGCCGAGGCAGTTTCAGATAAGTTTTTACAGTCTTACGATAATTTATGGATTTTTAGTTTTAGCTTGACGATGTCCACTATGGACAAACGGTAGTTACTGTTATTCTGAAGAAGGTTGGGTTACCCCGACTGAAACCTAGGTAAATTCTAGGTAGACGGTGCAACTGAGGCTGTTGATTATTAAAATTGAAATTAATATTTATACAGTTTCTGACAGGGCCGCGAAATTGTGAAGATATTAAAGGGATAAATGTTTTTCATGTGCTCACGTATCGTCTACAGAAGGTGCAATCACTGCAGCGAGTGGACTTCACATTTCGAGTGGCGTATGCAAATTGGTTCCTACAGCTAGTTATAGGAAACAACTGTTTTCTAATTATCACATTGATTACATGTAGGGCCATGTTTTCAAGAAAGATCACGTTTAACTACAGGACCGGCAATGTGTGGGAATACGAAAATCCACGCGGGCAGGTGTGGCGATCCAATCATCAGAAGTTTGTTGTTAATGTATGAGATAGTATTTTCAACGATTTTGTGACTGAACGTTCCCTACTTCCTGAAACACTGAATGGAGCCGCGTACAAAATGGTCCTTCAACACGTCATTCCACAGTTCCTAGAATAAGAGTATGTGCTACTAAGAACAGGAAGGGGCGCTGGTACACTTCACACTCGATGTTAGGAACGACATTGAAGTACGCTTTGGACGCCTACTTGTTATTCGCGTTTGTGCTCTTCCGTGAGCGAGACACGACTACAATGGACTTATTGTTCTGAGGAGGGGGTGGGGGAAGGGAGATGTGGAGGGACTCTACACTCGAACGCACCTGGTTGCTAGGATTATCGCAGCCTTGGAATTTGCACGCCAAACTCCTGGAATTCTTGAACGTGTAAGACAGTCGATGTTGCGCCGTTTTACACTCTGCCATGATCGTGGTGATCGAAATGTTCAACAATAGCTGTAAGAGAGCAGTTTCGCGTTTGTTATATGATGTACACTGACAGAACAGATAGAACACACTGTGATAAATGTGCATGTATTTTGTCTGATGAGTGTTGCACTACCCTGCGTTGCGTGTTGAACGTTTTGATTATTGCATATTATAGACTTCTTCAATATTGCGAAGATATTGTCGCAGAAACAAGAGTGACAGTGGTAACTAATGGAATATATCATAATTACATCATTATTCTGTAACGAGCCACTGTAGACCATTGGTCCCCTATGTGGTACCACAAATCGATACCACCCCCACTGGTGACACATAGCTGACAACGGAAACCCACATTTCCAACTGACGCCGACTATGAGCGCTCTCTGCAGCTCAATACAGGATGACAGGTGGAAGTTTCACAGCGAGTTTCGGTCGCTGTATTCGGCAGTCTTCAGTCTGTCAGCCTTCGATCGCTTGTGTATTAGCAATGGGAGCTTCACACTACATGAGACTCTTTAGTTCCCTTCTTGTAGCAGCCGGACATTATTGGTTCTTTTGTAAAGTTTCTTCGCAATGCTTGAAGAAAGCTAAAAATTAAAAACTTATCTTTACTGTATTTACATGTTTGCATATCATTTCTGCTCATGTTCTGCTTCTCTACAACAACAGCTGCTCAAGCGCTCTGTAGGCCACCTCTCCTTACTGTTGTGTAAAAAGTAGTACACCACATCTTATATCAAAAGACGTAGATTATGCACATGAACAACTTCTGAAAGTTTCTCGCTGGGGTTTCTGGTTCACCCTCTATATATAGGACGGATTTCCATTTTGGAAACAAGGACATATCCCAAAAAGTATGCATCGGATTAAGCAATGGAGAAAATACGTGTTCTGTACTGAGTGGGACCGTTATCGATATGCAGAGATACCAAGGTCGTGCCTCTGACAAGTGCTCACATTGCCCTCGCTAGGCGCCAGTGGTGTCAAGCTATGAGGGTATAAAGCAACGTATATAGGCGGCCAAATTCCAAACCTCCGCTGCCTGTTCATCTCCTCCAATTTGCTGATGACATTACCTTCCTGGCTCTTTATGCTACCCTTCAACGGTCCCAATGTACCCTCCAAACCCCCCTTGACTGGTTCACCACTTGGTGCAACCAGTGGTTCCTTTGCATCAACACCTCCAAGACCCAGACAATCTTAACAGGCCACACAACCCACACCTTCTGTGTTCATGATTTCTACCCAACCATTTATGTTTGTCCTATCCATCTCGTTCCTACCCTCAAATACCTTGGCCTCACCCTTAACCATCACCTGGACTCCCAATCTCCTTACAATCCAACACAAAGCACACAATAGAGTCCACCCCCTGAAACTCCTATCTTGCCGGATATGGGGACTGCACCCTTCCATCATTCTTCACACCTACAAATCCTTGATCCGCCCCATCGTTTGTTACCCCAGTGTCACTTGAATTTCCGCACCTCCCAAATTCGAGAACGCCATGCATTCCACCTCGCCTTCTATATCCGCCTTCCATCCCCCACACTCATCCTCTACTACCTCATCCCCTTCCCCAACCTTCTTCTTTCTTTTCTTGTACACATCCGCATCATGTACATTGCCCACTGACTCGATCCCCCCCCACACCCTGGTGCCCACCTTTCTCTCCACCCACAGTCCATTGCCGTGTCTTTATCGATATGTCCCACCCTCTCTCCATCTCCACACCCCCCCCCCACCCACTTTCCTAATGCAACTTCCAGCACCTGCCCCTCCGGATGATGAGCTTCACTCTGACATCTGCCCCTCCTACCAATTCTAAACCTACCTTCCCCCCTCCCACTCCTCAGGGCTTCCTCTCGCCTCCTCTTCCCTTCCCCTGAGGTTTTCCTCCCTCCTCCACTCCCCTGCCTTTCCAGTGCACCCCTTCTGTGTGTCTGCACTCCATCCTGACTTGCTTTCCATCTCCCACCCTGGCCATCTCCTGCCCCTTGGTGCACCTTCTGTCCCTCTTTTCTTTTCATCCCGACCTCTCGCCCACTGCACCTTTCTCTCCCATTCTTTATCCCTCCTATCAGTCCTCCCTCTTGGCAGGTCCCTCCTAGCAGTTTTATTCTTCTCTCTGAGTGCTTCGTTTCCTACAGTGGTTTTAAAGTGTCTTTGTTCTAGAGTGTTTTAATACTGTGGCCAACTTTTTACCTGTGCTTATGACTTCAGTGTATTTTGATGTGCTCCACAAGTCGCCAACTGCATCTTTTTACTTTATGTCGACTTTTTTAACTGTCCCACAATGATCATCTGCATGTCAGTGTTTATTTTAACCCGCATTGTCTCCACTTATTCTGTTTCTATGTCTACCTTTTTATTGCCTTTATATGTATAATTTTCTCGTTTTATTGTCATGTCACTCGCCTGAAGATTGGCGGATTGTGCCGTTGCCAGCCCTCCCCTGCCCATATGGGGCAGGCGAATGAAATCACAATAAAGAAAGAAAACAGCTGCATTGTCTTTGTCCCCTCCAGCGAATGAAAGTGGTGCTAGTGATTCTTATGGGACAGAGGAGAAGCTGTTCGCACATGCAGTTGATGCGGCAGGGTCGACACAGTATTACCTTGGAGCGAAGCTCCCTGACGTAAATTGTAAAACAGGTTCAAATGGCTCCAAGCACTATGGAACTTAACATCTGTTCACCAGTCCCCTAGAACTTAGAACTACTTAAACATTACTAACCTAAGGACAACATACATCCATGCCCAAGGCAGGATTCGAACATTCGACCGTATCAGTTGTGCAGTTCCGGGCTGAAGTGCCTATATGTTTGTAGTTTCACCTCAGAGTAAAGTGGAATTTCAACGCAGGTCTTTAAATGGAGTACTGGTGTGTAAGTGTTATGCCTGGTCGACCAGCTAGTTCTCTGTCGAGATTATCAGCTGATTGCACTGTTGAAGGCTCTGTCTGGATTATCAAAAGGCGCAATAAGTACAGCCTGTGTCATTTGCTAATTTGGCGAGATTTCGCCGTTTTACTTGCGGATTTTCAAAGTACAACAAGAGGGATTGACGCACACCAATAAACAGTGAGCTATACAATTCACGACGCAAGCACTTGTCAATGTCTGGTAGTAACAGACACCACTGATTAACTTCGTTTAATGTCTTGATGGTATCGGGAGCATTTGTGTTCAAGTTAATACGGTGATTGTTATGCTGTGTTGTCAGACAGTTTACAGATCTCTTCAGTATTTAATTTTGACTGGCAAATGCCCCTAACTTAACAAACCATTTTGATTACTCATTTTGGTGGTTATTGGTGCAGATTTTTTAAAAAAATGTTATGATCAGGCTCCTTTATACTTGCTAAATATTTTTAAATATTTTAATTTTTTTAAGAAGAACATGTATTCTTATAGCTTTTATCTTAGTTAAGATTAATAATCTTTCTTAGAGATCTTGGTGAGCCTCTGTTTCATATCATTGTAGGTGCTTTTGAAGTCATATTTTGAGAAGTTGATTTTGTTTGTTGTCTCTAGTACCTTGGCCAAGTATTGGTAAAAACCTTTTTTATCTAAGTCATAGGCAAGGTTTGAAGTCTTATCCAGTGAGGGCCTCCTGATTTAAGACCAATTCTAGCACCGTTATTTGCTGTTTCACTGGATTTTACCAACGTGCTTTTCTGTAAGATGTTCCTTTATTTCATTTATTTATTACTTATTTCAGGTGACCAGTTTAGGGTCTTAAAGGCCTTGAGCCACGTGTGGCTCACGTTCTTGCAGTTCATAACTTGCCATCTCGTAATAGCGGTAGTGGCGTCTTGATTCCTTCTTGTGTTAATGGGACCACTAAGTTTGCTAGTATTGTTTGTCCACGAGTGGCAGCAGGAGCGGTTATCGATAGTCAGTTCTGTGGTACTGTCTTTGGTGCCACGGTTAGTATTTCTGGGTCATTGTGAGTGTCAGGCAGTTCGGCTTCGGTTGGAGCAACGAGGAAGTCTGCAGTGCGAGGGCAGGCCGGGGCCACTGGTGGTGTGCAGGCAATGTTGGACCGAGGGGCAATGAAACCTTCATTGTTTGAGTTCTCACTGTGTTTGTGTGTTGCTGCTCCCAGGGTCGGTGAGGCCAACCGCAACAAGTGGAGTCTGTCAGGTTGGCAGAAGCTATTAGCTGCCTTCTACTCCTTGATGTCAGTTTGGATTTAGTATTATTCTTATTAAAGAAGTGCAACCATTGGTATTTTCTGCCTTGTGGCCGCTAACGCCCTAGTTACCTGCCCTGGGGGTTAGCGTACTTTTCTGGCAGTGTACCTTTCCTTGTCGTGTTTATGCTGTCCGACATGGTGTGTAGTTCGACAGCCTGTTGAATTGTTCTGTGCATATGTTTTTGGGAGGTCTACCTTGGTTCTAGTGTTTCCTTCAGCCTTGAATGTTACAGTTCGTTAAGATTACTTTAGAAAGGTTTTAGGATTTTAACATGCAACTGCCTTCCTTCCTTGTAATTCAGACCCTCGGCCGTTGATTATTCTGAAAATTGCTGGTGGCCTTCAGCTCCAAATAATTTTGAATCCTTTCTTAATCAGGCCTTCAGCTGTTAATTGTTTGTAAAATTGCTTGTGGCCTTCAGCTGACAAATAATTTTCAATCCTGTTTTAGTGACGCCTTCAGCCATCACCATAGCTTGTTACAAGTTATTAAGATTATTAGAAAGGGCTTTAGTATTCTTAGAGTGTAATTGTCCACCTTATTTGTAATTCGGGGCTTCAGCCCTCGGGTTCGATTCCCGGCGGGGTCAGGGATTTTCTCTGCCTCGTGATGACTGGGTGTTGTGTGCTGTCCTTAAGTTAGTTAGGTTTACGTAGTTCTAAATTCTAGGGGACTGATGACCATAGATGTTAAGTCCCATAGTGCTCAGAGCCATTTGAACCATTTTTGAACCTTCAGCCCTTGTCTATTCTGAAATTGCTTGTGGCCTTTAGCCCACGAATAATTTTGAACCTTCTTAATCAGACCTTTAGCTGTTGATTGTGTGTAACATTGTGGCCTTCAGCCGACGAATAATTTTCAATTTCTTAAAAATAAGGCCTTCAGTCATTAGTGTTGCTTGTTACAATTTTGATTGTTAAGAAGAGAATATCTTAGTACTGGTTATTGTGCAACTACCTTCCTCACTTGTAATTCAGGCCTTCAGCCGTTGTGTATTCTGAAATTGCTGCTGGCCTTCAGCCGTTAATTCTTTGTAACATTGCTTGCGGCTTTCAGCCGACAACGAGTTTCAGTACTGTCTTGATAAGGCCTTCAGCCGTCACTATAACTTGTTACAGTGATTAAGTTTGTTAAAAGGGTTAATGGTATTTTTAACGTGAAATTGTCCACCTTATTGGTAATTCAGGCCTTCAGCCATTGTATATTTTTGAAATTGCTTCTGGCCTTCAATCGACAAATAATTTTGAACCTACTTAGTTAGGCCTTCAGCCGCTGATTGTGTGTAACATGGCTTCACAACCGAGAATGACTTGCAATTCTTCTAATAAGGCTTCCAGGCACCAGTGTAGTAAAATCTTTAAACATGATTGTTGAGAGTTTTGTTTTTTAAAAATAAAGTGTATGTGTTTTCTGTGCAACCAATGGTAACTGATTAGGCCCCGTCCACACCTTTCCTGCTTTCCCTAAGTCCAACGTCTCAGGCCTGTCTTACATCTGAACAGGAAGAACTATACGAAAGATGTACAAAACATTCCCATCAATAATAATAGTGATAATAATAATTATTCTTACTGTCATTATGATAACAATGACTGTGACTAATAGCAATAATAATAACTGACTCTAATAAAATAATAACATTATGAGAAAAGAACATTTAGAGTGATATAGATTACTGTAACACATTTGGAGGCATGTTTAGTATTATCGAAATCAGAACAGATAAAGGAAGAGGAGAAGATTGAAATGGCAGTATCAGTGGTTGTAAGCAAAGAACATAATGTTTGTAAAGAAAGAACTCTGCCGACAAGGGATAGGGAAAAGTTGCGGGCGACGGGAATGACGAAAACGAACTGCACACAATGTGTGAGAGGTGGCTATTGTGATAAATGGTGAACTACTGGCTGTCTTTTGATGTTTGGAAGGAATTTAATTTCTCTGATATTTTAAGTAAATCTGTTCCAAAGTGGTACTTCTGATACAGAAAAAGATCTAGAGAACATGGCAGTGCGAAGTAATCGTACAGAGAGAAATTTTACTTTGTTGAGTTTGAGCGTTTCTACTGTACTGTTACCGAGTGAGGTGGCGCAGTGGTTGGCACACTGGACTCGCATTCGGGAGGACTACGGTTCAATGCCGTCTCCGGCAATCCTGATTTAGGTTTTCTGTCATTTCCCTAAATCGCTTCAGGCAAATGCCGGGATGGCTCCTTTGAAAGGGCACGGCCGATTTCCTTCCCCAACCTTCCCTCACCCGAGCTTGCGCTCCGTCTCTAATGACCTCGTTGTCGACGGGACGTTAAACACTAATCTCCTCCTCCTCCTCCTACTGTACTGTTCAGACTGTAGAGTAAGAGTTGAAGAGAAATTAGAAGGGGTGCAATGATTCAGAATACGATAAACATAGTGTATGATAGTCTCTACGCTTGTCGGCACATAGCCATGACAATTTCTTGTAGGCTGACTTGATATGTTCGAAAAGGAGTGCCTAGCAAATATATTATGCGATAAAAAGTATCCGGACTTAAAAGTTCCTGGCTCCCACTATCGGTAATGCAGGAATTCAGTATGGTGTTGGCCCGCCCTTGGCCTTGATGACAGCTTCCACTCTCACAGACATACGCTCGTTCAATCAGGTGCTGGGAGGTATCATGAGGAATGGCAGCCCATTCTTCACGGAGTGCTGCACTGAGGAGAGGTATCGATGTCTACCGGTGAGGCCTGGCACGAAGTCGGCGTTCCTAAATAAAGGTGTTCTATAATATTCAGTTCAGGGCTCTGTGCAGGCCAATCCGTTACAGGGGTGTTATCGTCGTGTAAACACTCCGCCACAGGCCGTGCATTACGCGCAGGTGCTCGATATTATTGAAAGATGCAATCGCCAGACCCGAATTGCTCTTCAACAGTGGGAAGCAAGAAGGTGCGGTTCAAGTACCAAGTTGATAAATGGTTGCTGGAATAAATAATTTTACTTAAAACTTGTAAAATAATTGCTTCCTGGTAACCTTTTATATTGAATACTTATCGTAGACGTTATCTAGCTGAACACTTTCTTGTTAAACGGTCACAAAACATCTTTTAACAACAAAAGTAAGATATATGCTATCACAAGTATTTTGGGTCATTCATTTGCTTTTCTAGCTGATAACACAGACAAATCTGCGATTCATGAAGATGGGCAGCAGCGTTTTCAGTGGTTGGAGCTTCAGCAGACTGGAAAACTGACTAAGCTGGCCCAATAAAATGCTTTACGTATGTTGGTACTGCGAATGGCTGAGGCAAGGACAAACTATAGCCGTTATTTTATACGATGACGCACAGTTCTACTGCTTGGCTTCCTAATGCTGGCATCGTCTTGGGTAAAATATTCCGGAGGTTAGTTCATCATTCGGGTCTTCAGGCGGGTACTGCTAAGGATGATTAGGTCATCAGGAAACTGACTGTCTGTGTGTGGGAGAGCGAACTGTTGCACCGTTTGATTGGGTAAGTGGGTTGGAGGCTTTTAAAAGAAAGACAGATGGGGTGGAGCAGGGTTGGGAAAAAACCCGACGGTTAGAATCGATACTTACATTTTAGTCGTGAATAACCGGCTTTTCTCGGTATTTGTTTGGGCTCGGTTTAACAGGGTTCTTAATTTTTTACTAATAACTGGGTAAAAAAACTGGCATACCAATTTGTCACGGCAGCGATGCCAAAACTTTTGATCTTTAAATAAAAGGTTTTTAAAAACAAGTGATGTAAATTCATTAAATCTCCATTGCTTCGAAGTATTGGGTTATTGTAGAAAATGGGAAGGAACGAATCAGTGCTTTTTTAATAACAACGCCGACAGTCGGAAACAAGTAAAAACACATGATGTAAGAATCGTTACAATACTGCTGAAGCAATAATGTACCTGTTGCTGTTGGATGTGGCCTTTTAGATAATATGCATGTATGTCCAGTGTCCAAGACTGCCCGTATCTAATCTACACGGCAGTTTCCCACTGTCGTCTTCGGAGATCGGTTGTATTGAAGAATGGCATCATCACTAGCTTGAAAGTATTTTACGAAGTATGGAAACAATGAAGCGCAACGCTCCAATTTCTTTAAAGATTCAAAAGGATTCAAATGTGAGTAAACATCCACAACGTTGTCTGAGAAAGTGAAAGTAAATTTGATTGTTATACCTATAATTATATTGATGTACTGTAAGCATTGGCTCTACATATACATACACACTCCGCATGCGTGGCGGAAGGTAACCTGTACCACTAATAGTCAATTCGGATCTTGTTCCACACGAAAATAGCACGAGGGAAAAACGACTGTCTAATGCCTCCATATCAGCCCTAACTGCTCGTATTTATCTTCGTGATACTTACGTGCAATGTGTGTGAGCCATGGTAAAAAAACGTTGCTGTTTTGAAGAGCGCGCCGCAGCGCGTTCTTTGAAGCAGTCGCCCCCCGTTTTTGGCGGTGGCGCCGCTGTGGCAATCGCAGCTTTGGTGTCTCCCTCTGGTGGGAAAGCGGAAAGGTTGCCCGTTCACGTGCATTTAAGGGGCGCTATCAGCTCGGCAGTTGGCCCCCAACCAGTTGCCGCGCCTTTACCTTTGTGTCCCACCCTCTCTCCATCTCCACAACCTCCATCTCCTTTCCCAACGCAACTTCCACCATCTACCCCTCCCGGATGATGAGCATCGCCCTGACATCTACCCTTCCTACCAACTCTAACCCTATCTTCCTGCCTCCTCCTCAGGGCTCTCTCTCCTCCCCTTCTCTCTTCCTGAGCGGCTTCCCCCTCCAACTCCCCCTCCCTCTCTAGTGCCCCCTTTCAGCGTCTCTGCGCTCCCTCCTGCCCTGTCTTCCCTCTTCATCTCCCACCCCACCTGTCTCCTGACTCTTCGTGTACCCGCTGACGCCACTACTCTCTTCATCCCGCCGCTTCCCCTGCTGCCCCTTGCTCACCCCCCTTTTCCATCCTCTCTGACCTTTCCCTTGACAGGTCCCACCTGGCAGTTTTATTCTTCGTCGTGTGTGCTACAAGTGGGTTTTAAGTGTGTTGTTCTGGAGTGTTTTTAATACTGTGGCCGACTTATAACCTGTGCATGTCCATTCAATGTCTTCTCTGTCTTTTTTATCTTTCTGGTGACTTTTTAACTGTCCCCCATGAATGTCCTCCATGTCAGTCAATTTTTTACCTCCATTTTCTCCCTTTACTCTGTTTCATGTACCCCTTTTTTATCGCCTTATGTATGTAACATTTTATTCTTATTTTAGTTGCCATATGAGGCAGGGGAATGAAATCACAATAAAGAAAAAAAACTCGGCAGTTGGTCAGGTGGAGTGCGGCTAGGTCAGCCTCGCGTCACCAGGTACTGATCTGTCTCTCGTTCGTATTTGTGCGGCAGTTAGTGTCTGTCTGTGGCTGGAGTGCGAGTATGTCTGTCGTTTGGATCAAACTTTAAGCCAGAAAATGAGAGTCTTTGGACTCCGCCAGTAAGAGAACTCAGCTAGTGGTCGCCCGGTCGGGGCTGAGTTCCTGCATAAGCCTGCGCGTTAGGCCACCAGTCTGCTCGAGTTGCTAGGGCAACGGCCACTGGCGATTGGATGGGTCGGTTGGTCGGTCGCGCACTGAGACACGAGATGACTTGTCCGCCTTGAGCGTCGGCGCATGTGAAGTTCCCACATGAGTCCAGTGGGACGCGCCGTATAGAAATGGGTAGTGGCTTCGCGGTTGACACGAGAGGAACAGGAGTGAAACCACGACATCGTGCTGGCCGGAGCGAGCTGCGACGCCGTGAGACGTGAGATTGGCGCGCCTTCCTGCGTCCCTTGAAGCGGCTGGCAGCGGACGGTTCGGGAGAGCGTTGGGGGTGCTGCGCCAGGTCTTCGCCAGAAATCGCAGTTTACTAGAAGTTAAGTGAATGGAGATATGTTGTTTCATTTACTTGTTAAATTCTACTTGTTTTCTTGGTGAGGTCACCAGCCGCTTTGTTTTGGGGTCGTCCCACCATTCTTCTCCGTTTGCCCACTCGCTGGAAGGTGATTATTTGTGAATTGGGTGGTCCGTTTTTCGCTTGTGGAGTTGCGGAGGGTTAGAGCAATCTGCGGTTCGGGTTGTTCAGTAATACCCCTGTCAATCTGCCATACGTTAATAGCTGCCTCTGTCATGTTTGTCGGATTCTGTGTTAACGAATTTGTAGAATTAAGGTGTAAAGGCCGAATTTTATGTAAGTCTGAATTTCATGGGTTTTATTTAAATAGTCAATTTTATAAAGTTTCCACCCTTCCACCGTATGAGTCCTTTTGAAAACAAATTGCACTTTCAGTGGCAATTAATTTCTTAGTGTGAGTGTTTGTACCATTTCCATCCCTCTTACGGGGTGCACAGTTAATGTGTTTGTGTGAGTTGTTAAAATTTTTAGTTTAAAGTAATCTGGTGTGTTGCAGATTTGCACCAGTGTAGTCTTTCAGAGGTGGTTGTGAGCGCTCGTGACTACGGCCGTGTTGAAAGGAAGCGGCAAGCTTCTCAGCCCGAAGGCTCATATTGTCAATGTTATTCTTACTGCCTATAAATAAAATTGTAACTTCACATTTCGGGGGTGCTTTTCTGCTCATAAATTTTAAATCTGTTTCCAGAGGTTTTTATGAACAAAATTCCCATTTGTTAAAGATAATTTCATTTTCATCAGTTAGTCCCTGGCAACTACCTCCACGCTCACCTAGTGTAATTAAATGTGTTAATGTTCTTGATGAATCGCTAGTAAGTAAATTCTTTATGAAAAGATTTTGAAAGTAAATTCACGGTTCAGTGTGTTGGAGGCAGTAGAATCTTTCTGTAGTCAGTTTCAAATGCCGGTTCTCTGACTTTCTCAACAGTGTTCCTCGAAAAGAATGTCGCCTTCCGTCCAGGGATTCCCATTTGAGTTCCCGAAGTATCTCCGTAATGCTTACGTGCTGTTCGAACCTACCATTAACAAATCTAACAGCATGTCTCTGAATTGCTACGATGTCTCCCTTTAATCCGACCTGATGCGGACCGCAGATACTCGAGCAGTACTCAAGAATAGGTCGCCATAGCGTACTACATGCGAGGAACAGTGTAGTGGCAGTAGAAAGCGTATATGATCATTTACTTCCGATACGAATGATGTGTCTGTGAGTTTTGTTATCTAAATTGAAAAGTAGCTTCCTTACTAAAATTCACAATATCACATGGTGCACTGTACAACCTTTAATTTCGCGATAGCTCTCTCGCGTAATATTTGACAATAAAATCTCCTAAGTGAATGTAGTGTGATAATTTTGACCATAAACATATTGATTTGAATTGCGGTTTCTAACCAGAAAGTCATTGGGTCGATATGGTTACTCGTTGGGATACGTCCAGTGCGTCATTTGTTGATAGTTTTTCGTTGTTGAGTTACAGTGTTCGTTGTACTTGACCAGGAAGAGGAATACTGAGACGGATGACCACAAGTAAATTTTCCAGATCAGCGAAACAAAACCGTGCCGGCACAACGGGAGTTTTGAGTTTCACTGATAACCACTGGAACATGATTTGTTCAAATGAGAGTGAAATCTTATGGGACTTAACTGCTAAGGTAATCAGTCCCTTAGCTTACACACTACTTCACCTAAATTATCCTAAGGACAAACACATACACCCATGACCGAGGGAGGACTCGAACCTCCGCCGGGACCAGCCGCACAGTCCATGACTGCAGAGCCCTAGACTGCTCGGCTAATCCCGCGTGGCAACATGATTTGGGAAGGCTCTATGCCCATTGCGATGAATCCTGCTGGAAAATAAGAAAGGGAAATAATCAATAGTTTTTTATAAGTATTGTTAATTTTTCACTTTGTTGTACGTTTTATACATTAAGAAACGTATCGGACTCCTTGGATAGTCTACTAAACAGTGTAAAACTGAAAATATATGATCTATTGTTCTACAAAAAGTAGAAAAGTGTTGCATGTAACTGTTGAATTTAGCTGTACAATGTGTTTCAGAATAACGCTTTAAAAGTTTGGGGACACGAAACAAGAAAAAAGTCGAGTAAAGATGGGCTCTAAAATGCATACCTTAAGAGTATTTGAGAACCTGTTGATCCTCGGTACTGTGAATACACCTCTTCTGCGGCAAGCTCTTCGCTTTCCATGTTTTTGAGGAAGTAGTATGGACAAAAACAAGAAATCAGTAGACATTGGCTCCAAAACGCATACCTTAATAATAAGGAACAGTGAAACGCATATCTCTTGCTGAACAAGTGCTCGTATCTCTCAATTTATGCATTTTAGTGCCCTTTTTTACTAGACATATTTGTCTAGCTTTGGAATAAGGAATCTGTCCTCAAATTTGTAAAACTTCGTTTTGAAACACTATGTATAGTTGCGTAAGTAAGCCACCATTTCTGTATCGGAACTACATATCAGAATAATGCGGTTGGCAACGGTGGTCTGTTTTAAACAGGCATGGTAGAGGGAGCGGAATGGGGTGGAAGGGGAGAAGACAAGCAGAGAAAAAATACACTACTGGCCATTAAAATTGTTACACCACGAAGATGACGTGCCTCAGACGCGAAATTTGAGCGACAGGAAGAAGATGCTGCGATATGCAAATGATGAGCTTTTCAGAGCATTCACACAAGGTTGGCGGCGGTGGTGACACCTACAACGTGCTGACATGAGGAAGGTTTCCAACCGATTTCTCATACATAAACAGCAGTTGACCGGCGTTGCCTGGCGAAACGTTGTTGTGATGCCTCGTGTAAGGAGAAATGCGTACCACCACGTTTCCGACTTTCATAAAGGTCGGATTGTAGTCTATCGCGATTGCGGTTTACCGTAGCGCGATATTGCTGCTCACGTTGGTCGAGATTCAACGACTGTTAGCAGAATATGGAATCGGTGGGTTCTGGAGGGTAATACGGAACGCCGTGCTGGATCCCAACGGCCTCGTATCACTAGCAGTCGAGACGACAGGCATCTTATCCGTTTGGCTGTAACGGATCGTGCAGCCACGTTACCATTCCTGAGTCAACAGACGGGGACGTTTGCAAGACAACAACCATCTGCACGAACAGTTCGACGACGTCTGCAGCAGCATGGACTATCAGCTCGGAGACCATGGCTGCGCTTACCATTGACGCTGCATCACAGACAGGAGCGTCTGCGATGGTGTACTCAACGACGAATATGGGTGCACGAATGGCAAAATGTAATTTTTTCGGATAAATCCAGGTTCTGTTTACAGCATCATGATCGTCGCATCCGTGTTTGGAGACATCGTGGTGAAGGCACATTGGAAGCGTGTATTCGTCATCGCCATACTGGCGTATCTCCCGGCGTGATGGTATGGGGTGCCAGTGGTTACACGTCTCGGTCACCTCTTGTTCGCATTGACGGTACTTTGAACAGTGGACGTTACATTTCAGATGTGTTACGACCCGTGGCTGCCCTTCTTTCGATCACTGCGAAACCCTACATTTCAGCAGGATAATGCACGACCGCATGTTGCAGGTCCTGTACTGGCCTTTCTGGATACATAAAATGTTCGACTGCTGCCCTGGCCAGCACATTCTCCAGATCTCTCACCAATTGAAAACGTCTGGTCAATCGTGGCCGAGCAACTGGCTTGTCACAATACACCAGTCACTACTCTTGATGAACTGTGGTATCGTGTTGAAGCTGCACGGGCAGCTGTACCTGTACACGCCATCCAAGCTCTGTTCGACAATGCGCAGGCGTATCAAGGCCGTTATTACGGTCAGAGGTGGTTGTTCTGGGTACTGATTTCTCAGGATCCATGCACCCAAATTGCGTGAAAATATAATCACATGTCAGTTCTAGTATAATATATGTGTCCCATGAATACCCGTTTATAATCTGCATTTCTTGTTGGTGTAGCAATTTTAATGGCCAGTAGTGTATTTTAAACAGGTATGGTGGACGGAGCGGGCGGGGGTGGAAAGGGAGAAGAGGAGCAGAGGGCAAATATGGAGCGAAGGGGTTGGGTGATGGGCAAGAGGTGAGTGAGAGGGAGTGGAAGGGATGTCATGAGTGTAGCGAGCTTACGTCCTGTAATACATATCAGAAAATTGCGTAAGAAAAAGAGAGTCTTAAGCTAAAATTATAAAAGTGGAATTATGTAAAAAATAGTCGTTAAAATATGAAGAGTGCAGAAGAATGGAAGTAGGTTATAAACGGTAAAAGACATGAAATGAAAAAAAATATCTAGAGGAACTATGAGAAGGAACTAAAATTAAATGAAGTGTCTTAAAATATTAAAAGTGTAACATTTTGGAAGCGTTAAACTATTAAATGTGTAGAATAGTAAAATTATAAATGTAGAACTACGTAAAGCAACTAAAATTACAACGAAACGGATGTGCCAGAGTTAATTGCATTCGCTTCTGTTTGGTTGCGTTGTACGACGCTCTTAAGTTGAAGCTCGTAAGCTTTAAGTCGAAATACTACGATGATATTCAAGAATGATGGAGCCACAGAAATGTTACAGCACACTTAAAGGGGTATACTTTTTGATGCTTTCCGATTCTGCGCCTATCGCGAAACACAGGCTTGACAACAAAGTGCTCTTACGACCCTTCTCGATGACAGAAATAAATCAGACCTGTTTGGAGTGAGTGCATACATAGGAAGCGAGTGGTTGGGCGGCGCTGCCGCGCTACGGCGGCGTGCTAAAAGCCTCGGTTGCACGTGTCAGACACGGCTGCGCGCGCTGCGGGCCCTTTAGCAGACAGAAAGGATGTGGTGTCCCCTTACAGGGCGAGCGCCTTCCCTTGAGGGCCCTCCCACGTCTCAGGAGCCCTACAGGCACAAGAGCAGTCCGAGGTCGCTGACCCCGAACGAGTGTCTTCACTGCAACCGTCCCACCTGCGCATACACGTGTTACTATCGCGGTCCCTCCGACTGCGTCGGAATGTTTTACCCAAAACGATGCTACCGTCGCGAAACCGTGCAGCAGACCTGTGTGCCCTCTGATCAAATAACGGCTACAGTTTCCCCTTGCTTCAGCCATTCGCAGTACCAACATACTAGGGCATGTTATTGGGTCAGATCAGTCAATTTCCCAGTCTACTGAAGCTGAAACTACGTTATCAAAAATGCCCGAAAATACCGTAAATGGTAAGGAAAGCAGTGAAATACCGCTAGGTGTCTCCCCATTTATTCTCCCCAGTTCTCCCCATATGTCCTTTTTCAATCAGCGTTGCTGAACGATTTGGTTAGCTGTTGGTGTGCGTACTTCCGCTGTCGTATTTTCCTCAGTTAATGGTTTTGCAATTGCTGACATGAAATATCAGTGTGTTTGTATGAAACTTTGTTTTGATCTTGGGAAAACCGGTGCAAAAAGACACAAGATGTTGATGCGAGCATTTGGAGAGAACTCTTTAGTCAGACACAGAGAGAAACATTCAAGAAACGGAAAACATCGACTGATGATGACTTCCGTTCCTGTCGACGTGCATCGCACCGGAAAATGTTCGTAAACTGAGGGATTTGATTTATAAAACTGTGAACAGACTGTTTCTAAAGATCAGAAGCAACATCGTGTGGAAGGCTGCTGGGAACTGCCTTTTAGACAATCCAGACTTTGTTCCACAGGTTATCAATGGTAATGAAAGTTGAGTTTGTGGCTGTGAGCCAGAAACTAAGCAGCAACAGTCGAAATGGAAGAGTGTGACTGAAGCTGGATGTCGTACACTTCCAACAAAAACTATGAAGAGCTTACACAAGAACAAAGAAACAGTAAAAGTGGGTAGCAGCGACGTACACAAGGCTGTAGAGATTTAGCAACCTTCTTTATTTTTTACGTAAATCATTTGAAAAAGACCTGCAGAGAGGAAGTAAATTAGGATACACAGATTAATAGAAATGAATATGTTAATATTTTTAGCTATACAGATTATGCACCACTTTTGGAGGAAAGTGAGGATGCGTTCCAAAACGCAGTGCATAAACTACAGTAATTGGGGGAAAACAATATAACCCTCGAAACATTCGAATATCAATTTAAAAAAATTGCTCATCATGATAAATACCCCACCCACTCAGCTACAATAATAGCCCACTCGTGAGGGTCTCCAGCTTTCAGTTCCTAGGATGTTAGTGACCATGATACAGAAAATGAGATTAACAAATATCAACCAAAACATTACAGAATAAAATACGGATGGAAACAACATTAAAATTTTATAAAACCATGTCTACGTCTGTACGTCTATTGGAAGCAAGTCGTGGATCTTTAAAACACAAGATAAAAGTGAGCCTCAAGCAGCAGAAAGGAGATACCTCAGGAAATCTATGGAAACATCATGTGAGGACCGAAGAAAATTAAGAAACCATCACCTGCAAACAATGAGTGTAAACAGAATCCAACGCCAGCCAGTGCTTCACTAGCCAAGGGGAAGAAGGGGCTTAGAAAGACCGAGAGTGGATGGGCAGTGGAAACTGAAGACGGAATATACACAAGCAACTAAACCTAAACCTTGAAGTGAAGAGGAAAAAGAAGAAGAAGAACAAGAAGAATTACAGGACCATTCATAAAGAATTTCTTCCTCCTGTTCAGACGAGCAGTAATGGCCTCTATTGCGGTATTTTAATGCGTCTGAGGAAGGAGAAGAGAAGAAAATGTTCATGGAGGCCATACAAATGACTTGGTAATCCAGCATGGCAATGCACGGCTGCTTGCGGTCTACGTTATTCAGGAAATTTTTGACTAAAAGCAAAGTGGTAGATGTTCCCCAACAGCCTTACTAACCCAACTTAGCTCCGTAAGAATTCTTCCTCTCTTGGATACTTGTGCCATTTCCTGGTGCGTTTCGAACACATGAGGTCTCAGTTTCGTAAAATATACGGAAACCATTCGGTTGCAGTATTGTTAATGGAAGAAATCAAGCCTGTCCTTAAACTTAATGAAACCAAGGATATTGCCAGTAGAGTTTTCCGATACTGTTTTATTTAGTACCGATGCGGATAAGAATGAAAGCTCACCTACTTCGAAAGGTATGATGATGATGGTTTAGTAATTTTGATTTATTTCAAGGAAAGACCCAGCAAACGCAGCCTGTTAGTGACCTACAGTTGAGAGTAGAAATCGTACTATCAAGAGAATTTTTTATTTCTTTTTAATGGAACAAATCAAGTCTGCCCTTAAACTTAATGAAACCAAGGATATTGCCAGGAGAGTTTTCCGATACTGTTTTATTTAGTACTGATGCAGATATGGATAATAATGAAAGCTCACCTACTTCGAAAGGTATAACGACGATGGTTTAGTAATTTTGACCTATTTCAAGGAGAGAGCCAGCAAACGCAGCCTTTTAGTGACCTAGAGTTTAGAGTAGAAATCGTACTATCAAGAGAATTTCTTATTTCTTTTATTAATTTACTTATTTATTTTAGGCATACAAATTTTTTTCCCAGTCTGTCTTAATATTTCTTTGGCAGATGACACATCTTTCACATCTGACAACAAAGTGCATATTAGAAAAAGCTCAAGCTGAAGCATGGTTCGGATTGTATGTTAAACTGAGGCTCACTAGAGAAAGAGACTGTACTTCTGTTCTTAGATGGAGAGACATCGAAGCATAGCACTTATACTATAATCATGAATAGCAAAGCACAGTTCAGATCAAATCGCACGTCAGTTTAGGAACAGAATACACGTAAGAAACCGTTTTGACTGACATACAATAAGAAGATAAATTAAAAAAGCAACAAATACGTAAAGACGACATTCCAAAACGCCCAGTGTACCATTCTCTGCTCCTTGTTACTTATCAGCGGGCGAACACAGTATGAAAAGAAAATTTAAAGTTAAATCTAGTATCTGAAATTCCATATTTCCGTTGCAAAAAATCAAAGAGTTACAGGTTTTACCCAGTTCCTAACTTGTATCGTTTGACGCCTTAACACATGCCCATTCATTCTTTCACAACTTTTTTCTTTATTTTACACATACTCCTTTCGTCCCCAGTTCTGTGGACAATCTCCTCATTTCATATCTAGTCAGTTCATCTAATATGCAACATCGTTCTCTGGTACTGTATCTCAGACAATTCGATTTGGTTCTTTCTCTAGTTTCCTCACATTCCATGAGTCACTAGCATACGCTGTAGAGGTCCAAAAGCACCTTCTAAGGAATTTATTCCTCATATTAAGGCCTATGATAATCTTTTTTCCTGATTCGAGGCATGCTGCCTCGGGATGGTAGATCCGCAGCTATTCAGTACTGAGGAAATTGGATAATTATTTTTTTTAATTTCGTCCGTCACAGTTGCCTTAATTTACCATTTTTGCAGCAGCAGTTACCGATTTCGCACTGACAGGCCCATTCTCAAAATACATACCTGGAACTACAAAATACATGGTTTAGAATAATGCTTATGTCAGTATGCATGTCCTTATTACCGGTACATGCTTTGTTATTAACCGTAACTAGTCATACAACATGATGCCAAAAGCCACGAATAGCTTCTGTGCAGAAAGTCGAATTGTCGGCAACAATTACTCTCACTGATATTAGATCATGTGTTTTCTATTGCACCAGGCTGACACAAACAAACCAACTAATATTGCTTGCAGCAGCCAACATCACACTTTGGTGGATGTTGCCCTTATACACACACACACACACACACACACACACACACACACACACACGCGCGCGCGCGCGCGCGCGCGCGCGCGCGCGTTATTTATGCGATTGGCCAGTTCGACTTTTGCTCATTTTCAGTGACGTGTCTTAAGCTTCCAGCGTCATTTTACATCATAATATATCGTTGATACATGTCGACAGAAATGTATGTTACGTCAATGCGTATGTGGCACAAAAAGAATATACTGTTGTACATGGTTACGTTTATTGTGTCGTCTAATAGACGTAACCATGTACAATATGATATTGTTTTTGTGCCACATGCGCACGGAAGTACGATATATTGCTGTTGACATGTACCAGCGATATATGTATTATAAAGAAAAATCAAGCAGGAAGCTTAAGCTACGTTCTTGAAAATAACTATAAGTCAAAACTGGCCAATCACATAAATAATAAAAAAAGAATACAGCCTACCTGAACCATGTTTCCATTTAGAGAACGCATTAAGGCTTTGGAGCCCAACAAAAACAAAATTTTAGAAAAAATATCGATTTTGCAATACAGAAAATTTTAACAACCTTGTGTTGCAAAATAACGTAGCATCCAAATGATACAAAGGATACAAATCCAGGAGATGACGACATGGCGCACCCTCCTGTGTGCAACCCTGTATTTTTAAAGCAGGGTGCAACACCAAAAATTCTTAGATTCCATACAGTGATTCAGTGTTAATGTACACAGAGTCAATGCTAATATCTAAAATATTGCTTTTTATTGTATGTTATCGGTGCACTAACTAGAAATAAAACAAGGTGAAAGACATAGAACAGTTATATCTTTTCATATTACTTTATTAGTGCAACCTTTGGTAACAAACACACAGTTCCGCAGTAAATACATTTTCACAACACATCATTTCATTTTACATTATTACTGCAACCTTTGGTAACAAACACACAGCTTCGCAACAAATAAACATTACACAGCACCATACTGAGCATTATCTAATGCAATCATCGCCTATGGGGCGAAGGCTGCACTCAAAGCCAAAACACTGATGATATGCGTATAATCATAGGTAAAAGTATTACATAAATACCAGGTACATATCACTATATAGGGCTACATTACAAAGGAGTCTATTATAAATAATATATACGTGTAAATAACTGATCATATAAGTTTGAATAAGTCTATCACGTAATTACGCATGTACGCAACCTATGTGCGCCTAGTAAAATACCTTTCACTCTGAAAAGGAATAGCCATAATCATCGCTGACACGTACAACATAGCACATTGTTCTGACGAAAGCGCACCACATCATATAATCTTCTTTTGCCCACAAATGCCCTCTTTACCTGTGCTAATCTGTTTCTAATATCTTCCCAGCTTCGTCTAAAACGCGTAAGTTTGCTTACAATTAAGCAGAATTCGTACACTTCGTCTACAATGTGAGCCTCAGTTTTGACGTCGCGTTTATCTCTAATGTCATTCCTACTACTTGCCATTACTGTTATCTGTGATTTACTCTCAGTCCACGTCCTACGCTCATAGACTGCACATTCCTCACATGAGGACGTGTAATTCTCCCTCTGTTTGGTTCATGTCGCCGGATGACTTTATGTAGGAAGCCTTGCAAAGAATTCTTGAGAAGATCCGTAGATCTTAATTAAGTACCTTACAAGTTATTCAGTTCGAACTCTTCGGAAAGCTACAAAACTTCCCAAGTGTAAACACTCAGATAGAGTGAAAACTTACCAAGAGGGAAGGCACATTGGCTAATTGATGATTTGTTTGCGACCCTGCTCTGAGGCAGATCTATCCGTTTTCATACCGTGAAAGTCCACTGAATATTTCAGCTAACTTAGTCACCCCTGAAATCTCTGCAAATCGTAAATTATTTGTCACTTCCAGTCTGTAGCGAACCATTAATAATTCTTAAATGGTCGTTTATTTTATAGCCATTTAGTGAGGCACAAATCTTGTCTGTTATTTACGGGACGTGCAGGACCATTCCAACAACAGAAGTGTGATTAATTAAACGGGCAGCTGTCCTAATATTAATGGAAGGCGTGTGCGCCCTTAATGAAATGTACTGCCACGGGCGGAGAAGTGGGTGCGGCAGCGACATCTCCTAGCGACTCCTCGTGATCCGCGGAAACTGCTGACTCCTAATTAAATGATGGCCAGCACGTCTAATTAACGCAGAGTTTCACTTACGCCGGGTGAGGCAAGGGCCACGTTCCATGAGCCCAAATTTTCCTGCTTTGTCACAAATTCGCTCCAAAATGCCACTGAATATATAATTTATAATGGGTGTCAGTTCTTACATATATTGCGATTACAGCAGCGGAATATTCTACAAACCTACTATCGATATTTCATCAACATGGACAGCACTGCTCTATAAAGTCTGACGACATCTTCGGGGATCTATCTCGGTTTCAGACAAAGCGGTGGATCGGGATAGCCGATATGAAACTTCTTCCTTTGTTAAGTGTGTCTATTGAAGCGACACTTAAATCCGCACATATTATAAAAATGCTTGCATGTGTGTGTGTGTGTGTGTGTGTGTGTGTGTGTGTGTGTGTGTGTGTGTGTGTGTGTGTGTGTTCTTCTCCTCTTAAACACTGGACCGATTTCAGTCAAACGTGGTACAGAAATGCCTTTCTCTCAGGCAACAATCCCAATGGGATTAGGAACCACCTACATATCACAGTTCAGGAGATATGAAGCCAAAAACAATTAGATGTGTGAAAAACTGCCGCATCATACATGGAAATTATAATTATTACTTCTGTGCTTTTAACTCTGTTGACAAATTTCGCAGACAGTATCCACATATACCTCTAAATGTACCTACAAAATTATATCATCATATCGCACATAATTTAGGAGATGTGACGTCATGAAGTTTGACATGCATTGAGGGTGGTGGTTGTTGGGATGTTTAAGGGGGACTAAACAGCTAAGGTCATCAGTCCCCCAGACATGCATTGAAACCTGCATATCGGGAATGATGTTTAAATTTATTACTTCTTTACTACTAACTCTATTCGCAACATATTTCACAGACAGCATCAAAATATACTGTTGAATATACCTAAACAAATGTATCATTGTATGACAACTAGTTCAAGAGATATGACGTCATAAACACTGAGATGCGTAGAAAAATGCCACGTCATGCATGAAGTATTAATATATTTATTCTTTACTACTCAGACACACTTACAGTCGAGTCAGCTTAAAGAAATACTTGGCACCTGGCAGAGCTTTTGACAGCTTCCAGCTGCGAACGACAAATGGCTGTAGGCGAAAACAATACCGCTTACAGAGCTATGAAGAGGCCTTGCCATAGAGACATTTACAAAATAGCGTTGTAGACACTGTTTCGTAATTACAAAGGCGTTTTCACTAATACGTTGAAATGATTTTTTTTTCGATGTGCCACTGCAAACACAGTTCACGTTTCTTTTTGGTTTCGAATAAAAATTGGCAAAACGAATACTCGGGAAGTGCTACATTCGCATCACCTACAATCTCTAGCGACGTAACAACACTGCTCTGAGCAAGTCATCGATAACAGTCTGTGTATTCGTCAACAAATAAACTTTCTTTTCTAAGCTTTCATTGTTCCACAATAAAATTAAAAATAGTGTCCACTGTCTATTTCCGGTCAAGGATTTCGGGAGTTTCTCTTGGTTGTAAGGTAAAAAAAGGTATAAAAACGAGAAGGTAAATTCAGGAATATTGAAATACAAGTCATTTAGGAAGGAAATAAATGGGAAGTGAAGCTAAGGCCAAATGGCTACACGACAAAGTGAAGAAATCTAAAAAGAAATCATTCTCGGAAGGTATGACTCACCATATAGAAAATTTGAAGGAACTTTCTGTGAAATTGAAAGCAAGGGACGTAACATTATGTGCACACTGGGAATCCCACTGTTAAATGCAGATGAGAGAGCAGATAGGTGCAAAAAGTACACTGAAGGCCTCTGTCAGGGAGAGGACTTGTTGATGGTGTGATAGAAGGAGAAATGGGAGGCTTTAGGGAAGAGATGTTGGATCCATATTAGAATCAGATTTTAAAAGAGCCTTGGAAGACTCAGGAGTGAATAAGCAGAAGGGACAGATAACAATCAATAGGAATTTCTAAAATCATTGATGGAATTGGCGGCAAAACGACCACTCACATTGGTGTGTCGGAAGTATGAGACTGCTGATATACAATTAGACTTTAGGAGAAATATCATCCACACAACTCCGAAGACAGCAAGAGCCGACAATACTGCGAGAATCGTCGCACAATTGGCTTAACAGCTCGTACGCCCAAGTTGCTAACTAGAATAATTTACAGAAAACGGATGATCCGTTATATAACGTTAAGACCAAGAACACAGTACTAAGACTGAAATAGTCTAAGACAAGGATGTAGTCTTTCACCCCCACTGTTCAAAGAATATATCTAAGAAGCAATGACGAAAATAAAAGAACTTTCAAGAGTGGGATTAAATGTTAGGGTGAAAGCATGTCAGCGATAAAAATCACTGATGACATTGATATATCGAGTGAAAATGAAAAACTGCAGGATGTGTTGAACGGAATGAACATTCCAACAAGTACACAATATTAAATAAGAGTGAATCGAAGAAAGACGTAATGAACTAGAAGCAGCAGAAATGAGAGCAGCCAGAAACTTAATATTTGAATGGGGATCACGAAATAGTCAAATTTAAGGATTTCTCCTGCATAGGTAGCAAAATAACCCATGATGGGCGGAACAAGAAGTATATGAAAAGCAGACTAACACTGGTGAAAAGGGCATTCTTGGCTAATAAAAGTCCACTAGTGTCAAACAAAGGCCTTTATTTGAAAGAGAAATTTCTGAGAATGAATGTTCGGTGCACAGCATTGTATGGTAGTGAAACATTGACTGTGCGAAAATCGGAACAGAATAGAATCGAAGAATTTGAGACGTGGTGCTACAGAAGAAAGCTGAAATTTAGCTGGACTGATAACGTAAGGGAACTTCTCCGCAAAACCGGCGAGGAAAGCAGTATATGGAAAACACTGACAATAAGTAGGGGCAGGACAACAGGACATGTGTTAGGAGACCAGGGAATAACTTCCGTAGTAGCGTAGTAGTAGAGGGAGCTGTAGACGGTGAAAGCTGTGGAGGAAGACAGAGATCGGAAAATATCCTGAAATAATTGTGAATGTACGTTGCAACTGCTACTCTAATATAAAAGAAACTGGCACGGGAGAAGAATTTGTGGCGGGCCGCATGCAATTACCTGTCAGTCGACTCATATACACATTTTTAAAAGCAACACAGTCGACATACTTCTAACCAGCCATTTTCATTTGACTTCAATTTGAGTATTGGTCTCGTAGAAAAGCGTTCTTTCTGAATCCTCCCAGGTATTCTCCCAACTGTGCTTAAAGGGGGTATCTTAATTTGACCTGTGTTACATGATGGAATCCCTTACAGGATCCCTACGTGAGACGGGGTATTTTAATTTTGCCTTTACCTGAAATTGATAATAAAAGAACTGTAAACAGTATTAGCTGCATGCAAGGGTTCTATCCTGTCATACTCTTTCATTAATTCGCGAATCCTTGAGCATTTTTGTCACGAAAAGAGTGGTGTGGCGGAAGGGGGCGGGGGGGAATGTTATTTAATCTAGTAAGGCAAAACTGCACTCGCCAGTGGTTTGCCTCTGGGACTGAAAATTCATTCACTGCACGTGCAAGGGTCGTACTGGTTCCTGATTTGTTAAAGCAGAACATTTAAGACCCTTCACCTTGATTCATATGAGAAAAGAACAAAAAAGAAAGAGACGCGCAAAGGTCGATCACGACCATGCAGGGCGGAAATTTTTGTATTTTGTCTGGAAGGTTGTTCACACCTTAAAAAATCCACAGTCAGTAGTCTGGTTATTTATTTAAAAAAAACAACAGATTGAACATATGCAAAACGAAATAATCTCATTTTACTTTAGTCCAGAGATCTCCAAACTACGGACCGCAGGCCAACTCCAGTCTGCGAATGCCTTCAATCTTGTCCGTGGTAACTGGTCAGACATTAATGGTATCCGGCCCACAGTACATTTTTTATTACAGTTGAATATTGCTTATCGAGCGCATCCCATAACGAGTGATTCGCACAACGAGTGGATGAAAATGTAAGAAACTGACTGGTTTATCGGACGATGTTTCGCATAAAGAGTCTGTTTAGCGTTATTTGTTTTCACTCTTCAATAACGATTTAAAAATCCTCCTCCTGGTTTGGATCGGGCTCTTTGGCCACTATAAATCAATACTAAGGCAGGCGTTCTCCTATAAGCTTCGATAATGCTCCTTTCCAGTCAGATGTACTGACTGATCTTAGAGTGTCTCGCGCAGCAGTTCTCGTCACCGGCACCAGTGCTCGGGCTCCCGCGACGATGTTGCGAATTCTCAGTAACGATGTTTCTTTTCTTGGCCGGCAAGTGGTTATCCTGTCGCCTGCATTTTCAATTCTGATTTGTCGTCGTTAACTAATACGAATTCATTAAACATGCCCATAAGGCAGCAACGTTACACGCTATGAATTTAATTATCTTTTTCGACAAATTTCGAAGCACATCATAAGCAAATACACTTAGACAATTGTCTTCCAAAATTGGATGTACAATATTATAAATAAAAAATTAGTATATAAATCTGTTCGGGTACGTATTGTTTCTGAATGGAACGCACTGATCTATACAACGTGGCTTCCTACGAAAAATGCTTTCGCTTTACCTGAGTTAATTCCGACTAAGGCTCAGAAAGAATCGTGCTCATTAATCGAGGTAACTCTGAACTGTATAAAATTTGCAATGTAAAGAAATCGTAAGAAATATATATTATAATAAGTTGTTTTCATTTTATGACCAATTAAGATATACGTTAACCGACATATACACTCCTGGAAATTGAAATAAGAACACCGTGAATTCATTGTCCCAGGAAGGGGAAACTTTATTGACACATTCCTGGGGTCAGATACATCACATGATCACACTGACAGAACCACAGGCACATAGACACAGGCAACAGAGCATGCACAATGTCGGCACTAGTACAGTGTATATCCACCTTTCGCAGCAATGCAGGCTGCTATTCTCCCATGGAGACGATCGTAGAGATGCTGGATGTAGTCCTGTGGAACGGCTTGCCATGCCATTTCCACCTGGTGCCTCAGTTGGACCAACGTTCGAGCTGGACGTGCAGACCGCGTGAGACGACGCTTCATCCAGTCCCAAACATGCTCAATGGGGGACAGATCCGGAGATCTTGCTGGCCAGGGTAGTTGACTTACACCTTCTAGAGCACGTTGGGTGGCACGGGATACATGCGGACGTGCATTGTCCTGTTGGAACAGCAAGTTCCCCTGCCGGTCTAGGAATGGTAGAACGATGGGTTCGATGACGGTTTGGATGTACCGTGCACTATTCAGTGTCCCCTCGACGATCACCAGTGGTGTACGGCCAGTGTAGGAGATCGCTCCCCACACCATGATGCCGGGTGTTGGCCCTGTGTGCCTCGGTCGTATGCAGTCCTGATTGTGGCGCTCACCTGCACGGCGCCAAACACGCATACGACCATCATTGGCACCAAGGCAGAAGCGACTCTCATCGCTGAAGACGACACGTCTCCATTCGTCCCTCCATTTACGCCTGTCGCGACACCACTGGAGGCGGGCTGCACGATGTTGGGGCGTGAGCGGAAGACGGCCTAACGGTGTGCGGGACCGTAGCCCAGCTTCATGGAGACGGTTGCGAATGGTCCTCGCCGATACCCCAGGAGCAACAGTGTCCCTAATTTGCTGGGAAGTGGCGGTGCGGTCCCCTACGGCACTGCGTAGGATCCTACGGTCTTGGCGTGCATCCGTGCGTCGCTGCGGTCCGGTCCCAGGTCGACGGGCACGTGCACCTTCCGCCGACGACTGGCGACAACATCGATGTACTGTGGAGACCTCACGCCCCACGTGTTGAGCAATTCGGCGGTACGTCCACCCGGCCTCCCGCATGCCCACTATACGCCCTCGCTCAAAGTCCGTCAACTGCACATACGGTTCACGTCCACGCTGTCGCGGCATGCTACCAGTGTTAAAGACTACGATGGAGCTCCGTATGCCACGGCAAACTGGCTGACACTGACGGCGGCGGTGCACAAATGCTGCGCAGCTAGCGCCATTCGACGGCCAACACCGCGGTTCCTGGTGTGTCCGCTGTGCCGTGCGTGTGATCATTGCTTGTACAGCCCTCTCGCAGTGTCCGGAGCAAGCATGGTGGGTCTGACACACCGGTGTCAATGTGTTCTTTTTTCCATTTCCAGGAGTGTATAATGTAACACAGGATTTTAACTTCAATTAGGTACATACGATTTCCTGAAAATTTACGTCACCTAAGTGGCATACAAAGGCACACAACGAAATTAAGAATTGTAATTATGACTAATTAGATTTATGTAGCTGTAACTTCCCACTTACAATTGTTTTCAGTTTTGGATCAAGTTCAGTATAGGACATTATAAACAGAGACTTCAAATGCTCATCAGTTATTTTAGATGTATAAATACGTTATTGTATTTTTAATTTTGGAGAATGTTTTTCACACAGGTAAGTGTTGCCGAAAACGGAAATAAAGCCACAAGCAGACTTATGCAGCTGACCAAACTGTGTGAGTGGAAGACTATTATAAAATTCAAGCAATGATGAATTTTAACCTTTATCTTTATAAAATTCGCTGCATTTCAAATCAAACCATTTCCATTTGAAGTCTTGAGGCGAGAGTTCTATATCGGCACTAAACTGATTCTGAAAAACATTGATATCGTTAGCAATTGCATCAAAATTTGAAAAACGAGACTCAGAATTTATTTTTAAAGCACTCTAAATTTCATTTCCGAAATTTACGGGAAATGATAGTCTCTGACTGCTGAATGAATGTTTGGTATTTGTTAAAATGCGTGAAACAGGTTTTGTTCAAGTGAGACTGAAAGAATATATCCGTTGTCGAAAAATGAGTAAGCAAGTTAGGCAGTGCCTGGTTTTCTTCTTATAATTGAGATCGTTCACATGTTAAGTTAAATTTGAATAAAATGATAACTTCCATAACCATTAATTTTTTTGTAACTCAGCCAGAGGACGATTTCTTTCATACAAAAACTTTGGTGTCTGTAGCCAAAATGTCGTGGCAGAGCCTTCCCGCAAGTGATTTTCTTCAGGCTCTTTAATAAACTTGCGGAACGGACGATGACTGAGTGCATGTTATCTTACAGAAATGATAGCTGACGTGACTGGCCTTAAGACTTCCGACGTATCCAAGCATTTTCCGCACAAGACTGTTGATGAATGATGCAAAGTACGATTAGTGGTTCTGATCCACTGCCATTTTCTACCGCCTTTGGCACGATAGCAATAACACGTTTATTCTTTCCAGAGGTGTTTTTATTACCATCAGTTGTGATATACCTCATGTTTTTCCATTGAAGACTGGTTTCCTGAATAGCGTTTTCTACCCCTTTAAAAATTTCTTCTCCCGTGACCATGCCATGAATGTTATGAACGTCAAGAAGCTTTTCATACACTTCATAATTTTTGTTTATCTCTCGAATAAACATCAAGACCTGTGCAGTATCTGAAACATCTGTTGACACATCTAGACTAAAAGAGAAGTGTCGAGTTCTCTCAGACAATTGAGTTAATATGTGTTCAGCAGAATCGTTTATTCTTCGAGCAACAGTGTTTGCTGAGGAACTGATGTTTTAAAGAAATTAACTTTTTCTGGATACATTTCTTCAAATGCTGCAGTCATTCAGTCCATTAATTCACTGTCAGAAAATGGTTTTCCAAGTTTTGCCATTGAGTGAGCCACGCGGAAACTAGCCCGAGCTGCTGCTACTTTTTCAGCATTTGCCTTTTTAAACAACATTTAAAGAGATTTCAAACCGCATGTATTTCTAACTGTTGGCTTCCTATAAATTTGGAATAACTGTGAAAATGTTTAGTTTCATAACGATGTTTGATATTGTTTTCTTCGAGAACTGATGTTTCATTACAAATAATACACATTGCCTTATTACTTTACTCAATCACAAAGTATTAATGTTCTCACTGCTCTTTTAATTTTTTCTTCACTCACAGTCTATCTTCAGTTTCCTTACCATATTTACACAAATCTGCACAAAAAGGGATTTAACTGCAAATCAAAGTGATGCTACTTAATTTTATTAAGCTCAAGGGTTCTGAGTAAAATGTGCACTTTATTTATCTTTAAGGCAATTGTAATTAACAGAACACTTACTTTTAAAAGCACTGTATCTTCACTAAGAAACTGTAGTGACGAAACACACTAGCCCCACTGTATTATCTTGTGTTTGAGACCGCACAAGTTGGTACTGTACTACAGCACTTAACTTCTCTACATTCCGGAAGATGTCACCACTATATATTTAGCATTGTCAGAAGTAGTCGTAACAAAACGCGGGACGCTTGTGGCGAGGAATGTTGTGGCTAAAAATGGTTCAAATGGCTCTGAGCACTATGCGACTTAACTTCTGAGGTCATCAGTCGCCTAGAACTTAGAACTAATTAAACCTAACTAACCTAAGGACATCACACACATCCATGCCCGAGGCAGGATTCGAACCTGCGACCGTAGCGGTCGCTCGGTTCCAGACTGTAGCGCCTAGAACCGCACGGCCACTCCGGCCGGCGAGGAATGTTGTGGTTGGAAGATATCCCGCAGTCCTGATACCATATGCAGCTTGCGCTAAGTTTTGGCCACTTGCTGTGATGTTAATGACACACGGAAGTAAGAAGATTTCGTGAAAGCGCGTCGCAGTGACAATCGAAAGTAGTATTAATTTGGAGCATTGTATATGAAATGAATTTAAGACCACAGCTCAAGTTGAATCGACAAGCAGTTGACTACGTAATGACCGTTGCAGTGCCAGTCAGTGTCAGCTCGTTAAGATTGACAGCAGTGATAAGAGTCAAGAAAACTTCTGAATTGTACCGAGGAGCTACGAGCAGTACTGGGGTATCATTCCTCAAAAGATCTAGGACTATAGCTAGGTCTCGGGCCCTGGAACTTAGTAGAAGAGCCAATGTGGCTCTTAGGCTAAAATGTTAGGTAATGGTAGAGTATCCTCAATTTCGCATTGGAATGCAGAAAGAAAAACCTCTTTACACTTTAAAGTTTTTTATAGAAACAAAATTATTATTATTATTATCATTAGGCTGGTGAAAGGGTTATTATCAAAAAATATTATTATGGCAACAGACGTACGGGAATGTGTAAACCTTCTTCTCCAACACTATTATCGTTATCTACACATTTTCTCTAAAAATTGATAGGCTACGTAGTGAAATTTTATTATCGTTGTCATAAAATGTGATATGCAGCCGTACAACTTGTATTATGGAAAACCTTATTCGAAACTGTCAGGATTCGAACATTTTCTGGAACTTCCTACTGTCTGACATGTCAGTTTTCTGATAGAGAACAAAAACCAGAAACTAATTACTCTCCCTATAAATCACGAAAACTCAGTTCTTTTTTGTATACGACGGTGATTTTTGAAATATTCTCCAACATCTCCGACTGCAGCTGCAAGAATATTCTGCATCCAGCAACATGCTAAAATAATTCAAAAAAATACTACGATACATACAGAGTGTAATGCATGGTCACAATTACTGATGCAACCACTCACGTTTGTCTTCTTTTATTGAAATTAAATGATCAGGAGGTTTTTAGTCGATAAGCTTTATGTGGTGTAAAAAGTTAAGGGAATCAATGAAAACTTTTAATTTCCTGTACTCTGGAAAGTGACAAACTTTACTAAGACCTTCCTTTTCCTCAGACAGTTGATTAGCAAAAACTTAAAGTATTCCACAGAGTATTAAATCAACAAGAATATTATTTTCAATGCATGCAAACAAAAATCTGACAAAATCCCTCCAGTACTCAAGCAAGCTACAACTACCCGCAGCAAAAATGGTAAATTGCCAAAATTTGAAAGTAATCCTGGAATGGGACACCACAATGAAAGTTATCCCTTGGTGCTGACTATATAAAATGTTTGAGAATGTAGTAAAATTTCCTAACAACATTTATTTTTTTAAAAGAAAAACATACGTAAATTGTAGTTATGGACTGAATACAGTAAAGAACTAACAGTTGGGTTAAGAGAACAATGGCCCTAAAAGCACTCTGAATCGATCTGACACTGAGCAGACTATGATTGATAATCTACGGAAGTCTATATAGGTGCAGCTGAGAGCAAGTAGCGATTCAGATCTGTACGCCCTGACAAGGCCGGAGCAGCAGTACGTTACTATGTTTGCTTTGTGCAGCGATCTGACTTGCAGCTGGCGAGATACGTGCGGCCGAGGCGAGGTGTAAGGCGGGACTTGTGAATCGATTGCAGCCATGAAATAAATGCAAAATCTCTTGGTCTAGCGATCAGGCAGACAGATCTTTACCCGAGTCCTTAAATCACGGTAGATTTCAGTGTGTGACACACCCAGTCGCTGGTCGTACAAAGGACCAATTTGGCTCACTTGTCGACAGAGCGCACAAGGATACCAAACGTAAAGACTGGTAAACCAAATACGAATAAGTGTGCCCTCAGCAAACGAGTAGTCCGAGACGTTTGCAGTCACACTGTTGTTACAGTATGTGAGGTAATGGGCGAGCTGTGATGCCCTGGAAATTTTCTATGTTCGGAGTTGTGGAAGCCGCACAGGACACTCGTCAAAGTCGTGGCTGGTTAGCAACCGCGTGATGCCGCACGGTAGTTGGACCACTTGGTTGCTAGCTGACCGCGTGGCTGAGAATTCCTTGGTGACGCTGTGTCGATGAAAGAGATTTATATGCCTTGAGTGTCAAAGATGGCGGACTTTGTGAAACGTTAATGTCAGACATTTCACAGTTCGTGTAGAAATTAATAGTAGCCAGATGAATCATGATACCTTCAAAAGAAACTTGTACATTACCATTATTTTCACGACGATTCTGATGGTGCAATCAGATTTTCAATATTTTTGTTAGTATAAAGTTTAGTACCTGACTGTAAATTACGCAACTAACACTCAGCAACGAATTTCCAAGATCTTAACGGTTCATCCGATTTTACGCATAAAAAGGTATAAATTACAGGCATGTAACTTGAATAGGACATGAGTTATTGGATGTCAAAGTGGCCACTTACTATCGATCGCGTCGGGCCATAAGTACCCCACAGTTACAAGCAAAAACGGTAGGAGCATGCTCATAAATATATTTACTCGTCTATGTCTTTGTTTCTATCTGATATAAACTATTCATGAAGAGATTGGTTAAATATTTACTATGTTTTAGAAAGCACAGAGACTTTAGGCTACTGGCCTACCTTTAATTTGTATTCCTTTGATATATGTTTATTTATTTTGTGTATGTATTTAATTAGATGTCTCAGTGTGTTTATGGTCCAGCCATAGGAATATTTATTTAATTTCAAGTTATTTAAATGTAAATCCATATTTCGAATGTGCTTCAAAATGTTTGGCTTGGAGACATGATGGGAGCGCTATCGCCAATCGCAGCGCTCGTTACTAAGGGAGGCGACTAGCAAAGTGATTGGAGGGGCAGTTCAGAACTGTGTGTGGTGCTGGGAACAGTACGGCACAGGGCACGGGAAGTGCTGGACGTGACGGCGCGACGGACGCACGGTCGCGACAGAGACTTGGCGAGTGTGGAGCGGTTTGCGCGTGGTCGCAGGAGATAGAAATACTTCGGAGTGCCGACTTGTGAGATTTCCGAGGTTTCTACAGTGAAGACGTAGTATGCGTTTAGAAGTGAATATCTCGCGAGCTTTGTTGTCGTTCATAGCTAATTACGTGCAGTAGGCATCTATTGTTTCCCTGTTATTCAATTTTATATTTTATTTAATAGCTGGACCATCAACACCAACAAGTGTTTTGCAGAAATATTCCGCATTCTCAAAAGTTCTTCTACTACCGTACTCATCATTTAAAGTCGTTAAGATAGTACCTGCAGAACCTTCGACCATTCGATTCATGTGTATATTCATACTGTATACTGTAGACTCAGCAGTATTTGGCTTGTAGTGCGGTAACTACGTATCCCAGCCCATAGACAACGAAACCAGCCAAAACTTTTAACATTTCGTCACTGAGTCTGAGGGTACGTAGTTGAGGGCCACATCACCACACCAGATCGTTTCATTTCTATTGAAAGCCCGCAACTAAGAACTTCAGCACAGGCTCT
Source organism: Schistocerca serialis cubense (assembly GCF_023864345.2). Lineage (NCBI taxonomy): Eukaryota > Metazoa > Arthropoda > Insecta > Orthoptera > Acrididae > Schistocerca > Schistocerca serialis. The sequence goes on along the minus strand of NC_064642.1, from coordinate 602,518,394 downwards.
ACAGCCTAACTACTTGCAAGTGAAGTCAGCCTCAGGACAGGTCCCAAGCACCAGCCGCACATGTGAGAGCTTTGACCAGAAGATCACCTCCAGACCGAAGTCCAGAACCTGAGTGCCTCACACATCTCCAGATAAAAAAAAAATTCCCTTTTCCCGCAAAATGCACGAACGACACTGCCTTCACCCTGTCTTGGGCCAATCACAGGGCTTTAGAGGCGCTAAACCTCCCCTCCTGCATGACAGCACAAACTCATGTCGAACCAGCGCAAGAGATTAGAAACCTGCATCTCTGGAAAAAAAGAAACCGCCAATTATTGGCATTTGCAAGTTCTCGTGGCGAGAGAACATGTTTTCTCCCAAGGCACGTCGCTTCCTGTGGCAACAAGCGAACACATACTATCTTAAAGATCTTTATCTAAATCGACTGTGCCTTGGAGCATGTTAGTCATAGCTATGAGGTGTAATGAAGATTCTATCTCTAAATGTTTATCAGACGCCCCTGTTTCTTACACAACTGAGGTGGCCAATCGAAATGAGTTACAGGCATATTTGCAGTATCAGCGAACATGAAAACTTGTGAATTTTCATTATGCAGGGCTCTGCACACAAAGCCTGGTTTACGACACCACTGTGCAGATGCATCCCTTCATGCATCGTCCGCAGCCCAGCCTTCGGCTGGCGCCAGTGCAGGTATAGCAGCATTATCCTGCTGGAGACCTGTCTTGGCTCTGTCTGCCCTGTATGGCCTTGGGCCTGTCCAGCAAGATGTACTGAGTGATGGGCTCGCCACCAATTGCTTTCAACTTCAACCATGCCGTTTCTACGAACTACCTGATGCTTTTAGCCCACAACCAGTATCCATCAATGTCTACTCAAGCCGTTAACTTTCTTGAGTCACGCTCAAGGTGTGTAAGATTGTAATAAAGTCCTTAATAATTTTCTGTATACGAAAAATAGGTGAGAGTAAATTGTCCTGTCTCAAACTCCTTGATTAATACTAAGGTCTCCTCTGGCGCCACTAGCACAGTCAGGGCAGGCTGCGACCTCTCCTGACATGCAGCTTCTCTCCACACCCAGCTGCGTCTGACTGCTACTAACAACTGTTCGCTCGCTACCACTTGTGATAGTAATATCTCAGACTGAGAGTTTGTGTATGCATGCAGCAGCAGGATCAGTAGCCAGCTTTCCAACAGAAGATATGAACGTCCAGCTTTCACACACTAGGGATGATGGACTGCTTTAGAACGGATTTACATACATGCACGTACATAGGGAGTCCAGACAGGAAGAAGTTAACAAGAGAGGAAAAGCCGTCATTCCAAACAACAATAAATTCCAGGTGAAGCAAATTTGTTCATTTAATACAGTGAGTATTGGTACTCGTCTGACTCGAGTGTCTGACGTATCTCCAGCAATGGGGATTAACTTTACGGGACTACCTTTAAAGTTAGTGCTCTGTGACTATAAGTCGTCCGACACCATGTTACGAAAAATCCCATATTTACTCAAAACTATACCTAGAGCAGAACGAATTAATGTTTCGCCATCTAGATATGCGTGGTGATCTTGGAGAAAGTAATAGTGAGAACTAATAACGAATTTCACAATTCATACGCACAAAAATTACAAGCCAAAGCAACAACCTCAGCACATGATCTTAAGTTCTACTCGACATAAACTTTACATGCAAAAGCCAAAACATATACTCCTGACAGTACAGATACCTACAGATTTAACTGTGATCTAACTTAAGAATCTCAAACCGACTTAACACCTACTCCACACCCAGCATCTTCTCTCCCTGTTCTACTCCCAAACAGAACGAGGGAAAAATGACTGCCTATATGTACGAGCCCTAATCTCTCTTATCTTATCTTTGTGGTCTTTCCGCGAAATATAAGTTGTCGGCAGTAAAACTGTACTGCAGTCAGCCTGAAATGCTGATTCTCTAAATTTCTTCAGTAGCGATTCAAGAAAAGAACGCCTCCTTTCCTCCAGAGACACCCACCCGCGTTCCTGAAGCATTTCCATAACACTCGCGTGATGATCAAACCTACCAGTAACAAATCTAGCAGCCCGCCTCTGAATTGCTTCTATGTCTTCCCTCAATCCGACCTGATAGGGATCCCAATCGCTCGAGCAGTACTCAAGAATAGGTCGTATTAGTGTTTTATAAGCGGTCTCCTTTACAGATGAACCACATCTACCCAAAATTCTACCAATGAACCGAAGACGACTATCCGCCTTCCCCACAACTGCCATTACATTCTTGTGCCATTTCATATTGCCCTGGAATATTACGCCCAAATATTTAATCGACGTGACTGTGTCAAGCGCTACACTACTAATGGAGTATTCAAACATTACGGGATTCTTTTTCCTATTCATCTGCATTAATTTACATTTATCTATATTTAGAGCTAGCTGCTATTCTTTACACCAATCACAAATCCTGTCCAATTCATCTTGTATCCTCCTACAGTCACTCAACGACGGCACGTTCCCGTACACCACAGCATCATCAGCAAACATCCGCCCGTTGCTATCCACCCTATCCAAAAGATCATTTATGTAGATAGAAAACAACAGCGGACCTACCACAGCTCCCTGGGGCGCTTAAGAAGTCTTCGAGCCACTCACATATTTGGGAACCAATCCCATATGCTCGTAAGTTAGTTAGGAGTCTGCAGTGGGGCGCCGAGTCAAACGCTTTCCGGAAGTCAAGGAATATGGCATCCATCTGATACCCTTCATCCATGATTCGCAAGATATCACGTGAGAAAAGGGCGAGTTTCGTTCGCAGGAGCGATGCTTTCTAAAGCCGTGCTGATGCATGGACAGCAACTTCTCTGTCTCAAGGAAATTTATTATAGTCGAACTGAGAATATGTTCGAGAATCCTGCGACAAACCGATGTTAAGGATATTGGTCTGTAATTTTGAGGATCCGTCCTTCTACCCTTCTTATATACAGGCGTCACCTGCGCTTTTTTCCAGTCGCTCGGGACTTTACGTTGGGCAAGAGATTCGCGATAAATACAAGCTAAGTAAGGAGCCAATGCAGTAGAGTACTCTCTGTAAAACCGAACTGGAATCCCATCAGGACCTCGCGATTTATTTATTCTCAACCCATTCAGCTGCTTCACATCCCCCGGGATATCACTATGTCCTCCATACGGGAATCTGTACGAGGCTCAAACGGCGGTATGTTTGTACGATCCTCCTGCGTGAAGGATTTCTCTAATGCTAAATTTAAAATTTGAGCTTTCGTTTTGCTGTCTTCCGTTGCCAGGCCGGACAGATCAGTGAGTGACTGGATGGAAGCCTTTGACCCGCTTACCGATTTTACGTAAGACCAGAATTTCCTTGGGTTTTCAGCAAGATCTTTTGCCAAGGTATGACGGTGGTAGTGGTTGTATGCTTCGCGCATCGCTCTTTTTACAGCAGCACGAATCTCTACTAACTTTTGCCTGTCCTCATTCTCCCGATCTTTCTTGTACCGCGAGTGCAACTGTCTTTGCTTCCTGAGAATTCTCCGAATATGGCTGTGAAACCACGGTGGTTCTTTTCCGTCCGTAACCCACTTTTTCGGCACATACCTCTCCAATGCGTGATTTACAATGTCTTTAAAATTTGCCCATAATTCTTCCATATCCATCGTACCAGAAATAATTGAAGTCGATTCATTTACAAAGTGGGATGCTAACAACTGCTTATCTGCTCTTCTTAGTAAGAATACTCTCCTAGCCATCTTGACCGACTTTTTAACTTTCGTAACCACAGTCGTAATGACAACATCATCATCACTAATCCTTGTCTCAACACTGACACCATCTATGAGGTCTGGTCTGTTCGTGGCTACCAGATCTAAAATATTTCCATTACGCGTTGGCTGTCGATTCAGCTGCTCAAGACAGTTTTCGGATAATGTGTTCAAAAGTAATTAACACGACGGCTTGTCTGTACAACCTTTAATGAATCCATAGACATCCCAGTTTATACTCGGTAGGCTGAAGTCGCCTCCGACTAATATAGCAAGATCCGGGTACTTCTGCGATACAGAAGTACCCGGATACGTATGTACTGACAGGTTTCTCGCGTCCGAGTGTCTCCCTGCTGTGTCCGAAATCAGTTCTTTACGGAGTGGTGTACCAACGGCCTGAGCCGAATAAAATCGTGGCCTCTAAGACAACTACATATGTTGGGAGAAACTGGACAGTCGTTGCCCCCTGTGATTTCTGAACACAGAAAAATTCCCGATTGTTCTAGAAAGTTCTGCGTGAGATTCTATAGGGGCAGTCGAAGCATTTGGTTTTAAAATTGGCGCGAAGGCTTGCTTTTGTTGATTAGAAAAAAGAAAAAAGCCAGCAAACTCTCCCAGTACTCCCAGAGCAAGGAAGGAAACAACTGCCTGCCCTGAAGCTGCTTCATGTTGCCATTTGATGTGGGTGACTACAAAGAGGCTGCTGTAAGAAAAGGCAAGAGACTTCTGATCCCAATAACTAAATTAAAAATAAGATAAAGTCAAATGTATAGCAGAGAATCGTCCTCCAGGCATCGGGATGTGAGAGACAAGGTATGAATCTGACAGAAATATTAAACAAAACGGTTGTAAATCCGTAAAAGTTTAACTTTGAAGGGGTACAAATACAACACAGAACGTTCACACTCATTGTTTTGATAAATTATGTGGATCAGGGACATTTGCAACTCACTGCGAAAAATATATATATTTGGGGACCGCTCTAACTCCAAACCAATTTCGTTTTTTTAAGTGTTACTACTATTTATTAACAGTAAACACACACCTACAATGTGTATGTGTGTGTGGTGTCTGATCTTTCGAATATGTCCGAAAGAACAGAAACCTCATGTAATCCAGCGGCTACACAAATACTATTGAAAGTTTTTCAATGACGTTAGTCGCGTTTGGGCATGGAAATAAATCAAAGGTAACCCGTAAAATTTGTGTCGGACCTCGACTCGAACCCGGATCTTCCGCTTAACGCGAGTGGTCACCGTAATCGCTTCGGTCACATGAGCCAGCTTCCCATTCGACCTAAATTCATGGCCTATTACGCACTACTAGCTCAGCGTGAGTTAACCGTGAACCCCTAACTCGCGATTTCGGATTTCCGCAAGAGACTGGGGTCTGCATCTGCACTGAGAGAGTGGAAAACAGGTGACTTGCGAAGCCGAGAACCGAGCATGGTGGCGCAGTGGTTAGCACACTGGACTCGCATTCGGGAGACCGACGGTTCAATCCCACTTCCGGCCATCCTGATTTAGGTTTTCCGTGATTTCCCTAAATCACTCCAGGCAATCTCCGGAATGGTTCCTTTGAAAGGGCACGGCCGACCTCCTTTCCCCGTCCTTCCGTAATCCGATGAGACCGATGATCTCGCTGTCTGGTCTCTTCCCCCAAAAACAATCCAACAATTGCGAAGCCGAGAAGAGGCAAATCTCTCCTTTGGACAATGCTTGATAGTGTACTTGCAGGAGACTAACAGCTCGTGACCTGAGGCGGCGTACCGTTCGAATGTGCAAGCGGAAAAAATTGGACCGCAAGCAAAGAGCATATTGAAACTTCCTGGCAGATTAAAACTGTGTGCCGGACCGAGACTCGAACCCGGGACCTTTGCCTTTCGCGGGCAAGTTCAGAAATGGCTCTGAGCACTATGGGACTTAACTTCTGAGGTTATCAGTCCCTAGACCTTAGATCTACTTAAACCTAACTAACCTAAGGATATCACACACATCCACGCCAGAGGCAGGATTGGAACCAGCGACCGTAGCGCTCGCGCGGTTCCAGACTGTAGCGCCTAGAACCACTCGGCCACCCCAGCTGGCAGCGGGAAAGTGCTCTACCATCTGCGCATATCAGTGCACACTCCGCTACAGAGTGAAAATCTCATTCCGGAAACATCCCCGAGGCTGTGGCTAAGCCATGTCTCCGCAGTATCCTTTCTTTCGGGAGTGTTAGTTATGCTAGGTTCGCAGGAGAGTTTCTGTAAAGTTTGTAAGGTAGGAGACGAGGTACCGGCAGAAGTAAAGCTGTGAGGACGGGGTGTGAGTCGTGCTTGGATAGCTCAGACGGTAGAGTGCTTACCCGCGATAGGCAAAGTTCCCGGATTCAAGTCTCGGTCCGGCACACAGTTCTATACCGCCAGGAAGTTTCACATCAGCGCCCACTCCGCTGCAGAGTGAAAATCTCATTGTGGAAGGAGCATCATATTTCCACGCTCTGTGATCCATCCCAGCCGACCGCTTCGTATAACCTGAACGCATCTCTTTGCTGTCTGCAAGGTCCTTGGCTCGCTGAGACCTTGCTGCTGGAAGCTGGCGCTATGCTTCTACCACGCCGAATCACGTGACCGTACCATGGAACATGTTTACTGCGCCATAAGTTGGCACGTCTAGGAACTGGCACATTTCTGCGGTGTGCCGACTGGCCCTACACGAGCGCCTTCACGAGGTTGTGGGGGGAGGAGGAGAGGAGGAGGGGAAGGGGCCAGTTTGCGCGAACTGTAAGAAGCGCATGTGTGACGAGCAGCAGCGACGGCACGACGTGATGTACCACTGTTAAAAGGGTACTGTAAGAAGTTGCTTGACGGTTGGTGTGCCCTAGGTGTTGGATAGGTTTTATAGACCTGAAATCTTATGTTGCCTTGGCCGTTCAATGTACTGATGCAAATAGTTTATGGACCTATACTGCACAACTGAGACGTGCAACTGGGTTGATTGTGAAAACAGTATGGGTGAGGTTGCTGGTGACCCTTATCGTTGTTTGTTGTACACTGACTGGCCTTCTTAGACGATCTGTGTATTCTAATCGATAAAGAGCCACTGCATGTTATTTGTGTTGAGCACCAGGCGTCACAGATGAAGTGCGTCAATGTTTGTTGTAAGTGCTTTCAGACAGCTGGCTTAATGTCTATACGTTACTCTATTGCGATAGTCTGTTGGCGCTAGCTAATGCTACTGCCGTGGCCCTTGAGTCGGCCTGTTTCGTGTGCACAAGCCAGCACCTAGCCGTAGATAAGCTCGCACCAAGCCTGTATCATTACTTGTAGTAAAGTTCAGCGAATTGGCATAATCTTTCATTGGTTCTTCTGTGAAACTGTTTTTTTACTGGGCTGCAATTGGCTATTGAGAACTGTGTCTAGAATCAGAGATCTAGCGCTGCCATATCTTCTTAAGATTGTGTTATTTGAGGAATGTTGTAACTGTTAGCACAGCTTAGGTTTTAGATTATTAGATAATTACTTGGTTGGCTTAGTGGCTAGAACTCAGATTTACAGTATTACAAAGTAATTCGTTAATGGTGAATTTTTAATTTCATAATTTTAATAGGGGTGTTTAAGGGACAAATTCCCGCACTGAGAGCATAGAGAGTTATTAATGAATGTTTCCGCGGTCAGATTTAAATTTAGTTTACCTTTCAGATGAGCCTGTTCTCTATCATTTGTTTTACTTGCGTTGGCCTGGTTCCGGTGTCGTACACAGACCGTTACACTGTTCTAAAACTGTGGTGTATACCTGCGTTGATTGTACTATGACTGTGGAACCAGCCGACTTGAGAAGATTATAAAGTTGTATTACGTGCTTAAACAGTAATTGTATTGATAAAGAGCTGATTGATTGTTCAAAGAAGTGCTTAAATTTTACTGTGTTTAGCATTTTATTTAATTACTTGGATAATTAGTAAGTATTTTAAAAGGTCACTCTGCACTTATTAAACTCAGATCCGCTTCACTCCTGTATATGTAACATTAAGAAGGTCAAATTTGAACACCTTGCCTAACACAGCAGTCTCTCATATAAACTATATCATTTCAGAACCTCTAGCATCAACATTATATACAAGGAACACAAAATTAAATGCCTCCTGACAAAAATTATCATTATTATTATTTTTACATCGGAAAGCATTTCATACACATTTCATACACTTTAACGCATAGATTTTTAAGATTGAAGTATAAACTCAAAAGTGATAAGTCCACAGAATAAACACCCAACTTGCATCCTTTATGTTATATATGATATAGCTTCAGTCATCGTAGAACGTAAGAGATCCCAGAAAGTATTTTACAATGGGAAACGGTGACACACAAATTACAGTGTCTGACTATTCGTCGTATCGTAAATTACATTTTAAAGGAAAAATGTACAATTAATGCTTGAAAACTACATGTGGTATGGAATGAGAAAACCACGTTCTAATATGGCGGAGCACGCACTCATTTCTAATTACGATTACTTACAAAAACTTGGATTTCGTACTCATCGATACAGTAACAAACACATTCCTGGGACTCAAGATTACTAATCATCAAAAATCATGCTCCTGCGTATCTACACATGCACGTTGAACGTTACTCTACTTCTAATCGTGAACTCACATTTGCTAATTACTCTACATTATGAAGTGTACCAATCTAAACAAACTACAAATTTCCCGCTTACCTTCAGGTCCTGTCATTATTCCTCTTCTTCCTGGAGTCTCTTTTTCTCATTTCGATTCTAACATTACTGTCATTTTCAGTCATACTATCTTTCCTCGACAATGATTCTATCTTTTAATCAACTTCTCTCTCTCTTTTCTCGTCCAAGCGCGAGTTCGGCCTTCATTCGTCGCTCTTTCAAAACTCGTTCTGTGATATGAATCTCAAACATTTGCCATATGGCACGGATCTTTCCTTCTAGACAAAATATTAAACGTATACTTCCTAGAATGTCTAAAACAATGGTAAACACGAAACTTCCGCTACACTACTGTGTACTTGCTGGTGCCTCTTCCTTCTGAATGGATGCTAACTGCATTTCCCGTTTTCATATTTTTTATCACCGTAATTTTTTTTTTTTACCATGAGCTTGACATCTCACTCGCCCTTTCATTGGGGCATCCAAAATTATCGTTTGCTGTTCATTGCCAGTTCCTGAGGGAGCCGCTCCCGAGCTATTTCGAAACAATCGCACTTCTGTGTAAACAACTGTTTCACCAATATCAGAATGTGCTCCTCAGTTCCTTCGACTGATTCATTTTAGTACAAAATCAGCATATTCATCGTATATGGTACGTCGTCTGATAAGCACGGTGCATCCCACATGGATAACAGTTAACAATCCCGTCATCTTACTCATCACAGTATCTGACATAACAGCTACAGCTACATCTTCACAATTGGGTTTGATCATTTTTCATCATTAGTGAATTATCTATCACAGTATCTGACATAACAGCTACAGCTACATCTTCACAATTGGGTTTGATCATTTTTCATCATTAGTGAATTATCTTAGTAAGGGCAGCAGAACTTCATACAGTTCCTTATACACTCCTGGAAATGGAAAAAAGAACGCATTGACACCGGTGTGTCAGACCCACCATACTTGCTCCGGACACTGCAAGAGGGCTGTACAAGCAATGATCACACGCACGGCACAGCGGAAACACCAGGAACCGCGGTGTTGGCCGTCGAATGGCGCTAGCTGCGCAGCATTTGTGCACCGCCGCCGTCAGTGTCAGCCAGTTTGCCGTGGCATACGGAGCTCCATCGCAGTCTTTAACACTGGTAGCATGCCGCGACAGCATGGACGTGAACCGTATGTGCAGTTGACGGACTTTGAGCGAGGGCGTATAGTGGGCATGCTGGAGGGGGGGTGGACGTACCGCCGAATTGCTCAACACGTGGGGCGTGAGGTCTCCACAGTACATCGATGTTGTCGCCAGTGGTCGGCGGAAGGTGCACGTGCCCGTCGACCTGGGACCGGACCGCAGCGACGCACGGATGCACGCCAAGACCGTATGATCCTACGCAGTGCCGTAGGGGACCGCACCGCCACTTCCCAGCAAATTAGGGACACTGTTGCTCCTGGGGTATCGGCGAGGACCATTCGCAACCGTCTCCATGAAGCTGGCCTACGGTCCCGCACACCGTTAGGCCGTCTTCCGCTCACGCCCCAACATCGTGCAGCCCGCCTCCAGTGGTGTCGCGACAGGCGTGAATGGAGGGACGAATGGAGACGTGTCGTCTTCAGCGATGAGAGTCGCTTCTGCCTTGGTGCCAATGATGGTCGTATGCGTGTTTGGCGCCGTGCAGGTGAGCGCCACAATCAGGACTGCATACGACCGAGGCACACAGGGCCAACACCCGGCATCATGGTGTGGGGAGCGATCTCCTACACTGGCCGTACACCACTGGTGATCGTCGAGGGGACACTGAATAGTGCACGGTTCATCCAAACCGTCATCAAACCCATCGTTCTACCATTCCTAGACCGGCAAGGGAACTTGCTGTTCCAACAGGACAATGCACGTCCGCATGTATCCCGTGCCACCCAACGTGCTCTAGAAGGTGTAAGTCAACTACCCTGGCCAGCAAGATCTCCGGATCTGTCCCCCATTAAGCATGTTTGGGACTGGATGAAGCGTCGTCCCACGCGGTCTGCACGTCCAGCACGAACGCTGGTCCAACTGAGGCGCCAGGTGGAAATGGCATGGCAAGCCGTTCCACAGGACTACATCCAGCATCTCTACGATCGTCTCCATGGGAGAATAGCAGCCTGCATTGCTGCGAAAGGTGGATATACACTGTACTAGTGCCGACATTGTGCATGTTCTGTTGCCGGTGTCTATGTGCCTGTGGTTCTGTCAGTGTGATCATGTGATGTATCTGACCCCAGGAATGTGTCAATAAAGTTTCCCCTTCCAGGGACAATGAATTCACGGTGTTCTTATTTCAATTTCCAGGAGTGTAGATGCTAGTCTACATGAATCTAATTTACATACAGAATCCCCACTCTACTATTGGGGTACTCTCTCAGTAATACACTTCGATGGCATAAGAAAAGTCATTATTAAGTCAGCCTTATCCTAACGAGATTGTTATCAATCTTTCGTCTATTATCTTTTGCTTTACTCTTTGACCATCACAGGTTACACTCCACTCATCGATTGACATTAATACGAGAAAAAGGAAAATACATCACTTGACAATCCTGTAACTAACACAAGATAGAACCACTTTCACGAACATTTAACTTAACTAACAAAACACAAATCACACGTAATATGGCAAAAGAAATGTGGGTTCCCGGAATGGACAAGATTCATGGCCATGTAGAACATAAGAAAACTCACAGAACAATCATCAGAAATACCTCCATCATACATACATCACAATACATGCAAATGATAATCAACCAGACAGTCCACTTGTAAAGAGTGAAATGAAATGTGTTGCCATAATCTCACTGGTCCAAGTCCATCGAAACATTTATTACGCCTCTGATTAATAAGGTATTTACACACATTAAAGTTTGTCAACTTGGATCATCAACTCAGGTCATCATGAAAACATTTATCAAGCTACTAAACCGTAATACATATACATAGATTGGAACACTGTTTCCTCAACTCTTATTACTCGCACATACATTGAAGAGAAAAGAAGAGCGATACCACGCAGAACACACAATTTCTCTATACACCATTTATCACATACATTCACTTCACTGCTAAAGAAGAAAAATAAGCAGTCACAAATCTCAATCAAGGAAAGTATTATATTTCAATTAATTTATTTATTTTATTTAAGAATTTTTTTTAAGAAAATTCTCTGCTTCTTATTTATTTTTGGTATTTTTAGTTATGATTTCCAGTTTTTTTATTTAGGTTTTAGCTTCAGTCTTTTAAAAGCTAAAGAATATAATCCTTTGGTTTTAAGTACCACAGGAGAGCCAGATATATGTGCTGCAGCGTCGATCTCGCTGATACTCCACGTAGGAACTGTTCCACCTGAAATCTCTAAAATGTTTATATCGCTACGAAGATCGTTCGGCACAACTAAGTGCTATGTTGTATGATGAGTATGGATTGATGTGTCCAAGTTTATCAACGAAAAGTGTATTGCTTCTGAGATATTCTCCCGAAGAATATTGACCGTTAAAAGATGCAGGCTCGCACTATCGCTCCACACTGTACCTCCGATCGATCTACGAAGACTGTTTGACAAATCGTTTATAAATTGATAAATGCACACTTTGAATGATTATTATTTTCTTGAATTTGTTTATTGTGCCATCGACTAACTAAACATTCACAATGGAGTTTAATAGCGCCGCACAACAATAGCAAACTTTCTCCAACATAAAACTCGTCCGATCTCTGTAATCGCTTCACACTGAGTCCTCAAATATACATCTTTGGTTACTTATTCCTGAGAGATGCGTCCGTAGCATGGAACGTCCAAGTTTCGCAGGCAGTTTATTCTCCTCTCGGTATTAATACTTCGTCGCACCTGAGACGAAGTTTGTCACAATTTATAATACTTTATTAAAGAGATAATTAAACGTCTTCCAGCGAACCAGCTCGTATCTTATTTTCTAACCATTGCTGTTACTTCCCAAATGTTATAGAGAAAGGGGAACGACGTTTTGCTCGTTCCACATTCTTTCATTATTGGACTCCCAATAAGATCGTATAATTGCCTCTGTGGTAGCTATACTGCATCTATGAAAAATCTTTGAAAACATTCATGCAGTGGTATCCTTTCAAATTTCGAAGTGACACACAACATTTACTCCCAACGCTTCACTCTCAATAAATTAAGAGCACTTAGCTCCTATTAACAAATCAGTCAAACAGCTTTAATTTTGTGAAGGAATTAATCCACAAAATTGTCGTCTATAACAGCTCTCTTTAGAAAATCTGTACAGCAAATGACTAACATTTCTCTTAACGCCTCTCGACACGACCTCTCTCTACTACATTGGGTGCAATGCGTCCAGCATCTTACTTCTATACAAAAAGTCTACAACATTTCTCTCTACAGAACCTCACATCTTTGTCTACAAAATCCTCTTCTGGACAAGGTTCGTCACAGGTTAATACATTTCAGGCTACTGCCCAACTTTGCTCGTAGACCTCAACAAGATAGGTCCCCTTGTTACAATCTCCAGTCATGGGGAACATCACTGCTCACTATTAGACTGCTTATTATACCTCAAAAAAGCATAAACTCAATAAAATCAAACCCACAATAATACTATACAACGAGTTCATATACAATAGTCGATAGGGCTTGAGCCGGCCGATGTCGCCAACGGTTCTAGGTGCTTCCGTTCGGAACTGCGCTGCTGCTACGTTCTCAGGTTCGAATCCTGCCTCGAGCATGGATGTGTGTGATGTCCTTAGGTTAGTTAGATTTAAGTAATTCTAAGTCTAGGGGACTGATGACCTCAGATGTTAAGTCCCATAGTGCTCAGAACCAATTACTCAGTTCCTCTGTGTTTACATTCAAGATCGTTTTGTAACGTCTGTGGCAGCAGCATTTAACATGGGACGAGCTCTTGCCTCAAGAGTTGAACTGCGCGTGGCATACACTGTACAGCGTTATTCGTATGACAGACAATACACGTGTTGATCGGACAGTGATTACGGAAGTAATGTCTGTCAGCATGTGACCACACGGATTCTGCAACACTTCAGACAAGGCCTACGATCAACTAATAAGCGTGGAATCACACGCGTCAACTATTAATCTCCACTGAAAACACCTGTGTTACCTTATGTGAATTTGATAGAACTTGGACGCCAGTACTTCCTTCACGTCAAACAGCTTCAAAATTCCATCACAGCCTAGGGGAAACATTACTCAAAGTAATCAAATCTTCTTCAATAGCCCTCACACCTGCTCTTATTTATAACTGCTCCTTTCCCTTACAACTTCTGCCCTAAATTTTATGCGCATTAAAATAGACATCTATTCTTCTTCCCCATAGGTAACCATTTTAACACACCTCTTATAGAAACATCACGTTCACTCAGACAAAAAACAGTAAGAGTCTATATAGTAGCACGATATTTGAAACTTGAAAGAAGGCCACTAACGGATGGGGAGTCCTCCCCTGGTAGCTGAGTGGTCAGTGCGACGGAATGTGGTACCTAACGGCCCGAGTTCGATTTCCGACTGGGTCGCAGCTTTTCTCCGCTCAGGGACTGAGTGTTGTGTTGTCCTTCTTATCATCATTTCATCCCCATCGACACGCAAGTCACCGAAGTGGCGTCAACTCGAAAAACTTGCACCAGGCGAACGGTCTACACGACGGAAGGCCCTAGCCACACTGCGTTTCCTCGGATGGGGACCTGGGGTTGCCCATCCATAACATGTACATTCAGTATATTCCGCTGAGGTACTGTCGTTCCTAAAACCATCATCCAGAGGTCAATTCCGGTGTGGGCGAGCCATTTCCTTTTGCGATGCTGTTGGACCCCCACCTTATGTCCAGTATCACGCTTATACATTATGTAGCGCAACATTTCATGTCCCTGATTTGGCGCCATTTTGTAATGATATAGCCATTTTTAAATGTACAACGTACACGTTTCTTTCGCTACTCGCTCCTCTGTTTACCCTGCCGAGCAATTCGTACGTCGCAAAGAACTTGCTTCCCGAATCCACGGCATCAAACAAGCTTGGAATTTATGTCTGTGAAAGTGCTTGCACGGCTCTATGCACAACCGACTAGTGCAAGTTACGAATGTAAATTACATGCAAGCCTTGAGTTTCGCAGTCTCCATTAGACTCGACTTCAAGTACATACTTTGCTGACACTTCCTCGTGTTCAGTTGCTGAATCTATTAGGCCTTCTGGTGTGCTGCCTCGTCGTACTTTCCTGACCAAAGCCTTGAATAAGCTTACAGATGAAGTTGAATAGTATCACATAGCAGCCAAGTGTCCCATGGTAAGACAACTTCGAAACCTGTCAGCTCCTCTGGCTTTGTTCAATATTCCACCCTGTACGCATCCTTTCGTTTAATAGGGCAACTTGGAATTTGAGTGTCGACAGTAAAATTATTTGTTAGCGTGGAAGGCAGTGACTTTTAGTTGCATGATGAGATGTTGATTGCCGACTGCCCATTTCTGCGAACTTTTAGGTCTTGGTTTCCTTCCAGGAAAGCCTTATGGTGACCTAAAAGGAATCGTAAGTTAGTCTATTCAGACTATACATATCTAGCGTTTCACACTTCCATCTTGCTGTTTCACTGTCTATTGCAGTGGAAAATGGTAATGTTATGGACATGAGAGGTCCATCTGCGGAGCCTCGTTTGCATGAATGCTCGGAGCACCATGTGCTCCGCAATTCTAATAGCCCTGACTTTTACGGAACTGATTTCTGTCGTCAGTTGCAGCACAGATAGTTTTTCGTAGATGGGATTCATCGTCTTGTAAAATTTTTATAAAGATGCCATGATCATCTTCGGCTGCAAACTAGTTTTTGTAGCAGTTTTTCGAATTAGTGAATTTGCAAGTAAAATACTGCTACAATTTTGTGCTTCATCACATATATTTTATTTCTGAATATGGCCGAAAGTTTCAAGAGCCGATTTCATGAATAAAGAGACGAATATTGAATTTAAATAATTTTACAGTCAAAGGAGACTGTGATATGTTCAAAAAACAGTGCTGGTCTCAAATCTGGATTCGAGTATCAGTTACCAGTGGAGAATCGTCAAGACTTCATTCTCAAAACCGGGTCGTTGAGCAAACACAGAAGTACGCACGATTCAGGCCGCATCCATCCAACCTTTGTGGCCAAGACTGATGAAGTACAGTCTCTGCTCCGGTTCAAAGAAAATGAAGCTGAAAGAAATCAGAGAAACCGTGGTGCATTACAAAGACTACACCGATTAACAATCCGTGATGGAGCAAAGCAGGAGATAGGAAAATGCGTGAGGTGTGGAAGCGTGAACGATAGAAAACGAAGACTTGATGTGTCAGGAGAGCTGAGGGAGCTTTAAGAAAGGTTATGTCAAATCTGACACGTGTGATGCTTTTCTACTTAATCTGTAAGATTGTTTAGGGCTTTGGTCAGGAAAGTATGTGATAACCATAATTTGAATTGATTGTTGTTGAATGTGGCGTCTGATCACGTCATACAGACGACACTCGCTGCTCACAGATGCCACTACGAAGTGTGCCCAAACGTAAACGAGACTGCAGTTCTATACAAAGAAATTTTAACAACATCGTTGTAATTACAATTGATATGCAGTAGTACAACTAAACGTAATTTTAAATAACGTTGATTTACCGATCTCAGCAAGTAGTGATGGAGTGGCTGACTTAATGTGTAGAAACTTCTGTGTGGTTGACAGATCTAGTTTTCCACTCTCACTTCTACCTTCTCAGAAAAAAATTTTAAGGGACCGAAGGAAAGAGAGTCACATCATATAAATACGTCGGGGTTGTAAGCAGAATGCTCCTGACGCTCCTATAGAAATTTCTGAAGGAGCAGGGGGTCTTCTTGATAATATGTGGCCTAGCATTGTCCTGGAGAAGGACTATTCTATTCGGAAGCTTGCCCATGTGATTGTTCTTGATGAGCTTAAGCAATGTATTGCGTTACTGCTCAGCATTACCTGTTGCATTCCCAGGGTGGTCAGTCGATGAGTA
The DNA here is from genome assembly GCF_023864345.2 of Schistocerca serialis cubense. Lineage (NCBI taxonomy): Eukaryota > Metazoa > Arthropoda > Insecta > Orthoptera > Acrididae > Schistocerca > Schistocerca serialis. The sequence continues at coordinate 602,501,933 of NC_064642.1, read as the reverse complement.
GAGGTCCTTCTGCATCGAAAAACAGAGTATTACTTTTTCGGCCTACGGAGCAGAGCGCTCTTTTCTTGAACGAAGGGAGTCGGGATGTCGCCACTCCTTTTTCATCCATATTGAGGCAGGGTCGAGATGATGACGCCACATTCCCCCCGTACGACACTCTGACCACTGAAATCCGTTCTGTGCCTCTGCTGGAGTATTGTGCATCATGCGAGATGCTGCTCTCCGTACACGTTCAAGCATGAGGAAATTGTTGCGAAGCTGTTAACTTCCCCTTCGTAAGTGGGACTACCACCACGCCATCTCTCGCCAAACACATTCACCCAATGGGATTATATGCAACGTCGCTACAAGATCTCCTCTTCATTTGGGCACACCTTATAGGATGTAGCATGGGAGTCACATGCTGGAGACTCTGCCTGCAAACCAATTATCAACTGATAACAACGTGCACTATACTACCGTAGTACATGTTTTGTTCGTTTCAAAGTTGTCAGAAGTGCATTTAGAAAAGTACCCTGAGGTAATCACTAATGGGATCGACAAATTATTGTTTTTAAATCTCACAATTTGGCGGAAAGCTGCTTAGCTTAAAACGTATTACAGTAAGGTATTAAGTAATTTTATAAAAGATAATTAAGGTGGATTTATCCATGGAAGTAAAAACAATTAAATGGTATTTATATTTCATTCCAGCGGCTGGCGCAGCTAATCTTTTATTGATTGCAATGCTTCATAAAAGTACCTACATTAGTCTGTCAAATTCTAATTTGCTACACAGAAATCCAGTTCGTAACTAATGAATTTAATTAATGAAAATTAACTCCTCAACGTAGCTAGGATAATAAAACCTCCTCCACAAAAAAGGTTTAACAAAAATTACTTCGATAAAATACCCACATATATAGCCCCAACATCAGACAAACAAATTGCATACTGAAGTAAGAAGTTATGTAGCCGTTTTGCAATGCAGCCTGAAAGTGATAGGTGAATCTAGAAAGACAGAAAACTCCACCTGAACGGTAGTATAACATACACTAAGGTGACAATAGTTGTCGGGTAGAGATACGCAAATATACAGATGGCGGTAGTACCGCGTACACAAGGTGATAAGGGACAGTGCTTTGGCGGAGCACTCATTTTACTCAGGTGATTCATGTGAAAAGGTTACCGACGTAATTATGGCTGCAGGCTTTGAACGCGGAATGGTAATTGGAACTAGACGCATAGCACATCCATTTCTGAAACCGTTAGGGAATTCAATAATCCGAGGTCCACAACGTCAAGACTGTGGCGAGAACCAAATTTCAGGAGTTACCTCTTACAAAGGACAACGAAGTGGCCGACGGCCTTCACTTACCTACGTAAAGCAGCGGCGTTTCTGAAGAGTTGCCAACCCTAACAGACGAGCAACACTACGCGAAATACTCTTAAAAATGCAGAAACCATTGTGGGACGTACGACGAATGTACCTGTTAGGACCGTCTGGCGAAATTTGGCGTTAATGGGCTATAGCAGCAGACGATCGACGCGGGTGCCTTTGCTAATAGCGCGATAACGCCTGCAGCGAATCTCCTTGCTTCGTGACCAAATCGGTTGGACCCTAGACGACTGGAAAACCGTGTCCTGGTCAGATGTGTCCCGATTTCAGGTGGTAAGAGCTGATGGTAGGGTTTGAATGTGGCACAGGGCGCAGAAGCTATGGAGCTGACTTGTCTACAAGGCACTGTGCAAACTGGTAGTGGCTGCACAATGGTATGGGCTGTTTTCCCATTAAATGGACTATGTCCTCTACTCCAGCTGAATCAATGACTGCAAATGGTTATCTTCGGCTACTTGGAGGTGATTTGCAGCCATTGATGGATGTCATGTTTCCAAACAACGACGGAATTCTTGAGGGCGACAGTGCGCTATGTCACCGGGCCACACATGTTCTCTATTGGTTTCGAGAACATTCTGGACAGTTTGAGCGAAGGACTCGGCATTCCAGATCACCAGACATAACTCCCATTGATCATTTATGGGACATAACCAAGATGTCAGCTCGTGCACGAACTCCTGCACCGCCAACACTTTCGCAGTTATGGGCGGCTGTAGAAGCAGCATGTCTCCTATTTCTGCAGGGGACTTCCAACGATGTATACACTACGTGCCACGTCGGGTTGCTGCAGTACGCCGGGCAAAAGGAGGTCCGACACGGTATTAGGTGCTATTCCATGTCTTTTGTCACCTCAGTCTATGTTTCTTTGGATAATAATAGCAACTGCCGATGTGCGCAAAAATGGGACAACCTTGTAAAAAAAAGAAGAACTATCTTTAGAAAAGACAAGGTTGTTAACGTCGCCAATATACCGGATCGACAGAGTGCCAAATGAACGCAGATAATAAACTGACATGTACACTGTTACATATTGTTAGCAGTAGACCTATTCTTTGACGAAATGCAAAGTCTTAAGCTCTCTAATGTTGGCATGACGGTGGGTGGTGTAAAATAGGCAGTTACACAATTTTTTGTTGAGGAATTGCGTTACTAGCAATTGTCTGAAAAGAACCTTCCTTGAAGCGTATTAACGCTTATTACGCTTTCAGACTGATATATTCCACAGATACAAGACCTCATTCATTCTTTTTATGGATGTTTACACGCTATAGGCAGACGTTCTGGAACGTTGCAAAGCGGCCAATCCCACCGGCTACCGCTACAGTACTGTTTCATGCCGCTCTGTCTTGCTTCATAACAGTGATTCTGCTCGTACAATACGACCATCTAGTCTAACAAACACAGACTATTAACCAACAACACACACGCACCCATTGTAATATTTTTGTCTGGAATAACAGTGTAAATATGTGTCAAAAATGTATATACTGGTTAGTTATAGTTAAAATGTAGCTACTCACACAGGTCTAGCGTAGACTGTAATTGTCGTATGGGAGCGAAACTTGGCGGATTTGCTGATGCGTTAATGCGGAACCGATTTCCCAGGGGAAAAAAATTGTTCCAATTTTGGCACCAGAAGTAAATCTTGCGCTGTAGAGCATCTCATCGAAGTCTCCTGTGCACATATTAAATTGTGCACACGGTGGTTAGTTGTAAAATTAATATTATGCTTTTCTCACTTTTTTGACTTTTCCCGCCCATTCCCCATTTCTAATCCATTACGTATGGAAACATTTCTGTACGTTTTTCTTGCATTCACAGCGCCAAATTTGGACCTGTTAGGTGAGATTGGATCTAATTTTTTTCCCAGCGCAAATCAGTTCCACATAACCCATTAGAGTAGCTATCAAGTTTCGCTACAATACGATAACTGCAGCCAAGACTGGATCTTAGTGAGAAGGTGTGCCTCAGTTATAGCTACACAGTCTTGCCGCAGTGGTAACACCTGTTCCCGTCAGATCACCGAAGTTATGCGCTGTCGGCCTGGACTAGCACTTGCATGGGTGACCATCCGGTCTGCCAAGCGCTGTTGATAAGCGGAGTGCCCTCAGCCTTTTGAGGCCAGCTGAGGAGCTACTTGACTGAGAAGTGGCGGCCTCGGTATTGTAAAGACAAAAAGGCAGGTAGAGCGGTGTGCTGACCACATGTCCCTCCATATCCGCATGCAGTGACGCCTGTGAGCTGAGAATGACACGGCGACTGGTCGGTAACGTTGGGTCTTCATGGCCTGTTCGGACTGAGTTTAATTTAGTTTAGTAGTTCCATCACCTGATTTTGAGCAAGGTTCCCGGAAGGTTCTCCTTCGTCACTAGACGTTATAACTGAAAGAACTGATAACATATACGTCACCAGGTCCGGATGGAATCCCAGTACGGTTTTATAAAGAGTATTCTACGGCACCGGCCCCTTACTTAGTTTGCATTTAATGCAAATCTCTTCCGCAGCGCAAATTCCCAAGCGAGTAGGAACAAAGAGCAGGTGACTTCTGTGTATCAGAAGGGTACAGATGAAGGGCAACAGGCAGTTTCCATTATCGTAGATTTCCGAAAAACATTTGACATGATGCCCACTGCGACCATAATGAATATATGAGCATACGGAAAAGATTTCCAGATAAGTAAACGGCTCGAAGACTTCTTAAGTAACAGAATCCTCTACGTGTTCCTTAGAGGAAGAGGTAGCGTAAGGACTGACCCAGAGAAGTGCGATAGGGGCTATTATTTTCTATACACCTAAATGATCTGGCGGACAAGGTGAGCAGCAATCTGTGGCTATTTGCTGATGATGCTGTGGTTTACGGAAAGGTGTCCTCGTTGAATGACTGTAGGACAATACCAGATAAATTAGACAAAATTTCTAGTTGGTGCTCTAAATTTAGAAAAAAATGTAAGTAGGAAAAACAACCCCTTAGCGTTTGAATGCAGTATTAACAGTGTATTCTTTGACACAGTTAACTCGATTAAATATCTAGATGTAGCATTGTAAAGCGATATGGAATTTAATGAGCGTGTAAAGACCATAGTAATGAAGGCAAATGGTCGACCCCGGTTCATTTGGAAAATTTCGTCTGTAAATCGGACCGCATGTAGGATTCTTGAGTACTGGCCAAGTGTTTGGGATTTGACCCAGACCGGATTGAAGGAAGTCACCAAGACAGTTCAAAAGCGGGCTGCTAGATTTGTTAGCCGGCCAGGGTGGCCGAGCGGTTCTAGGCGCTGCAGTCTGGAACCGCACGACCACTACGGTCGCAGGTTCTAATCCTGCCTCGGGCGTGGATGTGTGTGATGTCCTTAGGTTAGTTACGTTTAAGTAGTTCTAAGTTCTAGGGGACTGATGACCTTAGAAGTTAAGTCCCACAGTGCTCAGAGCCATTGAACCATTTTTGCTAGATTTGTTCCTGGTAGGTTCGAACAACACTCGAGTATTAGAAGATGCTTCCGAAACGCAAATGGCACCCGCTGGAACGAAGGCGACGTTCTTTCTGAGGAACAATACTGGGGAAATATAGAGAACCGACATGTGAACCTGACTGCAGATCGATTATACTGACGCTAAGGTACATGTTGAGTGCGGAGGCACATCGACAGCTATTTTTCCTTCGCTCTATTTGCGAGTGTAGCCGTACGATGGCTTGCCGAGTATATATGTTGATATAGATGTAGAAGTAGAGGAATTCCGGAACTGGAAACCACTGTGGTTTGGACTCAACTGCGTTACGTATTAACTTACTGAGTTTCGCCTGAAAATAGCAAATTTGTACAACAGCCAACACTGTCCGCATTGATAGGGACTGAAAGATGTGAAAAAAATCAGTATTTAGTTTTCGTGTGTGAGAAAATGGACCCAGGTAGTTATTATATATAGTTCCTATCTCCCTGATCTCACTGATTTTTTACCGAGGTTCCCCGCGGTTATGAAGAATTAGAAAACTTCTCCCAAAATATTCCCATCAGAGAAACCCCCTCGAAAAACCCAGTTCATTGGAATGTGACTAACATGTTTTCATTGCCTGGTATTTAAGGAGTCCTTTGTTCATCGACAATGATAAGTACGTTTTCTGCAATCGTCATTTAGCAGTTTAAGATTTCAAATCCAAGATTTCACATAAATTACATTTCGTGGGCAATGATCTCTTTAGGTTAAACCTTCTTGAACTAAAATTCCCTGCTGACGGATACTATTTCGCATACTTTGCTGTTATTCAGAGAATCTCATGGATCTTAACTTGTATAATTACATACCAGAAGTTCGAGTTCATTGGCGCTACCTTCGTCCAATAATACTGAGCTCACATTTCACAGGAAAAGTGTATGGAGGCTAAGTACCTTTTTAAGGAGACTAGTGAAGACAACACTGCCACCCAAAAGTCCTCTGCTCTCTTTTAGATGTCGTTTGACTATACAAAATGATACTATAAGGCATCACTATGGGTTACCACTATATGTATGTGGCTGTCAGTCCGAATGCAAATTAACACCGCGATACTGCAAATATCAGAAAACACATTGATATGTGACAACCTTTAGACCCTGTAATCTGAAATGTATTACAATAAATGACAATTCAGGTAGCAAGTTTCAGTTTGAAAGTATACTACGGAAATTTGTGTACAGGAGAGCGACTAGGGACTCCAATCCAGCAACGACTGTCCCTGGTAACTAATCACGAAAGATATAAAATATGGTTTTAAATACAAATAAGAATGTGTGTAAGCTTAGAATGACGTGGCATAAAGTTCTGTGCTGATTCAAAACCAGCATATACTGGGATTTCTAACTGAACACAGTAAAACATTAGATATCGAAATTTTTCATCAGTAGCGAGGTGACAAACAGAAATGACAAGACGAAAAAGTTTGGTCTTACTTGGATTCGGACCCACCACCTATGGTCATTGTTTTCTAGCTACGAATAGACATTAATAGACGTTGGGTCTAGAATTCGTTCTCACTAGTAATTGGGAGTGGCATGTTTGAACCTGAAATGATGTGGCGAAAAGCCGTGTGCCTGGGAGTCGAAGCCGACACCAATGGTTATTTATGACAACGTATGGAGAGACGTTAAAAGTCATAATATTTTTCACCTGTACTTTGGTCGGACCAACCTTTTAGTAGGATTTGTGCTCCACAATATTACACTTCCGCATGCATCGCATTGCCTACACCGCTGACAGAGAGGACGTATCGACAAGTTCTAGTAGCGGATGAAGATCGCACCTACCAACGAATGTTATGGAGGAGCGATAGATCTGCACCACTGCAGGAATATCAGTTAAAAAGAATCACGTACATAATGGCTTGTGCACCTTCTTTTGCGGTACAATGTCTGTTGCATTTAACTCATAAAGAGGGTGAACGCAGAGAGAGAGTAAACATTTTTGCTGCTGATTTCTATGTGGACGACTACATCTCAGGCTGCGGTACGGTAGAAGCTACAGTGAACGTCCAGTAATATCTCACGAAGCTGTTGAAGGCAATGGCACGGCGAAAGCATGGAACTACTAGAAACCCTCGAGATATACGGGAAACTAAAGTATCTTTACGGCTTGATAACGAGGAGGATACTAAAACTTTAGGTTTACTCTGGCAACCAGCTTCTGATCAATTTCAACTGCGAACGATGTCAAGCCAGCATGTAAAGTCTACAGCTTCACAAACGCATTGTGCTGTCTGTCACATCTTTCAGTTTTAATCTCTCTGGATTACTCAGTTCCTCTGTGTTTACATTCAAGATCTTTTTGTAACGTCTGTTCAGAAATGGCTCTGAGCACTATGGGACTTAACATCTGAGGTCATCAGTCCCCTAGAACTTAGAACTACTTAATGCTAACTAACCTAAGGACATCACACACATCCATGCCCGAGGCAGGATTCGAACCTGAGACCGTAGCGCGGTTCCAGATTGAAGCGCCTAGAACAGCCTGGCCACGCCGGCCGGCGTAACGTCTATGGCAGCATCATTTAACTTGGGACGAGCTCTTGCCTCAAGAGTTGAACTGCACGTGGCAAACACTATACAGCGATATTCGTATGTTAGACAATACTCGTGTTGATCGGATAGTGATTACGGAAGTAATGGCTGTCAGTATGTGACCACACGGATACTGCAACGCTTCCGACATGACCTACGATCAACTAATAAGTATGGAATCACATGCGTCATCTATTAATCTCCACTGAAAAAACTTGTGTTACCTTGTATGGAATTCACTACTACAGCACGTTGTCCTGTGGACTGACGCGTACATCGTATTGGCATGTCTGGCGTCTCCACCTGCATGGTGGGTCTGTTTGTGCGGAACCGCGTCTCCGAGATACAGGTTGGTTGGTCGGTAGGTTTGGGGAAGGAGACCAGACAGCGTGGTCATCGGTCTCATCGGATTAGGGAAGGATTGGGAAGGAAGTCGGCCGTGCCCTTTCAGAGGAACCATCCCGGCATTTGCCTGGAGTGATTTAGGGAAATCACGGAAAACCTAAATCAGGATGGCCGGACGCGGGATTGAACCGTCGTCCTCCCGAATGCGAGTCCAGTGTCTAACCACCGAGATACAGGGAAATAGGTCAGATGGAACCTTGTATCTACAGTGAAAGTCCGAGCTGATATGACGTGGCGAGGAGTGTCTCCAGCAGATTTGCAACAAAAGAGCCTGTGGTGGAAAGGATCAATTTGACTTCAAGGAGATATCACTTCATGACCAGTATTACATCCCTCTAAAGACTCTGCATCTCAGTAACTGCCAAAACCAAAGGCTTAAGTGTTCTGTGACACCAGCAGATCAGTACTAGATGGTGTCATCTGTTGTTTCTCGATGTTGTCAAGATTGCAATGGACAACAGCATACTGTCTCAGGTTTATTAATAACTGCAAGACTAAAAGAAACAAGAGTAATTGCTTAATTTTCTCTCAGTGAACTGCAGGGCGATTTGGTACGTGTTTCAGAATAGCACAAGAAGACACACATGCAACGGAAATCAACCACTTGGAGACCAACAAGCTAGTAGACAATAATAGCAAACTCAAATCACTGCATCGTATCCGCGATGACACGAGACTGCTACGGGTTGGAGACAGTCTACGAAATGCTGATCTAACTTATGAGGGGAAGCATCAACTCATACTATCACCTCACCAACATTTCAAAAAATTAATAGTGAAGGATGAACATCGTCATGTTTCCCACGCTTGGTGTCAACTGTTGCTTATATCTCTCAGGAAGCAATATTAGCTACCTAATGGAGGAAATACATTCTCCATCAGTGCTTGCCCTGTGAGCGATTAAAGATAATGCCTGCACAACAGTTCATGAGAGACATGCCCTAGCTTTGACACCTTCCTCCGATTGTGGGTCTGATTACACAGGACCTTCATATGTGAAAAGTGGCTCACGGCGTTGCAAAGTGAAGGAAACGTGTTACGTTGCCGGTGTATCTTGCACGTGCAGTCTATTTGAATGTAGCTGGTAACATGACTACTGAAGCATTCCTACTACTGAAGCATCACGATAGAGTAGCTACCAAAACCCGTACAGCTACAATGGGACAAACTTCGTTGGTAGCTCCGTGAGTTACAAGCTGCTCTGAGCAGTCAGTATCAGCAGACGCAGGGTAAAAACCTCATGCACGAAGAAGGCGTGGTAGTAAACACCGCTGTTTCACCCGACAACGGGCGGGCTGCAAGTGCGACCGTCTTGTAATCGCTGTCATATTGTTTGCTGTTTTGTAATACAGCACTTCAGAATTCTTTTGCAAAAGCTTATTCAACCTAAGGTGAAAAGAAATTTGCAAATTTGTTCATTTTGTTCAAGAAAATTTGGTGGTTATCTATTGTTAAGTAAACAGGTTGCGTGTTAGGTCCTCCCTTCCACGTTTTCCTTAATTCCAGTATCAACGAATACAGTGCTCACTTTTGTATCACTTCTCTCGGTGATGGGAATTACGTCAGATGGTTCCCTCTGACCTAATTCCCTGTATCTCGGAGACACGATTCCCCACAAACGTCTTCCACCGTGCAGGTGGAGACGCCAGACATTCCAGTACGATGAACGTGTCAGTCCACAGGTTGTGATGTCCAAACCCAGAGAGTGAACAGCGTGCTCCAGTAGTGAATTCCACGCAAGAAGCATGCACTTCATTCCTCCTGCGTCACCACATTTTGGCGGAATGTAGGTAGCACAAGTCCTTCAAGTACCAATTGCGGCGAAGGATGGGAACAGTATGTCCAACATTCGAAGATATAACAACCCTCACTTACAAAATTGAGGTCCCTCAACCAGATCTCGCTGCAGTCAACCTGAGCTTGCTCAAAAGATGGCAACTACTGCAGCAAGGGTTGCAGATCTTTTGACAGTATTAGTCATCTCACTACCAACATCATCTGCATTAGCAGGCCAAGTGTACGGTCCCTTGGCCGACTGTGCTACCTGGTACATTGATCGTAGTAAGGGAATACAACCTGGAAGCCTGATGCTGGAAGCTGGCCATCAGTGAAGGGTACACACTGGCCACGATGTCAGTGGTTTACAAGAGATCAATCTCAAACTATGGCCATCACCGAGAGAAGTGATACAAAAGTGGGCAGTGTATTCGTTGATAATGGAATTAAGGGAAACGTGGAAGGGAGGACCTAACAATATAACTTTCTTTTCACGTAACCTGTATATTTAACAATAGATAACCAACAAATTTTCTTTAAAAAAATGAACAAATTTGCAAATTTCTTTTCACCTTAGTTTGAATAAGCTTTTGCAAAAGAAATCTGAAGTGCTGTATTACAAAACAGCAAACAATATGACAGTGATTACAAGACGGCCGGACCCGCAGTTCGCCCGTTGTCGGGTGAAACAGTGGTGTTTACTACCACGCTGCACACAGTCTGTCTAATTAAATGCCCTTCTGCAACACATGAAAACTATATAAGCAACGTTAATGACAAGAGTGATTCAGTTACTCAAAACAGACGACATAACTTTCAATTTGAAACCTGTAGGTCGAAAGGTTCGGGGAAAGATGCGCACCTGTGCTTAAAGGTTAAACAGATTAGGAAACAATATGACAATGATAATGCTTACTTCAAAGTAATCAACTTCTTAATTTCAATCGGCAACCAAGGTGCGACTGGACCCAGACCCGTTCCTTCTGACAATTTCATTTTCACTAAAGCCCTGGTGACAGTTGGCTATTAATACTATCAAAGTTAAACTGACTGTCAGGTATTAAGATCGCTCTGATGGAACGTCTCAAAACATTACTTGTGAACACATATTACAAGCGAACTCACTCGGCGGAACCACAAGATCCAGCTAAAATACACCAATGATGACTGGGTCTTTCAAACACAGCAACGTACAGAGTAGTAAAACAGGTTGTTCACATTATAACTAATGAGTGAGAAATGCAATTTCAATTAAAGAAATGAACAGATTAACATCTAAATCTAACCACAAGGTCTATTTTGTTCAGTGGAACCTGTGCCTTAGTACAATTGTTCCGGCTATATTTACGACCAGGAGCTGATTCATTAGAACATTAGTGATCGGGTACAAACCAGAAAGGAAAGCCAATATAATAGAGCGACCAATTTTCAAACGACAACGTCCTATATTTACGACCAAAGAGACGATCGACCAAAACTCTAAGGGTCGGGTACAAACCACAAAATAATAAGGAGGGCAACTAGGCAATGGCACAAATCACCACGAAGATTACAGGATGTTACCTTTATCAACAAGCAGTTCCATGGATCCACGGTGAGTTGTAGTCGTTACTGAGTGCCGCTGATGAAAGCCAGGTAGAAGAGGGCAGCCAGGCCACGAATGGTCGCCTGAAACGAATGTTGCCAACCAACTGATGGGATATCGACATGCTGTTTATTGCCGACGCTGACCCCGGTGAAATACTCTGGCATCTTCGCTCTGCGCAGGCCCTCCTTGCGCAGCTCGTGTTTTCGGCCACTCGGACGTCGTGACCACCTCTTGTCGCGACGCTACCTCCAAGCCCCAAATTTTGTGCCTCCCTCTAGGGTGCAGGCTTGCAGAAAAAAAATTAATGGTAGCCCTCAACTACGTACCCTCAGACTCAGAGTTGAAATATTAAAAGTTTCGGCAGGTTTCCTTGTCTAGGGGCTGGGATACGTAGTTGCCGCATTACAAGCCAAATTAATCGAATGGTCGAAGGTTCCTATTCCTCGGCAATTGCGAATTGTGAATTTAACATAGAAATTTATAAATGAAAGACTGCAATTAAATAAAATCTGCGGGTACTATTTTAACGACTTTAAATGACGAGTATGATAGAAGCACCTTTAAGAATGCCATTTACTACTGCAAAACACATATTGGTGTCGAGGGTGCAGCAATTAAATAAAATATAAGTTGAATAACAGGAAAACAATAGATTCCTACTTCACGTAATTAGTTATGTGCAACAACATATGTAGCTCGTGAGATATTCACTTCTAAACGCGTACTACGTCTTCACTGTAGAAGCTACGGAAATCTCACAAGTGCACCAGTCAGCACTACGATCTATTTCTATCTCCTACGACCATGCAAAAGCTGCAGAACACCGTCCGTCGCGCCTTCCCGTCCAGCATTCCCCTGTCCAGTGCGTCCCGATGCTCCTCCCCCACTTCCATCCAGTCTCTCCATTGACTTTGGTAGTCGCCTACTGTAGTAATGAGGGCTGTGATTGGCTAGAGCGCTCCCGCCATGTCTCTAAGCCAATGCACACTCACGAACATATTGAAACACATACACAATACTGGATTTACATTTAAATAACTTGAAATTAAATAAATATTCCTACGGCTGGACCATAAACACGCTCGAACATACATTTTTAAATACTTAAACAAATCAAATAAACATATATTGAAGGAATACAAACAAAAGTAGGCCAGTAACCTAATGTCTCTGTGCTTCCTAAAACACAGTAAATATTTGACCAATTTCTTCATGAACTGTATATGTTGTTGTTGTTGTGGTCTTCAGTCCTGAGACTGGTTTGATGCAGCTCTCCATGCTACTCTATCCTGTGCAAGCTTTTTCATCTCCCAGTACCTACTGCAACCTACATCCTTCTGAATCTGCTTAGTGTATTCATCTCTTGGTCTCCCTCTACGATTTTTACCCTCCACGCTGCCCTCCAATACTAAATTGGTGATCCCTTGATGCCTCAGAACATGTCCCACCAACCGATCCCTTCTTCTGGTCAAGTTGTGCCACAAACTTCTCTTCTCCCCAATCCTATTCAACACTTCCTCATTAGTTATGTGATCTACCCATCTAATCTTCAGCATTCTTCTGTAGCACCACATTTCGAAAGCTTCTATTCTCTTCTTGTCCAAACTATTTATCGTCCATGTTTCACTTCCATACATGGCTACACTCCATACGAATACTTTCAGAAATGACTTCCTGACAGTTAAATCAATACTGGATGTTAACAAATTTCTCTTCTTCAGAAACGCTTTCCTTGCCATTGCCAGCCTACATTTTATATCCTCTCTACTTCGACCATCATCAGTTATTTTGCTCCCCAAATAGCAAAACTCCTTTACTACTTTAAGTGCCTCATTTCCTAATCTAATTCCCTCAGCATCACCCGACTTAATTAGACTACATTCCATTATCCTTGTTTTGCTTTTGTTGATGTTCATCTTATATCCTCCTCTCAAGACACTGTCCATTCCATTCAACTGCTCTTCCAAGTCCTTTGCTGTCTCTGACAGAATTACAATGTCATCGGCGAACCTCAAAGTTTTTATTTCTTCTCCATGAATTTTAATACCTACTCCGAATTTTTCTTTTGTTTCCTTTACTGCTTGCTCAATATACATATTGAACAACATCGGGGAGAGGCTACAACCCTGTCTTACCCCCTTCCCAACCACTGCTTCCCTTTCACGTCCCTCGACTCTTATAACTGCCATCTGGTTTCTGTACAAATTGTAAATAGCCTTTCGCTCCCTGTATTTTACCCCTCCCACCTTTAGAATTTGAAAGAGTGTATTCCAGTCAACATTGTCAAAAGCTTTCTCTAAGTCTACAAATGCTAGAAACGTAGGTTTGCCTTTCCTTAATCTTTCTTCTAAGATAAGTCGTAAGGTCAGTATTGCCTCACGTGTTCCAGTGTTTTTACGGAATCCAAACTGATCTTCCCCGAGGTTGGCTTCTACTAGTTTTTCCATTCGTCTGTAAAGAATTCGTGTTAGTATTTTGCAGCTGTGACTTATTAAGCTGATAGTTCGGTAATTTTCACATCTGTCAACACCTGCTTTCTTTGGGATTGGAATTATTATATTCTTCTTGAAGTCTGAGGGTATTTCGCCTGTTTCATACATCTTGCTCACCAGATGGTAGAGTTTTGTCAGGACTGGCTCTCCCACTGCCGTCAGTAGTTCCAATGGAATATTGTCTACTCCGGGGGCCTTGTTTCGACTCAGGTCTTTCAGTGCTCTGTCAAACTCTTCACGCAGTATCATATCTCCCATTTCATCTTCATCTACATCCTCTTCCTTTTCCATAATATTGTCCTCAAGTACATCGCCCTTGTATAGACCCTCTATATACTCCTTCCACCTTTCTGCTTTCCCTTCTTTGCTTAGAACTGGGTTTCCATCTGAGCTCTTGATATTCATACAAGACGTTCTCTTATCTCCAAAGGTCTCTTTAATTTTCCTGTAGGCGGTATCTATCTTACCCCTAGTGAGATAGGCCTCTACATCCTTACATTTGTCCTGTAGCCATCCCTGCTTAGCCATTTTGCACTTCCTGTCGATCTCATTTTTGAGACGTTTGTATTCCTTTTTGCCTGTTTCACTTACTGCATTTTTATATTTTCTCCTTTCATCAATTAAATTCAATATTTCTTCTGTTACCCAAGGATTTCTACTAGCCCTCGTCTTTTTACCTACTTGATCCTCTGCTGCCTTCACTATTTCATCCCTCAAAGCTACCCATTCTTCTTCTACTGTATTTATTTCCCCCATTCCTGTCAATTGTTCCCTTATGCTCTCCCTGAATCTCTGTACAACCTCTGGTTCTTTTAGTTTACCCAGGTCCCATCTCCTTAAATTCCCACCTTTTTGCAGTTTCTTCAGTTTTAATCGACAGGTCATAACCAATAGATTGTGGTCAGAGTCCACATCTGCCCCTGGAAATGTCTTACAATTTAAAACCTGGTTCCTAAATCTCTGTCTTACCATTATATAATCTATCTGATACCTTTTAGTATCTCCAGGGTTCTTCCATGTATACAACCTTCTTTCATGATTCTTAAACCAAGTGTTAGTTATGATCATGTTGTGCTCTGTGCAAAATTCGACCAGGCGGCTTCCTCTTTCATTTCTGTCCCCCAATCCATATTCACCTACTATGTTTCCTTCTCTCCCTTTTCCTACACTCGAATTCCAGTCACCCATGACTATTAAATTTTCGTCTCCCTTCACAATCTGAATTGTATATATTGGATATAAACAAAGACATAGAGGAATAAATATATTTATAATCATGCTGCTACAGTTTCTTCGTGTAACTGTGCAGTACTTACGGCCTGACGCGATCAATAGTAATCAGCCACCTTCAGCTCTAGTAACTCATGTACTATTCAAGTTACATGCCTGCAATTCATACCAAGGTAGATTTACACTAACAACTTTCTAAAGACATGTCGATCGACGAAATCGGATGAACCGTTTAGATTTTGGAAAATTGTTGCTGGGTGTTACTTGAACAATTTACAGTCAGATACTAAACTTTAAACTAAAAACGATATTGAAAATCTTATTACACCATCAGGATCGTCGTACAAATAATAGTAATGTACATGTTACTTTTTAAGGTATCATGATACCTTTGTCTATTATTAATTTCTACAGGAACTGCGAAATGTCTGCCATTGTGGTCACGAATTCCTCCAAATTTGGCACTACTGGCACACAAATCTCCTTCATCAACACAAAGCACAGTCGTTCACATGGCGTCAACATGAAATTCCCAACCACATGATCGGCGTTGACCATGCGCTGGGGCTACCCCTCTTGCTCCGGCTGACGTTCGGCACCATGCGGTTGCTGACAAGCCCCGGCTTGCCGAGCGGCCCGTGTGGCCACGCCAACTCTGAACTTAGAATATTTTCAGGGCGCCACAACTCACCCGCTATCTCACACTGACTAGCGAACCCCGTATATATATCGGCAACTAAAGACCTTCTATGTGTACAACCCATAGATACCAACTCTTACTCATAGATATTGCCAATGGGGCGTAAAAGGGATAGTCGATACTACACCTGAGCCAGACAGAAGAGTCTACTAACTCAATGGCACCATGGCTCATTCGTGATTTTTTTATCTTTATCTTTACTTTGTCATGCGTGAACCTTGCCACAGACTCAGTGCATTTCGTCATTTTCCATGTTTCGGTGTATTTTTGTTAACGTGATTGTGATATTCAGGCATGAGTTACAATCTCTGTGGCCAGAATACCTGGTTCAAGGACGCAACGATATGTGTATTTCCTTGCCTTCTTTTCCATGACACCATAAGACTTGCATTACTTGTGTAGTGTTGGAAAGAAAGTAACATTTTTTTGACGTCCAGTACATTCTATTGTTACATTGGGCTGAGACCATAGGGATTGCTGCCCTGTCTGTAGACAATTGTACCTGAGGGACAGTCGCCAGTTGGCTATCCCTTCAAGGGCACATAACGGTACACTCGCCGTGGTAAGGGTGAGGATTGAGGATGGTTGTTAATTGCATCTCGGTCGGTAGGCTATCGTAAGTTCGTCATACGCTAAACAACAAATATGTGTATTTTGACTTGTGAACATTAGCTTAATATTAAAAAGCGATTCTAAACGCTGTCGTCATTCATTACAACTGGAGTGGATCCGAATCGTTATACAGTCCTCCTACATTCATGGTCCTCCAGTAACATTTAAGATTTACGTTCCTGTCTTCAGATCTTAACATTCAAAGATTACAAAATAAAGTCGAGAGTACATTTAATATTCAGGACAGTTTATAATTGTCTATGTGGACAAATATGGATGAGAATGTTTTGAACAGGCTGTAATCAGCCATAAGGGAATCAGAATTCTGTTTCAGGGTGAAGCAGTGCTCTCTTTCGGAATGATTTCAACTTTGCATGATTATTGTCTTGGTTCGATTAAAGCGTCAGGCAACAATTTTTAACAAACATGAACATATTCTTTTCACTTGTGGTAACGCAGTTGAACAATGTAATATTACACTGTGGTTCCGAATCCACATTAAACACGATGTCTCTTCGCTACTTATTGACTGAAAGCCGGTATAATTTGCGCTACGATGGGGGTGGAATCCGCGGGGTAGCTTGAAACTCTGCTTTCTTTGCTGAAAAATTTTAATTTACTTATGAACCAATTGTCATGTATAGTCACAGGACAGTGCCTTCTTATTGTATTTAAACTTGAGGCGTTGAAATTATAGGTATTGGACTGGGATTCGAATACTGATCTACCTTTTTTAGTGTTTGATCCCACTGAGACGACAAAGTTCCATGGTTTCGTTGTTTTCCCAACATTCCAGACTCCTCAAGGTTTTCGCGAGAGTGGCGTTTCTGCATTCGAATCGTGGTCGAGCACAAAATTTTTCAACTTGTCATTTACAGCTGTAGCATGTGTACAACAACCTACAGGTGAAAAATAATTATAGTTTTTAATGCTGAAACACGTATGTAACGCAGCAGCGATGGCGAGGCATTGTAGCATCTGTGACCAGAGAGTTTGCGCTTGACCGCGCGAGTGTTGCGAGCGGTTCTCAGTCAGTAGTAGTCTTTGCGAGTTAGTTGTCGCTATGCAGAGTAGCAGTCAGTCAGTCGTCGCGAGTCTGTAGCTCTGTCTAGTTGAGAGCAGTACTCAGTCTGTAGTCGTCATGCAGAGCGGTCGGTCAGTAGTAGCAGCCCAGTGCGGTTGTGTGATGTAGGCGGTCGGCAACAATGGTCAAGATGAGGAATAAGGTATACTGTTAATTAATATAATCATTAGATAATGAAAAATTTTATTTATTGTAATTATTCTCCAACAAGTCTCCCAATAATAATTTTTTATTTCAAAAGCATTTTCTCAAAAGTTTAATTTTTTTGAACTAAAGATCTCGTTGCACTTCCCATTTCATTCCACTTCTTTTTGAAGAAAAATTTCACTAGAATTACAAAAAAAAGGAGAATATTATTATTTGCAATGTAGTTCCTCCAAGTGGTGCGCAACAACAAGAGCAGATATGTGACATCCATTTATTCTGAGGTAAGACTTTAATTCTGATTGTTTTTACACAGGGCCAAAAACCGATATTTCGGTTTAATTGAATTTTCTTGTCACTGAATGGACTTTAATTTTGAAGGATTTATATTTGAGTCAGATTGCGAATTTCACGTTTTTGTTGCCATTGTCAGTACATTTCATTGTGGGCAGGTTACGCATAGAGCAATGTCCATTAGCATTCATAATTAAATATTGTCGTGTTTCTTTCTTTCTTTCAAAATTTTGTGGGGAGGTTACACTTGGCGACACCCAGTCCAGGATCGAATTTCGTTGAGAGTCTTTTGAGCGACAGTCAGATATCTGCTCTTATTTGCTTAGATATAATTAGGATTTGGCGCTACGCTTTTAATAATATTGTGACTTTCTCTCTACAGGTCAACGGCAATTTGTTGCTTTGTTGTATTTGTGTGTTGTTTTTGCATTTGTGCTTATTTGTTTTTGAATAATTGTGACTACTGTAAAAATGCCGCGAAAGACTGTGAATAGTGTATCGCGAGGTATTACGAACGAAACTACCGATTTAAACATCTTTACCGATAGGACATGTGACACGCAGTGTAATGATGACAATCCTGCGTTCACTAACAATCAGTGCATTACAACCACTAATGATGACTTTTACCTTGATAATGAACAAACGAACTCAATTGTCTCGTCTGTTAACTTGACGACAATTGATGACGCGGAGCGCTCTATTGTAATGAGCGCTGCAGAGCTTAACACACCCGATTTGGAAAACCCAAGTAACGAACAGACAAATTTGTCTAATGAAAATGAACAGATCACACAAAGTAGGGCGGATTTATTTAATTCCGAAACAATGACTGATAGTATACATTTGACTGACAAACCTTTTTGTAAATTTCAAAATGACCAAATGGTTACAGAAAGTGAAACAATTCCAGATCCACTATTGAACAGTACAGATAATAGAAATGGTAATTTTGGCTCGGATCCAATTATGGCAATACTGCTACAACTTAGGGAAGATAATAAACAACAGAATAAAAAATTAGACAAACAGAGTGAAGATTTCAAACAACTTAGGGAAGATAACAAACACTTAAATGAAAAACTTGACAATAATGACAAAAATTTCAAACAACTTAGTGAACAAATTACAGCCGTTGCCGCGCAGTGCCATGACACTAAGGAACAGTTGCGCGTGGAAATTGAGGCTTGTTCACAAAAAAATAGCGAAGAAATAAAGTCGGTTGCGCAAGAATTAAGGGAAATGCAAACAGCCGCGACAGATACACTCAGAGACGAAATTAGCGGAGTCGCCAAACAGTGCTCTAAAAAAGCTACACAATTACGGGACGAGTTTAGAGCAATGACGGTAGAACTTTCGCGCTCAGTGGACGCAAAGATAGACGCGAAATTCAAACAGCAGAACACTCAGATTAACGAGCGCTTTAATCAGCACATACAGAACAGTGATACGCGTTTCCGCAGATTTATTCAGGATCAAAACAAAGTAAAACGACAAGTCATGGAAACAATCACTGCACAAAGACAAGAGGACAAACGTAAAATATTCGCGAAAGCGAAGACGTATGTAGACAATAATATTACTACAGTGTCCGACAAAATTAATACCATAGAACAATTGAACGCGGAATTACGGGATGAAATTTCTGACCTTAAATCAAAAACAGATACACACACAGTAAATATTCAAACAGTGACAGATAGATTCGAACAATTAGATCTAACACAGGATTGTGATGTTATCAAAGCTGATGTTAAAAAACTGAGCGAAACTACGCGCAAGTTGCAAAAACAGATTAATGCGTCTGATTCTAAAACCGATGATCAGGTTAAGATATTGACTGAAAAATGTGATGAATTGGCCAGTCGTATTGATGTTATCGAAAATGCTAATGACAATAAATCAGACGATACTGCACCGGTTTCATTTATCCAAACGCCTGAATTTCAAAATTTACAGCAGACAATTAATGAGATCGATTCATCTAACAACACGTTACGTAGGAAGTTATCAAATTTACAACAAGAAGTAACAGAAATGAAAAACACTTCTGTTAATAATACACAACAGACGCCACTTTATGAACATGTGTCAGACTCACACAGCGCGTATAATTTGGGTAATATGCAGAGAGTACGGGACTTAGATTCCGAACAACCACAGTTCAATAGATACTCTTACGATCCTGAACCTGTTCCATCATGCAGAGATGATAACTTCGACTACAAACATTTTCTGTCAGTGAGAAAGTTTAAGGTTTTCAAAAACGATAGAACGCAGATTCACCCACTGGATTGGATTCAACAGTTTAGTTTTGCTCTTCCACCGACTTGGCCTGTAACACATAAACTTGAATTTATTTGCAGTTTTTTGGAAGGCGAACCGGCAACTCGTATGAGACCGATCGCGAGACAGTGTTACTCGGTAGAGGAATTTCAGAATGCTTTTCTGTCAGCGTACTGGTCGAAGACGACACAGCGCGGAATTAAAGACCAACTAATTAGTTTGCCAAACTATGAAAACTCAAATTTTCCCAGTGTAACGCAATTTTTTGAGCATATGGTACAACAAAACCAGTACCTAAGTGAACCGTACAGTGAATCCGCACTTATACAACTATGCATCTCTAAATTACCACGGTCATTACGAGTGTCACTTCTAACGGGCCAGCAAAAAGAAAACATTTCAGCATTCAGAGATCTTTTACAGCTCTTGGAAGTACAGCAATCTGATTATTCTTTTGTAAACAAAAACTTTTTGAGTAACAACCAAGGTCAACAACAGTACTACAATTATGATCAGGGACGTAATTCCAATCGGAAAGATAACAGACGTTTTAGGAACGACAATTACCAAAACTTTAATAACAGGCAAAATTCGAATTATCAATACCGTCAAAATTTTCAGCAACAGGAACAACACTTTAGTAACAATAGAGGTGTTTCACAACAACAACATCAAAACCAGCCGGTTAACATACCTAACCAACAATGGAATACACAAGGTCAACCAGGCTTTAATGTTTCGCCGCGTGGACGTATAGCCCCTGGTCCAACAAATAGTAACGTACGTCAGCAAGGAAACAACTACGTACAAAGAAGACAGTATTTCAATTCCTATCGTAATGCACCGTATAGGAATGACTATTACGACAGACGTAAAAATAATGAGGACAATTTTCAGCGAACATCTAACAACAGTCGGTCATACCAACAGCAAAATCATACGCAAGAACATATTCTCATGAATGAACCCGACAGTAGGTACCATCCAGAGCGTAACACGCCTGGAAGAAGTAATAGGACAGTTCAAATAGTCGAAATGCCACAGAATCCTCCTAATAATAATAACACGTCAGATAGAATCTGACTAAATACTGCACAGGACGCATCTTCTAATAACACAAGCACTACCTTAGACACGCAAAATGTTGTTCACGAAAATGTAATTACTTTTGACGACATCAGAGACACTCTTTTACAGGAAAGACCAGTTATTCAGAAAACCATTTCACATCCTGTTATCGAAATTAAAATTGGTCCATCGAAATTCTCAGCAGTAATTGATTCCGGATCACCTATATCAGTAATAAATGAGGAGACTTTTAATGAGTGCAACAAAGAGAATACTTATCCGACATTACCTTTAGGCAAAACAAAAGTGAAAGGAGCAGTATCGAGTAAAGGAGTAGACGTTAAATTACAGACACATTTATCATTTTGTATCGCAGGTCACACGTTTCACTCTAATTTTTGGATTGTTCCTTTATTGACAACAGACGTTATTTTAGGCACGAATTTTCTGGTACAACACGAAGCAGTCATTGATTTTCAGAATTCTTATTTAATGTTAAAGGATGAAAATGTACAACTTGCTTTAGAATTTCAGCACTCATTATCTGCGGAAGAACAAACAATTAACCGCACAGAGGTCATTTCCGCAACACGTGACATAGACTGTAATCCCACATTGTTAACGGATACGTACGTACACAACTATAATACTCCAGACGAAATGGACTACGACGTAATACAAATGATTTCCGATAAAGTTAAAGAGAGTAGTGCAATTACAGACGACGAACGAACGCAATTACACAAAATTCTTTTACAGCAAGCTCCAGTTTTTGACAACATTCCTGGTACTATGTCCGGCTTTATGTATGAATTTCAAGTCAAACCGCATGACACATTTAAAGCAAAGCATTATCCTATTCCATACATTCACAGAGAACAGGTTAAAAAAGAATTGCAGGATATGCTCGACCAAGGAATTATAGAACCAGCAGTTAGTCCGTACATAAACCCGCTACATATTGTTAAGAAAAAAGATGGCTCACTTCGCCTTGTACTTGATTCACGTCACATTAATGACATTATTATTAATGAAACAGATCGACCACAGACATTAGAGGAACTTTTACAGAAATTTCACGGTACAGCTATTTATTCCACATTAGATTTGAAATCGGGATTTTGGCAAATTCAACTTCATCCGAATTGTAGAAAATATACAGCTTTTCTCTGTTTCGGCGACTGTTATCAATTTTGCAAACTACCGTTCGGCTTAACTATTTCTTCTGCAGCTTTTATTCGCGGTTTGAACACAATACTTCCGACAGAACTTAAAGACAGAATTACGACGTATGTAGACGATATTCTTATCGCAGAAGCTAACTGGTCTGAACACAATATGATTCTTGAACAACTGTTACAAACTTTTCATGCACAAGGACTCACAGTGAACCTCAGTAAATCGCACTTTGGCAAAACTTCTATAAAATTTCTTGGACACGTAATTTCAGCAGAAGGCATTGCACCTGATCCGGAAAAACTTCAAGCTCTACGTGACATTACTGTTCCTACGACGAAGAAGCAATTACGCAGTTTTTTGGGCTTAATTAACTTTTTTCGTAAATTTATTCACCATTCTGCTTTAGACACGCCTAGACTATGCCAATTAACGGGTAAAAACACTATTTGGTCTTGGGATAAGCAAGCACATTTTGAATTCATGAACCTGAAACATGCTCTGTTGAATGCTCCACTGTTATCGCACCCCGATCTTACTAGAAATTTTTCCATTGCTACCGACAGTTCCAACACCGCCTTAGGCGTACATATTTTTCAGGAAATTGAAGAAGATGGTTCTACAGTAATTAAAAACATCGCATTTGCAAGTCGCATTTTGTCACCTGCTGAACGAAATTATTCCGTCACAGAACTTGAAACATTATGTGTTGTATGGGCTTTCACGAGATTTAGGCACTTTCTTTACGGCAGACATACCACCGTCTACACAGACCATAGAGCGATACAATTTTTACTTTCAGCTAAATTCACTCACGACAGGTTAAGCAGATGGAAACTATATTTACAGGAATTTAATTTTACAATAGTTCACATTCCCGGTACGCAAAATGTTATAGCAGACGCACTATCGCGTTCTCTGAGCAACAATCAGCAAGACGTAGCAACCAACTTCTGCAAAACAAATTTCAGTGTCATGTACATTCAGCAAGTTGCATTTGAAAACTTTATTTCATCGTCACTACAGGACATAGCACAAGAACAATATAAGGACAATGTGTGGAAAGAAATTAAACACCTTTGGCAAGATAGGAAAAATGTTACGATTAGGAACCACTACACTGTACGCAATGACATTCTGTTTCGCCGCTCTTATCCTGACAGCAACAATTGGTTATTATGCATTCCTGACGAACTGGTTAACAAACTAATTTGGTACACTCATTTAAGTTACGCACATTACGGAGCACGAAAATGTTTTCTTATACTGAGACAGAACTGTTATTTTACCAACATGGAAAAACGTATACGACGAGTTTTAGCGTCTTGTAAAATTTGCCAGAAAGCTAAATCAGACACCACTTCACATATTCCTCCTTTATATCCCATTATACCTGTGAAATTAAGACACATGGCCGCAGTAGATATTTTTGGTCCGATTCCGAGAACTAACAGAGGTTTTTGCTACATTTTTGTCGCTGTTGAGCTCACTTCAAAATTTGTTACTTTCACTCCGTTACGCAAAGCTACTGCTAAAACTGTTTCGAAAGCATTTGTAAAACATTTTCTATTTCATGTAGGGCATGTAATGAAAGTAATTTCTGATAATGGATCTCAATCTCGTAGTAGTGTATGGACACGCATGTTACGAGCTAGAAACATTTCTCCGATCTATATATCCAAGTACCACGCTTCTTCGAACCCTTGTGAAAGATTAATGAAGGAAATTGGTAAGTTGTGCAGAATATACTGCCACAAAAGACATATTGATTGGGATACACACATACTCTCATTCCAAGATGTAATTAATTCCATTCCAAATGAATCCACTATGCTATCTCCGACTGTTATACTGAAAAACGTTGAACCACCGAACAAAATTAAAGAATTAATAGAATTCCCCAAAAATCGTCGCCTACGACACCACGAAATAATTGACATTGCGCTGAACAACATCAAATGTGCCGCAGAGCGCCGGAGAAGACAGCAAAAACAGGTTTGTACACGCCGCGACTTTCACGTTGGACAGAAGATATTAGTACGTACACACTATTTATCCAGCAAATTAAAAGGTAAGTGCAGTAAATTTGAACTTCTATACGCAGGTCCGTATCGGATTCGCAGTATCCCTCACCCCAATGTTGTACACGTCGAAACTTTGAGAACCAGAAAATCGAAAGGCAATCACCATATCTCAAACATTAAACCGTTTATTGAGTGAAACCACTGTATGATTCAACACACTATGATGCCATTTACTAATGCAATTAATTCACCTGACTAATTATTGATGATTATCGTATTTTTTTCTTGGCAAGTGCCCGGCAAGGTAAGGTTAGCAGGTCGCTCTTCTTGTCGTTACACATCAGACCGTGCATATTTTTCCAGATGAATTTACACATTTACGACTATTACTGCAATTATATTTATGTGACTACTTATTGATGATTATCGTATTTTTTTTCTTGGCAAGTGCCCGGCAAGGTAAGGTTAGCAGGTCGCTTTTCTTGTCGTCACACATCAGACCATGCATATTTTTCCAGATGAATTTACACATTTACGACTATTTCTACAATTATATTTATGTGACTACTTATTGATGATTATCGTATTTTTTTTCTTGGCAAGTGCCCGGCAAGGTAAGGTTAGCAGGTCGCTTTTCTTGTCGTTACACATCAGACCGTGCACATTTTCCATTTTTTTGTGTATATGACTGTACTCCAGTTTTGTTTGTATGCACTATGAAATAGTTAAGATATAACACACACCAGTCGACTTTGACATTTTTTTTTTTTGCCTTATGACATCTCAACATCGTGACTGTTTCACATTTTTTTTTTTGCTACTGCATTGTATTATTCTGTGTACATTTTTTCGCATCCGAACACTGTCAATGTCTTGGACATATTACGTTTTCTGTCATGTTATGCTGTATGGTTAATTGTGTCACCATAAACCAGTCATTATTTAGTGGGTATAGGATTTAAATGCAAGACATTAATCTTTGTTCAAATTTAACATAAATGGGAATTTCACCTACGGAATAAACGAAAGGAGATGCAATAACTTTATGAGGAAGAGTAAAGGGATCAGGATTAACAAGCATTAACAAGACTATACTATACTCATCACAGAATAGCAGTCTTAACTAATTTTTTCTTTCAGAATACAAGGTGATTGATGCAGGCTGTCAGACTGAACTACACATCTTAGTTTTAGTGATGAAATATGCTAGAGATAAGGAATAGTTATGTAATGAGTAATGAAGTGATTTTTTGCAGATGATAATGAATACTGATGAATAATGATGAAGGATATGCTGTTATGAATAATGAAGTTTTTCTTTACAGGTGGTGATAATAATGAAGTTATGATAATATGGATAATGAAGTGATGGATAATGAAGTTTTTTCTTTACAGATGAGGATAATGTTGAAGTTATGTATTTATGCTACGTAGTTATTTAAGTATTTGTTGCGGTTTGCTTTGACAGCAGGTGTTACATTGCATAGTAGGATGACGGAAAGTTTTGGAAAGGACAGCTATGGAACACATTTTATACACATTTCACTACTTGTTAATTCGAAGTTCACTACTTTTCAGCATAGTGTGCGTTTCTTCTTTCAGGTCAATAATCCGTTTTTGTATTTTTTCCAGGAGAAGTTTTTCATGACACTTACTAAACCTGTTACTTATTATACCTGTTCTAGTACTTGCATTTTTATATTATTTTACCCATTTGTGTTTATCATTTATAAATGTGATCACATGTACTGCCTTGTTACATAATCTTGCTACAGCTGACTCATGACGAATGACGTTACCTATCCTCATTTGCAGCAATAGGTCAAAAGCAAAAAGTATTATGCCTCAGCAATTAATTATCGATCCCAACGCAATGCATTGCTACCAAAAAAAAAAACATGTATTACCAGTCCCACATAATGTCACTAGTTTATGATAATTCTGAATAATACTGATCAACTCTGAATAGCATGTCACTCGAGTAATGACCTCTTAATGAGACTATATTCAAAATAATGCTTTGTCACTAGCTAATAACTGCCACTGTTTATTGTAATGCCTGTGATTACTAATGATTTGACTGTAATTAACTGATTTTTAATAATGACTTTGTAATGATCTGAATAATACTGAATGATGAACTATGTTTTATTCTATTCAATACTTGATGGCCACTGAGTGCCAATAATTAATGTCACTCCACGAATTGTTATTAATTATGCCATTGATTAGCTCTTGTTTCCAATGTTGATACTTTGTTGTTGGAAATGAATGTGACTGTTTCATAATGCTTTGTAATTAGGAAAAGACTAATGATTCTTAATAGATTGGAATGACACATAATTAATTAACTATGGTACTGTTTAATAATGCTTTGTAATTAATTAAGGCTAATAATTCTATGTATGAAACAGGCGAAATACCCTCAGACTTCAAGAAGAATATAATAATTCCAATCCCAAAGAAAGCAGGTGTTGACAGATGTGAAAATTACCGAACTATCAGCTTAATAAGTCACAGCTGCAAAATACTAACACGAATTCTTTACAGACGAATGGAAAAACTAGTAGAAGCCAACCTCGGGGAAGATCAGTTTGGATTCCGTAGAAACACTGGAACACGTGAGGCAATACTGACCTTACGACTTATCTTAGAAGAAAGATTAAGGAAAGGCAAACCTACGTTTCTAGCATTTGTAGACTTAGAGAAAGCTTTTGACAATGTTGACTGGAATACTCTCTTTCAAATTCTAAAGGTGGCAGGGGTAAAATACAGGGAGCGAAAGGCTATTTACAATTTGTACAGAAACCAGATGGCAGTTATAAGAGTCGAGGGACATGAAAGGGAAGCAGTGGTTGGGAAGGGAGTAAGACAGGGTTGTAGCCTCTCCCCGATGTTGTTCAATCTGTATATTGAGCAAGCAGTAAAGGAAACAAAAGAAAAATTCGGAGTAGGTATTAAAATTCATGGAGAAGAAATAAAAACTTTGAGGTTCGCCGATGACATTGTAATTCTGTCAGAGACAGCAAAGGACTTGGAAGAGCAGTTGAATGGAATGGACAGTATCTTGAAAGGAGGATATAAGATGAACATCAACAAAAGCAAAACAAGGATAATGGAATGTAGTCTAATTAAGTCGGGTGATGCTGAGGGAATTAGATTAGGAAATGAGGCACTTAAAGTAGTGAAGGAGTTTTGCTATTTGGGGAGCAAAATAACTGATGATGGTCGAAGTAGAGAGGATATAAAATGTAGACTGGCAATGGCAAGGAAAGCGTTTCTGAAGAAGAGAAATTTGTTAACATCCAGTATTGATTTAAGTGTCAGGAAGTCATTTCTGAAAGTATTCGTATGGAGTGTAGCCATGTATGGAAGTGAAACATGGACGATAAATAGTTTGGACAAGAAGAGAATAGGAGCTTTCGAAATGTGGTGCTACAGAAGAATGTTGAAGATTAGATGGGTAGATCATGTAACTAATGAGGAAGTATTGAATAGGATTGGGGAGAAGAGAAGTTTGTGGCACAACTTGACCAGAAGAAGGGATCGGTTGGTAGGGCATGTTCTGAGGCATCAAGGGATCACCAATTTAGTATTGGAGGGCTGCGTGGAGGGTAAAAATCGTAGAGGGAGACCACGAGATGAATACACTAAGCAGATTCAGAAGGATGTAGGTTGCAGTAGGTACTGGGAGATGAAAAAGCTTGCACAGGATAGAGTAGCATGGAGAGCTGCATCAAACCAGTCTCAGGACTGAAGACCACAACAACAACAACAATAATTCTTAGTATATTGAAATGACAAATGATTAATTAATTAACTGTAATTAGACAAATGATTAATTAACGACAAATGATTAATTAACTGTAATTAGACAAATGATTAATTAACGACAAATGATTAATTAACTGTAGTTATACAAATGATTAATTAACTGTAATTAGACAAATGATTAATTAATGACAAATGATTAATTAACTGTAATTAGGAGAAGGTTAATGATTCTTAATTATACTCTGTAACTGAAAAGAATGCGATTATTTCATAATATTTTGTAACCAGGAAAAGAAGGCTACTGATTCTATGTAAAACAATGAATGAACATTTTTCTGTAATACTACATACTTGGTACAGAAATGTTCAATAACTGGGCTATGAATGCCACGAACTATCAATGAAGACTGTAATTGTCAATATTATGTGACTTGATGTCCTTCACCTCATAAGCTGACTACCCTGAATTACTGCAATGTCCATTTGTCCTGTTTATCCCAGTGATCATGGAGCACTATATTTGGTTTTGCACTAATTCTACGTTGGTGTGCCTTGTAAGAGTGTGGTGTTGACACGACATGCTGTCCACCACCATGAGCGATGAAGACATTATTATGGTCCCACTGTTTGGTGTACCTAATGTACTGCCAAAATGAAAACATGGAACATTACTACGACAGTTCAGTGTCTTGGCTACACTGATAAATTCTGATGGGAAAAGAACTTCAAGTTGTGTCACTTGGTGTTGTACTACTGTGGAAAGATATGGACTTTCAGAGCAGCTGTGTGCAATCTAAAGTGCTACAACCATGATGCAATCCTTCCCTTTCCTATCCTGATTCTTGTCACATAAAGAAAAAATTTTTTTGGTAACATCATTTATGTTCATAGGTTATACATTTTTCGATTCGCTAAACTCCAGTGTGAGTACACTTATGTCACTGGTCGACATGATGTTTGCCATTATGTTTATTTGTTGTGAAAATACTAAAGACATTTTTCAGTGCATGTGCACTTTGGACATGAATTTTTTTTTGCCATTATGTTTATTTGTTGTGAAAATGCTTAAGACATTTTTCAGTGCATGTACACTTGTCAACATAATATTTTTTGCCAGTCTGTTCTGAATATGCTAAAGAATTTTTTCAGTGCCTGTGCACTTTGTTATCTGTCAAATAATTTGTATATACTTTTCTGATTTGCTACTATGTTTTGTACTCACATTTTGTCTTTGTCTGATATATTTTGTACTTAGTGCGTGTGCACAACATTTACTTTATGTACTACATCTAATTATTCTTGCCAGTCTGTTTATTTGTTCTGCATATGCTAAAGAATTTTTTCAGTGCCTGTGCACTTTATCTGTCAAAAAGTTTGTATATACTTTTTTCTGATTTGCTACTATGTTTAGTATTCACATTTTGTCCTTGTCTGATATATTTTGTACTTAGTGCGTGTGCACAACATTTAAATATTCTGTAAGTTGTAGGATTTTGTTAATTAAAGAAAAATTTTGCCGCGCTTGGCAAGTCCAAATGACTCACCATCGCTGCCAAATTTTTGCCCCCCGAGTGGAGGGTTATGAAACACGTATGTAACGCAGCAGCGATGGCGAGGCATTGTAGCATCTGTGACCAGAGAGTTTGCGCTTGACCGCGCGAGTGTTGCGAGCGGTTCTCAGTCAGTAGTAGTCTTTGCGAGTTAGTTGTCGCTATGCAGAGTAGCAGTCAGTCAGTCGTCGCGAGTCTGTAGCTCTGTCTAGTTGAGAGCAGTACTCAGTCTGTAGTCGTCATGCAGAGCGGTCGGTCAGTAGTAGCAGCCCAGTGCGGTTGTGTGATGTAGGCGGTCGGCAACAATGGTCAAGATGAGGAATAAGGTATACTGTTAATTAATATAATCATTAGATAATGAAAAATTTTATTTATTGTAATTATTCTCCAACAAGTCTCCCAATAATAATTTTTTATTTCAAAAGCATTTTCTCAAAAGTTTAATTTTTTTGAACTAAAGATCTCGTTGCACTTCCCATTTCATTCCACTTCTTTTTGAAGAAAAATTTCACTAGAATTACAAAAAAAAAGGAGAATATTATTATTTGCAATGTAGTTCCTCCAAGTGGTGCGCAACAACAAGAGCAGATATGTGACATCCATTTATTCTGAGGTAAGACTTTAATTCTGATTGTTTTTACACAGGGCCAAAAACCGATATTTCGGTTTAATTGAATTTTCTTGTCACTGAATGGACTTTAATTTTGAAGGATTTATATTTGAGTCAGATTGCGAATTTCACGTTTTTGTTGCCATTGTCAGTACATTTCATTGTGGGCAGGTTACGCATAGAGCAATGTCCATTAGCATTCATAATTAAATATTGTCGTGTTTCTTTCTTTCTTTCAAAATTTTGTGGGGAGGTTACAATGCCTATCCGTGCCTCCTCAACTATAACGTTTAGTGCATTTCAACACCCAGAAGAAGCAGGAAATTTTGTTATATCATTCCAGGTTCAAAAATGTCATTACTAGTTATTGGTGAGCACGAATTCGATAGTGTAGCTGGCAATGATGATACTTGTAGTATTCGCCTTCCAGTCAACACAGAATTTTTCGTCACATTATTTCCAGTTCAGTCACACGCACATCTGCCTGCTAGTGAAATAAACGGGTATTTAACGTATATTCATGGCTACAGGACAACGACCATAGTGCTGGGCTCGAATCCGAATAAGGCAAAACTTCTTCGACATGTCATTTCAATTTCAGTCACCTCGCTAAAGTTGAAAAATTTCGATGACCATTATTTGAATGTGTTTAGTATAATAATTCGTTTACGGGCTGGTTTCGAAACCCCGTCCAACGTATAAGAATGAATGTGTGAGAAATCTTATGGGACTTAACTGCTAAGGTCATCAGTCCCTAAGCTTACACACTGCTTAACCTAAATTATCCTAAGGACAAACACACACACCCATGCCCGAGGAAGGACTCGAACCTCCGCCGCGACCTGCCGCACAGTCCATGACTGCAGCGCCCCAGACCTATCGGCTAATCCCGCGCGTCGTCCAACGAAGAACTTCAGGCACGTCACTTCAACATTATACATGGGCATACTTTGTTACAGGTGTTTCAAACCATTTATTAGATCTTTCGTCGTTAGTTAATAAGGACAAAGTTTCTGGATTGGAGTGCCGGGTCTAGGCGCGGCAGAAACCTTTTCAAGGTGCAACTTACTCTTGGAAATGTTATTTGTTGTGATACATTTGAGAGTACAAGCGTTAAAGGCTGTATCATCTCGAATAACGTGCATTCTGGTATTTGCAGTATGGTAGTATTAAGTTGCATCTGGATTGATGACTACACCCAACAATTATTCTTAGTGCCTCTTTTAACCATTTTGCATAGTCAAATGACTTTACCGAAAAGAGAGCAGACGATCTGCAAGATAGTTACATTTTGCGGGTTGCAGACAAATCAGTCGAAATGCAATTCAGACTGTTCGGATGCTTTTGAGCACCATAGTGAGCACAGAAAATATTGTGACACTTAAGGATTGAGTGAAGCAAGCGCTGTTACTTCTAACTACTCTTTCTTCTAGGGAAGCAATTCCATAAGACGGCACACTCGTGTAACTTGGTGCTAGAGGTATCACTTCGTGCATTCCAAAAGTTAAGGTTTTTGACACATATCTTTGTATTTTAAGACTTTCCGTTTGACTTGTTATCTATAGGAACTTCGGTTTGTTCTTGTATAATCTATGACGAGCAAAGGATATTGTTCATTTTTCATGCCAAATATCGAACTAGGCACACCATTAATTAAGAAATCGTTATTTATTCCCCTGCCCTTTCAGCATTAAATATAAAGCTTCTTGATATACTAGCCATTTCATAATAGATCTTATATAAACCTTACGCACTGGATATCCTATTGAAAAATGCACATTTGTTTCCTTAGCTACGGCCCATAAATAGCGGTTAATATTGAGTTATTGGCAAACAGAATGGAATATAATATCTGTTGCTATACGCAGCCTGTAGCTCCAGAAAAGGGGTTACTCATATTCTCTTGGAACCGTCTAGAATTTTCCGTTGGTACAAAGTTTAGTTCTAGTCGTCGCCTCGCAGAGAATTCGAAATTAAGCTGAACTTTCTGGCTACCCCTGCCATCGTTAATCGCATCTGTTACGAGGAGTGGGGAGGGGACGGGAGGGAAAACTCCACATGGAAATCCGGATCGCACATCTGCGTCCCTATCCGTCGTTCATCTTCCTCATTGCCAGTTTTCGCTGAGTGCACACACCCCTGCAGCCGTTAGTGGAATTCGTTCTTAAAAACACAGAAATCTGACATGTAATTTTCTTGACAACATTATTAACAATTTCTTTCTTTAGCGCATGGCATACACTATTAGTTTTTGAGTCACAGTGTGGTTTCCTTTAAATTATATTTTGATTAGATTATTACTCTCTTGTGAAGATTCCGAAATCTGTTGAGAGTTTTGCACCACTTCTTGGCGGGAAAAACAAAGACTTTTCAAAAAACTTAAGTACTGGATGTCATATTTTATGTCACCTGAAATCGTTTGTAGAAGGCGTAGCGTTCTCAAGATGAAGAACAGAGTTCGCATTGCCACTTAATTTATTTGTGTCGTGATCATGTTCCATCACGACCGAATATGAGACATAGCAACTACGAACAGAGAAACCTAAGGGACCAGACAGAGCTGGAAATTTTCTTTGCTATACTACGCCACACATTAAAAAAAGTTGGAAGTAAATCACAAAAAAGGTAAATAGCAATGCCCTTCTACCTTAACTACGACGTTTGCCGACACGCAGTCGGTCCCTGGTAGCTGTATGAAAACTATAAAAACACCGTTATTTCTGTTGCTATTAAAGAAGATGGATAGCATAGAATTACTTGAAGTAGTAAGCAGGCACTACTGCATTTGAGAGCACAATAACTTATTTAATTACCTTAGTCGGTATTGCTAACAATAGGTTCCGTACAATTTCTATCTTTCTGGCTGTTTCCTTAAATAAAGTCCTTTAACATCTTCGATATTTCATCTTAGATGCACACATAAATTCTTACATAGCACTGAACAATAGTAATATTTTATAATAACTAATTAGTGATTGCGAACCACGCCATATACGCGTCCGCCGTCTTTAAAAAATATCACGACTGTGTTAACAGAAGAGGATTAGAATTCTTCAGCTGTCGAGAAAATAAGAAACACAAAATATCTCTATCGATACAATTTATGAACAATTCGTATTCCGTGCCGTGGTGCGTAAGGTATTCCTTTACATATCAGGTGATCGCTGCTCAGCGACGATCTAAGAAATTTTTACGCAGATGGGTTTTATGAACCTGCGTGGTTAGATTATCGAATGTAAGTTTATTTAAGCTATCGAAACAGATACTAATATTACAACAAAACGTAGCTACACACGAGCAAATATTGCTAAACTACCACATGTCAACTTCTGAACGCGGCTCTCCAGCATAATATAACACAAATTACAGCAGTTATAAACAAATGTAATGCATATGTTATTAATAATGTTTCCAGCTAAAGCACTGCTGCACTTTTTGTTGATCTTTCGTATTACTAATCGATATCTCTTCTGTTAGTTCTCGTGCTCAGTGCTGCTGTGACGGCAAACGATCCTTGTGAGAGCTAAAAATGATGACAAAATATGACAGCAATTGTTATAGTACAATGCTGAACACATACACTTGTTACTGTGTGCTAGTACAGTCATGAGAGGAACATCCTTTGGATATATATTTCTGTCATTCGAGAGCATTATAAAAAAATATTAATTCAATACCCATGCCAGAATATCATTTTTTGAAATAAGTGATAACCGACTAGAAAATCAACTCAAATCACTGTTTGGTGGCTAGATGGTTGGCCTTGACCGGACACATCAAAAATTCTATGTACGAGAGGCGTTGAATAAGTAATGCGGCATTTTTTTTCTGAATGCAGGTTGGTTGCATTCAGGATTCTAATACACCATATTATTACCCATCCTTCTGACTACAAAACCCTATTTTTCAACGTAATCTCCGTGCTACGCGACGGCCTTACGTTACGTTAGTGAGACGGCCCGCAAGGTACCACTATACTGGTCGACGTGGGAGCCCCTATCATCCACGTTCTGCTTCCCGCGGGTTGCATCCGTCATTGGTCCAAAGAGATGGAGGTCGGAAGGTGTGAGGTCCAGGCTGTAGGGTGCATGAGGGAGATCAGTGCAATGGAGTTCTGTAAGTTCCTCTCGGACACACAGACTTATGTGAGGCCTTGCATTGTCATGGAGAAAGACAAGTTCTTCGTACATCTGTATTTAAACTGGATAATGGTGGCACATCAGCTGTAGTTAAGATTTCATATTTATTTGGCCACTAGTTTCAACGTTGCGTTAACGCCATCTTGAGGCCCGTACACTTTGATAATATCAATTGTGTGTGGCTGAGTAGTAGAGGTTCGCGGTGAGACTAATACGTGCTCCACATGGATATTCCACATGGAGTACTTCTAGTTCTCAGCCACACACAATGGATATCATCTGAATATGGCGTTGACGCAACGTCGAAACTAGTAGCCAAAAAAATAATCTTAAGAACAGCTGGAGGAGTTTCATTTTTAATGAACAAAAGAAGTTCGTTTGTATTTTTGTGACGATGAAATGATTCAAATGGCACTGAGCGCTATGGGACACAACACCTGAGGTCATCAGCCCCTAGAACTTAGAACCATTTCAACCTAACTAACCTAAGGACGTCACACACATCCATGCCAGAGGCACGATTTTAACCTGCGTCCGAAGCAGTCGCGCGGTTCCGGACTGAAGCGTTTAGAACCGCTCGGCCACAGCGGCCGGCTGTGACGATGAACACGCTGAAATACACTAATGGGCATTAAATTTGCTACACCACGAAGATGACGTGCTACAGACGCGAAATTTAACCGACAGGAAGAAGATGCTGTGATATGCAAAAGATTAGCTTTTCAAAGCATTCACACAAGTTTGGCACCTGTGGCGACACCTACAACGTGCTGACATGAGGAAAGTTTCCAACCGATTTCTCATACACAAACAGCAGTTGACCGGCGTTGTCTGGTGAAACGTTGTTGTGATGCCTCGTGTAAGGAGCAGAAATGCGTACCATCACGTTTCCGACTTTGATAAATGTCGGATTTCAGCCTATCCCGATTGCGGTTTATCGTATCGCAACACTGCTGCTCGCGTTGATCGAGATCTAATGACTGTTAGCAGAATCTGGAATCGATGGGTTTAGGAGGATAATACGGAACGCCGTGCTGGATCCCAGCGGCCTCGTATCACTAGCAGTCGAGATGACAGGCATGTTATCACTTATCGTGCAGCCACGTCTCGATCCATGAGTCAACAGATGGGGTCATTTGAAAGACAACAACCATCTGCACGAACAGTTCGACGACGTTTGCAGCAGCATGCACTATCAGCTCGGAGACCATGGCTGCGGTTATCCCTGACGCTGCATCACAGACAGGAGCGCCTGCGATGGTGTACTCAACGACGAACCTGGGTGCACGAATGGCAAAACGTCATTTTTTCGGATGAATCCAGGTTCTGTTTACAGCATCATGGTCGCATCCGTGTTTGGTGAGATCGCGGTGAACGCACAATGGAAGTGTGTATTCCTCAACACCATATTGGCGTATCACCCGACTTCATGGTATGGGGTGCCATTGGTTACACGTCTCGGTCACCTCTTGTTTGCTTTGACGGCACTTTGAACAGTGGACGTTACATATCAGATGTGTTACGACTCGTGGCTCTACCCTTCATTTGATCCCTGCAAAACCCTACATTTCAGCAGGATAGCTGGCCGGGGTGGCCGAGCGGTTCTAGGTGCTACAGTCTGGAACCGCGCGACCGCTACGGTCGCAGGTTCGAATCCTGCCTCGGGCATGGATGTGTGTGATGTCCTTAGGTTAGTTAGGTTTAAGTAGTTCTAAGTTCTATGGGACTGATGACCTCAGAAGTTAAGTCCCATAGTGCTCAGAGCCATTTGAACCAACAGGATAATGCACGATCGCATGTTGCAGGTCCTGTACGGTCCTTTCTGGATACAGAAAATGTTCGACCGCTGCCCTGGGCAGTAAATTCTCCAGATCTCTCATCAATTGAAAACGCCTGGACAATCGTGGCCGAGGAACTGACAATACGTCAGTCAATACTCTTGATGAACTGTGGTATCGTGTTGTAGCTGCATGGGCAGCTGTACCTGTACACGCCATCCAAGCTCTGTTTGACTCAATGCCCAGGCGTACCAAGGCCGTTATTACGGCCAGAGGTTGTTGTTCTGGGTTCTGATTTCTCATGATCTATACACCCAAATTGAGTGAAAATGTGATCACATGTGAGTTCTAGTATAATATATTTTTCCAGTGAATTTCCGTTCATTATCTGCATTTATCCTTTGTGTAGCAATTTTAATGGCCAGTAGTGTAATTTCTTCAGTTCCCTGGGGGGTAGGGGGGGGGAGGGGGGGTAGAACAACTCACTTCAGAGTTGACAGTTGCACCACGAGTGAGGACACAAAACAGAAGCCGTTTCCATGACTTTACCGGCTGGTGGACGTTTCAACTTCTTGTGTCTAGGATTGCCGTTTTGCTCTATGGATTGCCGTTTTGTTTCCGATTTGAAGTGATGAGCCACAAATTGACAGGACCAGCATCGTAACACGCAAGTAGTTCCACACTGGTGACACTTCGTTGCTCTTCTGTTAGGCAGCGATGAACTAGCGGGCAGACATCTTTGGAGTACCCTAACTGGTCGATGAGTGTGTCTAGTTATGCATTAAGGTGTTTCATAGTGGTTCATCGAGCAACTCGCTTGAGACAACATTACGGGAATCTCAGCTGAGTTCTGCCGGCCGGCAGGCGGAAGATGGGACACGTTTGCGCGAGCTTGTTGCGATGATGCCAGGCGCCTTCCTCAACGACTCACCACGCTTACGTTCAGTCCCAGGACTCCGTAAATACTCTGCAATCAACTGTGAATATCTGCGATGTTCTGGTTTTCCGCCAAAAGAAACTCAATGACATCTCTCTGCTTGGAACACACACCGGTTACAGGCGCTATTTCTAAGACTACGTATAGTGCCGCCACCTATCGGAACTTCATAAAACTATAGGGTCTGAAGCTGAAATATTCCACAGTGTCTCACCTCAAATCCCGCATTTTTTTTGAACCGGAATTTCCCGAGACAAAAAGTGTGTTGCACCACTTATTAAACGCCCCATGTGTATTATACGTATTAAAGGATGTGCTCTCCTTTGTAAGTGTGCAGTTATCGATACCCTTACTAAATATCGATATTAGCAGGTCTTCTTG
The DNA here is from genome assembly GCF_023864345.2 of Schistocerca serialis cubense. NCBI lineage: Eukaryota > Metazoa > Arthropoda > Insecta > Orthoptera > Acrididae > Schistocerca > Schistocerca serialis. The sequence goes on along the minus strand of NC_064642.1, from coordinate 602,464,478 downwards.
AGAGCGTGTGATATCGGTGATGTTCTAGAAGGTTCTGAAAGTTGCAGCCACACACCAATGATCGAAGAATTCCAGGAAGACTGCGTGGATTTTCGAGACCTTGGAGTTGTAAGTAGGCTGTTTAGGTTCTTATGTTGTTAACGCCACGTAGCACTCTGTATGAAAATCACTGACAGTGTTGTGTGCAGTCTGTGGCTGGTTGGCATTGTTGGAATATTCGCTATTGCAGTGTTGGACAGTTGGATGTGAACAGCGCGTAGCGTTGTGAAGTTGAAAGTGAACCGCCAGCAGTGGTGGATGTGGGGAGAAAGATGCCAGAGTTTTAAGCGGACGATCTGGACATGTTTCCGCCAGAAAAAGGAAATTTGTAAAGAGGGATGTCATGAATTGATAGATATATATATACTATGACTTTTGAAGATTATTAAGGTAAATACATTGTTTGTTCTCTATCAAAATCTTTCATTTGCTCATTATGCCTATCAGTAGTTAGCGCCTTCAGTGATTAGAATCTTTTATTTAGCTGGCAGTATTGGCGCTCCCTGTATTGCAGTAGTTCCAGTAACGAAGATTTTTGTGAGGTAAGTGATTCATGAAAGGTATAGGTTATTGTTAGTCGGGACCATCCTTCTGTAGGGATTATTGAAAGTCAGATTGCGTTACGCTAAAAATAATGTGTGCCAGTTTAGTGATGATCAGAATACGTAAAGAGAAAACTGTTTGAGTACGTTGAGTTTGGCCTAGCTGTTTGAAAATCAAATAACGTACAGGTTTACCAGCACAGTAATTCATATTTATTCTAAGGGGACGTTTCAGTGTGAATCATGCGGTGGCTAGCAGCCTAGGCTGACGGTCGCGTTGCAGCCCAGAAGCGCTGACGAAAATTTGAGATTGAAGAACTATGAGTCTGAAAGAAACTGAATCGTGTTTGTGGTTGAAACTTCACTGGAAGTTATTTTATGAAGCAAAAGTATGTAGAACCATGAAGTTCGTGCAGTTTGAAGATCGCAGAGTGTTACATGAGTGGCAGCCATTAGTTGCAAATAGTAAACTAAATTCATAGGTGACCGTAACAAAAGTTAAATGTCAGTATTGGTTGGTTGTTTTGTGGGATTCAAGGGACCAGACTGCTAGGGCCGTCGGTTCCTTAAATATCAGTAGTAGTCTTGAACTATATCAGTTGAAGTAATTAAATACATGTATTTGTACCATGAAGCAGATGAAAGACTCTGACTGATGTGATAAGGAACTATAAACTTGCTACTACTTGACAAGTAACCTGTGGTTAATTGGAGTGAAATTTATCACTTTAGTACATTCATCAAAAATAGTTCCTTTTGGATACAGAAAAAAATCTACAGGATGTTTAGACATACACTATGGTTTAATAACCATCCGCATCCTGATATAACGGACCTCCGTAAACTTGAGTGAATACTTTAATTATTCAGAGAAATAGATAAGAAGGGTGGCGTTTTAAATCATCTAGCAGCACTCTGTATTAGGTCTTTGCAGCAAAGAAGCGTTTATAGCAATTGGAAAAAGAGCAGGTAATTTCTGTTTTCAAAAGGGGCAGTCAGAAAGATATGCATAATTTAGGTGCATATTGCAGCCATATTTCTGTTGCAGAATGTTAGAACATATTTATGCGCGTGTATTATGACCTTTCTTGAAACTACTAAGCTCCTCTGTTTGCTTCAGTATGAATTTTACAGCTACATCGTAAAACTCAGCTCCTTCACTTCGTCCGTGATCACCTATGAAAGGACCATGCGCTAAAAGTTCGCCCCTGCTATGAACAAAGAAAATAAAAGTTGGATTCAGAAAAGGAACGTACAATTACAAATGTGCTGAACAATTAAGTAATTTTAACGGTGTCTGAAGTCCCAACCAGCAAAGCGCCGTTTGAACTATGCACTGCTTCGCAAAAAAGAAAACAACACAGATTTGTGTAATTCTAAAGAGATATATACATTCACCAATTGTTGTGTCTATCAAGACACGAAGGAATTAAGGATATTAGCTGCCAGTGGACATTGATTTATATCAGTGGGGCAAGTTCAAAATTTGTGGCCGGCCGGAGTGTCCGAGCGGTTCTAAGCGCTACAGTCTGGAGCCGCGTGACCGGTACTGTCGCAGGTTCGAATCCTGCCTCGGGCATGGATGAGTGTGATGTCCGTAGGTTAGTTAGGTTTAATTAGTTCTAAGTTATAGGCGACTGATGACCTCAGAAGTTAAGTCGCATAGTGCTCAGCGCATTTGTGCTGGACTGGGAGTCGAAGAAGGATCCCCTTTTTCCTGGGCAGATGTGCTGATCATTAGGTCATTCAGATACAGTGACCACCACAATCGTACATACTACCCTAGCAGGCCTCTCGTCAAACCCAAATTCTCAACTTACACCACACACTACTGATGTAGTCCCCCTATCATTAGCCGTGTCCACGATTCCCGTAAGAGTTCGAGTTTGGTGCGCATTGCACTGAAGGGACGATTGGCTGTCATTGCATATGTACAATTAAGGCGAGACGGCTAATGATCCCTTCGGTGCAGATGTACAGGAAGCTCGAGAGGTGAGGCTAATGAGCAGCGGCAGTACATCAGTCGTGGAGTAGTATGTTGAGCAAGCTGAGAATTTGGGTCTGACGAGAGGCGTGCCAGGGTCGTATGTGCGCTTCTGGTGGTCGCTGTATCCGGATGACGTAATGGTCAGCACATCTGCCCAGGAAGAAGGGGATTCAGGTTCGAATACCGGTCTAGCGGAAATTTTAGACTTGCCCCACTGATATAAATAAATGCCCACTGGCAGATAATGTCTTTAGTTCCTTTGTGTCTCGATTCATAGTCGGTGTAGGATCAAAATGGTGTTTCTTCTTTCGGACGTGTTCCAGACAACCACTTATAAATATTATGGTGTATCTCCACAGAACGTGGTAATATATGGCGTTATTAACCACTGATTTTACCGTACCATTTGCAGGAAAACTGATAATATATGCAAACTCTGAAATAGGAAACGTAACTACAATCGTTTCATTTGTTATGTTCGTCGTAAGATTGTCATTGTATGGTTTGCAGACATTTCTAGATACAAGACGTTCATATGTAGGTCATTGTTTGTGGTAGTTCTCTTTGTCAACAAATTTTATTTTGAGCACTACTTATCATGATTTTGTTTTAATATTAATATGGGCTTGGTGTTCCAGTTCTATGTTCAAGCGTTATGTAACGTCAGCACGATGCTTCTGGGTTTTTGACACAAGGAAGTAATGACTAGCAATTAGTTGTTAGATTAGGCACTGAATTGTTGGGTTTATGGAGTCTGGAAATGTTTTTAACAGGTACGATGAGCCATGTAGCTAGAGTCTCATACCCATTCTATGGCATATGAGATAATATTTTAATTGTCCGAGGTCAAGTGAGCTATAATTTGATGAAACACGTCAAACTATTACAAAATCACTTCTCATTATAATTTCATCTACTTAATAACTGAATTTTTCAATAATGCTGGTATGCAACCGTTGGATCCGTAGATGGAAGAGTAATCCTTCGATATCTGTAGCCTTTCGTAATGGATAGCTGATTTATTAATTGTATAGTAACTATGACAGATATGTTAATAATGGATTTGCATCTGGTAACCAAGAATTTTTATGGCTCTATCTCCTTACTGCTCGAACACTGAAAGTGAAAATATCACCCACCTCCATGTTTCTAACCCGATTCCTCTACTGGCCCCACAGTAGCGTGTGTTAACGGTCACGACAGTGGAGCCATATTTCACGATAGCTGTTACAACTTTTTAAAAGCGTTCCAGTCAGAGGCGCGATCAATACCAAGTCAATGTCGACTCTAGTCGCGCATGGAATACTACTACAGAAATTGAATTCTTGTAACCACAGGTAAGACAGGTATCTATTCCTGTTTGTGTCCGTGCCTGCTTCTTCGTACGTTATGCTTTCAGCCATCTGCGCAGATCCGTCGCCGCCTTACAAATGTTACAAAACTGCTTTGCAAAAGCCGTGACTTCGTTCCTTCTGGGCAATTCCTGTTTGTAGTGCTGGCGGCCAGAAAAGCCCTTCCGGCGCTGTGGCGCTGTAGTTGGGAGTTTCCATTCTTCATTAGCGACGCGGCTGTGCCTGCCGCTTCCAATGGACGCCTACTGATAATCAGACTTCGTTCCCAAACTTCGTCCTGGGACCAGGTAACTTCTGCGGCAAGCTCCGGTAATGATATTTCAGGTACAGGCGGCGGCGGAATTCGTTAAATGGACTTCGAGCACACCAAAAATCTGCCTTCTTCGCCCTCTAGAGGACGTAGACGAATAGACTGCATTACTGTTTTCACCAAATGGAGAACAAAGATTCTAGTTACGAATTTCACAGTTCTAGTTATAATTGTTGCAGTGCTCCTCTATCAATAGGACTGCTCGCAAATATATTTTCTATATAGCTCTGGAAGACGATCTACCAACTTACGAATTTAATCTCCTCCTAATCAGAAAGTCGCCGTCTAAGGGAAACATTAAAGTTCTTTGTCTAAGCTAACGTTAGGAATTTTTTCTTAAATTCGTTTTCCTTGGAGACGAGAGGTCTGTTCAAGTAGAGATTTAGCTCATTTCTAGCCCCATGAAAAGAACCGTACTGGCGTTCGGCTGACCTGATTTAAAGAAACCATAAAAAACCTAAATCATCATGGCCACGCGTTTTTTTCTAAATAATACTTCAGTTTCATCATCTTTGCCCCATCTGGAAACACAGACAGTTAAAAATTCTCGATAGAATGGGTTTGAGATACATTTATGGGCACTAAAAACAATTACTTACGCTCACTAGGAGTGTCTTCTTAGCGTGACAGAATTTTCTTCTGGTGAATGCAACGTTTCAGATTTCCTTCTTCAATCAGCCCTCCAACCGTATTATTCCCATCACTGCAACAATTTCATTGCCTCAATGCAGTTAACTATTGTGCTGGTCACATTGGCACTCGTTGCTTTTCAATGTGATTGATAGGTGTCCATACGCGATCTACAGCACTGTTTCATTGCAAAACCACTGCCACCACATAACCGTTGTCTCGTAACATAGGATATCCACAAATTATCAAATAAGTCGGTAGTTGGGGTAGCCAATAAAAGACAACCAGATATTTACAAATATGAAACACATTAATAAATTTATTTACAATATGTAACTTAATAACTGAGGCAACGGCCTTGCCGCAGTGGATACACCGGTTCCCGTGAGGTCACCAAAGTTAAGCGCTGTCGGGCGTGGTCGGCACTTGGATGGGTGACCATCCAGGCCGCCTTGCGCTGTTGCCATTTTTCGCAGTGCACTCAGCCTCGTGATGCTAATTGAGGAGCTACTCGACCGAATAATAGCGGCTTCGCTCAAGAATACCATCATAACGGCCGGGAGAGCGGTGTGCTGATCCCACGCCCCTCCTACCCGCATTCTGAGGATGACACGGCGGTCGGATGGTCCCGGTAGGCCACTCGTGGCCTGAAGAAAGAGTGCTAACTTAATAACTGAGATATAAGTAATTTTGAAGCGCTGTAGGTCTTTCTCTGGTGAAAGTTATATGCAATGAGAGTAATGCTCTTGATAGTAATAACTAGTCTTCAGAGTTGATACAGTCCACTAAAACACTGACTACAGAAATGCTTAAAACGGTACTGCTACGTCGTATTTTCCTGAGTGCACTTTTCCATACTGACGATGAAAAGTCTGTAAGTTCGCTGAAGTCTCTTGGGCGAAGCTCTGAGTGCGGCTGCTTAGAAAAGCGCGCCGGCCAATCAGATTCACAAACAGTGAATTCATGTGGATTTGGAGCCTTCTTGTGGTTTGCATGCCAGACGCACTGAAAAATGCCTTCAAGTTCATGAGAACTACGTCAAAGGTAAAACCATCCAGTTGTGGGGTATTTAAGGGTGCAACAAATTCGGCTTCGGATACACATTTTGAGGCGTCATGAAAGCACATTCCAACATCGACGGCATTGATTCTCATTATAATTATTAGGATCTTTAAAAAACTTTTGTCTTTTCTACCATCGCTGGATGGTCAGCGAATGCTGAGTGGATGGCTTCCGTCGTTGTTCACTGACTTTTTGGGGGTGAAATTTCGATGCAACACCCATACCGGAAAAGTGTAAGAAAAGAAAGAAATTACATTATTGGGCTTCATCTCTACAAATATAGATTCTCTCTTTGATGCTATATGTTCAAACGAAAGGGTCAACATGGAACTCAGACCGTTCCGTCACTGATAAATGGCGATTGTAACCCTATTGAAATTGGCTTCCTGTGAAATAATAACTTACAGTTATGATTAGTTGAGGTTATATGAAAATATGTGCTTCATCAGTCTTCGAAATAAAACACCTCTACACAGTTAATTAAGTAATTACTCAAAAATTGCTTTTACAAAAGCAACATTTACCATACATTACAAACAAAGATTGAGAATCAAGTGACGCTGATCTTGTCGTGACAGAAGTTCAGTAGCCATTTTTTGTTTTAAAAAGTATATGATAAAGATATGCAGACAGCATCTTAGAACCAGGAAACTAATCTCTGAATTACAATTCCTTGACACTACGCCCGCATCTCGTGGTCGTGCGGTAGCGCTCTCGCTTCCCACGCCCGGGTTCGATTCCCGGTGGGGTCAGGGATTTTCTCTGCCTCGTGATGGCTGGGTGTTGTGTGATGTCCTTAGGTTAGTTAGGTTTAAGTAGTTCTAAGTTCTAGGGGACTGATGACCATAGATGTTAAGTCCCATAGTGCTCAGAGCCATTTGGACCATTTTATTCCTTGGCACTACATAACTGAGTTCTCGACATATTTTTATGATTATTGAAGCAAAGAAAATGTTAGTTCGCCAGGTGACGCGCTGGCGGGAGGTTTAACCGTGTTGTCCTCCGCGTACCTGTGAATGGGTCATGGTGCACTGGGTGTGGTCAACGAAGATGATGCCGATGGCGTGTTATCTTCACAACTTAATATATCAATAATCTGAAAACTATGTTACATAATAAGCGGTTTTCCAAATGGGATAATTCAAAGTAATGTTTCCTCATTTATACATGTCATTCGGAATATACTCAGCGACACGAAACACCTCCAGTCGCTATTAGATTTCCCCCCTTTTATGTTCCAGGGACTACACGGCGACTGGTTCAAACGGATATCGAATGCGTGATTACAAATTCTGTTGATCTGTATATTTGCTTCAGTACACCTGATCATTTACAAAACCTCATAGCAAGTAGTTTGGCAGTGTAAGGTCAGGTGATACTCACCTGATTGCACCACCTCGTCCAGTCCAGATATTTGGAACTTTTTATCCAGAAACTGACGGACATTTAGATAACAGTGAGATGGTACTTAATCATTCTGTAACTTCTCGTTGCTGTTGCATCAAACATCTGTTGCGGTAGACTCGCTAACAAAAAAATTAACAAATGACGTACTTGTTACGAAGTCCTCATAAACACATTGATCTTGCTTGAGACTGTCTCTTTCAGTTTTAGATGTAGAAATGAGGACACCCTGGTCCCACACACGAACGTTATAACGGTTCAGTTTGCCGGATACATGAAAAGCTGACACGTCGGAGAATCAAATACTTTCCTCAAAAGTCAATGTCTGCGTCAGCCTTGACTAACATATCCAAACTGTTTGTGAAAAGAATGTCCATTGGCTTTAGTGCCTGATGCATCTGAATTTGGGAACTGTAAGGATGTAATCTCTTACGGAAGGCTTGGTGCACTGCTGTTCATGGCATTTCCAAATCTCTAGCAGCTGCCCGCACTGATTTTGTCAGACTCTGCCGAACCTTGTCCATGTTGGCGTCACATTTCGGCATGCTATATCACAGTGACACATACCGTGCTTATAATAAGCAATAAAGAAGTGGCTGGTTTAATCCAAACATACTTATCTTCTGTATAACTATGTTCTTAAATTCCAGTGTTTTTTAGTTAAAGTTTTTTTCACTGTAGTGTACTACGGCACTAAAGCACATACAAAAGTAGCAGTGTCGTGTTTCCGTTAATACAAATGCATAGGGCCCCACGTCCATCCGAAAAGCAACTGTATGTGTTCTAATTCGGTAATATCAAGAACCAATTCGAATATCACGTCGTTTTGGTGACTGATAGCAATTGCACAAAAGTTTTGTCTTGTGGTTAGGGTTAACCTAAATATGAATATACGCTTGAACACAACAACACAAATTGACCATTGTGGACAGAGATTGAGCACATTTTAAACAGGAAGAGGAAAGATGGTAGGAAGATTAGGGTTTGAAGGTCCGTCGATATAGAGGAAATTAGAGATGCACTATCTCGGTAGGTTTCAAGGACAGGAAAGAAAATCGGGTGAGCCCTTCTCAAAGGAAACCTTCCGGCATTTGTCTCGAGCTAGTTAGATAAAGAATGTTGAAGATTAGATGGGTAGATCACATAACTAATGAGGAAGTATTGAATAGGATTGGGGAGAAGAGAAGTTTGTGGCACAACTTGACCAGAAGACGAGATCGGTTGGTAGGACATGTTCTGAGGCATCAAGGGATCACCAATTTAGTATTGGAGGGCAGCGTGGAGGGTAAAAATCGTAGAGGGAGACCAAGAGATGAATACACTAAGCAGATTCAGAAGGATGTAGATTGCAGTAGGTACTGGGGGATGAAGAAGCTTGCACAGGATAGAGTAGCATGGAGAGCTGCATCAAACCAGTCTCAGGACTGAAGACCACAACAACAACAGTTAGATAAATCACGGAAAATCTAAATTTAGGAGGCCTGACGCAGATCTGAACCATTATCCTCATGGACGCGAGTCCACTGTGTGAACCACTGCGTCACGTACCACCACATATGCCCATCGCAGGAGTTTCATCGTGCGCCAAAATCAAGACCGACTTGTAGCGGCGTAGTTAGCCCGACACCCCCGGGGGTGTCGGTTAGCCTGTCAGAATACTACATGGAGAACACGAGTTTAACTCCTCGAAACTGCCAAAGACTTTTCATGAACAGGAGTTCTGGAGAAGCACGCACTCAGCATCGTAAGGGCTACTTACAAGCTACGTGATGGAGGAAAATAGAATGAGGTTTGGAAAAACCGAGATTAACGATACTGACGAACAGTCACGTCATGGGTGTAAGACGATACAGCGTCCTGTCGGCACTGAAAGAGTAATCGTAGAGTTCATTTTTTAATTGCTGAATACCAGTGCTTACAGGACGTCCAGCCACGTTGAAGCGTAGTCTTATGTAGTTACGTCGTTACGAACATTTCAACGGCGTAGGTATCGAATTTTTCATCGGAGTTTTTGTCTACCTCATCAGCCAAACGGAAGAGCAAATCTTAGCTAAAGCCAAGGAGTTGTCATTGTTGGCAACATTCATGTGGGATCCATTCGTAAAGAGAAGTGAGTACTTATAGAGATCAGCAGTGGTTCTTACTACTAGAACAGTGTTAATGCTCGGAAGAACACTGTAGCAAGGGAATTTCATACCTGTTTTCTCCCTGGGATGATGGAGAAGATTTCCAAATATGTATTGTGACTGTTGGATTTATGTATACTGTCTCAAATACCTGTTCTCTGTTCCTCGTAGGGAATACTAATTGAGAAGCTAATTCAGTATTCAAAGTGAATGGACACTGATGCGTTCAGTGGCCGTGGACATCGTAGAGTCCCCGTTCTTCATGGTAAATATGAAGAAACTATCACTAGCAAAGATATGTACGGCACACTGAGAGTCTGTTGTGAGAGCACTATCTGTAGCAACACGAAGAGACTGACAGTTCCCATACTTCCATGCCCTTAGCTATTCTTTTCTACATCTTACACTACTCACCATTCTGCATTACAGTGCCTACAGTCAGTGATGGAACAGTTTCCTCAGATCATAACAGTAAACGGCTCTAATGAATTGCATAAACTGACATAAGAAAACATTAGCGCACAGTGAAACTACACCGAGTAAGTTAGTGACATGAGTGTTGGAAGGTTTGAGTTGCTTTGCTGAGAACTGGTCTTGGGGAGGGGGGGGGGTGGAGGGGAGGGAGAGGATGGTTGATGGAAGGTGGTTCAAAAATGGTTCAAATGGCTCTGAGCACTATGGGACTTAACAACTGTGGTCATCACTCCCCTAGAACTTAGAACTACTTAAACCTAACTAACCTAAGGACATCACACACATCCATGCCCGAGGCAGGATTCGAACCTGCGACCGTAGCAGTCGCGCGGTTACGGACTGAGCGCCTAGAACCGCTAGACCACCGCGGGATGGAAGATGCTTGGAGTAGGAGGAGGACGGACGAGGGAAGGTTTCGATGTCTTACGCATAAAATTGATAGATTGTAAGCATGATTCAGACTTCGGTCGATTCTATGATACTAAGGTGGCCCTATGGGCTCTGTCTGTTTCCTCAAGCGGAACTACCAACACAATGGATTTGTAATTAAAGCATGTACAATGAAGAGCGAACGGAACTGGTACACCTGCCTAATATCATCTAGGGCCTCCACGACCAACACGACGTGGCGTGGACTCGACTACTGTCAGAAGTAGTGCTGGAGGAAATTGACACCACGAATCCTGCAGGGCAGCGCATAAATCCGTAAGAGTACGAGGGAGTGCAGATCTCTACTGAACAGCACGTTGCAAGACATCCAAGATATGCTCAATAATGTTCATGACTGGGGAGGTTTGAGCCCAGTGGAAGTGCTTAAACACATAAGAGTGTTCCTGGAGCCATTATGTAGCAATTCTGGACGTGTGGGGTGTCGTATTGCCCTGCTGGAATTGTCCAAGTCCATCGGAATGCACATTGGACATGAATGGGTCCAGCTGAGCATACAGGATGCTTACGAATGTGTCATCATTCAGAGTCGTATCTAGACGTATCAGGGATCCCATATGATTCCTGCTGCACACGCCCCACACCATTACAGAGCATCCACCAGCTTTAACAGTCCCCTGCTGACATGTAGGGTCCGTGAATTCATGAGGTTGTTTCCATACCCGTACACTTTCATCCGCTCGATACAATTTGAAACGAGAGTCGTCCGACCAGGCAACGTGTTTCCAGTCATCAACAGTCCAATATGGGCGTTGATGGGCCAAGGCGAAGCGTAAAGCCTTGTGTCGTACAGTCATCAAGGGTACACGAGTGGGCCTTCTACTCCGAAAGCCCATATCGATGTTGTTTCGTCAAATCGTTCGCACACTGACACTTGGTGATGGCCCAGCAGTGAAATCTGCACCAATCTGCGGAAGGGTTGCACATCTGTCACGGTGAACGATTCTCTTCAGTCGTCGTTCGTTCCGTTCTGGCAGCATCTTTTTCCGGTCGCAGCGATGTCGGAGATTTGATGTTCTACTCGATTTCTGATATTCACGGAACACTCGTGAACTGGTCGTACTGGAAAATTCCCACTTCATCGCTACCTCGGAGATACTGTGTCCCATCGCTCGTGAGCCGACTATAACACTTCGTTCAAACTCATTTAAATCCTGATAACCCGCCATTGTAACAGTAGCGACCGATCTAACAACTACGCCAGATACTTGTCTTATAAGGTGTTGCCGACCCCAGCGCCGTATTCTGCCTGTTTACATATCTCTGTATTTGAATATGCATGCCTATACCAGTTTCTTTAACGCTTCAGTGTATTTCTCATTCCACCTACATAATGACTGGAGCAGACAAAAATATAATGCATAAATTGCATATCCAGACAAACAAATGATTAGAATTTCACTTTCAGAACAAGAGAAAGAGTTTCACAATTTGAGCAGGTTAATAGAGCGTCATAGGGAAGCTAGAAAAACAGAAAAGGAAAATGCTAAGGCTCAGTCCAAATATAGTGGGCGACAGTGAAGTGAAATGGAAGGAGGACAAGGATTTCTGGTCAGACGAGTATAGGGGAACATCAACAGTTCCAGGAAAAGGTATAATTGGAGTAGGATTCGTTATGAATAAGAAGGTAGAGCAGAGAGTGAGTTACTGTGAACAGTTCAGTGATACGTTATTCTGATAAGAATTAACGGAAAATCAACACCAAGAACAAAACTTCAGAATACGTGCCGACGTCGCAAGCAGAAGATGAAAGAGAAAGTATATGAGGATATTACACGGGTAATTCAGTACGTACAGGGAGATGAAAATCTAATAGTCGTATGGGTTCGGCATGCTGTTGTATAGGAGGCAGTAGAAGAAAGGGTTACGGCAGCATATGGTCTTGGTAGTGGAAACGAGAAAGGAGAAAGACTAATTGAGTTCTGCATTAAATATTAGTTAATAATAGCGACCACTCCGTTCAAGAATCACGAGAGGAGGAGGAACAATTGAAAACGGCCGGGAGATACGGGAACATTTCAATTAAATTGCATAAAGGTCAGGAAGAGATTCCGAAACCAGTTACTGGAATGTAGAGCGTACGAGGAGGAGATATAGATTCAGATCACAATTTAGCAATGATGAAGAATAGATTGAAGTTTAAGGTACTAGTCAGTAAGAGTCAGAGTGCAAACAAGTCGGATATGGAAGCACTAAGAAATGAAGAGATACATTTGCAGTTCCCTGAGGATATAAACAATGCGATAATGAATATCTCAGTAGGCAGTTCAGTTGAAGAGAAATGTACATCCCTAAACAGGACCATCACAGAAGTTGGAATGAGAACCATGGGTACAACGAAGACAACTACGAAGAAACCATGGATAGTACATGAAACACTTCAGCTGATCGACGAAAGAAGAAAGTGCAAAAATGTTCCAGAATTCAGGTATACAGAGAAACAAGTCACTTCGGAACGAAATGATTAGAAATTGTAAGGAAGCTAAGGCGAAAAGGCTGTATGGAAAGTGTGAAAAAATCGAAAAGGAAATGATTGTCGGGAGGACGGATTCTGCATATAGGAAAGTCAAAACGACCTTCGGTGCAATTAATAGCTGGGGCGGTAAGATTAAGAGTTCACTGTGAAATTCCACTCTTAAATGCAGAGGAGAGAGCAGATATGTCGAAAGAGTACGTTGAAGGCCTCTGTAAGGAAGAAGACTTATCGGATGTCATGACAGAAGAAGAAACAGGAGTCGGCGGGAAGAGATAGGGGACCCACTATCACGATCAGGGTTCAAAAGACCTTGGGCAGAAGGGATAGATAACAGACCATCGGAATTTCTAAAATCACTGGGGGAAGTGACAACGAAACGACTGTTGACGTTGGTATGTGGAATGTAGGAGACGGAAGATATAACATCAGACTTTCGGAAAAACAGCAAGAGGTATCGCACAATCAGCTTAACAGCTAACGAATTCATGCTAGTGACAAGAATAATATGCAGAAGAATGGAAGAGAAGATTGAGGATCTGTTAGATGACGATCAGTTTGGCTTTAGGAACGGCAAAAGGACCAGAGAGGCAGTTCTGATATTTCGGTTGGTAATGGAAGCACTATTGATGAAAAACTGAGAAACGTTCATAGGATTTATCGACCTGGACAAAAATTTAGACTGTGTACAATGGAGCAAGGTATTCGAAATTCTGGGAAAAATAGCGGTAAGCTATAGGGAAAGGTGGGTAATATGCTATATGTACAAGAACTAAAAGGGAACTATAGGAGTGAAGGTGGAAAAGGAAATGCTCATATTACAACATGGTGTAAGGTAGGGATGTAGTCTTTCGCCCCTACTGTTCAATCTGTACATCGAAGAAGCAATGATGGAAATAAAAAAAGGTTGAAGAGTGGAATCAAAATTGTAGTGATAGGATATCAGTGATACGATTCGCTGACGACATTGCTATACTGAGAGAAGTGAGGACGAATTACACGCTCTTCTGAATGGAATGAACAGTCTTATGAGTACAGAATATGGATTGAGAGTAAATAGAAGAAAGATGAAATTAATGAGAAGTCGCAGAAATGACAATAGTGTGAAACTTAGTATAACTTGGGATCATGAAGTAGAAGATGTTATATAATTCTGCTACCTAAGCAGCAAAATAACCCATGATGGATGAAATAACGAGGACATAGAAAGCAGACTACCACTGGCAAGAAAGGCATTCCTTGTCAAGAACATTCTGCTAGTATCAAACATAGATCTTAACTTGATGAAAAAATTCCTGAGAATTTATGTTGGGAGCACAGCATTGTATTTTTGTGAGACATGGGCGGAACAGAAGAGAACTGACGCCTTTGAGATGTGGTGCTTCAGAAGAATGTTGAAAATTAGGTGGACTGTTAAGGTTCTCTGCAGAATCGGCAAGGAAAGAAGTATATGAAAACACTGACAAGAAGGATGGCCAGGGCGATAGGACATCTTTAAGACATCGGGGGATAACTTCCATGGCGATAGAGGAAGCTGCAGAGGGTGAAAACTGTGGACGAAGACAGAGATTTTAATACATTCAGCAAATAACTGAGACGTAGGGTGCAAGTGCTACATTGAGATGAAAGGATTGGCACTGGAAGGAATTCGTGATGGGCCACAACAAACCAATGAGAAGATCGTCGAAAAGAAACTGAGGGATATCGTGCCAAATTCTGTCCAATTGGAACGTTAGGTCGTCAAAAACACAATGTGGTTGGAGGGCTCTGCTCATAATGCTCCAAAAGGTTTCAATTGGGGAGATATGTGGCGACTTCGCTGGCCAAGGTAGGTTTGGCAAGCACCTTGCTGAAATGTAAGCCCAGGATAACTTGCCATGAAGTTCAACAAAACCGGACGTCCACGTATCGCTGTGTTGCAAAGTTCTCGCGGATCACAATTGGACGGGTTCTGCAATGAATTCAAATGGAACTGTGGACAGTCACTCACGGTTGTCGGACTTTATGGCGGTCGACAGTCAGATTGGTATCCCACCGCTTCGGCCTGAAGCCTCATTGGCTTTAGTAGAATTGTCTTCAGTGATTAGTCCCGTTTCGAGCTGTCCCTAGATGATCGGGAAGACGTCTCCAGAGACGCCACGGACAGGGATCGTATACCATCCTGACTTTTGACCGCCGTGCGCCCTGACAACCGGGAGTGATGGCCTGGGTTACAATTTCTTTTCAGCCTTTGGTTGTCATCCGTGGCACTCTTTCAGTACAATTGTACGTCGACGATATTCCAAACCCCTTTTTATTGCCCTTCATGGCAAGGCATCCTGAGCTTACATTTCAGTAAAATAATGCCTGCCCGCCCACGGCAGGAGTTTCTACAGCTCGTCTTCGTGCTTGCAAAACCATAGCCTGGCCAGCAAGGTTGCCGAATCTCTCCACGTTTGGAACATTATGAGCAGATGAAGATGGTATCTGTTCCCGAAAGAACAGATACTATTGATGATCGTGCAGCTTCACTATAATGAAATGGTAATTAAATCGAAACCCTTAGCTGCTGACAGGTGTTGTTGATACACATTAATGGGGACAGCTGAAAATGTGTGTCCCGACCGGCACAGATACCATATTCATATAGTTAAAGGCTACCCGGCCATTGACCTTCTTCTGTGCGAATGCAATTCTGTGCCCTAACTCTTACGGGACTGTTCAACTTAGTCTGGCGCGAGTAATGAGTGAATCGGCCAATATCTATTAGGAGTACTACGAATGTAGGTTGTGGACAGTTGGGAATGTGGGTCTCGCGGGAGGCGTGCAAGGGATAAATCCCTGCAGTCGCACTATCCTCTGTGCCCACGGTGGCTCAAATGGTTCAAATGGCTCTGATTACTATGGGACTTAACTTCAGAGATCGTGAGTCCCCTACAACTTAGAACTGCTTGAACCTAACTAGCCTAAGGACATCACACACATTCATGCCGGAGGCAGGATTCGAACCTGCGACCGTAGCGGTCGCGCGGTTCCAGATTGTACCGCCTAGAGCCGCTCGGTCACCCCGGCTGGCTTGGTGGCTCAGATGGATAGTGTTTGCTATGTAAGCAGGAGATCCAGGGTTCGAGTGCCGGTGGGGGAACACATTTTCAGCTGTCCCCATTGATGTATATCAACAACATGTGTCGGCAGCTAAGGGTTTCGATTTAATTATCATTTCATTATGTGCCGATTTTGACGATATAACACGCCAATATGCCAGACTTTGACACGGTATCCCTCAGCAGGACATCGACAAATCTGCCAGTCAATGCTAAACCGAATACCTGCTTGCATAAGGGGCCAGAGATGGATCAAAGCGTTAGTGACTTGCTCAATACGTGAAGCTCTCTCTCTTCAATAAATCATCCAGTTTTTCTGCTATTGCAAACATTTGTTTGTCTGTAAACGTACATCACATCTTCCTATTTCGATCGCATTCAGATAATTCCTTTGTGAAGAGTGGTTTTATTTTCCTTTTTTTTTTGTCTTAGAGTGTCTACTCTGCAAGTTAGTATGAAGGGTGTAAAATTTAAGTTGACAAAACAGAATAACTCGAAAAATAAGCTTCACACGTAAAAATGTGTAGAATCCAAAGCTGATTATTTTCGAGAGGGACATCTGCTGGTGGTAAAGTTAGCCCGCCACCCCAGCCCCCTGGGGGTGGGGTAGGAGGCACCTTTAAACTTTCAAATGGGAGCCGCCATTTTTTTTAAATTACAGAATCAGATTCTACTTGAAGAACTACATACATTTTGTCTTAAATATTTGTTTTGATTCTTGGCAGTTAGCGTTGTAATTCAACAAAGTCCATGTTCGAATTTTTGAATGGAAAATGGTTACGGATAAATAAAAAATACTTCTTTACTTCGTAAATTTTGATTCGCTAAAACTAAAACTCTCCCTCTCTCCCCATAGGGTGGGGTTTGAGAGAGGGGAATTAGAGTTTTACAAATCCGTGTTTAAGACAAAATGTACGTGGTTTTTTTAGGTAGAATCTGATTCTGCAGTACAAAATAGGGGGTTCCCATTTGAAATTTTAAAGTTACTTCCCTCCTCACCTCTAGGGAGCTGGGGTGGCGGGCTAATTTTAGGACCAGCAGATGCCCCCCTTGATAATAATTAACTTTGGATTATACACATTTTTTCGTGTGAAGCTTATTTCTCGAGCTATTTTGGTTTGTAAATTTGAAATTTACTCCCTGTATAGTGCGTGACGAAGAGTACATCGTACGGTTGTTATGGATTTCTTGCTGTTGCATACAAGTACTGAGTCATGGAAAAATGGCTGCCTTTAAGCCTGCGATGATCCTTATCGAGGCATTCGATAGTAGCAGCAAATTTGTCACACGATCGTCCTAGATTACTGGGTCTCTAAATTTATCTAAGAATGTTTCACGAG
This sequence comes from Schistocerca serialis cubense, assembly GCF_023864345.2. NCBI lineage: Eukaryota > Metazoa > Arthropoda > Insecta > Orthoptera > Acrididae > Schistocerca > Schistocerca serialis. Next base: position 602,447,209 of record NC_064642.1, on the reverse strand, counting down.
AACAACGCCATGTTTCTTTCAGACTCCTCTATCAGTCGCACGCTCACCTGTGTAACCCTTTCGTATGGTCTGTACCGGTCCTTTGCAGCTCCAGCGTGGAGTATCTGAATTCATAGTTCGCTCTCATTCCTACCTTCTAAGGACACCACACGTAGGAGAACTTCTCAAGAACTGGTCTGACTAATATCTACTTCATTTACAGATACACTGTGTTTTCCCGTAACCTTTCTAACAAATCAAAGACTTTTGATCGTCTACAGATGTCATGTCGCTTCTTTTCACTGCACTTAAAATGTGTGTGGTCCAGATAATCAATGCTAATGTATGTTATGAAATTATCTTGTATGCATCCACATTTAAAGAGGCCGATATTAATTACAATAAGTGGAAGTATTCACTGTTTTACATTTCCTTTCTATAGTCCAACTACACTACGGGCCATTAAAGATGCTACACCAAGTAGAAATACAGATGATAAACGGGTTTTCATTGGACAAATACATTATACTATAACTGATATGTGATTACATTTTCACACAGTTTGGGTGCATAGATCCTGAGAAATCAGTACCCACAACAACAACCTCTGGCCATAATAACGGCCTTGATACGCCTGGGCATTGAGTCAAACAGAGCTTGGATGGCGTGTACGGTTACAGCTGCCCATGCAGCTTCAACACGATACCACAGTTCATCAAGAGTAGTGAATGGGGTATTACGACAAGCCAGTGGCTCGGCCACCATTGACCGGATGCTTTCAATTGGAAAAAGATATGGGGAATGTGCTAGCCAGGGCAGAAGTCGAACATTTTCTGTATCCAGAAAGGCCCGTACAGGACCTGCAACATGCAGTCGTTCATTATCCTGCTGAAATGTAGGGTTTCGCAGGGATGGAATGAAGGGTGGAGCCACGGGTCGTAACACATCTGAAGTGTAACGTCCCTTTTCAAACTGTCGTCAATGCGAACAAAAGGTGATAGAGATGTGTAGCCAATGGCACCCCATACCATCAAGCCGCTTGATACACCAGTATGGCGATGACGAATACACGATTCCAATGTGCGTTCACCGCGATGTCGCCAAACACGAATGCTGTAAACAGAACCTGTATTCATCGAAAAACATGACGTTTTGCCATTCGTGCACCCAGGTTCGTCGTTGAGTACACCATCGCAGGCGCTGCTGTCTGTGATGCAGCGTCAAGGTTAACCGCAGCTATGGTCTCCGAGCTGATACTCCAAGCTGCTGCAGACGTCGTCGAACTGTTCGTGCAGATGGTTGTTGTCCTGCAAACGTTCCCATCTGTTGACTCAGGGATCGAGACGTGGCTGCACGATCCGTTACAGCCATGCGGATAAGATGCCTGTGATCTCGACTGCTAATGATACGACGCCGTTGGGATCCAGCACGGCGTTCCGTATTACTTTTCTGAACCCATCGATTCCATATTTTGCTAACAGTCATTGGATCTCTACCAACGAGAGCAGCAATGTCGCGATACGATAAACCGCAATCGCGAAAGGCTACAATCCGACCTTTATCAAAGTCGGAAACGTGATGGTACGTCTTTATCCTTCTTAAACGAGGCATCACAACAACGTTTCACCAGGCAACGCCGGTCAACTTCTGTTTGTGTGTGGGAAATCGGTTGGAAACTTTCCTCATGTCAACACGTTGTAGGTGTCGCCACCGGCGCCAACCTTGTGTGAATGTTCTGAAAAGCTAATGATTTGCATATCACAGCATCTTATTCCTGTCGGCTAAATTTCGCGTCTGTGGCACGTCATTGTCGTGGTGTAGGAACTTTAATTGCCAGTAGTGTACCATACTTCCCCGTGGACATCCTGACAGCAGCGGCTCATCGTATGTGACAATTCTTTTATGTATACTCATGTAGACTTATCATACCAATGATCCTGTAACACTTCACTGAGACAGTATTTTCGATTTTACTTAAAATATATGTAGTAAGTTTAATAAAACTGTAGGATGTTGAAACGTTCCTGATAGAACAGGAAATGTCGAATTGACCCTAGACATGCTTTTACAGTACATTAGCCCACAGATGAAAAGTATGTTTCTCAGTTAATTTCTATCGAATGGTACGCACGAGTAAAGTGTCACCTTTATGTAACGCCTGTTAAGTATTCCACAGTCTCTCGTCAAGTAATCAGCTCCTCTGTCGTCTGAACTTGGGGAGTGACTAAGGCAATCAGAGGAGAAAGTAGCGGCGGTGTTGCATAATGCAAGCCTGTAAGCGAAGGCCCAGCAAAGGGCTTAGATCGTTTGAAGGTAGCGCTTCCGCATCTAATTCGAAGCCTTAAGTTCTGCGAAAAGCCTTCTTTGATAGCCAGAATTAGCGTCAGCGATTGCATGCTCATCAAACGGTAGTGTTAGTTTACAAAACATGCCGAACCATCAGGGAGGAGTGGAAATCCAAACCCGTCAAACAAGTAGCATTGTGAACTGATAACGAAATCGTTTCTAGGAATACTGCCACAACCTACTACCAAAAAATTATGTCTTTAGTCATTTCTGCTCTTTCTATCATTTCTGCTCTTTCTACATACAATATCTTTGCAGATAATGTTGGTAATGACCTGAAAATCACCGAAATAAATCGTATAAAGCACATCCGCGGGAATACGAAAGGAGAAAGCTACTACGCCACACAATTGACACAGTTTCAAAAAATATGTGAAATAATTTCTATTGAAACCACATTCGTACCCAGGAGAATTCTCCCAAAGATTACGACCAACGTACAGTACAATGTTAGCGTGGGTAGAAACTAATCATTCCTTGTTTGAGTGCATTCCTGATTTGATGAGGGTGTGTTTCACGTGCGAGATTTTAATGAGCGTAGCTGCCAGTTTTAATAAGTCATAGTTAATCACCAAAGGAGATGAAAAATATTCCTTTATCACGAGCAGTTTCAGCTTTTGACCGCCATCAGGTATCCCGTATTCCAAAGGAAAGAATAAATGAAATGCAGTCCGTATTTAACTTTCATTATAATACCATCTTGTGAACAAGCTCAGCAAAACTCAAAAAAGAAGGTGTCACATATGTAAAAAACATTTAAAAGAGCGTACTTGCAATTTAAAACATATGGCGCCAATTAGCTTCATCTCCATCATAATTCACTGAAAATAAAATTAGCCGCGCGGGATTAACCGAGCGGTCTGAGGGGCTGCAGACATGGACTGTGCGGCTGGTCCCGCCGGAGGTTAGAATCCTCCCTCGGGCATGGTTGTGTGTGTTTGTCCTTAGGATAATTTACGTTAAGTAGTGTGTAAGCTTAGGGACTGATTACATTAGCAGTTAAGTCCCATAAGATTTCACACATATTTGAACATTTTTTTGACATTTGGCTCCATGGCTTCGTGAACTCTGCGCCGCACTCGAAACCTTCCATCAGCTCTTACAACTGTTTCGTGTGTTACGTGTTGTCATGAAGTAAAGTATATAGCATTTACAATAATAAAATGTACCGAACACAGTCTACCATTTCACAGAGTAATATCCTTATGATTTTAAATTTTATACAGGTTACTGTATGTGACTCTGAGCATTTGTGACAGTCATAAGAAAAAAACTTAATGATATATACGTTTTGTGCAAAGCATCTTTTGTGAATTATAACAGTATTAAAATGAATAGTGGCTTACATTTATTGATTGTTTTATACGTGAAATAATCTACTTACGTCTTGTATGAACAAAGTTTTCGACGTATCGCGACTTTAGTATTAATGTAGGTGAGGTACAAGCTGAATGTTGACTGTACAGAATAAGATGAGAAAGGGAGAAAGGGTTATTACAATAATTAGAGGACAAAATTGGCGTTGTCGACCTACCTTCAACACGACCAGGCATAATGGAGGAAAATTTTTCTCGTCAGAATGAACTTTGTAATAATAATAATAATAATGACAATTAAAGAAACTTGTGTAGCATTTCATAGTCTGCTACTGAATGACGATAGCTTCGATTTTAGAACATGCTAACTTCAGGCTATGACAGTAGGGGCCGATCCACTGCACGAATATTTGCTTATCTTCTTCTTCTTCTTCTTCTTCTTCTTCTTGTGGATTATCTACGGCTGACGCCACTTCTCCGCACCCCGCCGCCAACTTCTTCTGCCTTGACATTCCTCAACGTTCATCTTCCTTGCTTCCATTGCCTTCTACACATCATTATGCCAGTTGCGTGATGACCTTCCTCTGGGATGGTATTCATCGTGGTATCCTATTTGGTATCGTACCGTAATTCATCCTTTCACATCGCCAAACCTTACTCATCAACTGTTTTCCGCTCCGTACAAAACTACACTTTGTACTATACTGTTATACATTCTCTTCTTCGCTGTTCTTTTTATCTTTTTGCACTACAGAACAGAGTTCACTGCCCTTGTTACAGCATGACCTTCATTAACCTTACTGGTGATTTTGTCATTTCTTGCTCTGTGTTTATTAAATAATGCTCCAACATATTTTGCCTTATCCATATCTACAATTACTTCTACATATACCTCCAAATTATTTACAGTTTTCTTTCGAGTTGCCAAGTACTCACACTTCTTCATGTTCATTGTCATGACAGCCTTATTGTATTCTTCTTTAAGCTTTCTTATCACACAGCTCAGATCGTCCTCATCTTCTACTCACTACAATCTGGTCATCAGCAAAATGTCTTGTTGTCATCTACTGACACTCCAATTACCTGACATTTCCTACGCCAATTCTGCAGGATTTCTCCTAGATGCAACCTAAAAAGGGTCGGTAGAAGCCCACATCTCCGTCACAGACACTTACTCACCTCGAATTCTTCTGTAGAATTATTCCCAGTCTTACTCTCACTGTGTCCATATAATTTCATAACAGCCTACGGCCATATTTGATCGATCTCTATCTCTTGTTTGTTGGTGGGTACATTATCATACCCTCTCTCTAGGTCAATCAGTGCAACGTGCGTCTCCGGTCCAAACATTGCGCGTTTTTACATATTAGTTTCACTGTCAAGATGGTGTCCATTACCAATGTTCCTGCCCGAAATCCTGCTTGCTCTTCCTGCTGCTTTTCACTTGTTTCTTTCTCTATTAGGTCTTTCAGCATCTTCGAGGATAGTCTTCAAACGCAAGGTATCACTGCCAGTCCCCTATAATTATCTGAGTCGTTACGAGACCATTTGTTATGCACAGGTCTTATGTAATATGTTTTCCGTTTCGATGGAGCATCGACTCCATTTAACACTCTTTCAAACACCCCCCCCCCCCCCCCCCCCCACCGTAGCATTTCCAACAATTTCGGTGCACCGAACTTCACCAGCTCTTGATATATTGATCCACATCCTAGTGCCTTCTGCACTTTACAGCTCCTTACAGCCTGCTGAACAACTTTTATACCAAAACGTAACTATTCCTGCTGCATCCTCACCTCAGAGCTATGCGAAAACTCAGGCCGATTTTCCTGGAATGAATCCTTCATATACGTTGTCTATTGACCATGACTAATATTATAGTCACTAACTTACACTCGCATTGACTTGATTCTTCTCCATGCCTCATCACTACAAGCCCCACCAATCATCCTCTTTAAGTATTCAAATTTGTCTTTCCACGCCTCGTTTTTCCTTTTTAATACTTTCCTTTTTATTTCTCTATTTAGTATCCTATATCTGTTTCTATTCTGACTGTCATTTACAATAAGGAACGTCAAACAAGCTTCTTGTTTTCCTTTCCATCATCTTCCCTATTTCTGAATCACGCCTAAATTGTTTCTTCTTCTTGCATTGTTCGAGGGCTTCTTTCGCTGATTCATCTAGGACCTTCTTTATATGCTCATATTCCTCTTCTACTGCTTTCTCTGCACTCATTAAATGGTTTCCCAGTTGCTGTAGGCGTAAGTACTTAGCACTATCTTCCCTTAAACTGTCCAACTTATACCTTATGATCTCAGGCTGATCAGTACGTTGCTAACTGTTCTGTTTGACACTGCTTCTAAAAGTATACGGAATATACGTTTTTTATTACACCAGATGACGGTCACTTCCACAATCTGTTTCCCTTCTAATTCTGACACCCTGAATTTTTTAATTAGTATTTTTCCTCAAGATTAGATAATCAGCAATTGGTGTCAACCCTGTTGTTTGGTTATAGCACATAAATTTATGTACATCCTTGTTAGCAAGGAGTGTGTTTTCCACTCGTAATTAATATTGTTCCAATAAATCCATCAACCTCTTCCCACACTCATTCCTAAGAACCTCCCTATACGTATTTAAGCTTGTACCAATAAGGATATTTCGTTCACTTACCCTTTTCCTGGTAAAAAAATAATAACATAAAATTTAAAAAATGTAAGCAGGTGATCCCGGGTTCGAGTCCCGCTCGGGGCACACATTTTCACCTTTCCCCGTTGATATATATCTACGCCCGTCGGCAGCTGATGGTATTTGTATATAATTCTAATTTATTCACATTTAGGGTTTCCGTGTTTGCCCTAAACCACACGAGGCAGATGTCCTTCGAAAGGGCACAATCGATTTCATTACTTATCCTTGAAACTGTTAGAGCTTGTCGACGGGTCTCTATAAACACTAACCTTCCTTCTTTGTTTTCTTCCAAGCAGTGAGTGGTTGTGTGTTGCACACGCCTTCGGGCTTTACTATTAGTGAACCGGTGCTGGTGGTTCAAGCGACTGTGCCTACTTCCTGCTTTAGAGCAATGGCAGGCACCGGCAAATACTTGGTGATCACGGCTGAGGAGGTGGCGTACATCAGGAAGCAGGTGGGCACCAACGAGGAGGACATCAAGACGGCTGTGACGTCACCACGAGGATGCAGACACACTTACCTGACGCCGTAGGTCAGTACACATGAGGTCATACAACATGTCTCGATAATGTGTGTACCTTATCGTAACTGGTGTAACTACTGAGATGTAATGCATTTGTCCATCCAAATGTTTTTTGTCTCTTCCATTAGCAGATCTGGAACAGCATTGATCTATCATTGTTGTGTTTTACATTCCATCCAGATTACTTCACATTTTGCAAGAGTAAATGTAATTGAACTACACTTGATGTGGACGAAGTTTCTAGACTGAAGTTTTCGCTCTGCAGCGGAGTTTGCGCTGATACGAAACTTCCCGGGATTTTAGAAACGACTGATAAAATTTTTATTGGTAACATTGGAAAAGAAGGATATAGTTCCATACACAGCTTGACAAGAAAGTAATAACTATCTGTGTTCGTTTCAAGTGTGCTTGTGTATCAGTGCTTCAACGTCTCCATTTTAATTTACGAAAAATATTGAGTTTCGATGTTTAGCTTTACATTTTGTTCTTAAGTTTTGTGTCCCCATTTCACTAGGTTGCCCTTTAGTAGTAAGGAATGCTTCGATGTGCAACTGCTCTATTTTATCTTCTATTCTGCATACTATGTCTAGCAGCAAAAACTCGCATCTACAGCATAAGGTATTGATTTTGGGTCCATACAACGAACTTAATGACCCACATATCAGCCAAAACTAAAAAATTACGTCGTTCCATAACTGTTCTAATGTCAGAAATTGTTCATGGTAAAACTACCGTCAATCTAAGAATGAATGACAGACGCAGTAAACTTGCCTGGCTTTTTCACAACATTATGTGCTTATTAGTCGCTTCAGTGAGATGTGACACATTCTATTACTTCAGGCCATAAATGTAAATTTATTAGGCTGACTATGATGTACACATCCTTCACATGAGCGATGACGTGTTCGGTTTCCTGTAACGTTAATATCATTACAAAAATCTACCTTCTTATTCGCTATGTGTTCTAGACGACTCCCTCATAGAGCGGATGTACATCAAGTACAAGCCCAGCCTGGAGAGCGTCAAACTGGGATTAGACGCATACTTCTCCCTCAAAAATAGAATTACCGAGTTCCTAATAAACAGTGATCAAGGGAAATCGACATCGAGTTTTCAGTGGAGCTCCTGTGAGTTGCACTTACATTTAGCAGTTGTTTCAGTGCTTTTGTGCTCTTTATTGTAATGGATGAAGAACTCTACACAGCACATACCTCAATGTTTAGACCCTAACCACGTGTAAACGTATGTTACATAATATTATATTTTCCAAGAGAGCAGTGGAGTCGTTTGTGCAACTAAAATATAATTTAGTCATTCCCAATTGCGAACAAATAAAAAATCACCTGTAAATTTTACAAAATGTTTAACCTATAATTCATCGGATGTTTTTAAACTTGTGTTTCAGTGTCGCAGTGTTCGATATTCTTGTTAGGCTGCTTGGCCATTTAAAAATTCGCTAAGTGAAACGCACCTTTATAATCATTTAATAGTATTATGGGTTCAGTAGAGATACACACTAAACGAATACTTTACTGCCGTCACCTAGAATTTAGACAGTTTACGTGCTTTGAATATCTTAATAAGTTCAGTGCCGCATTCTTACTTTGTACATTTATTCTTCACTATTGGTGATAGGCACACTCACTTTTTGGGCACACTTCATTGCCTGTCTTGTTATTGTTACGTAAAACGATCTGACAGGTACGGACGGCAATAAACTCACAGACCCGAAGACACGTTTTCCCACTGCATTCTCAACGACATTTGTTCTCTATCAACCAGCTGTGTGGTGTGTCTTAGACCACATATAGTGCTTTATTGAATTCTTGCTTTCAAACTTATCAGTATGTATCACTTAATGATGAACCCTCAAGTAAACTGAAATACCATTTTCAGTTTAGTTTTTCGTTATATATACTCTACTACACATACAATTTATAGTAACGTGTAAAACGTGGTTTTGTGCAACTGTTTTCTTATTATATGTGTGTTTAGATCAAAGATGTAATTTTTAATTTTTGTTGTTGATGATGTTGTTGTTGTGGTCTTCAGTACTGAGACTGGTTTGATGCAGCTCTCCATACTACCCTATCCTGTGCAATCTTCTTCATCTCCCAGTAGCTACTGCAAAATACATCCTTCTGAATCTGCTTAGTGTATTCATCTCATGGTCTCCCTCTACGATGTTTACTCTTCAGGCTGCCCTCCAATACGAAATTGGTGGTCCCTTGATGCCTCAGAACATGTCCTACCAACCGAACCCTTCTTCTAGTCAAGCTGTGCGACAAATTACTCTTCTCACCAATTTTATTCAATTCCTCCTCATTAGTTATGCAATATACCCATCTGATCTTCAGCATTCTTCTGTAGCACCACATTTCGAAAGCTTCTATTCTCTTCTTGTCCAAACTACTTATCGTCCACGTTTCACTTCCATTCATGGCTACACTCCATACAAATACTTTCAGAAACGACTTCCTGACACTTAAATCTATACTCGATGTTAACAAATTTCTCTTCTTCAGAAACGATTTCCTTGCCATTGCCAATCTACATTTTATATCCTCTCTACTTCGACCATCATCAGTTATTTCGCTCCGCAAAAAGCAAAACTCCTTTACTACTTTAAGTCTCTCATTTCCTAATCTAATTCCCTCCGCATCACCCAACTTAGTTCGACTACATTCCATTATCGTCGATTTGCTTTTGTTGATGTTCATCTTATATCCTCCTATCAAGACCCCGTCCATTCCGTTCAACTGCTCTTCCAATTCCTTTGCTGACTCTGACAGAATTACAATGTCATCGGCGAACCTCAAGGTTTTTTTTTTTCTTCATCATGGATTTTAACACCTACACCGAATTTTTGTATTGCTTCCTTTACTGCTTGGTCAATATACAGATTGAATAACTTCGGGGAGAGGCTACAACCCTGTCTCACTCCATTCCCAACCACTGTTTCCCTTTCATGTCCCTCGACTCCTATAACTGCCATTTCATTTCTGAACAAATTGTAAATAGCCTTTCGCTTCCTGTATTTTACCCCTGCCACCTTCAGAATTTCAAAAGAGTATTCCAGTCAACACATTCACGAGCTTTCTCTAAGTCTACAAATGCAAGAAACCTAAGTTTGCCTTTCCTTAAGCTACACTACTGCCCATTAAAATTGCTACACCAAGAAGAAATGCAGATGATAAACGGGTATTCATTGGACAAATATATTATACTAGAACTGACATGTTATTAAATTTTCACGCAATTTGGTTGCAAAGATCCTGAGAAATCAGTACCCAGAACAACCACCTCTGGCCGTAATAACGACTTTCATACGTCTGGGCATTGAGTCAATCAGAGCTTGCATGACGTGTACAGCTAAAGCTGCCCATGCAGCCTCAACACGATACCACAGTTCATCAAGAGCAGTGACTGGCGTATTGTGATGAGCCAGTTGCTCGGTCACCATTGACCAGACGTTTTCAGTTGGTGAGACTGGAGAATATGCTGGCCAGGGCAGCAGTCGAACATTTTCTGTATCCAGAAAGGCCCGTACAGGACCTGCAACATGCGGTCGTGCATTGTCCTGCTGAAATGTAGGGTTTCGCAGGGATCGAATGAAGGGTAGAGCCACGGGTCGTAACACATCTTAAATGTAACGTCCACTGTTCAAATTGTCGTCAATGCGAAAAAGAGGTGACGGAGACGTGTAACCAATGGCATCCCATACTATCACGCCAGGTGATACGCCAGTGTGGTGATGGCGAATACACGCTTCCAATGTACTTTCACCGGTATTTCGCCAAACACGGATGCGACCATCATGATGCTGTAAACAGAACCTGGATACATCCGAATAAATGACGTTTAGCCATTCGAGCACCCAGGTTCGTCGTGGAGTACACCATCGCAGGCGATTCTGTCTGTGATGCAGCGTCAAGGGTAACCGCAGCCATGGTCTCCGAGCTGATAGTCCATGCTGCTGCAAACGTCGTCGAACTGAACGTGCTGATGGTTGTTGTCTTGCAAACGTCCCCGTCTGTTGACTCAGGGCTGCATACGTGGCTCCACGATCCGTTACAGCCATGCGGATAAGATGCCTGTCAGTTCGACTGCTAGTGATACGAGGCCGTTGGGATCCAGCACGGCGTTCCGCATTACCCTCCTGAACCCACCGATTCCTTATTCTGCTAACAGTCATTTGATCTCGACCAACGCGAGCAGCAATGTCGCGATACGATAAACCGGAGTCGCGATTGGCTACGATCCGACCATTATCAAAGTCGGAAACGTGATGGTATGCATTTCTCCTCCTTATACGAGGCATCAACAACGTTTCACCAGGCAACGCCGGTCAACTGCTGTTTGTGTATGAGAAATCGGTGGGAAACTTAACTCATGTCAGCACGTTGTAGGTGTCGCCTCTGGCGCCAACCTTTTGAGAATGCTCTGAAAAGCTAATCATTTGTATATCACAGCATCTTCTTCCTGTCGGCTAAATTTTGTGTCTTTAGCACGTTATCTTCGTGGTGTAGCAATTTTAATGGCCAGTAATGTATTTTCTAAGACAAGTAGCAGGGTCAGTATTGCCTCATGTGTTCCAATATTTCTACTGTATCCAAACTGATCTTCGAGGAGGTCGGTTTCTACCAGTTTTTCCATTCGTCTCTAAAGAATTCATTTTAGTATTTTAGCTGTAACTTATTAAACTAATATTTCGGTAATTTTCACATCTGTCAATACCCTCTTTCTTTGGTACTGGAATTATTATATTCCTCTTGAAGTTTGAGGGTATTTCGCCTGTCTCATACCTGTTGCTCACCAGATGGTTAGGTTTTGTCAGGGCTGTCTCTCCCAAGGCTATCAGTAGTTCTAATGGAATGTTTCCAGAATGAGATTTTCACTCTGCAGCGGAGTGTGCGCTGATATGAAACTTCCTGGCAGATTAAAACTGTGTGCCCGACCGAGAGTCGAACTCGGGACCTTTGCCTTTCGCGGGCAAGTGCTCTACCATCTGAGCTGCCGAAGCACGACTCACGCCCGATACTCCTAGCTTTACTTCTGCCAGTATCTCGTCTCCTACCTTCCAAACTTTACAGAAGCTCTCCTGTGAAACTTGCAGAACTAGCACTACTGAAAGAAAGGATATAGCGGAGACATGGCTTAGCCACAGCCTGTGGGATATTTCCAGAATGAGATTTTCACTCTGCAGCGGAGTGAGCGCTGATATGAAACTTCCTGGCAGATTAAAACTGTGTGCCCGACCGAGACTCGAACTCGGGACATTTGCCTTTTTCGGGCAAGTGCTCTACCATCTGAGCTACCGAAGCACGACTCACGCCCGGTACTCACAGCTTTACTTCTGCCAGTATCTCGTCACCTACCTTCCAAACTTTACAGAAGCTCTCCTGCGAACCTTGCAGAACTAGCACTCCTGAAAGAAAGGATATAGCGGAGACATGGCTTAGCCACAGCCCGGGGGATGTTTCCAGAATGAGATTTTCACTCTGCAGCGGAGTGTGCGCTGATATGAAACTTCCTGGCAGATTAAAACTGTGTGCCCGACCGAGACTCGAACTCGGGACCTTTGCCTCTGCGGGTAAGTGCTCTACCATCTGAGCTACCGAAGCACGGCTCACGCCCGGTACTCACAGCTGCAAGGTTCGCAGGAGAGCTTCTGTAAAGTTTGGAAGGTAGGAGACGAGATACTGGCAGAAGTAAAGCTGTGAGTACCGGGTGTGAGTCGTGCTTCGGTAGCTCAGATGGTAGAGCACTTGCCCGCGAAAGGCAAAGGTCCCGAGTTCGAGTCTCGGTCGGGCACACAGTATTAATATGCCAGGAAGTTTCTAATGGAATGTTGTTTACTCCAGGGGCCTTGTTTCGACTTAGGTCTTTCAGTGCTCTGTCAAACTCTTCACGCAGTATCATACCTCCCATTTCATCTTCATCTACATTTTCTTCCATTTCCATAATATTGTCCTCAAGTACATCACCCTTGTATAGACCCTCTGTTTACTCCTTTCACTTTTCTGCTTTCCCTTCTTTGCTTGGAACTGGGTTTCCATTTGAGCTCTTGATACTCATACAATTGGTTATCTTTTCTCCAAAGGTCTCTTTAATTTTCATGTAGGCAGTATCTGTCTTACCCCTAGTGAGATATGCCTCTACATCCTTACGTTTGTCCTCTAGCCATCCCTGCTTAGCCATTTTGCATTTCCTGTCGATCTCATTTTTGATACGTTTGTATTCCTTTCTGCCTGCTTCATTTACTGCATTTTTATATTTTCTCCTTTCATCAATTAAATTCAATATTTCTTCTGTTACCCACGGTTTTCTGCTAGACCTCGTCTTTTTACCTACTTGATCCTCTGCCACCTTCACTACTTCATCCCACAAAGCAACCCATTCTTCTTTTAATGAATTTTTCCTCCATTCGTGTCAATTATTCCCTTATGCTCTCCCTGAAACTCTCTACAACCTCTGGTATAGTCAGTTTAGCCAGGTCCCACCTCCTTAAATTCCCACCTTTTTGCAGTTTCTTCAGTTTTAATCTTCAGTTCATAACCAATAGTTTCTGGTCAGAGTCCACATCTGCCCCTGGAAATGTCTTACAACTTAAAACCTGGTTCCTAAATCTCTGTCTTACCATTATATAATCTTTGTGATACATTCTAGTATCTCCAGGCTTCTTCCAGGTATACAACCTTTTTTCATAATTCTTGAACCACGAGTTAGCTATGTTTAATTTATGCTCTGTGCAAAATTCTACCAGGCGGCTTCCTCTCTCATTTCCATATTTACCTACTATGTTTCCTTTTCTCCCGTTTCCTACTATCGAATTCCAGTCACCCATGACTATTAAATTTTCGACTCCCTTCACTATCTGAATAATTTCTTTTATCTGATAATACATTTCATCAATTTCTTCGTCATTTGCAGAGCTAGTTGGCATATAAACTTGTACTACTGTAGTAGGCGTGGGCTTCGTGTCTATCTTGGCCACAATAATGCGTTCACTATACTGTTTCTAGTAGCTTACCCGCATTCCTATTTTCCTATTCATTATTAAACCTACTCCTGCATTACCCCTATTTGATTTTGTGTTTATAACCCTGTAGTCACCTGACCAGAAGTCTTGTTCATCCTGCCACCGAACTTCACTAATTCCACTATATCAAACTTCAACCTATCCATTTCCCTTTTCAAATTTTCTAACCTACCTGCCCGATTAAGGGATCTGACATTCCACGCTCCGATCCGTAGAACGCCAGTTTTCTTTCTCCTGATAACGACATCCTCTTGAGTAGTCCCCGCCCGGAGATCCGAATGGGGGACTATTTTACCTCCGGAATATTTTACCCAAGAGGACGCCATCATCATTTAATCATACAGTAAAGCTGCATGCCCTCGGGAAAAATAACGGCTGTAGTTTCCCCTTGCTTTCTGCCATTCGCAGTACAAGCACAGCAAGGCCGTTTTGGTCAGTGTTACAAGTCCAGATCAGTCAATCATCCAGATTGTTGCCCCTGCAACTTCTGAAAAGACTGCTGCCCCTCTTCAGGAACCACACGTTTGTCTGGCCTCTCAACAGATACCCCTCCGTTGTGGTTGCACCTACAGTATGGGTATCTGTATCGCCTCTCCACCAACGGCGAGGTCCATGGTTCATTGGGGGGGGGGGGGGGGGTAATTTTTGTTAGATAACAAATTTCCAAATTTACATTTTTTTCTGGTGATTCATGACTTGCAGTTTTTACAGTGTCAAGCAATTTCTATTTGATTCTAGGCATTTCCCTCAACTTGTTATCGCTGTGTAGAATACTGAAGAGGGTCAGTATCAGGATAAGCTGCTGTTTACATTCCTGGTTAAATGTTTTTAGACTCAGGCAGTGGAATATGAAAACTGCTATTGCTAGAAACAATTTCATCGTTTATACCCTCACTCCAGTCGTTCTCGTACTTCACAAGGTAGCATGGTGTTTGGAGAGTAGCAGACACAGCTGTTTTCTTCACTATGCAAAAAGGCGGAACCGTCACGTTCTTTAATAGACGATAAGAATTTCACTGTTTTTAACATTATTGTTGCCTCAAGCCACGTAGGTTAAAGCGCATAGTCCTTCCTCTTCTTCCTTCTTTGATGTTCAGTTCCATATATTGTCTCTTCATCATATAGTTGCAGATCAGCACTACTACCGAAGCTCTCCAGTATTGGCAAGGCACAATTTTTTTATCGTAGATAAAGATGAGACTCAAATGTCGCAAAGAAAATTTAATGACATTATAAGAGATGTTTAGCGAAAATGACGTTCCTTGTAACAAATACCCATCATATTCCCCATAAATCGTGAACAACATCTGTCTTTGGTTTCAATAAAAGCACATGTCATTTCAGACATGTGTGTCAAGTCTTACGTCAGTGAAGCTGCGCATTTTCAAATGTTTACGAACTTTTGAGTCACCCTGTTAAGCCTCACGTATGTATAAGTTTTGCACTAATCGTGTGTGATATCTAATTGTCTAGTAAGGAATACGTGTATTGTATACACATTGCTTAATTTTATCAGTCTCATGACATACAACTTTTCTGTCAGGGTTGTTGTTGTTGTTGTTGTTGTTGTGGTCTTCAGTCCTGAGACTGGTTTGATGCAGCTCACCATGCTAATCTATCCCGTGGAAGCTCCTTCATCTCCCAGTACCTACTGCCACCTACATCCTTCTGAATCTGCTTAGTATATTCATCACTTGGCCTCCCTCTACGATTATTACCCTCCACACTGCCCTCCAATGCTAAGTTTGTGTTCCCTTGATGCCTCAGGACATGTCCTACCAAGCGATCCCTTCTTCTAGTCAAGTTGTGCCACAAACTTCTCTTCTCCCCAATCCTATTCAATACCTCCTCATTAGTTATGTGATCTACCCACCTAATCGTCAACATTCTTCTGTAGCACCACATTTCGAAAGCTTCTATTCTCTTCTTGTCTAAACTATTTATCGTCCATGTTTCACTTCCATACATGGCTACACTCCATACAAATACTTTCAGAAACGACTTCCTGACACTTAAATCTATACTCGATGTTAACAAATTTCTCTTCTTCGGAAACGTTTCCTTGCCATTGCCAGTCTACATTTTATATCCTCTCTACTTCGACCATCATCAGTTATTTTGCTCCCCAAATAGCAAAACTCCTTTACTACTTTAAGTGTCTCATTTCCTAATCTAATTTACTCAGCATTACCCGACTTAATTCTACTACATTCCATTATCCTCGTTTTGCTTTTGTCTCTTCATCCATGATTTTGAAACATCAGTCAGGGGAGAGTGTGTCTGCAGGTGTTTAACGTGATGCAAGATGGGTTTCTTAAAGGTTTCCTCGGTTATCTCCGAAACGTACCCTAGGGAAGAAACTCGGCTTAGTACTGCGGAGTTTTCAACTATTTCATCCATGTCACAGGCGGACTAGCAGTTTTTAACGATAGATTTCACCATCACCAAGACATCATTCGTGGAGGGTCTTCACCTACCTGAAAGCTTGCAGTAGTCCGTGTTGCCCTCTGTAGACCGAGGCTGTGGCTTCCGTCCCATTGAACAATAACAAGAAGGCTAATGTGTGGCTCTGAGCACTATGGGACTTAACATCTATGGTCATCAGTCACCTAGAACTTAGAACTACTTAAACCTAACTAACCTATGGACATCACACAACACCCAGTCGGCTAATGTGTTTTTGAAACAATGTCACAAAGCGAAAAGTTATCACTGATGCTAAAGTAAAAAATTTCGTGACGTTAAGCATATATAACCCTACTTCCCTTAGTCCTACAAGGAGTTCGATGTCGCTCGCAGCACCAAGTACTAACTACAGGTGAGATCGTCTGTATTGTAAAATCATTTACAATAATATTTACCTTCATCAGGGCGCCGAAAACTACCTTATGGTGTGTGGGAAAGGGCACCTCTGGCCCTCCTATCATTACACCCTTCTCTGTTCCATTCGTGAATCGTAAATGCAGACATCGACAGTAGGTAAACCTTCGTATGTCCTCTACCCACCTGATTTTTTGGTCTTGCCATTTCGAAAGGCGTTTGTGGGAGAAGGAATACGTTGTTCCACTCCTCGTGGAACGTACGCTTTTGCAGTTTCACTTTGACGTACAACATATCCCTTGTAGTGTCTACCAATGAAGTTCGACGAGCAGTTCCGTAACTTTCTCTCGCTCTCGAAAATGAACCAGTGCCGATTTTCGATGGATCTTCTCTAACTTCTGTTGTTTCAACCAGGTGATGGTCCTACACTGACGAAATACACTCAAGAATTGGTTAGAAAATAAGCATCTTTAGTGTACCCGTTAAATTTCGTTAATATTCTTCAGTTTTGTTCAGCCTGGTTTCTCCTTTCCCTGCTAGAGTTTTTATTTGTAGGGCAAAGTATCATATGTGGAGGACAGTGTACCTAGAAACACATGATGTTTCATAATTGGTGTTTCCTTCTAGTGACCGATTTAGAAATCATGTGAAGAATCACACACCAAATACCATAAAAGGCAGTTTCAGTTTCTTTATTATTTGCATTTGTAGACTTAGAGAAAGCTTTTGACAACGTTAACTGGAATACTCTCTTTCAAATTCTGAAGGTGGCAGGGGTAAAATACAGGGAGCGAAAGGCTATTTACAATTTGTACAGAAACCAGATGGCAGTTATAAGAGTCGAGGGGCATGAAAGGGAAGCAGTGGTAGGGAAAGGAGTGAGACAGGGTTGTAGCCTCTCCCCGATGTTATTCAATCTGTATATTGAGCAAGCAGTAAAGGAAACAAAAGAAAAATTCGGAATAGGTATTAAAATTCATGGAGAAGATGTAAAAACTTTGAGGTTCGCCGATGACATTGTAATTCTGTCAGAGACAGCAAAGGACTTGGAAGAGCAGTTGAACGGAATGGACAGTGTCTTGAAAGGAGGATATAAGATGAATATCAACAAAAGCAAAACGAGGATAATGGAATGTAGTCAAATTAAATCGGGTGATGCTGAGGGGATTAGATTAGGAAATGAGACACTTAAAGTAGTAAAGGAGTTTTGCTATTTAGGGAGTAAAATAACTGATGATGGTCGAAGTAGAGAGGATATAAAATGTAGATTGGCAATGGCAAGGAAATCGTTTCTGAAGAAGAGAAATTTGTTAACATCGAGTATAGATTTAAGTGTCAGGAAGTCGTTTCTGAAAGTATTTGTATGGAGTGTAGCCATGTATGGAAGTGAAACATGGACGATAACCAGTTTGGACAAGAAGAGAATAGAAGCTTTCGAAATGTGGTGCTACAGAAGAATGGTGAAGATAAGGTGGGTAGATCACGTAACTAATGAGGAGGTATTGAATAGGATTGGGGAGAAGAGAAGTTTGTGGCACAACTTGACTAGAAGAAGGGATCGGTTGGTAGGACATGTTTTGAGGCAGCAAGGGATCACAAATTTAGCATTGGAGGGCAGCGTGGAGGGTAAAAATCGTGGAGGGAGACCAAGAGATCAATACACTAAGCAGATTCAGAAGGATGTAGGTTGCAGTAGGTACTGGGAGATGAAGAAGCTTGCACAGGATAGAGTAGCATGGAGAGCTGCATCAAACCAGTCTCAGGACTGAAGACCACAACAACAACAACATATAATTCCTTTGCTTTCCTTTTTTGCGAGACAGGTTGTGTTTTGTCCAGCGTTTTTAAATATTACGAGTTGTGTATACGAGTACTGAAGTCATGCACAAAGTATTTAAGCTGCCTCGAGGATATTGTTAACTATTCAGTTGCATAGGTTTATGACGAGTACAATTCTGTCATTTTTAATATTAGTACATAACGTGTGGATGGTTAATCCATTCTTCGACAATCGAGCACCATTTTTTTACGTTGAACTGGAAAATCTTTTTGCCTTGGAACATTTAATATTTTCAAATGAACTGGAAGCCTTTAATGTTTCGATAATTTTCCCTGTCTCTAAAACGGAAGTTTGTGTTAGTTCCCAACGGTTTATGTTTAAAAATGTTTTCAACTTGTTGCTAGTGTTTTGTGGTTAAGTTCTATGGGACCAAACTGCTGAGGTCATCGGACTCTAGGCTTACACACTAATTAAACAAACTTACACTAAGGGCAAAACACACACACCCATGCCCGAGGGAGGACTTGAACCTCCGACGGGGGAAGCCGTGCGAACTGTGAAAAGGTGCCTCAGACTGCACGGCTGCCCCGCGTGGCTTGCTAGTTTTTGACAATACTTTTCCTTAATTTGGTTTCACTTACCGATTATTGATGTGTAGTCAAGTAATAATGTAATAATACAGTGATACGATCGAAGTCACTGGGTATCGATGTGCACATATACAGATGGTATAAAGTGACGCGTAAAGAAGGTATAAAAGCGCACTGCATTGGCGATGTTGTCATTTGTGCTCAGGTGATTCATGTGAAAATGTTTTCTACGTGATTATGACCACGAGACGGGAATTAAGAGTCTTTGAACGGGGGAGTGGTGGTGGATATTAAACGCATTGGATCATCCATTTCGGAAATCGTTAGAGAATTCAGTATTACGAGATCCACAGCGTCAAAAGTGTGCCGAGAATACGAAATTTCAGACATTAACTCTCACCATGGACAGCACAGTGGCCTTCACTTAACGGCCAAGAGAGCGGCTTTTTCGTATAGTTGTCGTGTGCTGCGGCGCGGGATTAGTCGAGCTGTCTTGGGCGCTGCAGTCATGCACTGTGCGGCTGGTCCTGTCGGAGGTTCGAGTCCTCCTTCGGGCATTGGTGTGTGTGTTTATCCTTAGAATAATTTCGGTTAAGTAGTGTGTAAGCTTAGGGGCTGATGACCTTAGCAGCTAAGTCCCATAAGATTTCACACACATTTAAACATTTTTTTTGTCGTGTGCTAATAGGCAAGCAACACTGCGTAAAATAACCGCAGAAATCAATGTGGAACGTACGAGGAACGTATCCGTTAAGACAGTGCCATTAAATTTGGGGTTAATGGGCTATGTCCGACAAGAGTGCCTTTACTAACAGCACGACGTCGCCTGCAGCGTCTCTTCTGGGACCGCGGCCTAATCGGTTGGACTCTAGACAACAGCGTCTCCTGATTAAGTGAGTCCCGATTTCAGTTGGTAAGAGCTGATGGCAGGGTTCGAGTGCGGCGCAGACTTCACGAAGCCATGGACCCAATTGTCAACAAGGCACTGGTGGCTCCCTAATGGTGTGGACTGTGTTTTCATGGAATTGGCTGGGACCTTTGGTCAGACTGAAACGATCATGAAATGGTTATATTCGGCTAGTTGAAGACACTTTGCAGCGTTTGTGGATTTCACGTTTCCAAAGCATGGAATGTTATGGGTGACAATGCGCCACGTCACCGGGCCACAATTGTTCTCGTCTGGTTTGAAAAAGATTCTGGACAATTTCAGCGGATGATTTGGTAACCCAGATCGCACGAAATGGATCCGTTCGATCATTTATGGGACTCAATCGAGAGATCAGTCCGTGCACAAAATCCTCGGCAACACTGCCGCAATTATGGGCGGCTATAGAGGAACCATGGTTTAATATTTCTGCAGGGGACTTCGAACAACTTGTTGAGTCCATGCCACGTCGAGTTGACACAGTAACCTGGGTAAAAGAGGTCTGACGCGATATTTGAAGGTATAAAATGATTTTTATCACCTCAGTAAATACTATTAAATACAGTGTTGAAAATATTTTGTCGATTGGAAAAATCTTAAATTTGAATACAATGTTTGTTTCTGTAAACGTTTTTATGTAAAGGTTTTTTTTTTTTAAATTACCGCTACCAGTCACAAATTTTGTCAACCATTGTATTACTTATTTACTTAGCGACATGTTTTGAGGATTAAATCTCATCTTCAGGCTACATGGAATTACAAAAACCACTGTACAATAAGGTCATACTGATATTGTAAGTAGGCTGTTTAGGTTTTTATATTGGTAACGCCACGTAGCGCTCTGTATGAAAATCACTGGCTGTGTTGTGTGCAGTCTGTGGCTGGTTAGGATTGTTGTAATATTCGCTATTGTAGTGTTGGGCAGTTGAATGTTAACAGCGCGTAGCGTTGCGCGGTTGGAGGTGAGCCGCCAGCAGTGGTGGATGTGGGGAGAGAGATGGCGGAGTTTTGACAGCGGATGATCTGGACGTGTGTCCATTATATATATATACAATGACTTTTGAACACTATTAAGGTAAATACATTGTTTGTTCTCTATGAAAATCTTTCATTTGCTAACTGTGCCTATCAGTAGTTAGTGACTTCAGTAGTTAGAATCTTTTATTTAGCTGGCAGTATTGGAGCTCGCTGTATTGCAGTAGTTTGAGTAACGAAGATTTTTGTGAGGTGAGTGATTCATGAAAGTTATAGGTTGTTGTTAGTCAGGGTCATTCTTTTGTAGGGATTATTGAAATTCAGACTGCGTTGCGCTAAAAATATTGTGTGTCAGTTTAGTGTTGATCAGAATAAGTAAACGGAGTAATGTCTGAGTACGTTCAGTTTTGCTCAGCTATTTGAAAAGCAAATAACGTAATGGGTTTATCAGCACAGTAATTCACAAATTTTTCTACGGGGACGTTTCAATATTACATAGACTTTTCGTAAATGCTGTGGTCATCTTCACAATGTTTGTTCCTAGATACATGACAATGATATACGATGGAACATATTTCCACATTTGGAAAATACGTTACATTTCTGGGGTAATTTTTGCAATTTGAGAGAACGACGGCAGAACATATAAAGTGAAAGTCATTATTCCAAAATAGAATAAGAACTTATATGAAACTTATGTTAGACAGCTGGCTGGGGGTGAATATCTGATAAGTATTACATGGTACGACACTGTTCCCTACTCCAGGTATTTCACAGCTTTTGGTTCACAGAAGCTCTCCTGCATGCAGTGCAGGACAAGTACTCCACAAAGAACGACTACCGCCACAAGATATGTAGGAGAGCTGTGAAGTATAGAAATATGAGACACGTAATGTCGGAACAGGGGCTGTAAGGGTGGGTCGTGAGGTGTGCCTATTTAGCGTAGCAGGGCGCTGCGGGAAAATATTTGAGTTTGTATCCTGGTACGAGTAACAGTTTTAACCTACCAGAAAATTTCAGACTGGTGTACAGTACACTGTACGGCGAAGGATTCGTTCTCTATGAATACATTATTGTAAGCTACCGAGAGATGCTAGGATGTTCCTTTCAATCGGTACGGCCGATTTCTTCCGCCTTTCCTTGACACAGTCTGAGCTTGTGGTCCGTCGCTAACGATCTCGATATCGATGGAACGTTAAACCCAATCTTCCTTCCTTCCTTCCATTTTTATTCCCTGTTGCTGTGTTTGTGAAATTATAATGTGATGTTGACTGCAGGTATTCTCCTTCCTCTCAAATGACTATATTAATAGGAATATGACGTCATCTAAAGTAAAATGATGACAATGCCAGGACTCAGAAATAATGCATACCACGTGCACATCATCACCGCAGTAGAGGAAGACTCGAATTTGCGCTCCATATGGTAAGATCCCGTCCATTGCTGTGGAAATCATGCACGTTTAGCACTATACTATTGGAGATGTGTGCATCATCGACATGGCGAACGTAAATGCTAGGCACGTAGTGTCGGCGGACATCAAACTCGAATTCTGTTACAAGATACTTTCGAAAGCCGAATACATTCGTAACTAACAAAAAAAAAAAAAATGGTTCAAATGGCTCTGAGCACTATGGGACTCAACTTAAGAGCTCATCAGTCCCCTAGAACTTATAACTACTTAAAACTAACTAAACTAAGGACATCACACACATCCATGCCCGAGGCAGGATTCGAACCTGCGACCGTAGCGGTCACGCGGTTCCAAACTGAAGCGCCTAGAACCGCACGGCCACGGGGGCCGGCCGTAAGTAAGAGACTGAAAGCATAATATGGAACTTTTCAACATTTAGGCCGTTTACCGAACAGTGAATCGATCGCAGGTAGAAGGGATCAAATCGTGTTCACCAAATAAGTTTGGTGCACAGCATAAAGATAGCAGGAAAGACCCTCCTGCAACAAAAATCAGTTGCTGTACTGAGGTGGCGGGCTTGCAGGCTGCACCTCTCTGCTCACTGAGCAGAGTATAAGTAAAAAAAAAAAAAAACCACATGATGAACAACAAATAACAATCATTTATTATGATAATATACTATTGGCCATTAAAATTGCTACACCAAGAAGAAATGCTGAAGTTAAACGGGTATTCATTCGACAAATATATCATACTACAACTGACATGTGATTACATTCTCACGCAATTTGGGTGCAAAGATCCTGAGAAATCAGTACCCAGAACAACCACCTCTGGCCGTAATAACGGCCTTGATATGCCTGGGCATTGAGTCAAACAGAGCTTGGATGGCTTGTACAGGTACAGCTGCCCATGCAGCTTCAACACGATGCCACATGTCATCAGGAGTAGTGACTGGCGTATTGTGACGAGACAGTTGCGCGGCCAGCATTGACCAGACGTTTTCAATTGGTGAGAGATTTGGAAAATGTGCTGGCCAGGGAATCAGTCGAGCATTTTCTGTATCCAGAAAGGCCCGTACAGGACCTGCATTATGCGGTCGTGCATTATCCTGCTGCAATGTAGGGTTTCGCAGGGATCGAATGAAGGGTAAAGCCACTGGTCGTAACACATCTGAAATGTAACGTCCACTGTTCAAAGTGCCGTCAATGCGAACAAGAGGTGACCGAGACGTGTAACCAATGGCACCCCATACCATCATGCCGCGTGATTCGCCATTATGGCGATGACAAATACTCGCTTCCAATGTGCGTTCCCCGTGATGTCGCCAAACACGGATGCGACCATCATGATGCTGTAAACAGAACCTGGATTCATCCGAAAAAATGACGTTTTGCCATTCGTGCACCCAGGTTCGTCGTTGAGTACACCATTGCAGGCGCTCCTGTCTGTGATGCAGCGTCAGGGGTAACCGCAGCCATGGTCTCCGAGCTGATAGTCCATGCTGCTGCAAACGTCGTCGAACTGTTCGTGCAGATGGTTGTTGTCTTTCAAACGACCCCATCTGTTGACTCATGGATCGAGACGTGGCTGCACGATCCGTACAGCCATGCTGATAACATGCCTGTCATCTCGACTGCTAGTGGTACGAGGGCGTTGGGATCCAGCACGGCGTTCCGTATTACCCTCCTGAACCCATCGATTCCAGATTCTGCTAACAGTCATTAGATATCGATCAACGCGAGCAGCAATGTCGCGATACGATAAACCGCAATCGTGATAGGCTACAATCCAACCTTTATCAAAGTCGGAAACGTGATGGCACGCATTTCTCCTCCTTACACGAGGCACATCAACAACGTTTCACCAGGCAACGCCGGTCAACTGCTGTTTGTGTATGAGAAATCGGTTGGAAACTTTCCTCATGTGAGCACGTTGTAGGTGTCGCCACCGGCGCCAACCTTGTGTGAATGCTCTGAAAAGCTAGTGATTTGCATATCACAGCATCTTCTTCCTGTCGGTTAAATTTCGCGTATGTAGCACCTCATCTTCGTGGTGTAGCAATTATAATAGCCAGTAGTGTATGTACAGAAGCAAATGCTCGGCTTCGATTCGATGACATTTCATGGCAGCAACGTAAAATTTCATAACACTAGTGGATGATGGCTATCTAACGCAAATGTAGTTCAGCTTGTACTGCTTTGCTAGCAGCAGTTAATGGACAAACTATTCGACACTTGGTGGTGATTGCAACAACTTGACGATACTTGTTGATAACTGATGTAGACTCGACGATATCTGCAATTAGAACGGTGACTGCTATAAGTGGTACTGCTGGCAACTTGAACGATGACTGGACAAGTGAGGCAGTGCAGCTGCCTAAATCTGCAGTCTCCTGATGAAATATATTTACGGCGCAACACAATTAAAGATTCACTTTTTCGTAACCCCATAATTGTCTCCCACTGTACACAGAAGTTTGAAACTTGTCTCAAAGGTCGCTAAAACCATCCTATGTAACGACGCAAAAGCGTGGCGCCTTGCGAAGTAACGTTTGGGCTCGGCGATTCATCAAACACCAAACACATGCAAGAACTATGACAGACGTCTTAGGTGCATGCGAGGTGTGAGACTATGCTGCTGCTCTGTCCGAAGTTGGTGGGAATGTGAAATCGTAGGTGTGTTATGGGGTTGCTTGCTTGCATGTGCCTAGGACTCAGTCATAGGTTGTTTCTGTACAGGCATGTCTTTAAAGTGCTCAACAAAGAAATGCAGATGGCAGTGACGGTGTCGCCGATCCGTGTGGCCTTGGAGGGAACCTTTCCTGTTTCATTCACGCATATGTCAATCTCACATGCCTCCGTGATCAAGTCAATTAGGGAGCGAAAAAAGAAGACTGAAAAGCTATAAGCACACTTAGCTGCTTTTAATCAGGTTCAAAACTCATCGAATGGTTTTGAATGCTCACTATTAGATCCACCCAATACACAAGAGCAAATATTGCTGTCACGCTACAAACCAAAGGGGTGCAATTAAGTCAGCCGCGGTGGCCAAGCAGTTCGAGCCACTTCAACCCGGAACAGCACGACTACTACGGTTGCGGGTTCGAATCCTGCCTCGGGCATAGATGTGTGTGATATCCTTAGGTTGGTTAGGTTTAAGTAGTTCTAAGTTCTAGGGGACTGATGACCTCAGATGTTAAGTCTCATAGTGCTCAGAGCTATTATTTGGGTGCAGTCATTTTCAGTGGGGCTCCAGATCCTGGAAGTGCTCAGAGAAGGGTTACGTCATTCAGGGGTTGTCAGAAGTGTCAAAGGTTTTAAATAACGTCATCCTGTTGCTAATAACATTGCGAGCTATCATTTTCGGCTGCGAAATTTGCAACCATGCCTCACACACGTTGTTCATTCGAGAAGTCGTACAGCTTAAAATAATTATTTTCAACTAAATAGTTTTGGTTTCTGTAATTTTGATTTATAGGTTTGGAGGATGGTGGAGGGGTCCAGACCGCATGTGCGGCCAGAAAGGAGCTTGAGGAGGCAAGCCTTTGCTTGGAATGTCCAGAGAGGGGAGAGGGGGGGGGGGTCCAGGAGAGACGACGGTCAAGGGTGACGCCAAGTTACAGGGGAGGGGGGGAGTGAGGTTGATAGGACAGCCATAGATGCTGAGATAGAAATCGAGGAGACAGAATGAAGCAGTTGTTTTACTTACAATGATCGCCTTGGTCTTTGATGGATTGATCTTGAGCAACCAGTCAAGATGAGATTGGGCAAGGTGTTGGGAGCGTTGCTGCGCTGGGTTGACGACAAGGAAGGCGGTGTCATCGGTGTACTGGAGAGGGTGGACGGGGGGTGAGGGCGGCGTCATGTCCGCCGTATATAGAAGGTAGAGAAGAGGGGAGAGGACGGAACATTGGGACACACCGGCGGAGAGGTATAAGGTGTAGGGATACGTGTTATGGATGATGACATAGGAAGGATGTTGGGACAGAAAGGACCCGATCAGACGGATGTAGTTAATAGGAAGGACGAAGGTTTGGAGCTTGAAGAGGAGACCCGAATGCCTTACACCGTCGTAAGCACGTTCAAGGTCGAGGGAGAGGAAGATGGTGGAGCGATGGGAGTTGAGTTGTTTGGAGAGGAGGTGAGTGAGGTGAAGGAGGAGGTCATCGATAGAGAAGGAGGATCGAAAGCCACACTGGGTAGTGGGAAGGAGGCGATGCTCGCGGAGATGCTGGTAGATGCGTCGGGTGAGGATGGATTCCAGGACCAAGGTAAGGCTCATGGAATGGTAGGAGGAGAAAGCAGAAGGTGGTTTGTCGTGTTTGAGGAACATCAGGATCCGGGAGGGTTTCCACAGGTCGGGGTAGAGGCTGGTGGACAAGACCACATTATATAACCTGGCCAAGGTGGAGAGGAAGGAGGCGGGAGCTTCACAGAGGTGACAATAGGTAACATGGTCATGACCAGGAGTGGTGTTGCGTTTCGTGTGGAGTGTAGATATGATATCCTGCGTAGTGATCACAGCATTGAGTTCTGTGTGTGTAATGATGTCCAAGTACTGGAAGCCAGGAGCGAGTGGAGAGTCAGAGGTGTCAGTTATGTCATCGCATTACTGACTTCCACAAGACCAGTTAAGGAATGGCTGACCAGCCACATGTGACGATTTAAAACTGTCATGGAATAATGAACCAAATAGACAGCATACTTCTCTGTAAATAATTGAGAACCGACATCTGTTTCACATCCTAGTTGCTCCTGTAACCAGCAGATGGCTGCATTGTAGAAAGTGGGTGCTTCCATCACTACTAGATTCCAGCATTGTAGAAAATGAGCACAGTTCGATCTTTGTACCACGATTTGTGTGAGACTATTATTGAAACAAACAGATGGTTGCACTGTACAAACTTGGCCAGTTCGTTCTTAGAACCATGAGTAGTTCTCTCTGTTATCAATAGATGGTTCCAATGTTACAAAAAGCAATAGAATATCAAATTTATTGTCATCATTCACGATGGTTGGATCCCCTCGATTCCAAGTGAGACGATTACACTGCCTAGGCTACACTCAGGTGGAATGAATACATTTGGAAGAGGCCCCTGTTCCTGCTGCTGCTGCCATCTGTGTGCCATCCGTCGCCCGCGGACGACGACGATGAACCCCCTCCCCCCCCCCCCACTCCCCAAGACGAGATTACTGGGTACTGGGCCGTTGTCGTCCAGCTGCTGCCCAGAGGCATTCACCAGACCGCCTTCACCACCTGCCTGAGAGGCTGCCGCCCCACCCTGGTCGAGACACCGCTACCCCCCCCCCCCCCCCGCCCCTCTCTATCTGTGGGCTCCCATGTCGATGGTGCCGCCACTGCTGCTGCCGCCATCGCCGCAGTCCTCCTCCGCCGCCGCCGCCGCTGTCCTCGTTGTCACCGCCATTTCTCGTCCCTGCAGCCATCGCCATCACCGTTACCACCGTCACCATGTTCACCCACTGCTTGCACACCACCACCACGTCCCACCCTATCACCTGTATCATTTTCATCAACTTCTCACCAGCTCCAACCACCATCACATGGAGCTTATCTGCATACCCCATCCCCATCCTACCTTCCCTTCCTGATCACTCCTGCACCGTTTTCGGCTGTCACTTCCCCCATCTCTCCCTCGCCCTTAGCTCTCGCCCCATCGAATTCTTCAGACTTCCCACCACTCACTGCACCACCTACTACAGGTTCCTGCAGGCACAGATTTCTGCCTGACACCCACGCTCCCACCCCCTGCATCATCCCCCCCCCCCCACACCACCTTCCATTGCAACCCATCCCCTTTCCCACCTCATCCTGTCAAAGAAACCTACTAAACATCCTAATGTTGACAATGCTCCCACCCTCTCCACAAAGAAAACCCCTGACTCCCACAATCCACCCACCCCCATGGATGCGACTTCCGGGTGATGTGCACAAGGAGGTTCGGAGAGTTGGGAATCACATCAGGAGCGGTGTTGGATTCATGTTGGGTGTGTTTGGGAGGGGAATCAGGTCTCTCTGGAGGATGGTGACAAACTGACGTCACCGCTGGAGTTTGGCAGGAGCATGGCTATGGAAATTCAGGTCGGCAGCAATCACGTAGGTGAAAAAGGTGTGGTCAGTGTGGGCCAGGCCACCATCCTCCACACCTATAAATCCATCATCCGCTCCGTCCTCTGCCCATTCCACCTGGATCTCTGCCCCTCCTACCTTCTACAAATCCCTTCAAATCCTGGAATGCCATGTGCTCTGCCTCACCTATCGCATCCCCCTCCCCTCTCCCACACGGATCCTGTATGACCTAATTCCATTCCCACAGCTCCTCCTTTTCCTCGAACAGATACAGATCCTCTACACCTCCTGTAAACTTGATCCCACTCATCTGCTTGTCTCTCCCAACCTTTCTCACCCCCATCTGCTGTGGCACCTGTATTCCCACATCTCACCCACTCTCCATCATTCCACACTACATACCCTTGCCCAAGGTGGCTTCCGCCAACTCCCCCTCCCTGATGATGCTCTCATCCCCTCCATCTACCCCTCCTACCAACTTTGATCGTCCCCCTTCTCCTGTTGTGCCTTTCCTGTAGGGCACCCTCTCTCCCCTTCCTCTCTTCTCTCCCCCTGGGCTTTCCCTACCCCATACATCCTTTCCTCCCCTCCCTTCTCCTCTGCCACTGGCATCTACACCCTGCCCCACTGCCTCCTACCCTCACCTTTTCATTTGGCAGGTCCCTGGCTTTGTGTGTGAACAGTGACTCTTCATGCACTGGAGACCTTCACCAGTGTTTGTGTGTGTCTTCGTGTTAGTGCTTAAGCATCTCTATGTTCGTGCTCGACTGTTCACATGTGTAATTTCTGTCTTCTCTGTTTGTGAACAAGTGCTGCACGTTTTTTATTCGGACATTGCGCCTGTGAACGATTACATGTATTTTAAAGTGTCTGACTACCGTTTCTTATCCACCGTGTTTGTTTTGTTTTTTCGTCTCTATTTATGCTATATGTATTATATGTAGCCGAAGAGCGGCATAGATAGGCCGCTGCCGGCCTACCTTTCATGTAAAGGTGTTGAGATAACAATAAAGAAAAAAAATCATTAATGCGAACATATATGTTTGAAATAAATTTCGGTAGTTCAGATACATGGTTGGCTACCAAACAGGGGCACGGGAGAGAGGGGCATGGTATATGCCTTATAGCATTATGTTATTCGGAGTTCGGAGACCTTTAGTGACATGAGCCCGGTTTTTTCTCGGATGAGTAGTAAAGTAATAAGTAACTATGGCTTCCGCTTCAAATTTATGCGGTGTGGCAGGCCCAACCGCAAACAGCAGGAGAAACTGACAAACTGTCACCTTCAAGTTGTGAGAACCTGTTGGTTTGAGCATAATGTGTAATCAGTATCCAGGTCACTGCAGAGATGTCACCAGCTAAGTTGAACCAAATAGGTGGATCAAGTCGGCTGTGACTTAGGAAAAATATGCCACACAAAACTAACCATTGACGCCTATCATATTCACGCTTTCCTAGTTGTCTGTAACATTCTTTGTCCTAAACGTAGAGTCATATTGGGTATAAGCACTGTAACAAAACAATTAGCAGTTAAAAAGTCTCTGCTGACTGCTTAAAGTAGGAATACCTGTACCATAGCACATTAGACTCTAGTAGTTCTCTACAGCTCTACTTATTCGTTGTTTCTGGCTAGCAGGACACAGTATTAGTATTTCACTTAAGAGAGAGCTGTGGATTGTGCAGAACTGGTGTCAGGCATTTATGTGATCCTCAATCTCTGAAGGAATCCGTGGCAGTGAACTGTGTGTATGTGCCATGTTGAATCACTGCAGTAAACTGGTTTTGACACGACTTGTTCCACATAGTAAATGGAATGACACCATTAATAAATACACACTTCGATCAGAAATCAGTAGCTAATGTAGAACATTCAAAATTTCAGGTGTATGTATTGATTATGGGTTGAACTGGAAAAAACACAATGACGATCTGCTGAAACGCTTGAGTTCAGCTACTTATGCTATTAAGTAATTGCAAATTTTGGCGATATACATCTCAGTAAATTAGCTTACTACGCCGATTTCTAAACGTGGCAAAATCGCAGAAAGGAGCTGCCATGTTTCCCCATAACCACAATGTGAACTAACCTGCTTTATATGTTGGCGTATAAATGCAGACCGTCCAACGTTCGTGCAAGGAATGCTGGACCACTCGCAGCCTAACTGACAAGAACCATCGACGTCCGTCACTTCTCGTCAGTGGCAATCATTTGAAAACAGGACAGGAAGTACGTAGTGAACTACATGCACTGGATATCTGGACTCACGTACCTCGCAAAAAACCTTTACTCACAAGGCAATACGAACTGTGTAATTTCAGGCGACCAAGAAATACAGAAGCTGTACAGCTTGGAAGTAGGTGAGGTGATCCGACAGTCAGCCATTTTGTCTCTTCTCAAATCACGCAAGGCGTCGAGCGCACAAATGTGTGGAGGTTAATCCTCAGGTCGGAGGTTAGTGTCCTTTCGGGGAACTGTTTTGTATGCAGTCACTTGGCCCCACTTCTTCAGACTCCCGCGATTGTGAACAACAAGATTTGCTTCAGCGCCTTGGATGACCCAGTGTTGTCCTAGTCACCATATCTTCATGATCAATATCCGCCTCTGTAGCAGAAGCTGTTAACGACCTCTAGTGCTGTGGCGCTTGACTCGAAAGTAGACCACTTAGAATCCTGGTGGTGTATGAAATTTCAGCTGCCAGTGTTTGCCGGGAAAGAGAGGACAAGCAATGTCGTAAGGATCCTGGTCGCCAGTCTTTGCGACAGTGCCATGAATTTATTCCGAACTGCTCCACAGTCATGAAATGAGAGCATGTGTCACAGTTGATGGTGACCCGTCTTCCGGATAGAGCTGTTAATCTCAGCGGGACCCTTGGCGCTACTCGATATCATGAAGATGAAAACGTGGATGAAACTGGAGAAATTCTCTAGAGATCAAATAAGAATAACGCTGTATTCGTCCTATTAAAAGACCACACGACCAAAGAATCGTAAATGATGTCATTGTAAATATTCTTCAGTTTGGAAATTTGCTACGAACTTCTTCAGAGTTTTCAACCAGCGTGTTCAGAATACCCAACTATTAATACTGCCACAGCTTCAAAGCACCAAATATGAATATTGTTCACAACCATGGAACTGTACGTAACTAATCAAACGCAAATTTGTAGGAAAATAATTTTCAGTTCCTTTTAATAGTTTTCGAAGTTTCCCTACAAATAAATGTCAAAATGCTGTCTCAGTCAACGAACAGTTATGGGTTTTCTTACATTATATATTATTGTTAATATCTATTTAGCGAACCATTATCGTGATGTTTTTTTCATGAAATCTACGACATAGTTAAACTAGGAGATATTTAACCTGAGACAAACAGGGGATGTTTCCCTCCATTCAGGATATAATGATTAGTAAGTGACGTAAAGAAACCTGTGTCAAACCTTGGCATAAATATGTAACGTCTCTCTACTTTTCCATTATGTAACTGTTGGAGTAGAATGCCTTTTTCTTCGCTGTCTGCTTCCAGCAGAAAGCACAGCAGTAAATCGCTATCACTCAGCCTGAGAAACGTGCATCTATATGGTCAGATTCGCAGTTCTCTGTGAGAGGACAGCCATCAAGGTGAATTAGAGTTCTTGTTTCTTGCAGTTAACAGATCTAATAGCATATGAGACGTGAACGGTGTCACGTAGTGAATAATCACCGTGAAGGACGCACCACGTAATCGACTGAGACAGCATTACGAGCATCCGACGGAATTTGAAAGGGGCCTCTTGTGGGTCTTCATTTTGTCGGCTTGTCAGCTCGTGCAACATTAAGATTTGTGGGTCATTCGGCTGTGACACTAGCCTGATGTTGGACTCTGTTGGGACATGAGGGCATGCGTACACCTCGTCATGGTTTCGGTAGACACCCCCCCCCCCCCTTGTCCATCGGAAGTGAGAACCGCCGTATTGCTCGTGAAGCACACAATAACCCCTTCACATCTGCGCCTGCAAACCGGGAACGAGTAACGGACTGCCTGCAAAATTCTGTGTCCTGTTGCATAGGACGGAGGCTGGCGGCAGCAGGACTAGGGAATTACCGTACCACGCGTAGGCTGGCAGTAGCAACACAGTCTGTACAAATGGTAGCATTTGGAGTGGTGTGACCGGGAAACGTGGACTCCTGACGGACTGCCTTACACTGTGTTCAGCGATGAGTCGCGGGTTCCACTACTCCTTGTGACAACCGTCGTCGTGTGTGTAGGCGATCTTGGGAAAGGTCCCATTCATCGAAAGACTTGGACAGGCACAGCGATGTTACTCCTCGCGTTATGGTGTGGGGAGCCATCCGGTACGATTCCAGGTCACGGTTGGTAGTGAATAAGCCAACTCTGACGGCACAACGGAATGTCACTGAACCGTGGTAAAATTTGCTGTTTTGAAGAGCGCGCCGCAGCGCGTAGCGTAAAGCAGTCGCCCTCCGTTTCTGGCGGTGGCGTCGCTTTGGCTATCGGAGCTTTGGTGTCTACCTCTGGTGGGAAAGGGGAAAAGGTAGCCTCTTCACCTGCATTTAAGGGGCGCTATGAGCTCGCTAGTGGAGGAGTCTGGTCTACGAGTCTGGTCAGTTGATCAGCCAAGGTGGCCTGGGTCTGTCTCTCGTCCACATTGGTCAGGTGGATAGTCTCTGTCTGTCTTCGGGAGTGCTAGTATGTGTTAGGCCGCCAGTCTGCTCGAGCTGGCTCAGGTAATGGGCATTGGCTGTTGGATCGATCGGTTGGTCTGTTGCGCACTGTGACATAGATGACTTGTCCGCCTTGAGCGTCAGCGCATGTGAGGTCCCAACGTGATTCCATTGGGCTGTTCCGTATAGAAAGGGGTAGTGGCTTCGCGGCCGACACGAGAGCAACAGAAGTCAACCCACGACGTCGGTCTGGCCGGGGCGAGCTGCGACGCCGTGAGACGGGAGATCGGCGCGCCTTCCTGCGTTCGTGGAAGCGGCTGGCTGCGAACGGTTCGGAAGAGCGTTTTGGGGGTGCTGCGCCAGGTCTTCGCCTGACATAGCAGTTTATTAAAAGTTCAGTGATTCGAGATATGTTGTTTCATTTACTTGTTAAATTCTACTTGTTATCTTGGTCAGTCTCTCGTCCCCAGCTTGCTTGTCTGTTTTCCGTCCGCATTTGTTAGGCAGTTAGTGTATGTCTGTTTGTCTGTCGGTCTGCTGTACGTTAATAGCTGCCACTGTCATGTTTGTCGGATTCGGTGTTAACGAATGTATTGCTTGAAGAGTCCCTCTTACGGGGTGCATAGTTAATGTGTTTCTTGTGAGTTGTTAAATTTTTTACTTTAAAGTAATCTGGTGTGTTGCAGATTTGCACCAGTGTAGTTTTTCAGAAGTTGTTGTGAGCGGTCGTGACTACGGCCGTGTTGAAAGGGAGCGGCAAGCTTCTCAGTCCGAAGGCTCATACTGTCAATATTGTTCTTTCTGCCTCTAAATCAAATTGTAACTTGATATTTCGAGGGTTCTTTTCTGCTTATAAATTTTAAATCTGTTTTTGAAAAGGCTTTTTTGACTAAAGTTCCCATTTGTTAAAGGTAATATCATTTTTTACAGCTACTCTCTGGCAACTACTTACACGCTCACCTAGTGTGATTAAATGTGTTAATGTTCTTCATGAATCGCTAGTAAATAAAGTAAATTCACTAAGAAAAGATTTTGAAAGTAAATTCACGGCTCAGTCACGGACATCCTACGCCCTCCTGTGTTACCTCTCACGCGATAGTAGCTTGGTGCCGTTTCAAGCTGGACAACTCTCGTCCACACACCGCCTGTGTCTCAGTGAACGATCGTATACCGCTCAGGTACTCCCAAGGACAGGAGGATCCCCTGTCTATCCGCAACAGAACGCGTGTGCAACCAACTCGGACGTCAATTCTGGCGTTATTCAGGGTAGAAGCACCAGTCACAAGAGTTGTGTGCCAGTTTGCATCAGGAATGGATACAAACACTTTGTGACACCCTAACCCAACTAGTGCACGCATCCAGACCAGAGCCGGTGTAATGTCATACTGCCAACTTCACTGTAGATTTGACTCGGTATCGAAGAAACTAAAATAACAAATCACCTTAACCAGTACAGTATTGAAAAAACCATTGACTTATACGTAAAGATGTGCTATAAAACTTAAGGCACTGAAACATCAATTTCATGTGCCATTTAGTATCTTAAAAATCGAATGAGAAGTACACACGTTGAAGAAACGCACAGATCGGAAAGGAGCTTCTTTGGAATTTTTTTTTTTTTTTTTTTTTTTTTTTAAGGAACCAGAGGACCTCCACCGGATAACTAAACACACGAGTTCATAGAGTTTTGCTTCACTTACATCATTTTTTACGCAAGAAAACCGGAAAACCCAATTGTGGCGAATTTGAGCCTGCCGTGAAGGCAAGCCACACTATAATGACCACGACCGCCTATTGCGTCATTAAAACCTGTGAAACCGGATCTGTTACTAACGACTTCTGGCGTCTGCTAGAGTTCTAGTTTTTGCTAGGGCAGAGCCGGCAGTCTGTTCACGTACTTTCTGCAGAGAAGAGGTGTGGGTTTGCTGCTGAATTCGCTTTGTGCGGTGAGTGAAACGCTTGAGCAGTATTTCGTCTTACGGCTACAGCTATAAATGCAGTGATAACAAACTCGTATAAGTTGCAATTATGTTGTTTTTAGACTAAAACTACTGATTAACTACGATTCTACGCACAGTGACGCAGTATTCAAAGTAGTCACTAAGTACATCGAATCCTCCAAGCGAGAGTGCTTCCTATGATGTCATAAGGATCACCTAAGTCCCTTTCAGTTACCTGCTGTTCAGTAGTTTAATAGTTATTTAACGGCAGAAATAAGTTGCAGTCCTAACAGGCACTCCCGTCGCTCAAGTCATACTGTTAGAGGAAGTATTTGTAAAAAAATGTTGGTCAATGTAACGGCCTCAAATCTGAAATAAACAAACTTGACGTTGGTTACAACTTCTAAAATTACTGCCTGTTGATGTTACAACCCGAGTACGTCAACCACGAAAGCTGTGTATCGTCCTGACACTTCTTGTATAAATCCCTCTACGCATTCAAACATTGATCGACGAACTTCTTGAATCGATGTCGTGTTCCTAGGGCCTCCCGTCGGGTAGACCGTTCGCCAGGAGCAAGTCTTTCGATTTGACGCCACTTCGTCGACTTTCGCGTCGATGGGGATGAGATTATGATGATTACAACACTTCACCCAGTACCTGAGCAGAGAAAATCTCCGACCCAACCGGGAATCGAACCCGGACCCTTAGGACTGATATTCTGTCGCTCTGACCACTAAGATACCGGGGGTGGATCTTGAATCGATAATCCAGCATTGTTTTATTTACCTTTTCTCTTCCTCGGCAGACAGTGTTAATGTCCATATCACTGCACTTTTTGTGCCAAAAGTAACAGCATTTTCTATAATTGTGGTTCGTTCCACAACAAAAATCTCATTCAGGGTTTTTAATTACTGTAGTCTTTTATCCAATGTCATTTCTGGAGATTGTAGATATTGTAGGTCTAAATTTACTTTTACCAGCATCAAGTGTCAAAAGTTGACGTAGATCAAGAAACGTAAAATCACATATAGCTGCAAGGAGTAAGCTTGCTGCAGATCTAGTGTCAAAGATTGCCTGAGATGGATCCTACGTATCGTCCAAAGTGCCCACAGTTGTTTATGTTATGATTTCAACTGAATTAATGACCATTCCAGTGAGTATCAGATAGTCGTTTCTGACTTTTCCCTCTTTTTTTTCTACAAGTAATACGCTTCGATACATAAGTAGAATATGTTTACACTTCTCTGCACTTTCTAAGCAGGTGATGCTTGAGGCAACACATAAAATGCAGGAACTCAACAAAGACTTATGGAATATTTAGCACAGTGATTGAAAAGAGTTGTCAGTAGTAAGTGGGCAGGTTGGATACACACAGGGATAATTTACTGAGCAAACCCAACCCTTCCACAAAAATAAGATATAAAAAATTAAATTAAAGAAATAATCACACATTGAACTCTAGATCGTGAAAGCCGTTACCATTACTTTTAGTTCTCTCCTTAACATTATACTTTAGTTTAATATCATATTTTTTACAAAAATTGAGTGTCCCAGTTAGTTATTACTATATTAAACTTATTTGGAAAAATAATTTAAATTTATTGTCAAACTCCATCGAAATTTTCTACCTGAAATCTAGTTTTTAAACGTTCACAACCCATAATGTAGTACAATTCATTTACTTTTAGCTCTCTAATCTTTTTAAACAAATTAGAATAGCTACAGTTATTTAGATTCTTGAGTAGAGTATCCACTTATATTGAATTAAAATTTTAATAATGTATTAAATTTTTTAATCTTATAAATATACTAACGTATGGAATGAAATAAAGTTTGTCATTTTTTGTTGAAACAAATAATAAACCATTAGAGAGACAAGATGAACATAATATTTGCAACAAATATTTTAAACCATCTTTAAGTATAGTACATTTGAGAAGGCAAAACCATGATGTAAAAATAAGTGATATAGAAAAATGGGATGAAATAGGAAACTGAGATTCTCTGTTTTTCATTACTGTAAAAATAATAGAGAATCATAATTTACCTATAAATAATTTACAAAAAATTACACAATTACATTTAAGCCTACTCATTAGTTTTAAAAGCTTTTCACTCAATAACCAAAAAGTTAGTCATCAGGGAATACAACAGGCAACTAAATAATTTATTCTGTTTGTATAAGTAATGTGTTATGAATTTTTTCTTTACATGAAAAGATAAAAATAAATTATGCAATTTTTAATACACATAATGCACTTATCATAATTTTCTAGAACCACTCTTTTATGATACCCAAATGAAAATTCTTTCTTAGTCTGTTTGTTGACCAGATTTTTAGAACCACTATCTCTAGCGATTTAACTGTATTCTAGCTGTATCTGTTCCTTCACTTCACTCTTGCTTAACCTAATCATATGTTCACCATTCAGCTATCGAATATTCTTATAGTTTAAAGTGAATCCCTTTGCTTTCATGCCTGTTTTATATCATTTTTCTCACAATAATAACTTTACAGGCCAGTTCATGCCCAATCTGTAAACCAGTTATTTCCTAATTCATCAGTCCATTTGCCTAACATAAAACCTGTTTCCACAGTATTTTCACCATCATCAATATATAGGGTGTTACAAAAAGATACGACCAAACTTTCAGGAAACATTCCTCACACACAAAGAAAGAAAATATGATATGTAGACATGTGTCCGGAAACGCTTACGTTCCATGTTAGAGCTCATTTTATTACTTCTCTTCAAATCACATTAATCACGGAATGGAAACACACAGCAACAGAATGTACCAGCGTGACTTGAAACACTTTGTCACAGGAAATGTTCAAAATGTCCTCCGTTAGCGAGGATACATGCATCGACCCTCCATCGCATGGAATCCTTGATGGGCTGATGCAGCCCTGGAGAATGGCGTGTTGTATCACAGCCATTCACAATACGAGCACGAAGAGTCTCTACATTTGGTACCGGGGTTGCTTACACAAGAGCTTTCAAATGCCCCCATAAATGAAAGTCAAGAGGGTTGAGGTCAGGAGAGCGTGGAGGCCATGGAATTGGTCCGCCTCTACCAATCCATCGGTCACCGAATCTGTTGTTGAGAAGCGTACGAACAATTCGACTGAAATGTGCAGGAGCTACATTGAGCATGAACCAGATGTTGTGTCGTACTTGTAAAGGCACGTGTTCTAGCATCACAGGTAGAGTATCCCGTATGAAATCATGATAACGTGCTCCATTGAGCGTAGGTGGAAGAACATGGGCCCAATCAAGACATCACCAACAATGCCTACCCGAACGTTTACAGAAAATCTGTGTTGATAACGTGATTGCACAATTGCATTCGGCTTCTCGTCAGCCCACACATGGTGATTGTGAAAATTTACAATTTGATCACGTTGGAATGAAGCCTCATCCGTAATGAGAACATTTGCACTGAAATGAGGATTGACACATTGTTGGATGAACCATTCGCAGAAGTGTACCCTTGGAGGCCAGTCAGCTGCTGACAGTGCCAGCACACTCTGTACATGGTACAGAAACAACTGGTTCTTCTGTAGCACTCTCCATACAGTGACGTGGTCAACGTTACCTTGTACAGCAGCAACTTCTCTGACGCTGACATTAGGGTTATCGTCAACTCCACGAAGAATTGCCTCGTCCATTGCAGGTGTCCTCGTCGTTCTAGGTCTTCCACAGTTGCGAGTCATAGGCTGGAATGTTCCGTGCTCCCTAAGACGCCGATCAATTACTTCGACGTCTTCCTGTCGGGACTCCTTCGTTCTGGAAATCTGTCTCGATACAAACGTACCGCGCCATGGTTATTGCCCCGTGCTAATCCATACATCAAATGGGCATCTGCCAACTCCGCATTTGTAAACATTTGTAATGACACATTCCTATGCAGAGACATACGATATCTTAAAAGCTGCGCCAAAGATAAATTGAGAGGCATGTATATTATAATCTTTGTAAAGTTCACATTGGATTCTCTTTTGTTTGATACTCCAAGGAGCTAAGGGACACTTTCGATTGTTGCCTTGTGGAGGATGGACGTGATTTTGGACTGTGCGGAAAGGCAGCCATATGATTGGTAATTATGGTTTGTTCGATGAGCACAGCAAGTCTTATTGTGTTGTGAATAAAAAATAGTGAAAAGTATCGAAGTGTTACGAAAATTATTTAAAGCAACGTAGCATTGTATTCCTTGGTTTCCACCGTCTTCGTGAAGTGAACCGATGCCGACTCATGATGGTACACACGGTCAACAAAGAGAAGAACATCGATGGCGACTAATGAATTAATATTGTGGCAGAAGGACTAATTCTACGTCTAAGGTGAGAACTCTGATTAAATCAACAATGACGTAGAATTTAAAATATAAAATGTTTTTTATTTATTTCGCCACACTGGCGACCGCTGACAGGGACAGTGCTGGTGGAACAAAGAGTAAGTACTTCATTGTTGTGCTACAAATGTACTTGTACTAATTACTGTTTCTCTGTTACATGACGCACATGGAAAATGACGAATAAAGTGAAACAGTATTAACTGTATAAACGGATGGCACAATAACCAGAAGGAACAAGGCCAAGGATTTACAAAACTAACGTAATCGTGAGTGATGCAGTTCAGTCGGAATTAAGGTAGGAAAGCGCAAACGCATGCAGTGGCTGCACCTTGGCTTAGCTCCACTTAAAGCAGAACCTTTTCCTGTCCATATTAAAATCCTGGTAGTGTTTGTGGCAACACACAATTACACTTTGATAATTACTTTTTATGTTCAACAATCGCAGAATTAGAAGACGTAGTGCGCCATCTTATAAATTTCCGACGCGCAACAAATAACAATCGCGAGATATTTTTATTAATTCAACTGCGAGAGAATTTAAAGATTTAGATTAACAGTAAAGTACAGATAAAAATAATATCTTCACAATGGAATCGAAGAACTTTAATTTCACAAATGTTCATGGACACGTCACCGATTCTGACAATAGTGACGTAAATGATGACGCAATTAGTTTTTCAGCACAACATAATGTAGAAGTAAATACAATTCAATTGCACTCCACAGGGATTAACAATAACGAACCACTTGCAAATGAAACCTTGTGCACAGTCGATGAAGCATCGATTACCAGATCAGATGAAAATATTTCGCGTGAAGTCAGTGAACCTAGCCCGGTTTCGATTCAATCAGACCGTGGCAGAGAAACAATGGCAACAAATAATGGCATAAATACAAACACACAAGCTTCGTCAGTTACGCTTGAGGCATTATATAGTCTGATGTCAAATGTGAGCGAGAAACTGGCGAATCTAGAAATAATGACAAACACAAAATTGTCAAACATGGAAATTGGGTTCCAACAGCAGTTTTCAAGTGTAAACACGCAATTTGAAAACATACACAGACATTTCGATCAACGCTTAAATAAACTCACCAATGAAATCGATCAAAAGATCGAAGACAAAGTCATCAAAACCGTCAATAGTGTACACAATGTATTGGCAAATGACTTAGAAAAGAAATTGTCAGATCTTACAAACAAACAGGAACAGGAACTGTCAGAAATAGTAGAAACACACAATCAAACACAAACCGTACAAAAAGAAATACATGAAAACGTACAGGCTATTCAATTAAATTTAACAAGAGTACAGTCCGCATGTGAAGAAATACCTGACCAAGTTAATAAAGTTAACGAAGAAGTCGGTTTTCTGAAACAGGAGACTCGACGTATCAACGCGGACATTATCAAAATAAATGAAACTTTAGAAAACGGTAATGTAAATGAATCAATAACTGACCGGGAAACAAAACTTTTTGAAAAATTAGGTAATGAAATCAAAGTAGCCGAGGACAGAATACGTAAGGAAATTGCTGGTAGACTAAACGTTTCAAATGACTTGCCTACGTCAAGCAACAAGCAGCGCGACACTTATTCGCCCGTGCCAGATTACGATGTCAATAACGCAGAACATCACGCGCCCTGTCCGGCGTATGTGCACGCACCGGCACAGGCAAACAATGGCTATTCGCCAAACGCGGTGCTGCAACAGGCAGTAGGTGTGTCGCCTTGCATCTCGACGATTCTAGTCGATGAGAGCCTGTTGAAACATAGACAGTTTCCAGTTTTCTCCACAGAATCCAGAAAAACTCATCCAGTCGTATTTGTAAGAGCATTTAAAAATGTCTTACCAAGAAACTGGACTGAGGCACAGAAGATTAGATATGTAGTAGGCTTCACACAAGGCGACGCACTTTTGTGGGCCACAGACATGGCTGAACAGTGCGTCACCTACGAACAATTTGAACGGGCTTTCTTGGAGAAATATTGGTCTGCTGGGGTCCAAGAAAGACTGCGCCGTGAAGTATTCAACCCACAACCGTTCAACCTCAAAAACGGCGGGTTGAGAAAGTATTTCGAAAAGTACTTGAATAAGACGCGCTATTGGAACAATCCAATACCGCATGTAGACGTTCTCAAAATTCTGAAAAACAGACTACCCGCGAACTTACGCGAAAAATTGGCAATCATACCGGAGAACGACCTTGAATACTTTCTTTCCGTGCTTGACTCTATTGATCTAATATACGAAGAGCCGAGCACAAGTAATCGGAATGAATATTCCGGAACCAATCAAAACAACGGTAACGGATATCATTTTAATGGCAGTGGACAAAACCCACACAGTTGGCATCCGTATGCGACAAGGCCAAATAATGGAACCTGGAATTACGGAAATCGGAGGAATTC
Source organism: Schistocerca serialis cubense (assembly GCF_023864345.2). Classification (NCBI taxonomy): domain Eukaryota; kingdom Metazoa; phylum Arthropoda; class Insecta; order Orthoptera; family Acrididae; genus Schistocerca; species Schistocerca serialis. Next base: position 602,405,338 of record NC_064642.1, on the reverse strand, counting down.
GGCGCCACAGAGACGTGAAGACCGAAGGTACAGTACAGATTACGGTCCACGCCGGTATGGAAATGATAGAAATCACGTGAATGATTGGTCAGGCCCGCGTGATGAAAGGCGGCACACAAATGAAAATTACAATAGTTACAGTAATAGGAATGATAGACCAAGGAGGAATAGCGACGGCCGGTCGCAAGAAAATGTTGCACGCAGCGGTCCGGAAACTAATTGGCGACAGAATAACCACTGAGTACACTTTGTAGAGGTAACGGACAGTACTGAAGCAACGCCGTTGTCTCCCCAGGTAAACAACAATCGGTCGTAATGAGCCCCCACCGGCGGACCGATTTGACAACAGGGGGCACAAATAAGCACACATTACATCTTAGACAATTATTTTTAAGATATGATCAGGATGCGACCGTAGAAGATGATCTATGTGAAGAAGAGATGAAAGCACCGGACAAGGTAAGTGACCTCGTGCAGGCTGTAATAACAACAAAAAGATAAGAAAGGTTACAGAATTTAACATTGGACAGGAAGTACTATTACGTACCCACCCAAAATCCTCTAAAATTAAGGCATTAAACAAAAAGTGGCAGTTGTTGTATGATGGCCCTTTCATTATAATAGACAAACCTCACCCAGGATGTTATCTGTTAGGTAACACACGAACGGGCAAGATGAAAGGGTTATACCCCCACAAGGACATCAAGGAATTTTTTCATTAAAGGTTATATGTTATTTTAGCAAAATTGAAATTGTACAACCTTGGATCACATAGTAAAATTGCTGTCATTAACCTAAGAAACTTGCGAACAACTGGGGGCATATGCCAGCTTAAAAGCGCATATTTAACCAAACCTAATGAAACATGTGTTACTGTGAGTCTTAACACTATAAAAATAAACCATACAGTACTTTTGTAGTCTAACTCAGTTATTTAAGAGAGGGGAACAAAGACAAATTAGCGCGAAGGTCAGAGTTTGTTCGCTTGAGACGAGCAACAAACCACACGTCGAAGTTGCAATCCAACGCTCAGCTCATGAGCACGCGATAGCTGCATGTCAAGACGAGGTCATTGGCCGCGCTGTAGGCAGCGAGCCGGGGAGAAATCTTCCCCCCTTCCATGTCCGATCAGCTGAGCGTATACAAAGCGCAAGGGCGCATGCGCGGTCGAGTCCAGGTGTCACGTGACTATTACACGATGGTGGCTATCACGAATAATGTTCACCAACAATGCAGAGTTTTCCCCGCACCTACAGTCCAGTCGTGGTACGTAAGCGCGCATGCGCGGAAAGTTTAAAAGTTTTGGGACCACTCTTACTATGAGACACAGAGACGAAAGTCATTCAAAAACAAGAAAGGAAAGGGTACACAAGTCTTGTAAATAGTAACTTAGAAAATTTAATTATAAGCTGGTATTACGTAATAAAAGTGAACATACAAGTACATACTGGTCATGGACGGTATTGTAATATTATATTATACTGAGTAAAATCTTAGCTTGTACGGAAGGAGAAAGAAAATAGAAAAATAAATAAATAAATAAATAATGCAGATATATAACCGGAAGAAAGGCTATGTACACGAGAACAACACACAATTACATATAGGGAAAAAGCAGCAAAGAGGAAAGAAAAGAGGTAACGCATGCATTTACATTACACAGTAGCGGGCGATTTTCAGAATGAACAACAAGGTAAACGCGGGAATTTTTGTGACTAAGGAAAAGAGTGACACAAGCTTTAAAATAGGATAATAATAAACAGACCTATGCAGCGTGAGTAATGAACTGAATCGCTCTCAAAACAAATACCTAGGGTTTATAGAGAGGGAGAAACACATTAACGTTAGGAAACACCTGAAGCACTCAGCAAACAGCTTTGTAGAATATATAAGCTATACACGAGGGTACATGTACGAAAGCTAAAGTGTAAAGGAGGAAAATAGGGAATGTTGCGCATTAATGGACTGTAAGGCAGTTATGTATGTAAGAAGAAATATTTAGTTGTAAGTATTATTAGTATAAGGGACGATGCTCAGCACACCCTGAATTATTTTGGAATATTGAAGGAATGGTGCAGGGTACCGAAAAAGGGCCCCACCAGCAAAGTGTATATTATAGTGGTAGATATTTTTTTGTGTATAAACGTATGTATGAATGTGTGAAAGGCGAAAGAAGCCCTGTACATGTACTGAACTTAAACAACGTAGAAGTGTATAAGGAAAATTAAACTGTAAGACAACCTCGTATAAACAGGTATACCTAACGTCAGGAAACAACTTAATAAAAACTGTAAGACTCTACGAGTGTACGAGAAAAGGTGAAAAACCTGACACAAAGTGCAATATTAGCGATGCTTCACTCATGTATGCAAAAGGAAGGTGTGAATTACTTTACCCACTTGAAACATGAAAGGAAAAAAATCATGTCAAAATTATATGTTTCACACATATTACAATTTACAGTCACAAAGAATGAAAATGATCTCGCCGCTATACGAGAAACAGGTAAGTAGTGTGATCGACGACCTGTAAGCAAAGGAATCGTCTATAAAATGAATTATGAACAAAAGCGTCGTAAAGAATTTCATGCTGCACTGAAGCTATGAAAGTCTGATTGTTCGTGTACATAGATTTTCATGACAACCGATGCATTAAAATGTCTGTATTTTTTCTCCCACGATAACACAAGACGCCTATAAGCGCACTTTAATTGAAGATGATACACGCAAACAAGGGCGTGCCGTTATTATGAAACACTGTACATATTAATAGTAGTTACACCCTGAACTTCAAAATTTTATGTTTATATGTCCATGTTAAGGTAGGAAGTTTTATTAGGGTTAATGATTTACAAGCAAACAGAATGTGCTTACGCCCAAAACACTGTACATATTAGGGTTATGCTGCATATAAATGATTATTTCGTGCATTTTCAGATTTTATACGCAAAAAACCGTAGCATACACGTAGTCGTCGCCACTACCCTAAGTAGAAGGTAGAAAATTCCCTTCCCAAGCTTCAGTGGAGCGGCTACAGGTGTATTCTCAGCATGCTGATGCATGTCGTTACGTATGAAGAATACGTAACGGAGGTAAACCTTAACTTATACTCGAGTTCAAGAAGGAAAACAAAGGACTTGTTCCTTCTAACAGATTAATGGGAAAAGGCGAGTGTGTGTGTCAGTAAAATCCAAGACGAAGAAGCCACTATGAGTGGTCAAAAATTTTTTCAATTTTAGTCGATAGTTTTTTCCTGCAGTTAATGTAAACAATGTATTGTATGTATTATATGTTATTCCATTGTATGTGATGTATTTTGTATTTCATGCCAAGTCCTGTGACTTACAAATTATGTGCATTGACCAGAAGTATTGAGGGGAATGAATCTCAGTACAATAGGTAAAAGGGGTTAATGAGAAGAAAAAAAAAAGTGTAGTGAAAAGGAAATTTCGATCGCAATACTCGCGGTTAAAGTGGTATGTGTAGAAATTAAAATTGTGCAAAGTAGTGCTACGTTGCAAGTGTCAGCGAGCCTAAACAAGTGACATCGAAAATTGAAGCTTGTATCGTCAAACGACCCATGGCGTCACAGTAGGAAAGGACAATGCCAAACAAGTTTGACATGGTACGCTTCTTACCAGGAGCTGCATCGACGGGATCGTCCTCCGCCTCGCACATAGTGTGGTGTGTTCTTCAGGGCACATATTCCAATGTACCTCGTCGTGTCCAGTCTAAGTACTGGAAGGAACTACAAAAAACACACGCATGCTGAGGTTCGGAAGTCTCGACGGTACCCGCACGTCGGTGTATATTCAGTGCACGGGCGCGTGCATTCAACCAACGTCGCCAGCTAACGGACGACCAAACAATCAGGCGCGAGTATCACCCGCCCATATTCAACACGGGCTAGCGAACAAAGCTCGTCGCCCCAGAATAAATACAGAAAGCAATACAAGGACTTAATTTTCACCTCTGATGAGGAAGGAAACATTTGTATGTAACGTTGTATTCAGTGTATATTTTATTGTACAAACTTTACTACATGATGTCATTTTCTCAGTATTAACCAGAACTTTGTATATTAGGATTAAGGTTTGTAAATATTAGCATAAGTATACCAAAAAACTGACACACACTCAGAAATACCAAAGAATTCACAGTGCCATGAAAATGAGACAATAAATATGAAGTTTGTAAATAAAAGACCCCCAAACCTACCAATTGCAAGGTCGACTACTGTATCCTGTCAATCAAATAAAATTTTCTAGTGACAGTATACAGTAGGGGGGCAGTTGTAATGACACATTCCTATGCAGAGACATACGATATCTTAAAAGCTGCGCCAAAGATAAATTGAGAGGCATGTATATTATAATCTTTGTAAAGTTCACATTGGATTCTCTTTTGTTTGATACTCCAAGGAGCTAAGGGACACTTTCGATTGTTGCCTTGTGGAGGATGGACGTGATTTTGGACTGTGCGGAAAGGCAGCCATATGATTGGTAATTATGGTTTGTTCGATGAGCACAGCAAGTCTTATTGTGTTGTGAATAAAAAATAGTGAAAAGTATCGAAGTGTTACGAAAATTATTTAAAGCAACGTAGCATTGTATTCCTTGGTTTCCACCGTCTTCGTGAAGTGAACCGATGCCGACTCATGATGGTACACACGGTCAACAAAGAGAAGAACATCGATGGCGACTAATGAATTAATATTGTGGCAGAAGGACTAATTCTACGTCTAAGGTGAGAACTCTGATTAAATCAACAATGACTTAGAATTTAAAATATAAAATGTTTTTTATTTATTTCGCCACACATTGCACTGACTGCAAAAGTACGTTCATGATGAACACTAACCTGTTGATGCGAGGTACTGATGTACTTGATGCTAGTACTGTAGAGCAATGACTCGCATGTCAACACAAGCACCGAAGTCAACATTACCTTCCTTCAATTGGGCCAACTGGTGAAACTAAAATGACCTCTAACATAGAAATTAAGCGTTTCCGGACACATGTCCACATAACGTCTTTTCTTTATTTTTGTGTGAGAAATGTTTCCTGAAAGTTTGGCCGTACCTTTTTGTAACACCCTTTATATCACAGAATCGGTATCTAAATATATATTCTCCTAGTTTATCTAAAAAAACCTATAATCTTAGTTGTATTATTTTCCTCACAATAACCCTTTAAATTGAACTTCTTCTGAATCATACTGTCATTAAGAAAAAGTTTTATATATATATTGTCTGATTGACCATACAGTAGCATCTCATAAAAATGCTGTAAATTTGCTATTTATTCTGTTCGACTCATATTTTGCCTTTGCCCGAATTTCTCCCATAATGAATTAAGTCATATCTTAGGAACAAATCTGTGTCCTGGATTTTCCTTTATGGTTTTAGTATCTAAGTCAATATCTTATTTCTCTTTAACTGTTTTGGCATACTCTTCACCACTTTCAAAATTATATGGATGGTATTTTAAAAAATCTTTCATATAATTTTTAAATGGCATATTGCTATTACTTTAAAAATCTCAAACTTCATACACATTTAAAATTTCATAGCCTGTTTCTACAGCTTTCTTCACTTCATCAGTCGTCCAAGTACCAATAAAACTTGTTTCATCATCACTGTGATTGCATTTATGTATTTCTTCTTGAGTACATTTGACACAAAAAGGACACAAATGTTTCTCTTTTTATCTATTAGAGTTTAAACTGCACAGGCAAATCAGCGTGATACAATACTTTACATTTTATTAAACCAAACGAATTTTGAGAACAGTATATTGCTCTATATATTTTTCTCTGATATTGTTCAAGATAAAATTGCACAGTAGAATAAAGACTACATATGTCAATATAACTGTCTCACTTTTAAAACATTTTTCTCAACCATGCCAATAAGAACCATGGTATTGATAAACAGTATTAGTTTCTCTATCAAATTCATCTGCTTTGCACCAGCTATTCTTACTTCACCCCATTAGGAGTATGTCAGATATTATTATTGTTTAAACTGTCTACACAAGCTATGGACTCTTTAATTGAATTCTTTTTTCTATCCTTCACCCAATAAAGCAATTTTCTTTTCAGGTAAATATTTAGATCTGTAAATAGCCATGCAAACCCCATAAATGATTAAATAACAGAATGGGTCTATATTAGCTATTTCTAGAAATTGTTTTCTCAGTTCTAAACAATCTCTTCTTCAAATATCTACATCAGAATTACAGTATTCAACAATTTATTTATATTAACACACAATTTTCCTTAACTCTTGGGCTGTACCATTTGAGAAATGCTTCTCTATCATTTGGAGTGTTAACACAATAATATTGAGTATATGGAATGGTCCTACGTAATTTTCATTTTCTTGTGCACTGAACAAATGTGGGAAGTATACTTTCTTCATTTCTTTCAAATCAAACGTTTTTGGAAAACTATTAACAGGGCCTTGTACAAAGTTATTGCTGCCCTATAATTTTTAGGCCTAACTGTTTTATCTCCAATAACATTAGTTTTGTTCCTGTGTAGATGATATATGGCATTATTGTATTATCGATGCAGCACTTCAAAATGAACTGGGAATCATAGCCTTTAGCATAGTGAGCTATGAATGTATAATAACTGTTTTCTTTTCAGATATGAGCCACCTACAGAATTCTTTATTTGTCTTAAAATTATAAACAGTATCTCCATTGAAACTGTGAAAAATTATGAGATCTGGAATATGTATACCAGTTCCTTGTTGAGTTTCATAATCAAAACACATGTATCTTTCTGTATGGGTACAATACACTCTCTTGGGAAATGCATCTTCACTGCATTTAAACTGTTTACCAGAAATTATTTTACAGCATATGAACAATTGCTAAACATAAACATTTTTTGAATTCTCCATAAACGTATCAACCGTCTTTATCACATTTTGGGCAACCTTGCACTATAAAATTATCACCAAATTTTCTTTCCCAAATAGCTTATTTTTGAAAATTGTACTGCATTAAACATGTATGATTTCCAATTTTCACTGCTTGTTTACTATTCCTGCGTATTTCAAAGCTGCATTTATGTTCTTTGGATCTAAAACAGTATTTAAATTTATAAGCTGTATCACAAGCTTTAGGTGATTTTTTTAAGCATTCTTTATTATAACACTATCTGTTTCACTTTTAACAGTATATCTTGGTTTCAATGAACTCATGTTCTGAAGCTTTGCACAATACAGATTTTTATTTCTATTTTGCATTTGTGTGTACCTTCTACTAAAACGTAGACTTTGATGGCCGGAAATGTCATGTCCATTACGATTATCCGGGCTGTTATGCCGTGGTCAGTTGATGAATTTTGTCTCTATTCCCAACGTTTCGTCCCCGTCTGCCGGAGACATCTTCAAGGGGATCTGTAGCTCGATGGAAGGTCCAACACACCCGCTGGCTCGCTACTGACTGCCACTAAATTCCGTGTCCGATCGCTCCCACGCCACGGCGTGACGTCAATTGTTTTGAAAACGTCAGTGCAATTGGCCGCTGTCCGCTGCCGTCGATCGCCGTTGTCATCACCCAGTAGTGGACGGATGGTACACATCTTCTTTAACACCAGCATCCATATACCGTATAATTTCACGCCCTCCTCCTTTCGATTGAAATTATTAGGGTGTTTAGCGATTTAGATTGCTTCCCTGTAGAGTCTTGCATAATATACGCTTGTGGCAGCTAGTACTTGCGTCTCCTCGAAAAGAATATGGTGGTTCCCTGGCTGGAAAGCATGCTCCGCAACAGCTGATCGTCCCGTTTCTCCTCTTCTACAATTGCCCATTTGCTCTTCCAAACGTTTTGAAACAGATCTTTTAGAGGTAACCACATATACATCTCCACAGCTTCATGGAATTCTATACGCTCCAGCTTTTTCCAGTGGTTTGCAAGCGTCCTTGGCAGGCTTAAGGTATTCCTGTATCTTCCTGGTGGGCTTGTAAATTATGGTAATATTCCGATTCGTCGAGATCCTCCCTATCCTTTCCGTTACATTTTTAACAAACGGCAGGAAAACCTTAGATTTTGCAGTAGCCTGTATGTCACTATGATTTCTGTGTGGCTGTCTCAACGCACGTTTTATTTCGGCGGACGAATATCCGTTTTTCATTAGTGCATTGTGGAGGTGTTCGATCTCCGTGTCGAGCAACTCAGGTTGAAACGCGTATGTATTCATTACCAGCGATGGCGAGGCATGACAGAATCTCTGACCAGAGAGTTATTTATCGCAGTAGCACGTAGCAAGTCGGCAGGAACAGTTGCTGTGTGTAGCGAGTCGGGAGAGGAGGTAGTCAGTCGACTGTAGTAGCGAGTGGACGGTTGTGCTGAGCGGGCGTCGCCATGCGTCGGCGGCGTGCTCTTTTTGCATCTCTGGTCATGGTTCAGGACGAGATATATTGTTAAAGAAGGTAATGAAGCAGCATTGCGCACATCTGCTAATGTATGTTAATTGTAATTAATTTGTTCAAGAAATGCCCTAATAATAATTTTTCTTACAAAGTAACTGTTTTAAAGAAAAAGATTCATTTCAATTTAAAGAATAATTCCTATGCTTTTCCTCCAAGAAGCAATTTATCAGTTTTAATTATTTCACAGGGCCAAAGGTCAGCGCTGCTGTCCTTATAACATTTACCAGCTTTAATTATTTCACAGGGCCGAAGGTCAGCGCTGCTGTCCTTATAAAATTTATCAGGTTTAATTGTTTCACAGGGCCGAAGGTCAGCGCTGCTGCCCTTATAAATTTATCAGACTTAATTATTTGTGTTCATATGTTACATTCAGTTCATGGTTCATTATTTAATTAATATTATTGTGGGTTTACGATCAATCATCATTTCTTAATTTTGTTGGGAGGTAACTTTAGGCACATCATGGACTTTTTTTTTTAAACAGTTACTTTGTAAAAAAAATATTATTAGGGCACTTCTTGAACAAATTAATTACAATTAACATACATTATCAGGTGTGTGCAATGCTGCTTCATTACCTTCTTTAACAATATACCTCGTCCCGAACCGTGACCAGAGATGCAAAAAGAGCATGCCGCCGACGCATGGTGACGCCCGCTCGGCACAACCGTCCACTCGCTACTACAGTCGACTGACTACCTCCTCTCCTGACTCGCTACACACAACAACTGTTCCTGCTGACTCTTTACGTGCTACTGCGATAAATAACTCTCTGGTCAGAGATTCTGTCATGCCTCGCCATCGCTGGTAATGAATACATACGCGTTTCAAGGTTCACAAATATTTCTAGCTCTGTACGCTAATGTGTTGATAACACCCCACTGCTGTTGTGGGTGGTGGTTCGAATCCCAGTGCAAATAAGGGTCCGTGTGCGTGGGATTGCGGTATACTCAGTATATTCAGTATACTGCTGTAACGATAGTCTCATCAGATGTTAATATATCTCTGATTTTATTGCACAAAGCTTGAACAGATTCTCGAGTATTATCTTTATATCCCGTGAAAATGGGATAATATCATTTTTGTATTGCTGGTTGTTATATCCAGCTTACCTCCTTTCCTGAAATTAGTTCTCTTTTTAGCTATATCTACCATAGAACTGTGTGCTTTCGTTATATAGTCTGTTTTATTACTGACAGTACCGAGTGTGGAGATACTGAAATCATTAAAAACGATTTGATAGTCAACAGACCATGCTTTAAATTATTCATTAAATCTTCATCTTATATCTTTTATCTCAAATAAATGCTTTTTACATGGCTTAGTCTCTTTTCCTTGCTCAGACTGTTTGCTACTGAATGGATAGATTTGATCTAATATAACTATTGTTTCTTGTCTCGGTGGTCAAGGTTTTTTAATAATATCATCATAAAATTTGTAAAAATAATTTATATTTTGTACTTATTTTGGTCTTGATCTAGTTTCTTGGAATAGTACTGGATGAAATTGGAACTCCTGTAGCATAATGGCATGAACTAACTTTGATTTCTTTAATTTAATGTACCTGCTAAGACCAAGATTTATAACTCTGGCTTTGAGTCCTCTTGCTTCCAACTATTGAGAGTTCTTGTAGGATGAGGTAAATTATTTGAAACGATTAAATTAATTAAACCATCTTTTCTAAATCTGCCATAAACTCGGATATTATTCCTTTTGCAATAATTACGAAGTTGAGTGACTGTAAACTCTCTCAAGAAGGCTTCCATTTATTAAGGAGAGAAAACATTAGCTTTACAAAAATGTAGTGATTTCATTTTTAATTATTTTGATTTGTCTATTTGTCTGTAAATATTTCGTGACAGCACTTTTAACTATTTCTTTAAAACATGTAGACATTATTTTCTTGTTTTGCATATCATATAATTGACAAATCCTCTATCTACTTGAGAGCTTGTCCCTAGATGTATAACTGAAGTAAAAAAAACTATCCAATTCATTTTTTACAATAGGCTTCTCTTTGTTCTCTATTTAACTCCTGTTCATTGTAAAAACAAAGAAAATCTTTCATGCCCTTAAATTTTTCCGAAGTATTCTTGTAATTAGATATAAACTGTTTAAAACGTTCTTTTTTATTATTACATGTATTTCTTCTAAGCATTTTATAACATTCTATACAAAAATGTGGATGGTTATCCTTTTTATGTTTATGTGCATGGAAGTTATCACTTGACTTTTCCACTTCCCTTTTTTTATGCTTCTTCAAAACTTCCATTCATTGAGACAATTCTTTCATTAGACTAACTAAAATTATTCCTCAGTAAATGAATCCTATCACTTGTTGCTGTCGTATAGATAGTTGTATACATAAAGTATCTACACTCTTCATTTTCTTCCTATCACTAGTACTATCACTCACGTGTGAGTCCACTGTACAATACACATTTCATGAAAAAGAAATTGTAATCCATAATGACACACTCAAAAGGAAATTGTTAGAGTGGCAGCATTTGCACTGAACCTCAACTGTTTGTACACTCCAGAAAAATATAATTTTATGAATTGCAGGTGGTAAATATCTACTGCATGAAATATTTTGTCTTTTATTAAGAATGGAATTACAGGATTGATGATTGTGAACCCTGAAGAATTAACTGAGTGCTATAGAATTTACACATATTTTATTTTATATAAAAGGAGTTGATTCCATCAACATCAAATACACCCACTTCTGTTGTTGAATTGTATATCATGAATATATCTCTGTTTATTAACCACAATAACTATCAGCTAAATTTGTACTCATGGTTTACAGATATTTGGGTTCCTTTATCTGAAGAGAAAAATGTTTTAGTTGCAAATGATATCTTAGCTTTTCTCTATGTCTTTCCAGGTATTAATAACTTAATCCCTGCATTTTTAAAAGGAATTACAGATATCAAATATTTGACTGATGCTACATTAAGAAGAAATGAAGGCCATTATCTCGAATTTCTGAAACAAAATGATATTCCATATGCAGAGTGCTATAGAGTTGAAATTTATCTACTACATTTTATTTCTATATAAATGGAGATAATTCTATCAACATCAACTTCGTTCATGTTGAACAGTTTTGAATTCATTTAAGAGAAGAAGTATGTATTAAGTTTAGTAACAAGGTTCGAGGATATATTGTTTCCATGATTTAACAAAAAAGATATTTAGATTACGAATGATATTTTATGCTTTATTAAAGTTGGAGCATCAGTGGCTGAGAAATTAACACAATATAAGAAGAATTTTATTGAATCTTTCAACAAATATAATTTAGATTATACTGAAATAAAACTCAATGATCTGTTAGCCTTAGAATATGAATATATCCAAAAGAAATAAAAAAATATAACACCAAATAATTTAAATAAAAACATGGATTTTACTGTTGGTTATAAACTTTAAAAATCGTGTAATAAGGTTGAGAACCAAAGTAGCTAACGCAATTTAAAGATTACTATATTGCTTTGGAAGTAATATTTCGTGATTATGCTGACTATGTGAAAGAATATAAAGCCATTTAGTCTCAGAAAATTATTGAACAACAGGTTAAAGAATTAAAAGAAAAGGAAAAAGAATGTCTATATTTAAATGATATAATACGTGATGTGGCAGAAATGAAGAAAGAGCAAATTGTTTACATTGCCACAGCTAAGCAATATGCCAAGAAAAAGTATTTCAGAGTTGGTGGTGTATTATCAGAAAATCATCTTTCAAGAAGATTATACAGTTATAATAGTGAAAGACCTAAAGATGATAAAATATGTTATGTCAGAAAATAGACATGTACAGATTACAAATTAGTAGAGAATATGCTTAACACTTGTTTTGCTATACACAGAGTAGACAACAGAAAAGAAATATACAATATGCATTTCAACAGTCTGTCTTATTTTGCTGATAAATAATCTGGGCAATCCAACGATATTGTTGATGAAATCAATGAGAAGAGAAAAAATGTTTATGAAGAAATTTAGCATGTGCCCACTATACAATCTTAATTTATTCCATATATTTTTATTATATATAAACGAAGTCAATTCCAGTGACATCTAATACTGTGATGACTATTTCTGAATTTATTGAGGAAAAGAATCAGTTAAACTGGGTTCTTGGTTTAAAGATATTTGGGTTCCAGTGTTTAATAACTAATTATATTTTGTGCTTTATTCATTATGGAATTTGAGAGGTGTGAAACATTAACACTCAAATCTTAAAAAAATATCAAATGATTTTTAATTAGATATTTAGTAAAATATAACCTATAATAAAATATAGAATCTTACTCAGACTGAATTCATGTCTGTTTTTTAAATATTCATAAACATTACAAATTTCGTGTCCTTTGAGATTGAACAAGTAATTCACACATTCATCAGTTAATTGATTTATGAGTGTAGAGGTCTCTTCATTCTGGTAACATACAGCTAGGAAAATTGAAAATGCAATTTTTTTCATTCTTAGGGTAAAATTTTTTATTAATTGAAATATCTTTTCCTGCTAACATGACAAATTACTAGGTCTAAAAATTATAAAGAATTCAAGTGTAAGCATGAGAATTAATGTTGGTGAAGATGATTGTATTTCCTTAGAAAATTTATTAAATTAACTGAGTGTTATTCAATAGTGTACCTTTAAATATGTAACCAAAATCATTGAATAATTATATTATTTTTATTTACCCTACTGTTATGTCAGTTATCAGAATCTAGCCATTTGACATACACTTTATCTCCTTTATTCTCAAACATTTTTCAACAAGATATAAATCAGAATGTTTTGTTTTCTGTAGCTCTCACTCATAAAAATTTCCTTTGATATATTTCAATTTATACGTGATTGGATTAGTTAAAATAAAAAATTCAATTTAAAAAATTTCTGCTGACCAGTTAGCAGAAAATCCTTTTTCAAAATGTCCTTTTAATTTACTTATTCTAACTTTATCCCCTTTTCTAAATTGTAGATTTTTCACTATTTTTAACCGCATCTGGAAGATGGGTCTTAAATTCTTTTCATTAACTTCTGTTGGTTTCATTTTTATAGTAGAATGTTTTGTGTTGTTGTACTCATCAACTAATTTCGAGTCTATATAGACCTATTTTATTTCCTTCAAAGCTAAATTTCTTCCACATCTTTTCTTTAAGTGGTCTGTTAAATCTTTCAACAACAGATGCTTTTCATTCTGTGAAAATTGAATAATGATTGTTATATTTTTTCGTCAGTTCTTGAAAATCTTTATAATAGAATTCTTTACCATTTCCTGTCTGTAAATTTTTTGGTTGTCTCGACTTGAATATTTATTTCAAAAGCATCAACAACATTATTAACTGTTTTATCTTTAACTGGGTTACCCCAAGCAAATTTAGAAAAGACATCAATAACAGTCAATAAAAATTTATATGCTCAATTAATTTTCAAAATTCCTTTCGATTTGCTGGAACCCATTTCGACTAGATTGGCTTGACATAGATCATAAATACTGAGAGAAATTACATGTATTCGTTTGAAATTTTTTTTTCTTATTGGTTTATGTAATTCTTTAATGACTTCGTTATGAATATTAGGGAGTAGTGATTTACTTTGCACTTAACCTACAAATTTTTTGACGAATTACTCTTTCTGTTTTTACGTACTGTACAAAGACCTTCAATTCTTTGTCATCCATTTTTAGTTGTTAATGTGTGAGGATTACAGGTCTCAGTACATTTTTTTCGCATCAAACGATAGATGTGACTATGATTATTCATTTATATAGAATAAAAGTTAATAAGATTTAAAATATTTCACCAAATGTAATCAACTTTACATCAACAGGAACAGTTTGAACAGAATCTTTTAATCCTATGTTGAGAAAATTTGAGTTTTTTACCATTATTGATTGATTACTACTGTTTATTTCGTATAGTTTATCGGCCACACTTACAGTGATGTGAAAATCATCACATATTAAATCTTACCAAAAACAATAATTCTTTTAAGCCAGAAAGTGTATTGAAAATTGTACTTTTTTGTTCTGCTCCAGTCATAAATGTAAATTAAATTATTTGTTTATCATTTACGAGTACTTCCTACGATCTCCAAGAAATATATTGCTGCAGTCCTTAATATGGACAGTGATGCCCAGACAAATTAACACACTTCAGAGGCGATGAACAACTGACCCCCTCGTGAATGGCCTTACCACATTTGCCGCAAGTGGCTTCTCCCTTAAGACCGAGAATAGTATATGTAAAGCGCTGGCATTTGAAAAAGCGCACTATGCCCTCTATCCCACTCTTTTTTTTTCCTTTTTGTAGCTGTTGAAGAACATTATGACCGACAGCACGCATTCTGTTGCTGTTATCATAAGAACTCTTGAAAAATACCTGAATCAGAAGAACTGGTTATTCAGGCCCTCTGTTTAGACGCCGGCCGCTGTGGCCGAGCGGTTCTAGGCGCTTCAGTCTGGAACCGCGCCACCGCTACGGTCTCATGTTCGAATCCTGCCTCGGGCATGGATGTGTGTGATGTCCTTAGGTTAGTTAGGTTCAAGCAGTTCTAAGTTGTAGGGGACTGATGACCTCAGATGTTAAGTTCCTTAGTGCTCAGAGCCATTTGAACCATGTTCTTGTTAGACTGATTATTGAAAGCCACCAGCGGTACATCCAGTCCGCTCGGATTTGAGGAATATAATTACTAGGGTTCCACTTGGTCCCACACTGAGCAGGATCAAGCCAAGATTCCAGTTCCCTGTGGCACACAGTGTGCGACTGCCGCATTGTACAGTGGCCGCCGAAGCATTCCCATAATTTATGGTAACAGAAGTCTTAGATACTTGCGAGGCTCGTCCTCATGAACTCCGCGGCCGCCAAGTACGTACCTGTAAAACGAATGCTGAGCCTCTGATAGCAATGATCTGATATTTTTCATAATCTTTATGACAGAGTTTGCCTCTCAAAAGAAGAACTTATGACTGCATTACACATAAAAATATTCTGCTCATTTCGTTCAATTAGTTACTCGAAGTCATTTAATTTTTTGCGTTATTGGGAGTTGGCTTACATAAAAGTTACAGTTCCTTCCCAGTTCGCCTTTCGTAGAATTTACGTTCCGTCTCTGAAGTTGTCGACGAAATGTGGTTAAAATACACAGTTAGAGGAAAATTTAATTTCACTGGGCTTTTTTGTCTCTCATCAGTCTTCTGGATGGTCTGACGCAGCCCGTCACGAATTCCTCTCCTGGTCAAACTCTTCTGCACAGTGCAACAAAATTAACATCCGCAAGTATTTCTTCGAAATACATTCGAAGACAAAACGAAGAAAACAAAAGCGACGCGCCAAAAAGGAATCATCTGAGAGGGACAAGAATCGGCAGGTGTGAAGTGCATGTACAGGCAAGCAGAAAGCTAAAAAAAGCGTTTTTGGTTTACCCAGATTGCGAACCTCTTTCTCTTGAATAAATAATCCAGCTTAGGAAAACCTGTAATCATTTGCTTGTCTGTGTATGTACATCACATCTCCAATTTTTTATTTCTGTGTTAGAGAGTTTTACAGTCGATATATTCCTGTGCTATTAATAATTTCCACATCTCCTTCAGCTACTATGGATGTTATTCCATGATGTCCCATCTCCTTGTCCCTTCTTCTTGTCAGTGATTTTCACATATTTCTCTCCTCATCTATTCTGCATGAACACTCCTCATTCCCTATCAGTCCAACTAATTTTCAAGATGATTCTATAGCACCACAACACAGATGTTTCGATTCTCTTCTTTTCTGGCTTTGAAACTATCTGTGATTTATTTCTATACAATGCAATGCAGCAAAACTACGTTCTCAAAATTTTCTTCCTTAAATTAAGTCCGACGTTTGATACTAGTAGACCTCTCTAAGCAGGGGTGTCCTGGTTGCCTCTGATACTCAGCTTTTTTAAGTCCTTTCTTCATCGTCATGTATCATTTTCCTTCTAAGCTAGTAGAATCCTTTCGCTTTGTCTACTTCTTGGTCCCCCAAGTCCTGGTGTTAGATTTAACGTGAATCTCATTTGTACTACTCGTCTTTATTCAGTTTACTCACAATAGCTGATGGTATGTCTCCAGTCACATAGATTTTAGATAGCAAATTGAGCTGTAAAATTTAGAAACTCCGTAGGAGTGTTATCCGCGCCTTCCACATTACTTGATCTCAGTTCCTCCAAAGCTCTGTTTAACCCTGTCTTTCATGTTGTCTCCCATTTTTTCTTCTTCTATGACACCATGCAGCTCCCCCCATCGTAGAGGCCTTCAGTGCAATCATTCCACCTAATTTCAACGAAGTTTACCTTTTCTGTGCGCTGAATCTGTCCTTATGAGGACCTTTTCTCTTTTGACTGACTCGCATTTTTGCTGTAGCCATTTCGTCTTAGCTTCTCTGCACTTTCTACATATGTTATGCCTTAGCGACTTTGACTACTATACTTCTGTCATAATCTGAGATATCTGTACCTCCTTCTTTTGTCCATCAACTGAAATACATCTGTCGTTACCCAAGGTGTCTTCACAGTTCCGTCTCTTTTACCTATACCTGACTGATCAGTTACTGTGATTGTCTTTTTTAGATGTGTAACTTCCTCTTCAACTGAACAGCCTACTGTGATATTCACTATAGCAACATTACTCACTTAGAGAAATTATTTCAGTACCCTGCCTCTTTCCACATTGATTCTTTGGGATAATTGTCTTTCCTTTCCGTTACTGGCGTTAGTTTGATGTCGATTCTGACGAGGAAAATCCTGTCACTAACTATTCGGAGTAACTTTACTCTCTGCCCTGCCTTCCTATTCTTGAGGAATTCTGCTCCTTTACCGAGTGAGGAAGCGGAGTGGTTAGCTCACTGGACTTGTAAAGCCTGCGTCCGACCATTCTGATTTAGGTTTTCTGTGATTTTCCTAACTCGCTCCAGGCAAATGCCTTTGAAAGGGATCGGCCGATTTCCACCCCGATCCTTGAAACAACCCCACCTTGTTGGCGAGACTTTATAAACTCTAATCCTTATTCTTCGATTCCTTCTAAGCAATCTGTGGTTGTGTGTCTAACACATTTGGCTTTTACTATTAGTGAACTGGTGTTCTGGTTCAAGCGACTGAGTCTACTTTCTGTTTTAGAGCAATGACTGACACCGGCAAATACTTGGTGATCACGGCTGAGGAGATGGCGTACGTCAGGAGGGAGGTGGGCACCAACGAGGATGACATCAAGACGGCTGTGACGTCACTGCGAGAGTGGCTTAGGATGCAGCCACACTTACCTGACGCCGTAGGTCGGTACATTTGTCACACTAGAGGCCATATATTACGCTACTAATGTGTATACCATCATCATAATTGGTGTAGCCACTCACATGTAATGCTTTGTACATTTAAATATTATTTATCTCTTTCATTAGCAGTTCTGCAGCAGCACTGTCTTATCATTGTTGCATCTAAAATTCACTCCCATTTGTTACAAATTTTACAAGTGCAGAAATAAATCCACCATATCTCGTTACTGATGATCAGGTTTTTTATTGATATCTGTGAAACAAAAACTTATAGTTTTGTATATTAATTTGTGGTTGCGACTCAAGAAGGAAGTAGTCACTGCCTACGTTCATTTTAAATTTACTTCTCTATTACTACTTCATTGTCTCCATCTTGGCTTATGGAAAATACTGAATTACTATGATCAGCTTTACACCTTAACCTCAAATTTTATGTACCTCTATCAGCTGGTTATCTTGGTTATCTGTTCAGTGATTAGGATTGCTTTGATATGCTATTACACTCTTTAATATTATGCATACTACGTAAAGCAACAATGTGAAAGCGTATGCCTATGTGCAGTATATGATTGTGGTACCATACGACAGTTTTAAAGACACATATATAGTAAAAAAACTGAAAAAGTACATTTCTTAGCAGTTCCATCTTACGAAATTCTTTATAGCAAAACAGCTGTCCATATGAGAATCCTTTCTGTTTCCTGTGTCCTTAGTATCCTTGTGAAAATCTACCTTTATATTCACTAGATGAAATCTGTGTTCCAGACGACTCCCTCATTGAGCGAATGTACATCAACTCCAAGTGCAGCATGGAGAAGGTGAAACTGGGATTAGACGCATACTTCTCCCTCAAACACAGATTTCCCGAGTTACTAATCAACAGAGATATTGGAGGAAGCGACTTCCAGTTTTTAATGAAGCACTTGTGAGTTCTGACCTGTCTTTAGTATTTCTAAATTAATAAAGAATTGTTATATGTTCAGTAGCTTTTCATGCTGTATTGTAATGGATATATGATTGTGAAGGGCACATGTACCAATGTTTGGACTCTTGTCTAACCAAGTATAGGCATACGTTATCTTGTCACTTCTTCGTGAAATGAAAATATTACATTTTTTGGAAAAACAGTAGAACCTTTTATTTTACTAAAACAGTATTTAAATATTTGCTTCTACGATCAAATGGAAAATCATTTTTGGATCCTCTGGGACTGCTGCATAGTGAATGTCTTTCAAGGACATATAAATTCGTATAACCAGATACGCTGCTGTGAGTATTACTTTTTATTTGAACTATGGTCCTATTTCAGCTACACAGCCATCGTCAGGATAGCTGTAATTGAACATTGTATAAATATGTGGTACATTTCTTGTATTACATGTGAATTATGAATAATAAGATTTTACATATGTTTCAAGTCCTGACTTCCCTGCAGTATCGTTGTTCCAGTTGCTACCTATTTGTTACTGATTATATTTTGAGTTAATGTAACAACGATGATTAGTTTTCAGTTTGTCCTGACTTTTCGTTCAATAGTAGTCAGAAATAAACTTCAGTATGATGTTGAAATCTGTCACAACTGCCGTCACTAAACGTCAACTACAGACAGTTTTATTTCTGACCTCTAATAAACGAAGAGTCAGACCAAACTACGAAAATGATTATTTCTGTTATACTAACGTAAAATATATGGTTCAAATGGCTCTGAGCACTATGGGACTTAACTTCTGAGATAATCAGTTTCCTATAGCTTAGAACTAATTAAACCTAACTAACCTAAGGACAACACACACATCCATGCCCGAGGCAGGATTCTAACCTGCGACCGCAGCGGTCGCGCGGTTCCAGACTATAGCGCCTACAACCCCTCGGCCACCCCGGCCGGCCGTAAAATACAGTCAGTAACAAATAGACAGCAGAAGCAACGATGTTGCATGGAAGTCAGGACTTGAAAACGAATGTAAAATCTCATTGTTCGTAACTCACACGTTAAACAACAAATTTACCAAGATTTATTACAGATAACATGATGATGGTTGTATAATTGAAATAGGGCTGTAGTTAAAATATAAAATAATACTCATAGCAGTGTAACTGGTTATGCAAATTTATTATTATGTCTTTGAAAAATCAGTTATAAGGTTTATCAGTCGTTTTGCTTTAAAATTCGACAGTTCTTTTAATGACTGTTTCGATCTCACAGCGTTCGATAGTTTTGTTAGGCTGCTTGAAATGGTATCCCTTTTTAAAAACTCGTTTAGTGAAACGCACCTTTAAAATGTGCGGTCGTGTCATCATTTCAACGCAGAAGACTTTATTCCTGTGATCTAGATTTCAACAGTTTTGTTGCCACTAAATATGTTAACAACATGACCAGCACTTCCGTTGTTTGTACTTTTATTCCTAAACATTGGTGACAACCCACAAAGTGACACCGCCCTCTTCGTACCTCATTTCAGAGCCTATTTCGACGTTGTTGTGCAAAACCGTATGACAACTATGGATCCGCTAGCATCAACTCACAGAACCAAAAGACATATATGCTCACTGCATCCTCAGCTACATTTTTTCTATGTAAACCAGATGCGTGGTGTGTGGTAGAAAACAGATAGTGAACTCTCGTTATCAAACTGAAAAGTAGGGATCACTTAATAGTGTACCTTAATACATATTGAAATATCTCTTTCAGTTTCATTTTTCAGTTGCATGTGTTGTATTCTACTCACGATTTAAATTCATATGTTACGCTAAAATAATGTCGTTCTGTGTAGCAACTTTCCTATTGTATTTGTGCTCAGGTAACACGGTTTTTTAAATTTTTGTTCCATCAAATGACAGTTTATTTTCCAAAAGATGATATACCAGTCGTAATTTTTTTTTTACCATCAAGTACTTTCCTGTATGATAGTCAGCGTTACCCTCAAATTGTTATCGTCGCCTAGTTTACTGAAGAAATACTTTGGCATTAGACCAGTATCAGAAAAATGCCGAATTGTACACTCCGCTTTATGTGTAATGAGACGCTAAGAGCAGAATATGGATACTGCTCTCTCCAAATACAAGTTTTTCCAATGTCCTCGTACTCGCACACGACAAGCTAATATAGTTTTTGAAGAGAACTAGACACCCATGTTTTTTTTCCTACGTCTCTGTTTTCTCCCCTGTGCGAAATGAAGTACTGGCAAAGCATTTAATCAGATGAAAAAACTTTCAATGTTGTTAACGTTATTCTCGCTTTAAGTTCTTCCATATATCATCTACTCACCTATGATTCGAAAAATCGAATCCAATGTCCCATGCAAAATATCTTATAATCTAGTCGGACGAAACAGTGGGAGAAGATCTAATACAATTCATTCTAAGTCAGGTTCTTCGAACTCTAAAATCAAGATTCAAAGTGATGTAGGACGCATTTCTCATGTGTTTTATCGATCATTTCCAAAATGTCCACTACAAAAACAAAATCGTGGCAATACTGTGCTGTTTGACTCTGAACATCCTCATCTTCTTCAAAGGTGTAACAGATGGAGAATATCTTACATCATCAGCTTCTTCATATCTTCCATGGTGGATCTTCACTTACTTGAAATGCTGCAGTAGTACATGTTACCCTCTATACAATTAACGTTAAACCTTACGTGATGTTGAATGATAATAATAAGGTTGAGCTATATTTCAGACAATGTAACATAGGCAAAATTTACCATCGGTTTGAGACGTCCCACCACAAATTTCTCTCTGTTGACAAACTTATCTCAGAGTGGCACTTGCAACCTACATCATCAATTATTTCCTGGATGTATCAGAATTTCTGTTTCCCTCCTCAGTTTTTACCCTTTGCAGCTCACTCTAGTTTGATGGAAATTATTCCCTGACGATGTGCTATCATATTGTCCCTTCTTCTTGTCAGTGATTTCCATACATCCCTTTCCTCGCCAATTCAGCAGAGAAACACCATAATACTTACTTTATCATTCCACCCAATTTTCGATATTCTTCTGTAGCAGCAGTCCTCAAACGCTTTGATTTTCTTCTGTTCTAGTTTTCCCACAGTCAATGTTTCACTACCACACGATGTTTTTCCTCCAAACGTACATCCTCAGAAATTCTTCCTCAACTTAAGGCCTAAATTTAGTACCAGTAGTCTTTCCTTGGTCAGGAATGACCTATTTTCCAGTGTTAGACTGTTTTTTATGGTATCATTGCTCCGTTCGTCATGTGTTGTTTTACTGCCTACGTTGGAGAATTCCTTAACTTCCTCTACTTCGTGAACACCAATTCTGATATTACGTTTCTCGATGTTACATTTCCACTACTTCGCATCACTTTCCAATTTCTTGATTATATTCTCAATCCATATTCTGTACTCATTAAACTGTTCGCTCCATTCAACAGATCCTGTAATTCTTCTTCTCTTTTATTGACGGCGGCAGTTTCAACAGCAAATCTTATCACTGATATCCTTTCACCCAGAATTTTGACCTAATTCTTGAACCTCTTATTTTTTGTTTGCTTCTTCTATGTATAGCTTGAACAATATGGGCGAAAGACTGTCTTACATCATTTTATATCGAGGCACATCGTTCTTGATTTTAAAATCTTGTTGTTCCCCCTTGTACATATTGTTTATTTCCCGTCTCTCCATACAGCTTACCCCTATTTTTCTGAAAATTTACGACGTCTTGCTCCATTTCACATTGTCGAACGCTCTTTCTGGGTCGACAAATCCTATGAACGTGTCTTTGTTTAGTCTGCCTTCCATTATCAATTACAATGACAGAACTGACTCTCTGGTGCCTTCACGTTTCCTGAAGCCAAGCTGATCGTCTTCCAAAACACCTTGAATTTTCTTTTCCATTCTTTTGTAAATTATTCTTGTCATTACCTTGGATGGATGAGCTTTTAAGCTGACTGTGTGATA
Organism: Schistocerca serialis cubense; assembly: GCF_023864345.2. Lineage (NCBI taxonomy): Eukaryota > Metazoa > Arthropoda > Insecta > Orthoptera > Acrididae > Schistocerca > Schistocerca serialis. The sequence continues at coordinate 602,382,661 of NC_064642.1, read as the reverse complement.
ATTCTAGCGTTTGTCAGCACTTGCAATCCTCGGAAGTGTATGGATGATGGTTTTGGTAAAGTCAGGGATATATCATCGGATTCACAAACATACGACACCCCAACGTGAATAGCCATTTTGTTGCCACTTCACCCCAATGATTTTAGAAATTCCGATGGAATGTTATCCATTCCGTCTGCCTTATGTGATCTAAATCTTTCCAAAGCACCTTTAAATTCTGATTCTAATAGTGGATCCTCTATTTCTTCAGTGTTGACCCCCATTTCTTTTTCTATCACTTCATCAGCAAGTCTTCCTCCTCATGGAGGCCTTCAGTGTGCCCTTTCCATCTATCCCCTCTATTCTCGTAATTTAGCAGTGGAATTCCCTTTGCACTCTTAATGTTAAAAATCTTGCCTTTAATTTCACCGTAGTTCGTTTTGACTTTGCTGTATACTGAATCTGTATTTCCGACAGTCATTTCTTTTTCTGTTTCTTCACTTCTTTCATGCAGCCGTTTCGCCTTAGCTTCTGTGCATTTCATACTGATTTCATTCCTGAGTGACTTGTATTTCTGTATACCCGAATTTTTTTACTTCCTTCTTTCGTCGATCAGCGGAAGTGTTCGATCTATCATCCGTTGTTTGCTCACAGTTAATTTCCTTGTTCCTGTGGTTTTCTTTCCAACTTTATGAATGCCCTTTTGTCCACTACAACTTTACTGAGCACTGAGCTATCATTATCGCAGTATCTCTAGCATTAGAGAACTTCAAGTTTGCCTCTTCATTCTTTAGTATCTCCGTGTTACATTACTTGCGCATTGATTCTACCTGAGTAGTCTCTTTAAACTTAAGTCTGCTCTTCACCACTACTAAATTCTGATCTGAGTTTGTGTCTGCTCCAGGGTAAGCTTTACATTCCAATATCTTATTTGGGGATCTCTGCCTGAACAAGATGTAAACTGACTGAAACCTCCATATGAGCTCTATTACATCTGATTTTCTTGTCGTTTCACTTCGAGTGGCGGTTTTGGGAGGAGGTAATTTGTTACTCGACTCTTTGTGGAATGTACGCCCTCGCAAGATCAATTTTATGTACAACGCATCCCTCGCAGCGTCTGCCAATGGAGTTTGATGAGCATCTCCGTAACATTCTGTAGCTCTCTAATCGAAACTGTGAGAAAATGCACCGCTGTGTGTTTGGTCTTCCCTGTCTCTTCTGTTGTTTCAATCTTGTGATGGTGCCTAACTGACGAATAATACTGAGAAATTGGTCAGAGGAGTGACTGAGAAGCTTCTTTAGTGGAGGAATTACATTTGCTTCCAATTAGTTGTGCTTAGTGACTCCTTTTCCTGCGACAATATTTTTGAAGTTTTACCACGTTGCATTGCTACGGACAAATGGGGTGAAGTGTTGTATCTGGAGAATAGTGTGTCTATCAACACATGATAATTTCTGGTCAGTGCGTCTTTTTAGTGACAAATGTTGGAATCGCATGCAGGACCGTTCGATAAGGAGTTTCAGTCATTTTCTACTGTTTTTGTTGTTGTGAGACTTCAGGTAGTGTTTTGCCCAGCGTTTATAAATGTTATTTGTTCTACATATTTAAGTGTTGTATAGTATATGGAAGCTATTTTGAAGGTAGTGTAAATTCTTCAGTTAATGAGTTTTACAAGGAGAAAGATTCTTCGCATACTTTGTAAATAATTACGTAACGTGTGAACGCTTAAGCCATAGTTCCTCAGCCGTGCACCAATTTGAACGTTGAGAGTAAATGCCTTTTTTCGATAAAATACGTAAATACGTGATGTTCGCACGTTAACTGAGTTTCTGTAATGTTTCAAGAACTTTCCCTGTTTTAAAATGGAAACTTTCATTATTTCTCAAAAGCCTCTATTTGAAATTCTTTTTAACTTGTAACTGGTATTTGATAATATTTCCTCTTAGTTTGATTTAACTTAATAATAAGGCCTTGTTGTAGAGTGATACTGTAACACGTAGACATTAAATACTTTACTGACAAGATTATCTAAAATTTGAATATTTTCAGTTGCAGTGGAACGTTAGTTCCTTGGAACATTTTTTCACATTTGGAATGAAGCCTGCTGCTGACGAGTAATTTTTGCAGTTTCAGAAAACGAGTGCTGACTGCAGTTCACATAAAGTGCATGCCACCATTTCAAAATGGAATCAGAAAATTTATTGAAGTTCTATTCCACGGCTCGTTAAAGTATTATGTGGTACAACAATGAATTCTACTCACGGATATTTTACACTTACTGATTCAAAGAAGCTCTCCCGCATACCTTGCGGGTCTGCTACTTCAGAAGGAATTCCTAGACTCGCAGACTGAGGGAGGGTTGTCATTGGTACTCTAGTATGATAAAAAAAATTATTATTATTTTTATTAGTTTAAACATATTTCAATTCTTTCAATTTAAATCTGTGTTTCATACTAGAATGTCGTGTTCCCAGTTTGGCACAGCTTTGCCATAGGAGACACGAAAGCGGTCGAAGACGTCCATCTTCTGGTCGGCTCCTGATCGTTGTCAGAAGGAGGCTAGTATTTGATTACGCAAAGACATTTATTATTTGGAAAAGAACAACCCGGATTTCTTTACGCAATCAGTATGAATTTTATAATTACCTAAGGGACCTTTAACAATGAACAGTAAAAAAAATTGCATTTGCAAATGAAATCATTAATAAATGGGGCAGCTATGAGTTGTATAGAAGACAAGGGACGGCCTTCTGTACACGACCAGGATGCCGCAGTATTTTCTGCTGTAGTAAAGGGTGTTTGACATTTCTAAAAATAATATGGCATGGAGGTTAAAAAAGTATAAAGGAAAAGAATAGAATAAGAAATCTGGTAAACACTAAATATATTCTAATAATTCTCACAAGCAATTAGAGCTACTTTATAAACAGCATAACTTACATAAGTAATTTTCTAACTCTATGGTGCAATCAGATTTCAGCCTGTCCTGTACTAGCTCCTATGTTCACGTTTTTGTCACAAATTACAGTCATTACTTTTCTCCTTCGTTAAAGACAATTCTTGCACTGTTCAACACCTCCGATAACAATAACTTGCCGATTTACAGTTTCGAACATAAATTACTTGAATGTCATTAACTAATAATGTTGTCTGCACGCTGGCAAGACCGCTCACTTTTTTACCTTAAAGTCGACCTTCTTTTACGTTTTCACATTACAAGCAGAAATACATTAAAATCTGAAGATCTACAAATGTTTTTTTACTGTCATCTTTTATTTAGATCAAAGCGGAACGTCAGTTCAGCTTTTGTTAAAATGTTTCTTTGACTGCGCAATCGATGTATTAGCGTCCGTGCTGGATGCGCATCTTTACAGTTCGTAAATTATATAAAACAAATGTCTTTCAAAGAATATGTCTCATTTCATAAGTTGATCATTTAACATACAGATAGGTGAATGTCTTTCCAAAGGTATTCACAGCTTTCATACTACGGAAATCCCAATAATATTACAGTACCTAGATACCTCAGGAGGGCGCCGCCAGCAAAGTTCCGAATTTGTATCCCGACGCGAGTCATAGTTTTAACGAACCAGGATATTTCCAAAGAGTGCACACTCCACGGTAGGGTGAAGGATTCATTCTGGATGCATGAGTTATTGCTTGTTCCTCTACTTCGTAGTTTGTAACTTTATGTCAACCGCATATACTATCCTATTTCTCATAAGCATTTACCAACAGGAGTATTGTGTCTGCTACAGAAAAATGATGACGATGCCACGACTCACCAAGGACGCATATCGCGTGCACGTCTGGACTGCAGTGGACAAAGACCCGACAAATATAATTTGGCTGCTGTATGGTAAGACAATGACCTGCGCATTGGAAATTATGTTGGTCGAAGACTACTCTCTTGGAGATGTGATCGTCTTCGACTTGGCAAACGTGAATGGTGGACACATCGTGCGCACTGATATCAACCTCATCCGCAATCTCGAAGTCTGCTACAAGGTAATTTAGAAAAAATATTCCATTCTGGTGTAACCGATTAAAAGTATAGCACATACGGAACTTTCCGCCATTAAAACTATTTACCAGACTGGAAATCGAACATGCTTAGAAAGTGGATTGATGTGTTCTCCAAATAAGTTTGCCACCCAACATGAAAATGGCATGAAGCAATCTCTTGCCACAGAAATCAGTTTCTGTATTGAGGTGGCGTGCCTGCAGCCTGTAACTGTCTGGTCACTATGCAATATATTATTACAATAAAAAGTATGACGGCAGCAGGATGAATAACTATTAAGAATCATTAGCAATATTATGAAAAGATAGTTGCTGCTCACCATACAGGGGAGATACTGAGTCGCAGATCGGTATAACTAAAAGACTGTCAGAAACTAAGACAACGTAAACAAACACTCACACAAACTGAACTCATGCACACATGACCATAGCCTCTTGCAGTTGAAACCAGACTGCGAGCAGCAGCGCATGATAAGAGAGGCAGCTGGGTGATGGGTGACGGAGGAGACTGGGATGGGGGATGGTAAAGTGTTACTTGTGGGAGCATACAGGGACGAGGTGGAGAGAGGGCAGGGCAGCTAGATGCAGTTTGGTGGTTAGATGGCGGGTGGATAGGGGAGGGAAAGGTCGTAACGCAAAAGGAGAGAAGTAAAAAGACTGAGTGCATTGGTGGAATAGAGGCCTGTGTAATGTTGGGAAAAGTTAAGTCGGTAGATGGATAATAACAATGACTATCGAAGGTTGAGGGGAGGAGGGTTACGGGAACAAAGCTGTTTTGGAGGAAAGACCCAGATGGCACAGACTGTGAAGCAGCTATTGAAATGAAGAACGTCGTCTTGGACAACGTGCTCAGCAATGGGGTGGTCCAGCTGCTCCTTGGCCACAGATTGTCAGAGGCCATTCACGTGGACAGACGGTCTGTTGGTATTCACGCCCATGTAGAATGCTGCACAGTAGCTGCAGCTTAGATACTAGATCACATGACTGATTTCAAAGGTACTCTTACCTTTGATGGGACAGGTAAAGCCTGTGACCACACTGGAGCAGGTGCTGGTGGAAGAATGCAATGGACAGGTCTTACATATAGTCTATTACAAGGATATGAACCATGAGGCAAGAGGTGGGATGCAAGAGTTATGCAGGGATGGACGAGTATGTGGTATAGGATCGGTGGGTGGCAGAGTACCGCTCTTGAAGGCATTTATTAAAATAATATGTGCACAAATATTCAGCTTCAGGTTGACGAGTGAGCGTGGAAATGAATTAAAAGTTCTGAACTCTGGTCTATATTTAACTCAGTGAACTATAGTCACTTAATATAATTGTAGTTCAGTCCCGGCTACTGTTGGTGCCAGCAAAGCCAATTACTGGATAAATTTTGCGGCGGCTGGTGGTGGCTTGCTCATAACTGAAACTGCTAACTGCTGGCAACCGAATCAATAACTGGCCGAATGAAGCCTTGCGGCCACTTATAACTGCGAACAAGAGAGCTATTTGCCTGATATCACTCGAAAGCAGGACGAAGGTTCTGCTTTCAGTGCATTCTATAGCGGCCTACACAACTCTTGGCAAATGGACCGGACTATTTTAACGCCTTGTGGTGGAAACATGATGCGGTTCCTGTTATGTGCACCTCTTTCGTGATGAGCGATACCATTTGATCCCGTGCTGGAGACCGCCTGGCGAGTGGCGCCATCTGTGTGCATCGCTTTGTGCGGTATTTAACGGTGGGCTCAGCATGCACAGTTCGATCATCGCCCTCGGTTTAGTGTCTGTGCCGTCGTGTTTGTGCATCAGTGTTTTTCGCCGTCCACGCTCCTTCGTTCACATGTGTCGTCTAACTCGTCAGTGTTTGTGCATAGTGCCGACAGTTTTCTTGTTTGTTTCGTCGAGTGTGAACGGCTTCATGTTTTTTCATTATTGTATCTACTGTTTTTTAAACCGCCAGTCTGTTACTTTTCTGTCTCCCTTTCACTTTTATTGTACTACTTATGGCTGAAGAGCGGAGTACACTTTTCCGTTGCCAGCCCACCTTGTATGGGGTGTTCAAATTACAATAAAGAAAAAAAAAATGCACAGTTCGACTCCTGATTTGGAGAGTATCGTACCAGCTTACCTGCCCAACGAAAAAGGTTAGTTCCAAATTGCTGCATTAATTTCCTAGTTTCACTTTAACAAAAAATGAGGAAAAATTTTACGCGTTTTCGTGTTTGCACGGCCTACCTATTCATTTCTAACAGAAACTAATTTCGTTGGTTCGTAATAAATCTCACTATATTCACAATACACTCAAAGAGTCTCAAAAATTATAAAGTAAAAAACTGTGCATGTGACAATGGTAAAGATTCCTGAACTGGGTACTTTGAGGTAAGGAACTAATGGTCAAAACTGCAGTAACAGTTATGCTCAAAGAAACTGTTCGGTGTGACTTCCATTCTCGAATTCATTGGCGACCTACGAAAAACTGCGCTGGACCGGGCCTCGAACCCGGACTTGCCGCTTATCCCGAACACTTGCCTTAATCAGGATTTTTTTTAAAATCAGGGTACGAAAATGCAGTAGCTTGTAACCTCCCAACAGATAAATTCCATAACCTCCTAGTAAAAAAGTGACTAACCTCTCAATAAACATGTGACTCTTATATAACCTTTCAAAAGAAATCTCTTAATGTAATCTTTCAATAATTAACTGACTGTGAATCTAAACTGGCAACTATGGACGTCAGCAGTGCTGCTTCATGGCCCTGAAAAATCATTCTGAATAAACTGAAAATTTTTACCTCAATGATGTCGCCGGATGATATGTATATATCTGCTCCTATAAAAAAAAATTTTTGGCACTGCCCAGTGCAATGCCGGCAACTACATTTTGTTATGAATGAAAAACAACTGATTTTCTTTACGATAATCGGCATGACTATGTACAGGAGAAATTAGTACAAAGTTTAAATTCAGATGAATGACTGTTGCCGGCCGAAGTGGCCGTGCGGTTAAGGGCGCTGCAGTCTGGAACCGCAAGACCGCTACGGTCGCAGGTTCGAATCCTGCCTCGGGCATGGATGTTTGTGATGTCCTTAGGTTAGTTAGGTGTAACTAGTTCTAAGTTCTAGGGGACTAATGACCTCAGAAGTTGAGTCCCATAGTGCTCAGAGCCATTTGAGCCATGAATGACTGTCAAAAGTTATCTTTATAAGAAAGATTATCATTGAAAGATTTTTGAGAATATTTACATGTGACTTTGATGTAACAATAGTCCAAAAACCAGTTGTAGCAATTAACACATGCGCGCAGCAATAAAGAACAATAATCTTTTTCGTTTAACTTATACTACATCGTTCAGGCAACGCCATCGTTTCCGGCTACCGACGTTGGTAATTCCATAACTCTACTGCTCTTCTTGAGCTACAAAACACTACTGGACTGCATTGTCCGAACTCCAGCACGCAAGTGCTCTGCGTGAGCTATACAACTCCACAACTGCTCTCTACGATCGATCTGATACAGGCGCCCAACCGCGAGCTACTAATACTACTGCTGGCGACAGTGCTCTCTGGTCTGCGATTCTATTGTAGCACACATATCGCAGGCATTGCGTGAGCAATCCATCAAAGGTAATCTACTCGAGTGCGCTAGCAATAAATTCCTTAGTGATGGATCTCTTACAAGCTTCATTTAAGATCTGGGGACATAATCAAAATAACATACAACAAAAATTAATATAGGACGCCCTCCTGGCGGAACAAAACAAAACAGCGACCGCATAACAGCTGGAGACAGATATGGGGGTGGGTGCGGGGTGGGGGGGTGAGGATAGCAGACAGCGAGGTCATCGGTCTCATCGGATTAGGGAAGGAAGGAAAAAGAAGTCGGCCGTGCCCCTTCAAAGGAACCATCACGGCATTTGCCTGGAGCGATTTAGAGAAATCACGGAAAACCTAAATCAGGATGGCCGGACGCAGGATTGAACCGTCGTCCTCCCGAATGCGAGTCCAGTGTGCTAGCCACTGCGCCACCTCGCTCGGTTGGAGACAGATAGGTTCACATTGATCCCCAAGCCCCAGCGGGGATAACTTAGACATTTCTTCTCGATAAACATTCCATAGTCCTAAGACATGGGTCAAATCGGTCAAGTTCCAGTACGAACACCAATCAAATTTTCACCTTCTCATACCAGGCACACCGCAGCTATGGGGAGGATTCAGGAATAGTCCACCCAAAAACACTGCCATAATATTGGTAATACCTTGAATGGTGAACTGATGAGGTATGACAATGTTTGAGAAACACTCAAAAAATCAAGGATGATCTTGCTGAAAACTTGAAAAGACCCAATTCAGTGCGTTAGCGTTCGTGGGCCGCGCGGTATTAGCCGAGTGGTCTCGGGCGCTGCAGTCGTAGGCTGTGCGGCTGGTCCCGGCGGAGGTTCGAGTCCTCCTTCAGTAATGTGTGTGTGTGTGTGTGTGTTTGTCCTTAGGAGATAATTTAGGTTAAGTAGTGTGTAAACTTAAGGACTGTTGACCTTAGCAGTTAAGTCCCATAAGATTTCACACACATTTGGACATTTTTTTGTGTTCGTGTTTCGGAAAAAGTATCATCTTGGAACAGAATCGAAAGTGGCATCACAGCGTTTGAAGCCACATAAAGAAGAAAAGTATTTTTCCTTACCTCTGCACACCCACACCTCTGCATCAGTTAATGTTCATCGCTGTTAAAAGTGTGACACTAGGGGAAAGCAGAAATTCTGCCATGTTAATGGTATGTAATTGGAGACACGTAATGTGTTTCTCATTGAGAACCAGATATCAGTTTGGACGAGCCTCCGTGTCGACGACAACATGGTGCACGGATCAGCACTCGAAGGGATGTGCGATCTCGGAATGGCGGCGCCCCACCAAGTTCCGTTAGTGACCCCAATCATTAGGCCATATACGTCACATGCCATAGGAGTCCTGGTACATGGGAAGTCTGTATGGACATAACTTTATTCCATGAAAAAGTTCTTGAGGTGCTAGAGTAAAGGAGAAATAGGCGCTGTTGGAATGGGCAACACTCGTCAAAGATGAGCAAGTTTCTGACTCAGAGTTCCCTACAAACCATTGTGATGGAGTGTTCAAAGCTCAGCCATCGTGCAGGAGTAAGGCAGCCACTCTGACAACCCCAGGGCATCCTTACAGAGGAGGATAAGAAAGTGTGTCATATCGAACTGTAACGGTAAGACCCACGCTCACGAAATGGCCAAACCCTGCTTGCAACCAGTTCGCTACTGCCTTCATCACTGGTGAGATGAGGGCCAAATGCATTTTCCTAGAAGCCAGATGAGAATTGACAAAATCAACTCTTTGTACCACGTCCAAAGCTCTCAGCAGATTATTGTGCATGCCTGTGCGGATCACTTGAAGGAGGCCTTTATAGTTAGCTGCCGCCGTTCTCTGCATGTCATGCGTGAAGGCAATTACCAAACATTTCAGCGTGTTTGTCGACCGCACTGGAGCCGCCCTCCATTCCCCCCCCCCCCCCCCCTGCCATTTTTCAAAGCACCAGACTTCATCGAGGTGCCTCACGTCATCTCTGTTAACTGCTTGCCATCTGGATCATGGAAATGATTGGCATTAAATTTCTATGTGCCTCGACTGTGGCACACGCTCTGCCGTTGGAGAGACGGTGATTATGACTACGATGTGGTCAGAGGAAGCCGTGGACCACAACTCAGTGCCAATTGCCGCAGCTGAGAGACCGGATGAAACGTACACGCTCTCAAGCCGACACGACGAATGGCTCGTAACGTAGGTAAATCCACTTCGATCTAAATGCACACGTTGCCACGTGCCAGCAAGATTCTTCTGCTGCACCAGCAGTTTTAGTTCCTTGTATGTCGTATGATGGGAATTGAATCTTCTAGGTTGTCATAAAGTGGAAGTCACTATTAAGATTAAAATGGTCATAACGGTCCGCAACAAAAGGCATGACTTCTTCCGAATAAAGCCCCACCGGCCTGCCACTTTCGCAAGCCAGAGGGAGCGTAAACATTGATGACCCGAAAAGACCTTTGTCTGATGGCAGATAAATAATATCTTCAACCGCGATCACTTAAAGTACGAATATCGCCTTCCCTCCACCGCCTTCAGCGCATGGGGTAACATAGACATTATATCCATAAAAAACCGGAACCTTGTCAAAGCACACTTCTTGGAGATGGGCAATATCGAAGCCGACTCCCGCAGTGGTAGCATAGTATCGGGGACACTCAATGAAGTAAGAAGACCAGCAGCTTCCGTAAGAACCTCTCCAATAGTGCGACTCCATCCAAACCCCCATGCAATTAACAGACATTGATTGTTGCTATAGCAAGTACAGCTACGACAATGATCATTGGTCCATATGCAACATCATCAGACCACGCAGTGTTGCATGGGCTGGTCTCAGATATTAGAACATAGCCTTTGTAGCGCCAGAGTTTGACGGTGTAGCTTTGGGGGAAGAATGGTAATAGCCAGATTCCTCTCCATGGATGGGAGGAACGATGTTACATGGGTGCTACGATTGTTCTGTATCCAACAGGAGACGGGCATGATGTTCTGACATGGAATCATCCAATGAGAGAAGGTCTTGGCAAAGAGGATCATTATTGTCCATGGGTATTTCAAAAATGGTTCAAATGGCTCTGAGCACTATGGGACTGAACTGCTGAGGTCATCAGTCCCCTAGAACTTAGAACTACTTAAACCTAACTAACCTAAGGACATCACACACATCCTTGCCCGAGGCAGGATTCGAACCTGCGACCGTAGCTGTCGCGCGGTTCCAGATTGTAGCGCCTAAAACCGCTCGGCCACAACGGCCGGCATGGGTAGTTGCAGGCAGGTTTATGATGGAGTAAGCCGACATTAATTGCGTCACTTTGGCGACGCTTTTTTTATGTATGTGTGCTTCAGTATCTGAAAACTACAGTGGGTCCTGATGGCCAGATATGAAGGCTACAGTAGGCAATAGCATAGCGTCTATTGCACCCACTGCAACCTCCTCAACACCATTTAGCACAAGCGGAGAAGGAGAAGTCAAAGACAATCCCTCCATCTTCCACACGTACAGTCATAGTCAGCAATGCTTGGCACCAAACTCTGGCTATAATTTGGAAGACAATCTGGCGAGCAGAGCAGACCGAGCAACTGCATCGACGTTACCACAGCCGGGACCGCGGAGGGAACGGTTTGCAGTGGAGGGGAATTAAGCCAGCCGCGAGCCCCCAGAATCTCAATTATCAGTGGAGCTGACAATGGCAACACGTCTGATCGCCGAAATATTGTGTCCTTTGGACACTGCGGATTGGCAGCAAACTCGTGGACTGCTCGAACAACAAAAACCTCTCGAGACACTGAAGAATCATCTAATAACATTTTCGGCATTCCTTTTTTATTTTTCGCTCAACTTGACTAGCACAATATGATTGAGTAAATGGTATCTAAGATTTCTCATTTCTCGTGGTCTATATAATCAGTTATGGTAATTGGAAACGCTCTTGAAAATAAATTATCACAATAGTATCTTCCGTTTATTTGAGTCTGCTTTTGCTAATGGCGGATCAGTATTCTATTTAGTCACACGATCAGTGTTAATCGAGAGAGATAACTCAAGACTAATCAGGCATATCAGTCATAATTTTTGGCTTACTCATCAGAAACGAGAACATAAGAAGGTAGGCAACGACATGCAGACTCTCTTATCTCTGGCTAACATTATCTCAAGCGGATGGTAATCGCCGAATAATTATTTGAAATTTTATTAAAAACTTGACGAATGTAATTCCTATCCGCAATGAAAGGTGGGAAAAATGTGAGATGTCACAATGGCACCGCTGCAACGAGTATATTATAAGATTCCTACAGTGCCACCCTACTTACAGCCAACCTAATGTTAAGCCACTTTATACCACTGGTGAAACGGGAGCTTATGACGCCGAAACGGTTCGCACATAAAGTGGTGTACATACATGGGATAATCATACAGTTTTCATTATCACTTTATGAAAATAAAGTTACGTAACTGATTTCGTATTTGTTTATAGTTACACGTCTGCAGCCCGAGTAAACAGTGCAATTCCCTCTTCACAGTACCGCAGCACGCCTTTAGAGGCGACAAAGAGAGTTGCCGAAATTGGTTACTCCAGAGCTGTTCTGCGGAGGTGTGGCGTGGAGTTTCACTGTGAAACATGACATGTGCCAGCAATAAACAAAATATTTACTAGACAGTTTCAGTTTTTGTAGGTGACAATCAAAACAGTTCCCCAACAAAAAACTTTAACGTAAACGATTCTTTTGTCTCTCTTTCGTTGCGGGTTTATATTTAATATCACAGTATAAAAAGTTAGTGTCACCTCAAGTTGAAAGTAATTTGCTGTACTGTGCTTTTTGCTACGGGCTTCCGAATTTATTTCTCATAAAAATATTCGGTTTAATTATACTCCCCCTTCAGCTTCCTTTCCTTTACCAATCCTCATTATATACGCATCCTAGCGCAAATGACAGTAAATGTTCTTCGGATTACTAACTCGCTACAGCTGGGTAAATCATTGCTTCGGCTATACCTGCTCTGTACTGCTCCTATCGATGTTGAGTTCCGCTCCCACTTTTCCCCAATCTATAATTACTTTATCTATTGTCTTGTTTTTGGGAATCTCTTACTTTTGAGCATAGCAATTGGTTCCCATTAGTGCCCCTGTCCTCTCTTCTATCTCATTCTTGCTGTGTGCCACTAGCCATCTCATCTACCTTCATATTCTCAGTTGTCCATCTCTCACGTAGTTGTGTTATAGTGTTGTAAGCTCTTAACTTTATCACAGTAAACTTAATTATATCTTGAAACTGTAGTAGCATCGTGATCCATCCTCGATACATCCCTTTACGTAATAACAACTTTTTATACTTATTAAACAAGTTCTTAAGTAAATGAATTTGTGCGTCCTGTGAAGTTTCACCAACTCATTTTCAATTCTTCGACTGTTATCTGCCTTTCTTCAAAATTTAATACTAATATTTAATCCTAATATTCAGATAAGTCAATATTGCTCTCCGCCTCAACTCCCTCACCATTTCTTCTACATCGGCTTTGTATTCAGCTGTTAGTTTTATCATTTGCGTAAACCATTCATTGTTTTCATTTAGTAGCAATCCCTGAAATTATTTTTGCTTTTATACATCTGTAATACTATTCCTCAAAACTAGTCTAAAATTATATATGTTTACATAAGTTGCCTGGCTGTAGCATTACCTTATTTGAGTTTGATGCCACTTCTCTTCGCACATATTTTCTCATCGATTTGGTGCTACCTTCGTTTTATGCGGTATAATGCGTACAGTTTGTTGCTGAATGCCGTCATGAATTCTGAAGAAGTCATGGTAACAGAATTTTCGATAGCAGTTTAGTTATTAATACATGACAAATTTAAATTTTTGTTCCACTTCTGTTAATGTTTAAAATCCAGTTTAGTTAATAACAATTGAAAATTCTTTCAAATCATTGTATATTGAAATTTTCAGCTTTAAAAAAAAACTTAGCAGTAATCTAAGTATTTAATTTGCTATTTATAGACTGCTTACCGCCGGAGGTTGAAAGGACTGCATTTGGTGAATGCGTCGAAGATCATACATTCAGCCATGAAAATAGTGAAGATGGCGCTGTCTGAAAAGTTGCAAAAGAGGGTAAGTCATGCGTATCTTTCAGTGTTTTTTCTCCTTCTTATCTATAAAGTGGAATTTGCTTGGATATAAAGCCATACGCACTGGTACGCTTTACGAGGTACATTCAAGTTCTAAGGCCTCCAATTTTTTTTTCTCCGGACTGGAAAGAGATAGAAACATGCGCATTGTTTTAAAATGAAGCCGCGTTCATTGTCAATACGTCCCAGAGATGGCAGCACCATATGGCAGATGGAATTTTACCTCCAGCGGCGTGAATGAGAACTGTTTTAAATACTTAAAATGGCGACGTTTGCCTTACTTGAACAGCGTGCAATCATTCGTTTTCTGAATTTGCGTGATGTGAAACCAATTGAAACTCATCGACAGTTGAAGGAGACATGTGGTGATGTAGTTATGGATGTATCGAAAGTGCGTTCGTGGGTGCGACAGTTTAATGAAGGCAGAACAGCGTGTGACAACAAACCGAAACAACCTCGGGCTCGCACAAGCTGGTCTGACGACATAATCGAGAAAGTGGAGAGAATTGTTTTGGGGGATCGCCAAATGACTGTTGAACAGATCGCCTCCAGAGTTGGCATTTCTGTGGGTTCTGTGCACACAATCCTGCATGACGACCTGAAAATGCGAAAAGTGTCATCCAGGTGGGTGCCACGAATGCTGACGGACGACTACATGGCTGCCCGTGTGGCATGTTGCCAAGCGATATTGACGCGCAGCGACAGCATGAATGGGACTTTCGTTCATCGGTTGTGACAATGGATGAGACGTGGATGCCATTTTTAAATCCAGAAACAAAGCGCCAGTCAGCTCAATGGAAGCACACAGATTCATTGCCATCAAAAAAATTTCGGGTAACCGCCAGTGCTGAAAAAATGATGGTGTCTGTTGTGTCGGTATCTGGGCCGACACCGTGAAGTTGAGATGGCTGAAAAGGCAAGCTAGACTAACGCCGACGGGCGTGAAGTACTGGAACAGGATACGTAATTAATGTTAGGAAGAAAAGTACGGAGCAGGTTTAATACTTAACTTTACTCAGTCATGGTGGTACATCGATCTTGACGATACACAGGAGACTTTAAGTACAATCACTGTATGGCTAATGGCGCCTTGCTAGTTCGTAGCCATTAACTTAGCTGATGGCTATTCTGTCTCTCGGCTAATGAGAGAGAAAGGCTTCGTACATCTGGTCGGTAGCTAGGTTCTCGTACAACTGGGGCGAGTGCTCTCTCGTATCACGAGACCTGCCTTGGTGGTGGCGCTAGGTCTGCGATTACACAGTGGCGACACGCGGGTCCGACATGTACTAAACGGCCCGCGGCCGATTTAAGCTACCACCTAGCAAGTGTGGTGTCTGGCGGTGACACCACAGTGTCCATGTTCTGGGACAGCGAGGGTGTAACCCTTACCCATTGCGTTCCAAAGGGCACTACGGTAACAGGTGCATCCTACGAAAATGTTTTGAAGAACAAATTCCTTCCTGCACTGCAACAAAAACGTCCGGGAAGGGCTGCGCATGTGCTGTTTCACCAAGACATCGCACCCACACATCGAGCTAACGTTACGCAACAGTTTCTTGTGATAACAACTTTGAAGTGATTCCTCATATTCCCTACTCACCTGACCTAGCTCCTAGTGACTTTTGGCTTTTTCCAACAATGAAAGACACTCTCGTGGCCGCACATTCGCCAGCCGTGCTGCTATTACCTCAGCGATTTTCCAGTGGTCAAAATAGACTCCTAAAGACGCCTTCGCCGCTGCCATGGAATCATCTCGTCAGCGTTGTGAAAAATGTGTATGTCTGCAAGGCGATTACGTCGAGAAGTAACGCCAGTTTCATCGATTGCGGGTGAGTAGTTAATTAGAAAAAAAAAATCGGAGGCCTTAGAACTTGAATGCACCTCGTACATATCGGGCAATATGCAGCCTCTCGCCATGTTTAGCCTCATGACTCGAGTGCTGCACTGCACGATACAAACTACACGTAAACAGCATAAATGGCTACGCAATACGACTGCGTAACAGCTGCTTCGTATTATCGCTTGTCACGAAGTACTTGTGTTCACATATATTTTCCAAACAGTGTCAGGTAAAAGTACCGCTGTGGCACACTGTTTATGACTCTAAAACGTTTTTATTATCCGGCAACGTTTATGATGTAAAACATCTCACATCATCCAGGCAAATTGGATAAGGGTGAAGAACAGAATTTTTCTAACATGCAACGCATGTGATCCACGTGCCCTCTCACGCCCTAATCAAAGGTCGCCATGGTGCAACTTTAGCATCGTGTTGGAGCCGTTCGGCTCTCTAGACGTCTTCACCTGACCAACCAGGACACTGTCCTATTTCTATGTGTTGTGTTCGTAACAGACATCCTTCCCGTGAGTACATGGAAACTGTTCCACACATCAGTATTATGTCGTGAAGACTTCAGGCGGCATCCGCCTTCATTATGATGCTCTTATCCGTTCGTCTCAATCTACGTGACCACTCTGCTATTCACAATAAAGTGCCTGACAGAGGGTTCAATGAACCACTTTCAAGCTGTCTCCCTACCGTTCCAGTCTCGAATGAGCAATTAAATTTCTCTGTGCGAGCCCTGATTTCGCTTGTTTTATCGTGATGATCATTCCTCCCTATGTAAGTGGGTGCCCACAGAATATTTTCGCAATTGGAGGAGAAAACTGTCATCTGTTGTGTCTTCTCAGTCAACCACCACTCTCAGACGTGATGTCCACGTTGTGTCACTTGGTGCAGAGATCATAAATATTCAAATTATATTGGACTGTAGTGTCCAAAAACGTCCATAATCTCCGGCAAAGTCTGTCGTGTGATCACTGTCAGATAATCCCAGCACTATAAAAAACCGGGACATCTTTTCCACCCACATTCAATTAAATGAATTACAAACTTAACATCGTCAGATTTCAGCGACTGTCCGAAATATGACGATAGTAGCCTACCTAGTTATTATTTCAAGGAGGATTATTAACCTGTTTTCTTTGGTGTTAGTGGAATACCTTGAATTGATGATTTTGGACCATCTACACCTGTATCTACATAACTGATGGTGTGTGGCGCAGAATAATCCTGAAATCACTGTCTTAGCCCACCTTACCTTTTCCGTTCGTGAATGGCGAATGGGAAAAATGTCGGTCGGTGAGCCTCTGCACCAACTTAAATTTCTGGAGTTTCCTCGTTGTGTCATTTTGCGAAACGCATGTGGGAGGAAATAATGTCTGGTTGGCCATGATCATTGGCTAGAAGCGAAACTGGCAGATCAAGAGAGGGAGAATATGAAACATCCCCTTAGAAAAATTTATACATGACAGTGCTGGAACACCTCTACGTTATTTGATTTTCAAACAGCTGAGCAAAACTGAACGTACTCAGACATTTCTCTCTTTACATATTCTGATCAACACTAAACTGACACACAATATTTTTAGCGCAACGCAATCTGACTTTCAATAATCCCTACAAAAGAATGGCCCTGACTAACATTAACCTATACCTTTCACAAATCACTTAGCTCACAAAAATCTTCGTTACTCGAACTACTGCAATAAAGCGAGCGCCACTCACTACTGCCAGCTAAATAAAAGATTCTATCTACTGAAGGCGCTAACTACTGATAGGCATAGTCAGCAAATGAAAGATTTGATAGAGAACAAACAATGTATTTACCTTAATAGTGTTCAAAAGCCATAATATACATATCAGTTCATGACATCCAGTCTTGACAAATTTCCTTTTTATGACGGACACACGTCCAGATCGTCTGCTCTACAAACTCTGTCATCTCTCTCCCCACATCCACCACTGCTGGCGGCTCACCTCCAACTGCGCAACGCTACGCGCTGTTCACATCCAACTGCCCAACACTACAATAGTGAATATTCCAACGATGCCAACCAGCCACAGACTGTACACAGCACAGTCAGTGATTTTCATACAGAGCGCTACGTGGCGTTACCAACATAAAAACCTAAACAGCCTACTTACAAATGTTTATCCAAAATATTACTGTCCACAGAGGTGGCTGCAAGGTCGTACGTTGTACGTATTGCTCGCATGCCGCGTCAGCGTATTCACGATGTCGGAAACCTACAGCCGTCCTCTCTATTCACGTTACATATGTTGTTAGAAATTTCAGTCGCAACGTACGTTACTGAAATCACTGCCAAGCCGACAGTTGTCATTCCGCCACCAAGTATTTCACTTTGTTTTAGGCGCGTTGGCGTTCGTGTTCATTCATTCGTTCTTTAAAAGTCCTTCCCGTTTCGCCTATAAAAACTTTTCCGCAGCCACCCGTCACCTTGGAGGTGACCACTGGAATAATTTGACAAAATTTGACATCCTTTATTGCAGAAATAAATCTTTAAATCCAATTTGTGAGTAAAATTATAATTTTATTAAAAGTATGTTCCCATTATTTCATTTGTAATTAACACCTACTTGTAGTTTTAAAATTATACCTGGTCAATAAATAGACTGGAAAACAGTGTTAGTGCAGGCTATACCGTTATTGTTTTGTTCTAGATGCCGCTAGGAAGGAAATATCGCAAAGGGGAGGAAGATAAGATGTGTCATGCACTTGAATCAGTGCGAAATGTTGACATGGGGGTGAATGAGGTTGCCAGGACATACGGTGTTCCAAGGGCTACGTTGCACAGACTTTAAATTGAATAAACAGTTTTCCAGTGGAGCAGAATAAAATTACAGGTAGCACGGGTGAGTTGCCCAAGAAGTGGAAAAAGAGTTAGTGCCACATCACCTAACCTAGTGGAATATCTGTTCGTGATAACAGCTCGGGAGTTGCTCATCCTAGCTTTGGAGACAGCTTGAGTCAAAAGAAAAAAAAATGCTGGTTAGAAGTGGTGTTATTTATTAGATGTCCCGAGATCAAGTTTCCTCAGCCACAGCCGACATCCTTTTCGCAGGCCAAAGGTTTCAAAAAGAGAACGTTAATCATTTTTTGACGTACTGGAGTGGGTCGTTGACGAGAATAAACTGGTTGCTACTCGAGTTTTCATCGCGGGCTAGGCAGGCTTGTCAACAGTCCAAAAAGAGCCTCGAAAAGTTCTTGCCTGAAGTTTATAAAGGCTGTAAGACCTTTTTGCCAGTGAAGAAAGGGTCTCTAATACAATAGCAGATTGCGGTGCATCTTCCACTGAATTATATGTCCAGACACTTCTACTTTACAAAAGTATGCATTCTACAGACGGATTGCAAGACGGCGCTCCACCTGGAACAATTTCTGCGTACAGTCCCGAAATAAAGACATATTTGTGCGGTGGCTAAAACATTTCATCGAAGTAGTCCACCTTTCGAGGGAAACATAAGTTTTACGCCTTCTAGATGTACATTTTACACACACCAGAATTCTCAAAGCATTAGCGGTTGCTCGAGAAAATGGTGTAACTATGCTTTCGCTACTAGTTTACACAACATAGAGATTGCAGCCACTGACGTTTCGTTCTTCAAGCCACTGAATAGTTATTAGATCAATGAAATGGAGAAGTTCCTACGACAAAGACGGAGCGAAGAGAGACTAGAAGCTGTCACCCAGTTCCATGTAGTAATTTTGTTTGAGAAAGCATATGGACACGCAGCAATAGTGGGTACGGCAATGTATGGCTTTCCTAAAACAAGAGTTTGGCCATGAACAGAGATGTGTTTCAAGACTAATTCTGTAGCAGCACTTCAGTTTGAAACTAGTCGTGTCTTGTTTTAGAGGTTTGAGACACAAGCCTAACTGCTACTACTAGGGAACTGTCACACGACACGCAGGTTTCAGCGTGAAAACATGTTATAACCACCAGAGGAACCATATCAGGAAGGCCTGAGGCTGATATCTCAACGTTTAAGTAAAAAATTCAAACTTCCTTGATTGAAACATCCCCGACACCGCCCACAATCTCAGATGGAATATGCGAATACAAAGTTCAGAAAACAATTCTAATAATAAGTGGTTAACACAATGAGATCCTGGAAGATACTGCGACAAAAACAAAAGGGAGAAGAAGTACAGCTATGATAAAATCACTCCAAGGTTCTAGACCGAAGAAGACAGCAAAGCTAAACATTCATTGGCTTCAGTAAATAGACCTATCAGTTGCAACGAGGATAGCCGGTTCTGAACTATATATTGTGATGACGTTAAGAAAGTCATGATTCAGAATCTAACATGTAAACAGCGGGTTCATGAGTGGGTTCATGAGAAGTACGCTGGCGTTCGAAAGGGGATCAAAGCGCCTTACTGCTAAAAATGCAACTGATCTCAGCAAGAATGAAGAACTGTTGCAATAGACTAATTTGTGTACGACAAACAATGTTAACAGTAGACATAATACTTTTTTTCCCGATATTAAGTGTCAAGATATGGCTATTGTACTTTTAATGCTAGCCTAGTTACACATTAGCTTCGCGTTCAATGTTCCATTAAATTGCCTGTAATGAACAACTTTAAAAGTTACAGATACTTTTAGAACTGGAGCAGACACAGCTAAAATCAGTCATGCAGTACAACAGGTGTTTAAATACAGGTGTTAAAATTATTAAAATATAAAACTGGATGAAAATTCCAATACTCCGCTGTAGTTGTATTTATTTAGGTCTATTACAGACCCAAACAACTTTTAAGTTGCATCTTCAGGTGTATGTAAATGCTATGTCATATGGTATAGGTGGACCTATGCTTGACATAGGACGACAGGAACACACTCTGGTCAATAAAGTGAAGGCAGTTCGTTATTTTAACACAGACTGGACATTCATCATTGATGATGGTCTTTATCAGTTGACGAGGGATAAGAACTTTGCCTAGCCAACTTTGCCTTACTATGCGGCATTCTGTAACAACTCCCTATACCATATGACATAGAGTTTATACTCAGCAGAAGACGCAAATTAAAAGTTGCGAAGCATGTTATGTGGATCTCTAACTGACTTATATACGTACAGCTACAGGGGAATACTGGCCTGTTCATTCAGTTATATTTTAATAGTTTTAACTCCTGTATTTAAGAACATGTTGTACTGCTTTAATCGTCAGTCAATTATTTATAAATTTCAATGTTATTTCGTACTTACTCAAATTATTTCATGGTAGCAAAAGGGTAAAAAATTCCCACTCCTTATTTGAAGTACCATTTAACGATTCCTTGTGAATGATGTGATGTTATCAATGTAATTTCTGTTGTGTGTGTTCGTTTCGATTTATCATTTTATACACCCGAAACATGCTGAAAATATTTTAAATGTTTTATGGACTTGTGTTAAGGAGGAGGACGAGGAGATTAATGCTTAACGTCCCGTCGACATCGAGGTCATAAGAGGAGGAGCACAAGCTCTGATTGTGTTAAGGATTGGGAAGGAAATCGGCAGTGACCCTTCAAAGGAACCATCCCGTCATTTGCCTGGAGCGTATCAAGGAAATCACGGAAAACGTAGATCTGAATGTCCGGACTGGTTTTGAACGGTCGTCTTGGCTCTGAGCACTATGGGGCTTAACTTCTGAGGTCATCAGTCCCCTAGAACTTAGAACTACTTAAACCTAACTAACCTAAGGACATCACACACATCCATACCCGAGGCAGGATTCCAACCTGCGACCGTAGCGGTCGCGCGTTTCCAGACTGTAGCGCCCAAAATCGCTCGGCCACTCGGGCCGGCTGAACGGTCATCTTTCCGCCCGCTGCGACACCTCGCTCGGTGTGAGTTAAGGTACTACTGTACAACACAGTACAATAGCTACCAGCACATACGTAGAAACTTACTGGCCACTGAAGGTGACCCGTTTCATTTACTGTGCCAATGTTCTTGTTTTTTTTTTTTTTTTTTTTTTTTTAGATGGAGGACATTGTTATCAGGAGAAAGAAAACTTGCGTTGTGCGGGTGATAGCGTGGAATGTCAGATCCCTTAATCGGGCAGGTGGGTTAGAAAATTTAAAAAGGGAAATGGATAGGTTAAAGTTAGATATAGTGGGAATTAGAGAAGTACGATGGCAGGAGGAAGAAGACTTCTGGTCAGGTGAACACAGAGTTATAAATAGAAAAAATAAATATTTGAGGTTCGCCGACGACATTGTAATTCTGTCAGAGACAGCAGATGTAGTCGAATTAAATCGGGTGATGCTGAGGGAATTAGATTAGTAAATGAGACACTTAAAGTAGGAAATGAGTTTTGCTATTTGGGAAGCAATATAACTGATGATGGTCGAAGTAGAGAGGGTATAAAACGTAGACTGGCAATGGGAAGGAAAGCGTTTCTGAAGAAGAGAAATTTGTTAAGATCAAGTATAGATTTGTCAGGAAGTCGTTTCTGAAAGTATTTGTATGGAGTGTAGCCATGTATGGAAGTGAAACGTGGACGATAAATAGTTTGGGCAAAAAGAGAATAGAAGCTTTCGAAACGTGGTGCTACAGAAGAATAGGTAGATCACATAACTAATGAGGAGGTATTGAACAGAATTGGGGAGAAGAGAAATTTGTGACACACCTTGACTAGAAGACGGTATCGGTTGGTAGGGCATATTCTGAGGCATTAAGGGAACACCAATTTAGTGTTGGAGGGCAACGTGGAGGGTAAAAATCGTAGAGGGAGACCAAGAGATGAATACACTAAACAGATTCAGAAGGAAGTAGGTTGCAGTAGGTATTTGGAGATGAAAAAGCTTCCGCAGGATAGAGTGGCATGGAGAGCTGCATCAAACCAGCCTCTGGACTGAAGACCACAGCATTTTAGAACTGCCAAATTTGACGATTTTACGGACCATTT
Organism: Schistocerca serialis cubense; assembly: GCF_023864345.2. NCBI lineage: Eukaryota > Metazoa > Arthropoda > Insecta > Orthoptera > Acrididae > Schistocerca > Schistocerca serialis. Next base: position 602,360,182 of record NC_064642.1, on the reverse strand, counting down.
TGTGGTATCGATAGTTCCGATTCCACAGCGAAGGTGCACGTTCGTAGGTTGTCACTACGAGAGCAGACGAACTACGCCGACCACAGCACCCTCTAGCCGACGCTGTGGAGCTCAACGAGCACTGCTCTGCTTTCTGTGCAGCTGATCAAGAGTAGACGACCAAGCAACTTAGCTTCTACTTCGTAGGGGGCTAGCCATTACAGACTTAGCCTTTGTTACTTCGATGGTGGTTTGTCCAACACCTAGTAACTGTTGGCTTTGATACATGAACAGCTTCGCACCTACGTGCTAGGTGTAAGTCTTTGGCTAATATTCTCTATTAAATGTGCTTTTACTTAACATGCAGTAATGAAGTATTTTATCTCACCTGCTCCTACCCGCTTCCTTTATTCGGCCTATTTTGCAGATCGCAGGATCAGACCCACGCGCCGCCTTTCTGGCGGGATGCAAAACATTTAGCTCAATGAGCTGCTGAGCTGCTGTTGGCCTCTTCTCAATTGATAGACTGCGTAGAGCGCACGTGCAGCCCAGCGTATGCGGAGGTTGTATTTCAGGGTGGAGGCTGGTTTTGTGGTGTTTTCTGGGTGTTGTTGGTGCTATGACTTGGGTCCGCTCATTCATTTTATCTTGAGTATAAACCACGGACTTCATTTGAACATTCTCGTCAACCAAGTCTTGCCCTTTCTTCTGTGACATCGTAATTACTGCTGTGGACATCCCCATCTCCCGTGATCACAGACTGCACGCCTACGTAGCGGGTTTGACGACCACTCAAGCACCGTAACGCCCATTGACAGCGGAACTGTATCATCCGACCTTATTCCCATAAAAATGTCAGGGTCATTTAGAATAGTGCATGAAACGTAGGAAACATCATCCCCACAGTTTGGTGTCTTAGCGGGATGTGATCATCTTTGAGCAGCTTCAGCTGCGTGAGGCATACCTGCAGAAGTTTTTGGACTCTGTTCCTCACCGAACTGCAACCATGACAGAGACTATAGTCTGTGGTAGACTGTCTTAGTGTGAAGTTTCCTGGGATTCTCTGCCCGGAATCTTAGCTTATTGCGTTTTCGATAACTGATGCTTTAAACAAATTTGTGCATTATGGGCTTCTAATGACATCCGTGGTACGGTCAGCAGCAGGGTAGTTTCAGGTCGAATTATATATACATGTTAAGAGTGAAGCGAAGTAGGAAAATACTGTTTTTGTAGCGACAATCGGACTTGCTAACTGATCTTGATGTACAACATAAGTTTTTGCACATGTTTCGAGGTTAATATGTGGCATTTTCTACTGATATGACGTAATTGGCAACATCTGCTTCACCCACTTATTATTAAGCTTAGTCTTCGCAATACTATTTTTAAAGTGATATTAAATGAATTTTACGTAGATAAGTTTCTGCAGCTAAAAATGTGGCTATTAAGAACATTATTTTTAATTTCTGTTTCTCCATTGCATAATGTAGTGCTCATTAATTTCAGTTTAACGAGAAGTTTGTTTATGGAGGTGACTGTGTGGTAATGACTCAGGAGTACATTAGAAAAAAACATACCAGTGTTGGGACTGTTTCGTGTCATACCGCCTGTCTGTTGCAGGTGTTCGCGCACCTTCCAGGATCGACGACTCTGTTCGAGTACGTGCAGCGTGACTGCATACCAGACGAGCTGGGGGGCACTGCTGGACCTGTTGATAACTTTTCCTGTAAGCAGCTCCTCTAAAAGTTCACCGAGCAAATTCATCAGTGACCATCTCACTGATTAACCTAATTATTTCAGATAACCTAAAGTTGTTTCAGGGTGTGGAAGAGATTACGTACAGGTTTCTGATTTCTTGTTCAACAGTATCTTTGCCAACACTGCTTTCACATACTAAACAAAAAGTATAGCTTTCCAATGCACTATGCGTTGTATTAAATGTACAGAAGGCATAATTTTTATTTCCTCACATCGTAGAAAACATATTCTTACGTTTGTTCGTCTCATGGAACGTCTACTTCAGGGGCAGCCTAAAATTCATCTCGCAATCCACGCACTTGCTCGCAAGCCATAGAGTATCAGCGTGGATCCACACTTCCCACACATCCACGCCACAACGTCTGAGTGTGAGGAGGGGGAAGAGGGGGAAACAAGCAAACGCTAAGTATTTAGATAGCAATGAAGTCGCATTGCATGCGGCTTGGATCAATATTAGATATTTCTCAACAACACAGATCACAAACGAAACAGTTATCCAGTATTATTGAATTATGTTCGGCACACTAAAGACGTAATACAATATTTATCAAACACGATCTGCAGGCATACCAACAGATGCGGAAAATTTTACAAATATTCGCACTCAGGTTTCCACGTAATAGTGACCTACATAGCGTCGTAATCGAAAAAACATGTTTCACATACATATGCTTGTAGAAACAGCATAGCACTTTTGCACACCCCATTATCGAAACTTGGAAACTCTACCTGAGGAAAAGAATGTAGGCCCCTTGGACAGTTTTAACGTGAAGGAATTTGTCTTTGAATCCGGAATCACTTTGAAGATCAATGAGCTAAATCTTCACATGCACAGGATCGCTTTCGACCCAAATGGCAAACCGTCTCTGAAACAGATGTGAGGTTGGCAGCGTCTTATAAACATTTGGTAATTATTACATAGCCGTAATAAATTCTTCTGACCTGACGTTAGTAAGCTTAGGGAACTGGACTGTGTTACTCAGAATTTGTCCTTTGAGCAACGCGACATTCTTTTTAAATTCATCCACATCAAATCGGTGTAAAAATGATACCAGTGAATTTTAAAACATACCTCGTTCTCTACGGTCATCTTTCATAAAACAACTGACACGGAATTCAAATAGTAAAAGCCTGATTTACACAGTGAATTAGTAACCGCACACTACACAGAGATACAGAAATTAAATACTAACACTGTCATACCAATGGATTCTACAAATTAAATCATTCACCACTGAATTCAAAGCAAACAAATTTTTAAAATAATGTTATAGGCACTGCACCTGTCAGAAATAGTTGTCTAACTGTCTTTAAGACATATTAATGGTAACTGCAACAACCTGCCACAATTAGTTATCAGTCAGTCCAGAATGAATACAATTCAAGGACTGAACGTTGGGCTGTTAATTTTTCCTCCATTTTTCTTACACAACGGCGGTCGTGCGTGAAGTGATTCTCCACTGCCGTCATATCACTGGCTGTTGAGACAAAAAACAATTTTTTTTCGAAATTTTAATTAAAATGAATATTTCCCACTTCTCTTCATAATCCCATCACTCACAACACTTGGATATTCATTATCCTAGTTTTAATTTGAAAGTAGTATTTTTTAAATTTGGAATTAGCTAGACCGTTAGAATAGTGTTAGAGCACTGAAACCCATGTCCGTTGGACTTGAGTTAACCATCTACTCGAACACCGCAAAATGCGAAATGAATGTAACTATTCAAGAACAATTACTGTAACCCTTTGATAGAGAGCCTCTTTCATGTAAATATGTATTATTCAGTATTTTTAGTATTTCTGATATCACATAGAAGAACAGTGCTACGTAACGACTTTGATAAGAACAATGTCTCAAATTACTTTTTAGGTACATACAGGAATGCTACTGAAACCCGAAATGGTTGTATAAGTTTGAAAGCTAAACTGCTCCCTGTGTTTCAGACAAACTTAGGGAGATGATCAGCCGTGAGTGGCTGCTGGAGAAAGACAAGTACATGTCAGACGAGAGCAAACGCCCCGCCGAGAACCGCTATGGCGACATCTACGGCATCGCAGGCTCGTTTAAAAAACTGTCCGTGGACTGAAACACAACTCTTCTTTGAAGACAGAGACACGGCATTCTTATACACGTATTCATATTCTACAGGATCACCTGTAGCCAATAAACTGAAATAAACTATTGTCTACTAAATCTCGCAATTCTAGTTTCTTTTTATTAATGACTCATTTTGTCTTTCTTTACATATTGTGTGAATAATGATAATGGTTTATCACTAAGTTAACCGTCTTCCTCGAGACTACGACGAACTCTCCTACGTATATTCAGCACAACTGCCTTTCTAGAGTTGCCAAAGGTTTGAAAGATGTAGGTTTTGATTCTGTAGGCCTTCATATTGCGTTTTTTGGCGTAATGGTGGGTTTCGATATTACCACAAGGTCTGTGTGTTCAAACTTGTGTATACATACTTTTCTATCATTATTATTTTTTTCCGGTACTAAGATACATTACAACAGTGCAAAATAGTGTCTGATTTACCAGATACGAAGCAACAATTTTTTCACTTTTATTCTCAGACTGTCATAAATTTTGCGCTTCTCTCTTTGCTAGTATCACAGTTTTCTATATGAGCTACTGTAGGGAATAGACAGAAATTTCGAAAACCGAAAACACGACACATTACCACGCATAGTACGTGTAGGGAACCCATTGGCCCTCAAGACAGCTTCCAGTCTTATCGGAACGGATAAAAGCAGTTCCTCTATGGTTTTCATGACAATCCTTTCTCATTCTTCCTCGAAAGTAGTGACAAGTTTGGAAAACAATTATGGAGGTGGAGGGCGACTTCGGACACTTCTCCTCACAGCCGTCCACTAACACCATAATAATGTTAAGATCCGGAGTCTGTGGCGGCCAGAGCAGAAGCAATAATTCATCCTCATACCCACCAAGCCACTTCAGCGAACCGTACTGTGTCTAAAGAAGGTGAGTAATAGAGTGGCACAATTATGCAATATTTAATTAAGAGAAGTCCACACAACCAGAATAATTAATTTCTTCACATAAACTGACGATTTAACTACCAATCTTGCCGTGTTCATACTGCAAATGAGGGAACCTAGTACTGCAAGAGTGTTTCTTTTTATCTGTGTGTACTTTGTGTATGTCCTACAGGATATTAACAAGCAGTTGCAAAGGTATTCCCCAAACGCAACTGCTGTCACCTTGAACATGTATCTCTGCTGTCAAAACATAACACATTTAGTGAACAGATACTCTGCGTGAAAATAGTCGTGTGAAAGTAGCCTGCGTGAAAACTCGACAGCTGACGTCCTGTTGAGGGAAATAAGTTTTCGCAGTTGCAATAGGTGTATCTATGACACTAAGTGACAACATTATTTCATTATTTCATGTAGGTGGTGCTTCATTTTAGCTACAGCTATCAAAAATGAGTATCACTGTCGCTTGAGAAGTAGACGGCGTTGCACAGTTTAGTATAAGTTTATTTTCATTTCGTAATTCGTTGGTTCAAACGTAATATTCGCCATCAGTTTCAGCATCTCGTGCAAGCAACGTCAACTTAATTCAAGACGAATCCGCATTATTTATGGCACTCGAATTTCATACAGGCAAAGGGGTTTGGATAATGGTGTATTCACGAAACGCACTTGGCGTAAAACGTATAAATATGGCACGAAGGTAGCTTCCTACCACTGCTACTATAATTACTGTTATGTGGTGGTTCCATGCACGCAGTAACAGTTGGTATGATGATCGTTGAAGCACCAAATACGATTACACAATCCATAGGGCAAAAACAAATGACACATAAGTTTTGCAACAGTTTACAGAGATTTATTGATAGAAGTTTTGTAATACTTAACTACACTCTTAGGACTGTGGTGTTCACTGTATTGGTTTGTCTCTAACCATTGGTATAGTGAATGATAACTGACATCACTGTTATTATCCCTCGTGTCACCCTCTTTGATGGCAACTGTAGCTGAGTGCTGAGATGCTCGCTGATACACTATCCTGACACTTTTTGACGATCATCTAGATGCACTAACAGGTAGGTGGAATCTTCCATCTGATTACACTGATGAGCCAAAACATTATGATCACCTGATCAGTAGCTTGACTGTCCGACTTTGAAATGAAATACCTCACTTATGTGTATCAGAGATCCCAAAAGTTTGTCGGTAGGTTTGTGAAGGTATGTGGCATTAGATATCTAGGCGCAGGTCATGTAATTCGTGTAAATAGCGGGCCGCTGATTTGCGTACGCAGGGATGCCACCAATAACGGACACAGATGGGTTCCGTGGGATTTACATAAGGCGAATTTGGTCAGCAAGACATCAGCGTTAGTTCACGATAATGCTGCTCAAACCGTTGTAGCACGCTTCTACCTCTGAGACACGGACAATTGTATTTCTCGAATATGGCATCGCCGTGGGCGAAGACATAAAGCACGAATGGATGCAGGTGGTTCGCAGCTGTCAGAGTGTCTTCGACTACTACTACAGGTCCCATGTCAGAGCGGGAGAACGTCCTCCACAGCATAATACTGCTCCCACCATCCAGCGTCCGTGGGGCGCTACACGTTTCTAACCGCTGTTCACCACGATGGCGGCGTTGGGGAGACTACTACAGACCTAGTGTAACAAAAATGTGATTCAACCGAAGAGCCGACATGTCCTAACTGGTCAACGGTCAAATCCTGATGGCCCCGTGCCCACTCCAATCGTAGCTGATGATGTCCTCTGGTCAACACGTGAACACGTAGGGGTGCTATGCTGCGGATCTCCAGGTTATACAATGTACGGTGAAAGGTGTGCTCCGAAACACTTGTGCGTGACCAGCATTGTGCTCTTTCGGCACAGATGCCGCACATCACCATCTATCCTACTTTACAGAGCAGACAAGTCTCCGAACCTCCTGTTCTCGAAGAGTCGTAGACATCCAACCATTTAGGGCCTAGTGGTAATTTCATTGTCCTTCTGCCTCGTTTCGTAAATGCTCACGGCAGTAGCACTTGAACATTCGACCACTTTCACCATTTTAGAGATACGCGTTTCCAAACTCTGCGTAAAAAATAATCTGTCCATTACGAAAGTCGCTTATCTCAACTGTTTTCCCCATTTGCAGCCCATATCTTCGCTAGAGTGACCCCCATCCCTGTCTGTTCCACTTACATACTTTTGTTAGTGCCTCACTTTCCCGCAACGCCACTACGCGGCATCCACCGTTGCGCTGTGCATTGGTCATAATATTTTAGCCAATCAGTGTATATTTACGTTTGACATTTCCACATGAGATCCATTTGTATGAAGTATAATGGATATGTAACGTAATTAATGTCTTGTGTGCCCTCCCTGGAGTCTAACTACGCAGTGTCTGACTCGTCGGCAACTCGGCGCACGTCTATGTAGGCTGCGTCCCGTATCCTTTGGGGGACACTAGGTAATGTTGCCTTACAGTGTCCACATCACAGTAGAGTTCTGAAAAGAACAGTAGATATGTCATTGGTTCTTGTACTGGCTTTGAAACAGTTTAGTTCCTCACGTGACTGAATATTATTAATCATTTTCTTTTCGGTCCTAACCACTCTTATTGACTGTAACGCTTTAGTTAGGAGAGAAATGAAGTACAAGTACATAGGCCCGGCACGCACAGGCAGCAGCGGTTCGACATTCTGTTTGTATTAAGGGATCGCGGACCACTCAACAATTTAGCATCAAGGACAAGCGCACTCGCTGCTCCGAGTTCACATTCACACCAGACTTTTCTGGAATATGATTTGCACCAGCTCTACCCCGTACCCGGCGGACCTTTTAATATCACATTAACATTTGCATCCAACTTCCGCACTTATTGATTGTATAATCTCAATCTGTGTCTTTTTCCTATAACAGTGCTGCTCTCTTTCCTCCCTGTACTACGTTGTAAAATATTGCCTGGTGGCTTAGAATACGACCCACCAACGGACGTCCTTTGCAGGTAAGTCTCTTGTTCTTTCAAGAAACTCTCCATTTACTTTACCAGTGCATTCCTTCTATAACACACATCAAAGCCTTAAATTTTCTTCTGTTTGGGATTTCCAGTTACACTTCATTCTTAGGTACAGACATACATTCTGAGAAACCACTTTTTTCAAATTATGGCTTATGTTTGATAATCTGTATTGGTTAACAATATTGATTTCACCTCTCCTAGTCTGTTTCTCATATACTCCTTGCTTTATCCGTCAAGTGTAATTGTGCTTCAGGTGTGGTTGAAGTCCTTCACATCCTGTAGTATGGTGTCCACAGTTTATACGTTTATTATATCACTAACTTTCTGGTTCAGTTCATTAGTTTCCTCTTTCGATATATATATATATATATATATATATATATATATATATATATATATATGTATTCGTTCTCAGTCCTTCCATAGTGTTCGTTAGAGATTTCATACTATTCATCCGGCCGTGTGATGTTTCTTCTCTGTATTATATGCAACACGAGAATAGATCAAAGAACTACAGCGCAGTGTTTCACGGCAACATTCTGGAGTGTTTGTTTCTCAGGTTTCTTACAACTTGTCAGATTTGATTGTTAACTCAAGCCATCTATGCGCTCCTCTTTCGTCATTGTCATCGGTTAACTGTCGTACTAATAGAGATTCTCTGTTGCTCACGTTAGAGGCCACCAGATGTGTTCTTGTAGCGGCGCTCCGTAATGACTCTCCTACAGTCACAGCCATCAACGCTTCACAATATTCCGATTCAACATTTATGGAATGGGATTCCATTAGAAAGTCTGTACACCACGGCCACACGGCGAGTATTGTAAACAAGGAAAACTGTAGTATTGGTCGTATGAAACTGAAATTGTTTTATTTTATTTCTTATTGCCTATCGATTTCCAACAGAAAATGATCATATTCAGTGCTAAGATAAAATAAAAACACACAGAGTCAAACCTAAACTATTAATGCACACACATTTTACAATAGAAGACATTGAGTTTTACAACGTAACATACCTACCAAGACTAACTCCTGTGGACTCATATAATCATACACAAATTGTAACTTGAAGCAGGTGTTTATCGTGAAGAACATGCGAACTAGCAGGTAAGATTCAACCTTAGCCAACTGCCTACACAAACTTATGTTGCTGGTGGACACGCCCTCTCTGTACAAAAGAAAACAATACGCTGTATAGAGCTTTATATGAAATAGAATAGAGAATTGTAGAGCTAAAATATATTGCCATAAAAACATAGTGCAAAAAAATATGCATTTAATATCGCTAAGGAGGACGTTGAATGGAATTACAAGCAATATCAAATTGCTTATGGACCAATAGAATAGCCTTTTCTAGAAAAATGTGTTATTGAAACCATGATATCACCAAGAAAACTGTACCATACATTTAAAATACTTATATTTATTAATCTTAGTATACAAACATATGTACATTATGAAAAATACAGTAAAATAGTTCATGTTATGAATCCTTGGAAGTACAGTGAGGACCACGTTAGCAAAAGAAGAGCGTACAGATAAACTGCATGGAAAGCGTTCTCATATTGTGAGCAACTGCCATGTCACCATATAAGCGCTCACTCGAAAGTGTTTTAACCTGTATTATTGCCGCTGAGCTTAACATCTATCGCTGGTTCCATGCTGAACTTCGGAGGTGCCATCGGTTTACTGATTCCCTCCATGGTGATATAACGCTCCCTAACTGCATTACGATGAAAATCTCGGTTGTGTCTATTGTAAAATGACACATATGTTTGTGCATCGATCGTTTAGGTTTGACTTTGTGTTTTTTTTTTAGCACAGAAGATGATCAGTTTGTAGCAAAAACCGATATGCAGTAATAAAAAAAGTTTTCAAATTTATACAAGCAATCCTTCAGTTTCTCTTGTCTACTGCATTTATGACGCCCTACCTTACAGTCTTACCACATCCTAACGGGACATTACTGAGGAACCTAAAGGGAGTGGAATGCATTTTTCACTCTCCACCGGAGCATGTGTTGTTTTTAAACTTACTCTCAAATCAAAACAGTGTGTTGGGCGGACACTAGAACACAGAACTTGGAAGTAAGTCTGTTATGGCGGAAAGTATGCCGTGTTCCGCGTTTAGGTAGCTCAGTTACTAAGAGAACTGACTGCAAAATCCAGAGTTACAGTTCCGAGACTCGTACAGGATACAGATTTAATGTACTTTTGAGTTTCGTAATGGGCGGCAGTCTAGTGGGACGAGTTGGACGAGCCATTTAGTATAGCATCCCTGAGTATAATGCAGGATCCAAACTATGCTCACTTTCGTAAAGGATTTGATTTCGCTTTCTCCTTTAAGCCACCCTGGAGGCTTTCGTGTAAGTTTTTCTACTGCGACTGAGACTGGCTGATGTGGTCTGTTTCTTTGTCCTTCTCGAACATAAATGTAAGATGGTTAGACGGGTTGAAGAATAATGTAGTCCAAGCCAAATATTTTGAAACTCGCAATTAGTTCTCTTAGCAGTTGCTCAGTTTCACAAATCCCAGGAGAAGTCAAATAGCACCTGCCACACCTTTTTTGACTTACTTCAAGACAACTGGAAATAAGACGGCACCAGAGATAAAATTGCTAAAGTGAGCACATTGTTGCTAATACAAGACACCTTCACAGAAAAATAAAGACGGAAACGCTACATAAAACCACGAAACAAAGCGAAGAGTGATGTCGCAACAAGAAGAGGTGTGATATACAACAAGGTTCACATCGTTCTTCTATTCGTAGCACGGCACACCGCCTCTGACCACGTACATAATATTCGACCCATAAATATGTGTATTAGGAGTAACTGAAAATTTCCTAAATGTTATCATACTGAGTTACGCCGAACATAAGATGAGAGTAACGTTAGTAATGTAACCTCTATTCATTAATTGAGAGCATATCTATAATTAATTACTATTATTATGATCATTATTGATTTCAACATGTATTTCTTAGTTTAATTAACCGGAGTATAAATGTTACTGTCTAGCAATTAGAAAAGAAATATTTCAAGTAATGTTGCATATTTCGTCACTAAGACAGCACTTCTGGAAACCTGGTGTTACAGACGAGGCTAATAAGTCTAGAGCACAGCTGTCAGTACTTGCTCTAATGTTTCCAATCCGCTTTTGCTCTACACTAACGTCACAACTTCATAGTTAGACTTTAAGCCACCATGGTTGTGACCTTTCACTTCATCATCATTACGGGTGAGTTGTCAAATAAGAACTGAATTTTGTCACAAACACAGGTTACTCTGTCAAGAAGCAGATAGAAGTGTAAAAAGCATACCGATCAAAGTCTATTTTCATCGTCGTGCTGCGGTTAGCAATTATCGTGAGTCAGAAGAAACTTCTCGGTAAGCACGAAACGCTGTTTACTGCGGTTTTCCCGGATTAGTTCTTGCATCGTGTTACTGCGCGACATCGTAGTGCTCTCACATCCGCTTATCGTTTCGATCATTTTTCATCTGTGTGTCACCTGCCACGACTCGTATACTGCTGTCACGTAAGTGGGCGTATTTTAAAACAAAACAATAATCTTTGTGTGACGCACGCGAGAGATGACAAGACTCAACAGCGGAAGTTACTTTTCGGACGCCCTACACTATTTAGCAAATTGCAGTTCCCTCTACGGCAATGGTTACCAAAATTCCTGATACCATAAGACGTGAATGAATGCACATGTCAGCTAGTACCTTCCACAAAGTATAGCGCCTAACTAACTTTAAACTGAACAAAAAGTAATAGTATTAAGTGGAAAATAGCTTTCCACCTTAATTTGGTCTGTAGGTAACACTCAAACAAAAACTCATTTTCTTCAATTAAATCAATAAATAATGTTCAAAACTGAAAAAATAATGTTAATTTTGTACAGTATTATTTATTTTATGGCGCGTCGTGAAGTGGCTTCGGGCTTATTATATCGTCTTCATACAGTACTAAACAGATAGTCCACATAACATCAGAAATAGTTTATAGTGGCACAAAGATAATAGTTTCCAGCGTTATGTAACTTTTTACAACTATACGGCATAGCTACGTGAGAAAAACAACCATAATGAAGTACGCAAAGAAGTTGTGGACTTCGTATTACATTATAATCAAAGACAAAAAGTACGTAAATGTCAAGGCCAAGAAAGTACACTAGCGATTACTGCCACAGACTAACACGTTATAAGGAAATAAAATGGTTGACTGTAGGAAGCAAGCAAAAAGGGGAGGAGTGAGAGGGAAGAAAGGTCATGAGAAACTATTATACTGTTTGCAATAAGTATATTGTTTTGTTATCAGATAAATATTAGTGGATGCTGCCAATTTAGGAAGGGTGAGTAATGGAACGGTATTTACCCGCCAGGGTAGCCGAGCGCGCTAACACGCTGCATCCTGGACTCGGGTAGCCGCGCCGGCCCCGGATCGAATCCGCCCGGCGGATTAACGACGCGGGCCGGTGTGCCGGCCAGCCTGGATGTGGTTTCTAGGCGGTTTTCCACATCCTGCCAGGAGAAAACCGGGCTGGTCCCCACGTTCCGCCTCAGTTACACGCGTCGCAGACATTTGAAACACGTCCGCACTATTTCACGTTTACACTAATCGCAGACAGTTGGGGTACACTGATTCCTTCCTGGGGGGTACGGGTTGGCGGCAGGAAGGGCATCCGGCCATCCCCAACACTAACACTGCCAAATCCGTTATAACCACAACGACCCTGCCATCGCTGCGGGACTACGGCGAAAGAGAAAGTTCAAAATGGTTCAAATGGCTCTGAGCACTATGGGACTCAACTGCTGTGGTCATCAGTCCCCTAGAACTTAGAACTACTTAAACCTAACTAACCTAAGGACATCACACACATGCATGCCCGAGGCAGGATTCGAACCTGCGACCGTAGCAGTCGCACGGTTCCGGACTGCGCGCCTAGAACCGCGACAACACCGCGGCCGGCGAAAGAGAAAGAAAGAGAGAAAGAAAGCAATGGAACGGTATTTATTCATTAAGGGTTAAGTCAGGATTCTGTGATCAGTGTTTATTGTCAACTAGTATTTGAAATATCCATAGCTTTCCACCTTAATTTGGTCTGTAGCGAACGTCAAATGTAATGTCATAATAATGAGATTCATTCAGAGAAAGTTCTGCAGGCGAAGCCTCTTTCATTTTTGGTCTCGAACTCCTTTCGTAATTCACCGTAACCCGGTAGTTACCTCTTGTTTCCAACAACAATTTCTATTTTCTGATTGGTGTCAAACAATGCGCATTACAACACCACAAGATCTAAATTCACACAGTTTCCTGTCTTTGTTTTCATTCATACTCTAATCGAAAGCATCATTTCACACCCGCAAGTTGCAGAAAGTGAAACCGGTATACTTAAGATTTTTCTGATACTACAGTTTTTGTGAAAATATCAGCAGTTCCTTTTTACTTCTATGGGAACTCGATGAACTACACTTTGATTCCAGTGTCACAAGGCGATAATATGCCATCATCCACTGAAAGTGACGGCAGGATTTACGAGTTTACTTTTCAGTATATCCAATAAGGGAAAAAATTAAGAACGCAGTTTATTACTTTTTCCAAGTTTTGAACACAGCATCCGGATGAGCAGCGAAAGAAATAAACATAAGGGTACATGTGGCCAGGGTGCCTGTAGTAAGCAAAATAGTTACTAAAGCGTGTGTAAAACTACTTGTTTATTGTGAGTTATTAGTACCAATTCTATTTACTACAATGGGACACTGAATTTAACTGCACACAAATTCAAATATAGAGGTAAGTTAACTATCGGCTGGCAATGGGGACGTTGTTGTTTTTGTTGTGGCCTACAGCCCGAAGAACCGAGTGATGTGACGCAGTAGTCAACACACTGGACTCACATTCCGAAAGAAGACGGTTCCAACGCACGTCCGGTCATCCTGATTTATGTTTTCCGGGATTTCCCTAAATTGTTGCGTGCAGATGCCGGGGTGGTTCCTTTAAAAGGGCACCGCCGATTTCCTTCCCCGTCCTTCCCTAGTCCTAGCTTGTGCTTCACCTCCAAAGACATCGTTTTCGATAGAGCGTTAAACACCAATCTCCCCCTCCTCCTTCTGTAGTCTGAAGAATGTTTTAACGCAGTTCTCCACACCAGTCAATCCCAGTTCTGGGAGTTTTACTGCGGCAATCTACCCTATCTATATACGAGTCATCAGTCTTCGGACGTGTTTGATGTGGTTCGCCACGAATTCCTCTCCTATGCAACCTCTTCATATCAAAGTAGCCCCTGCAACCTACGTCCTCAATTATTTGGTGGATGAATTCGAGTCTTTGTCTCCCTCTACAGTTCTTTCCTCTACAGCTCCTTTTAATACCACGGATATCTTAACAGACGTCCTATCATCTCGCACCACATCTTAAATGCTTCGATTCTCTTCTGTTCCGGTTTTCCCACAATCTATGTTTCGCTACCATACAATGCTGTGCTCCAAACGTACATTCTCAGAAATTTCTTCCTCAAATTACGACCTATATTTGATATTAGAAGACTTCTCTTGGCCAGGAATGCCCTTTTTGCAATTGCTAGCCTGCTTTTGATGTCGTTCATGCTCTGTCCGTCACTCGTTATTTTACTGTCTAGGTTCCAGAATTCCTTAACTTCATCTACTTCGTGACTATCGGTACTGATATTAATTTTCTCGCTGTTCTCATTTCGACTGCTTCTCATTGCCGTCGTCTTTATTCGACTTTTCTCAATCCATACTCTGTACTCATTACACTGTTCATTCCATTCAGCGGATCACGTAATTCTTCTTCACTTTCACTCAGGATAGCAATCTCATCAGCGAATCGTCTAATTGATACCCTTTCACCTTGAATTTGAATTCCACTCTTGAATCTTCCTTTTATTTACATGATTACTTCTTTAATGTACAGATTGAACATTACGGGCGAAAGACTACATCCCTGCCTTGTTGTTGTTGTGGTCTTCAGTCTTGAGACTGGTTTGATGCAGCTCTCCATGCTGCTCTATCCTCTGCAAGCTTCTTCATCTCCCAGTACTTACTGCAACCTACATCAATCTCAATCTGCTTAGTGTTTTCATCTCTTGGTCTCCCTCTGCGATTTTTACCCTCAACGCTGCCCTCCAATACTACATTTGTGATCCCATGATGCCTCAGGACAAGTCCTACCAACCGGTCCCTTCTTCTTGTCAAGTTAAGCCACAAACTCCTCTTCTCTCCAATTCTATTTAGTACCTCCTCATTAGTTATGTGATCTACCCATCTAATCTTCAGAAGTCTTCTGTAGCACCACATTTCGAAAGCTTCTCTTCTCTTCTTGACCGAACTATTTATCGTCCATGTTGCACTTCCGTACATGGCTACACTCCATACAAACACTTTCCGAAACGAATTCCTGACACTTAAATCTATACACAATGTTAACAAATTTCTCTTCTTCAGAAACGCTTTCCTTGCCTTTGCCAGTCTACATTTTATATCCTCTTTACTTCGACCATCATCAGTTATTTTGCTCCCCAAATAGCAAAACTCCTTTACTACTTTAAGTGTCTCATTTCCTCAGCATCACCCGACTTAATTGGACTACATTCCATTATCCTCGTTTTGCTTGTATTGATGTTCATCTTATATCCTCCATTCAAGACACTGTCCATTCCGTTCAGCTGCTCTTCCAGTTCCCTTGCTGTCTCTGACAGAATTACAATGTCGTCGGCGAACCTCATAGTTTTTATTTCTTCTCCATGAATTTTGATACCTATTCCGAATTTTTCTTTTGTTTCCTTTATGCTTGCTCAATATACAGATTGAATAACATCGGGGAGATGCTACAACCCTGTCTCACTCCCTTCCCAACCACTGCTTCCTTTTCATGTCCGTCGACTCTTATAACTGCCATGTGGTTACTGTACAAATTGTAAATAGCCGTTCACTCCCTGTATTTTACACCTGTCACCTTTAGAATTTGAAAGACAGTGTTCCAGTCAACATTGTCAAAAGCTTTCTCTAAGTCTACAAATGCTAGAAACGTAGGTTTGCCTTTCCTTAATCTTTCTTCTAAGATAAGTCGTAAAGTCAGTATTGCCCCGCGTGTTCCAGTGTTTCTACGGAATCCAAACTGATCTTCCCCGAGGTTGGCTTCTACTAGTTTTTCCATTCGTCTGTAAAGAATTCGTGTTAGTATTTTGCAGCTGTGACTTATTAAACTGATAGTTCGGTAATTTTCACATCTGTCAACACCTGCTTTCTTTGGGATTGGAATTATTATATTCTTCTTGAAGTCTGAGGGTATTTCGCCTGTTTCATACATCTTGCTCACCAGATGGTAGAGTTTTGTCAGGACTGGCTCTCCCAAGGTCGTCAGTAGTTCCAATGGAATGTTTCTACTCCCGCGGCCTTGTTTGGTCTTTCAGTGCTTTGTCAAACTCTTCACGCAGTATTGTATCTCCCATTTCATCTTCATCTACATCCTCTTCCGTTTCCATAGTATTATCCTCAAGTACATCGCCCTTGTATAGACCCTCTGTATACTCCTTCCACTTCTCTGCTTTCCCTTCTTTGCTTAGAACTGGGTTTCAATATGAGCTCTTGATATTCATGCAAGTGCTCCTCTTTTCTCCAAAGGTCTTCCCTGTAGACAGTATCTATCTTACCCTAGTGATATGCGCCTCTACATCTTTACATTTGTTCTCGAGCCATCCCTGCTTATCCATTTTGCTCTTCCTGTCGATCTCATTTTTGAGACGCTTGTATTCATTTTTGCATGATTCATTTACTGCATTTTTATAGTTTCTCCTTTCATCAATTAAATTCAATATTTCTTCTGTTACCCAAGGATTTCTACTAGCCCTCGTCTTTTTACCTACTTGATCCTCTGCTGCCTTCACTGCTTCATCCCTCAGAGTTACCCATTCTTCTTCTACTGTATTTCTTTCCCCCATTCCTGTCAATTGTTCCCTTATGCTCTCCCTGAAATTCTGTATAACCTCTGGTTTAGTCAGTTTATCCAGGTCTCATCTCCCTAAATTCCCACCTTTTTGCAGTTTCTTTTGTTTTAATCTACAGTTCATAAACAATAGATTGTGGTCGGAGTCCACATCTGCCCCTGGAAATGTCTTAAAATTTAAAACCTGGTTCCTAAAACTCTGTCTTACCATTATATAATCTATCTGATACCTTCTAGTATCTCCAGGATTCTTCCATGTGTACAACCTTCTTTTATGATTCTTGAACCAAGTGTTAGCTATGATTAAGTTACGTTCTGTGCAAAATTCTACCAGACGGCTTCCTCTTTCATTTCTTACCCCCCATCCATATTCACCTACTATGTTTCCTTTTCTCCCTTTTCGTACTCTTGAATTCCAGTCACCCATGACTATTAAATTTTCGTCTCCCTTCAGTACCTGAATAATTTCTTTTATCTCATCATACATTTCATCAATTTCTTTATCATCTGCAGAGCTAGTTGGCATATAAACTTGTACTCCTGTAGTAGGCATGGGCTTCGTGTCTATTTTGGCCACAATAATCCCTGTGTTACACCCTTTTTTATCCGAGCACTTCATTCTTAGTCACCCACTGTTACTGTTCCCTCTTGGCTTTTGTGCGTACTGTATATTATCCATACCTCCCCAGAGCTTACCTCTAGTTTGCTCAGAAGTTCGAACATCTTGCACCACCACGTCGTCGAACGCTTTTTCTCGGTCGATAATTCCTAAGAACGTGACTTTATTTTTCTTCATTCTTACTTCCATTATCAACAGCAACGTCAGAATTGCCTCTCTTGTGCCTTTACCATCCTAAAACAAAACTGATCGTGATCTACAACGTCTTCAGTTTTCTTTTTCGCTCGTCTGTATATAATTTTTATGAGTAACTTTGGTGGATTAGCTGTTAACCTGATTGTGCGATAACTTTCGCACTTGTCAGATTTTGCAGTCTTCGGAATTGTGTGCATTATATTTTTTTCCGAAAGTCAGAAGATATGTCACCAGACTCGTACATTCTGCACACCAACGTGAATAGTCTTTTTGTTGCCACTTCCCCCAACGATTTTAGAAATTCTGTTAGAATGTTATCTATTCCTTCTGCCTTATTTCATCTTAAGTCCTCCCAACTTCTCTTAAATTCTGATTCTAATACTGGATCCCCTATGTCTTCTAAATCGACCCCTGTTTCTCATTCTATCATATCAGACAAATCTACCACTCATAAAGGCCTTGAATGTACTCTTTCCACCTATCCACTCTCTCCTCTGCTTTAACAGTGGAATTCCCGTTGCTCTCTTAATGTTACCACGGAAGGTTGTTTTGACTTTTCTATATGCTGAGACAGTCCCTCCGATATTATTTTTTTTTTTTTTGCCATTTCGTCTCAGCTTCCCTGTGCTTCCTACTTATTTCCTTCCTCAGCGACTTGTATTTCTGTATTCCTGAAACCCCCTGAACATTTCCATATTCGCTTCTTTCATCGATCAACTGAAGTATCTCCTTTGTTATCCATAGTTTCTTCGCAGATACCTTCTTTGTATGTTCGTCCTTCCCACATCTGTGAGTGCCCTCTTCAGAGATGTCCATTCCTCTTCAACTGTACTGCCCGCTGAGTTATTCATTATTGCTGTTTAGAGAACTTCAAGCGTATCTCGTCATTCTTTAGTACTTCCGTATCCAACTTCTTTGCGTATTGATTGTTCCTGATCTCTTAAACTTCAGCCTACTCTTTATCACTACTATATTGTGATCTCAGTCTGTATCTACTCCTGGATACGCTTGACAATCGAGTATCTGATTTCGGAATCTCTGTCTGACCATGATGTAATCTAACTGAAATCTTCCCGTATCTCTGGCCTTTTCCAAGTATACCTCCTCTTCTTGTGATTCTTGAACAGACTATTTGATGTTACATGTTAAAACTTATTACAGAACACAATTAGGCTTTCTCCTCTCTGATTTCTAGTAGCAAGCCCACATCCTCCCTTAACCGATTCTTCTACTGCTTCCCCTATTATCGCACTTCGGGCCCCCAAGACTATTAGATTTTGAGCTCACTTTACGTACTGAATTATACGTTCAGTGTCCCCACATACATTCTCATCTCTTTATCTTCAGCTTTTGACGACGGCATGTATACCTGAACTATAGTTGTTGGTGTCTGTTCACTGTCGATTCTGAAAAGAACTCTGAACTGTTCAGAGTAACACACTCTCTGTCCTACCTTTCTATTCATAACGTTTTACCTTTTTCTGCTGCTGGTGGTACTACCCTACACTCATGAGACCAGAAATCCTTGTGTTTTTTCCATTTCACTTCAAAGACCCATATTAAATGTAGAGTGAGCCTTTGCATTTATCTTGCCAGATTTTCCAGCTTCCCTACCACGTTCATGCTTCTGACATTCCACGCTCCCTTCTCATGGAACGTTATCCTTTTTTTGGTTATTCAATCTTCTTCTCATGGCCACGTTCCCGTTCGCAGCCTGTCCCGGAGATCCAAATGTGGGACTATTCCGTATCTTTTGCCAATGGAGAGATCATTGTAATACCTCAATTACAGGCCACATGTCTTGTGGATACACGTTTTGTGTCTTTAATGCAGTGGTTTACATTGCCTTCTGCGTCCTCATGCCGTTGGTCATTACTGATTCTTCCGTCTTTAGGTGCAGTTCACCACCCCAGGGACAAGAGAGTACCCAGAACCTCTCTGCACCATTGGCAGAATGAGGGTGTCTCCTTATACCAGACGCCTTCAGCAGCCAACGCCGATTATTAATTAAAATTTAAGCGGTGGCGATTTTCGAGTCTTGGACCGAGGACGTTTCAATTGTTAATCCAAGACGCTACACCTAGACCACGGGCAAAAAATGCTCTAATTATAAACTAACAACGAACCTTTCAACGGTAAGACAATGGCCTTCTCCGGGGTATGATTTGTCTCGATGGAGGAAAGGTGGCATTGTTTCTTTGCAGACCATCGGTGTCAGTATGTCAGATTTCTGAAACTTTGTTCGGCCTATAATATACACTACTGGCCATTAAAATTGCTACACCACGAAGATGACATGCTACAGACGCGAAATTTAACCGACAGGATGCTGTGATATGCAAGTGCGTAGCTTTCCAGAGCATTCACACAAGGTTGGCGCCGGTGGCGACATCTACAACGTGCTGACATAAGGAAAGTTTCCAACCGATTTCTCATACACAGCAGTTGACCGGCGTTGCCTGCTGAAATGTTGTTGTGATGCATCGTGTAAGGAGGAGAAATGCGTACCATCACGTTTCCGACTTTGATAAAGGTCGTATTGTAACCTATCGCGATTGCAGTTTATCGTATCGTGACATTGCTGCTCGCGTTGGTCGAGATCCAATGACTGTTAGTAGAATATGGAATCGGTGGGTTCAGGAGGGTAATACGGAACGCCGTGAGTCAACAGATGGGGACGTTCGCAAGACAACAACCATCTGCACGAACAGTTCGACGACGTTTGCAGCGCCATGGACTATCAGCTCGAAGACCATGGCTGCGGTTACCCTTGACACCGCATCACAGACGGGAGCGAATACGATGGTGTACTCAACGACGAACCTCGGTGCACGAATGGTAAAACGTCATTTTTTCGGATGAATCCAGGTTCTGTTTACGGCATCATGATGGTCGCATCCGTGTTTGGCGACATCGCGGTGAACGCTCATTGGGAGCGTGTATTCGTCATCGCCGTTCTGGCGTATCACCCGGCGTGATGGTGTGGGGTACCATTGGTTACACGTCTCGGTCACCTCTTGTTCTCATTGACGGCACTTTGAACAGTGGACGTTGCATTTCAGATGTGTTACGACATGTGGCTGTACCCTTCATTCGATCCCTGTGAAACCCTACATTTCAGCAGGATAATGCACGACCGCATGTAGCAGGTCCAGTACGGGCATTTCTGGATACAGAAAATGTTTGACTGCTGCCCTGGTCAGTACACTCTCCAGATCTCTCACCAACTGAAAACGTCTGGTGAATGGTGGCCGAGCTAATGGCTCGTCACAATACACCACTCACTACTGTTCATGAACTGTGGTATCGTCTTGAAGCTGTACCTCTATACACCATCCAAGCTCTGGTTGACTCAATGCCCAGGCGTATCAAGGCCGTAATTACGGCCAGAGGTGGTTGTTCTGGGTACTGATTTCTCAGGATCTATGCACCAAAATAGCGTGAAAATGTAATCACATGTCAGTTCTAGTATAATATATTTGTCCAATGAATACCCGTTTATCATCTGAATTTCTTCTTGGTATAGCAATTTTAATTGCCAGTTGTGTAATAGGCTAGTCATGACGGAAGTTTGAGGGTAGGAAAGATCCTATTGGTAGGCTCGCCTGCTTGACTGTGATTGGCGACATTCTGCTAATCATCGCTTGGCTTCTAGTAGGCACAGTTGCTTCCTGGTTCGCGCGGCGAAGTAGTGACAGTTCCCCGTGCCCGGTGACCTTTCTGCCCCGTGATCGCTCTCGGCCCGTTGGTCGGGGGTTGCTGGCAGCCAGGACCCGAAAGTCTGTAGCGGTCCTTTCTGTTGATGTTTTCCGGCTGCTTAATGATTTCCATCGCTTCTCGGGTTTTGCGTTGCCGCATCCACAACTCTCACCATCAGACGAGATTTCTGGAAGAAGATGTGCTGCCCAGAGCTATAGTTGGGTTCGGCTATAGCCTATTTATTGTACTGTCCTAATCGCATACAGAGTTCGTGTTGGGATATCCTTGTGCTAACTGGTCTCCCTGTCTTCCTTATGTAGGCAGCTCCACGCTGACGACGTAGTTCACATCTTCCTGCAGTATCTGGTTAGTTGATTGTATCCTTGGTGGACCGTATCATCTTGTGGATTCTGTGGCTGCTGCAGAAGTCGTTTTGAAACCTCATCAACGGAGGACGTTGTCTAGCTATTCACTAACGCCGTTCACATATGGTAAGTGTACTAGAGGAGGCTTCTCTTCATTGCCCTCTTGTTCCATTTCGGTTGGCCTTGGTTGCCTTTCTTATAATGTTTTTGTCACAATAGTTGGACCGGAATTACGGTGTAGCTCTCCTTCTTTGATGTTCTTAGTGTCACGGGCAGTCATCGTGTGCAGCAGTGAATCCTTTTGAACTGGTTGGTGATGGCTCTCCGCGTGCAAGTACCGACTTGTGTGGTTGGCTTCCGGTATAGTTTGTGTCCCAGTGTACCATCCGCAGCTATACGTATCTCCACGTTCAAAAATGATAATAGAACATTGTTTTCCGTCTCGTGGCTGAACTGTATATTCATGTGTAGGCTGTTTCTATGCCGATAGAAGCTTCTCAAACCAGCCTCGTCGTGTGGCCATACAACGAATATGTACTCTGCATACCGTAGCCAGCAACGTGGGCGTAACAGTGCAGAACCTAGGACTGTTTGCTCCAAAGCTTCACTGAAGATGTCCGCAGCGGCTGCAAAGAGGGAGAAGCACACTGCTACTCCATCTGATTGTTCGTAATATTTTCCCCGCCAGGTGAAGTGCGTTGATTGACAAGAATAAGCGCAGCTAATAATATATAACGTATAGTGCCACCTTCCCTCCACCAAAACGAGTCTTGCCCTTAGGTACGCCGTTGTAATAATGTCGAAAAATTGATTTTAAGGCTATAATTGAAGTATTTTATATAATGACGTGGTAGAATACCCAGAAGAATTTTAATCATGATGACACCAGCTGCAGAAATCTATGTAACATCTTTATCTCTCCGTGACCAACGCGACCTATATCTGTTTTAACCTGCCGATTGTACTCAGGCAGTGGTCTTCCCCTACAGTTTTTACCCCTTCGCACTTCCTTCCATTACCAAGTTGGCAATTCCTTGATGTCTCAGAATGTAACGTGTCAACCGAGTCTTTCTTTCATTCAACTTGTGCCATGAATACCTTTTTTTCCATGGTTCGATTCATTATCTCCTCTACCCAATTAATAATCTTCGGCATTCTTCTAAAGCAACAAATTCCAGGGTTCTTCTACTTCCTTTCTTATCTGAAATGTTTATCTTCCACGATTCACTCTCTTACAAGTCTACGCTTGAAATAAATAGCTTCAGAAAAGAATTTCTGAAACTTGAATTGGTACTACACTGCTGGCCACCGTAAATGCAACACCCTGAAGGAAGCATCCGAATCAAGTGAAATTTACACCATGGGTTTGCAGCGATGAGATATGCAACTGATTAGAATTTCAGCGCAGACGCACATCACGCGCGCCTGTGGCGCCACCTCATAGCGCCATTTAAGGCTTGGCGGTTTCGACGAGTGTACGTTCGGCACGTGTGTTTACCTTGTGGTTGTTTCACAAGACGATCAGTTATGTCTCGTAGACAACAGCGAACATCTTTTGATCAAGTATCCGAGTTCGACAGAGGAAGGATAGTGGCTTACCGAGATTATGGATTATCATACAGAGAAATCGCTAGTCGTGTTGGACGAAACCAAACAACTGTAATGCTGATATGTGACCGTTGGATGCAAGAGGGTACGACGGACCGACGTGGTCGATCGCATTCACCTCGGTGCACCACTGCACGTGCTGATAGGCAAATTGTGCGCATGGCAGTGATGGATCGCTCAGTGACATTCCGAACCATAGCACAGCACATTGCGTCTGTAACGCATCATCCAGTGTCTGCGCGTACCATTCGACGCCGTTTACAGCAGAGTGGTCTGTCCGCAAGACGTCCATTGGTTCGTCTACCATTGACGCTGAACCACAGACGTCTCCGTCGCCAATGGTGTGATGACAGACGGATGTGGACGGCAGAATGGAATGACGTTGTCTTTACTGACGAGGCACGCTTCTGTCTCCACCACCACGATGGTCGGATTCGAGTGTGGAGACACCGTGGAGAGAGGATGCTGGACAGCTGCATTATGCACCGCCACACTGGTCTTGCACCGGGTATTATGGTATGAGGCGGTATTGGATATTACTCTCGCACGCCTCTAGTACGCATTGCCGGTACTTTAAATAGCCGGCGCTACATATCCGAGGTACTGGAGCCTGTTGTCCTTGCTTACCTTCAGGGCTCGGCCACAGCCATATTCCAACAGGATAATGCGCAACCACACGTGGCACGCATTGCCCAAAGGTTCTTCGTCAATAACCAGATTGAATTGCTTCCCTGGCCGGCTCGCTCTCCGGATCTTTCGCCGATAGAAAACATGTGGTCCATGGTTGCTCAACGAGTGACCCAGATTACATCCCCAGCTGCCACACCAGATGATCTTTGGCAACGTGTGGAAGCTGCTTGGGCTACTGTACCCCAGGAACACATCCAACGTCTCTTTTACTCAATGCCGAGACGTGTGGCAACGGTGATCTCCAACAATGGCGGCTACTCTAGCTACTGATTCTGGCAGGAACCACATGTCACAGACGTCTGTAAACGTAATCATTTGATACTTGGTCAACATGTTATCTACAAAATAAATCTTGTTGTGCTACCTCTTGTCTTTCTTGGTGTTGCATTTACGGTGGCCAGCAGTGTAGATGCTAACTTCCAGAAAACACTTTCTAGCACTTAAATAATTAACATTTATCTTTTTCAGAAACGCTTTTCTTGATATTGCCAGGCTGCATTTTATATCTTCTCTACTTTGACCGTCATCATCTACTGTACTGCCTAAATAACAAAAGTCATGTACTAATTCTAGTTTCTAATTTCATAATATAATACAGTCATAAACTTCAAATTTTTTTTCTTCTCCATGATCTTGTATCAACCTTCCATATTTTTCCTTGAATTTCTTACTGCTTGCTCATTGCACAGACTGAATATTTTTCATACACTCCGACGCTTATAAACTCAGTTTAGTTTCTGAACAAATAGCTTCAGAATTTAAAAGAATGTAGTCCGGTCCTAACTGTCAAAAGCTTCCTAAATCTTAAAATGTTATAAACGTTGGTTTGCTTTTTTTCGGCCTGTCGTCTACGTCGTAATGTCAGTTTCACATAGCGTGTTCCTATGTTTCTTCGTCTACGTCGTAATGTCAGTTTCACATAGCGTGTTCCTATGTTTCTCCAGAATCCTAGCTGATCTTGCCCGATGTCGGCCTCTATTAGTTCTTCCGATGTTCTGTAAGTAATTCGTGTCAATATAGTGGAAACACGACAAATTAAACTGCTGGATCCATCTTAATCACACCTGACAGTGGCTGACTTCTTTGGAATACGTGTTGAAAATTGCTTGAGAGGCAGGGCAACCAACAAATGCATCAATTAACCGGCTGGAGCAGAAGATGTAATTATGATGTGGTGGGAATTTCTAGTCAGGCGAATAAATGGTAAATGGACCAGAATGTTTGTTGGGTTTGAGGAGGGAGCGTAAAAAGGAGACAACTGTGCAGCAGGAGGAGGACAGACCGCACTGTGAATATGCGCAAGCAGCGTGGAGGAGTTTTGCTAATGACTGAAATGATTACAAAAGTCTAGATGAGACTTTTACCTAATTTGGATGCCGAAAGGTTGCTGCTAATAGTGTCTTATAAATAATAGGCTACAATATATTTGTAAAAGCAATTTGGAATCGGAGCTAAAGCATAATCAAACACCTTTTTGTATCTCACAAAATTTCGTTTTACTCCCTGGGGAATAACTACGCCCTGGTAGGGAAACACTGCCCATCGTGCTTATTTAACAGCAGGAATTTGAAAGAATTTCACACATGTCTTCGGAAGAAACTAAACAGTTGTCATATAGTAATTGAACGTGAACTACGCACCACCGTTGAAGGAACTAATGTGTACGTAGTTAAAATGTCAAGACAGTTACACCATGTCTCCTGCCACTCACTTTACAGGTAATAATACACTGAGGAGACAAAACACAGGGGTTACTTCCTAATATCGTGTCGGACCACCTTTTGCCCATCGTAGTTTAGTATCGCATCGTGGCACGGACCCAAGTCCTCTGCAGAAATACTGACCATGCTGCCCCTATAGACATCCATATCTGCGAAAGCGTTGCCAGTGCGGATTTTGTTTACGAATTGACCTCTCGATTACATTCCATAAAAGTTTCATGAGATTCATGTCGGGTGATCTGATTGGCCAAATGATTCGCTCGAACTGTGCAGATCAATTAGGGGTCAGTGATATACTACACTGTCATATACAAAAATTATCACTATTTGGGAACATGAAATCCATGAACAGCTGCAAATGGTCTTCAAGTAGCTGAACATGACTACCTACAATCAGTGGCCGGTTTAGTAGGACCAGAGGACACAGTCCATTCCATGTAAACACAACTCATAAACACATCTCACACCATTATGGAGTCACAACCAGACTCCACAGTGCCTTGTTGACAACTTGGATCCATATCTTCGTGGGGTATGCACCACAGTCGAATCATACTATCTGAATAGTGATGTGGAAATTGATAAATAATTGCTAGAATAATTGGAAAAATTTATTGGAAATAATAGTTGAGAAAATTTTAATGGTAATGTATGAACCTGTGCGCAATCTTGGGTGAACTTTAGCTGATACCACCATCAACAGACCTTCAATATCATTACATTCACGGTCAATAAACATAACTTGCATTCCGGTAGTGTGTGGTGCCAAATAATCACACCAACCACTGACAATGTCGATCTGTCTATAAATTCTACATCTACATCTACGTTTATACTCCGCTAGCCACCAAGCCGTGTGTTGCGGAGGGCACAATTAGCGCCAAAGTCATATCCCCCCCCCCCACTGTTCAACTGGCAGATCGCGCGAAGAAAAAACGACTGTCTTAACGCCTCAGGACGATATCTTATTTCCCTTATCTTTGAATGCTGATCATTGCGCGATTTGAAAGTTTCTGGTAATGATATATGGTCTACATCCTCGGCAAAAATCGGATTTCGGAATTTAGTGAGCAGTCCCTCCTGTTTAGCGCGCCGTCTATCTCCAAGTGTGTCCCACTTCAAACTTTCTATGAGATCTGTAACGCTATAGCGATGGATAAATGTACCTCTCACGAATTTTGCCGCTCTTCTTTGGACCGTCTCAATCTCTTGAATCAGACCCAACTGGTAAGGGTCCCATACAGACGAACAATAAGACTGGACGAACTTACGTATTGTAAGCTATTTCCTTTGTTGAAGGACTGCATCGCTCCAGGAATCTACCAATAAATCGCAATGTGGAGTTCGCCTTACCCGTTACTTGCGTAATCTTATCATTCCATTTGAGATCGTTCCGATTAGCCACACCCAGGCACTTGACGGACGTTACCGCTTCCAAAGACTGGGCATTTATTTTGTACTCGTACATTAATGATTTTCGCCTTGTAATACTCAGTAGGTTACACTTACTAATATTCAGAGATAACTGCCAGTCATTAGACCACGCATTTATTTTCTGCAATTCCTCATTGATTTGTTAACAACTTTCGTGTGATACTACTTTCCTGTAGACTACAGCATCATCGGCAAACAGTCTAAGGCCGCTGTCAATACCATCAACCAGATTGTTTATGTAAATCGTAAAAAAGCAGAGGACCTATTACGCTGCCCTGGGGCACACGTGAAGTTACGCTTGTTTCTGTTGAAGTCACCCCGTTCAGGACGAGATACTGCTCCCTTTCTGTTAGAAAACTTTCTATCAAAACGCATATGTCATCAGATAGACCATAAGCGCGCACTTCTTGTAGCAAGCGACAGTGCAGAACAAAGTCGAACGCCTTTCGAAAGTCGAGAAATATGGCATCAGCCTGGGAGTCGGTATCTAGAGCCTGTTGTATATCATGCAGAAAGAGGGCCGGCTGTGTCTCGCATGAACACTGTTTCCTAAAACCGTGCTGGTTTCGGCAGATGAGCTTCTCAGAGTCTACAAAGGTAATTATCTCTGAACACAAAATATGTTCCATTCCATGATTCTACAACAAATCGATGTCAGTGAAATTGGCCAGTAATTATGTGCATCCGATTTTCTACCCCTTTTATAGATTGCTATGACCTGGGCCTTCTTGCAGTCCTGTGGAACTTTCCGCTGTTCCAATGATCTCTGGTAGATGATGGATAAGAATGGTGCTATATTTGTAGCATACAGAACGTAAAATCTTCCGGGGATACCGTCTGGGCCAGATGCCTTCCTGGCGTCTAAGGATCTTAACTTTTTACAATCCCAGATACACTAAACACTATATCAGCTATCCTTTCGTTTGTTCGATAATTGAAAGGGGG
The DNA here is from genome assembly GCF_023864345.2 of Schistocerca serialis cubense. Lineage (NCBI taxonomy): Eukaryota > Metazoa > Arthropoda > Insecta > Orthoptera > Acrididae > Schistocerca > Schistocerca serialis. Next base: position 602,332,179 of record NC_064642.1, on the reverse strand, counting down.
AATGGTGCTGCAGTGCTCTATCGTAAATGAGTTTTTGAAAGCTAGGGTTAGAATTTCGGCCTTCTGTTTATGATCATCAGTTACATTACCGGTACTGTCAGCAAGAAAAGGTATTGAATTATTTGTAGCGTTTATAGGTTTTACGTACGACCAAAATTTCTTATGTTTATTTTTAGAATCTGCCGATAAAATATTGCTTTCAAATTCGTTAAAAGAATCTCTTATCGTCCTTCTGTCAGCTGCTTTCGTTTTCGCATAATTTCGGTTTGTCAGTGGGGCAGTGACTAAGTTTAAAACGACTGTGCAAAATTTTCTGCTTTCACAGCAACTTCCTAATATGTTTGTTGTATCAAGGTGGATCCTTTCCCTCCCCTGTACTTCTGCTGGGCACATACATCTCTAGCACATGGTGGACAATATCTTTAAATTCCGACCAAAGATGCTCAATATCTTTGTGTCCCGCGGTTCTCAAACACACGAAGCATAAGTAAACCAAATTCTATAGGTGCCTATCATTCCCGAGTCATTACCTTCACATTAAATCCTTTGGGTTTTGTCTTAACTGTGTCAATATTGATGCAGGAACGCTCCTCTAGATACGGCGTTAATAATTCTTGTGTGCAACGAACCTGTTGATGCAAGATCTAAGCGGCGAGTGAAATGATGAACAGATAGGAGTTGAACTTATAACCATGCGAATAAATATTCCTTTTCTACTAATATTTTACAACGCTTTTAATGAACGGTTAAAATACACATTATGAACAATGCTGGTACGACGGATCCAAGCAGACGTCCATACGCTACCACTTACTGAAACAAAAGGGTGAAGATACATGAATTAATAAATTGAAGACCGTATTTTTTACTTTGTATCATACAGATATTTAACGATGTATCAAGAAATTATCTTTGCCACAAATCAACTCGTTTATTTACTTTTCTTGGTGTCTTTGGTTTAAAGTTCATTCAGTTTACATATAGCTTACATATAAGAAAAGAAAAGAAAAAAAAAATATGATTCAATGCATATCAGCTCTTACCAACTAATATCGGGACTCATCTGACAAGTCCACGGTTTTCCACTTGTCTATAGTCGAACCGATATGGTCGCGACGAACCCAGATGAAACCCTGCAGAGACGTCGTGCAGTTAGCAAAGCCCCTCGTGTCGGTCGTCTGCTGCCACAGCCCATTAACGCCTTACGGACACATTCGTCGTAAGTCCCACATCGATTTATGCCGTTATTTCACTCTGTGTTGCTTGTCTGTTAGCACTGAAAACTCTACGCAAACGGCTCTGCCCTCGGTTGTTAAGTGAAGGCCGTCACTCACTGCGCTATCCGTGGTGAAAGGTAATCCCTGAAATTTGGTATTCTCGACACACACTTGACACTGTGGATTTCGGAATATTGCATTCCCTAACGATTTTCGAAATGAAATGTTCCATGTCTCTAGATCCAACTACCATTCCGCTTTCAACTGTGTTAATACCCGTCCTGCGACCATAATCACGTCGGAAATCTTTTCAACTGGATCACCTGAGCACAAATGACAGCTCCATTGATGAACTACCCTCTTATACCTTGTTGTACGTGATACTGCCGCCATCTGTATATGTGCATATTACTATTCCAGACGTCTCACCTCTGCACATATCATATATATTATACACGTAAGGCGCTAAATACAGTAGGATTACGTCAGCGTTATTTACGACGTTAATAATTCTTATTGGTGTATTTAAATCGGGTCTTTTTCATGTCGAAGGAGAGCGCCGTAACAGGATGCTGCCGCCAAGCAAAAAAGCCGACCACTGTTGTTTACCAAGTGAAGGCCTTCGCGTGGAAGAAGGTTCTGTCGGCATATGTTATCACAGTATGATTTACGAAAGGCTAAGTGGATTTAATTATCTTTAACAACCATAACAATGGACGATCAGTGTTGCAAAAGTGGAAATGTGATGACGATTAGTTAGTTCTTTTCTTGACCTCATACGACTAACAATGATTTTTATGTCAAACATACGGTGTATTAAAAATCATCTGTTGAAGTGAGAGGCCATTTGTTTATCCTTCATAATTTTCTATAGTGTTTGAGTACGTGGAAATAGTACTCTGAAATTGAATGTGTAGTCGAGTAACGGCGTTACGAAAAAGGCCCGTTAATTGCAAAAGCTGAGACAGAAGAATTTATTTTTGTATCTTGTGCAGATAGTTGACAATATGTTGAATCTAAATTTTCGACCTTCAGAACCCTCGGGACAACTTTTTGTGACAGAAAAAGGTCACGAAATTTTGGTGCTTTTTTTCAGATTTTCGCCTTCTATTCGGAAACTATGCGTCCTACCGAAAATGTCAGCCCCATCAAAACGAAAGAGAATTCAATTTTACGTCGAATGAGCTACTTTAATGTCAAAATTAATGCATCCGTTTGGCAGCAGTCAGTTGTCAAAGTTCTGTAATTTTTAGCAGCTTCACTAAAAAGTCAGCACCAACGCCTGTAACTCAAAAATGGCTGCTCCGAATGATAAGTCAAGTTATCAGAATTGTAGAGCATGGGATTTCATGTCACAAAAGCATTCAGTTTTTCAGTTTTAGGCACTATTAAGCGTTCATACACTTGAAACCCAAAGTAATACCTTATGTGAAAGTTATTCAGTGAAGCCGGCCGTTGTGACCGAGCGGTTCTAGGCGCTTCAGTCTGCAACCGTGTGACCGCTACGGTAGCAGGTTCGAATCCTGCCTCGGGTATGGATGTGTGTGATGTCCTTATGTTAGTTAGGTTTAAGTAGTTCTAAGTTCTAGGCGACTGATGACCTCAGCTGTTAAGTCCTATAGTGCTGAGGGCCATTTGAACCATTTATTCAGTGAAGAGAAATTTACAATATGACGACGGGTCTATAACTAGCACATACTTCTTTTCTATGTATATGTTTTTAATTTTCCTCATACATGTATATCTTTATTCATTTTTATTCAATCCTTAAATGGTAGGAGTGGGTTACTAAAATGAATACCAAGTACATAGTAATGGCCAATGTGTATTTACTTACATGTAACATAAAAATTTATTCAAATGAACAAATGAAAGCGCATATTTAAAAAAAAATTAAATATCAGAATTACACATTTTTTCAAATTTCAGTTCCATCGAGGGCGTTCGGGAAGCTGCGGAAGATGCCGGTCCAGCATCCGATCTTCAGGATCAGTTGCAGCAACTTCACCAACATCCTAGTTCACGAAAATATCTTCGATATCTTCCTCATCCTCGTCGAACTAAAAGGTGATGAAACTTGAACTGAAAGATATTGTTATTGGTGCAGCTGAAAGGCGAGGGGATGACTGGGCTCGCAAAGTACTGGAATGTATCCATGATGAGGACCTTTTTGCTAAAGATTCAGTTGTGAGAACAGCTATTTCTCAACTTGCTGAGTCTGACAGTGTGGCAATCCTAGGTGAGAACACTGACGTGCTTGTTCTCCTGACGGGTCAAAGAAAGAACTGCAGCAATCCGCAGTTCCATAAACCGGGAAGAGGGAAATCAGCAGAAGTGTGGTACTCCAGTAATTCTTTCAGTTTAGATCGTACATTTGCACTTTTCAACCTTGCTTTTATAACATGCCTACCACATCCACTTTTTTTCGCCAAAGTAAATTAGTAAATCTTGTGGAGCAACAGCCACATCTCAAAGTGCAAGATAATGAATTAGTTAAACCCTCAGTCTCTCAAAACGTAATGATACAGGCAGGAGAACAGCCGATGTTAGCGATGTACGAGGATATCAACTGGGCGATTTGGGCGTTTTCGTAAACTCTGCTTTCAAACTTGAAAGATTCCGGCCAACATTGGACGCAGGAGGGTGACACTCGTTGTGATTCTACCTTCAATTGCAATTTTGGCAGGCGAAGAAAATTGGTCCATGCCAAAGGGGTTTTAAGGAAAACTCATCAGGGTTGATTCCCGTGGTGACAACGAACGATGCGGCACCACACACGCTACTGAAGATGGTTTTCTGCGCAGCAGAATGTGGATGTCGCAAACTGGGTAGAACTGCTCCTCTACGTGCAAACATAGTTGTGGCTTATCTTGCGACAGTCCGCCCCCTGTAGCTCAGTGGTCAGCGCTACAGAATCCTAAGGGCCCGAGTTCGATTCCTGGGTCGGAGATTTTTTCCGCTCAGGGACTGAGTGTTGCGTTGTCCTACTCATCATCATTTCATGCGCATCGACGCGCAAGTCGCTGAAGTGGCGTCGAATCGAAAGACTTGCACCCGGCGAACGGTCTACCCGACGGGAGGCAATTGACTTCAACGGAGATGAGGAAGACATCGAAGGTAAGTTCCAGGACGTGGAAGTTGGTGAAGGTGTAGCAATGGATCCTGAAGACTGGATGCAGGACTGCGACCTGCCGCAGTGTCCCATACCATCTCGGTGGAACTGAAATTTGATAAAATGTGAATCTCTGGTACTGAGAGTGTGCTTTGTTTACTATTATTCTGCTCTTTTAGTGTTCATTTGTGCAAAATTTCATATCACTCATACGTAAATAGATATTGGCCATTACTTTGTATTTGGTTTTCATTTTGGCAACCCAGTCTTACCAATTAAGGCATGGAAATTAATGAATAAAAATAGACGTGAATATAGAAAGCACGTACTTACTTTTCAGAGAGCCGTCTTCGGATTGTAATTTTCGTGTCATTGAATAACCCTGACTAAAAAAAAAAAAATTGGAATTCCTTTGTCTTTCAAGTGTATGAACGCTTAACAGTACACAGAACTGAGAAGCTAGATGCTTTTGTAACATAAAATTTCATTCTCTAAAACTTTGATGACTTGACTCTTTTCATTTGGAGTAAGCGTCAAAATTTACTGACGTTGGAGCCGAATTTTTAGCAAAGTTGGTAAAAACGGCCGACATTGGACAACTGATTGCTGCCGAACGGCTGCGACGATTTTGAAATTTAATTAAATCAGCCGAAGCAAACTTTGACGCTCTTTCATTTTGGTAATAGTGACATTTTCCGTAGGATGCATAATTTCTGAGTAACAGGGGAGAACTTAAAAAAAAGTGCCAACATTTCTTGGTTTTTCGGCCACAAAAAGTTGACCCCGAAGGTTCTAAAGATCGAAATCTTTGATTGCACTTACCCTCAAGTATATGCACAAGATAAAAAATAAAATAAATAAGGGCCCCACGTTTGATTCCCTTCCAGGTCGGAGATTTTCTCCAGGCTGGACTAGACGTAGTGTTGCCCTTACGTTCGTATCGCCATAATTGATATTGCTTGCACTGGTGACATTCCTGAATGGGCACGTCCCGAAAGCCAATAAACTAGAAACGATGGAGCAACGAATTATCTTGAAGTTTCACATAAAACTTGGAAAAAGGCTACCGATACCCATCTGTTACTAAAATGAGTATATGACCCTGACTGTTTATAATGTAAGCCAGTTATGGAGTGGTCGAAGCGTTTACAAGGTGACCTAGGAAATGTTGAAGATGATTCTGGCCCGGGACTCCGTCTAACATCAAAAACGGATGAAAATATCGAGAAAGTAAGTAATCTGTTTGGATCTGATCGTCGTTTGAGTATTTGGTTGATTGCTGAAACTGTTATAATTGACAAAGAATGCGTAAGACAAACTTTACATAGACAATTTGACATAAGAACTGCGTGTATGCGAAACTAGTGTCGAAAATTCTTACGATCGATCAAAAACAAGCTGGTGAGACACTTTAAATATCACTGAAAGTCATCATAATTACTTGGAAATAGTGATAACATGAGACGAATCTTGGTTTTTTACTTATGATTCAGGAATTGAGTGCCAATCCGCTCGCTGGAGTGAGAGGAAAACGGCGAATGAGCAAATCAAGATCAAATCGATGATGATTGTTTTTTCGATATTTTGTTCCTGAAACGTCATACTGTTAATCAAAATTAATGCTTTTGGGTGCTTAGCCAACTCCGTGAAAGAATAATAGAAAAACCACCCGAACTGTGGATGAACAAGTCACTGGTTGTTTATCAAGAAGACGAACGGGCTCATACTGCATTGTCTAGCGAAGTAAAACATCCCAGTGTTAGACCATCCTTCCTATTCGTCTGACGTATCAGTGCCATTTAGCTATCCCCAAGATCAAATGTGCATTAAAAGGAACAAAATTTCAGTCGTTAGTAAAAACTTTCTAAAGTCAATGTCGCATAAATGTTCCTATGTTTACAATCTGTTTCGACAGACCTTGCTGTCACCTTCAGATCTGTAACAGAGTGCATATGAACGCAATACATCTCATATCACTAGTTATGACGAAATACTTGAAATAAAATCTTTTGTTAGACAATACAAGAAACGGAAAAGGAACTGTACATTTACATACCTTCGTAAATTTATACTACAAAATGTGGTCAATGTGGACTGGACCGCACTTCAAGTAGTCATGTACATAGTATACAATACAATACGCAGTATCACGTCTGTTAATCTTAACTGTAAATGGTATTATTTTTGTGCGTTTGTTACTTGTGTTTTTTTATGACTGCCAACCGTCGGTGAGCGCTGCGTATATGGATATAATCATGTGCACAAGCTGCTTCTCTATTTTAAGTGCTTCATTTATGTCGAACAAATATATAATGTGTTACATTTTATCTACATGACAACTTCGCATGAGTTCCAATTCAAAAAGAATACATTTTACTACATAAAATTTTAGAGATATGTAAATGTACGCCGCGCGGGATTAGCCGAGCGGTCTCAGGCATTGCAGTTATGGACTGTGCGGCTGATCCCGGCGGAGGTTCGTGTCCTCCCTCGGGCATGGGTGTGTGCGTTTGTCCTTATGATAATTTAGGTAAAGTAGTGTGTAACCTTAGGGACTGATGACCTTAGCAATTAAGTACCATAAGATATCACACACATTTTTTGTAAATGTACAGTTCCATTTCCGTTTCTGCTAATGCCAAACGAAAACTTATATTTCAAATATTACGTCATAACTCATGAAAAGAGATATATTCCATGCATATGCACTATGTTACAGACCTGAAGATGACAGCAAAGTCTGTCGAAACTGCATGTTTGTAAGCAAACGAATATTTATGTGATCTTGAGTTTAGAAAGGGGTGTAAGGTATGTGATGCGTCTCAAACAGCCTCTCCATACAAATGCCAACCTCACCTTCACGAGTTGCAGCCAAGGATTTCTGCACGGTACACCCTGTTACCACTAACGAGGATATGGCGACCGAGTGTCTCCCGGAATAAGGAGACACCCTCTACCAAGCGAAACGGCCTCCTAGGAGGGTGGATGAGCAGGTAGAGGCAGGGCACTCTCTTATCCTTGGGATGGGAAACTGTCCCTAAAGGCGGAAGAGCCACATGATGGCCAACGGCATAGAATGAAGAAGGCAAGGAGAAACCACTTCATTAAAGATCTAATTAGATTTCTCAAGTATCAGCAGCCATAATATGAATACGAAACAAGCTCTAGTAAAAATGCAATCCGGAGTAATAGCCCCTCATTCGGTTCTCCGGGAGGGGACTACCAGAGATCTCGTTTCAACAGTTCATAGGAAGAAAGGAAATAAAAAGAGCTATAGTAGAATTGGAACGTGGAACGTCCGCACCTTACTGCAGATGGGGAAGCTCGAAAACCTTAAGCAAGAAATGAAGAAAATGAAGTTGGATATACTAGGAGTGTCTGAAATGAGATGGCCTAACTGCGGAGATTTCTGGAGTGATGGGTACAGGATAATTCACACAGGAACGAGAGAAGATAGACCTGGAGCAGGTGGGGTTGGAGTAGTTATGAGTCGAAAATTGGGGCAGAGAGTGAAGGGATATATACAATATGGAGGAAGGATAATACTTGTCAGTCTGGATACCAAACCTACAGAGACGGTTGTGATACAGGTCTATATGCCTACCACAAACCAGGAGGATGAGGAAGTTGAAGCTGTATATGAAGAGTTAAATGGAGCCTTGAGAGGAATCAAAGGAGAAAGAAATTTAATAATCATGGGAGACTGGAACGCAATAGTAGGAGATAAAGAGGTACAGCCAGCTGTTGGACGCTACGGCCTTGGTAAAAGGAATGATAGAGGAGACCGACTTATAGAATTTTGTAACAGGAATCAACTGATAATATTGAACACGTGGTTTCAACATCACCCCCGTAGAAGATACACCTAGAAGTCACCAGGGGATAGAGAACGATACCAAATTGATTACATTCTAGTCAAAAATAGATTTAGAAATCAACTAAAAGACTCTAGAGCATATGCAAGCCCAGATATTGTGAGTGATCACAACATGGTTGTTGCGGAATGCCGACTCAAGTTCAAATGCATAAGGAAGAAAATAAAAAATGGAAAACTGGATATAGGGAAGCTTGGAAACCGTGAGACGCAGAAGGAGTTCCAAGAAAGGGCTAAGGATCTAATTCAACAGCATCCTATAGAGAATGTAGAACAACATTGGGAAAATATGAGAGATGGCCTAATAAAAGCAGCTGAAGAGATAATTGGAAAGCAAAAACCTGAAAAGAGGAAGGAGTGGATAACTGATGAAATAATACTTATGTTTGAGGAAAGAAGGAAGCTCAAAAATAATGAAACGGAAGAAGGGAAAACGGCATACCGAGTGCTTAGGAACAAAATCAACAGGAAGTTGAAGCAAGTAAAAGAAAGATTCCTTGAAGACAGATGCAAAGAAGTTGAAGACCTTCTGAAGAAAGGGAACCTTGAATTAGCATACAAAACAGTGAAACGCTTCTTCTCAGGAGGACAAAGGATTAGATGTAATGCCCTAATGAGAGAGGATAATAAGATGGTGTATAATCATGAAGATATAGCACTTACGTGGAAGGAATACCTAGAGAAATTATATGGAGGCAACGTACAAGATGACATGATTGAAAGTGAGGACGAAGTAGATAAAGATGAACTAGGAGACAGCATACTAAGGTCTGAATTTGATCAGGCACTACAGGCACTTAAGCACGGAAAAGCACCAGGAATTGACTCACTGCCTGCAGAAATCATCAAAGCAGCTGGAACAGAAATAAAAGATAAATTGTATAAATTAATCTGCCAAATATATGATACTGGAGAGCTGCCTGAGGACTTCAAAAAGTGTATTATTGATCCATTACCAAAGAAAATGCCAGCAAAATCGTGTGCACAATACAGAACCCTCAGCCTAACATCACATGCATCAAAAATTTTGACGACCATCCTCCTCAGAAGAATTGAAGGGAACGTGGAATGCATGCTCACAGAAGACCAGTTTGGCTTTAGAAGAGGGAGAGTTACGCGAGAAGCCATTATGGCCCTAAGGCTCATAATAGAAAAAAGAATGGAAAAAGGAAAGGACACCTACATAGCATTTATTGACCTCGAAAAAGCCTTTGATAAGGTTGAATGGAAAAAACTATTCCAGATATTGAGGGAAACTGGAGCTAAGTACAAGGACAGGAGAACTATATGGAACATATACAAAGAAGAGGTGGCAATAGTGAAATGTGGGGAACATCAACAACAAGCAAAAATTAAACAGGGTGTGAGACAGGGATGTGCACTCTCCCCTGTCCTCTTTAATATGTACATACAGAAGGCAATGGACGAGGTCAGAGAAAAGTTAGGACAAGCTAATGGAATCAGGATCCAGGGAAAAATAGTTGATATGCTGCGTTTTGCGGATGACATTGCTGTCCTAGCGGAAAATGAGGAAGAATTACAAGTAGTGTTGGAGGAAATGGAAAACACTCTTGCTACACGGTACAACATGAAAATTAATAAGTCAAAAACAAAAATCTTAGTTGCAAGCAAACAAAATAATCAAGCAATTACGAATATAAGGCTGAATGGAGAGAAGCTGAAAGAAATACAAGACTTTGTCGACTTGGGAAGCAGAATAACATCAGATGGTCGTAGTAGGAAAGATGTAATAAGTAGAATAAATCAGGCAAAGATTGCATTCTATAAAAGGAAAGGACTCCTCACATCAAATATGATAAGTCTGTCGTTAAGGAAGCGGTTAATAAAGACCTTTGTTGGGAGTGTGCTTCTCTACGGCAGCGAAACCTGGACACTTGGAGTGGACGAAAGAAGAAGGATTGAAGGATTCGAAATGTGGTGTCTGCGAAGGATGTTAAAAATTCCATGGACGGCCAGGATGACAAATGAAGAAGTCCTGCAGAGAGCGGAGGAAGTTCCAGTTCTTTGGAAGACGGTCAAGAAGAGGAGAGATACATGGATAGGACACATTCTGAGACATGAAAGTCTTCTCCACACTATAACGGAAGGCCTTGTGGAGGGCAAAAGGGCAAGAGGCAGACCTAGAAGAAAGTACATAAGCCAGATAATGCAGGACCTAGGATGCGGAAGTTTCACGGAATTGAAGAGGCTGGCCGACAATCGCACTGAATGGAGAGCTGCTGCAAATCAATCTTAGGATTGGCAACTTAAGAAGAAGAAGAGTTTAGAAAGTTTTTACTAAGTAAAACAGATCACTCGTTCTAATTTCTCAGAGTGAGAAAAAACAATCAAAATTTCAGTCAGTTGAAGCAGTGGAAGAAAAACTCGAATGGACCGTTGCAGTGATAGAGGAAGAGTGTGCATTTAGGGTGATAATATCTAATTATGTCTTTTTTTCAAGTAAATTGTTTTACAGCAGCAGTCCCCTTATCTTATAGGCACGCCACGTGTTAACAATTCCAGACGGCTGCAGTCCTTCCGTACACTACGATGGAAGGTTTAAGTGGAGGTGGAGGCCTTTTACGTAATAAGAACACTTTGAACGTAGTAGTACTCACTGATCGACACAAAGATATACGTTGGTCTTTAGGAAAAAGAAACAGAGAGGAGAGCGAGAGTTGATAAACGGAAGGCGCCACGTGCGACCGTGGAGCATGGATGATCTGGGATGAGATGAGGAGTGTATGCGCTGGCAGACAGGACTTTAGGAGCAAGGACAGCCGCTTCCGTGGAGAGGTCACGGGATCATTCTGACGCCACCACTCTATACCCGGCGCCATTCTTTTCGTAAGCCAGGACTGCAAACACTGTCATTGCGATACTAGTGAAAACGATACACAGCTAAAATGTGTGCGAGCAACCTTTTCTAATGTTATTTCGGTCTCCGGGACGTAAGCATGGGCATTAGTGTTCACAACTTTTCATCCAAAAGCTTGCAACGTTATTAAAAAATACATGTGCTATAACAGCAGATACTTTGAAAATTACTGGAGCAACATCCTATACTATGGTGCAATGGGCATGCTGTCAGGATTGTCCAATTTCTTCAGCCGATCTACATGTACACCATCTGCCCTTTATTTCGTAAGACAGAGAGAAACTTTCAGGCCAGTTCTGTCTTAGTTTCTCCAAAGCCGCTCTATTGCAGCGGTCTGCACGAAACGTTTTAACAAGTTCTATACAAGGAGAGCGCCAGGGTGCCCCTCCATTCTCCAGCCAGTGACGAAGAGAGACCACCGACGCGCCTCCCCACACCCTTCCCGAGACTGGAGAGCGTGCCTGCCTTTCGCTGCCCTTCACTTTTACGTTTCCCTCGCTCCAAACCAGTCCCCGGCTAAATTCCACGTGATTTTCCAAAGATTGTGTTAGGTTATAGAGCCACGGGCAGGTCTTCGTTTTCAGTATCCCTTGCAGTTTCCTGGCAGTAATTATGCAATCTGAAGGTAAGTAGAGCTCATTTTTTTTACGCATTTCGATGGTATTATTATGTTGAATGCTTAAGGGGCTCCGGAACGCCCTATACTTGCAATGTTAAAATAACGCTTATAAATTACATCTTTCCTCACAAAGTATTTGAGGTAGGAAGTTGAACTTTTTACAGATTATTTATTGGAATATGGGCTACAACTTAATACAGGGATTTTACAAAATTTTAGTTCAGTTATTAAAGATGATTTTTTTTTCAATTGTAAAGAAAATTCACAACATTTTTTTGCAATTTTTTATTTATATATTCAAAAATATACAGTTTTTTGGAAAAAGGCTGTGTTAAATTATGCAGAAGGTACTGTGTAACATTTACTGAAAGTTTGAAACAAATATGTTTGGAAGATCCTTAGAAAACATGTAATTAATATGAGAAAATAAAAGTTTTGGGAATCGAGCGACAAAGATTGGATTAACTTTTTAGTGCATTCCAGGTCCGTAGGATGGATTATCTTCATCCTTTGCAAACTCCTCCTCCAGCTTCCTCTTGTTCCTCCTCCTGTTTACTCTTGCTTGTATTTCTAGACTCTTTACAGCCCTGTCTGCAGCCCGAAGGCGTTCCTTGTCTAAAGCAAGCATCGCTCGTACCATGTTAGAACCTATCTTCATTCCCATATTTCTAAATACCTTGCACCTTACAATGTTGCCATCATTGAAAGTCGCAACAGCATCATACACACCAAAGTGAAGTGTTTCTATTCCAACAAATACAGTCTTGGGGATTCTCGACCATATAACACTATTTACACTTTCATTGGGGTTTTGAGTTTTTCCGTGAATTCACTTTTTCAACAGTTCAGGTGCTGCTAAGTCTCTGAAAATAGGTTTTATCACCTCCATTATAGCATGAGGCAGACTAAAATGTACCTGATGAACACGGACGTTAATAATAACACCATTTGACAGCAGTTTAACAGCGCCACAGTGGGTCACGCCCATGTAGAACACATTTCAAAAAAAATTTAAAAATAGATGTTGTCTTCGGAATTGAATAAATTATATATGTATTAAAAGGTAATAGTCTGCAGATTCAGAAAACGCAAAAAAGTAAAAATTGAACTTTTCATGATTTTGTGCCTTTCCGGAGTCCCTTAAACAAAAAATTATTCTTTTGGTATCTAATCGATGACCAGTCACATATTATAGTAGGTTATTAGGGAAAATAACTGTTTTAGTAACCGTACGTGTTATTGTGATTGATTTAACATTTGGCAATAATATTTTCCATAAATATTTTTCCAACCTGCTAAATGAGCTTATTTTCCACTCATAATGCTTCGCACTACAGGAAGTAAATGATGGTGTGGCGATTCTGAAGCCATTGCATCAGCTTACCCGGATATCAAGCCATCGACGTCATCAGCCACGCCGCAGACTTCCGGTGATCCCTCTACGCTTTGGACGCTTGCCGCGACAACAATAGTTCTGAACGTGCAATTTTCTAAGATCATCTTTACTTTTTTTCACTTATGACTGACGGCTTATGATGGAAGTGAACCAAATACTCTGATCGAGAAACAGATAGTAATGCAATTGTCACAATACCACTTCCTGAGTGTTCTTTTCCTATATATTCTGTATTCTTATTAACGCCCTTTACTGTAGGGATTTTATTTGAGTAATATTAGTTTGTTTTGTAAATATGGCTGGAAAAGAAACACTTCTTTAGGCTACCATGCTTGTGATCTGTTTTTGTAGGTTCTAGTAAAAAGATTTGTTTCAATGAAACATGTATTTTTGTTCAGTTCTAAGCAAAGCAGAGCGGAAAGTGAGGGCCACACTGTGACGAAAATCCTCACTGGCGACGAACTACTGACGATCCTGGCAGAAGGTGATGAAGAGGATATCCAGACAGACATATGTGACGATGACTTCGAGGGCTTCCTGGAGTAGGAAAATTTTGTTCCTGAAGGGAGCGACAATTACGATGAAGATGACGGCTCCCACGTACTTGACCCGGCACTCCAGGTAAGTATCCCTTCAGCCATCCCAAACCGACTACACAGACAACGGATGAGGTAAGCTTCTAACACCACTGACGTACCTTTAGCAATAAATCCTTCACTAAATGGTGACATGACTCATCTATTCACATCATTAGACTTCGTAAATTCCTTGACCATGTTGTGACACAAACATATCTTTATGCCCAACATTTAGGCAGAATTGCCACACACCTTAAAGCATTATTAAAAAAATGGAGAGAGCAGAATTCAACACGTTTCTTGGTTTACTTTACGAAATGGGAACCATTCCATTGTGCGGAATGAGCGATTATTGCAGCTTTGGCCCTGCACTCTTTAGTTATCGTAATTTCGTCAGATAAATGCTTTGGGAACGTTCAAGCTTTGCATTTTGCAAAAATTTCAGAACCCAGTGAAATTATAACTGCTGACAGGCTGTACAAAATTCGTCCCTTGTTAGACGTTTTCCATACGTCAACGGAGAAACTTATACTACCGGCCAAAAACTTCAAAATGGATGAAACTTACTGGCAGATTAAAACTGTGTGCCCGACCGAGACTCGAACTCGGGACCTATGCCTTCCGCGGACAAATGCTCTACCAACTGAGCTACCCAAGCAGGACTCACGGCCCGTCCTCACAGCTTTACTTCTCCCAGTACCTCGTGTCCTACCTTCCAAACTTTACAGAAGCTCTCCTGCGAACCTTGCAGAACTAGCACTTCTCAAAGAAAGAATATTGCGGAGACATGGCTTACCCACAGCCTGGGGGATGTTTCCAGAATGAGATTTTCACTCTGCAGCGGAGTGTGCGCTGATGTGAAACTTACTGGCTAGTTACTAGAGCACTTGCCCGCGAAAGGCAAACGTCCCGAGTTCGAGTCTCGGTCCGACACACAGTTTTAATCTGCCAGGAAGTTTCATATCAGCGCACACTCCGCTGCAGAGTGAAAATGTCATTCTTTTCACAATAGATGATTCCATGGTTCTGTGGAGAGGTAGAACCATGTTCAAACAGTATATGAACAATAAGACACGTCCTTATAGAATTAAACGTTATATGTTGATTGGGTCGTTTGAGATAAGCCTGAGAGTTATTGTACATAGATATTCCTTTGATCAAGAGGTAGGTGTAAGAGGATACGATAGTTCAGTAGTTCGTAAATCGATGGACGTAAAATGGTGGTGTTAGATGTTCATTTATTGATGATTTTTGTAATAGTGTCAACTTCGCCTAATAGCTTTTTCAGAGGAACACGAATGCTACAGAAACCCTCAGGAAAACCGCAGGGGTGACTCATTAGAAGTGGTTGCTCCAAAACCAGGAAAGGAGAAGTAGTGGTTGCTTATAACGAAGACGGAATTTGTGTACTCAAATGGAAAGGCAAAGAAAAGTGCTGATGATCACCTCAGAGTTTTCTTGGAACACGTTTGATACATCGAATCGTTGAGGCGTTGTAGTTCAGAAACCTGAGTTGGTTCTGAAGTACAACGAATCAATGGGCGATGTCGAGCATTTCGATGAAATGATGGCGCATTACCTGATTCTAAGAAAGAGTGTTAAATGGGTAAAAGACCCGGAATACGTTTTCTCCATTTATGCCTATATAATGTGCACAGAATATATAACAAATATAGGCCAAAAACCCCCTACGACTTTCGTAATTCAGTAATAAAATCCCTACTTCGCCCTGTACGCAGATGCCAAAAATGAGTGGACCTTTAAAAAGAACATGGATCAGGGGACTCTCTTATCATCTCCCCACATAATTTGGGAAGGCTGAAGGAACAAACAGAAAAATTACAAGAAGTTGACGAGTTTGTCTAGACAGTAAGGAAATGCCGAAAACTTATTATTGCCTGCTGCCCTATCTGCCAGCTATGCCACCGATACGCATAACAAGCTGCTTTCAGTATTATAAATATGTGACAATTTAATATTGCATCTCCGAGTTTTCCAAAATGTAGGATCTGTATTTATTTACATTTGATTATGACTCAAATTATACTTCTTCAAATATGAGCTGCTTTTCTGTTATTCAAAATCCTAATTTCAAGTTCTAAAAAGCATATGGGTAAAAAACTGTCACAACGGTAATTTCTAATTCAGAAATTTCTACATTTCAGGTGGACTATGTGTTTTCGATGAAGTGTCAAACACAAACTCCGAACTATGCAAGCCCGCATCGTGGGTCAAAATTCCTGTCAGGAACGGTGAGCGCGCGGGCACGTTCTCAGTCACTGAGGAAGTCGGTAAGGGGCGAGCACCGGTACGCCCTGCATCTCTGGCCAGGGCTTGCAGGAGCTTATTGAGTGGGTTTAATTTACTTCTATAGTCAACAGACGCATCTGTCCTTCTGTATCGAAGCTTTTGCAGGGGTATACGTCAAAACTTGGCGAAATAATTTATTCATGGTATGTCAGTAGATCAGTTCGTGTTCAGTAAGTAGTGGAGCATGCGCAGTTTGTTGGCAGATATTTTTCTCCCAGATGTCTGTGCCTGTCTTCACGCTACCACACAAAATTCTGTGTTCCATCTTCCCATTTCTGTTCATTCCTAGGGGGTGCGAGATGGCGTGTCACTGTACGTATAGCCGGCCGGACTGGCCGTGCGGTTCTAGGCCCTACAGTCTGGAATCGAACGACCGCTACGGTCGCAGGTTCGAATCCTGCCTCGGACATGGATGTGTGTGATGTCCTTAGATTAGTTAGGTTTAATTAGTTCTAAGTTATAGGCGACTGATGACCTCAGAAGTTAAGTCGCATAGTGCTCAGAGCCATTTGAACCATTGTACGTATACACAGGTTGTGCAAAAAGTCATGAAGCGGTCATAACTGTGCACTGATACAGCTATGGTACTGGTTTCCTAGAGAGGCTTGCAAACCAAAACATACAAACTTCAGTAGTAACTAATACCTCACCTGGAACCAGCAATGGTTGTGCCTGAGAAGCATGAATCATGGAAGTACTGGCCAAGATCGTTTAATTTAATATCATTTACCATGACATTTTATTAACACTATTATTATAAATTAATGTAACTACACTGAACATTCGAGTGTAGTACAATGTCAAGTATTAAAGAGAGAGAGGAAAAACAGCCAGACAAAAGTTATTTTCAAACTGTAAGAAAAACAATAAATATGCACAAGCAAATTTTAGACAACGGAGGCAACAACCTTACGGCTCAGTGATTAAAACAAATTTTTGAACACAGCTGAACTAAAAACAGGCTAGCTCATAATATAAAATATTCCTCTTAAGTAAGGCAAGGCAATGACCACGGTTTGATAACCGATAACAACCCCAACTTTACAAAAATTGCTTAGCATTAACACTGAGAGATTGTGCCGGTACCAGGTCAGAAAATCGACAAGCCTAATGCACAACAGATAACTAGCGAACTTAATTAGTCAATTAAACAACTAGCGAGTTTAACTGCTAATTGATTTCAAACAGCCAGAACGGCCTAAGACGGCCTCTATACAGTACCAGCGATCTGTTGTGGCTGGAAACAGTGTCCTGAGTTACAGCTTTACATTCGCGGTTGATAACAGTGGAAGACTGTTTCGGGGATGAGTCAGCGATCCCCAACGAGCAGCGCAGAACTGCCCGTCTTCGAGCGTGAGGCGGCCAACTTTCGCCACACAACCGCGACTCCGGAGAGCCAGCAAGCTTCCACGTGCGGTAATCAACGGTTGCGACACTCTACGACCGCCAACTCGGTACTCTCTTTACACGCTCGCTGCCACAAATCTTCTTACTGCCCACTGTCCAAGGACTCGCTCCTCACTGGTTCCCACGCCGATTTCAAACCCAAAACCGGCAAAGGAGGCCAGACCGTGAAGATAGGATAACACCACAGACATCAAAATAAGAATCGACCGCAACATATGAACAGCACTGACTCAATCACTACATTTCTTTGTCATTAATTCTCATTTTTTTTCACATACTTAGCAAGGAAGGTCTGTCTCTCACCCTTCCTCTGTCAGGATATGAAAAAAAAGGAAAGGTGAAAAGAATAAATAAAGAGATTATTCACAGTTAAAACCCCATCGTCACTTTGACACACCCAAAATAATCGGTGTAACCCCAGCTCATACGGGGTGATCCATAAGTTCGTTAACATTTGAAAATTCAATACTTTACGGTATGATGTAGGTAGGGAGGTATCAATTGACAGCTCTGACTCATGAACTACATTTCATCATCATTAATTTGCATTTTATTTTAACATACTTCACAAGGATGTTCTGTCTCTCACCCTTCCTCTGTCAGAACATGAAAAAAAGGAAAGTGAAAAGAATAAATAAAGAGGTTATTCACAGTTAAAACCTCATCGTGACTTTGACGCACCTAATATAATCGGTGTTACCCCAGCTCATACAGGGTGATCCAAAATCCCGGGGATTTTCTGTGCCTCGTGATGACTGGGTGTTGTCTGATATCCTTAGGTTAGTTAGGTTTAAGTAGTTCTAAGTTCTAGGGAACTGATGACCATAGCTGTTAAGTCCCATAGTGCTCAGAGCCATTTGAACCATTTGAACCGAAATCCCGTAAAAATTTGAATAGTCAATACTTAACGGTATGATGCAGATAGGGAGGTATCAATTGACGTACATGCGTGAAATGACAGATAGTTTCACTGAAAACACAAAACTGCGCAAGATGACCAACAGATGGCACTTTATATGAAACAAAAGCAACTATTAACGCTAGATGATGAGAAGCCGGCCGCTGTAGCCGATCGGTTCTAGGCGCTTCAGTCCGGAACCGCGCTGCTGTTACGGTCGCAGGTTCGAATTCTGCCTCGGGCATGGATGTGTGTGATGTCCTTATGTTCCGTTTATGTAGTTCCAAGTCTAGGGAACTGATGACCTCAGATGTTAAGTCCCATAGTGCTTAGAGCCATTTGAACCATTTTTTGATTATGGAAAATGAAGAAACGTATTGAAATTAGTGTGATGTCCTGAATTTCATCTTGTGGCTGCTTGTTTACTGTGCCATTGTACTAGCCATTACGCCACCACAGCGTTATAGGAAATACAACTGCACTGATCACCCTATTCTAAAGCCCTCCCTAACACAAACTTAAGTTCACATGTACAGCTGATTTTGTCCTTCATAGATCATCACTACTACCAAAGCTCTCCGCTATTGTCAAGGCACAAATTTTTTATCGTAGGTAAAGATGAGACTCAAATGTCGCAAGGAAAATTTAATTATATTACAAGAGATTTTTATCGAAAATGACGTTCCTTGTAACAAGTACCCATCATATTGACCATAAATCGTGAACAACACCTGTCTTTGGTTGCAATAAAACCACATGTTATTTAAGACATGTGTGTCAAGTGTTACCGCTCTACCTACATTACTCTGTGAAGTTGCGCATTTTCAAATGCTCACGAACTTTTGAGTCACCCTGTTGAGCCTCACGTATGTATAAGTTTTGCAGTAATCGTGTGCGGTATGTAATTGTCCAGTAAGGAAGACGTGTGTTGTATACAGATCGTATTTTGCTTAATTTTATCAGTTTGCTGACATAGAACTTTTCTGTCAGGGTGAAATTTGTAAATGAATCGTTGCTGACTATTCAGTGATGACACAATATCGTAACCAGTCAAACTGTCGAGAGAAAACAGCGAGGCGCATAAACAGGTATATCGTTTTTTAAAAATGACGTTGATATGTTGAAGTATTTGGTCACACACATGTAACGGCGAATAACCATGGGTTGGCTAGAACTGCACGAACACTGGGTCTTGGGATTAGAAAATTTGCTTGTAGATCCAAATTGATTCATGTAGTTAATGACGCTGCTGTGATATGATGGCTGCAGAAGAAAACAGCGTTAATCCTGTGCAATTCTGGGAGAGCATTACATTGTATCAGATGACATTCTTCATGACAGCGTGATTTTCACATAAGGCTTTCAGACGTTATTGAAGAAGATGGGATTTTCTCTCAGGGAAGGTATACCTCATATTTGTGAATATTAATGTCGCATTTGTGTCTGATACAAGATACTAGGTACATCTACACAAGATACAAGACACGTACATCTATACATGATTCTACGAGGGGCGTTCAGAAAGTAAGCTCCGATCGGTCGCGAAATGGATACGACTATGAAAATCCGATAAAGCTTTGCACAGATGTGTTGGGTAGTGTCTATAGTATAACCCCAGTTAGCATCACGTCGCTCTTCTCATTTCTGAGCTCGCAGTGAGTGCGTAAAGATGTCTAGAAAATAGTGTCTGCCGCCAAGTACGAGGGCCTGGTGAGAAATTTCGCCTGAAGCTATGCAGCTAACATTACATAACTGTCGTGCTGTTTCTTCTTCAAGACAATTCTCAGCCGCATTCTGCAGGGGCAATGAAGATGCTCCTGCATCGTTTTCAAATGGAAATGTGAGATTACCCACAATACAGTCCGCAAATGTCTCCCCCTGAGTTTCATCTCTGGTCACATGAACCGCTGTCTTTGAAGACAACATTTTGACACAGACAACGAGGTGTAGGCCAGCGTGGAGAATTGGCGGAAAGCACTGGCGGCTGCCTTCTATGATGAGGCTATTGAAAAGTTGGTACAACGCTATGACAAAAGTCTAAGTCAGAACGGCGACTACGTAGAGAAGTAGCTGAAAGGTGTAGCTAATTGTTACAAGTAAAACATTTCTGATGTTCACTGTGGTTTCAATTTGTCAATCAATCGGAGCTTACTTTCTGAACAGGCCTCGTATATACACTTGACAGCAAAATAAGTGGGTCACTGCCGAATGCAACCAACATAACGTAGCTGTGTTGCAGGACCTCTAAACACAAAAACCCCGTGGGGTACTGTCATTTGACTACAGACAATGGGTACCGCAAGAGACTACTAGAGACCAAAGGTCTTTATGGCAGCCAGTCTAAGCGTCAACTAATATCGTCATACAAAACATATTAGGAAACACGTTCTTAGCGATGAGACACCCCATAACACTCATAAACTAACCTTAGTTACAACAAGTGACATTCCAATAGTTTTGAGAAAACGGATTATTTTACATATATCGTACGGTAATCTTTAGTCAAAATTAAATACTTGAGACAATATATGGTGTTACAAAGCTGTACGACAATTGGAAAAAAGTTTTTCGCTCTCGAAAAGGTTTTCCATCCACGTGCTGAAAGTCGCTCAACGGCTAGTGGCTCTGGAAACTCGATATTGGACGAACCTCTAAAAACACGCGATTAAGGGCAACAAGCACTCTACGGAAATCTCAACATTAACAGCGAATCACCAGTAATATCATTGTTCTCGTAACACACCAAAAGGTACGTGTACACAAATTTGAGCTTTAAATGACATGACCAACATCGTCGTTCTGGACCTGGATTCAAACCCAGCACATATAGCCATTGTTAGCTAAGCTAAGCTTTGTTTGTGCCCTATTGAGACCCGATCACTAGGCACAAAGAGACGTGAAGTATAGACGTTTGCACCAGTATCAGTTATCAATTCAAATGTACTGAACTGGGAATCCAGTCATAACAGTCACCTTCCCGGGAACTACCCCCACAGACGTTTAATATGGTGTCATTCACAAGGAACAAAGTATGCTCATGTTCAAAATTGAAATACCATCATGCAAAGCTTGTGACAGAGATGCGAACCCATCACCTAATCGCATTGTTAACGAAGTACGTAAAATCAGAAGTTAAATATCAAATGTTTTCACCAACAGCGAGATGTTGGAACCTTAAATGACGATAGAATTGTTTTTGCCTGACTGGGATTCGAACCCAGCATCTAGCGCCGTCGTTATCTACCCAGGAACAGACGATAAATAGCTATTGTTGGTTCACCAGTAGCGAGCTGTGCGCATGTTTGGCTAGACATCAGGCGACGAAAAGTTCTGTGCTGAATGGAATTGAAACCCCCCACACGTAGTCATGAAGACACTTTAACTATCAAATTCTTTTCTGATAATAGCTAGGAGTGGCATGTTTGTACTTTGAGTGATGTGATGGTAAATAAATTGATGGTAAAAAAATTGAATCCACAACATATCGTCGTTGGTGATCACAACGAACACAAGGTCAAACCCAAATCCGTTTTCGCCAGTAGGATGGAGAGGAATATTTGAACTTGAAAAGATGTAAGGAAACGTTTGAGCTTGTATCGTTGTGATAAAAAGCTCATCATGTGACTGTGAGTTGAACCGAACACGTTACAGCTGACAACGCACGAACAGACGTTGAAAGTGCAACTATTTTTCACTAGTAGTGCACATGCTAGGGCTTTGAATGAAATAACGAATATTTTGTAATGATCAGGATTCGGAACCAGATAGTTGCCTTTCGTGGAGGCCTAGAAGAGTTTGCAATCTTGGGGAGCACAGTGAAATCGAATTCGAATCCCAGTCCAGCACCACAATTTTCAACGTCTCAGTTTCAAATAAAGTAAGAGCCTTGTGAACTTACATGGCCATTGGTTCATTAAATGAAATACGTTTTCTAGTTTACGACGGCTTGCTGGTTCCAGGGTCTGTGCCTTCCGGGGTTTCTCCATCTGTCGCGGCTCAAGCGAATGCCGCTCTGGCCCAGTCAGCAGCGAAGGGATGTTATCTTTACTGCGGATATTGAACTACAGAGAAAAAATGGTTCAAATGGCTCTGAGCGCTATGGGACTTAACATCTGAGGTCATCAGTCCCCTAGAACATAGAACTACTTAAACCAAACTAACCTAAGGACATCACACACATCCATGCCTGAGGCAGGATTCGAGCCTGCGACCGTAGCGGTCGCGCGGCTCCGGACTCAATCGTCTACAACCACTCGGCCACTGCGGCCGGCAACTACGGAGCTTACTGGTGTTCAGCACTTGGCGTTACTAGGGGTGCAGGAAACTTACTTGTGTGTGTTACAAATCTACGCCTGACGTGAGGTGTGAACCTACACGCTTTACACATCAATAAAGGATTAATCCACCAGGCCACAGAAACCCCTGCCAAGCCATGAACTGCTGAGTATTCATTTAGATGTAGATGCAGATATCAAGGGGCGGGTAACAGGAAGGAGGGCAGGATCTGGGAATGGATAGAAGTGCAGAAGTGCAAAATATAAGCGTGAAATGCTTGCAAAGTATTGCTTACTTAGTTGTGTGCCACAATGCGTTTTATCTTAGGACCGACAGATAGGGAAGGGCTGTATTCAGAACTAAGAATGGGTTATAGGGGAGGGGAGATCAAAGAATACCGTTTCATAGGTGTTGAGAGGAATGATAGAGAGTAAAGACAGCAGCAATTAAAAGAGAAAATGTAGCGTCAATGGAAACCACTAGATTTGTTAATTAACAACGAGCAAACATAGTATGAAATAGTTTGCGTATTGTGCGGAGGACGGAGGGTGTATTCATGGATGGAGGGGAAGAGAGAGAGATGTATTTGAAATAACAAAAAGTTCTGTGACAGAGTCCATCTACGCTGATTAGTTTGTAAGTATCTAGACAGGGTATAAATGAAATCAAAATAGAATATTTAACAAACTGTATATTCAAAACAAACCCACTTGAATTAAAGAGGCAACTCAAAGGAAAACTAACCCGTATTGTATCTTTTCTGTTGCCACGCGATCTTCCACTAGCTCCCAATGAGGAAAAATGACGAAAAAGAAGACATAACAAAACATTTTAAAGACTCTAATATTTTATCCAGAATCCTTTATTATTTTGTACTTCTATCATGCGTCTTGGCATAAATATATAAGCCGTCGGACGTAACAGCCTGAAGAAGTAACTTCCTCAGGACGCAGTCCCAAAGAGCGTCCGCAGTAGATGGTTGGTTTCGTGGCCAGTTCTCTGGTAATGTTCTGGCGACCTCAGCCCACATGTTTTCCATGGGGTTCATATCAGCCGCCCGTGGCGGTCGGTCCATGACGTTGACGCCAATCGTGGAGAGCCGTTGCTGAACAAATGCAGTCTTGTGAATGGGAGAATGGACCTCTTGCAATGTGACGTCCCCTTCTGCGTACAGCATACGCACTGACGAAAGCATCACATTTTCCAATATGTGGGCATAATGCATGCTGTCCAGAGTTCCTTCTATTCTGTGGAGAATTCCCGCCCCTCTCGCAGGTATCCAACCCCAGTAGGTAACAGATAGCCGGCCACTTCTTCTCGTCGTGATTACATATTCGCGTAGAGGGCGTCCCTAGCGGCCTGTAAACGATTCCTGGATCGTCGTTACTGGTGTAAAACACCTTCTCATCAGTGAAAATGACGTTGTCCCACGACGCCCTCAGATGGAGCTCCGCAAATGCTAGCCAGTATAAAATGTTGTCTTCGCTGAGCTCTTGTTTCACGGCGGATCGTCATGCATTCAGTCCAGCGTCCCTCAGCCTTCAGCGAATGGTGTCACTGGAGCCGGGAAAGTTGGTCTCCCGTAGCAACTGCTTCGCGTCCAGAAAGGGATTTTCTCTGCTCCTAGACACTAGGTCCCTGTGTTCCCGATGTGGGCTCACTCTCTTCCTGCCTGAGCCAGGAGCCCTGTTGGTGGTGCCTCTTTCAAGGCAGATCCTCCACCATCTCGTTGCAGTAGTATGTGGTACGCCATACCGTCTGCCAGCTTCTCTGATGGAGCATCCTCCTTCTTCAATGAGAGCGACGACTCTATCCCGAATAGACCTCTCCCAGTGAGCCATTAAGGCAGAAAGCCTGATGTGTTGCCGGCCGCGGTGGTCTAGCGATTCTAGGCGCTGAGTCCGGAACCGCGCGACTGCTACGGTCGCAGGTTCTAATCCTGCCTCGGGCATGGATGTGTGTGATGTCCTTAGGTTAGTTAGGTTTAAGTAGTTCTAAGTTCTAGGGGACTGATGACCACAGATGTTAAGTCCCATAGTGCTCAGAGTCATTTGAACCAACCTGATGTGTATTTCTGCTTGCCGCTCTTATACTGATGCCAGGAGAGGAGGTAAACATATGTACGTCAAACGGGTCGGCAGAGGCAGAGGTATGCGGCGCAGCCGTGCTTGCTCGTCCCGGCCTGTTGGCCCACCAACGCTACCCCCAGCTCGCTCACTTCCGTCCCGCCTCGGCCAGCCTGGATGGCCCGTAGCTCGCGAGCCGCGGCTAGTACAGACCAGGGCCGCAAGGCCACGATCACCCCTTGAAGGATCAAAAGTTACACCTAACCTACCCATATCGGTAGTATAAACAAACACCGCTACATCTATTATGCTATAACGTGTGCAAGCACATCTAGAGTTGACGATTAATTCAAATATTTGACGAACAATACGCTCAAAAATACATTCATTTTAAATATTTCACCTAGCTAGTGAAAGCATGACGCAGGAAGCTGTTCTTTCTTGTAAGCACTCTGCATTAGATGTAGCCTTAAGAAAACCTGTATTCAACCACATCCAAGCGGAATGTAAAAGTAAACAGGTTTGGGGGCAGCTTCTCCAAATAATAGTACAAAAAATGGCTTTACGGCAGTCAATTCACTTGTAAATTAACACCATGATATCGCAGATATTAGGCAACACGTTACTAGGGATGCGAAAGGCCTTAAGGTTTGCAACTTAACATGCTACTCCTAGCTACTACTGAATAAGAATTTGATTATTAACATGTCTTCATAACCATGTGTGCGGCGTTCGACTCTCAGTCAGCATTTATGTTTTCGTCGCCTTATTTCTAGTTAAACTTGCGCACATCTCGCTAATGGTTGACCAACATTGGACATTTTTCGTCTGTTCCTGGTTAAAAAACGACGGCGGTAGGCGCCGGTTTCGAATCCCGATCAGGCAGTACAACTTCAGTCGTCATTTAAGGTTCCATTTTCACTACTGGTGACAAAATGTGACATCTACATTCTGATTTTACGTACTTATTCAACAATCCGATTAGGTGCTGGGTTCGCATCCTTGTCATCAGCATTACATGATGGCATTTCAATTTTAAACATGCACATCCTTTATTCCTTGACAATGCAACAATATACAACATCTTTCGAGGTTAATTACCAAGAAGATAATTTTCATGTTAGAGTTTCTGGTTTGGTACAAACAATATCGTCATTTACGTTCAAGTTGAGAATTGATAACTGGTACTGGCACAAACGTCAATGTTTGATGTCTCTTTCTGCATAGTGATCGAATCTCGAAAAGGCACAAAGCTTTGTATGGTTAACAATGGCTTAACGTTCTGGGTCCAGAACGAAGACGTTGGTCATGTCATTTAAAGTACAACTTTGTGTATAAGTAACTGTCGATGAGTAAGGTGAACAGTGATATTACTTGCGATTCGCTGTTAATGTTGGGATTTCCGTAGAGTGCTTGCCGCCGTTAATCACGTTTTGTTTTAACTGCTTAGTATTACATAAAGTTGATGAGAAACCACTCCTCGTTGAACGATTAACGACGTTCAGCATGTGTTGGATAAACCTTTTAGACAGCAGTGAACTTGTTTTCAAATGCCATACAACTTTATATATCCATATACTGTCTCAAATATTTAATTGTGCCTAAGGATTACTGAAAGATTAATGTGACAAAATTAGTTGTACCATAGCATTTGAAATGTCGCTTATTATAACTAAGTTTAGTTTAAAAACTTTAAGGACTGTCTGATCTCTTCTGTACTATCGTGGTGTTACTTTACATCTGGACGGACTGTCGTAAGGACCAGTGTTCTCTAGTAGTCTCTAGCGGTACCCATTGTGTATTTTACAACGTCTGTA
This sequence comes from Schistocerca serialis cubense, assembly GCF_023864345.2. NCBI lineage: Eukaryota > Metazoa > Arthropoda > Insecta > Orthoptera > Acrididae > Schistocerca > Schistocerca serialis. The sequence goes on along the minus strand of NC_064642.1, from coordinate 602,305,732 downwards.
CTGTGGAGGGTTGCGGCGATGTGCAACACACATATGCTATGTTGGTTGCATACATTCAGTTGCAGGCTACACATTGGAATTCAGGCGTGACCCACTTTTTTTGCTGTCGAGTGTACATCTATAATAGTTTCAGCTCCCTTACTTACTGTTACTTTGTCTCAAGACTAGAATGTATAATTACAAACTAATTTATTTTTCATAATATGTTTTATTAAGCACAAACACTCACTGAGAGCTTGATTTCCGCAACCATTGTCATCTTTAGTAAGACCTCTTCAAGTGCAAAGCTACGTCGTCAGTTATTATAAAAATGGCTCACAAACTATTAGTTCAAATTAATACAAGAGGAAAAGAGCAGTGAAACAAATATTTTTTAGTATGATACATAAGTTACCTGACGGCAGTTTCCGACGATTCAGACAGATGGTAGTTTAACATTCTGATTGTATCAGTGGCATTTACAGGAACTGCTCGAATGCGCAATCATTGGCCTCTATGCGCACGGTACATAGTCGTAAGATTTACTGTCATGTCCGTTCGAACGTTCCAGGCATGTTTGGAATGGTACCAGCAAAGACGTCAATTCTAGTGATATCGGCATCCGTTGCGGCGGAATTGAAGACGTGATTGTGAGTCAATCTGTCACCGAGAATCGCTGTTGATTAACGCGAGGTCGTGAACCTCTTGGATTCACACGTGGCCAAACGTGCGTATTGTGGATATTTGAATGTCAGCAGACATTTCCAGTCAGCGACACCGACACAGCAGATTACGTCAGTAGGACTAACAAAATATTCCACAACGTAACAAGGTTATTTCATAAACTTATTTTTCTTGTAGAAATATATTTGGTTTGACGTTGTCTACCCCCTGTATTAATTTGAACGAATAGTTTTGGAACACCTTGTAAAGACCAACTTTTGTATGCCGCGCGGATAGGCGGTGCGTGGGTCTGCTCCTGTGAACTGCTTCTGTAATATAGGCCTAGAGTGAAGGACGCGGGTAGGAGCAGAAGAGTCAAAAACACAAGTAAATATCAAATGCATACATAAGTTTGGCTAGGATGAGCACGTAAGTATGAAGCCGTAGTCCATGTCTAACCCTGTGAAGTTAGAATGACTGTTCTGTATATTCTCAAAGCTAACAAATCCTCGTTGCTGTCCAAACTTTAACTGAACGTCACTTGCACAAAGTCTCAATAGCAAGCTAGCCCACTCGGTAGTAGAAGCGATATTTCCAGGCCGTCTGCTCTTGATGAAATGGGCGGAAATCAAGACGTCGCTCGCTGAGCTCCACAAGGGCGGCCAGAGGGCGCTGTGGTCGGCGTAGTTAGTCTTCTCTCGTAGTGCCAATTTACGAGAGCGTGCACCTACGTTGTGGCATCGTAACTATCGAAGCTACACCAACGATTCGGGAAATCTCAACAGCGGCTGAAACAATCTTAACTATAACCTGAAAACACATCGTCGATTCTGATTTGCTGACGGCGTATGCCACCTGGCGGATAGTAAATGTACTAATTATGGTTTCAGCGTTGTCTGCCGAGAGATGGCGTAGTGGCATAGCTACCAGAGAGCCATCTGTGTCTAAACTTTATAGGGACTGCTCACCGCCAGAAGGCTCAATCTAGTGCAAACATTTTAAGCAAGAGGCGACCATGCCATATAGACACATTCGTTCTTCCTACAGCCAACTGAACGAATCTGAATGGGCTCAAATTATAGCCATCAGAGGGGCAGGATGGTTTTTTTGGTGAATTGCTACACAAGCTGGACGTGCTGCGTCAGTTGTGCTACGATGGTGGTGTTAGTGTTGCCGTGAACATTCTCACACTCGTAGACGAGGGTCTGGACGTCCACACAGTATAGAGGCTCATCACGCTCGTCGTATTGTAAGGGCAACAGTGTCAGATTGTACAGCTACTGCAGCACGGATAAGACGACTTGTGAGCCCAAACGTGTCAAAACGAACTGATAGCAGTTATCAGCACACGTCTAGCCCGTCTTCTACTCTCGCCACAGTATCGACGTGCACGGGTCGACTAGTGCCATCAGAGGATCACTAGGAATGGTGCGCTGAAGTCTTCAGCTATGAAGGTAGAGTCTGCCTGCTCGCAAGTGATGGTCGTTTGTACGTACTATACAGACCTGCTGAGCTCTCCCTCTTAGAGTGCATTCGTCCAACACACAGACCCCATTCCCAGCCTTATGGTCTGGGGTGAAATTAGGCGACAGCTGTCGTTCACTTTTGGTGTTTCTGGAGAGTACGCTAACAGGCACTGAGGAGATGATGAATGTTTTTAGACCTGCTATTTAGCCGTTCCAGTAATAGGAAGATGATATTGTTCCAACAACGTATTTCTTGTCCACTCACTGGCTGTGAAATTCAGTGTGCTCTGCAAGACATGCAGGGAATTCCCTGGTCAGCACAATGTCTGGACTTGTCTCCAGTCAGCCGTGCGTGGGATATGATGAATCGAGAGACGTCTTTTGTGGCTCCTCAACCAAAAACCGTACGGAGCTACATGAAGATTTCTGTCAGTCCCAAGTTTCTCAGGACAGTATCCGCTATCTGTATGGTCGACTGGATGCCAGTCAGTGCCTGCACTGCCGCCGGTGGAGACTAAACCACATACTAAAATGAGGGTTTCAGCATGGATCGATACCTCAAAGTCGCTTGTGCTATTAATCGGCAAATGTAACCATTTTATGTGCTCCATATGCACTGTTACAGAAACAAATCATGAGTGAACTAGAAACCTCTAAAGGGGCGTATTAATTTTTTAGCCCGCAGTGTATTTTGACTTGTGTTCTGAAATTCTACAGAATCACTTTAAAGATAGAGCCTTTAGGACTACTTTTTTGGTATAATAATTTTCCTATTCCTAAAGTTGCGTTATCATTTTAAATTTTACATGCAACAAGCCAATAAGAATCATCTCTAAAATTATTTAACACTCCGATAACAATAGTTGCTATAATGTGTAAACTCTTCACGAAGCGTACCAGTGAATTACTGATTATCGTTGTGAGGGAATCTTGCAGACTAAGTTGGTTCAAAAATGGCTCTGAGCACTATGGGTCTCAACATCTTAGGTCATAAGTCCCCTAGAACTTAGAACTACTTAAACCTAACTAACCTAAGGACATCACACACACCCATGCCCGAGGCAGGATTCGAACCTGCGACCGTAGCAGTCCTGCGGTTCCGGACTGCAGCGCCAGAACCGCACGGCCACCGCGGCCGGCGCAGACTAAGTTGTTCGTGGGTAGCTGTTCTGAAGTGTGTAGGAGAAGAACTGTTGCTAGCCGTAGTCGCCGAGCGGTTCTAGGCGCTACAGTCTGGAACAGCGTGACCGCTGCGGTCGCAAGTTCGAATCCTGCCTCGGGCGTTGATGTGTGTGTTGCCGTTAGGTTAGGTTTAAGTAGTTCTAAGTTCTAGGGGACTGATGACCTCAGAAGTTAAGTCCCATAGTGCTCAGAGCCATTTGAACCATTTTTGAAGAACTGTTTATTCACTTTAATTAAGTACAAAAATCATAGACACACTGAAGAGCCAAAGAAACTCGTACACTTACCTAATATCGTGCAGCGCCCACCAGGCAGGAACAAGTGCTGCAACACGACGTTACATGGACTTGACTAATGTCTGAAGTAGTACTGAAGGGAACTGACACCCTGAATGCTGCAGGGCTGCCCGTAAATCCGTAACAGTACGAGGGGATCTGTTCTGAACAGCACGTTACATGGCATACCAGATACGATCAATAATCTACGATAATGTTGGAAGCTGGAGATATGAATCACAATTTGTGCCGCGGCTGGGAATCGAACCAGGAACTTGTTGTTTACTAAGGTAGAAATGCTGACCATTACATCACCGCAGCCCGTTGGTCAGCGTTGCAGCACGAACTACCCAAGTCGAATACCTTCCTCAACACAAACTTAATTAATGTGTCCAGTTTACTTTCCCGTTACATTATCATTATGATCATTATTACCACGGCTCTCCGGCATTGGAATAGCATCCCAGTGTTGGGCGTAATGGGCAAGTCCTGTACTACATGTGATCGTATAGATCGTACAATTAAAGTTTCCCCGAGACATTTAAGTCTCATCTTTATGTACGATAATGTTGGAAGCTGCAGATATGAATCAAAATTTGTGCTGCCGCTGGGACTCGAAGCGGGATCTTCCTGCTTATTAGGCAAATAATGCGGATCATTACACCACTTGAGCACGATTGTCATTATTGTCGAATGCAGGAGAGCCCTGATAACAGTGATAGTGCAAGGGGAAAATAAGCTGCAGATATCAATTGAACTTAGTGTTGTGGAGGACTTCGACTTGGTCAGTTCTTGCAGCAGTGCTGACCTTCGTGCTGCAGTGGTGTAATGGCCAGTATTTCTCCCTCATATGCAAGAAGACCCTGGTTAGAGTCCCGGCCGTGGCGTAAATTTTGATTCATATGCGCAGCTTCCAAAATTATCGTAGATAGAGTTGAGACTTAAATGTTATAGAGAAACTTTAATTATACGCTCAATAATGTTTATGTATAAGGAATTTGGTGGTCAGTGAAAGTTTTTAAACTCAGAAGTGTACTCCTGGAGCAACTCTGTAGCAATTTTGGACATGTGGGGTGTCCCATTGTCCTCCTGGTTTTGCCCAACTCTGTCGGAATGCACAATGGATTTAAATGAAGGCAGGTGATCAGACAGGATGCTTATCTACGTGTCACCTATTAGAGCCGTATCTAGACGGAGAAGGGGTCTAGTAACACTCCAAGTGCACACGGCCCACACCGTTACAGAGCCTCCACCATCTTGAACAGTCCTCTGCTGACTTAATGTGTTTTTAAATGTCGACGCATCTTTGAATCACCCTTTATTTCGAGACTGCTTCTGAATTAAGTACGTAAATTCGGCTTAATGTGGATTAAAAGATATGTGTGAGGTCAAGAGGCGGTTGATAGGAGGGGCAGAGTGCTTCACTCGAACATGCTCTCCTGCCCTTTAGTGACTATCACGTGATAAATTGCGATGTTTCGATTGGCAAGCTGTTTCTACTGATGTTTGCTGTGGAAGCATTACTACGCCAGTGACGCCTATCCAGAATGTCATCTCTTCAGCACTGCTGACGGTGAGAGAGGAGTTTGCCCGACCTTCACATGAATGGTGCGTACAATGGTGCTGGCGTCTGGCAGCTAACTGATACCAGCACAGCCCTTGCCACAGCTCATAAGCGAACTTAAAAACTTTCAGTGACGAAAAAAATTGTTTAAAACATGTATTTGTGACAAGGCACACCTGTACAGCCTCCCTCTATCAGGAGCAGAGAATCTGGTTCCTTGGGAAGGCGACAGTTATCTGGGGCTCCACTCAGCAAGGTGGGATACGCCAGATTTAAGTGTCTGTGGTAAACCTATAGTTTGCTGTTGGGTGTGGCTCCAGCTTGATAGTGAACTTTACAATAATAGCCACAAAGTCAGCGAGGCCTTGTGGTGGTGCGGTGGAAGGGCGACGTGACATCAGCGCTTAGGGCAGTTATGAAGTACTGGCACCAACAATGAAAACACTGCCGAGGAGGGATGGACATGTGGTGGTGAGCTCTTGGACATTACAGATAGTGGGGCTGTAACAAATGCTCAGTCAGAGGGACGCATCAGTCGGCGTTCAGCAGGAATGTTCAGCAGAGTAAAAGGGATAGGGGGACTACTGACCAGTTCACAAAAACTTACGTGTCAGTAGACCGTGCATGTAATAGCAAATATTAATAAGATTTAGCGAAACGTGATAAGTTAGTGGTTCAACCGCTAATGTCGTTGGGAATAATCTGATTAACTGATCATCCATGGGGTTTAAAAGTTATGATAATTTTGTCTTCAGTGGATACAACCCTGTATCATGTTCACACTGAGATACTACGGTAATGAATCCCAATTTACTGTCTCATCTCAGTTATGTATGACATTGTCAGTTGACAGTATATAATTTTATTATTTAACTATTCTCTGACCATTCACACAGTAGGTCCATATTGCTGTTTAAAAGAAAAATTGTCCAGATGCGTGGGGTCCTAGCGCACTCAGATTCCGTACAAACTTAATCATGAGTATAGACAGTTTAGCCATTCGGAGAATCGAGGACACTGACAATTTGTTCCTGTTGTTGATATTGACACGGCTATCATATCGGTCTGAGGGACTCCAAGATTTTAGAATGTTTTAATTGCAAGTGTTAAATCAGTTAACTAATTTTTACTCTGCCAAGAGACCATGGAACTGTGTGTGACATGAATTTGAACTTGATATGCCAAAGTGTTCCAAAGAAAAAGGAAATAAACAGACAAAAAGACAGGTGGATAAAAAATGACAAAAAATATTTTTGCGTTTTATACAACTACAAGTCAACAATTTTCGGGTTGTTTTACCTTCTTGTACTGATCAACTTTGCGTCTAGTCGAATTTCATGATTATAGGTCAACGGAAAGAACCCTACAACTTCCGATGTGATATCAGAGGCCTATCGTTTCATTAAACTGACTTAGAATTTGAAAAATTTTATACCGCCTAGTGTTCATAGACCTTCATATCTGTCTTAAATTTGAAGTTTATATATATCTCTTCTCGTTCCTGAGAAAAAGTGTCTTAATAGTTGGACAAACAGACAGATGGGAAAGAAAACGATCCTATGAATGTGCATTTTTACGCACTTAGGTCTGAACTTCAAAAATGTTTTACAAATTGGAAAAAAACCCTAAGTTTTAAACTAACGGAGCGCCGTGTCTTAGTAACAGTGTACTCTTTTTATTTAGTGATACTCATTTTAATAGTGATAGTCATTCGACGGTTGCTGTTTGGGGGGGGGGGGGGGGGGAGGGGACCAGTGCTGGCTATCTTAGTTGCTTGCAATATCGCATCTTATACATGATCCACAGGGCTGCTCCTAAAACGACCAGAATGAGAGGAACACACACAAGTGTTCGGTGTACATATTCTTTCGTGTGCCACTCAGTATTGTGTGTCGTGGCATGGTAGATAGTAACTTGCTACTGTTTATTGGCTATAAGTTTTGTCCATTGACTGAAGCAGACAGACGTTTGAACGATTATGTAGCATCAGGTTCTGACAGTAAAACAGGTGGCGGGGGTTATTACCATGTGCTTGAATTTTACATGCACGTTAAATGAGCAGATGATCTAACGGGAGAGCTGTTATACAAGATTCCACTGCCTGTTACAATGATCCGGTTGGTGTGAGATATAAACTGGGTGTTGTGTGATGTCCTTAGGTTAGTTAGGTTTAAGTAGTTCTAAGTTCTAGGGGACTGATGACCATCGATGTTCAGTCCCATAGTGCTCAGAGCCATTTTTTTGTGAGATATAAAGACATTCTCGGAACAGACGAGTGCTACTACAATTTGCCGTTGTACAGTTTACAATAGGCTATTGTAGGGGGGGTACTAAAAGAGGACCATGCACCACTACAACCGTGGTGAGAGTGTCCTCATAATCTGCGTGTACACAAAACTGAATTCCATTGTGTCGGATAAGTGAATGACTTTGACGATCTTTGCTAACAATCAAGCGTTCCTTCCTAATAGAACACTTGACTGAAGGATCACAGATCGGACAGGTCCTTGAAGGAAATAAGGTCCTTGAAGTAATTCTCTGGGCGCCAGGTTCCAGGTAGGTGATGATCATGCTGAATTGGGGTGTTTAGGGATGCCAGTTATTAATTGTCAACAACGTTAGATCTATATTTGTTTTAATACAGAAATTGTTTTGCTACACATGTCACAGAATCAGTATTTGCAATATGGCGGCTCTGGACTACGCCGTTATATTCGACCCTTTTCACACATTAACACAGTTTTCTGACTTTACATAATGATAGATACTGCCCAAGACACTTGGCGTTCTTATAACTAATAACTTCACTTTATATCTTATTTAACATCTGAAATAACCACTCGTGACCGTTCTTTTTGATCCGCCCCGGTTACTCGACCGTGCGTTTTGAGTGGCTCCTCGCGACTCACTCGCCCTGTCTTCCTGAAGGACAGGAGAGACCACCCCACCTTTCTCTCTCCGCCAATGAGGACACTTCTCTCGTTTCCTACACACACACACACACACACACACACACACACACATACAGGGTGTTTCAAAAATGACCGGTATATTTGAAACGGCAATAAAAACTAAACGAGCAGCGATAGAAATACACCGTTTGTTGCAATATGCTTGGGACAACAGTACATTTTCAGGTAGACAAACTTTCGAAATTACAGTAGTTACAATTTTCAACAACAGATGGCGCTGCGGTCTGGGAAACTCTATAGTACGATATTTTCCACATATCCACCATGCGTAGCAATAATATGGCGTAGTCTCTGAATGAAATTATCCGAAACCTTTGACAACGTATTTGGCGGAATGGCTTCACATGCAGATGAGATGTACTGCTTCAGCTGTTCAATTGTTTCTGGATTCTGGCGGTACACCTGGTCTTTCAAGTGTCCCCACAGAAAGAAGTCACAGGGGTTCATGTCTGGCGAATAGGGAGGCCAATCCACGCCGCCTCCTGTATGTTTCGGATAGCCCAAAGCAATCACACGATCATCGAAATATTCATTCAGGAAATTAAAGACGTCGGCCGTGCGATGTGGCCGGGCACCATCTTGCGTAAACCACTAGGTGTTCGCAGTGTCATCTAAGGCAGTTTGTACCGCCACAAATTCACGAAGAATGTCCAGATAGCGTGATGCAGTAATCGTTTCGGATCTGAAAAATGGGCCAATGATTCCTTTGGAAGAAATGGCGGCCCAGACTAGTGCTTTTTGAGGATGCAGGGACGATGGGACTGCAACATGGGGCTTTTTGGTTCCCCATATGCGCCAGTTCTTTTTATTGACGAAGCTGTCCAGGTAAAAATAAGCTTCGTCAGTAAACCAAATGCTGCCCACATGCATATCGCCGTCATAAATCCTGTGCACTATATCGTTAGCTAATGTCTCTCGTGCAGCAATGGTAGCGGCGCTGAGGGGTTGCCGCGTTTGAATTTTGTATGGATAGAGGTGTAAACTCTGGCGCATGAGACGATACGTGGACGTTGGCGTCATTTGGACCGCAGCTGCAACACGGCTAACGGAAACCCAAGGCTGCTGTTGGATCACCTGCTGCACTAGCTGCGCGTTGCACTCTGTGGTTGCCGTACGCGGTCGCCCTACCTTTCCAGCACGTTCATCCGTCACGTTCCCAGTCCGTTGAAATTTTTCAAACAGATCCTTTATTGTATCGCTTTTCGGTCCTTTGGTTACATTAAACCTCCGTTGAAAACTTTGTCTTGTTGCAACAACACTGTGTTCTAGGCGGTGGAATTCCAACACCAGAAAAATCCTCTGTTCTAAGGAATAAACCATGTTGTCTACAACACACTTGCACGTTGTGAACAGCACACGCTTACAGCAGAAAGACGACGTACAGAATGGCGCACCCACAGACTGCGTTGTCTTCTATATCTTTCACATCACTTGCAGCGCCATCTGTTGTTGAAAATTGTAAAGTTTGTCTGCCTGAAAATGTACTGTTGTCCCAAGCATATTGCAACAAACGGTGTATTTCTATCGCTGCTCGTTTAGTTTTTATTGCCGTTTCAAATATACCGGTCATTTTTGAAACACCCTGTACAAGACTATTCCTTAGGAGTTGTAGTTCAAGAAGGTTCGGCTCGCAGTTTTCGTGCTATAGAACGGTACTCGTCTATTATGGAATGGTGGACAATGCATGCCAAGCCACAATTCGTAAAGCTCTCATACGTTTTGGTGCCGTAAAGGTGGGAGATGTTTGGCAGACCCAAGAAGTCTATTATTCCGTAGTACGTCAGCGTTACAATAGCGCTAGGCAAGTTCCTCTACTGATTATAGAAGTACAGCGAATTAAAGTCAAATTGCTACACATAAAATAATTTCAGATGGAATGACTCCGGATTACATCTCAGCCACATTCCATATTACAAGATGAACTGATTTCTTTGTGTGCAGGCACGAAGGAAACTTGTTTGTCTTGCATTCCTCGCTAAAGCCGATGGTCGAATGTCATTTTCATTTTCCCCTTGGTTGGATTGTGCCATCACGCCTGAATTAAATCCCCCCTCCCCCCTTGTATATGGTGTTGTTACCGGGTCTCTCATTATAGCTCTCTAGTCCTCCCATAGGTGTCTCTCCTCCTCGTAGTATGGCAACAGTCAACCATGAATTTCCACTAACAACCTCTGTAGTCGTACAAGAAAAATTAATCTTACGACCTACAAAAGTAGTAGGCCCTCCAAGTAGCTGTTGTTGTACAGTATTCTTTGGAGTCATATCAAAAGTGTCTACATTCTTGTAAACTGGTAGTCGATTCCTCCTTGAATATCTTCTGCGACAGCAAGGCATGGCTGTGTGTACTATGCGGCTGCCTCGAGTCGAATGAGCATGCTGTTGCCTCACGAGCGAGACTGGGCCCACTCCAGCGGATGTGGCTACTGATAAGGACGCGCCAGCCAATGAGAGCGCAGCAGAAGGGCGTCGCTGCACCGGAAGCGAGGCTTTCTCAGCAGATCGCGCTCTGTTAAAACTAGAGCGCAATCCTCCAACCTCTAGCGGCAGCCAGGCGAAGCTCGTTCAAGGTCACCTGCCTAGCGCAACAAGATGGCGACTACTAACACAACATAGGGTGTCTTGCTTCCTGCTCCTTTCAAGAAAGGTAAAATGGTCGTCATCCCAAAAACCACGGGTCGATGTGATCTTGACTCACTTTGTCCATTTTTATCCTCTACTTATGCTATCAAATTGTCGTTCGAACTACAAACACACGTCTCTTTGATTTGCACTACAAAATTATTGCCGTCCACCAGAGTTGTGTGCCTGACCGATGATACTGATTTTGGTTATCGAATGTCGTGATATCGTTTCAATGGTCACTAAGCTCTTGGGGGCCTTGCTTTTTCTCGACTTCTACGGGCTATCTGACCGTGTACGTTTCTTAATGGGTATGTTTACGACTTTCGGTTGTACTCGTGATGCATGACAGCTCGTAGCCAATCTTTTCACTGGCATCCGTGCCTCAGTGGTTATGAATGGTCACTTTACCCCGACCCAGATTTCGATCCGACTGAATCTACCCCTAGGAAGGTCCTGGTCCCCGTCACTCCTGTTTTGTTCTTAGAGTACTTGATTCATCAACTACGTGGGTGGATGGCTGGATTATACTGGGAGAACGATTCTCGTTCCGCTCTTGAGCTGATGACGCCATGGTTTTAGTGCGAATTGCTGTAACACTTCCTGATTCAAGCACATATTGGATTCCTTTTGTCGCCTTGCTGGTGCCCAAATTAATCATCGATTTCTTGAGCGGTTGTGATCGATCGCCATATGACTTTAGCGATCATAGTAGATCGCCACCCGACAAAAATGGCGAGAAGTTACAACTCTTATTTAGGGAGCGATTGTTGAACACAAATGCCGTTCACTCATCCTCCTACACGAAATGCTTGTCTTAGAAACCTGTACTTTCAGTAAAATGTATTAGACTGCACATATATTCCCGCTTTCCGTGATGATGGCCCAAAAAAATCTTTCGATTTCAGTATGAAGTGGTAGCCACGCCTCCTCAAGCTCAGAGGATTAGGTCTTCCCTGTGTTAAAATGAAAGAGTCCATCTTGTTTGTACGACGCAAGGTCTTAACGTGTACACACGCACCGTATTTCATTATATATCGTTTATTTTTATGTCTCAAACCGGTCAGACAGATTCCTCCCGACAACGTTGGACGGATTAGCCCCACATTGTGACGAAGCGGAGAATATTTTATAACTGTCAGCGTACCTCACTACCGGAGATCTATTATCACGTTGGGGTTAATCATCTTGCCTCTCCCCTGTTGAAATAGCTTCCCCGTCAACATCCTTGTAAACTGTTAGGTTTTATCTTAGTCTCCGTATATTACCAATGGAGACTGCTTCGTCGTAGTATAGGGTCATTCATCGTTTCATATCGACTGGCGACCATCTTTTTCGCATAGCCCTTCGCCGCCTGATTAATATGACTACTTTCATCAAACTGATACCTTTCTTCACAGGCTGCATTTTTGTGGACGGATTATTGGTTCTGTATTCGTCCACAGTTCGCTTTCTTTACCGACGGTCTGAATCTGCTTTTTCAGATGAATTTGTTAGTCATTCGGATGTATCGTTTTTCCTTCAGATGAAAACGAATACGATCCATGTTCAGCAGTTTGTTGAAGGAGGGGGAACGAGATTGATCACCGCGTCTTTCATCGGTATCTGGAGACAGTCCTTTGCAAATGGCTGCAGTTCCCACGCTATCAAGCGATTTTTGCAAATATTCTTTTTATTGTTTTTAATCGACAGGATATTAGTTAAACTCCCCAGTCTTCTTTGATTCCTCCCAATTTCTGGTAGCCAGTTACGTAAACCCAGTTTTGTTCAGTTTTCTTCCTTATACATAAAAAATAAAAAATTAAAATTGTTACTCAGAAACCTTTTCTCCTGCTTTGTTGTTAATAATTTTTTTCTCAATTTGCAGTATCACGTGATGATTTTCATTATAATCGTCTGAATAACATGACTTCAAGTCAGTCTGAAAGAACAGAAAAGGAAACAAATAAATTAAAATGATCTGTAGAGCACATGCCCGCGAACTACAAAGGTCCCGACTTCGAGTCTTGGTCTGTCACTCAGCGTATATAAAACTTTAGCATCATTCTGTTCAATAAATTTTTGATAAGCAGATATGTAAAATAGCAACAAATGTTACTAAAATGTAAAACACTGGCTACGACAATACTAAACTAGAAATCTACTGAGCACTTTCAACGACGTTCTTATGAAACTTCTCCGCTTCTTCTGGTACATTACAGTACTTCGTAAGTTTTAAGACACTTTTCTTTTCCTTGTTGCTCATGTCCTTTGTTCCAAGGTGACTGTTTTCCTCACTTTCTGGCTCTGTTTCTAGGATTTCCACACCTCAGCCTCTACAGGACTTGGACTACAAGTGCCTGATACTGACAACAATTCATTCTTAATCTCTTCATTAGCCATCATTCACTGAGCAGTTATTTTGAAAGTTATCTTAGATCGTAGCATTTTAGAGGACTGTGTTTGAAATCCGTTGTATCCAAATCTTTAAGTGCTATATTCACAGTGTATTTTAGTTCCAGCGCTTTTCAGTATTCAGTCGGTGAAAAAATATCTAACTTCTCACTCTAGTTTCTATCCACTCACCAAACACTTTGTCACTGTGATACCTATGGCCACGAATCGTAAAATAATTTATATTTAGTCATCAGTCTTCCGACTGGTTGGATGTGGCCCGACACGAATTCCTCTCCTGTGCTAACCTCTTCGTCTCAGAGTAGCACTTGCAACCTACATCCTCAATTATTTGCTAGATGTATTTCAATCTCTGTCTTACTCTACAGATCCAGCTAGTAACATTGATTTCACTCTCTGCTGTCCTAATAGATGTTTTATCATCCTGTCCCTTCTCTTTGTCAGTGTTTTTTCATTTTCCTTTCCTCTCCGATTCTGCGCAGTTCAAATGGCTCTGAGCACTATGGGACCCAACTGCTATGGTCATCAGTCCCCTAGAACTTAGAACTACTTAAACCTACCTAACCTAAGGACATCACACATATCCATGCCCCAGGCAGGATTCGAACCTGCGACCGTAGTAGCAGCGCGGCTCCGGACTGGAGCGCCTAGAACCGCACGGCCACCGCGGCCGGCTTCTGCGCAGTACTCCCTCATTCCTCACCTAATCAGTCCACCTAATTTTCAACATACACTTGTAGCACCAGATCTCAAATACTTCGATTCTCTTCTGCCACGTATTTCCAAAGTCCATACAATGCTGTACTCCGACGTACTTTCTCAGAAATTTCTTCCTGAAATTCAGACCTATGTTTTACACCACTGGACTTCTCTTCGAGAGAAATACCGTTCTTGCCAGTGCTAACCTATTTTTGATATCCTCCTTGCTGCGCCCATCATTGGTTACTTTGCTGCTTAGCCAGCAGAATTCCTTAACTTCATGCACTTCGTGAAAATTAATACTGGTAAGTTTCCGCAATTCTCATTTCTGGCAGTTCTCATTACTTGCGTTTTTCTTCGATTTAATCTCAATATATATTCTGTAATCACTAGAATATTCATTCCATTCATAAGATCCTGTAATTCTTCTTCACTTGCACTAAGGATAGCAATGTCATCAGCGAACCGTATCATTGATGTCCTTTCATCTTGAACTTTAATCACGCTCCTGAACCTTTCTTTTATTTCTATCATTGCTTCTTCGATGTGCAGATTGAACAGTAGGGGCGAAAGACTACAAACCTGTCTTACACCTTTTTTGATCCGAACACTTCGTTTTCGATCGTTCAGTCTTATTAATCCCTCTTGGATTTTGTACATGCTGTATATTACCCGTATCTTCCTATAGTTTACCACTAATTTTCTCAGAATTTCAATTATACTGTACAATTTTACGCTGTCGAAAGCTTTTTGTCCGTCGGCAGATCCTAAGAACGTGACTTGATTTTTCTTTAGTCTTGCTGCCATTATCAACCGCAACGTCTGAATTGCCTCTCTCGTGCCTTTAACTTTCCTGAAGCTAAACTGATCGTCATCTAACACATACTCCATTTCCATCTTCTGTATATTATTCTTGTCGGTAACTTGGATACATAAGCTGTGAAGCTGATAGTGCGACAATTCTCGCAGTTGTCAGTCCTTGCTGTCTTCGGATTTCCGCGGATGACATTTTTTTCGAAAGTCAGAAGGTATGTCGCCAGATTTATACATTCTACTCACCTACGAGAAGAATCATTCTCCCAATGATTTTAAAAATTATGATGGAATGCTAAATTTCCCTTCTGCCTTATTTGATCTTCAGTTCTCCAAGGCTCTCTTAAATTCTGATTCTAGTACTGGATCCCCTCTTCTGAATCGACTTCTCTTTCTACTTCTATCACATGATATAAATCTTCTTCGTCTTAGAGGCCTTCAGTGTACACTTTCCATCTATCCGCTCTCTCCTCCGCATTCAGCAGTGGGACTCCCGTTGCACTCTTAAATTTACCACCCTTGCTTTTAATTTTACCGAAGATTGTTTTGACTTTCCTATATGTTGAGTCAGTCTTTCCAGGAATCATTGATTTTTCTATTTCTTCACTTTTTCATGTATCAATTTGTCTTAGCTTCCCTGCACTTCCTACTTATTTCCTTCCTGAGCGATTTGTATTTCTCTATAGGTCTTTCTTTCCAGCTTCTGTGATAATACATTTTTAGAGATGTCCATTCCTCTTCAACTTTACTGCCTACTGAGCTATTCCTTATTGCTCTATCTATAGCTTTAGAGAACTTCAGGCGTATCTCGTCATTTCTTGGTACTTCCGTATTCCACTTCTTTGCATGTTGATTTTTCCTAATACGTCAAAATTTCAACCTACTCTTCATCACTACTACGTTGTGATCTGAGCTATATCTGCTCCTGGGTACGCCTTACAATCGAGTATCTGACTTCGGAATTATTGTCTGGCCAAGATGTAATGTAACTGGAATCTTCGCGTATCGTCCGGCCTTTCTCAAGTATATTTCCTCCTGTTGTGATTCTTGAACAGAGTATTCTCTAATACCTACTCAAATGTATTACAGAACTCAATTAGACTTTCCCCTCTCTCATTTCTTGTCCCTATCCCATATTCTGTCACCACTTCTTGTACTCCTTCTGCTAGAACCTCATTCTAGTCCTCCAAGACTATTAGATTATCACCTCACCTTACGTGCTGTATTACCCTTTCAATATCATCTTATATTTTCTCTCTCTCTTCATTCAAAGCTTGCGACGTCGGCGTGTGTACCTGAACTATAGTTGTCGGTGTTGGTTTACTATAGATTCTGATAAGAACAACCCTATCACCGAGCTGCTCACGGTAACACACTCTCTTTCCTAGCTTCCTATTCATAACACATCCTACTTCCGTTATATCATTTACTGCCGCTGTTGATATTACCCTATACTCACCTCACCAGAAATTCTAGTTTCCTTTCCATTTCACTTCACTGATCGCTTCTATATCTAGGTTGAGCCTCTGCATTTCCCTTTTTAGATTTTCTAGCTTCCCTGCCACGTTCAACCTTCCGACATTACACTGTGCCACTCGTAGAACGTTATCCTTTCTTTGGTTATTCTTGGTCATATATACCAACTTATTAAACTTTCGGCTCCCTTCCATGTTGGCCGTTAGCGGACCTTCATGACTATATTTTTATGTTGACTGACAGAT
The DNA here is from genome assembly GCF_023864345.2 of Schistocerca serialis cubense. Taxonomy (NCBI): domain Eukaryota; kingdom Metazoa; phylum Arthropoda; class Insecta; order Orthoptera; family Acrididae; genus Schistocerca; species Schistocerca serialis. Next base: position 602,289,385 of record NC_064642.1, on the reverse strand, counting down.
GAGTCAGAAAAGAAATGAACTGCATTTGGACCGTCTTCTGGCTGGGACGCGTCAAGGTTTCTGAGAAAATTCGATAGAGGACAGGCTACTTGATTGCATCCTTTCGGTCTTTCTGTTGCAAGCCTGGCATAAAAAGCAATCTATTCTATTGTCTGAGCTCGAGAATAAATCATAATGCACAAACTGTATAGCCTGAACTGTCTTCAATAGAATACTTCACCTACGAATAGCTTTAGTATTCGCTGATTCTGTTGTATGTCATAACGTACTTTAACAACGCTTGGATATTCCTCATTCATTATTGCAGAGAACTGTTTTTGGATGAATTTATTCAACTTCTGGTTTTCATTAATTGATACTTTTTCTCCAGCTCTTGTGTGTCTTGAGATTTTATCTTTGGACATCCCTGATATGCTTGAAATGTTGCGGCATATATAAACACTGTGCGACTATCTGTTTTTCCTTACGCTACATTTTGTCGAAACAGTAGTCTTCCGAATTGCTTCTTGGTGTTCCTGGCATGAAGGGAGTAATAATCAGGAGTTAATATTGACGCATAAACAACTAATTTGTTTCTGTGTGTGGTGCTCGAGCGCATTTCTTCTCTTTTTTGCAGAGAACGCTCTCAAACGGTCACTGACAATGACAATGTGTTGTTGTGGTCTTTAGTCCAGAGACTTGTTTGCTGCAGCTCTCCATGCTACTCTATCCTGTGCAAGTTTCTTCATCTTCGAGTAACTACTGCAACCTGCATCCTTCTGAATCTTTTTCGTGTATTCATCTCTTAGTCTCCCACTACGATTTTTACCTTCCACGCTTTCCTTCAATACTAGATTGGTGATCCCTTGATACCTCAGAATGTGTCCTACCAGCCGATCCCTTCTTCTAGTCAAGTTGTGCCACAAATTGCTCCTCTCCCCAAGTCTGTCCAGTAGGTCCTCGTTATTTATGTGATCTACCCACCTGATCTTCAACATACTTCTGTAGCACCGCATTTCGAAAGCTTCCGTTCTCCTCTTGAGTAAGCTAATTATGGTCCACGTTTCACTACCATAAATGGATGCACTCCATAAAAATACTTCAGAAAATACTTTCAGACAAGACATTCTGCATTGTTATTCTCACTTAAGGTCTCTCAAAAGCAAAGCATAGTTTTCGTTTATTGACTTTTACTTTTGTTTTAGCTGGCTGAGAGCTAAAACCGATTATTGCTAAAACTCGTAGTTTCCAACACCCTGTAACGTTTCCAAAGGTCAGGTGTGGCAACAATCTAAAATTGGAACAACTAAACATCTATCAGTTTTTGAAAAAAAGAAAAAGACCTCCTGAATTACCTGTTCACTGAGGTCGACCTTCAACTGGCATTATATTCAGACTGAATGGTGTAACGATATCTCGGCGCACCCGTCAGACAGTATTGATTTGTTGTGACCTTCCTTCAGATGTGTTGCTCTTTCCGCCGCGCGGTCTCAGGCGTCTTGTCACGGTCCGCGCGGCTCCCACCCTTCGGAGGTTCGAGTTCTCCCTGGGGCGTGGGTGTTGGTGTTTTCCATAGCGTAAGTTACTTTAAGGTAGATTAAGTAGTGTGTAAGCTTAGGGACCGATGACCTAAGCAGTTTGGTCCCATAAGATCTCACCAGAAAACTGTTTTGGTGCTCTTTTCTTTTCCTAAACACGTGTTACTTGATAGTGGAGTGAAAGTAGTGTTGAGACGACTTTGCAGTATCGCCTAGCAACGCGGTCATCAGAATTGTTTTCTGGACGTAACTCTAACAGAGCACTGGCTCTCATTGAAGTGAATTGAGGATATCGCCGTGCAGCGACGGTCATGGATGACTGAGTTACCTGCATTATTTTCGTGCATAGGACCTTCCCAAAAATTGAGTAAAATATTCTTATCACGCCGTAAATTGCTTTGTGTGTGTTTTCTTTTTTATCTTATGATTATAAATCACTTTTAGAAGGGACTACCTTATTCACAAGGTAGCTAAATACAGGCGATCCTTTAAGCACTTAATATGTACCAGCGCTAGTGTACAACTGATCACTGAAGTGGTATCTGCGAGAGGTGCAGTGGTTACTTGTTTGTACTCAGGTTCGTATGTGATTTAAGAGTAATTCAACTGAAAATACATCGTATTGTTGCGGGCACGGGAACTATCACGGCTTTTGCTGATTCGTAACGGGTTTTTGCTGACTTGGACGAGCAAAGTTCACTGCAATGATGGCAAGTGTTCCCTAAGTGGTAGACAGCACACGCGTCTGTTGCGTGACCTGAGTTTTTGTGCGGTCTGAACGTAATCACTCAAACTTATCAACATTGTTCGGCAAGCTGAGGATATGAGAAAACATGACGTGTCTCACATATTGAGGTGCTAAATGTATCTACACGTACAGGATCAAAATGACGCTATGCTTGTGAATCCTTCCCGTCTCCTCTATATCTCTTTTGTTACTCGACCTTCCCTTCTACAATAACCTATGAAACCTTCCCTTAGGATTTCTATCTCTTGATTAATAATAACAAATGAAATATTCCCTTTGAAATTAATTCTCTTTCTCAGTAATAATAAGTGCAGTCTTCGCATGCATATTTAAATGCTGTTTATTAAAACTGATTTGCTGATTATTTCGACGAAACATAGAACGTGTCGTCGTCGTGGCCCTTAGTCATTACCTGCAATAACCCAAAACTGTTCCTTACCTTTTTTACTGTTACTGGATCGCCATCTGACTGCTACATCCAACTGCCACATGAATATACTTACTCTGATTTACTATACTCTATTAGCTTCTCGTGGGCTGTCGTAATAAGTGGCTGTATTTGTTACCAAAACTGACGTTATTCATTAATTAATTTGACTGAGGTTATGTAATTCATAGTTAAACTTTGTTGAGAACAATAGAATTTGGCGACGTTTAACGTTGATGGTTTTTGGGATGGATTATAATCAGTAATGCAATATTGCGGGCAAAAATTAATTATGTTCAGAAAACAATTCTTCAAAAATTTACTGATGGTAATGAAATGATTTTACAAAGTTTCAAATGGGACTTACTTTTTACAATAATCTTACAACTAGCATTGCGCAAACATACCTTCAGTAGTCTTGAGTTTCTCAAACAAACAAAAAATAAATAAATAAATAAAATAAAATAAAATCAAAGATGAAATTAAAAATTTCAATAATATTAGTTCCTCTTATGATAATAGTTAGCTGATGTCTCAGTACATCCGTTTATAATCTCTTGTAAATCATAGCTGGTGGCTGGCAGGCACACCGCTCCTCTCAACCTCTCGCTTCAGACCTGATACCGACTCGCTTCACGTTTCCCTTACTACTGACTTCCTGCGAACGCTAAAGTGCGGTCTATCCCGCCAACAATGCTCTCAGGTGCAGACAATCGCTGCAACCATCACAAAATGTACCAATGTGCGGTCTCTCCCGCTCTTTTCTTAAAATGTATCCATACGCGGTCTCTCCCGCCCTTTTTAAAATTGTATCAGTTACTACTTAAACCCAAGTAACCTAAGGACATTACACACATCCATGCCCGAGACAGGATTCGAACCTGCGACCATAGTGGTCGCGCGTTTCCAGATTGAAGCACCTAAAACCACTCGGCCACATCGGCCGGCTGTCACTAAATAAAAGTTTCCAGAATGAGATTTTCACTCTGCAGCGGAGTGTGCGCTGATATGAAACTCCCTGGCAGTTTAAAACTGTGTGCCCGACCGAGACTCGAAATCAGGACCTTTGCCTATTGCGGGCAAGTGCTCTGCCAACTGAGCTACCGAAGCACGACTCACGGCCGGTACTCACAGCTTTACTTCTGGCAGTACCTCGTCTCCTACCTTACAAGCTTTACAGAAGCTCTCCTGCGAACCTTGCAGAACTAGCACTCCTGAAAGAAAGGATATTGCGGAGACATGACTTAGCCACAGCCTGGGGGATGTTTCCTGAATGAGTTTTTCACTCTGCAGCGGAGTGTGCGCTGATATGAAACTTCCTGGCAGATTAAAACTGTGTGCCGAACCGTGACTCGAACTCTCGACCTTCGCCTTTCGCGGGTAAGTGCTCTAGCAACTCAGCTACCCAAGCACGACTCACGGCCTATCCTCAAAGCTTCACTTCTGCCAGCCAGTACATCGTCTCCTACTTTCCAAACTTTACGGAAGCAGGAGAGCTTGGGTAGATCAGTTGGTGGAGCACTTGCCCGCGAAAGGCAAAGGTCCTGAGTTGGAGTCTCTGTCCGGCACACAGTTTTGATCTGCCTGGAAGTTTCATATCAGCGCCCCCTCCGCTGCAGAGTGAAAAATCTCTTTCCAGTATTGTGATACATTATGCCACCCCTACTTGCCCTGTTCACGTAGTTGTGTAGGAGTTGTTCGATAACGAGTCTTCCAGAGCACGTTGACTTTCATGGACAACGTGTGGGCGAGCGTTATCCTGTTGGAACAACATATCACATTCCCGTTGAAATAACGGCAAAAGAACGGATCTAACAACGTTCTGTACGTACCGAGCGCTGGTTAGTCCCCTCCAGAAACATCTAAGGAGATCGAGGGTTGTAACCTATTACACCTCATGCCGTAAGGTTTGGGTGGGGCCGGTGTGTCTTGGACGAATAAACTCTACGAGACAGCACACACCAGCACTACTTCGTCCGAACAAACGACCGTTACTTGCGTGCAAGCACGATCTGGTTTCATAGCTAAAGACCACGGCGCGCTATTCCATCGTCAAAGTGATCCTCTAACGGCTTAGGCCGAGCACGTCGATGCTGTAGCGTGAGTTGATGACGGGCTAGAGGTGTGCGTGCGCGTAGACTCACCGCTAATGACTCGTGTACAGCAGTTATGTAGACCTCACTGGTCTCACAAGTCCTGTATCTGTGCTGTGGTAGCTTTACGATCTGCTACTGCTGCCCTTACAATACGACCATCCTGGGGGACGTCTCTGCTCCATGGACTTCCAAAGCCTCATCTACGGGTGTGTGAATTCTGACATGGCTACTGATAACGGCATCGTTGCACAACTGACGCAACACGTCAAAGCGGTGTCACACTTCCACGAAAAGACCATTCCGCCATTAGAAAGGCCACAATTTGGCTCGTTCCAGACTCGCTCGTTTTGATGTAAGAAGCAAGAGTGTGTGTCTGCATGGCATCGTTGCCTCTTGTCTCCCACCGAGCCTTCTGACTCCGAGAACTCCATAACAAAGGACAGACGCAGCTGACCCGCGGCTAACTATGCCACTACGGCATCTGCCTCCGGCTGACAATGAAACCATCATCTGTACATCTACTTTGCTCCAGGTGGCATATGCCATAATCAGATCAAAATCGACGTCGTCCTTCCACGTGTACTAGTTTTTTTCCGGCGGTGTAGTGTATTAGAAGAAAAGTAGTTTTTGAAGTGACATTGCTCTTAAATATTTAACACAACTACTCGCGTAGTAATGATTACATGCAGCTGAATGCAGAAGTTGGTGTTGTCTTCGAAGCATTTCGAGAACCAGATCCAGGCAGTATGGGGTATGGCGGTCTGTACCTTATCACCCACAATGGCACTCTACACTTCTGCAGATGGTGGGCGGTCATGACCACAATTGCCCGATGAGTAGAAAATATAGGGGGCTGGATATGATACGTTGTCGAGAGGTAATCTGTTGAGTTTTTCCTTTCACTAATATTAAGCAATGATGAAAATACGGTCTTCACGTGACACAGAAAGAGGGCAGGGAATAGTGTACAAACGGCAATGCTCCAGTATCGAAGTAGTAGGTAACAGTTTTTCTCTAGGACATGTTTCAACACGCAAGTTTTATAAGTTTGGGCCGCAGTGTTATAATATTGGTCGTGCATGCGGTATGACATACCGTACCATGACGCTGTGATGAGGCGCTAGGACCGGCCGGAGTGGCTGAGCGGTTCTAGGCGCTTCAGTCCGGAACCGCGCTGCTGCTACGGCCGCTGGTTCGAATCCTGAGTCGGGAACGGATATGTGTGATGTCCTTAAGTTAGTTAGATTTAAGTAGTTCTAAGTCTAGGGAACTGATGACCTCAGAGTGCTGTGATTGGTCGACAAAGCTCGCTCCCCGCATGCGATAAAGGTTTCAGTGCATCTAGCGCCGTTAGCCGGCGCACTAAGGACCCCCGTATTGTTGCGAAACAGTCGACCAGAGAAGCCGCATTCTCCGACACTAAACTGTGTATGCGTTCTTACTTAGGAACCGCAGATGCTGCTTGGGAATATGACCTGAAGTAAAACTAATATGTTTTTCACACGAAAAAAAAATAGTGATGAATTTGATTTTCACATTTTTATTCAATAATTTTACTCATTATTTTACACGATTTGGTGAAAGGTGGCCGCGGACCCCCTAGAAAGAACCGGCGGACCCCTAAGGGATCAGCGGACCACACGTTGGGAAGCCCTGCCATAGAGGTCTCTCTATCACTTACTTGTGGTATATTAAAGAAACCACAGGCCAAATTGGGTAAGAAATGTTTGATGTGTTCTTCGTTTCTGACTGGTTTAATGCAGCTCTCCATGCTACTCTACCCGGCACAAGCCTCTTCATCTTCGACTAACTACTGAAACTTACATCCTTCTGAATCTAGTTAGTATATTCTTCTGTTGGTCTCTCTCTACAATTTCTGCCCTCCCCTTTCCCCCAACTCTCCTCCAATAATAAATTGGTGATCCTGTGATGTCTCAAAATGTATCCTATAAACCGATCCCATCTTCTTTCCTCCGCCATTCTGGTCAGTGCCTTCCCATTTGTTACTTTTTGTACCCAATAGTCTTCAGTACTTTTCTACTGCACCATATTTCACGTTTCTATCCTCTCCTTGTTTTAATTGTTTATTGTCCATGCTTGACTTCCATACATGAGTATACTCCATACACACACTTTCAGGAAAGATTTCGTGCCGCTTAAGTCTACATGATGAAATTTCTTCAGAAACATTTTCCTTGCCATTGCCAGTGTGTATTTTACATCCCCTCTACTTTGCTAGAAATCACTTATTTTCTGCCCAAATAACAAAACTCAAATGCTACTTAAAGTGGATCATTTCGTAATCTAAATCCCTCAGTATTGGCTGATTTAGTTCTACTAGACTCCATTTTTTTCGTTATCCTTTTGTTCATATTCATCTTATATTGTACTTTCAAGACACTGACCATTCCGATAAACTGCTCTTACAAGTCGTTTGCTGTCTCTGACAGAATTACTGTTGTGGACTGGCAAGACAGCCAATCCACAGTGACGGGTAGCCGAAAGGCATGCGTTTAAGCTCACGTAAACTGGAGTGAGGTCTGGAACAGTTAAGGGAATTAATAGTAGCAAATAAAGTACGTAGTTGATGCAATACTTAACTTTAATCCATAATTGGTGTACATCGCTCTTGTTTATACATGTTTTATAATCTCAATATAAACTGGTAATGGCGCCTTGCTAGGTCGTAGCAAATGACGTAGCTGAAGGCTATGCTAACTATCGTCTCGGCAAATGAGAGCGAATTTGTCAGTGAACCATTCCTAGCAACGTCGGCTGTACAACTGGGGAGAGTGCTAGGACGTCTCTCTAGACCTGCCGTGTGGCGGCGCTCGGTCTGCAATCACTAACAGTGGCGACACGCGGGTCCGACGTATACTAGCGGACCGCAGCCGATTTAAAGGCTACCACCTAGCAAGTGTGGTGTCTGGCGGTGACACCACAATTACAATGTCATCACCAAACCTCAAAGCTTTTTTCTTCTCCCTAAACTTTAATTCCTGATACAAATTTTTCTTTTGTTTCCTTTTCTGCTCGCTCAATGTACAGACTGCATAATATCGGCAATATGCTACAACCGTGGCTCGCTCCTTTCTATGGCGAAATAGTAAGCAACCAGATGAATGAAAGAAATTTAATTTCCTTACTGATTCCGGCAGTTAGTGCTTATCTTCACAAGGTTATACCTGTTGCATTATTTGCGAGTGTCAACAATAAGATACAAACAGCAAAATGCTCTTCTTATCTAATGCATCCCTTTCATGCCCCTCGGCTGTTATTACTTTTAGACGTAGAATCCTTAAGCATGCCATCTGAAGTGTCAGTTATACTTAGGCATGGAACTCTGACACTGCAGTATATACTTTAGAATTCTGGGCACATCTGGTGAGTATATGTATAAGTGTGAATTGACTTGCGGTTTGTTTTACATTATTGATGCATTTCTGAAATTTTGAGACATTACGTTACTTGATGAGTCTTACACTGTTCATTCACACACTTAACCTCAACTAGACTGTGGATAATCGGTGTAATAAACGAATTTTTTTGCTGTCTCTGTATCTTGCGTACATTTTACAATTTTCCAACAAGTTAGGTGTTGAAAACAAAAGATTTACTACACTACTGCTTTTTGTAACATTATAACCATCTATTGATAACGGGGAGAACTACTCATAGTTCTAAGAACGAGCTGCCCAAGTTTCTACAGAGCAACCATCCGTGGGCGGTAATAATAGCCTCAGACAAATCTTGGTACAAAGATCGAACTGTGCTCATTTCCTGCAATGCAGGAATTTACTGGTGACACCAGCAACCGTCTTCTACAGTGCAGGCATCTGCAGGTTACAGGAGTAAGCAGGATGTGAAACAGGTCTTGATTTTATTTTGCATCACCAGATTTTGTGGGACAGTATTTAAGGTAGAACTCAATTTCAATGGATATGAATTCCTAGTTCATTATTTAAGTTTTACGAACAAATGTTGTTTTTTAATTATTTACAGAGAAGAGTGCTATCTATTCGGTCCACTGTTCCATGGCAAATGATTTTCACATCCTCGCATGAAGTTTATCACTGTGGCTGGTGAGCCAGTCTTTAAACTAAGTTGGGGAAGTCAGTCATGCAAAAACGGTTGACACAATTTTAGGCCATTCAGATATAGGCTTGGCTGCCTAGTAGGGGCACATGGGGGAGAGGGGCATATGGTATGCTTTGTAGCGTTATGTTATTCGGAGGCTTTTAATGACATGGGTCCCGCTTTTCCTCATATGTATCGTAAAGCAGTAAGCAACCATGACTTCAAATTGAGACAATGAGACGGGTTCAACTGCAGACATCAGTAGAAACTGACAAACAGTCACCTTCAAGTTGTGAGAAACTGGTGGTTTGAGCATAACGTGAAATCAGTATCGAGGTTAGAGATATCACCAGCTATGTTGAACCAAGAAGGTGGATGAAATCAGCTGTGACAGGAGAAACATACCACACAAAACTATCTCCTAAGGCCCAACAAATTCACAGTGTACTCATTGTCTGTAGTTTCCTTTGTCCTAAATGTAGCATCATATCTGGTATTAGCACTGTGACAAAAAATTAGCAATTAAAAAGTCCCTGTTCACTGCTTAACTTTGTAATACCTGTACCCATAATACAATATGATCAGGTAGTTCTCCTCAGATCTATTTGTTCGTTGTTTTTACCTCGAAGGACACAACATTAGTCTTTCACCTAAAAGAGAGCTGTGGATTATGCAGAACTGGTGTCAGGCATTTATGTGATCCTCAATCTCTGAATCCGTGGCAGTGAACTGTGTGTATGTGCCATGTTGAATCAGTGCAGTAAGTTGGTTTGGACACTACGTGGCAAAATCGAAGAAGTGAACTGCAATGTTTTCCCATAACCACAATGTGAACTAACCTGTTGTATATGTTCGCGTACAAATGCAGACTGTCCAACGTGCGTGTAAGGAATGCTGGAACACTCGCTGCCTAACCGACAAGTAGCAACGACTACCGTCACTCTTCGTTAATGACAATCACTTTAAAACAAGACAGGAATTAAGTAGCGATCTTGACATCTACACTCAGGTACCTCGCAAAGAGCCACTGCTCACAACGCAATATGAATCTGTGGCTTCAGGAGACCAAGATATACAGAAACTGAACAGGGTGGAGGTATGTGACGTGATCCGACAGTCAGTTGTTTTGTCTCTTCTCAAATCACGCAAGGCGTTGAGTGCACTGGCGGCCCAGATGCGTGGAGGATAATGCTCAGGCCGGAAGTTGGTGTTTTTTCGCGGCAGTGGTTTGTATGCTTCGACTTTGGCCCACTTATTCAGACTGCCACGAATGTAAACCACAACATTATGGATGATCAAGTGTTGTCCCAGTCACCATTTCTTCTTGATCAATACCCGCCTCTGTAGCGGAAGCTGTTAACGCCCTCTAGAGCTGTGGCTCTCAAGCGGACCACATAGAATCCTGGTGCTCGATGAAATTTCCACCGCCATTGTCTGGCTGGCAAAGCGAGGACAGGCACTGTCACAAGGATCCTGATCGCTAGTTTTTGTGCCTGTGCCACGAATTTATTCCGAACCTCTTCACAGTCGTGAAACGACAGCATGTGACACAGTTTATAATGATCCGTCCTTCGGATAGAGACGTTAATATCGCGGGCACTTATCGCTATTCCATATCAGTAGGCTACATGCCAGCACCAGGTTTCGTCTTCTGCCTTCTTTCGGCATTGGACAACAGGGAAACGTAGCACCAACTGTGTACAGATCCAGTACAGTCACGTAAACGCAACAAATGCGATTCGACTCAACCTTCACGTACCGTGAAGAAATGGGTGAATGGAAATAGGCTGTTCCAGTCGCTGGCCACTGGGCACCGGTCATCGAGATCTGGAAGTATCCAGTGGTCTTGAAGTTTCTACGTATTTTGGAAGTGGCCAGTCGTCCATATGAAGATAAAAACATGGATGAAACTGGAGAAACTGTCTAGAAATCAAGTACGAATAACGCTGTATACATCGTATTAAAAGACCAAATGACCAAAGAAACGGAAATAATGTCATTGCAATTATTCTTCAGTTTGGAAACTCGCTACGAACTTCTTCAGGGTTTCCAACCAGCGTGTTCAGAATACACAACTGTTGATACTGTCACAACTTCATCGTCACCACGTACGAATGATGCTCAAAACCATGCATCTGTATGTAACTAATCACACACAAATTATAAGAAATTAATTTTCAGTTCTCTGGAAAAAGTTTTTAAAGTAACACTGGGAAACAAAATGTCAAAAAGCTGCTGCAATTATCAAAAAATTATGGGTTTTCTCACATTAAATATCACGGTTAATTTTTTCAGGTGTTACTAGGTACATATGACTCTTAAAGGAACCATTCCTGAGATCCTTTTTCACCAAATCTACGAAATAGATAAACTGGAGATATTTAACCTGAATCAGACACGGAATGTTTACCTATTTTCAGTAAATAACGATTGGTAAGTGACAAAGAAACCTTCGTCACACCTTTTCCTGAATATGTAACGTCATTCTGCTTTTCCATTATGTAACTGTAGGAGTAGGATGCCTTCTTATTGGGACAACAATAAAACGCCGTCACTCACTTTGACAAATGTTCATCTAACAGTCATATTCGCAGTTCTCTGTGACAAACAGAACAACCATCAGAGCAGTTAAGCGTTATTTTTATTTCATGTAGTTACCAGACTAGTAATAATGGACGTGAACGGCGCCACATAATGAGTGATCACTGTCAAGGACGCGTCACGTGATCGACTGAGACAGCATTATGAGAATCGGACGGGGTTTGAAAGGGACCTCTCGTAGGTCTCGATTTTGTTGGCTGGTTGAATCATGCAACATTAAGATCTGTGGATCATTTGGCTGGGACAGTGGGCTGGCGTTGAGTGCGTGCGAACATGAGGGCAGGCACAATACTCGTCATGGTTTCGGTAGACCGCACCTGTCCATGAAGTGAGGATCGCCGTATTGCTCGTCAAGCACACAGTAACTCCTTCACATTTGCGTCTGCAATCCGAGAACGAGTGACTATCTTCCAGAAAAATTCTGTGTCCTGTCGTACAGGGTGGAGGCTGGCGGCAGCAGGACTAGAGAATTAACGACCCACGCGTAAGCTGACTTGAACAACACAGTCTGCACAAATGGTGCCTTTTGGAGCGGTGTCGTGACTGGGAGAGACGGACTCCTGACGGATTGCTTCACGAAGTGTTCAGCGACGAGTCGCGAATTCCTCTACTCCGGGTGACCACCGTCGGCGAGTGTGTAGGCGACCTGGGGATAGATCTCATTCATTGAAAGACTTGCAGAGGCACAGCGATGTTACTCTTCGCGTTATGGTATGGGGAGCCATCTGGTATGGCTTCAGTTCACGGCTGGTAGTGGTTGAGGGAACTGTGACGTCACAGCACAATGTCACGGACATTCTACACCCTTCTGTGTTAACTCTCATGCAACAGTGGCGTGGTACCGTTTTCCAGTTCCACAACGCTCGCCCACAGACAGCCTGTGTCTCTGTCGACGACCATGAAGTGCTGAGGTACTCATGGGGACAGGAGGATTCTCTCCCTGTCCGCAACAGAACATGTGTGCAAGTACCTCGGACCTCAACTCCGCTATTATCCAGGATACAGGCCGCCGTCACAAGACTTGTCTGCCAGTTTGCCTCAGGAGAGGCTGCAAACACTTTATGACACCTAACCCAATCATTGCATGCACGCAGACGAGAGCCGGTGCAATGTCATATTGCCAACTTCATCGTAAATTACATTCGGTAATCACTGAAATAACACGTCCTCTTAACCCCTGCAGTATTAACTTCAACATCAGGCAGTCATATGAAATTGAAGAAAAATCAATTTCATGTGCCATTTAGTGTCTTAGAAATCGAACGAAAAGTATTACGTGGAAAAGAAACGCACGGATCGGATAGGCGCTTCTTTCTAATTTCTTTTAAGGGGCAAGAGAACCTCCACTGCATAACTAAATACACGAGTTGATAGAATTTTGCTTGACTTGTCGCATTTTTAATAGCAAGAAAATCGGAAAACTCATGTGTTGCGAATTTCGGCCGGCCTTGATGGCCACTCACACAGTAAAGGTCACAGCCGCGTGTTGCTTCAGTAAAACTTGTTCAACCGGTGCTGTTACTAACGACCTCTGGCGCTATGTAGCGTACTAGTTTTGGCAAGGACAGAGCCGGCAGTCTCTTTCCGACGGTCCTGGAGATAGAAGGTCTGGCTCTGCTACAGAATACGATTTGTGCGGTGAGTCTCACGCCTTGAGCAGTGTTTTGTTTTCAACCTCGACTTATTACTACCGCTGTTAGACATGCAGTGATAATAAGCTCGCATAACTTGGTATTATATGATATTTAGGCTAGACGCTACTGAATCGTACAGTTACAGTCCGTTGATTGACTGTGATTCTACGTTTAGCGAGGCTGTATTCAAAGTAGTCACTAAGTAAATCAAGCCCTCCACGCGATGGTCAATCATATGATGTCATAAGGATTATCTAAATATCAGATCACTCTCAGTTATTTGTGGTTCAGTAGTCTAAAATTTTTTTAACGGCAAAAATAAGTTGCAGTAGTAAAAGGCATTCCTGTTGCGGATGTATTGCTGTTTGAGGAAACGTATAAAATATTGGGACATGTAAGGGATCACAAGAGATAACCGCCTCATATCCGAGAAACACGAACGCGCAGTTGGTTACAACTTCTAAAATTACTGCCTGCTGATGTTACGAACCAACACGATTTGCCGTTACGTAATCAAAAGTGTACTTCATGCATTTTTAAGCAGGTAGTTATTAATAAATTGTGGCTGAGTATGCATTAATGTTACCTATAATCCGTCTTGATTGGAAAATTTTTATTCATATGACCGGTTTCGGTTCATCCAGAACGATCTTCAGATCTGTAACATAATGGTACTAATTTACTACATCACGATTACAAATCTTTTTCATCCTATCTAATCAGCATCAAATATACCAGAACGTATCTGATATTTCGGTTACAGGAGTAACCCGTCCAAATTCAGCAACTTTCACATGCTGTGTCACATAAAATTTGTAGGCAGAATGCACGTCATTTATATTTATTATAACACTATTACCGACAGGTGGCGTCTGGTACATGTGTTACATTCCATTTGCACATATTGTATTCAGTAGATTTTTTTGATTAACTTTGATCTCCAAAAATACTTAATTAAAATCTGTGGATGTGAAGGTACTTATCAAAATCAAAAAACGCAGTAAAATTATCGTTTATTTACGATCTAAAAAACATAGGGCGATTTCTGTATCTATGGCGCTGGTGTAGACTAGTTTTACTCTACGGTCTGCTTCCGTGGTACCCGCCATTTCGGTGTTGTGCCGCGGTCCGCTCAGTCGTCTGACGTCCATCGCCGTGGGCAAGAGGGCCGTGCAGGAGGGCCCCGTCAACGACGCCAGGAACCCAATTTTAACGTCAGACCCCACATCAATAAATGTCAGAGATTGCTAATAACAAAAGAAATCCACTTCTGTACATCAAATCGATGACAAGTTGCTGTAAACAGTATCTACCATAAAACATCTTAGAGTAACTATGCAGATGGCCATGCGGACAAACGCTCGGCTTTCCGGCGTGAAGGAGCGCCTGGTCCCCGGCACGAATCCGCCCGGTGGATTTGTGCTGAGATCCGGTGAACCGGCCAGTCTGTGGATGGTTTTTAAGCGGTGTACCATCTGCCTCGGCGAATGCGGGCTGGTTCCCCTTATTCCGCATCAGTTACACTGTATCACCGACTGCTGCGCAAATAAGTTCTCCACGTACGCGTACACCACTATTACTCTACCACGCGAACATAGGGGTCACACTCGTCTGGTGTGAGACGTTCCCTGGGGGGTCCACCGGGGGCTGAACCGCACAATAATCCTGAGTTCGGTGTGGGGCGGCGGAGGGGTAGGGGGGACAACGGTAGTCGTCGTGGGGTTGTGGAGCACTGCGGCTGCGGCGGGGACGGAGCCTCTCCGTCGTTTCTAGGTCCCCGGTTGCAATAGAATGAAATACAACTATGCAGAGCGAACTTAAGTAGAATGACCACAAAACACGAACAGTAGGAAAAGTAGATGCCAGACTGACATGTTTTCTTCTCACAAGGGAACCTCCCAATCGCATCCCCCTCACATTTAGTTATAAGTTGTCACACTGCATAGGCCTTGAAAAACTGAACACAGGTCAATCGAGAAAACAGGAAGAAGTGGTGTGGAACTACGAAAAAAATAAGCAAAATATACAAACTGAGTAGTCCATGCGCAATATAGACAACATGACCGAGACTCTGCGCTCAGGCGCTCTGTGGTCTCGTGGTTAGCGTGAGCGGCTGCGGAGCGAGAGGTCCTTGGTTCAGTTCACGCCTCGAGTGAGAAGTTTAATTTTTTTATTTTCAGACAATTATTATCTGTCCGTCCGTCCGTCGGATGCGAGGTAACTGCGCCGTAGTATGGGGACGCTACACCAAAACGGAAAAATTTGAAAACGTTAAAAACTTTTGTTTTGACAGGGCACAGGGAAAACTGTGCGACTGTGAAACTGTTGCATTCATTTGTTGCAGTTTATGTGACAATCTCTTATGTTTTCATCACTTTTTGGGAGTGATTATCACATCCACAAGAAAGCCTAAATCGGGCAAGGTAGAAGAATCTTTTTACCCATTCGTCAAGTGTACAAGTTAGGTGGGTCGACAACATATTCCTGTCATGTGACGCACATGCCGTCACCAGTGTCGTATAGAATATATCAGACGTATTTTCCTGTGGAGGAATCGGTTGACCTATGACCTTGCCATCAAATGTTTTCGGTTCCTATTGGAGAGGCACGTCCTTTCGTGTACTAATCGCACGGTTTTGCGGTGCGATCGCAAAACACAGACACTAAACTTATTACAATGAACAGAGACGTCAATGAACGAACAGATCATAACTTTACGAAAATAAAGAAAGTAAACCTTTCATTCGAGGGAGATTTGAACCAAGGTCCTCTCGTTCCGCAGTTGCTCACGCTAACCACGCGACCACGGAGCTCCTGAGCTGAGATTCTCCTTGATGTTGCCTATCTTGCGCATGGACTACTCAGTTTGTATATTTTTCTTATTTTTTTCATAGTTCCACACAACTTCTTCCTGTTTTCTCGATTGATCTGTGTTCAGTTTTTCAAGGCCTATCCACTGTGCCAACTTGTAACTAAATCTGAGGGGGATGCGATGGTGAGGTTCCCTTGTCAGTACTTGACTTTGATCTTTACTGAAAATAATATTACTACCGTTGCCAAGGATCCAATCAATAAATTCAATTCAATTCTTACAAAGAAAACAGATGACCACACCTTTGTACTGGACGTTGGGGAAAAGGTGATTTGAAGATGATAAACATTGCTGTTTCTGCCTGACGCTCCTATGTCAGTGTGAATAAACATACCAAATGTGTTAGACAGAATGTAGATAGGAGATTCGCCCCGACCTACAAACTGAACAAATTTTTAATTAAGAAATTAAAAGAAAGTCATGGCTTTGAAAATTCACTCAACTTAAAAAACGCTTTGGAACTCGCATTAATTTTACAAAACACAGTCGTTTCTAATGACGCCACTTGCGTATCATTCGGCATTAAGAACATACATACTAACATCCTTGTTAAGAAATGCCTAGAAATAATGAAAGAAAACTTATTATCGCACCAGAAATTGAGGCAGGCTGAATTTGTGGAAGGTCGCGAATCCTCCGTTTTCCAGGGGAACAGCTCCTTGCCACTTGTACTGCAAGGCTGAGGCAAGCTTCGGCTGCTCCATTTTGCTTTGGGGAATATACACCTGGGCATCCATGGGTCGAGTCGAACTCGTGTAAGACACCATGACGGCCGAGGTGTGTGCTACACTGGTTGCAGATCCTGTACACCCCATCATTATGATTATGTTTCCAGACGGCAAAGGCATTTTTAACAAGATAAAGCACCATACCACGAAGTCCTGGAGTATGATGGAGTGGTTCGAGGAACACAGTGGCGAGTTCAAATTGATATCCTGACCTTCCATCTCACCAGATCTGAACCCGATCGAACGCATCAAGGATATGATAAAACGAGGATTCAGAGGTCATCGCCACCCTTCCCGGAATTTTCGGGAATCGCGCGCCTCGGGTGTGCAGGTATGGTCCGAACTCCCTCCAGCGACCTTCCATGGTCTCATTGCTTTCAAGCCACGACGTGTCGCCTCCGTTATTCTTGCGAAATCTATTAGGTACGCGGTCGTAATGTACGGGCTGGTAAGTGTAACACACCATATGGTGATCCCGTAGGACACTCAAAGCTCAACATTACCAGCATCAACCACAAGACGAAAATTCTTCACAGTGCCTCTAAAGGCAAAAAGCTACATAGTCTTGAGAACTAACAGTTATGTCGTCATAAGTAGCGACATAGCAATAATAACCTTGACGACCAGTTAAATTTTACAGCTATAAGTATCTTTCAATATTTCATGATGTAGTGTAGTGTCACTTTTTTACTTCAGCTTCTATTATTAGTCTTCACAGATAATATTGTTAAAAATGTACCATTAAATGTTGTAGTCCACTTACGGGTTTTTCTGGTTTACAAGTCTCGTCACACTTAACCATGAGCTATGGATCGAGATTTATACTCGACATTTCACGTTACCACAGAGCTGAACGTCATCTTGTTTCACATGTCTTAAGCTCGATCATGCATGGGTCATTTTTTGGCAGTGACCTCTATGTAATTACGTCGTAGATTTATCCTTGCTTGTATCCATTGGCAATATACCGCGTAATTACACCTCTTAGATATGGCTATACGCCTATTTCAGCTAAACATCTTAGCGTCTTAATGAATTTTCCTTGTCAGCGTTGTTATATTACTATTTTAGTTTCGAGATTTTAATGTTTTCCCTAAATGTTGCTGGCCAGTGTTTCCGAGTGGTTCTAGGCGCTTCAGTCTGGAACGGCGCTACCGTTACGGTCGCGGGTTCGAATCCTGCCCTGGGAATGGACGTGCGTGATATCCTTAGGTTAGTTAGGTTTAAGTAGTTCTCAGTTCTAGGGGACTGATGACCGCAGATGTTAAGTCCCATAGTGCTCAGAGCCATTTGAACTATTTGACCCCTAAATGTTGCAGAGACCAAAATCGTACGTAAACCTCGGGCTAATTACCAGATGACCTCCTGTGGTATTTGACTGCGTGTGTGATTCGGGGACGGTTAGGGTAAAAAACTGTTTAATGAAGGGTTGCCTCATCGTCACCTACAGAATAAGGTTATGGGGCTCTATACTGTGCAATCTCGTCGTCAGACAGTTTTCCGCTGTGTGAGCATATTGTCAACAAATGTTGCTGTGTGATTACTTTTCTTGTATCCGACGTTGCACAAAGATATAATAGTGGAATACGACTTGGGTTGTAGCCGTAACGAGATGTTGTCTTTTGCGACTCACCGTTGACTTCACTGTTCTTTAGAAAACATTTTAGTTTTATGACTGTATAACGGTTACAACTTTTTTTAAATTACGTAATTATATTCCCAGTTGGCAATGATATGAATACACAACAAACCTCTAGCAGCACTAAATGTCAACATGCCATGTAGTAACGTCCACTGCGTGTCAGTTCAGCTGCGCTCTTGCATCACTGATTTACCCTGAGATCTGTAGTATGGGATGGATACATCTGGTGGAACATTTTCTAAATACTGATTTTAGCTTGGACATGCCAGTGCCAATTGTTCATCTAATAAAAATGTGGAGTACATGCATAGCTCAAATTGGGCACATTTATAACAACATTACCCAGATATGTGTACCAGTAATGAAACTTAGTATTATATTTATGACATGTGTGCTGGTTTTCAGAGTGTAATATATTTTACACTTTATGTACACGATTCACAGATCAGATGACGGTAACTTTTTTCACAGGAACAGGTCACCATAAATCAACATTTAAAAACGAGATATTGGCTGAGAAGTTGTCTTTCTTCAAGCTGAATACTTAATACTAGCATAAAAAGTAATAATAATAATAATAATAATAATAATAATTATAATAATAATACGTGGCTGTTACATATGCCCTTTTGACCCCTGTGCCTTATCACCCAGCAGAAAGAGATCTCCTCCCCCAGCCTTTGCAAATAAAGAAGAGCGTCCTGGAGGTTCTACTGCCATGGGTGGATAAAAATGTCGCAGCGAATGGTGGGAACTCAGGGAATTGGAATAAACGAGGACTTTAGCAGGCACAACACATCTCATCTCTTCCAGATCGTGAATAATTCGGCGTCGAAGGCAATGAGATATGGTGGCAGCTAAATCTTGAGGACACGATCAGGGTGAACAACAGACCAGCAAACGAAATGCCCCTGTTTTGACCCATACATGAAAGTGGCTACATAGTTGTATTGATCATTTAAGATGACAGAGAAAATCACATTAAAACCGCTGTACTGCACTAAATCTACAATCACTCTGGGCCTCTGCAGTCACTGGGGTGTCTGTCTGTTAAAACTCTGGATTTGAGCCTGTACGTGCCCCACACAAATGACTAAAACTTGCTCGCTGGTTTCAAGAGGCCTCTTTGCTAGTGGAAGACTGGAGAAAACATGTTCCGTAACTGGACGAGGCACAGTACTATACGCTGGTGTGTTCGGAGCAGCGAGGAACTTAAATGATTGACGCACCATTAGCATTTTCCGCTGCATGGAAAGTGTTGATTCTCCAGCCTCAGTACGGAGGACCAACCTGGGTGTTTGGCTCGTAATGTAAGCACTCGAGCCCGTCTGATTGCCTCATGGCAGATAACATCAAGGACTTTCGGGTAAAAAGGTCTTGCTGAGCCTTATACCGTACACCCACAGCCCAACAACTATCTGATGAATTCTCCATAAAACTGGAGCAGACGCTCCCTGTCCCTACTAAGGTACTTTAAGCTGTTCAGTGAATTTTGTTCCGTTGCATTTAGGCCCTTTGGGCGTTGTAACCACGACAGTAGCAAATCGAAAATAAGTACCAGAAATGTCACACTCTGTACGAGGTAGAATAGTGTTCTTCCTATGCAAGACGGGTAAACTAATATGCCGACATGAACGATTACAATGAACAGACACACACAATTGTCCGCTGCCTACTCTTCTATTTTCTTCACTGTATGTCAAAACTGGCGAGTCACTGTTGCAATGTTGGAGGAGGAAACAAATTGCAAAATCGTCCACAAATAAGCATTGTACATTACGCCTCCCTGCAGACATGATGCAGTTGAAGGCTCTAGCAAAGAAGGTAATCCTTAAAATATTCCCCTCGGGGATACCGTTCCTCTACTGAAATTTATCTGACAGCACAGCACCAACTTGGTATCTAAAAAAGTGATGTGATTACAAGCACCGAATGATGATGGGAGGTAGCCACTGAAACCCCATTGGTGGTCCTAGAATACAATGTTGCCTGCTACTGTCTTACTCCTTTTGATGTCAAAGGACATACCTAGACAGTGTTGTTTACATAGGAAAGCCTTATTTATAATCGTCTAGAGTAGGATAGGCTTATCGATAACGGATCGCCATCTCCTGAACCGAGACTGAGAGCAGCTGAGGAACTGCCTGGTCTCTATAATCCAGAGAAGACATCGGTTAACAATTCGTGCCAAGGTCTTCCCTCCTATTGTGACATTTTCGGTCCTTTGCTGGCTTCAGGAGAGCTCTCAAAATTCCTCGCTTCAGTAGATGGGAAAGTGGCCTGTCAGCCATATCGAAGTCTTGAATTGTGTTTGGAAGCAGTATCTCCAGCCTCAGTCGGTATTGCATCTATCTCTCATGTGGAAAACGGGCAGCTATAGGACAGAGAATTGTTGGTCCTGAAATTCAACCCTCTAAGTGGTGACAGAGCACTGGATACAGGCTGGCAGTGGCAGTATCAGTGCAAAATGCTCTGCTATTGTCTGGATGATGTCTCTGGGTGTTGTTGGCAGACAACTGTGTGTAGAGAACCGACTGCAATTACCAGAAATCATCCTGATGGCACTCCAAACCTCTGTTAGAAATATGGAGCCATTCAAAGAGTCCATGAACGCTTGCCATAATGTTTTCTTGCATTCCCCGGTCATGTGTCGAGCTTCGGCTCTCGCCAGGCAAAAAGCTGCGATATTTTCCGTCGTTGGGTGTCTGTTAAACCGCCACAGACACGTGTGTCTGACTCGAACTACTGAGCGGCGCTCATCGGTTCACCAAGCCTTCTAAGATGACCTGAAGACTTCGTATGGGGAAAGCAGAGGTATGGTGGATCGGTTGTGCGATGTGGTTCATCCATTCTGGAACCTACCTCGGTGTTCAAACGTAGCCATCTGGCTGCACTTGGTCCATCTCACTGGCGTCTTTCCAGGGAGTGCTCCATCCTTGCAAAAAAGGGCTTGGCTTAGAACACACGGACTCACATGCTTTAAAACGCGTTTCTTGTAAACAAAAGCTCAGGGGATGTTCCTGTGCTGCAAATTTTAATCGCTCCAAATGCATCCTGATCATACCGATGTCCCACTATAGCACTAGAGCTGTCTATCATGGGGCTGCACTTACAATCTGTCTGTCCACTGTGGTTGGGAGCCGGAAGCAGGTGTAGGTTCAGTCTTGGGGTGAGATGGTTGTCCAGGGCAGGCATCACATACCAAGAGCAGACGCAGTAGAACCGTTAGCACGAATGACATCGAAATAGGACGTCGGTAAAACGATCTGTTTTCACCTGTGGTGGAAGCATCTTGTCTAATATTTGGTGCGGGAAGGTTGAGCAGTGGTGTTGGCAGTGGCAGACTGTTTACCAGTCTTTGGCGCTGGAGGTGGGCTATGGACTCTGAAATAACTGCAATTGAACAAGTTCACTTTTAAATGCAGTTATTAGTGCAGAAACTAGCAACCTCCGTTTGTATATAAGTGTCAATTATCCGAAGAGGCTTTTTAAGAGCTGAAGAGAAATCTGTAGTGAAAGTGTAAGGATTCATGGCTTTTCTCGGCCTCTCTATACGGAATACGCCTCGTTATTGTCACCCCCTGTATCTTATGTTCTTCAAGGAAAATATTGCTGCATGCCCTAATCCAGACAGTGATGCCCAGAGTAGATGAGCAACCGACTCCTTCGTGAATGGCCTTACCACATTTGCCGCAAGTGGCTTCTCCCTTAAGACCGAGAGTAGTGCGCGTAAAGCGCCAGCATTTGAAAAAGCGCACTATGTTAGGGAGGTACGACCGCACGTTTCAACTGTTGAAAGAAAGAGTAAACTTGTCTGATTTTGATCAGGTCGCCATCCATTTCATTATATTTTGCACGACAACAATGTCTTCTAGGCCCACTCAGCTTTCATTTACTCCTTGGGAAAATTAGATCTCTGCATGACACAAGACCTTTTCTGCAGCTTAAATATGATACAGGTTATTATATTGCAAAGGGACGTCCTTCTGCAGTCTGACGACGAGCTGAGCGCCACTTTAGAGCTGTGAAGTGTTCGTTTAGTCTTGCACATCTAGTGGAGTCTGACAGATAATCAGGTTACCACCGGTGCTTTCATCTTGGCCTTTGATTATGACACATTACCTGAGAAAGTCAGGGTGATGGATGTTAAGCCATATGTCTTCCAGCTGTTCTTCCAGCATCACATGCCGTAATTGTGGACATCAATCACATCCCAATACACCATGTGCCCCACCTCCTACCCGTGTCAACTGCAGAGATCATCATTCACCTTGCTCACCAGACTGCAGCATTTTACAGAAAGAGAGGAAAAACATTGAATATAAGACCCCAGACCAACTGACCTACACTGAGGCTAAGAAGGAATTTGAGCGCCTACGTCCTGTGGCTACGACGTCCTCTTATGCAACCGCTACGAGAACAGTTGTTTCCCCATCAGTTCCTCGCATTCCTGTCTCCTCTCAGAACCAAAAGACTACACGTGCCCCCTTGATGGTGGGGGTCATTTCCTTTCCTGATGCTCCCACACCACCTACTTCAGGAGCAGCACCCTCCCCAACCATTGGGGATATCAGACTTCACTTCTGAGCCAGAGTAGTGTGTCTTCTTCCGTTCCTCTCGCTAGGAAGGGATCGCTTGGGTCGCCCCCTTCCCAGGTTTCTGCTAGTGGGAAAGATGACAGGACAGCAACCAGTGGCTGAAGAGCCCAAAAGCAGCTGGTCATAGGGCTTCACGCTAAGCCTCAGTCTCAGGGACTGAATCAGTGAAATCTTCCCAGCCAGGGAAATCCAAGGAGGAGTGAGTGAAATCCAATAGGAGTTCCTCAAGACCAAGGGAATTGCGGTGGCACCCACAGCACCACTAGCTACAAGCTCTGCATCTGCGGACGAGGTGGAGATTCTGGCCTCTGCTGAAGACCTAGATCTCGTTGGATCCTAAGACACAATGGATATAGACTGCTCAGGCAAAATGTCAGTGGCAGCAGGAGACCCTGAGCTATAACTGCCTCATTGAATGTTCCATGCCTTCCCAGTCTCACGATGACATTATCTTCCAGTGGAATTGTGGCGGTTTTTTCCACTGCCCGTCTGAGCTACAGCAGCTGTTGAGCTTTACACCTGCTTTCTGCATTGCCCTCGAGGAAAGCTGGTTCCGCCAATGAGTACCCCTGCACCCTGTGGCTGTAAGGTATACTCAGGGACCGTAGCGACTACAATCGAGTGTCAGGTGGAGTTTGATTTTATGCTCCAAACTCAGTCTGTAGTGAAACTTTGCCCCTTCAAACTCCTCTTGAAGTCAGAATAAGGACGACGGAGGAAATAACTGTCAGCAATGTATATCCTCCTCCAGATGGTGCAGTATCCCTGCGTGTATTGACTGCACTGATTGGTCAACTCCCTAAACCTTTCCTACTATTGGGAGATTTTAATGCCCATAACCCCTTGTGGGGTGGCACCATGCATACTGGCCAAGGTAGAGATGTCGAAACTTTACTGTATGAGTTCGACCTCTGCTTCTTAAATACTGGGCCCAACACACGTTTCAGTGTGGCTCATGGTAGTTACTTGGCCACTGATTTATCAATTTGCAGCCCAGGACTTCTCCCATCTATCCACTGGAGAGCACATGACGACCTGTGTGGTAGTGACCACTTCCCCATCTTCTTGTCACTGCCCTGGTGTCAGGCCCATGGTCTTTTGCCCAGATGGGTTTTAAACAACATGAACTGGGAAAATTTCACCTCTGCTGTCACCATTGAATCTCCTCAACACGGCAACATCGATGTGATGGTTCAGCAGGTGACTACAACAATCGTTTCTGAGGCAGAAAACACAATCCCTCGCTCTTTAGGGTGCCACCAGCGAAAGGCAGTCCCATAGTGGTTGCCAGAAGTTGCTGAAGCAATTAAAGAGCGTCGGTGAGCTCTACAGTGGCATAAGCGGCACCCTTTCTTGGAGAATCTCATAGCCTTTAAACGGCTTTGTGCCCCTGTTCACCAAATTATCAAACGATGGAAGCAGTAGTGTTGGGAGAGATATGTCTCGACTTTTGGGTGCAATACGTCACCTTCCCAAGTCTGGGCAAAGATCAAACGTGTTTTCGGGTACCAGACCCCAACAGGTGTTCCCAGTGTTAACATAAATGGCGTGTTATTTACCGACGCAAACCCGATTGTCGAGCACTTTGCTGAGCACTATGCTCGAGCCTCTGTGCCAGAGAATTACCCCCAGCCTTTCACACTCTCAAAAGGTGGCTGGAAGGAAAGTCTCTCGTTCCCTACGGGCTACAATGAATTCTTTAACGCACAATTTACACAAAGTGGGAGATATTCTGCGCCCTTGCACATTGCCCCGACACAGCTCCTGGGCCGGATCGGATCCAGTCAGATGATTAAACATCTCTCATCTGACTACAAGAGACATCTCCTCGTCATCTTCAACCGGATTTGGTGCGAGGTCGTCTTTCCATCGCAATGGTGGGAGAGCACCATCATTCCGAAGCTCAAACCCGGTAAAAAACCTCTTGATATGGATAACTATCAGCCTCACCAACGTTCTTTCTAGGTTGCTGGAATGTTTGGTGTGTTGACAGTTGGCTCGAGTCCTGGAGTCACATGGCCTACCTACAGGCTCTACGCCAGGGCGGCTTCCACCAGAGTCCCTCTACCACTGACAATCTTGTGTGCCTCGAGTCTGCCATCCGAACAGCCTTTTCCAGACCCCAGCACATGTTTGCAGTCTTTTTTGATTTACGAAAAGCGTATGACACCACCTGGCGACATCATATCCTTGCCACATAATACGAGTGGGCTGTCTGAGGCCCACTCCCGATTTTTTTCCAAAATTTCCTGTCACTTCGTACATTCCGTGTCCAAGTTGGTGCCTCCCATAGTTCCACCCCCCCCCCCCCCCCCCCCCCGTACATCCAGGAGAATGCGGTCCTGTAGGGCTCTGTATTGAGTGTCTCTCTACTTTTAGCGGTCATTAATGGTCTAGCAACAGCTGCAGGGCTGTCGGTCTCACCTTTTCTGTAGGCAGATGACTTCTGCATTTCGTACTGCTCCACCAGTACTGGTGTTGCCGAGCGGCGCCTACAGGGAGCTATCCACAAGGGGCAGTAATGGGCTCTATCCCCCACGTTCTAGCTTTCGGCCGCAAAGTCGTGTGTTATGCACTTCTGTCGGCGTCGTACCATTAATCCAGAATCTGTGAGTAACAGAATCAACATCCGCAAATATTTCTTCGAAATACACTATAAGACAAAAAGAAAAATGCCTCGCACGACGAAGGAATCATCCGAGCAGGACAGAAATCGGTAGATGTGATGTAATGTACAGGCAAGCAAAGAGGTGGACCGAACCGTCTTTGGTTTACCCAATTTGTGAAGCTCTTTCTCTTAAATAAATAATACATTTTTTAAAAACTATAATCATTTGCTTCCCTGTATATGTGCATCACCTCTCCGATTCTTTCTTTTGTGTTAGAGAGTATTACTGTCGATATATTCTCTTGTTGTTTATACCCTCCACATCTCCTACAGCTACTATGGGTGTTATTTCTTGGTGTCCTATCTCCCTGTCCCTTCTTCTTGTTAACGTTTTCCGCATATATCTTTCCTTATCCATTCTGGGAGAAAACATCTCATTCCCTATCAGTCCACCTAATTTTCTACATGATTCTATAGCATCACAACTCAAACACTTCGATTCTCTTCTTTTCTGACTTTGAAACAATCTATGATTTATTTCTGTACAGTTATATGCTGCAAATCAATGTTCTCAAAATTTTCTTCCTCAAGTCTGACATTTGATACAAGTGGACTTTATCAAGCAGGAATGTCCTCCTTCCCTCTGCTACTCTGCTTTTTTAGGTCTTACTGTCTTCATCGTCATGTATTATTTTTCTTCTATGCCAGCAGAATCCGTTGGCTTTGTGTGCTTCTTGGTCCCATAACTTCTGGTGTTAAGTTTAACGTTAATGACATTTGTTCAGCTCTTCTTTTTTTCTGTTTACTCCCAATATCTGATGGTATGTCTCCAGACTCTTCATCGAAAGTTCTGTTTAACTTTGATATTGACTCCCCTGTCTTCCATGATGTTTCCCATTTCTTCTTCTACCGTGACTCCATACAGCTCCGCCCTCGTAGAGGCCTTCAATGCACCCATTCAGCCTACCCGCTCTCTTCCCTGTGCTTAACAATGAGATTCCCGTTGCACTCTCAATGTTGAGGCACTTGCTTTCAATTTCCCTTAAGGTTGTTTGCCTTTTCTGTACGCTGAATATGTCCTTATGACGACCATTTCTCTCTTGATTTATTTGCATTTTTCCTGTAACCATTTCGTTTTCACTTTTCTGCACTTTTTACTTATCTTACGCCTTAGAGACTTTGATTGCTGTATTTCTGTCATAATCTGAGATTTATGTACCTCCTCCCTTGGTCGATCACCTAAAATACATCTGTTGTTACCCAAGGCACAGTTACGTTCCGTTTACTTACATTTGGATGATCGGTTACTGTGACTGCATTTTTGAGATGTGTAAATTCCTCTTCAGCCGAACAGCCTGCTGTGGTATTCATTATCGCTATGTTACACTCTTAGAGAAATTATCTCATCACTCCTCAGTAGTTCAGTAGCCTGCCTCTATTCTCATTGATTCTTTTGCATAATTCTCTTCATTTTTCTATCCATTATTGGCTTTAGTATCATGTGGATTCTGACAGGGAAAGTCCTATACTAACCATTCAGGGCAACATCTCAGTCCTACCTTCCTATTCATGAGGAACCCTACTCCCGTACCGAGGGAGGAAGCGGAGTGGTTAGCTCACTGGACTCGTATTCTGTAGGACGAGGGTTGAAGCTCGCTTTACGCCATCCGGATTTAGGTTTTCCGTGATTTTCCTAATTCGCTTCGGACAAATTCCTTGATGGTTCCTTTAAAAGAGCACTGCCGACTTCCTTCCCCGTCATTCTCTAATCCGATGGGACCGATGACGTCGCTGTTTGGTCTCTTCCCCCGAAATTAGCCAACCAAGTTACTCCCGTTGCACTACTTTCTGCTGCTATGGATATTACCTAAAATTCGCAGGCTAGATTTCTTTTCATTTCCATCTTCAGGACAATATGCAGAAACTGATTGCTGCTCTCGTCCCGTCCAGAACATTGTATATCGTCTCTGGCTGAGAAGTAGGAGTGCTTGGTTATTTTCAACCTGTTACGTTTCCTGAATGCCGGAACTACAGCCATGTTCATTTGTAAAGTTCATTAGGAATGCAGCGCCTGCATCTCAAGACGCGTACTCAACAATATGATATATAGATAATAATACAGTAAAGTAGATCCATTCAAGAAGTGCGTAAAGCAGTCCGGCCATTCATATTTAAGTTTACTGTGATTTTCCTAAACCACTTCAGACAAATGCCGTTGAAAGGGATCGACCGATTTACTCTCAGATCCTTCAAACAATCCAACCTTGTTGACGCGACTTTATAAACTATACTCTTCCTTCTTCGATTTCTTTTACGCAGTCAGTGGTTGTATGTCAAAAACGCCTTCATGCTTTACTATAAGCGACTGTGTCTACTTTCTGCTTCAGAGCAATGACACACAACGGCAAATACTTGGTGATCACGGCTGAGGAGGTGGCGTATGTCAGAGAGCAGTTGGGCACCAACGAGGAGGACATCAAGACGTCTGTGACGTCACTCCGAGAATGGCTCAGGATGCAGCCACACTTACCCGACGCCGTAGGTCTGTACATTTGTCACACTAGAGGCCATATATTACACCAAGGAAATGCACACACTTTATTCATGAATGGTGTAACTAATTAGAGGTAATGCCTTGTACATCTAAATATTAATTATCTGTTTCATAAGCAGATTTAGGAAAGCATTGTCTTATGATTGTTGTGTCTGAAACTCACTTCATTTATTACCCATATAACAAGTCACAAATAACTCAGCTATATCTCGTTTCTGATGATCATGTTTTTTTTTGTTGATCACTGGGAAAGAAATACTTATAGTTTTGTATACTAAATTGTGATTGCAACTTAAGGAGGAAGTAATCATTACAAATTTTCGTGTTAAATCTACCTCCTTATTACAACTTCACTGCCTACATCTTAGCTGAATTACTATGATCAGCCCTCCATCTTGTTTTTGAATTTTATTTACCTTTTCCAGCTGGTTAAAAATGGCTCTGAGCCCTATGGGACTCAACTTCTGAGGTCATAAGTCCCCTAGAACTTAGAACTAGATAAACCTAACTAATTTAAGGACATCACAAACATCCATGCCCGAGGCAGGATTCGAACCTGCGACCGTAGCGGTCTTGCGGTTCCAGACTGCAGCGCCTTTAACCGCACGGCCACTTCGGCCGGCCCAGCTGGTTATCTTGGTTATCTGTTCAGTGATTAGTAATGCTTCGATATGCTACTACACTCTTTAATATTATGCATACTACATTTAGCAGTAATGTGAACGCAGATGCGTATGTGCAGTATAATATGATTGTGGGATCATACGACCGTTTTAAAGGACCATATATAGTAAAAAACTGAAAAAGTTTATCTTGTAACAACTCTATCATACCAGATTTTATACAACAAAACTGCTATCAATATGAGAACCCTTTCTGTTTTGTGTGTCCTTAATATCCTTATAAAAATTTATCTTCGTAATCACCACTTGAAATCTGTGTTACAGATGACTCCGTCATTGAGCGAATGTACATCAACTGCAAGTGCAGCATGGAAAAGGTGAAACTGGGATTAGACGCATACTTCTCCCTCAAACACAAATTTCCCGAGTTACTTATGAACAGAGATGCAGAAGAAAGCGACTTCCAGTTTGCAATGGAGCACTTGTGAGTTCCAACCTGTCTTAAGCTTTTTAAATTCATACAGAGTTGTTATTTTTCCAGTAGCTTTTCATGCTCTACTGTAATGGATGTATAACTCTGCAGAGCTCTGGTTCCAATGTTTGGACTCCAAGTATAGGCGTACGTTACCTTGTTACTTCTTCGTGAAATGATAATACTAGATTTTTCGGGAAAACAGCGGAGTCTTTTGTGTTACTAAAACAGAATTTAAGTATCTGCATTTACGATCAAATGAAAAATCATTTTTGAATCCTCTGGGACTGCTGCGTAATGAATGTCTTTCAAGGACATAATGAATTTGTGTAACCAGTTACGCTGTTGTGACTATTACTTTTTATTTGAATTGTGGGCCTATTATAGCTACACAGGAATCATCAGGTAAGCTGTAATTGAACATTTTATGAATTTTTGTGCATTTCTTGTTTTACATGAGAATTATGAATAATATGATTACACATAGTTTGAAGTCCTGACTTCCCTGCAGTTGTTGTTAGTGTTGCTATTTATTTGTTGCTGACTATATTCTGGGTTAACGTAACAACGATTATTTTTTTGTAGTTTGTTCTAACTTTTCGTTTAGTAGTGCTCAGAACTAGAGTGCAGTCTGTTGTTGAAATCTCTTACAAAATGTCAGCTACAGACTGAGATTTATTTATGACCACTAATAAAAGAAAAGTCAGACCGAACTACTAAAATGATTATTACTGTTACACTAACGTAAAGTGTAATCAGTAACAAATACGTAACAACAGAAACGACGTTGCATGGAAGTCACGACTTGAAAACGCAGGTTTCAACGCAGAAGACTTTGTTCCTGTGCTCTAGATTTTCAACAGTTCTGCCGGCACTAAATATCTTAACAACATGTCCAGCACCTCCGTTCTTTGTATATTTATTCTTCAACATTGGAGACAACTCGCAAAGTGACACAGCCCGCTCTCATTTCAGTGTTTACCTCGTCATTATTGTGTAAAACTGTCTGACAACTATGGATCTGTCAGAATCAACTCGCATACCCAAAAGACGTATATGCCCACTGCATCCTCAGCTACATTTTTCTGTGTAAACCAAATGTGTGGTGTGTGGTGAAAAACAGATAATCCATTCTTGCTATCAAACTTAAAAGGAGGGATCACTCATTGGTCAGCTCTAATGTACACTGAAATATCTCCCTCAGTTTCAGTCTCAGATGCATGTGTTGCATTATACTCACAATTTATAGAATGTGTTACGTTAAAAATGTCGTTCTGTGTAAATATTTTTTTTATAATAGTGTTCAGATTAGAGGTTACGTTTTTAAATGTTTGGTACCTCAAGTGTCCGTTATTTTTCCGGAAGATGTTTCATCACTCTTAGTTTTCTCACCGTACTTTCGTGTACAATACTCGGCGTTACCATCGAATTGTTATCGTCTGCTAGAGTACTGAATAAACACGTTGGCATTAGACCAGTATCAGGAAAACGCCGCACTGTAAACTCCACGTTAAGTGTATTGAGACGCTAACAGTACTATCTGCATACTGCTGTCTCCAAGTGCAAGTTTTTGCACTGTGTTCGTACTCGCACAGCACAAGATAATATAATGTTTGAAGAGAACTAGACACCCCTGTTTTCTTCCCTACGTCCCTGTTTTGTTTCCTACGTGAAATGGAGTACCGGTTAGGCACTTAACCAGACAAACAAACTTTCTTGTTGTTAACGTTATTGTAGCTTTAAGCCACGTGGTTGGAAGAACACAATACGATCTCTCTTTCGAAGTTCCAGTTTCCCTTCCATATATCATCTACTAACCTATGACTCAAAAAATCGAATGTAATATGCCCTGCAAAATACCTGATCATCTAGTGAGACGAAAGAGTGGCAAAAAATCTAATCCAGAGGATTCTAAGTCAGTTTCTTGGAACTCTAAAAACAAGCTTCAAAGTGATGCAGTTCGCATTTATCATAGTTTTCATCGAACGTCTTCAAAATGTCTGCTACAAAAAAAAAAAAAAAAAAAAAAAAAAACCTCGTGTCAATACTGTGCTGTTTGACTCTGCACATTCTCAACTTTTTCATAGAATTCAAAGATGTCCTACACCGTCAGCTTCTTCACATCTTTCATGGTAGATCTTCACTTACTTCAAACACTGCAGTAGCCCATGTTGTCCTCTATACGATTAACGTTATGCCTTATGTTATGTTGCATGATAATAATAAGGCTAAGGTGTATTTGAAACTATGAAACATATACAAAATTTACCACCACGTGGAGGCGTCCCAACACAAATTTTTCCCCTCTGCCGAACTCATCTCAGAATGGCACTTGCTACCGATATCCTCAATTATTTGCTGGATATATCCCAATTTCTTATTCCTCAGTTTTTCCCTTACAACGCCCTCTAGAATGTGCTGGCATACTGTCCATTCTTCTTGTCAGTGTTTTCGATATACTCATTTCCTCGGCGATTTTGCAGAGAATCTCCACATTCAGTACCTTATCAGTCCACATAATTTTCGACATTCTTCTGCAGTACCACTCTTCAAATGCTTCGATTCTCTTCTGTTCTGGTTTTATCTCAGTCCATGTTTCACTACCACACGATTTTTTGGTCCAAACGTGCATCCTCAGAAATTTTTCCTCAACTTAAGGCCCATTTTTGACACTAGTAGACTATTCTTTGCCAGGAACACCATTTTTGCCAGTGCTAGACTCTTTATTAGGCTCTCAATGCTCCGTTCGCCATGTGTTATTTTGCTGCCTACGTAACAGATTTCCTTAACTTCCTCTACTTGTTGATTATCAATACTGATATTAAGTCTCTCGCTGTTATCATTTTTGGTACTTCTCATTACTTTCGTCTTTCTTGGATTTACTCTCAGTCCATATTCTGTACTCATTAGAGCGTACATTCCAGTCAACAGATCCTGTAATTCTTCTTCTCTTTTACTGACGACAGCAGTGTCAACAGCGAATCTTATGACTGATATCCTTTCAACCTTAATTCTGACCTCATTTTTAAAACCTCTTGTTTTTCCAATACTTCTTCCATGTATAGAGTGAAAGACTACGTACCTGTCTTACACCCTTTTTTATCCAGTCTTATTTTTCCCCCTTGTTTCTTTTACATCCTGTATATCACCACTTTCTCCCTTTCGATTACACCTACTTTTCTCTGAATTTCAAACATCTTGCTCCATTTTACGTTGTGTAACCCTTTTTCTAGGTCGACAAATCCGATGAACGTGAGTTCATTTAGTCTTCCTTCCCTTAGGAACTACAATGTCAGTACCGCTTCTCTGGTGTCTCCTAAAACCAAATTGATAGTCTTCTAAAACGTTTTCAATTTTCTTTAAACTTACGACCACCTTTCACCACTACTAAACCTCTGTCTCTTATATTGTTTCGAAGTGGCGATGGTCCCAAACGAACGAGTGGTACCCAGAAATTGGCCAGAGGACTGACTGATAAGCTTCTTTAGTGGAGGAATTACAATTACTTATGGTTTTTCCAATTAGTTCTGCTTGGTGTCTCCTTTCCCTGCAACAACATTTTTGTAGTTTTTCCACGTTACATTGGAGTGGACGCATGAGATAAAGTTTTGTACCTGGAGGATAGTATGTCTAGGAGAAACACATGACGTTTCTTGGTCAGTGTTTCATTTTAGTGATACATTTTGGAAACACGTGAAGGACCGTGCCGTAGGGAGTTTCGCTCATTTTATAATGTTTTTTGTTGTTCTGAGACTTTAGCTTGTGTTTTGCCCAGCTTTTGTAAGTGTTAAGAGTTCTATATATGTAAATGTTCTATAACATGTGAATGTTACTTCGAAGGTAGTGTAAATTCCTCAGTTAATGAGTTTTACAATGGATGACTCTTAACATTTATTAAAATTGATTACATAACGTGTGAACGGCTAAGCCATAGGTCGACAGACGTGCACCATCTTGTACGTTGAGACTCATTTTACAATGAAATACATGATATTTGCAAATTAACTGAGATTCTGTAAAGTGTCAAGAACTTTCCATGCCTCGAAAATGGAAATTTGTATTAGTTTCCGACGTCTATTGCAAAATTTTTTAACCTGCAAGTGGTATTCGATGATAGTTCTGCATACTTTGATTTAAGTTACTAATTATGGCCATGTAGTAGAAAAATATTGTAACACGTGGACTATTAAATACAGTACTGGCAAGGTTCTCTCGAATTTGAAGATCGTTTTAATGACACTAGAATGTAAATTCCATGGAACAGTTATTCACATTTGGAATGAACCCTACTGCTGCGGAGTAATATTTGCAATTTCAGAAAACCACTGCCGAGTGCAACCCACATAAAGTGTATGCCATCATTTCATAGTGAAATCAGAAAATTTAGTTAACTTCTATTCCAGGGCTGGTTAAATTGTTACATGGTACAACATTAACTTCTACTCACGGGTATTTTACAGTAGTTGATTCACAGAAGATCTCCTGCGTACTTTTCAGGACTGCTACTCCAGAAGTAGTTCCTAGATTCGCGTACAGACGAAGGAGAAGTTGTGAGGGCGGGTCGTGATTGGTACCTAGATACCTTAGGAGAGAGCCGCCATCAAAGTTCGGAGTTTATATCACTATCCGAGTCAAAGATTTAACCTACCAGGATTTTTCGAAGAGTACACACACCGCATTAAGTTGAAGGATTCATTCTGGATGCATATATTATTGTTTGTTCTTGTATTTCGTAAATTGTAACTTCATGTTGACCGACCGCATATACAGGGTGAGTCACCTAACATTTCCGCTGGATATATTCCGTAAACCACATCAAATACTGACGAACCGATTCCACAGACCGAACGTGAGGAGAGGGGCTAGTGTAATTGGTTAATACAAACCATACAAAAATGCACGGAAGTATGTTTTGTAACACAAACCTACGTTTTTTTAAATGGAACGTCGTTAGTTTTGTTAACACATCTGAACATATAAACAAATACGTAATCAGTGTCGTTTGTTGCATTGTAAAATGTTAAATACATCCGGAGATATTGTAGCCTAAAGTTGACGCTTCAGTACCACTCCTCCGCTGTTCGATCGTGTGTATCAGAGAGCACCGAATTACGTAGGGATCCAAAGGGAACGGTGATGGACCTTATGTACAGAAGAGACTGGAACAGCACATTACGTCCACTTGTTAACACCTTTTTATTGGCCTTTTTCACTGACGCACGTGTACATTACCATGAGGGGTGAGGTACACGTGCACACGTGGTTTCCTTTTTCAATCACGGAATGGAACAGTGTCCCGACATGTCAGGCCAATAAATCTTCAATGTGGTGGCCATCATTTGCTGTACACAATTGCAATCTCTGGCGTAATGAATGTCGTACACGCCGCAGTATATCTGGTGTAATGTCGCCGCAGGCTGCCACAATACGTTGTTTCATATCCTCTGGGGTTGTAGGCACATCACGGTACACATTCTCCTTTAACGTACCCCACAGAAAGAAGTCCAGAGGTGTAAGATCAGGAGAACGTGCTGGCCAATTTATGCGTCCTCCACGTCCTATGAAACGCCCGTCGAACATCCTGTCCAAGGTCAGCCTAGTGTTAATTGCGGAATGTGCAGGTGCACAATCATGCTGATACCACATACGTCGACGCATTTCCAGTGGGACATTTTCGTGCAACGTTGGCAGATCATTCTGTAGAATCGCGATGTATGTTGCAGCTGTTTGGGCTCCTGCAATGAAGTGAGGACCAATGAGGTGGTCGCCAATGATTCAGCACCATACATTTACAGTCCACGGTCGCTGTCGCTCTACCTGTCTGAGCCAGCGAGGATTGTCCACGGACCATTATTCCTTGTTCCGTAGATTCACTGCCCCGTGGTTTGTGAAACCCACTTCGTCGGTAAACAGGTAGAACTTCAACGCATTCTCTGTTAACGCCCATTGACAGAATTGCACTCGATGATTAGCGTCATCACCATGTAATTGCTGATGTAGCGACACATGAAACGGGTGAAAACGGTGACGATGCAGTATGCACATGACACTACTTTAACTCAGTCCACCGGCTCTCGCAATATCCCTTGTAGTCATGTGTGGGTTCATGGCAACAGCAGCTAACACACCAACTGCACCCGATTCTCCTGTGACGGGCCTGTTGCGGAACCCTTCGCGTGCTACGACCATACCTGTTGTATTCAGTTGGCGGTAGATGTTTTGCAATGTGCGGCACGTTGGATGCTCTCTGTCCGGGTACCGTTCCGCATACACCCTGCAGGCTTCAGCTGCATTTCGTCGACACTCACCATAGATGAGTATCATCTCCGCCTTTTCAGAGTTCGAATACACCATGGTCACAGTTCCTACAACACTACACTATCACAGACGTCCGGTAACACGGTGTACTACAGTTGATCTGCGTGCGGAGACGAATGCAGAATAAGAATAGCAGCAAGCGTTACATGCGGACACTGCGACAGCTAGACCAAACCACAACAGTGCACTACAGCCACACTCCGAAACACGGTCGTCACCGTAAACATGTCCCTGCAGATGCTGCTCGCCGACCGTGGCCCGTGTTTGTTACAACACGCAAGTGATCGTCGAAGGTTTCAAGCGTCAACTTTAGGTTACAATATCTCCGGATGTAATTAATATTTTACAATGCAACAAACGGCACTGATTACGTATTTGTTTATATGTTCAGATGTGCTGACAAAACTAACGTGGTTCCAATTAAAAAAAACGTAGGTTTGTGTTAAAAAACATACTTCCGTGCATTTTTGTATCGTTTGTATTAAACAATTACACTAGCCCCTCTCCTCACGTTCGGTCTGTGGATTCGGTTCGTCACAATTTGATGTGGTTTACGAAATATATCCAGCGGTAATGTTAGGTGACTCTCCCTGTATTATCCTCTGTCGCATAAGCATGTATTGACAAGAGTATAATGTCTCCTACAGTAAAATGATGATCATGCCACGACTCACAAAGGATGCATATCGCGTGCACGTCTGGACCGCAGTGGACGAAGACTCGACCAATATAATTTGGCCCCAGTATGGTAAGATAGTGACCGGTGCACTGGAAGTTTTGTTGGCCGAAGACTACTCTCTTGGAGATGTCATCATCTTTGACTTGGCCAACGTGAATGCTGGACACATCGTGCGTGCAGATATCAACCTTATCCGCAATCTTGAACTCTGCTATAAGGTAAGTTAGCAAAACTGTTCCATTCTGGTCCAATCGATTAAAATTATAAAATGTATGGCCATGAAAACTATTTACCAGAGTGGGAATCAAACAGGGGTAGAAAGTGGCCTGACGTTTTCTCCAAATAGTTCTGGCGCCCAACATAAAAGTGACAGGAAGCAACCCCCTGCCACAGACATCAGTTGCTGTATTGAGGTGGCGTGGTTGGAGCCTGTAACTGTCTGATCACAAGGCTGTATATTACTAAATAAAAAAGAACGTGGGCAACATGATGAACAACAAATTACAATCATTAACAGTATTATGAAAAACATAGTTGCAACTCGTCATATAGGGTAGATACTGAGTGGCTGATAGGCACAACAAAAAACACTGTCAGGAAGTGAGATTTTGGCCAACATACAGACACACACTCACACAAATGCAAATTTCGCACACATCACCACGGTCTCTGGCAGCTGAAGCCACACTGCGAGCAACAGCCCATGATGAGAGTGGCAGCTGGGTGTTGGGTGTAAGGAGAAGGCTGGGGCATGGAGGTGGTGGCACAATAGAGGAGGGGGGGGGGGGCGGTAAAGTGCTGCTTGTTTCAGCATACAAGGACGAGATAGAAAAAGGGTAGGGAAGGTAGGTGCAGTATAGTGGTTAGATGAAAGGTGTGTGTGGGAGGGGGAGGGGTTAGGGAAAAGGAGAGAGGTAAAAAGACAGTGCATTGTAGGAATAGAGGACTGTGTAGTGCTGGAATGGGGACAGGAAAAGAGCTAGATGGATAACAACAGTGACCAACGAAGATTGATGCCAGGAGGGATACGGGAACGTAGGATATAATGCAAGGAGAGTTGCTGTCTGTGCAATTCAGGGAAGCGGGTGTTGGGGGGAATGATCCAGATCACACAGGCCGTGAAGCAGTCATTGAAATGAAGATCGTCGCGTTGGGCAGGGTGCTCAGCAATGGGGTCGTCAAGCTGCTTCTTGGCCACAGTTCTCCAGAGGCGATGCATGTGGACAGACGGTTCGTTGGTTATCATGCTCACGTAGAATGCAGCACCGTAGCTGCCGCCTAGCTTCCAGATCACATGACTGGTTTCAAAGGTACCCCTGCCTTTGGCGGGATAAATGGTGCTTGTGACCAGACTGGAGTAGATGGTGGGGGGGCCAGTATGAGACAAGTCTTGCACATAGGTCTGTTACAGTAATGTGAACAATATGGCAAGAGGTTGGAAGCAGGAGTTGTGTAGGGATCGATGAGGATATTATGCAGCTTCAGTGGGCGGCGGAATACCACTATGGTCAATATGAACACAAATATTCACCTGCAGAAAATTGGGATGAATTCAAAGTTCTGAAATCTAGGCTGTATCTAATTCAGTTAACAAATACTAGCTAGTATAATTGTAGTTCAATCCCGATTACTGCTGGTGGCAGCACACCCAATTACTGCAAAAATTTTGCGACACTCGGGGATGACGTCGGCGACTTGTGGTAGCTTGCTGATACCTGGAACTGGAATTGCTGGCAATCGGAAAAATAACTGCTGAGTGAAGCCATGCGGCCGCTTATAACTGCGGATAAGAGAACCATTTGTATGACATCATTCGAAAGCAGGACAAATGGCCTGCTTTCACCACATTCTGTAGCGGCATACACAGCTTTTGGTAGATGAGTCGGACTATTTTAATGCCTTGTGATAGAAACATAATGTGGTTCCTGTTACGTTCACCATTTCCTTGATGAGCGATCCGACGTGATCCCATGCTGGAGACCGACTGCCGTGTGACGCCCTCTGTGTGCATCGATGTGTACGGTATTTAACGATGGGCGCAGAAGGCCCAGTTCGACTTCCGATTTGGAGAGTGTTGTTGCAGCTTAACTGCCCAACGCCAAAGGCTAGTCCAAAAATTGCTGCATTGGTTTCCTAGGTTCACTTTCACAAACATAGGGAGAAAGTAATAAGCGTTTACGTGTTTGCCACATGCTATCTTCTGATTTTCTAATAGAAATTAATTTCATTGGTTCATAATAAATCTCATTATTTTCACTACATTCCCAAAATATTATAAAGTAAAAATCGTGCAGGTGATAGTGATAATGATACCTGAACTCAGTACTTTGACATAAGGAACTAATAGTCAGAACTGTATATGACTTTTTTTTTTATAAAATACTTGTACCTTACAGCAACAGTTTAAGCTAACGGAAGCTATTCAGTGTGATGTC
The DNA here is from genome assembly GCF_023864345.2 of Schistocerca serialis cubense. Lineage (NCBI taxonomy): Eukaryota > Metazoa > Arthropoda > Insecta > Orthoptera > Acrididae > Schistocerca > Schistocerca serialis. The sequence continues at coordinate 602,250,756 of NC_064642.1, read as the reverse complement.
CGTTCTGCAATTCACTGGCGACATACGAAAAACTGTGCGGGACTCGAAACCGGATTTCCCGCTTATCGCTAGCAGTTGCCTTAATCACATTTTATTAATCAGGGTAAGAAAACGCAGGAGCTTCATTTAAGATCTGGGGACATGATCAGCATAACAACAACAAAAGTTAATATAGGACGACTTCCTGGCGGAACGAAACAAAACAGCAACCACACGCCAGCGAGAGGTAGTAGATTCACATTGATCCCCAAGCCACAACAGGGAGGACACGGGCATTTCCTCTCGAAAAACGTTCCAAAGTCTCTTCACATGGCTCAAACATGTCAAGTTCCGGAACAAACACCAAACAAATATTTAAATAAAGCCGGCCGGAGTGGCCGAGCTGTTCTAGGTGCTTCTGTCTGGAACCGCGCGACCGATACGGGATGAAGGTTCGAATCCTGCCTCGCGTATGGATGTGTGTGATGTCCTTAGGCTAGTTTGGTTTAAGTACTTCTAAGTTCTAGGTGACTCGTGACCTCAGCAGTCAAGTCCCATAGTGCTCAGAGCCATTTTTTGAACTTACATACACTACTGGCCAATAAAACTGCTACACGAAAAATAAATGCGGATGGTAAACGGGTATTGATTGGACAAATATATTATACTAGAAGTGACATGTGACTACATTTTCAAGCAAGTTGGGTGCATAGATCCTGGGAAATCAGTACTCACTACAACCACCTCTGGCGGTAGTAACGGCCTTGATACGCCTGGGCATTGAGTGAAATAGAGCTTGGATGTCGTGTGCAGGTATAGCTGCCCATGCAGCATCAACAGGCTACCACACAGTTCATCAAGAGCAGTGACTGGCGTATTGTGACGAGTCAGTTGCTCGGCCACCATTGACCAGACGTTTTCAATTGGTGAGAGATCTGGAGAATTTGTTGGCCAGGGCAGAAGTCGAACAGTATCCAGAAACGCCCATACAGGACCAGCAACAAGCAGTCGTGCATTATCCTGCTGAAATGTAGGGTTTCGCAGAGATCGAATGAAGGGTAGAGCCACGGGTCGTAACCCATGTGAAGTGTGACGTCCACTGTTCAAAGTGCCGTCAACGCAAACAAGTGGTGACAGAGACTTGTAACCAATGGCACCCCATACCATCACGCCGGGTGATAACGCCAGTATGGCGGTGACGAATACACTCTTCCAATGTGCGTTCACCGTGATGTCGCCAAACACGGATGCAATCATCATGATGGTGTAAACAGAACCTAGATTCATCCGAAGAAATGCCGTTTTGCCATTCTTGCAGTCAGATTCGTCGGTGGGTACCTCATCGCAGGCGCTCCTGTCTGTGAAGCAGCGTCAAGGGTAACCGCAGCCATGGTCTCCGAGCTGCTGCTGCAAACGTCCTCAAACTGTTCGTGCAGATGGTTGTTGTCTTGCAAAGGTCCCCATCTGTTGACTGAGGGATCGAGACGTGGCTGCACGATCCGATACAGCCATGCGGATAAGATGGCTGTCATGTTCACTACTAGTGATACGAGGCCGTTGGCTTCCAGCAAGGCGTTCCGCATTACCCTCCTGAACCCGCCGATTCCACTTCCTGCTAACACTCATTGGATCTTGACCAACGCGAGCAGCAATGTCGCGATACGATAAACCGCAATTGCTATAGGCTACAATCCGACCTTTATGAAAGTTGGGAACGTGATAGTACGCATATCTCCTCGTTACACGAGGCATCACGACAACGTTTCACCAGGCAACGCCGGTCAACTGCGGTTTGTGTAGGAGAAATCGGTTGGAAACTTTCCTCATGTCAGCACGTTGTAGGTGTCGTCACCGGCGCCAACATTGGGTGAATGCTCTGAAAAGCTAATCATTGGCATATCACAGCATCTTCTTTCTGTCGGTTAAATTTCGCGTCTGTAGCACGTCATCTTCGTGGTGTAGCAATTTTAATGGCCAGTAGTGTAAATATTCTCCTTCTCACACCCAGCACACTGCATCCAGGAAATGTCTCCCCAAAAAATCGGCATAATATTGACGATGCCTCGAATGGTGAATTGAAGAGGTATGACGATCTTCGAAAAACGCCCAAAAAATCAAGGACGCTCTTGCTGCCATCTTGAACAGATACAATTAAATGCGTTTCTGTTCGTCCTTGAGAGAAAAGTCTCATCCTGAAACAGAATCGGCAGTGACATAACATGGTGCGGAGAAACATGAAGAAGAGAAGAAAGTAGTTTCCTTATCAACAGCCACACCTCTGCAGAAGTTCCACACATCCGTAAATGTTCATCCATGTCAAGAGTTTGACACTAGCCTAAAAAAAATCATAAAAACAAAAAAAATTAGAATGATAAGAACTTAAATAAGAGGGAAATGCAGAAAATATACCTTAATGGCATATAACTGAAACCGCATCATGTGTCTCTCATGGACAACCAGGTACCAGGTCACACGAGCCTCCTTGGCGAGGAGCACACGATGCAGGGCTCGGCATTCCACAGGCTGTGTGATTTCATAATGGCGGTTCTACACGAAGGCAATAAACGTCACATGTCATAGGAGTCCTGGTACACTGCAGGACAGGACAGATTAAATAAATAGTGGAAAGGGGCCAAAATGAGAGACGGTCAGTTACACTCGAACATACAACTTTATTATTTGATCAAACATCACAAGAGCCCAAAAAATTTTGAAACGCATAGCTTTAATCTTTAGCACATAATTACCGGCTGAAAGCCATTTAACTGTCAAAACGGCTGAAGGCCAATAACTTAAAACGCATGCATAACCAGAAATTTAAGAGGCAAGTCTTATCTTAAAATAGTGCTTTAGCTAGGCTGAAGCAAACAAGTATAATTCAAATTGGCTGGAGGCCGAAGACTTAAAAATTCCAATTTTTTTTAAGCCTAAGGGCTTACGTGAAACAGTACTTTAAACTAGGCTGAAGGCCTTAAGAGTAAAACAACTCTAATTTAAAACACAAAACCGGTTAGAAGCCATACAAGTACCATCAACAAGTATAAATTAAAAAAATAAGGCAGTACACACCCCCAAGGGCGCTCAGATTTTCCAGGGTCGGTCTGTAATTCAAACACTAACGCTCGTTTAGGTGAGACAGGCAGTCGGCCCAAGCATTCACGATCCGACAACAACCCAACCCACCGACAGTCAGCGGACCCACCGACAAAATAACTTCCACTTCACCCGACCAGGGCACAACAGGGAGTTCAACGGAAAAACGTAGAAGATTTTGGCACCAACAACCAATCATGAATGGAGCTGGCAAACTACACACTGTGCTGGACAGCAACAACACGATGAGGCGCAAGGCCGCAGATTCCGCTTGTGTACTTCAATTGAAATAACCAAATACAGTGAAACTCCACCGGAAGGTGGCTAGAATTTTCTAACTTGAAAACCACGTTGTCGCTCGCCGAAATATCCCAATAGCTGACAACGAACTCCAAACGGCACAATGTGAACAGTCTTGACTTGCTGGTAGGTTAAATCAAAACTCAACTCTCGTGTCCAGGAGCGGTGAGCCACGGACCTCGCAGCAATGGGTAGGGCGCGACATTCTCCGACACCGCGTAGAGACCGGCAGCGGGTCCCGACCGAAAACCTCCTCGCCGAGAATTCCTCTTTGCTCCACGCCAACCAACCGGCTCCTCGGAGCCGGTAAGCCGACAACATTTAAAATAACTTGTCAGTCAAAATCACACAAACCATACACAGTTTCACGAATACTTGCCCGAAGAAGCAGACAATGCTAACGGCAGTGACTGTACAATGACAGGGACGAATCACGAGTCGGTACACGCAGCCAACCCATAAGCGATCGCCGGCCAGATACGCATCGTCCGGTAAGACGAGCGACCGTGGACCAACCAAAGTCCTCGCCACTCCAATAATGTGCGTCGGCAACCGTCGGGCGAGTCATGGCGGTCCGGACCTCACTGTTGCCACACCCCGGCTGAACTCGTGCCGCGTGCCAATTGAAACACTGCCAGGCCCGAACTAACGCTGGCACGTTCCAACTGACTGGACGACACACGGCGACCAGGAAGTAACAGCAGTCCAGCAAAGATAATACGGCAGGGTTTATATCGATGAGCGCTGCTGCTGCCGCTCACGGGCTGGCAAAACAGCAACTCAGTGGCACAAGTAATTGAAAACTAACATAAAGAGGTTGCAGTATGGCCAAAACCGGATGTTAAATAAGAGATGGCACGAACACGAGCCACGCACAGCTCACAAGACAAGTCTTCAGGGACTTAACATTATTCCATGAAAAAGTTCTTGAAGCGCTAGAGTGCAGGAGCAATTGGCGCTATTGCAGTGGGCAACACTCGGGAAAGAGGAAAAAGTTTTTGACTCGGAGTTCCCGGCAAACAACTCTGGTGATGTGTTTACAACCATCGTGCTGACATAAAGGTCAGCCGCTCTAACAAGACCAGGGCCTCCTTCCAGAGGGGAAAAGTAAGTGTGTTATAACGAACTCTGAAGATAAGACCCACGCCCACGACATAGCCAAACGAAGCTTGCAACGTGTTCGTCATTGCCTTCGGCGCTGGGAAGCTGTTGGCCAAATGGTGTATCCTAGAAGCGAGATGCACCACGTCCTGAGCTCTTAACAGATTATTTTTGTGTGTGAATTCCTAAGTGACCAAACTGCTGAGGTCATCGGCCACTACGCTTACACACTACTAAAACAAACTTATGTTAAGAACAACACACACACCCATGCAGGAGGAAGAACTCGAACCTCCGCGGGAGGGGCAGCGCAATCCGTGACATGGCACCTCAAACTACAAGGCCACTCAGCGCAGTGAACCAGGTTATTGTGAATACTTGTGTGGATCACTTGAAGAGGGCGTTTCTAGTCAGCTCCAGCCGTTCAGTGCAAGTGATACGCGAAGTTAACTCCCAAGACTTCAGAGTGCCCGTCGACTGCAGTGGAGCCGCACTCCCTTCCCAAAGTCGCCTGCCAGTGTTCAAAGCACCAGACTTCGTCCAGGTGGCCTGTGTCACATCTGTAACTACCTGCCCTCCGGGTCTTCTTCGTCTACATCTACATTTACATCTGCATGATTACTCTGCAATTCACACTTAAGTGCCTAGCAGAGGGTTCATCGAACTATTTTCATACTGCTTCTCTACCATTACACCGTCTATTCGCGCATGAGAAAAAGAAACACCTAAATCTTTCCGTTCGAGCTCTGATTTCTCTTATTTTATTACGATGATCATTCCTCCCTTCGTTGATGAGTCTCAACAAAATATTTTCGCATTCGGAAGCGAAAGTTGGTGATTGAAATTTCGTAAATAGATCTCGCCTCAAGGAAAACCGCTTTTGTTTAAGTGACTGCCACCCCAACTCGCGTATCATATCAGTGACACTTTCGCCCCTATTGCGCGACAACACGAAACGAGCTGCCCTTCTTTGCACTTTTTCGATGTCCTCTGTCAATACCACCTGGTAAGGTTCCCGTACCGCACAGCAATATTCCAGCAGAGGACGGACAACTGTAATGTAGGCTGTCTCTTTAGTGGAATTGTCGCATCTGCTAAGTGTACTGCCAATAAAGCTCAGTCTTTGTTTCACCTTCCTCACAATATTATCTGTGTCGTCTTTACAAGTTAAGTTGCTCGTAATTTTAAATCCTAGGTATTTAGTCGAATTGACAGCCATTAGATATGTGCGATTTATTGTATACCCAAAATGTTAGTACCCATGTGGATGACCTCGCACTTTTCTTTGCTTAGTGCCAATTGCCACTTTTCGCACCAAACAAAAATACTCTCTTGATCATTTTGTAATTGGAATTGATAGTCGGATGATTTTACTAGACGGCAAATTACAGCGCCATCTGCAAACAATCTAATGAGGCTGCTCAGATTATCACCTAGATCATTTATGCAAACCAGGAACTGCAGAGGGAGATGATCGACATTTAATTTCTATGTGCCTCGACTGCGCCACAATCTCTGCCGTCGGAGAGAGTGCTTCTAAATGCGATATTGTCAAAGAAAGCCGTGGACCACAGCTCAGTGTCAATTGGCGCAGCTGTGAAACCGGGGGAGATATACATGCTATCAAGAAGACACGACGAATGGCTCGTAATGTAGGTAAAATTCACTTCGGTCACCACGCACGCTTTCCCACGTGTCAGCGAGATTCTACTGCTGCACCAGCAGTTGTAGTTCCTGGGAAATTATTCTTCTGGGGTTTCATACTGCTAAAGCTCTCATTAAGATTAAAATGTTGGTAACGGTCCGCAACCAAAGGCACGATTTCTTCCGAATAAAACCCCGACCATTCTGCTGCTTTCCCGAGCCAGAGGGAGCGTAAACATTGATGATCCGAACACCATCGAAGGTCACCACAAGATCTCTGCCCGAAAGCAGATGAAAAAAATAACGTCTTCAAATGGCTCTGAGCACTATGAGACTCAACTTCTGAAGTCATTAGTCCCCTAGAACTTAGAACTAGTTAAACCTAACTAACCTAAGGACATCACACACATCCATGCCCGAGGCAGGATTCGAACCTGCTACCGTAGCGGTCTCGCGGTTCCAGACTGCAGTGCCTAGAACCGCACGGCCACTTCAGCAGGCAATAACGTCTTCAACCGCGATACCTTTTTCATGTTATTGTTCGTTCATCTTGGCTGGCACAATATGATCAAGTAAGTGGTCTGTAAAATTGCTCATTTCTCATGCAATATCAGTTATGATAATTAGAAGCGATCTTCAAAATAAATTATTACAATAGCATCTTCCCTTTATTTGTGTCTGCTTTTACTAATAGCGGATCAGTACTCTTTTTAGCCACTCGATCACTGTTAATCGAGACATATAACTCAAGACTTATCAGGCATATCAGTCATAATTTTCGTCTTACTCATCAGAAACGAGAACATAAGAAGGTAAGCAACGACGTGCACTCTATCTTACCTCTGGCTAACATTATCTCAAGCCGTGGTTAATGGCCGAATTATTATTTGACATTTTATTATAAATTTGACGAATGTAGCTCCTAACCGCATGGAAGGTGAGATAAAATATGAGATGTCACAGTGGCACCGATGCAACGAGCCCAGTGTAAGATCCCAACAGTGCCACCACACTTACAGTCACCCTAACCTTAGACCACTTTACACCACTCCTAAAGAGGTCTCTTATGACCACGAAGCAGCTTGGGGCGTAGATAAAGTGGGGTACATACGATGGTTAATTATAAAGTTTTAATTATCACTTCGTAAAAATAAAGTTACGTAATTAATTTTGTGTTTGTTTACAGTTACATGTCTGGCGCTCGAGTAAACAGTGCAATTTCCTGTTGACAGTACCGCTGCACTCCAATAGAGGTGACAAAGAGAATGGCCGGAGTTGCCTACTCCAGGGGTGTGCTGCGGAGGTGTGGAACTGGGTTTCAATGTGAACCACGTCATGTGCCTGCAATAAGCACAAAATTAATTACATAAATTTATTTATTCTGGCTAACAAACAAAACAGTGTGGCTAACGCTCGTTCCTCAAGGAAAAACTATAACGTAAACTGTGTATTTGTCTCTCTTTTACTGCGAGTTTATATTTAATATCACAGCAGAAGAAGTTAGGGTCTTCTTAAGTTCAAAGTACTGTGCTGGACTGTGTTTTCTTACTACATGTTTCCGAATTTATTTCTCATAAAAATATTCATTTTAAGTATGCTCCATCTTCAAGATTCTTTCCTTTACCAATTCTCATCATATACACGCCTAGCGCACATGACAGTTAATGTTCTTAGGACTACTAACTCGCTGTAGCTGCGGAAATCATTGCTTTGTCTATACTCGTCTTGTACTGCTCGTATCCATGTTGAGCTATCCGTTCCCATTTCTCTCCAATCTTTCATTAGTTTATCGATTGCCTTGTTTTGGAGATTTTCGTAATTTTGAGAATCTTAATTGATCCCATTATTACTTCTGTCCACTCTTCTCTCTCATTCTTGTTGTAAGCCACTAGCCTTCTTGTTGTGTGCTACTAGCTATCTCATCTACCTTCATATTCTCACTTGTCCACCTCTCTTGTAGTTGTGATCTGTTACCCATGTATATAGTGTTACAAGCACTTAAATTTATATCATAGAGCTTTTTCCCGGCGTAAATATACCTTGAAACTGTAGTGGCATCGTTATCCATCCTCTATCCCTCCTTTTATGTAATACAGCTCTTGTTCTCCTTCTCAAGCAATGCTCTTAAGTAAATGAATTTATGGGTCATGTGCAGTTTGCCAACACATTTTCAATTGTTCGACTGCCTTTCTTCGAAACGTAATACTAATATTTACTACTAATATTCAGACCAGTCAATATTGCACTCCGCGTCAACTCCCTCAACATTTTTTCTACATCGCCTTTGTGTGCAGCTGTCGGTAATATCATGTGTGTAAACCATTCATTGTTTTCATTTAATAGCAATCTCCGAAATTATTTTTGCTTATCAGCAACCGCAATAATATCCCTCAAAACTAGCTTAAAATTATATACGGTTACATAAATTGCCTACCCCCATGAACCATGGATCTTGCCGTTGGTGGGGAGGCTTGCGTGCCTCAGCGATACAGATGACCGTACCATAGGTGCAACCACAACGGAGGGGTATCTGTTGAGAGGCCAGACAAACATGTGGTTCCTGAAGAGGGGCAGCAGCCTTTTCAGTAGTTGCAGGGGCAACAGTATGGATGATTGACTGATCTGGCCTTGTAACACTAACCAAAACAGCCTTGCTGTGCTGGAACTGCGACGACAGGAAGCAAGGGGAAACTACAGCCATAACTTTTCCGAGGGCATGCAGCTTTACTGTATGGTCAGATGTGATGGCGTCCTCTTGGGTAAAATATTGCGGAGGTAAAATAGTCCCCCATTCGGATCTCCTGGCGGGGACTACTCAAGAGGACGTCGTTATCAGGAAAAAGAAAACTGGCGTTCTACGGATCGGAGTGTGGAAAGTCAGATCCCTTAATCGGGCAGGTAGGTTAGAAAAAGGAAATGGATAGGTTAAAGTTAGATATAGTGGGAATCAGTGAAGTCCGGTGGCAGGAGGAACAAGACTTTTAGTCACGTGAATACAGGGGTATAAATACAAAATCAAATAGGGTTAATGCAGGAGTAGGCTTATTAACGAATAAAAAAATAGGAGTGCGGGTAAGCTACTACAAACAGCATAGTGAACGCATTATTGTGGCCAAGATAGACACGAAGCCCATGCCTACTACAGTAGTACAAGTTCATATGCGAACTAGCGCTGCAGATGATGAAGAAATTGATGAAATGTATGATGAGGTAAAAAAAATTATTCAGGTAGTAAAGGAAGACGAAAATGTAATAGTCATGGGTGACTGGAATTCGAGAGTAGGAAGAGGGAGAAAAGGAGACATAGTGGGTGAATATGGATTGGGGGAGAGAAATGAAAGAGGAAGACGTCTGGTTAGAATTTTGCACAGAGCATAACTTAATCATAGCTAACACTTGGTTCAAGAATCATAAAAGAAGATTGTACACATGGAAGAATCCTGGATATACTAGAAGGGATCAGATAGATTATATAATGGTAAGACAGAGATTTAGGACTCAGGTTTTAAATTCTAAGACATTTACAGTGGCAGATGTAGACTGTGACCACAATCTGTTGGTTATAAACTGTAGATTAAAACTGAAGAAACTGCAAAAAGGTGAGAATTTAAGGAGATGGGACCTGGATAAACTGAAAGAACCAGAGGTTGTACAGAGTTTCAGGGAGAGCATAAGGGAACAATTGCCGGAAATGGGGGAAAGAAATACAGTAGAAGAAGAATGGGTAGCTCCAAGGGATGAAGTAGTGAAGGCAGCAGATGATCAAGTACAGAAGCTGCAAGGTTCGCAGGAGAGCTTCTGTATAGTTTGGAAGGTAGGAGACGAGGTACTGGCAGAAGTAAAGCTGTGAGGAACGGGCGTGAGTCGTGCTTCAGTATATGAGATGGTAGAGCACTTGCCCGCAAAAGGCAAAGGTCACGAGTTCGAATCTCGGTCGGGCACACAGTTTTAATCTGCCAGGAAGTTTCATATCAGCGGACACTCCGCTGTAGAGTGAAAATTTCATTCTAGAAACATCCACCAGGCTGTGGCTAAGCCATGTCTCCGCAATATCCTTTCTTTTAGGAGTGCTAGTTCTGCAAGGTTCGCAGGAGAGCTTCTGTAAAGTTTGGAAGGTAGGAGACGAGGTACTGGCAGAAGAAAAGCTGTGAGGACCGGGCCTGAGTCGTGCTTCGGTAGCTCAGATGGTAGAGCACTTGCCCGCGAACGGCAAAGGTCCCAAGTTCGAGTCTCGCTCGGGCACACAGTTTTAATCTGCCAGAAAGTTTCATATCACCGCACACTGCGCTGTAGAGTGAAAACTGCATTCTAGCTTTCGACAATGTTGACTGGAATACTCTCTTTCAAATTCTGGAGGTGACAGGGGTAAAATACAGGGAGCGAAAGGCTATTTACAATTTGTACAGAAACCAGATGGCAGTTATAAGAGTCGAGGATCATGAAAGCGTATCAACGGTTGGGAAGGGAGTCAGACATGGTTGTAGCCTGTCCCTGATGTTATTCAATCTGTATATTGAGCAAGCAGTAAAGGAAATAAAAGAAAAATTTGGAGTAGGTATTAAAATCCATGTATAAGAAATAAAAACAGTGAGGTTCGCCGATGACATTGTAATTGTGTCAGAGAGAGGAATGGACTTGGAAGAGCAGTTGAACGGAATGGACAGTGTCTTGAAAGGAGGATATTAGATGAACATCAACAAAAGCAAAACGAGGATAATGGTATGTAGTAGAATTAAGTCGGGTGATGCTGAGGGAATTAGATTAGGAAATGAGACACTTAAAGTAGTAAAGGAGTTTTACTATTCGGGGAGCAAAATAACTAATGATGGTCGAAGTAGACAAGATATAAAATGTAGACTGGCAATGGCAAGAAAAGCGTTTCTGAAGAAGAGAAACTTGTTAACATTGAGTATAGATTTATGTGTCAGGAAGTCGTTTCTGAAAATATTTATATGGAGTATAGCCATCTATGGAAGTGAAACATAGACGATAAGTAGTTTGGACAAGAAGAGAATAGGAGCTTTCGAAATGTGGTGTTACAGAAGAATGGTGAAGATCAGAATGGTAGATCACATAACTAATGAGGAGGTATTGCAAAGAATTGGGGAGACGAGGAGTTCGTGGCACAACTTGACTAGAAGAAGGGACCGGTTGGTAGGGCACGTTCTGAGGCATAAAGGGACCATAAATTTAGCATTGGAGGGCAGCGTGGAGGGTAAAAATCGTAGAGGGAGACCAAGAGATGAATACACTAAGCAGATTCAGAAGGATGTAGGTTGCAGTATGTACTGGGAGATGAAGAAGCTCGCACAAGATAGAGCAGCATGGAAAGCTGCATCAAACCAGTCTCAGGACTGAAGACAATTATACAATACAATAAAATACAAGGTGCCTGGTTCTCGTTTTACCTTTAATGAATGTGATATTACTACTCTTCGTCTATGTTTCCACATCGATTTGCAGCTACCTTCGTTTCATGCAGTATAGTGCATATAGTTTGTCGTTGAAAGGTGTCATGAATTCTGAAGAAGTCTCCATCATGGTATTTGGATTTTCGTTAGTAGTTTACTTATTAAAACATTAAAGGAATGAGAAATTTCTGTTTTTCTTCCACTTATGTTAACGTTTAAACCCAGTTAAGTTGTTTACAATCGAAGAAAATTCTTTCATGTCATATTACACTTAAGTGTTAAGCCTTCAAAAGGACTTAGTGCTCATCTAATTAATTAATTTTATGTGTATAGACTGCTTACCGCCGGAGGTTGAAAGGACTTCACTTGGTGAATGCATCGAAGATTCTTCATTCAATCATGAAAATAGTGAAGCTGGCGCTATCTGAAAAGTTGCAAAAGAGGGTAAGTTATGCATATCATTCACTGTTTTTTTCTCCTCCTTATCTATCAAATCAAATCTGCTTGTATGTAAACCCATACGCATATACGTTTTACAATTCGGACAATGTACAGCCTCTCGCTATGTTTAGCCTCCTCACTCATATGCCGCACGGCACGGTACAAACTCCACGTAAGCAGCATAAGTAGCTACTCATTATGGCTGCGTAAAAGCGGCTTCGTATAGTCGCCTGTCACGATTTACTTGTGTTAACGTATACCTTCCAAATAGTGTCAGATAAGAGTACCGATTTGGCACACGGTTTGGAACTGTAAAATGTTTTTCTTATCGAACAACATTTCTAATATAAACGTCGCCATAAAAGAACTTTGACATCGTGTTAGAGCCGTTCGGCCCTCTGGACGTCTTCACCTGACCAGCCAGGACACTGTCTTACTTGTATGTGTTGTGAGTGTTAGGTCCACTGTTTCCGATTTGATAGTGAAGTGGAAACGTGAAGGCACGCGTACAGCAGAAAAGCGTACAGGCCGACCTCATCTGTTGACTGACAGAGACCACCAACGGTTGAAGAGGGTCATAATGTGTAACAGCCAGACATCTATTGAGACCATCACAAAGGAATCACAAATTGCATCAGGATCCATTGCAAGTACTAAGTTGGGCGGGAGGTGAGAAAACTTGGATTTCATGGTCGAGTGTCTGCTCATAAGCCACACATCACGCCGTAAACGTCAAATGACGGCTCCCATGGTGTAAGGAGCGCAAACATTGGACGACTGACCACTGGAAAATCGTGGTGTGGAGTGACGAATCACGGTACACAATGTGGCGATCCGATGTCAAGGTATGGCGAATACCCGGTGAACGTCATCTGTCAGCGTGTGTAATGCCAACAGTAAAATTCGGAGGCGGTGATGTAATGGCGTAGTTGCGTTTTTCATGGAGAAGCTTCCACCCCTTGTTGTTTGGCGTGGCACTATCACAGCACAGGCCTACACTGATGTTTTAAGAACCTTCTTGCTTCCCGCTGTTGAAGAGCCATTCGGGGACGGCAATTGCATCTTTCAACACGATCGAGCTCCTGTTCATAAGGCACGGCCAGTGGCGGAGTGGTTACACTACAATAACATCCCTGCAATGGATTGGCCTGCACAAAGTCCTGACCGGAATCCTATAGAACCCCTTTGGGAGGTTTTGGAACGCCGACTTCGTGCCAGACCTTACCTACAGATATGGATACCTGTCCTCAGTGCAGCACTCCGGAAGAATGGTCTGTCATTCCCCAAGAAACCTTCCAGCTCCTGATTGAACGTATGCCTGCGAAAGTGGAAGCTGTCATCAAGGTTACGGGTGGGCCAATATCATGCTGAATTCTAGCATTACCAATGAAGGGGGCCACGAACTTGTAAGTCATTTTTGGCCATGCGTCCGGATACTTTTGATCATATTTGCCAGGTGGGCTGTCACCTCGATAGCTTGTGATAGTGGCCGTTCACCTCTACATGGATGGCTTTCGGTTTTACGGAACCCTTCTCCGTCATATCTTACTACTTTGACACAGACCATTTCTTTGCGGATAATATATTCCATGGTAGTGACTGTCAACAGTGGTTCTTTGGTTCTTGTAATAATGTGTTATTCTGTTCTTGTATCATGACTTGACTCCAATTTGCACCTGAAGATGCAGCCGTGAGTGCTGCGGAACTGGTAGTGCCTAAGAATAAAATGATTTTACGTCTGATTCAGTTTTATTTCTTAATATGATTTGTTGTGGCTGTGATTGCCCGAACTATATATTTTTATGTGTGTAGAGAAGCGAGAGCCGTGGCGGAATGCTGTGACTTTCTAGGATGGTGGTAGATGCAGTAGTGAGAAGGCATACAACACACTTCAAAGAAAGTAAGAGCATTGGGCCTAATATTAGTGTCTCCATTAGCACTCTGATCGCTTCGTAGCACTTTAAATGCCGTAGAACTGATACGTAGCGGTCGTCGGAACCTCCGATGCCGTTGTATGACATGGCAGTTTAGTGCTATGTGTGCCAGTGGTTGCATCAAATCGGAAGTGTGACAGACTGACGCAATCGAGCTAGGGTGTCCACGTGACCACACTAGGAGTAAAGTTTGGTCTAGCAACCCAGGCAGGTCACTGTGTCCATAAATAATACTGTTCACTCGCCGCAACGTAAAGCAGCGCAAGAGCAGTGGCTGTATAAGGATTCTAACCGATAGGGACCAGGGACATGTGTTACACCTGTCAGTTAAATTTGTAAATCGAAGGGGAGCTGCAATCATCTTCAGTTTAGATATAATTTTTCACAACTGTGCGAAGGTCCCGCACAGAGCACACAGTTCTAATCTCCCAGGAAGTTTCATACCAGCGCACACTCCGCTACAGAGTGGTAATTTCATTTTTGGACGGTAGTTCTCAAGACGCTTATGTTATAATTTAATGACCTGATGTTTTTCTCTTTTCAGTTGATGCACTGCGTGTGGCGCACCTTCAGCCCACTGTGTGTGGAGGTTGTATTTCCGGGTGGAAGGTGTTTTGTGATGTTTTCAGGGTGTTGTCCTTGCTTGGGCCCACTCATTCAGTTTATCGTGAATATGGCCAGGATGGTCACTTGAACATTCTCCTTAACCGAGTAGGGCCCTTTATTTTATGTCACTGTAATTATTGCTCTTTACATCCCCATCGCCCTGTTCGCAGAGTGCACGCACACGTTGTACGTTTGAACACTCAGGCACCTTATCGCTCACTGATTGCCGAACTATATCATCCGACCTCACTCACATAACAATTTCAGGATTATTTGGAAGAGTGGATGAAATGAAGCAAACATCATACCCCCAATTTGGCTGCTCAGCGGGATGTGATCATCAATGAGCAGCTGGAGCTGGTTAAGCATACGTGAAGAAACTTGTGGACTCTGTTACCCATCGAATTGCAACCTTGACAGAGACCACCGGCTGTGGCGGACTGTGTTAGTGTGATGTTTAGTGGGATGACTAATTCTTTGTCCGCACTCTTAGCTTATTGCGTTTTCGATAACCCTAGGACTTGAATAAATCTGCGCATTCGTGAGTGCTAATAACAT
This sequence comes from Schistocerca serialis cubense, assembly GCF_023864345.2. Classification (NCBI taxonomy): domain Eukaryota; kingdom Metazoa; phylum Arthropoda; class Insecta; order Orthoptera; family Acrididae; genus Schistocerca; species Schistocerca serialis. Next base: position 602,235,689 of record NC_064642.1, on the reverse strand, counting down.
CCTTTCACATAACAGGATACTTTCAGGTCGAATTATTTGGGCATGTTACGAGTGCAGCGAATAGGAAAATACTGTTTTTCTAACGAACAAGTGGACATGTTAACTGATCTTGACATATAATATCAGGTTCTCCAAATGTTTCGAGGTAAATGTCAGGCACTTTTCTGCTGTGTTCGGACTGTTTCGTGTCATAGCGCCTATCTGTTGCAGGTGTTCGCGCACCTTCCAGGATCGACAACTCTGTTCGACTACGTGCAGCGTGACTGCATACCAGACGAGCTGGGAGGCACTGCTGGACCCGTTGACAACTTTGCCTGTAAGCAGCTACTCTAAAGGTTAACCGAACAAATTCATCAGCGACTGCCTAGAACCTGTATTTAAAGACCATCCCGCTGCTTGTCCGAATTGTTTCAGTTTCACTGAAGTCGTTTCAGGGTGCGAAAGAATTTACGTACAGTTTTCTGATTCCTTATGCAACAAAAGCTTTGCCACCACTGCTTTCATATATTTATATATATATTTCATACCACCGCATATGGTTTGGATTCATATTACATACATCTCAACAATAGGGATCAAAAAGGAAACAGATATCCAGAATTATTTAATTGCTTTCGACGCAATGAAGACGAGATACAATATTTTTCTTATACAAACTGCGGGCATACAAACAGATGAGGACAATTTTACTGATTTTCGCACTCAGGTTTCCACGTAATCGCCAACTATTTAGTATCGTAATCGAAGAAACGTGTTTCACACATATATGCTGATCGAAATACACACATCAAAAGAAGTTTTTCAACACCCCGGTTCCCAGAACTCCTGAAGATAGACGTTGACTGTGTATATTGTTTCACAGACACAGTCCCTTTCAATGTTCACAGACGCCACTGAATACGCCCAAAGATGTAAACAACCTTGCATGAGTAGCACCTATTAGACGGCGGGGGTCTGAAGGCCGATTAGTTCCATTCATTCCACCAGGAAGGACGTACACGGCTTGTCTTATCTGTAGTTCGTCCATACCTAGACGGTCATTACCGCGGTTCGATTGCGTCCCCATGTTACTTTGAGCCAGGATGGGCTCTCAACAAGGAAAGTGTCCAAGCGTCTCGGGGTGAACCAATGCGATGTTGTTCGGACATTGAGGAGATACAGAGAGACAGGAACTGACGATGACGAGCCTCGCTCAGGCAGCCCAAGGGGCTACTACTGCAGCAGGTGACCGCTACCTACGGATTATGTCTCGGAGGAACTTTCACAGCAACGTCACCATGTTGAACAATGCTTTTCGTGCAGCCACAGAACTTCTTGTCACGACTCAAACTGTGTGCAAGAGGCTGCGTGATGCGCTACTTCACTTCCGACGTCCATGGCGAGGTCCATCTTTGCAACCACCTCACCATGCATCGCGGTACAGGTGGGCCCAACAACATGCCGAATGGACAGCTCAGGATTGGCATCACGTTCTCTTCACCGATGAGTGTTGCATATGACAACCGTCGGAGACGAGTTTGGAGGCAACCCGGTCTGGCTGAATGCCTTATACACACTGTCCGGCGGGTGCAGCAGGGTGGAGGTTCCTGCTATTTTGTGGTGGCATTATGAGGGGCCGACGTATGCCGTTGGTGGTCATGGATGGCGCGGTAAGGGCTGTAAGATAAGTGAATGCCATCCTCCGACCGATAGTGCAACCATATCGGCAGCATATTGGCGAGGCATTCGTCTTCATGGACGACAATTTGCTCTCCCATCGTGCACATCTTGTGAATGACTCCCTTCAGGATAACGACATCGCTCGACTTGAGTGACCAGCATGTTGTCCAAACATGAACCCTATCGAACACGCCTGGGATAGATTGAATAGGGCTGTCAGTACGGACGACGTGACCCACCAACCACTCAGAGGGATCTACGCCGCATCGCCGTGAGGAAGGGGACAATGTGGATCAACAGTGCCTTGATGAACTTGTGGACAGCATGCCACGACTAATACAGGCATGCATCAATGCTAGATGACGTGCTACTGGGTATTAGAGGTACCGGTGTGTACAGCAATCTGGACCACCACCTCTGAATGTCTCGCTGTATGATGGTTTAACAAGCAATGTGTGGTTTCCGTGAAGAATAAAAAGGGCGGAAATGATGTTTATGTTGATCTCTATTCCAATTTTCTGTACGAGATGATGAAAAGCATATTTTGAAGTGTATATTATAGCACTTTTGCAAACTCATTATGGAAACGTGGAACCATGCCTGAGGAAAAGAATGTAGGCGCCTTGGACAGTTTTTACGTAAACGGATTTGTCTTTAAATCGGGAATCTGTTTGGAGATTAATGGACTACATCTGCAGATGCACAGGGGCTCTTTCGACTGAAATGGCAAACGGTCTCGAAAATAGAGGTGAGGTTGGCAGTGTCCTCAAAACGTTTAGGAAACTGCACTGGTAATTACAACAAGGCCATAATAAATTCTTCAATCCTCAAGTTAGTAAACTTGGGGAAGTGGACCTCGTTACTCTCAATTTGTCCTTTGAGCACCGAGATTTTCTTTTTAAATACATCCTCTTCAAATGAGGCTAAAAATCGTAGCTATGTATTTTTTTTAAAAAGACATTATGACTCAGCTTCACATGGTGAATTAATAATCACAACCTACACAAAGATATGAAAGTTAAATACTGACACTGTCAAGGTTATTTGATCACTGAATTAAAAGCCGAATATTTTGTTAAACTAATATTACCGGCGCTGCACCTCTTAGATATAATTGTTTAACTGCCATTAAATCTTATTTATGATAACTGCAACCGCCCTGGCTCTATTAGGGATCAGTCAATCCAGAATGAATACAATTTAAGGACAAACAGTTGGGATGTCCATATTTCCTTCCCTTTGTTTCAAAACCGTGGGCGTGCATGAAGTGCTTCTCCAATGCCGTCATATCACTGGCTGCTCAGGCAAAAAATAATTTTAAAAAAATTATCAATAAAAAGAATTTGTCCCACTCACAACTCTTTAATAGTCATTATTCTAGTTTTAATTTGAAAGTAGTATTTTTTAATTTGAAATGAATATTTTAATGTATAGTAAAAACTCTTACGTAGATAGACCATTAGAATGGTGTTAGATCTGTAGGAACTCCTCCAAAGCGGTGTAACACATATCCGTTGCACTTGAGTTCACCATTTACTCGAAGACTGCAAAATGCTAAATGAATTAGCTATTCAAATACAATTACTGTGACTCAGTGTTAGAGAGCCTTTTCTTGTAAAATTGTATTCTTCAGTATTTGTCGTTCTTCCGACGTCACAGATAAGGTCTAGAAGATGAAATACTGATCCACTTTACTAGCAACAAGGACTTAGTAACTGTATGAGAACTTACAAGAACTGCTCCTAACAGGTGTAAAGGTAATCTTCATGGTAATTCTCGTGAACATACAGCCCTTATGCCACTTTTAAACACTACGATTTTTGATATTCAGTATGTTCTTGATTGTTAGGGAAGATGCTTCTAACAAATAGATTACGATGTTAGTTATACTTACAAAATTCACATTGTTCATTTCGAACTAAGATCCAGAGCAAAAACTGCTTTGCGCAATTTATCCAGCATTAGTCACAGTTACGGAAGAAATTGCTTGTTTCCTCGAGCAGATACGAACAGTACTGCGTAACGACTTTGATAATAACAATGTCTCAAATTATTCCTTACGTACATACAGGAAAACTACTGGAAACCAGAGCGCTTGCGTAAGTTTGAATGCTAAACTGTTCCCTGTGTTTCAGACGTTGTTACGAAGACGACCAACCGTGAGTGGCTTCTGGAAAGAGACAAGTACATGTCAGACGAGAGCAAACGCCCCGCCGAAAACCACAATGGCGACATCTACGGCATCGCAGGATCGTTTAAAAAACTGTCCGTGGACTGAAACACAACTCTTCTTTTCAAGATATAGAGAAACGACATTTTTATACACCTGTACATATTGTACAGCCAACAATCTGAAATAAACCGTTATCTACTAAATCTCTTAATACTAGTTTCATTTTATTATTTTTTAGTTGACTCTATTATTAACATATTGTTTGTGTCAATACAACGGCTTATCACTAAGTTAATGATCTTCTTCGAAACTACAACGAACTTTTCTACAGGTGTTCAGCACAACTGCCTTTCTGGAGTTGCCAACAGTTCGAAGGATACAGTTTTAGTTTCTGTAGACCTTCACGTTGTGTTTTGGCGTAGTGCTAAAGTCCGATATTACCTCCGGGACGGTGTGTATAGACTTGTGCATACATATGGCTGTATCATTCTTACTTTTTCATGTACAACGGTACATTAAAACAGTGTGAAATTGTCTGATTTACCAAATGCGAGGCAACAGTATTTTCACTTTTATTTTCAGATTGTCAAGAATTTCGCGCTTCTCTCTTTTCCAGTATCACAGTTCTGAATGAACTACTGTAGGGGTGGACAAAACTTTGGAAACACCGAACACACACCGCCTTACCGCGGCTAGTACGATGTGGGAAACCCATTGGCCTTCAAAGCAGCTTCCAGTCGTCTTTGAAAGGATAGAATCAGCTCCGCTATGGTTTTCAAGACAATCCTGTACCAATCTTCCTGGAAAGTATTGACAAATTCGGGTAACTATGATGGAGGTGGAGGTCGACCACGCAGATTTCTCCTCACAGCCGAACATAAACGCATAATAATGTTGAGAACTGGTGGCTGTGGCAGCACGGAATGAAGCAATAACTCATCCTTATGCTCACTAAACCAGTCCTGGACGACATGAGCTGAGTGCACAGGTGTACTGTCGTCTTGGAATGCAGCTTCGCCATTTATGAGCAAACATTGTGCCATGGGATTGGAGTAATCACCAAAACTGGTCAAATAATGCATGAGAATTGTGTACCCTCGCTGAGTAACCATGTGGCTCATGGAATACCATTATATGGCCAGTCGCATCATCACCGAACCTGTGCTATGTTTCATTCTTAGGACGTAAACTTGGTCAGAATTTGGAAACATGTGAAATAATAATCATCCCAACAAATGACTTTTTTCCATTGCACCATATTCGAAGTTCTATGTTGCACTTCCAAACACACAGACATGGAACTGGCCTTAAGCACACACACACACACACACACACACACACACACACACACACACACATAAACAAACTTACAAGGGGACATGGTAAAGACATTCATGATGCCTTGTAGTTGTTGACAGCTGCTAATCGATCCCTGCTCTTTGGAAGGCGATGTTAACACTACTTCAGTCGATATAACGATATTCATTTGATCATCAAAATAAAATTAAATCCTCTTAACGTGTATATTAGACATGCGGCATATCGTAATATAGTGGACGAATCATATAAAACATGCACACAGTATGCGGACTGCCGTTACGACGCCATGTGGCCGTTCAGTATCATATTAGTTAATAATCAAAAATTAACAGCACTGTAACGCTTGTGAAAATCTGTGCACGTAAAGTGTACAATTGCACGTTGGTGGTTTACAAGGTAACACTCGTGGATCTTAAGCTATGAAAAAATAAAAACACTTCAACTCTGAAGCTGTAAAAAAACACGCTTGCTTTCATGGACTCTGCTCCCACTCCTTCAGATAAATCACACTCAGATGAAGCCAGAACTCCACCGGGCAAGAGAAATTTAATATGAGTCTGAAATCAAGAGAATGATCATAGACATTAATACTTACGATCCCTCTGTATAGGGATGTACATTAAATTTGAGTATTTTGAGAAGTACTCTTGCCGAATCACAACAAAAATTCTGAATGTTTATTGAGAAAGGTCTGCAAGCATCGTGAAACTAAATGATCGGGACAATGAACTATATGAAGCCCGACGTAGCAGACACTCTGGTATTAAAATGCAACTGTTGATACGGCAACAGTTTTCAGAGACAATACAGCACATGTAGGCCAACTGCAAAGGAACGTCATGAGCATTGTTATTGTTGTTGCTGTGGTCTTCAGTCCTGAGACTGGTTTGATGCAGCTCTCCATGCTACTCTATCCTGTGCAAGCCTCTTCATCTCCCAGTACCTACAGCAGCCTACATCCCTCTCAATCTGCTTAGTGTATTCATCTCTTGGTCTCCCCCTGCGATTTTTACCCTCCACGCTTTGCTCCAATACTAAATTCGTGATCCCTTGATGCATCAGAACATGTCCTACCAACCGATCCCTTCTTCTAGTCAAGTTGTGCTACAAACTCCTCTTCTCCCCGATTCTATTCAAAACCTCCTCATTAGTTATGTGATCTACCCATCTAATCTTAAGCATTCTTCTGTAGCACCTTATTTCGAAAGCTTCTACTCTGTTCTTGTCTGAACTATTTATCGTCCATGTTTCACTTTCATACATGGCTACACTCCATACAAATACTTTCAGAGACGACTTCCTGGCACTTAAATCAATACTCGATTTTAACAGACTTCTCTTCTTCAGAAGCGCTTTCCTTGCCATTGCCAGTCTACATTTTATATGTCTACTTCGACCATCATTAGTTATTTTGCTCCCCGAATAGTAAAACTCCTTTACTACTTTAAGTGTCTCATTTCCTAATCTAATTCCCTCAGCATCACCCTACTTAATTCGACTACATTCCATTATCCACGTTTTGCTTTTGTTTATGTTCATCTTATATCCTCCTTTGAAGACACTGTCCATTCCGTTCAACTGCTCTTCCAAGTCCTTTGCTGTCTCTGACAGAATTACAATGTCATCGGCGAACCTCAAAGTTTTTATTTCTTATCCATGGATTTTAATACCTACTCCGAACTTTTCTTTTGTTTCCTTTACTGCTTGCTCAATATACAGATCGAATAGCATCGGGGATAGGCTACAAACCTGTCTCATTCCCTTCCCAACCACTTCTTCCCTTTCATGTCCTTCGACTGTTATAACTGCCATCTGCTTTCTGTACAGATTGTTAATAGCCTTTCGCTCCCTGTATTTTACCCCTGCCACCTTCACAATTTGAAAGAGGGTATTCCAGTCAACATTGTCAAAAGCTTTCTCTAAGTCTACAAATGCTAAAAACGTAGGTTTGCCTTTCCTTAATCTTTCTTCTAAGATAAGTCGTAAGGTCAGTATTGCCTCACGTGTTCCAACATTTCTACGGAATCCAAACTGATCATCCCCGAGGTCGTCTTCTACCAGTTTTTTCATTCGTCTGTAAAGAATTCGCGTTAGTATTTTGTAGCTGTGACTTATTAAACTGATAGTTCGGTAATTTTCACATCTCTCAACACCTGCTTTCTTTGGGATTGGAATTATTATATTATTCTTGAAGTCTGAGGGTATTTCGCCTGTTTCATACATCTTGCTCACCAGATAGTAGAGTTTTGTCAGGACTGGCTCTCCCAAGGGTGTCAGTAGTTCTAATGGAATGTTGCCTACTCCCGGGGCCTTGTTTCGACTTTTGGTCTTTCAGTGCTCTGTCAGACTCTTGACGCAGTATCATATCTCCCATTTTATCTTCGTCTACCTACTCTTCTGTAGGGTAGAAAAACATGGACTGTGGAAAAACTGGAACAGAAAGGTACTGAAGCATTTGAGATGTGGTGCAAAGATAGTGCACAAGGAACGTCAACTAAAACAAGACTGGCGATAAACAGCCTTATTACAGACATGTACTTCGAAGCGTGCTGGAGACTGAGCAGTGACGTATATATTGGGTCCAAACAACATTAACGGATCATATTTCAGTAAACCTTATAGTGGTTAAAGAAGGTGACTATCGCTGCAGCACAATATTGTAATATTTAATTAGGAGACACCCACATGACCAGAATAATTTCTTGAGAGAACTTAGTACTTCAGAAATATTTCTTTTTATCTGTATCCTTATTGCGCATATTCTGCAGGAAATTAAGAAGCAATTGCACAGGTATTCCGCAAACGCAATGCTCTCACCTTGAACATGTATGTCTGTTGTGAAAACGGCGCACCATTAGTATGCAGATAATCTGCGTGAAAGTAGTCTGTGTGAAATAGTCTGCTTGGAATCTCGACAGTTGACCTCCTGTTGAGAGAAATACGTTTTCGCATTTGCAGTAGGTGTCTCCATTACATTGAATGATAACATTGGTTCATGTAGGTAGTGCTTCATTTTAGCTACAAGTATCAAAAAGGTATCTCACTGTCGCTTGAGAAGTAGACGGCGTTGCATGTTTTAGTGCCTGTTCATTTTCATGAGTAATTCCTTAACGGCAGTGATGGCGGCGACGAAGATTATCAGAACGGTGGAAAGGGGGGGGGGGTGAGGGGGGAGGGGGGAAGAGGCAGGCCTTTGTATGAAAGCACAAGACGGTAGCGTCTGATCCCTGTGTGGGAGGCTACAAAAGGCGCCTGTCCCACATGTTAGTGGCGGCCTCTCACTTATAATTCAAAGCTAAATGCTTCAATTTTTTATCACAGAAAGGTTCGACTACCTTTCCCTAAACCAAACTTTAACCTAAGGCATGGTGGCAAATTTCAAAAGGAAAGCCACTCCAGGAAGTAACCAATCTTCCATCACAATTCAGGGCGGCGCAACTGGGCCTTTGGATTCTGGAGAGCCTAGAACATCATGCAAGGAATAGTCGGAGTTTCCCATAACTTCTTCAAAGATAAGACCCACGGAAAAACATCAACACATTTATGAAAGTGGGAAAACTGAAACACATAACTGACACACTCAATCAACGCAACACACTTATACTAGCACTTCAAGAAACAATGTATCTGGATGAAAATGCATTTGAGTCAGGTGGATACAGGAAAACCAGCTATTAAAAACTCCCATAATGGGACTATATTAGGAACAGAATTTATGGCCAAGCAGCAACTTACGTAATCAATAACTAATTTTAGCTCCCCATCATAACGAATTTCATTCCTGACGTTCAAAGAATATTCAAATGTATGTGAAATCTCATGGGACTTAACTGCTAAGGTCATCAGTCCCTAAGCTTACGCACTGCTTAATCTAAATTATCCTAAGGACAAACACACACACCCATGCCCGAGGGAGGACTCGAACCTCAGCTGGGACCAGCCACACAGTCCATGAGTGCAGCGCCTTACACGGCTCTGCTAATCCCGCGCCTTGACGTTCAAGTCAGGCAACAAATGACATGCAATTATAAATTTAGTGTTAGGAGAGGAGCCAACACCGTGTTACGAGTGGAGGCCGAAATGCACACGTTTTAGCACAAGCAGGCTAGCGTGAGGAGGGAAGAATTATACTGACGTGAGGTCTGGAAGATGACAAGGAATGAGAATTCAGAAAGCAGACGTAATTAGTATGATACTTAACTTTAACCGATTTATGATGAACGTCGCTCTTGACGGTACATGAGTCACAATATTATCTGCTCAGAATACATTCTTGAAGATAGTACTTATAGTAAGTACTTGCTAGGTCGTAGCGAATGACGTAACTGAAGGCTATGCTAAACTATCGTCTCTGCAAATGAGAGCGTATGTAGACAATGAACCATTGTTAGGAAAGTCGGCTGTTGGGCGAGTGCTAGGGAAACTCTCTAGACTAGACCTGCTGTGTGGCGGCGCTCGGTCTGCAATCACTGATAGTGGCGACACGCGGGTCCGACGTATACTAAACGATTTAAAGGCTACCACCTAGCAAGTGTGGTGTCTGGCGGTGACACCACAATAAATGCACATGCACCTATCAACCAACATAAAAGTTTTTGAAAAAGTGGAAGATTTTTGGGAATTGCTAGAATACGGAACATCCAACTTACCAAGAGAACGTATCAAAATTTTAGTGGGCGACTTTAATGCACAAAATGGCAAAGAAATAAAATTTATATCAGTAGTTGGAGGTTATCCAGCACATGAAAGAACCAACAAAAATGGGGAAGACTCATAGACTTTTGTAAACTATTTAACCTAAACTAATGTCGACATTTTTCATGAAACTTGCAAGAAGGAAAAAAAAAAACGTGGGTACCACCTAATTCATATCAAGGTGAATATCACTTAGACCATGCGGCAATAACGAGTCGTAACTATCAGGAAATCTTTAATGTCAGAGTGAGGAAGACTCTAAACATAGACTCAGAACATTATCTGACTGAAATATAGACCATGTTTCAACTGAACAAACCTAAACTAAAACCACTAAATTTATCACGCAAAATCAGGACAAATTCTGTGATATATTAAACACAAGAAAAATGGATGATTGGGAAGAAATTAAAGAAACAGTGCTTGAGTCAGTTAAAGCAATGGGACAGCCATGGAAAATGCCAAGATACATATGGTGGAACGAGCTGTGTGATGAAGCAATTGACAATCGACTAAAGTCATGGACAAAATGGAACAGTAGTAAGAAACAGTAATACTGGGAAGAGTTTAAAGAAGAAGGGAAAAAGACAGCAAAAATCGTCTGATGAGTGAAAAGAAAATATGACAATGACAGATTAGAAGAAATGGACTCAGACATTAAAAGGAACAACACTAGATACTTCTATAAGACTTTTAAAGACCTTTTAACAGGATTACAGCCACTGAGTTTACATTTTAAAGATAAAAAAGCAAAAATTGTTTTAAGCAATAAAGAGAACTGCCAAATTTTAGCTGAATACTTTGAAAATCTATTACATTTTGAAGAGACTGATGACAGATTACAATTTCAAAAACCACAACATAAAAATCCACTATAGGAACCACCTACAGTAGAAGAAACAGAAAAGATTATCAAAGTATGGAAGAAAAGCAAAGCACAAGGAGAGGATGGGATACTAGCAGAAATGTGGAACCTCGGGGGCTTATCCACATGCCAGAAAATTCGCAAAGTAATTAATGACATTTGGACAACAGGAATCATACCCAGTGACTGGAAACAAACATTGATTCATCCTCTCCATAAAAATGGAGATAAAACCGACCACAACAACTACAGAGGTACATTCTTGTTACCAGTAACATACAAAATACTATCAAGCACTTTCAAATAGAATAGAGGAACAAGCAGGATATAATGTGGGAGATTATTAAGCACTATTTAGAAAAGGTAGATCATGTGCTGAACAGATTCTTAAATTCAAAATACAAAATAAAAGTACAGTTGTTACTTTCGTAGATTTCTAGAAGGCCTACCACTCAATTAACAGACTAACACTACTTTAGATACTTTATGAATCAGGGATAGACGTAAGCACCAGGAGCATTACCGAGCAAACGCTAACAGATACTGCATTAAGGATTAAGTTTCAAGTCGAAATTTCTGAACCATTCAAAGTCAAAACAGTAGTTCGACTAGGAGATGGACTGTCCCCAATTCTGTTTAACTTGGTTTTAAATAAAGTAGTAAAACATGGGAAAGCACATTAAAACAGTGCCACAAAGACTATAAGCATGGGCCACGGAAAGAACAAATCTGAAGTGAAATGTTTAGCCATAGCGGATGATTTGCTATTGATAACTGAAAACCGAACAGACGCAAAAGTTATGCTTGATCTGTTACATGTGTTTGCTGAAAAGACTGGACTAAAAATATCCTATGAAAAATCGAGTATATGGGAACACTAACATAATATAGAAAAGTTTATGAAAACAAAGTATGGAAAAATTAAAGGAGTTTATAAATTCAAATACCTTGGGGATTTGATCCAAGAAAATAGACTGGTTAACACAACAAATAAAGAAAGAATAAAAGAGTTAGAATTTGCTTATAAATTAACACAAAACTACTACAATAAGAAATCAATATTCATACAAGCGAAGATTAGACGTTATGATTCAGTTATTAGGGCACAAGCAACATGTGGCTCAGAGTGCCTAACATTGTATAAGAAAGCCGAATTAAGAGAACTAGGAAAAAGAGAGAGAGAGAGGGAAATACTAAGAAAAATTCTAGGTATTGAGAAAAACGGGAAAAATAGGTGGATTAAAGGAGAAATGAAAATTTATACAAAAATACCGAAAACATCAGAGATACAATGAGGAAGAGACAATTGAAATTTTATGGACATTTAAAAAGAATGGAAGAAACACGGATTACAAAGAAAATTTTTAATTACGTTGGTAAACTGAAGAAAACTGTGGGATGGGTAGAAACAGTAAAGAAAGGTGCCTTCAAAATAGGTGCTACAAAAGAAATAATACGTGACAGGGATAGCTTCAGGCTACTGATGCTGTTGTTGTTGTGGTCTTCAGTCCTGAGACCGATTTGATGCAACTCTCCATGCTACTCTATCCTGTGCAAGCTTCTTCATCTCCCAGTGCCTACTGGAACCTACATCCTTCTGAATCTGCTTAGTGTACTCATCTCTTGGTCTCCCCCAACGATTTTTACCCTCCACGCTACCCTCCAATACTAAATTGGTGATCCCTTGATGCGTCAGAACATGTCCTACCAACCGATCCCTTCTTCTGGTCAAGTAGTGCCACAAACTTCTCTTCTTCCCAATCCTATTCAATAATTCCTCATCAGTCATGTGATCTACCCATCTAATCTTCACCATTCTTCTGTAGCACCACATTTCGAAAGCTTATGTTCTCTTCTTGTCCAAACTTTTTACCGTCAATGTTTCACTTCCATACATGGCTACACTCCATACAAATACTTTCAGAAATGACTTCCTGACACTTAAATCTATACTCGATGTTAACAAATTTCTCTTCTTCAGAAACGATTTCCTTGCCATTGCCAGTGTACATTTTATATCCTCTCTACTTCGACCATCAGCAGTTATTTTGCTCCCCAAGTAGCAAAATTCCCTTACTACTTTAAGTGTCTCGTTTCCTAATCTAATACCCTCAACATCATCCGATTTAATTCGACTACATTCCATTATCCTCGTTTGTGATTCATTCCGTTCAACTGCTCTTCCAAGTCTTTTGCTGTCTCTGACAGAATTACAATGTCATCGGCGAACCTCGAAGTTTTTATTTCTTCTCCATGGATTTTAATACCTACTCTGAATTTTGTTTCCTTTACTTCTTGCTCAATATACAGATTGAATAACATCGGGGAGAGGCTACAACCCTGCCTTACCCCCTTCCCAACCTCTGCTTCCCTTTCATGTCCCTCGACTCTTATAACTGCCATTTGGTTTCTGTACAAATTGTAAATAGCCTTTCGCTCCCTGTATTTTACCCCTGCCACCTTTAGAATTAGAAAGAGAGTATTCCAGTCAACATTGTCAAAAGCTTTCTCTAAGTCTACAAATGCTAGAAACGTAGGTTTGCCTTTCCTTAATATTTCTTCTAAGATAAGTGGTAAGGACAATATTGCCTCACGTGTTGCAGTATTTCTCCGGAATCCAAACTGATCTTCCCCCAGGTCGGCTTCTATCAGTTTTTCATTCGTCTGGAAATAATTCGTGTTAGTATTTTGCAGCTGTGGCTTATTAAACTGATTTCGGTAATTTTCACATCTGTCAACACCTGCTTTCTTTGGGATTGGAATTACTATATTCTTCTTGAAGTCCGGGGGTATTTCGCCTGTTTCATACATCTTGCTCACCAGATGGTAGAGTTTTGTCAGGACTGGCTCTCCCAAGGCCGTCAGTAGTTCAAATGGAATGTTGTCTACTCGGGGGGGGGGGGGGGGGGCTGTTTCGGCTCTGGTCTTTCAGTGCTCTGTCAAACTCTTCACGCAGTATCGTATCTCCCATTTCATCTTTATCTACATCCTCTTCCATTTCCATAATATTGTCCTCAAGTACATCGCCCTTGTATAGACCCCCTATATACTCCCTCCACCCTTCTGCTTTCCCTTCTTTGCTTAGAACTGGGTTTCCATCTGAGCTCTTGATGTTCATACAAGTGATTGTCTTATCTCGAAAGGTCTCTTTAATTTTCCTGTAAGCAGTATCTATCTTACCCCTAGTGAGATAAGCCTCTACATCCTTACATTTGTCCTCTAGCCATCCCTGCTTAGCCATTTTGCACTTCCTGTCGATCTCATTTTTTGGGACGTTTGTATTCCATTTACTGCATTTTTATATTTTCTCCTTTCATCAATTAAATTTAATATTTCTTCTGTTACCCAAGGATTTCTACTAGCCCTCATCTATTTACCTACTTGATCCTCTGCTGCCTTCACTACTTCATCCCTCAAAGCTACCCATTCTTCTTCTACTGTACTTGTTTCCCCCATTCCTGTCAATTGTCCCCTTATGCTCTCCCTGAAACTCTGTACAACCTCCGGTTTAGTCAGTTTATCCAAGTCCCATCTCCTTAAATTCCCACCTTTTTGCAGTTTCTTCAGTTTTAATCTACAGGTCATAACCAATAGATTGTGTCAGAGTCCACATCTGCCCCTGGAAATGTCTTACAGGCTAGTGATAGAAATCGCAAACTATGAAGAGGTTGAGCCTCTCCCCAAGGGAGTGTGGGCACGTGAGCAGAGACGGTGAAGTTGGAAGGAAAATGAAGTGTTGGGAAGAAAGGAAGAAAAAGAAACACCATAAGCCTTAAGTTGTATTCGGTTCATAGCTGGCCAAACTCACAAATAATTAAAAAAAAGAGTAATTCCTTGGTTCAAGTGACATTTTGTCGTCAGTTGTGGCATCTCGTTCAAACAACGTCAGCTTAACTAAAGTTGAATCCGCATTATTTATGACACTGGAATATCAAACAATTAAATGTTTTGGGTAATGGTGTGTTCACAAAATGCTCTTGAGGTTAAAATATAAATATGGAACGAAGAGAACTTCCTCGCACTGCTTCTAGAATTACTGTTAGTTGCACGAACCAACTATGCTGACAGTTAAAGCACGAATACCTACGGGAAAAAAAATTGGCACGAAAAGATTTGCAACAGTTTACAATGATTTATTGATAGAAGTTTTGTAATACTTAACTGCAATCTTAGGACTGTGAAGTTTACTGTATTGGTTTGACATTAAGCTCTGCTATAGTGAACGACGAATCACATCACTTGTGTTATCCTTAGTTTCGCCCTCTTTGGTGGCGGCTGTAGAATGAGTCCTGAGAGGCTTGCTGAGACCTATTCTGACACTTTTTCACGACGGTCTAGATAGACTAACAGGTAAATGAAACCATGTGTCTGCTTACAATGATGAGCCAAAACATTATGATCACTTGATTAATAGATTGTTTCCGTCCTTGGAATGAAATAGGTCACTGTTGTGTATCAGGGATCTGACAGTTTGTTGGTATATTTGTGAAGGAATGTGGCATTAGATACCTACGCACAGGTCATGTAATTCGCGTAAGTAGAAGGCCGTTGAAATGCGTACTCAGTGGTGGCACCAGTTAGAGACCCAGATGAGTTCCTTGGGATTTACATAAGGCGAATTTCGTCCGCAAGACATCAGCTCCTGAAACCGTTGTAGCACGGTTCTGGCTCCCAGCACGGACAATTATACTGCTGAAGGATGACATCGCCGTTGGCGAAGACATTATGTATGAAGGGAGGCAGGTGTTTCACAGCTGTCAGAGTGTTTTCGACTACTATTGCAGGTCACATGGCAGTGCAGCAGAATGTCCCTCACGTTTCTAGCCGCTGTTCACTTCGATGGCAGCGTTTGTGGAGACGACCACAGATCTAGTGTAGCAAAAATGTGATTCACCCGAAGAGCCGACAGCTTTTCACTGGTCAACGGTCGAATCCAGATGGTTCCGTGCCCAGTGCAATCGTAACTGATGAGTCGTCGGGTCAACAAGTGAACACGTAGGAGTGGTCTGCTGCAGAGCTCCATTTTCAACCATGTATATCTCAGAAACATTTGTGCGCTCACCAGCATTGAACTCTTTCCGTAGAGCTGCCATAGAAACCACCTGTAGTTCTTTACAGAGCAGACAAGCCTCCGAACCTCGTGTTCTACGAAGAGTAGTGAACGTCCAACCATTTCGCACCTAGTGGTATTTTCATTGTCCTTCTACCAGTCTCTGTAGATGCTCACGACAGTACTACTTGTACATTCGACCTGTTTCGCCATTTTGGAGACACTACTTCACAGCATCTGCGTAAATAGTGATCTGCCCATTATCAAAGTCGCTTATCTCAAATGTTTTCCGCACTTGCAGCCCGTATCTTCGCAAGAGTGACCCATCACTGTCTGTTCCACTTACATACTTTTGCTAGTGCCTCCCTTGATTGCAACGCCACTAGGCGGCGTCCACCGTTGCCATGGGCAGTGATCATAATATTTTGGCTTATTAATCTACACTCCTTCAAATGGAAAAAAGAACACATTGACACCGGTGTGTCAGACCCACCATACTTGCTCCGGACACTGCGAGAGGGCTGTACAAGCAATGATCACACGCACGGCACAGCGGACACACCAGAAACCGCGGTGTTGGCCGTCGAATGGCGCTAGCTGCGCAACATTTGTGCACCGCCGCCGTCAGTGTCAGCCAGTTTGCCGTGGCATACGGAGCTCCATCGCAGTCTTTAACACTGGTAGCATGCCGCGACAGCGTGGAAGTGAACCGTATGTGCAGTTGACGGACTTTGAGTGAGGGCGTATAGTGGGCATGCGGGAGGCCGGGTGGACGTACCGCCGAATTGCTCAACACGTGGGGCGTGAGGTCTCCACAGTACATCGATGTTGTCGCCAGTGGTCGGCGGAAGGTGCACGTGCCCGTCGACCTGGGACCGGACCGCAGCGACGCACGGATGCACGCCAAGACCGTAGGATCCTACGCAGTGCCGTAGGGGACCGCACCGCCACTTCCCAGCAAATTAGGGACACTGTTGCTCCTGGGGTATCGGCGAGGACCATTCGCAACCGTCTCCATGAAGTTGGGCTACGGTCCCGCACACCGTTAGGCCGTCTTCCGCTCACGCCCCAACATCGTGCAGCCCGCCTCCAGTGGTGTCGCGACAGGCGCGAATGGAGGGACGAATGGAGACGTGTCGTCTTCAGCGATGAGAGTCGCTTCTGCCTTGGTGCCAATGATGGTCGTATGCGTGTTTGGCTCCGTGCAGGTGAGCGCCACAATCAGGACTGCATACGACCGAAGCACACAGGGCCAACACCCGGCATCATGGTGTGGGGAGCGATCTCCTACACTGGCCGTACACCACTGGTGATCGTCGAGAGGACACTGAATAGTGCACGGTACATCCAAACCGTCATCGAACCCATCGTTCTACCATTCCTAGACCGGCAAGGGAACTTGCTGTTCCAACAGGACAATGCACGTCCGCATGTATCCCGTGCCACCCAACGTGCTCTAGAAGGTGTAAGTCAACTACCCTGGCCAGCAAGATCTCCGGATCTGTCCACCATTGAGCATGTTTGGGACTGGATGAAGCGTCGTCTGACGCGGTCTGCACGTCCAGCACGAACGCTGGTCCAACTGAGGCGCCAGGTGGAAATGGCATGGCAAGCCGTTCCACAGGACTACATCCAGCATCTCTACGATCGTCTCCATGGGAGAATAGCAGCCTGCATTGCTGCGAAAGGTGGATATACACTGTACTAGTGCCGACATTGTGCATGCTCTGTTGTCTGTGTCTATGTGCCTGTGGTTCTGTCAGTGTGATCATGTGATGTATCTGACCCCAGGAATGTGTCAATAAAGTTTCCCCTTCCAGGGACAATGAATTCACAGTGTTCTCATTTCAATTTCCAGGAGTTTATATTCACGTTTAACATATTTATGTCCACATGAGAACCATTTGTGTGAGTAAGACGGATATGTAACGCAATCAGTGTCATGTCTGCCCTCCCTAGAGTCCAAGCACGCAGCGCCTGAGTAGTCTGCTATCGGGTACTCTGTGCTCGTCTATGTAGGCTGCATCCCGTATCCTCTGGAGGACGCATCAGGTAATGTTGCCTTACAGCGTCCAGAATAGAGTTCTGAAATGAAAAGGAGAAAAGTCACTGGTTCTTATACTGGCTTGAAACAGTGCCGTTCCTCAGGAGGTTGAATATTGAGTACTAACTTTCTTTTCTGCCCTAACCACACTTATTGACTGTAGTGCTCAAGTTACGTAAAAAATGAAGTACAAGCATCTTGGACCGGCACGCTCAGACAGCAGCAGCTCGACATTCTGTTTATATTAAGGTCTCGGGGATCACTTTTTAGCATCAACGACAAATTTGCCGGCTGCTCCGAGCTCACACAAAGTTCAGTTTGTTTTGGAATGTGATTTGCACCAGCTCTACCCTGTACCCAATAGATCTCTTAATCTGAAATTAACATCTGCATCCAACTTCTGCATAATCTGACTCTGTGTCTTTTTCAATAACTCTGTAACTCTCTTGCCTCCCTGTAGTACCTCGTAAAGTACTGCCCATCCTCTGCAGGTAAGTGCCTTTCGCGTATTGTTCTCATCGCTTGTTCTTTCAAGAAACTTTCCATTTATTTTATCATTGCATTCCTTCTGTAAAACACGCCTAATCTTAAATTTTCTTCTGTTTGGGATTTCCAATTACATATCATTCTTAGGTCTAGCCACACATTCACAGAAACTACTTTTTCAAACCATGGCCTATGTTTGATAATCTCTGTTGATTAACAATATTGATTTCACCTCTTCTAGTCTGTTTCTCTTATACTCCTTGCTTTATCCGCCAAGTGTAATTGTGCTGCAGGTATGGTTGAAGTCCTTCACTTCCTCTGTTATGGTGTCTACAGTTTTTAGGTTAATTATGTCACTAAATTTTTGGATCAACTCAGTAGTTTCCTCATTGGACATAAGTATATATTGGTTGTCAATCCTTGCATCGTGTTTGTTAGAGATTTCATACTACTGATGCGTTCTTGTGATATTTCATCTCCATATAAGGCGAAGCAAGATAATGGATCAAAGAAGGATAACGAAGTTTTCCATGGCGACATTCCCGAATGTTTGATTCTCAGTTTACTTATAACGTGTCAGTTATGTTTGTAAATTGAAGCCTTCTATGCCATCCACTTTTGTCATCATCATCAGTAAACTGTCGTACTAATAGGTTTTGTGGTACTCCCATATATCTGATTGGCCGAATTATGTCATGGAGAGACGACTTATGCCTAGAGATTATTATGTCTTTAATGGGGACCTATTGGTAGCGATACTGATTACAACAGATACCAAGTACCGTAGCTTTCTTTGTAATCGTTTAGTATCGAGTTCCCGTTTCCATGCGCAACCATCAGTACTGCTGCTATCCCCGTTAAAGCTACTATTACGAGCCGTGATCACAACAGCTTTTTACGGTAAGAGGATTTCAGTATGTGCACTCATGGGATATGATTTTAAAGGCACTGTGGCTGTTAAATTTTACTCATTCATCGTTACGGGAGAGTTGTCAAGTAAGAAAGACAGAAACATAGGTTACTCTGGTAACAAGCAGACAGAAGTGTAAGAGGCATTCTGACCAAAGTCTGTTTTCATTCTCGAACTGCAGTTGGCGATTATTAAGAGGGAGAAGAAACTTCTTGCTAAGCAGTGTAAGATGTCAAACAAATAACCACCATTCACTAAATTCCTGAAACAACTCTGGTTAACTCGATACGTCACACGACATAGTTGTGTGAAACTGAACGAATCTTATTATTGTGTAGATGTAATAAGTAAGCAAGCATTTCGCGAATATAAACCTCTAACTTCACACTAGTAATTGCATGCTACTAATTTCTCCGCCCCGAGATATGAGATGCATTTCTGAGGGAAAGGAGAATATTACGACGGCACGCAATGTCACATGGCTAAAAAATTCTCGCCACGGGATACGTAGCGAACCCAATGAGATGCTGCCACCACTGTGCAGGCCACCAGAAAAAGCAGCCCTTGACCCTGCTTTTAAAGATGACCTTTTGGGCAACCTACCTATAGGAACATAGTGGGAGATCCCAGATAGAACGTCAGTAGAAACCGAATTCAAAACAATGGTGACTCATTGTAACCACCTCTGTTAAAACTAGCATTAAAGAAAACGTTGTTTATCTCCGTATTACATAACGAAGATTAACCTCTGCCCTATGAAAGAAACGAAGCCTGTGATAGGCTATAAAAACTTAAGTAATAACAAGTACAAACGCCCTGATTGGCCAGAAAGAAAACGCGTGGCCACCAGCTTTGATATGGGCGTATTAAAGACAGAGTAACTGGCTCTTCTCTTGTAGAAAATCGTCAAGTGTTTCAGCAAGGCGACTCACGCTGTGCTGAGACGATTGCGAGAGTCATTAAGTGAACACTTGTTGACAGGATCATCTTCACTTGTAAGGAGTTAAACTGCAAAGTCTGCTAGTATGGATAATCGCACCAAGCACTAACAGTTAACGTTTGTGAGCGATTTGAGGGCAACGACGTACGCGCTATTCCAGCCAAAGAGAGTGTACCATGTTGATTAACTTAGCTAGGGAATAACCAGGTGTTTTGGATTCACCGAAGACGTAGAAAATATATCCGACTGGGTTTAACAGTCGCGAGAGATTTAGAATAGATTCTCAGGTTCACAGCTCGTTCTGACAGCCGCCACTGTCGCCGATGACGAAAGGTAAACACAGGCAACCTCGTGCCACGTCAGCAAGTGATATTAACTTGGCACTCAGAAGTGCGGTCGTCTCTGACTCCCGTTTTTTTTTTGTGCATTCAACCACGGCGTGTAGTTAAACATATTAATATAGAAGCAGAAATGAGAGATGTCCTATCTAACGAAAAGGGTTGATCAGCCACTGTAGAGCTATGAATTGTTTTAATTATGTACTTCGCTTTGATAGCTTGTTACTGACCCTCATTCAATTTTATGTATTTCCATTGTGCATTTTAGCGTAACTGATATCTCTGGTCGCAACTGTATTTAATTTGTTTATAAGGGATGGGGCCACTCCACGCCCGCACCAACGTGGTGACCAAACCAAAAGTTCTACTGTCACCTCCGTCAACATGTTAGTTACCTAGTAAGTGGATCACAGGATGCTGGGCTGTGATGTTATCCGTGCGTCTGGGTAAGACTACGCATTAACACGGTCCATCAGGTGATAGATAGTGGACGAACCGCGAGTGAGGGTAGCGATTTGAAGAGCAGAGAGAGAAAAGTGCCAAAGCCCGTGTCGTGGGAAAAAACCTCTGCGACAGTAGGATGGGTAGTAAGAGCAGTAGTGGCTTACTAGCTGCGATAGTTCATGCGAGGCTGGATTTGTTAGTATGGGTATCATGCATCATTATTGTGGCAAGCGATGGCGCTGTATCCCAGTTGCTGCAGCCGCTACATTCCTGGAACACTCAACATCGTTATATAGTAGTGGGAGAACGACCATAGATCATCTCACTGTGTGGGGGATGTGTGGAGCTTGTCTGCATGCAGTGTACAGTAAGGCTTCCCTGCGTGGTGCCAGTTATTCGGCATTGTATTCCAGCTGGGCACCCAGTAATGGGGTCTGATTAACAGGGGCTCACCCGTACCGTTGTGTTTGCGTGTGCTTGGCCGTAGATGTTAGGTCCTTACAAGTAGGTCTTTGGGTCTTTTATGTTTCCATCTCTGGTTCTGGTCGTAGTTCTCCAGGTTCAGAATAACCGCGTACTGCGAATGTCTGGAGTGCTGTTTAGTCTTGTTGTGAGTTTGTTGATTACCTCCGTGACAGTCTCAAGTCGGTATTCCCGGTGATTGTCCGCGATGCGTGTGTATCGTGGAGCATTGCTTATGAGTTTGTTTTTGTATTTTTATCGACCCTAGACATGGTCATCAACCACCTTACCATTAACGAACTTTATAATAGTTAGTAATGTCGCTTTACAGTTGTAAAAACCCAGTATCTATATTTTACCATCCTATACGTAATTTTGCTAACATTGCTATGTCATGAAGTCATACTTAGAGTAAAAATAAATCTTAATAATGAAATTCAAATATTTTCATTTTTACCTAACATATAGTTATGCCTGATCCCGTACCACAAATATCTTTACAGGGACTGCAGTGGTACCGACATTGAGATCATTGTCTGATTATATATCTGTTCATGCTGCTGCACTCTCCTGAACTCTGCATGTGTGAGATGGTATCCTCCTACGTTGCAGGCTGTAGGTTCAACACAAGATTAATTAACTATTCACAGAATGTCCTTGCACATCTGTGATATTAAGATAGATTTGAAGCAGTCTCAAAGGTTTTAGATAATGGTGACCCTGCCAGGATGGTAAATTACCATGCTAATGTAGTCAACCATATGTTATTATATTGACAAATGGAAATAAATACCCTCTTAATTTTTTAATATAAAATTTTTGTATTGTAGCAACCAACGGTAAGAATATGGGGCTACTGACAAGTCAGTAAGGAGACTGAGACCTTCAGTGCACTGAGAGACTTATACAGTATCCCCATAGTACAGTTGTAAAGCCATTGTTTGTTGTTGTTGTGGTCCTCAGTCCAGAGACTGGTTTGATGCAGAACTTCATGCTACTCTATCCTACACAAGCTTCTTCATCTCCCAGTACCCACTGCAACCTAAATCCTTCTGAATCTGCTTAGTGTATTCGTCTCTTGGTCTCCCTCTACGATTTTTACACTCCACTCTGCCCTCCAATACTAGATTGGTGATCCCTTGATGCCTCAGAACACGTCCTACCAACCGATCCCTTCTTTTTGTCAAGTTGTGCCACAAATTTCTCTTCTCTCTAATTCTATTCAACACGTTCTCATTAGTTATGTGGTATGCTCATCTAATATTCGACATTCTTCTGTAGCACCACATTTCGAAAGCCTCTATTCTCTTCTTATGTAAACTATTCATCGTACATGTTTCACTTCCATACATGGCTAGACTCCACACAAATACTTTCAGAAACGACTTCCAGACATTTTAATCTATACTCGATGATGACAAATTTCTTTTATTCAGAAACGTTTTCCTTGCCATTGCCAGTCTACATTTTATATTCTCTCTACTTTCAGTGTGAAATGTGTGTAACATCTTACGGGACTTAGCTGCTAAGGTCATCAGTCCATAAGCTTACACACTACTCAACCTAAATTATCCTAAGGACAAACACAAACACCCATGCCCGAGGGAGGACTCGAACCTCCGCCGGGACCAGCCGCACAGTCCATGGCTGCAGCGCCTCAGACTGCTCGGCTAATCCCGCGTGGCTCTCCAGTTCGACCACCATCAGTTATTTTGCTCTCAAATAGTGAAACTCATTTACTACTTTCAGTGTCTCATTTTCTAATCTAATTCCCTCAGCATCACCTGATTTAATTCGACTACATTCCATTATCATCGTTTTGCTTTTGCTGACGTTATATCCTCCTTTAAAGGCACTGTCCATTCCATTGAACAGCTCTTCCAGGTCCTTTGTTGTCTCTGACACAATTACAATGTCATCGGCGAACCTCAAAGTTTTTATTCCTTCTCCCTGGATTTTAATTCCTACTCCGATTTTTTCTTTTGTTTCCGTTAGTGCTTACTCAACATACAGATTGAATAACATCAGGGATGGGCTACAGTTCTGTGTCACTCCCTTCCCAACCACTGCTTCCCTTTCGTGCCCTTGACTCTTATATCTGACATCTGTTTGCTGTACAAGACTGGTGTTGAAGAGAGAAGTTGGGTGAAAATATTTTAATATTTACCTTTCCAAATACCTGTCCCATTGTAAACCAGTTGCCTGCGAAGAGCTACAAAAATGTAAATACCTTTAGCAATGTCTTGAGAAGAAAAATACACGTTTTTAAAGACAATACTCCACGAGACTCCGCACTAAAAATCTACATTATTCTGAGGGTCACACCAAACTACAGCAACATCCTGTTGCTAAATTTGACGAAGAATAACGCCGCCACGCAAAGGTTTGCCGACAGGCATCTCTCATAAGTCCTTCAGCTTCGAGCAATGGCATTCGTCACCAACCTCACACAAGAACATTCGTAGACTTAGTATGAAAATAGTCGTCAAAATTAGGTAAAGTTCGGTGTCAGACAGTGGAAAAGCAGCAAAAAAGCACAACAGCTAAGATAGGACTTCGATGTTTTCATATCGATATGATACAGTTAACATCTCTCTATACAATATGTATAAATGTCAGAATAAGAACTGTATACCTATCTTTTCACAAGCTTTGTTCCATTAGGAATGCAGGAGAAATTTTTTTGTAAAGAAACGTTTTGCGTACTTATAACGTAATCTGAATAAGATGTTAAGAAGGAAACCTGCTCATGAATATTTTGTCTTAAATATACCATTTTTGTAATGTTAAATTACTGTCTATTAGTGTAATATTTTAAAATTTTATCCTCACATAATTATCATTGCATTTCTCTATTAGAGTAATAATTGTTTAGAATTATATGTGTGTATGAATATTGTTTTTGACTATAATATTTTTGAATTTGCATCAATCAGTAATAGAAATGTCCAAATCTTTGACAACATTAGGGTTCGCTAAACAATTATTACATTTAGTTGTAAGAATCATAATTTTTGTAAAACAAACAGCAGAATGTAAACACTGCAGTTGAAGATTATATATAGAACATGTAAATTTTTAAGTTGGTTTAAATAGTGAGTGGTTGGGAAAACAGTATTAAAAGATCGATTTGAGAGGCTCCTCATCTTAGATGTAAAAAATTCTAAAATAGACATAACTCATTTAAATAGACGAGAAAAAGAAGTTGATATGAGCATAAAAATTTATAGATTTCACTTAAGGGAGACAATTACATCAATAACAAAGTTAACCATGTGAAAAATTAAAGTATACAAATCAATTGAATTAAAAAGAATAAGAACTAGACCAAGTAGCTGACCAATATTCAACAGCTGCCACTGCCGCCACTGACACAAGTTAAACACACGCTCGTTCGTGCCACGGCAGCTAGTGATATTCCTTTGACAATCAATCTGCGGTCGTCTCCGTATCTCCTATTTTCCATTTTTTCTTTGTTTGTACATACAGCCATGAACTGTAGTTACACATATTCACGATTTTCGGGCCTAAATGAAACAGAAACGCGAGATGTCCGATCTGAAAAACGGACTGTCAGCCACTGTAGAATTATGAAGTGTTTTAACTGTGTAGTTGTTTTTGAGTGCTCTTTACTGACCCCCATTCAATTTCGGGGATTTCCATGCATTTTAGCGTAATTGATATCTCTGGTCCCTATTGTATTTAATTTGTTTTTGTCGACTCCCAGACATGGTCATCAACCATCTTACCATTAAAGAACCTTGCAATAGTTAGAAATTTCGTGTGACAGTTGTGAAAACCCAGTATCAATATTTTACAATTCTGTACCTATTTTTTGTAACATGTCATGGAATCATACTTAGAGTAATAATAATCCTTTATAAGGAAAATTTAAGATTTTCATTTTTTTGCTAACATATAGTTACGCCCAATTCCGTACCCTAAATTCCTTTACAGGGAGTGTGGTGGAACCAACACTGAGATCATTGTCTGACTACATCATTGTCCATACTGCAGCACTTTTCTGAACTCTGCATGTGTGAGATGGAATCCTCCTACGCTGCATGCCGTAGGCTCGACACTAAATTCCTAAAATATTTACAGAGTGTCCTTGCACACCTGTAATAGGAAGAGAGATCAGAACCAATCTCACACGTGTCCGAGCACAACACGCTATTTACTGCGGTGTTCCCAGGGCAGTTCTTGCATCGTGTTACTGTGTAACACTGTAGTCCTGCCACATCCGCTTGTCGGTTCAGTCGTTTTTCATCTGTGTGTCACTCCACTCCCCCGACTCCTCCCCCCCCCCCCCCCCCTCAACTGTCCGTCTTCGTAGCAGGGTGGCAACGTGCCAGCCTCCCACGCAGTGGGCCCGGGTTCGATTCCCGGTGGGGTCGGAAATTTTCACCGCTCGTGGACTTGGTGTTGTGTTGCCCTCATCATCGGCCCGCAAGCCGCTCAATGTGAAGCTAATGGAAAGAAGACTTGCACTTGGTGGCAGAACCGAATGGGACCTACCGGCCAACAATGCCATACGATCACTTCATTTCATTTTCCCCCACGACTCGAATACAGCTGTCACGTTAGTGGCGCATATTCTAAAGCCAAACAAAAAGCTTTGTGTGACGTACATGAGAGGAGACAGGACTCAACAGCTGATCTTACTTTCCGGACGTCCTGCTCTATCTCGCAAATCGCAATTACCGCTACGTCAATGATTACCAAAATACCTATTATCATTAGGCATGAATGAGTTCATATGTCAACTAGTACCTTCCACAACGCTTAGCGCTTAACTAGTTTTAAAATGAACAAAAAGTAACACTCACACGTGGAAAATGCCAAAGATAAATAATGTTTAGGTAACAGTCAAACACAAAACCATTTTATTCATTTAAATCAATAAATGAAGTTAAAGAGTGAAATAACTAACGTTAATTTTCTGCAGTAATATTTATGTTATAGCTCATCTTTAACTGGCTTTTGGCAGCACGGGATCAGCCGAGCGGTCTAAGGCGTTGCAGTCATGGACTGTGCGGCTGGTCCCGGCGGAGGTTCGAGTCCTCCCTCGGGCATGGGTGTGTGTGTTTGTCCTTAGAATAATTTAGGTTAAGTAGTGTGTAAGCTTAGGGACTGAATACCTTAGGAGTTAAGTCCCATAAAAGTTCACACACATTTGAACATTTTGTGGACTGGCTTTTGGCTTGTTAGACCGTCTTCACACAGTACTGAACAGGTAGTCCACATAACAACAGCGATAGTTTAGAGCTACACAAAGATAATTGTCTTCAACGTTATGTAACCTTTTACAACTATACGACATATCTGTGTGAAAAAGACAAGCCTAATAGAATAGGCAAAGAAACTACGGACCTTATATTACGTTGTAAGCACAGACAGAAAGTACATGAACGTCAAGGCTAAGAAAGTACACAAGTGAGTATTAGCACAGACTACTGTGATATAAATAAATAAAATTGTTGACTGTAAAAAGCAAGCAAAAGGGGCAGGGGTCAGCAGGGAGGAATGAGGTAGTTGAATGTTGTTGAGAAACAGTTGTACTAGTTGAAACAACTATATTATTTTGTGATGAGATAAATGTTACTGGATGCTGCCACTTTATCAAAGGCGAACAATGGAACCGCATTTATTCATTAGAGGGAAGTCAGGATCCCATGACCTGTATTTACGGATAGCTAGAATCTGATGTAATTATAGTTCTCAGCCTTTATTTGGTCTGCAGGGAACATCATATTTAATGTCATAACGATGGCGGTCATTCAGACAATATTCAGCGAAGGCAGAACCTTTGTTTTTCAGTCTCGATCTCCGTTCATAATAGCTCAGTGACCTGGTGATTATTTCTTGTTTCCAACAACAATTTTTAATTTCTGATTGATTTCACACCAGAAATTTGCAGAAAGTGGAACCGGCATTATTAAGATTTTTGTTATTTCACACCAGCAAGTTGCAGAAAGTGGAACTGGTATTCTTAAGATTTTTGTGATACTAAAGGACAAGTGCGCCCGTTTTTTGTGAAAATGTCTCCAGTTCCTAGTTACCTCTGCGAAAGTCATTAAACTACACTTCGGTTCATGTGTCACAAGGCGATAATATTCCATCATCCACTGAATTTGACGGCAGGACCCACGAGTTAACTTTTAAGTTTTTCCAATGAGGGAAAAAAATTAAGAACGGAGTTCGTAACTTTTTACAAGTGTTGTTTACGATATGTGGATGAGCAGCGAAAGAAATAAACAGAAGGGTACATGTGGCCAGGGTGCCTTTAGTAAACAAAATAGTTTTTAAAGTGTGTGTGACTCAACACATTTACAGTGAGTTAATGTTACCAGTTTTGGCTGGTGTGGCCGAACGGTTCTAGGCGCTTTAGTCTGGAACCGCGCAACCGCTACGGTCGCAGGTTCGAATCCTGCCTCGGGCATGTATGTGTGTGATGTCCTTAGGTTAGTTAGGTTTAAGTAGTTTAAGTTCTAGGGGACTGATGACCTCCAATGTTGAGTCCCATAGTGCTCAGAGCCATTTGTTACCAGTTTTAAGTACGACAGTGAGACGTGGAATTTAACTGCACAAATACTCAAACACAGAGGTGAGTTTGTTGTCAGCTGGCAATGGAATCGTTGTTGTTGTTGTTGTTGTTATCGTTGTTGTTGTTTTTATAGCGTTCAGTCAAACCAACCGAGCGAGATGGCACATTGGTCAGCACACTGGACTCCGATTCCGGGGTACGACGATTCCAATCTGCATCCGGACATCGTGATTTGGGTTTTCCGCTATTTCCCTACATCGATTCATACAAATTTCGGAAGGTGTCTTTGAAAGGTCACAGCCGATTTCCTTCCCCGTCCTTCCCCCAGAGAGCTTGTGCTGTCTACCCACCTAATCTTTAGCATTCATCTACAGCACCATGTTTTAAGTTTCTGTTCCCTGCTTGTTTTAACTGTTTATTGTCCATGTTTGACTTCCATACATGGCTCCATTCCACACACTCACTTACGGAAAAGACTTCGTACCACTTAAGCCCATATACGATGTTAGAACTATCTCTTCTTCAGAAACGTTTTCCTTGCCATTGTCAGACTGTATTTTATATCCTCTCTACTTTGGTCATAATCACTTATTTTGCAGCCCAAATAATAAAACTCAACTACTACTTCAAGTTTTTTTTCTTCTCCCTGAACATTAATTTCCGCTCCAAATGTATCTTTTGCTTCCTTTACTGCTCGCTCAGTGTACAGACTGAATATCAGCGATATGCTACAACCTTGGCTCGCTCTTTTCTATAACTAAATAGTAAGCAAGCAGTTGCATAAAATAAATTTAATTTCTTTACCGGTTTCGGGCACTTAGTGCCTTTCTTCAAAATGTTATACCTGTAGCATTATTTGCGAGTGTCAACAATAAGATGCATTCAGCAAAATGCTCTTCTCAACCAATGCTTCCGTTTCATGACCCTCGGCTCTCGTAACTCCCGCCTGGTTTCTGTACAAGTTGTAAATAGCCTTTTGCTTCCCGAATTTCACCCTTGCTACTTTCAGAGTTACAAAGACAATATTTTAGTTAACATTGCCAAAAGCTTTCTCTAAGTCTGCAAATACAATAAACCTAGGTTTGGCTTTCCTTAAGCTATCTTGTAAGGTAAGTCATAGGAACACTACTTCTTCGTGTGTTCCTGCATTTCTCTGGAATCCAAACCGATCTTCCCTGAGGTCAGCTTCTACCAGTTTTTCCCCTCTTCTGTAAAGAATTTGTTAGTATTTTGCGACCATGGCTTATGAAACTCATAGTTCGTAATATTCACGGCTGTGAAGACCACCTTTTTTTGGAAACGAAATTATTACATCTTTGTTGAAGTCTGAGGATATTTCGCCTATTTCATACATCTCGCGTACTAGATGGAAGAGTTTTGTCACGGATGGCTCTCCCAAAGCTATCAGTAGTTCTGACGGGATGTCTTCTACTCTCGGGAGTTTTTTTTTCTTACATCTTTCACTATTGTGTAAGACATAAACCTTTCAAAAACAAGTCGGACGATTAATTGAAAGAAATATAAATGACTGAAAGAACGAATCGATACATTATTGGGAATAAGTGACCAAAATATGAAGTTCATTAAAGCATCATGAGTCCATTCTTGACGTTCTTCTTAGATTTTATTCGAAAATTCTGCTGTAAGATTGTCTGTGGTTTACGAGTGGCAATTGGATTTTCAAAATGCAATCAATAATGATACTTGCAAAATTAGTGTGAGGAAGAACTGTACTTATAAAATTCATTAGTAAATTGATAGTGATTGGTGAAATGATATCAGCGTTTCCCCTTTACAATTCCACATGCAAACACACTGTGTGCTCGGTTTTTTCCAAAATGGCAGGCTTTCCTTAGAACATGTACCCTTACCAAACATTCCAGTTACAGGGACAGGGAGACGGAACGAAATCCAGTGGAAAAAAGTTAGCTACTTACGACGAATTGGTATTGGCTATTATTTCCCGCCTGACCTGGTCGACAACTTTCTTAGATTAGTTTAGATTAGATTAATTATTCATTCCATCTCATATTAACAGGGGATAGTTGAAGACTATTAATCCAGGTTTTATCAAAACATATATAAGTTTATTGCAAAGTGAATTATGTTTTGCTGCAAAATAATCATTCTTTTACTCCGTCTCACTCGTTAGAGAGGTCAGTGAAGGTCTAAAACAAGAAGGAAACTCTGTGTTTAGCAATTGATGGCATGAATAGCTTGCCATATATATTATAGAAAACAAGGCGAGGACGAGCTGGAATTTCAAAACAATTCATCTGCGATGCAAATACCCATATCAGAAAAATGTGATGTGTGAGACATAAATCCTAGAGTATCGAACAGATAAAACGATACGTGATCGCTATCCACCTTCATTACTTTTACGTGAAGCTGCCACTACTCTGCAGGAAAAATGGTACCGGATTCCCCTGACGTGCAGTTATCCACAGAGAGATGACTAGAAGGTATTTTGAGGATCAACATACGAGGCCTGTCTAAAAATGATCCGATCTTTGGCCAGAAAATAATATTTCGCATACCTGATGGGGATTGGACCCTAATCCCCATCAAAGTAGGCCCCTTGAGCTTGCACACACTCAGCCCATCGATTCTTCCACTGCTGGAAACACTTCTGGAAGCCTTCAAAAAATGGTTCAAATGGCTCTGAGCACTATGGGACTTAACATCTGTGGTCATCAGTCCCCTAGAACTTAGAACTGCTTAATGCTAACCAACCTAAGGACATCACACACATCCATGCCCGAGGCAGGATTCGAACCTGCGACCGTAGCAGTCGCGCGGTTTCGGACTGAGCGCCTAGAACCGGTTCCAGAGCTACACGCGATTAAACAACCTTATATATATATATATATATATATATATATATATATATATATATATATATATATATATATATATATAGCCATCAAGTGGTTTGGCGGAAGGCACTATTCGCGCAAAAATCATATTTCCCCCGCTCTGTTCCACTCGCAGATCGCGCGAGGGATAAACGACTGTCTGAACGGCTCAGTACGAGCTCTAATTTCCCTTATCTTTGAATGGTGATCATTACGCGATCTGGAAGTTGGTGTTAATAATACATGGTCTATATCCTGGGCGAAGAATAATTTAGTGAGCAGCCCCTTCCGTTTAGCGCGTCGTCTGTCTACAAGTGTGTCCCACTTCAAACGATCTATGAGAGTTGTAACGCTTTCGCGATGGCTAAATGTGCCAGTCACGAATCTTGCCGCTCTTCTTTGGACCTTCTCAGTCTCTTAAATCAGTCTCAACTGGTAAGGGTCCCATACAGACGAACAATACTCTAAGACTGGACGAACTAAAGTATTCTAAGCAATGTCCTTTGTTGAAGGACTGCATTGCTTCAGGATTATGCTAATAAACCGCAATCTAGTGTTCCCCTTACCCGTTACTTGTGTAATCTGATCATTCCATTTGACATCATTTGGAATAGTCACACCAAGATACTTGACGAATGTTACCGCATCCAAACATTGGGCATTTATTTTGTACTAGTACATTAATGGGGATTTTCGCCTTGTTGTACACAGTAGGTTACACTTACTAGTATTGTCATATAACTGTCAGTTAGTCTGCAAATCGTCATAGATTTTTTCACAACTATCGTGTGTCACTACTTTCCTGTAGACTACGGCATCATCGGCAAACAGTCTAATGCAACCTGTCAATACCATCAACCAGATCGTTTATGTAAATTGTAAGAAGCAGCGGACCTATTACGCAAACCTGGTGCAACCTGATGGTATGCTTGTTCTGTTGAAGTCTCCCCATTCAGGATGACATACTGCTCTCTGTTTGTTAGAAAACTTTCTATCCAACCGCATATGTCATCGGATAGACCGTAAGCGCGCACTTTTGGAAGCAAGCGATAGTGCGGGACTGAGTCGAACGCCTTTCGAAGGTCGAGAAGTATGGCATCAACCTGGGAGCCTTTATCTAGAGACTGTTGTTTCTCATGCACAGTAAGGTCCAGCTGTGTCTCGCATGACTACTGTTTCCTATAATCGTGCCGGTTTCTGCAGTGAGCTTCTCAGATTCAAGAAAGGTCATTAGCTCTGAACACAAATTATGTTCCATGATACTACAACAAAAGAAGTCAGAGAAATGGGCCAGTAATTATGTGCATTATAGAGTCCTATGACCTGGGCCTTCTTCCAGTCCCGACGAACTTTCTGCTGTTCCAATGATCTCTTATAGATGATGGATAAGAATGGTGCTATATTTGTAGCATAGTCAACATAAAAACTTACGGGGATACCGTCTGGGCCACATCCCTTCCTCGCGTCTAAGGATATTAATTGTCTTACAATACCAGATACACTAAACACTATGTCAGTCATCCTTGCGTTCGTTCGATAATTGAAGGGGGGAATGGTGCTGCAGTCCTTCACCGTAAACGAGTTGTTGAAAGCTAGGTTTAGAATTTCAGCTTTCTGTTTATCATCATCCATTACATTACCCGTATTGTCAGCAAGAGGAGGTATTGAATTATTTGTAGCGTTCATACAACCTACGTACTACCAAAATTCTTTGGGGTAATTTTTAGAATCTGCAAATGAATTAATGCTTTCAAATTCGTTAAAAGAATCTCTCATTGAACTTTTGACAGCTGCTTTCATTTCACATAATTTCTGTTTGTCAGCGGGGCACTGACTACATTTAAAACGACTGTTCAAAAT
The DNA here is from genome assembly GCF_023864345.2 of Schistocerca serialis cubense. Classification (NCBI taxonomy): domain Eukaryota; kingdom Metazoa; phylum Arthropoda; class Insecta; order Orthoptera; family Acrididae; genus Schistocerca; species Schistocerca serialis. The sequence continues at coordinate 602,203,038 of NC_064642.1, read as the reverse complement.
TACCTGCTTCCTCAGTAACTTCCCAATATGTTTGTTGAACCAAGGTCGATCCTTTCCCTCCCCTTTACTTTTGCTAGGCACATATTTCTCTAGAACGTAGTGGACAATACTTTTAAATTCCACCAAACATGCTTACTATCTTTGTGTCCCGTGGTGAATGCTGGGAGCTGACTATGAAAATAGCCATTAATGACACTTTTATTTGCTTTCCCAAACAAGATAACTCTACCCAGTTTCTTTTTACGACTTCCTCTAGATTAAATTCCTCAAAAAAATCATGACTGTTTGACGCCAAGATATCTAATATGTTCCAATCTCGAGTTGGTTTTCTAACCAATTTCTCGAGGTTGTGTGTAGAGTGCACTCCAAGAATAACTTCACACGATCCATTGCTTCTGCCCCCTGTGATAAACGTATAATTTTACCAGTCAGTAGACGCCAGATGAAAGTCTCCATCTATAACTAACGGATAATCGACATATTTATGTCATGTGTACTCAAGACTTTCCCTCAAACGTTCTGCGACGTTTTCTGTGGCTGCTGGTGGTCTATAAACGCATCCTAATACAATGGTCACTCCTTGTATGATTGACAGCTTTATCCAAAACTTTTCACAGTCCGACCCAGTATTGGTCTCAAATGCGTTTAAACAGCATTCAACTGCAATGAACACATCACCTCTTACAGCATCAGTGCTATATGTCCTAACAATATCCAATCCGATTTCAAAATTTCACACCTATTTACGTCTCGTTTCAACCAGCATTCTGTACCTAATACAATATATTATTACGGAGAATACCCCGGATATCTTGCTATAGACACTTGGACTATTCACTAACATGAGATGTAGCATATTTAAATCCTTCGGAGTGACCCGCTTAGGCGAACTAATAATTTTTTCCCGCTGGCACACCCACACCAGTGTCACAAACTGGTGATTTTTCAGGCCAACGGTTTGTTTCCTCTGGGGACGAACCTAATCTAACATACCTACATGTGCACGCTACAAGTACTGTGCTACCGACGTAGTTGCTTCCTGTGTGTAGTGCTCCCCTGATCTATCGAGGAGTGTCCTACAACATTCCACCCCATAGAGTAGGTCGAGGAATCTACAACTATTTTCGTCACAGAGTCGACGTAGCCTTTGGTTTAGATTCCCCACTCGACTCCGCACTAGAGGACCCTGGTCCACCCTGGGTACGATGTTACATATCGTCAACTTGCCTGCCATTCCTTGAGAGATGGAGGCCGCCATCGCCAATTTAGCCAGCCATCGAAATGACCCAAGGATTTCCTCGGAATCCCGACGACTGGCATCGTTGTACAACACCCTCATTGGCACTGTAGCGAAAAGGAAGTGCTTCTCTGGGCGGTATCACTAACCTGGTGTCTTGCTGCTTACGAGAGTCCCTCGTCCTGCAGTTGTAGCGCTCAGTCGCCAGGTTCTATGTAGGTGGTGATCCTGCTGAAAAGCAGTATGGGATGCCAGTTGTTAACTGTCAACAATGTATGAACTATACTCGTTTTAATACAGAAATGGCTTTGCACACACGTCGGAGAATCAATATTTGCAATATTGCAGCTCTGGACTATGCTGTTACATTCGACCCTTTTCACACATTAACACAGTTTTCTGACTTGACATAATGATAGACACTGCCCACGACACGTGGCGTTCTTAAAACTAATATCTCCACTTTATATCTTATTTAACATCTGAAATATGCACTCGCGACCGTTCTTTTAGAGCCGCCCGGTTACTCAACCGTGTGTTTTGAGTAGCGCTTCGCTGCTAACTCATCCCGTCTTCCCGAAGGCCGAGAGAGACCACCCCACCTTTCACTCTCAGTTATTTGGACACATTTCTCGTTCCCTACATATATACTGGGTGTTTCAAAAATGACCGGTATATTTGAAACGGTAATAAAAACTAAACGAGCAGCGATAGAAATACACCGTTTGTTGCAATATGCTTGGGACAACAGTACATTTTCAGGCAGACAAACTTTCGAAATTACAGTAGTTACAATTTTCAACAACAGATGGCGCTGCGGTCTGGGAAACTCTATAGTACGATATTTTCCACATATCCACCATGCGTAGCAATAATATGGCGTAGTCTCTGAATGAAATTACCCGAAACCTTTGACAACGTGTCTGGCGGAATGGCTTCACATGCAGATGAGATGTACTGCTTCAGCTATTCAATTGTTTCTGGATTCTGGCGGTACACATGGTCTTTCAAGTGTCCCCACAGAAAGAAGTCACAGGGGTTCATGTCTGGCGAATAGGGAGGCCAATCCACGCCGCCTCCTGTATGTTTCGGATAGCCCAAAGCAATCACACGATCATCGAAATATTCATTCAGGAAATTAAAGACGTGGGCCGTGCGATGTGGCCGGGCACCATCTTGCATAAACCACGAGGTGTTCGCAGTGTCGTCTAAGGCAATTTGTACCGCCACAAATTCATGAAGAATGTCCAGATAGCGTGATGCAGTAATCGTTTCGGATCTGAAAAATGGGCCAATGATTCCTTTGGTAGTAATGGCGTCCCAGACCAGTACTTCTTGAGGCTGCAGGGACGATGGGACTGCAACATGGGGCTTCTCGGTTCCCCATATGCGCCAGTTCTGTTTATTGACGAAGTCGTCCACGTAAAAATAAGCTTCGTCAGTGAACCAAATGCTGCCCACATGCATATCGCCGTCATCAATCCTGTGCACTATATCGTTAGCGAATGTCTCTCGTGCAGCAATGGTAGCGGCGCTGAGGGGTTGCCGCGTTTGAATTTTGTATGGATAGAGGTGTAAACTCTGGCGCATGAGACGATACGTGGACGTTGGCGTCATTTGGACCGCAGCTGCAACACGGCGAACGGAAACCCGAGGCCGCTGTTGGATCACCTGCTGCACTAGCTGCGCGTTGCCCTCTGTGGTTGCCGTACGCGGTCGCCCTACCTTTCCAGCACGTTCATCCGTCACGTTCCCAGTCCGTTGAAATTTTTCAAACAGATCCTTTATTGTATCGCTTTTCGGTCCTTTGGTTACATTAAACCTCCGTTGAAAACTTCGTCTTGTTGCAACAACACTGTGTTCTAGGCGGGGGAATTACAACACCAGAAAAATCCTCTGTTCTAAGGAATAAACCATGTTGTCTACAGCACACTTGAACGTTGTGAACAGCACACACTTACAGCAGAAAGACGACGTACAGAACGGCGCACCCACAGACTGCGCTGTCTTCTACACTCCTGGAAATTGAAATAAGAACACCGTGAATTCATTGTCCCAGGAAGGGGAAACTTTATTGACACATTCCTGGGGTCAGATACATCACATGATCACACTGTCAGAACCACAGGCACATAGACACAGGCAACAGAGCATGCACAATGTCGGCACTAGTACAGTGTATATCCACCTTTCGCAGCAATGCAGGCTGCTATTCTCCCATGGAGACGATCGTAGAGATGCTGGATGTAGTCCTATGGAACGGCTTGCCATGCCATTTCCACCTGGCGCCTCAGTTGGACCAGCGTTCGTGCTGGACGTGCAGACCGCGTGAGACGACGCTTCATCCAGTCCCAAACATGCTCAATGGGGGACAGATCCGGAGATCTTGCTGGCCACCTTCTAGAGCACGTCGGGTGGCACGGGATGCATGCGGACGTGCATTGTCCTGTTGGAACAGCAAGTTCCCTTGCCGGTCTAGGAATGGTAGAACGATGGGTTCGATGACGGTTTGGATGTACCGTGCACTATTCAGTGTCCCCTCGACGATCACCAGTGGTGTACGGCCAGTGTAGAAGATCGCTCCCCACACCATGATGCCGGGTGTTGGCCCTGTATGCCTCGGTCGTATGCAGTCCTGATTGTGGCGCTCACATGCACGGCGCCAAACACGCATACGACCATCATTGGCACCAAGGCAGAAGCGACTCTCATCGCTGAAGACGACACGTCTCCATTAGTCCCTCCATTCACGCCTTTCGCGACACCACTGGAGGCGGGCTGCACGATGTTGGGGCGTGAGCGGAAGACGGGCTAACGGTGTGCGGGACCGTAGCCCAGCTTCATGGAGACGGTTGCGAATGGTCCTCGCCGATACCCCAGGAGCAACAGTGTCCCTAATTTGCTGGGAAGTGGCGGTGCGGTCCCCTACGGCACTGCGTAGGATCCTACGGTCTTGGCGTGCATCCGTGCGTCGCTGCGGTCCGGTCCCAGGTCGACGGGCACGTGCACCTTCCGCCGACCACTGGCAACAACACCGATGTACTGTGGAGACCTCACGCCCCACGTGTTGAGCAATTCGGCGGTACGTCCACCCGGCCTCCCGCATGCCCACTATACGCCCTCGCTCAAAGTCCGTCAACTGCACATACGGTTCACGTCCACGCTGTCGCGGCATGCTACCAGTGTTAAAGACTGCGATGGAGCTCCGTATGCCACGGCAAACTGGCTGACACTGACGACGGCGGTGCACAAATGCTGCGCAGCTAGCGCCATTCGACGGCCAACACCGCGGTTCCTGGTGTGTCCGCTGTGCCGTGCGTGTGATCATTGCTTGTACAGCCCTCTCGTAGTGTCCGGAGCAAGTATTGTGGGTCTGACACACCGGTGTCAATGTGTTCTTTTTTCCATTTCCAGGAGTGTATATCTTTCACATCACTTGCAGCGCCATCTGTTGTTGAAAATTGTAACTACTGTAATTTCGAAAGTTTGTCTGCCTGAAAATGTACTGTTGTCCCAAGCATATTGCAACAAACGGTGTATTTCTACCGCTGCTCGTTTAGTTTTTATTGCCGTTTCAAATATACCGGTCATTTTTGAAACACCCTGTCTATATATATATATATATATATATATATATATATATATATATATATATAGGGAATTTAGAAAATAAAAGAACGGGGTGGGGGGCTGGGGTATGTGTAACGCATACATGCATTCCCTTTATCGTGTTTAAGCCAAGTATTACGCACATTTATGCGATCGGGAATGCTCAGTAGCAGCCAGGCTACATGCACATTTAACAATTAAGTGTCAGCAAGAGCATTAGTGATGAAATCATACAGGGCAATGTTGTGCAACCTTAGTAGGGACAAGATCCGACAATTTGTGAGTAGGATGTTACAATCTAAGACAGTGTTCTGAGACAAACTTCCGTCACAATGTCCGAAAACGTGTCGTCAGGTCCGCCTAGAAACAGCGATCTGAACGCCCATTGAGTGAATGTTTCGATATATATATATATATATATATATATATATATATATATATATATATATATATATCATTACTAAACGATTACTGTTCTCATTTTTAATCTATCTTTAACGTGATATAGCTAATATAGCTATACACATATATACCCCGTTAAATTTGAGTATGTATTTATTTTCAAAATTAATTCTCACCTTTATCTGTTGTTGTTGTGGTCTTCAGTCGTGAGACTGGTTTGATGCAGCTCTCCACGCTACTCTGTCCTGTGCAAGCTTCTTCATCTCCCAGCACTTACTGCAGCCTACATCCCTCTGAATCTGCTTAGTATATTCGTCTCTTGGTCTCCCTCTACGACTTTTACCTTCCACGCTGCCCTTCAATTCTAAATTGGTTATCCCTTGATGCCTCAGAACATGTCCTACCAACCGATCCCTTCTTCTAGTCAAGTTGTGCCACAAACTCCTCTTCTCTCCAATCCAACTCAGTACCGCCTCATTACTTATGTGATCTACCCATCTAATCTTCAGCATTCTTCTGTAGCACCACATTTCGAAAGCTTCTATTCTCTACTCGTCCAAACTATTTACCGTCCATGTTTCACTTGCATACATGTCTACACTCCATACATATACTTTCATAAACGAATTCCTGACGCTCAAATCTATACTCGATGTTAACAAATTTCTCTTCTTCAGAAATGCTTTCCCTGCCATTGCCAGTTTACATTTTATATCCTCTCTACTTCGACCATCATCAGTTACTCTGCTCCCCAAATAGCAAAACTCTTTTACGACTTTAAGTGTCTCACTTCCTAATCTAATTTCCTCAGCATCACCCGACTAAATTCGACTACATTCCATTATCCTCGGTTTGCTTTTGTTGATGTTCATCTTATATCATCCTTTCAAGACACTGTCCATTCCGTTCAACTGCTCTTCGAAGTCCTTTGCTGTCTCTGACAGAATTACAATGTCATCGGCGAACATTAAATTTTTTGTTTCTTCTCCATGGATTTTGATACCTACTCCGAATTTTTCTTTTGTTTCCTTTACTGCCTGCTCAATATACAGATTGAATAACATCGGGGAGAGACTACAACCCTGTCTCACTCCCATCCCAACCACTGCTTCCCCTTCATGTCACTCGACTCTTATAACTGCCATCTGGCTTCTGTACAAATTGTAAATAGCCTTTCGCTCCCTATATTTTATCCCTGCCACCCCAAGAATTATAAAGAGAGTATTCCAGTCAACATTGCCAAAGGCTTTTTCTATGTCTACAAATGCTAGAAACATAGGTTTGCCTTGTCTTACTCTAGCTTCTAAAATAAGTCATAGTGTCAGTATTGCCTCACGTGTTATATTTCTACGGAATCCAAACTGAACTTCCCCAAGGTCGGCTTCTACCAGTTTTTCCATTCTTCTGTAAAGAATTCGCGTTAGTATTTTGCAGCCGTAACTTATTAAACTGATTGTTCGGGAATTTCCACATCTGTCAACTCCTGCTTTCTTTGGGATTGGAATCATTATATTCTTCTTAAAGTCTGAGGGTATTTCGCCTGTCTCATACATTTTGCTCACCAGATGGTAGAGTTTTGTCGGGACTGGCTCTCCCAAGACTGTCAGTAGTTCTAATGGAATGTTGTCTAGTCCTGGGGCCTTGTTTCGACTCAGGTCTTTCAGTGCTCTATGAAACTCTTCACGCAGTATCGTATCTCCCATTTCACCTTCATCTACATCCTCTTTCATTACTATAACGTTGTCCTCAAGTACATCTCCCTTGTATAGACCCTCTATATACTCCTTCCAAATTTCTGCTTCCCCTTCTTTGCTTAGAACTGGGTTTCTATCTGAGCTCTTCATATTCATGCAAGTCGTTCTCTTTTCTCCAATAGTATTTTTAATTTTCCTGTAAGCAGTATCTATCTTACCCCTAGTGATATAAGCCTCTACATCCTTACATGTGTCCTCTACCTATTCCTACTTAGCCATTTTGCCCTTACTGTCGATCTCATTTTTGAGACATTTGTATTCCTTTTTGCTTGCTTCATTTACTACATTTTTATATTTTCTCCTTTCATCAATTAAATTCAATAATTCTTCTGTCACCCAAGGATTTCTACTAACCCTCGACTTTTTACCTACTTAATCCTCTGCTGTCTTTACTATTTCATCCCTCAGGGCTACCCATTCTTCTTCTACTGACTTTCTTTCCCCGATTCTTGTCAGTTCTTCCCTTATGGTCTCCCTGAAACTCTGTACAACCTCTGGTTTAGTCAGTTTATCCAGGTCGCATCCCCTTTAATTCCCACCATTTTGTAGTTTCTTCAGTTTTAATCTACAGTTCATAACCAACATAGTGTGCTCAGAGTCCATATCTGCCCCTGGAAATGTCTTACAATTTAGAACCTGGTTACTACATCTCTGTCTTACCATTATGTAATCTATCTGAAACCCGTCAGTATCTCCAGGCTTCTTCCATGTATACAACCTTCTTTTATGATTCTTGAACCAAGTGTTAGCTATGATTAAGTTGTGCTCTGTGCAAAATTCCACCAGACGACTTCCTCTTTCATTTCTTCCCCCCAATCTATATTCACCTACTATGCTTCCTTCTCTCTCTTTTCCTACTGACGAATTACCGTCACCCATGACTATTAAATTTTCGTCTCCCTTCACTACCTGAATAATTTCTTTTATCTCATCATACATTTCATCAATTTCTTCATCATCTGCAGAGCTAGTTGGCATGTAAACTTGTACTACTGTAGTAGGTGTGGGCTTCGTGTCTATCTTGGCCACAATAATGCGTTCACTATGCTGTTTGTAGTAGCTTACCCGCACTCCTATTTTTTTGTTCGTTATTAAGCCTACTCCTGCATTAACCCTATTTGATTATGTATTTATACCCCTGTATTCACATGACTAAAAGTCTTGTTCCTCCTGCCACCGAACTTCACTAATTCCCACTATATCTAACTTTAACCTATCCATTTCCCTTTTTCTAACCTACCTGCCCGATTAAGGGATCTCACATTCCACACTCCGATCCGTAGAACACTAGTTTTCTTTCTCCTGATAACGACGTCCTCCTGAGTAGTCCCCACCCGGAGATCCAAATAGGGACTATTTTACCTCCAGAATAATTTCCCCAAGAGGACACCATCATCATTTATCCATACAGTAAAGCTGTATGCCCTAAAAAAAATTACGGCCATAGTTTCCCCTTGCTTTCAGCCGTTCGCAGTACCAGCACAGCAAAGCCGTTTTGGTTAGTGTTACAAGGCCAGATCAGTCAATCATCCATACTGTTGCCCCTGCAACTACTGAAAAGGCTGCTGCCCTCTTCAAGAACCATACGTTTGTCTTGCCTCTCAACAGATACCCCTCCATTGTGTTTGCACCTACGATACAGCTATCTGTATCGCTGAGGTATGCAAGCCACCCCACCAATGTCAAGCTCTATGGTTCATGGGTGGGGCCTTTTCTGATGCAAACTTTATTTGACGCCTTCATAGTGTCACCTTTCTAGCTTTAATCCTCTTCTGAATACGCCATGAACATTATCCTTATCCAACATGTAGCTTATTTAAATTTGAACATTTATTCACATGTACTTTACCTTATTTAAAATTAAAAAAATTATTCAGATGTACTTTTGTTTTATCTGAGATGCAACCTCTACTCATATACCACTTCGTGTTAGCTCATCTAATCATTCACATTTTAATTATTTCTGAATACAATTCAAAACAAGCTAATCAACATTTATAAAAGTGCCATTAGGATTATCTTAATTTATGATGCCCATTTCCTACTATGTAAAATACCATGTACTATACCATCGGCTCGGTAATTGCCATCCTATGAGTCACTGTTTCACTACTTTTTTCGTTGTCATCAGCGAATGCCATCCTTCTCACTTTTATAACTTTCAATCATTGGCCTTATTACGAATGTTCTATTGGTTATAAATCAATTTGCAATTCACTACAGTAGAAATAGTTTATGAAACCTACAGTTCATGATAGGGTGAGCTGGGAGACGAGAAGAATGTGTGGTGCTGACGCCCATGTGATTGTAACAACAGTGAACGATGTAGTGTGTAGCCGATGCTGAGGCTTTGGAGACAAGCTATCTCGCTCTATGGTGTTCTATGTCTCTCCACTCCACATTCAAGGATTACATGTAACAATTCAACCACACACTTAGTCAATAATTAATGCTATTTTCACATAGCTTCAAATCCAGGTAACTTTCGATACACATTTTTTTTTTCAATTTCTGTTCTATGCTTGTTAGTCAGTACTGTACAATCAAGCAATGCAGCTGCGGTTTTCAGATTCTGCCTACTGCTCTTTTATTAATTTATTTTGTGTATGTCTTACAAATATCTAAGACAGTTTGCGAGGTGCCGGGGCTAGCAGTGTATTTAACACTAAATTCTTCTAGAATCTACATATGTAAATGATGCTCTAACCCCCCCCCCCCCCCTACTCTAACTCCGACTTTTGCTGTTGCACAAGGATTAAAAAAAAATACGCGAACTGACTCTAATCAACCCTGCCAGTGGAGTAGAAGAGAGTTTGGCACCTGCAATAATTTAATTTGATAAATAAGTTAAATAAACGAAGGTTTCATTAACATAGTGAGGAATGATAGGGTTGCTCTACCGATTAACAGAATGAAAGTTCTGTCCAAAATAACAATATGATTTATTAAGACTAAACACAAAATAATAAACAAAAACACATGAAACATTTACAATACATCAAATTAGCTCAAATTGGATACTCAAACAAACGCTGTGAATGTGAAGTTGTGCCTAAACTAGATTGTGAGGATTATGACGAAGTGGTATGTGGAGCCAATTCCTTGCAACTCAAATCTTAAGAAAAAACACATAGCCAACCCAACATTAATTGCTGCTACCCAAGACAGAACAAAGTTAGAAAAAGACGAACAGGCGCGCTCTGCTGAGCTCTGATTATCACCTAGGAAAATCCCTGTCTGCCGGTGCTGCGGACATACATTACCAATCTGTCTTCTTAACTGCAAGAACACGATTTGGCGTACCGGAGGCGATGGCTGGTTGCTTCGACGGCCCGTCGTGGTGATGATAACGTCGCGAGTATAGCCCGAAACAAATTATCCTGGCCTGGTTGTTCCAGACTAAAGACTTCCTAGCAATACAAATGCGCCTCTGAGGGAGACGACGAAAGCTCGCCACACAATCACTGATGGTACAGTGATTGATTTTAACAATTGAAGTCACCCAGTAACTCCGATACAGTCAATATTAGCCAAAATTGCTCAAGACAGACAACACAGGCCTCTTCTTCACAGAACGCTCAATTGCCAACTGTACACGGAAAGTTATGTTGAAGTCGAAACATCGGCAACTTCGTCAAACAGTTACAATTAAATAAAAGTATATTAGGCAGCCCACGGAAGGCAGGCTGACCCGAGCAGCGAGAGCTCAGTCTTGTAATCTACTTCCACTGAAAGGCTAGAGACGACTACACACAAGAGCACCCATACAGGCTGAACACACAACATTCCCGCCCCCACGACAGTGGCCGTGGTTTAACGTTCCAGTCAGCAACTCGAAAACCGGCGGGAAATTCCACTCTATTGCCGGAGCACTACCATTCCACCAATGGAGATTCTTGGCGCCAATTTCTGCGCTGATTTTGCTACGTCACGGAGCTATGCCCTGAGCATGCCAATCACAGTTACTATTTTTCAGAAAGCGCGGGAATTTTCCCGCCACGACTGCCTGGGTACACAAGTCATTCCCACGCCTCGCTGGTAGCCCGCCAGAAAGTGTTTTCGCTAAGTTTCTGCGTAGTAATGGAACCTCTAGCCCAGCCGCTACTTCAGACCCCTGCGGGCATGTCTCTTGACAATGTCGGCGTCCGGAAAGCATTCACTCGACTCCCTCACACTCGTTGGCTTCACCCTCTCGAGATCTGGAGAGCCCGCCTGTCACCGGACCACCTGGGTGACGAGAGACGCTGTGTGGGAAGTCCGCGTGGGAAATCCGCGTGTGAAGGAATAGCAAGTTTTCACCGCGTGCAATTAGAGACGAAAATCGTAACATAGAAATATGAGATGGGGCTCATGCCCCTCTCATAGCCGCTACGCCATTTTAGATTGTAATTGGTGAGCGGTTGGCTCACTTAAGAGCAAGGTAGTGAGTCAATCGCCCAAGAACAATCTTACAAACTGACTCCACATGCCGCACTCTATAAAAAAATTATTGCAACTGAAAAATGCAGCTCCCAGAGGGAGGAATATTTATGATGTAGCCAATTTCACCTTCTTAATATGGAACACTAACACTCACATCACACATCCATACCCAGGGAGCTCCTTCCAAACACCGATTCACACAGACATTCACACTCTAAATATGGCCCGGGCATGTGAGCCAAATATTGAGCAGTTTATTCTTTACAATCAGAGTTGGAGTGCTCCGCAATTAAATGCCCAAGAATTTACAACAATTTGAATCATGAAACTAACCTGAACTCACTCACACATGATACTATTTAAGTTAACAATCTCTTCGTGAGCTTTCAGAATCTAGTTACAACCTCTGATTCATTCTGCCTCCCTGCAGCAAGAATAACCTTTACAAAATGTTCCATGAACTGATGGTCCATTCACAATGACAGTGGTGGTATGTGCTTCAGTTTATGTGGACTTCAGCACACCGTTTGCATACAGACAACAATAAATACAAAATACAAAAAAACCATGGTGTGGAGAACAATACAGTAATTTGTAATAAGAATTATAGTGTAAAACACAAACACATACAATGTATAACATACATTACAAAAACAACACTAGAGAAAGAAATTTAAGAAAAAAAACAAGGTTCATGGGGCATCAAGTTGTGCGTGCACATTGCACAATGTTCACGACCGTGCTGAGAATGAGGCACTAAATCACATTGTTAGAAATATTCGAAGCACTTCACAAATTCCACAGTACTGACATCACATAGGGCTAAATGTCGGGTGTTGTTTCTACGTTGTTGCAACGGCAATAGGGTGTGCTGGAGCATCTGCAGTACTCTGTTGAGGTTGCACCAAGACCCACGCATATGATCATGGCAGTACGGTAGGAAGACACAGTGATAGGCTCTCCTCACGTCGATTTATTGTCTCTGAGGTCTACTTGTTGGGTTACGTCATTAGTCTAGGTCTCTTCTCTCGCTGGACAGTACTTTATGTTTCCCAATGTTGCAGTCTGATGAGGGATGATGGCACGTGGAGTGACTCCACACGTGTGTGAGGTCATCCATACAGGATCGAACTAGGAGCGACGATTGCTACAACTGCTCTCTAATAGAGAGGAGAAGTTAGAAATGAGACCATTCATTTGTTAGTGTGGCACGATACTGCTTTGTGTATGCAGATCGGCCAATGCTAGTGAGTTGTAAAAACCCAAACAAGTGCGTCCCTTTCTGTCCTGAGGCACATGAGGCGCAGGTTCTGACACGATATGTGATCTTCTTCGTGTACTCACGACAACGTGGTCTGCCGCAGGGAATCCCTCCAAACGGCTGCCGCGTCCAGAGAGCTAGCAGGCTGTTGCATGTGGGTCACATGTCAGTGTCAACGGCCAGCCTCACTTTCGTTTGTGGCCCGGCGAGGGCTGTCTGCCGCCTAATCCCTCAGGTATACGGCCCGGTGACTGTCAGCTTGTAGGACCGGATGCTCTCGCGCCCTTCACGTCAGGTGGCGCGCTGACGCTCTCTTCTTGCAAGTAGCCGATGACCTCTTGTTTTTGCTCCGGCTGGCCTCTGCACTGCCACGATCCCCGTCATCTGCACAATTCTTACAAAAATCTTATGCCTAACTTTTCCCCATGACCTTCTATGTTATAATAAATTTACATAACGATACATTGATGGTCTGTCATTTCAGACACTCTAATTTTAATTTTATAGTTATTTATCTGTAGCTATCATTATAACAAAATCTTGGTGTATCTAATCTAGACATGGAAATAATTTATTTTGATATTTATGTAGAGACCGATCTCAGTATTGTACATGGTGTGTGATAACTGATGCTATGTAATGGATGAACAACTAAATGTGCGGGTCCGCACCAATATTACTATTACTTATATAGATCGACAGTAGACATGCTCAAGAATTAACTACCATATGCCAACGACCTACATTCTATGTCTTCTGAATAAATTATGTTATTATGCAGGCTCAAGTTTTACTGAGCTATAAAGAACATGCAACTATTCTACGTTCGCTCGCCGGTCGTGCCTCCATCTCGGGTCTGTGATTTGATGACCTGAAAAATGACATCCCAACAGGCGCGCGCCAAACACCTGTGGTAGAAAACCCCCACAATATTAATCTAGTTATTGTTAAATCCTACAGTTTAACTTATCCTAGTATATCGTACCCTTTTTTTTATTTATTTTTTTTTTTTTGTTTACCTTATACAATACTCTTACATAATTCCTGTTACGTTGAGATGTCTCGCTGCTCGCCGCTATTGACGACAGTGATGTGCGCGCCATACGACATGAACTCCGAGTTTTCATTACGCCTCACTGAAACTCCAGCGACTGGGTTAGCCATGGCTATACACGACAATAAATTTATAGTTGCAACTTCTTTTTCTATGTTATGCAGTATTCGCGATCAAAGCACACCTTTCCAGAGGCAATGTAATATGACCAAACGAGGACTGGTTCCTGTTGAGGATTCCGTCGGCCACCACACACCAGCTACACAGTATGTCACGAATTTCCAAGTATAATTCCTTGGTTATTCATCCGTGACAGTCACAAGCAGCACGCTAAATCCCCAATCCATGGTAGGCTTTATGCCCGCATTTCTACCGTGTAGGCCCAAGGGCACCATTGGAGTCAAACGCTCACAGGTTCACCCCGACTTGCAAGACAACGATGCTGGCGCATCACTGTAAAAACTATACTGCACATGTTCATCCTCGAAATCACGCAAAATACCACAATCTTGCAGTGCACTGACGCGTGCCTGCAAGCATTGGTATGAACGTCTCACGAACTGGTTGTGGCCGCTATGGAGCGAATCACGACTTCTCAGAACGCTTCTAAGAGCACGTTCGTGTATGCGCCCGTTTGTGCGACATCTCCTCACTCATCATTATACCTCAACATGGACACCAGACAGGAAAGGACTAAAACATTGCATCATGGAAAGATAGTGTCTCCTACTCTACCGACATTGGAAGTCGCGAACAGAAAAAAAAAAAGAAGGATAGCAGCAGTAAATTCTTATGCGAGACAACGCAGCGTGTTAATACTTTAGCAATCTTAATCTGTTAATATAACGATTATCGTTCCCCGAAGAAAGGTTCATATATTTGCCTATTGTACTATGCACACCACTTACACTACTACTATAGCAAGGTTCATGTATTTGCCCATTCTACTATGTACACCACTTACACTACTACTATTCCACGAACTCCTTTATGTGAGAGATCTGGTGGAGTCCTATGGACTTCTTCCCTTTCAGCGTTTCCAATTCATAAGCATTGTGGTGAGCTGCTCTCCTTATACGGTACGGGCCGTTGTAAACAGAATAGAACTTTTGGCATTTTTTTTTTTTGGTTGTTCGAAAGTCGGAAAGACTTCACGAGCACCTTTTGTCCAATTTGGAGGTGTCGTAGACGAGCTCCCCTGTCGGCACGTCTCTTCCTGACCTCTACTGCAGCCCGTATCCTCTTGAGAGCCAAATCCACTATGGCTTGGTGCTGCGTTCGCGCCCTTGGTGGGAAGTTTACGACCTCGGTTATCAAGTCCTTAGGAATCCGGTTTTTCAGTACTGTAATGGGTGCCAATTTTGTTATCCCATGGGGTGCCTCATTGATCACCTCCTGGAAGTCTTTAAGGAAAACGTCCCATGTCGTGTGCTGTTTGTTACAGTACAACCGGCACAAGTTTCCGAGTTCCTTAATAACCCGTTCTGCAGCATTCGAGCTCGGATGGAGTGAAGATATAAAAATGGGATTAATTTTACATCCACGCAACGTCTCCTTCCACGTTTTTGACTTAAACTGTGGCCCATTATCAGAAATAATTTTACTCACATGACCAACCTGTTGTAGGAAATCCCGGATTAGGGCTCGTGAGAAAGTCCGTCCTGTCGCCCTCTTCAGTGGCGTAAAGGTAACGTATTTGGACGTTAGTTCAACAAACACTAATACGTAAGTATATCCTCTTCTTGTTCTTGGCAAAGGTCCCATCAAATCTGTTGCTGCTAATTGTCTTAATTTGGTCGGTACGATTGGGTATAATGGTGCCTGCATGCGCACAGTGGTGTGCTTAACCTTTTGGCAGTCTTTACACACCGACAGTACCCTCCGTATTCGACGCTCCATATTTCGAAAGTAACACATGGTCCTTAGCTTGAGATTGCACTTGCGTGGTCCGAAGTGTCCATAGCTGAGGTGAGTATGCCATATAACCTTGTTTATTAGGTGTTCAGGGATGCATACCCCCCATTCAGTGTCATTGGCATAATTTCGGTGGAAAATTATGCCTTTCCGCAAGAGGTAGAACTGCCTGATGGTGGCGTGTCTTCTGTGTATCCATTTCTGTTTCAATAACGCTAGGGCAGGGTCCTTGTCTTGCTCCTTCTTGATGTCCTGCATACTACAGGTAATAAAATTTTCAAAGGCTACTTTCTGCATATAGAAAAGGCAGTAGTGATTTTCCTCCAGATCTTCTTCCATGTTGTGCTCAAATCCGATCGGTGACCGTGATAAGGCGTCTGCGATAATGTTCTGACTGCCGTGGATATATTCTATCGAAAAGTTGTACTGCTGCAGATATGATGCCCACCTAATGAGCCGCCTGTGATTAAGCTTTGCAGTCATCAAGAACTCGAGTGCCTTGTGGTCTGTGCAGACCCTCGTCTTGTGACCAAACAGAAGGTATCTGAATTTTTCAAACGCCCATACAATAGCCAGCGCCTCTAACTCGGTTACTGAGTAATTCCTCTCACTCTTGGCTAGTACTCTGCAGTTGCCTTCCACACCCTGTTTCCCTCATGTACATAGTCTTGGAACACCATGACACCCAGACCTGAGTATGAACTGTCCGTTACTATGCAAAGCTATTCAGCTAAATTAGGGTGTGATAGGATGGGTGCTTGTAATAATGCGAATTTTAATGCTTTCCATTCGGATTCGGCCGCCTCATCCCATTTCCAAGGAATCTTCTTTCCCGTAAGTTGATGCAACCTAGGACTGCTCTGAGTTTTGACATGTATAAAGCGGTTGTAACAATTTATGGTCCCCAAGAACCCCCTTAACTGCTTCTTTGTCGTGGGAATGGGAAACTTTTCAATCGCTTCGATCTTTTCGGGATTTGGCGCAATGCCCTCACCCGTGATGATATGTCCTAGAAATTTGACAGAGGACGTCCCAAAATTCGATTTTTCGATATTGATAGTCACTCCGTATTCCTTGAATGTCGCAAGGAGTTCACCGAGGACCGCATTGTGCTCTCCCCAAGATTTCTCCGCGATCAGCAAATCGTCCACATAGCTGGTGACATGACGTTTCAAATTATCGCTTAGTATGCCGTCCAGCCCCCGAATGAATGCGGAAGACCAATTGTTCAAACCAAATGGGAGACGACGAAACCGGTAACATCTTCCGAATGCTAAAAAGGCTGTGTACTGTCTGCAATTTGGATGGAGCTCGATCTGCCAGAAACTCGATTTTAGATCAACTGATGAGAAGATTGATATTCCATGGAAGTTTTGTAAGAGTTCCTCTAATCGTTCCGGTCTGTCAGTTTCGGGTTCTGTTATGGTATTAATTTGTCGCGAGTCCAAGACTAAACGAATACTACCATCTGCCATCTCGACTACTCTTAACGGGTTATTATAGGCTGAAGCCGTAGGTTCTACTATGCCTTCACTCAGCATTCGCGTAATTTCAGCTGCTACTTTCTGTCGATATGCCAAGGGGATTGGATAGGGTGGCACACGAAACTAGTTGTGCGGACGTACACGAAATTCATATTGGAAGTTCTTTATTGATCCTGTCTTGGGAAGGAAGACCTCCGTATGGTCTAGTAGTAATTTATGAAGTTCTTTGCGGTGGTCGCACCTAATATTCTTTATTGCTTCCACTTTTTCTCCTATTTTCTCCTTTATTTCTCCCATTATTCCGACTTCATTCTCATCCGTGTCCTCTCCCCTACCCGCAACGTCGACCTGTTCTCCCTTTCAGTCTTTCAGACACGCTTAGTTTATCCGTACACAGTTAGACGGTAGTTGAGCTGGGATCAGCTGGTCGTCGAACTTAATGCGGACGGGATCCCTTTCCTCAAAACCACTTCACCTCGTCCTAGATCGACTATCGCTTCATGTTCATTTAGGAAGTTCGTTCCTACTATCATGTCGATCGCCAGATTTGGCACGATCCAGAAGTTAGACTCTATTTTGTGTCCTTGGCAGGAGAATTCCAGTCTTGTTTGTTGGGTGACCTCCGTACATTTACCCGCTAATGCCCCTTTTATTTTGGTTTTCTTAGCCGATAGAACAGGCCAGTCCATCTCCTGAGAGCACCTCTTGTATGCTGCCTCAGATATTGCTGTCATGTAGCTTCCACTATCTATTATCGCATTCATCCTCTTTTCAGCTATTGCTACTGTGAAAAGAGGCTGCCGATCTTGTCGAGGAGTTGCTTTATGTTCCTCGAGCAGGATTTCTGATACATCTTCGTAATGTATGATCCGTAGTTGGCCAGGTCCGAGATTACGTGCGAAATTCCGGCGGTCTGTGTTCGCACTAGTCTGGCGTCAATCCCTTGTTAAGCTCCCGCTCCTCTGACGTGCATTAGGATTTGCGGGTCTACTTTCAATCTTCTGGTTCCACTGTTGTCCTTGGTTTCGCTCTCTCCAATTACGGTCGCTTTGCCGTTCGTTATTCCTCCTATCCCAGATTCCTTGTCTAGATTGACCCTGCTCCCTGACGTTCTGGTTTCCGTGTCTTTGGTTTCCATAACCTTGAATAGCGTAACCTTGACTTCCGTAACCCTGGTTTCCTAACTGACCAGTGCGATTATGCGATCTGTTGTCGTCTTCCCTTCCTGGCCGGTGGTATTTGTTACTTTGCCCCTTCTTCCTGTCCTTTGCGTCTTGTTTATCAAAGACTACTGTAAGTTGGCTGTTTAGGTTTTTTTATTGGTAACGCCACCTCTGTATGAAAATCACTGGCTGTGCTGTGTGCAGTCTGTGGCTGCTTTGCATTGTTGTAATACTCGCCATTGTAGTGTTGGGCAGCGGCAGCTGGATGTGAACAGCGCGTAGCGTTGCGCAGTTGGAGGTGAGCCGCCAGCAGTGGTGGATGTGGAGAGAGAGATGGCGGAGTTTTGAAATTTGTCATGAACTGCTATATTTATATATGATGATATCAAGGTAAATACATTGTTTGTTCTCTATTAATATCTTTCATCTGCTAACTATCCCTATCAGTAGTTAGTGCCTTCCGTAGTTTGAATCTTTTATTTAGCTGGCAGTAGTGGCACTCGCTGTATTGCAGTAGCTTGAGCAGCGAAGATTTTTGTGAGGTAAGTGATTTGTGAAAGGTATAGTTTAATGTTAGTCAGGGCCATTCTTTTGTAGGGAATTTTGAAAGTCAGATTGCGTTGCGCTAAAAAATATTGTGTGTCAGGTTAAGGACAGTCTTGTATAATTGTTCAAAGGGGACGTTTCATATGTCGACCCTTAGCCGAGGATACCTCACTGGAATCTTCTGATTTTTTTCTTGTAGTTTGTGTAATTAGTGTAGATTTTGTTTATTGCTAGCTCGTAATTGTAGAGAAAATCTCCTTTGTAGTTGCAGTCTTTCATTGTTGTACAGTAAAACAGTTGTGGCATGCATGTAGATTTGCACCAAGTATTTCGCAGCTGCAATTAACTAGATATTATTTTCAGTGTTATGTTAATGTGTTCTCTTATTTTTGCTCTTCAAATTGTGCTTTTCTGTGTTGTCGTGTGAAATATTGTGACAATAATGGCGTGTGAAAAACGTAATACTAGGCTCCAAAGTAAACTGAGAAATGACAGTGAAAATGAAAGCAGTGTGTTAGCGCCACCGAGTAATGAATTAACTGATGTTCAAAGTAGTAATTTGGTAATTGCGCATAGGGAAATGGAGCGGGCGGCAAACAATGGTGTAGACAGTGAAACAGATAGTGAACAGGGAAGCGTTATCGATCGATTGGTCGGAAACAGCTCGCCTCAGGAATCGGGAATGACAGAACACAATATTGCAAATACTGCAGACTCAGGTTTTGGGTTCTCACCGTTTTCTCTAATGAGTCAAGACACATTTTCCGCTTGTCAAAATGTGAATGTTGCCGGTGCAACTTCACTGCCGAAAAGCACTGAGGAACATGTTTCAGACACCAGTGCATTGTTATTACAATTAATGCAACAAATGGGACAAAAGCTTGAAAAGTTAGACACAATGGAACAACAAAAGAGACAAACACAGCAACAGTTAGACACACTGGAACAAAATCAGAGACAAACACAGCAACAGCTTCAAAAGTTAGACTCATTGGAACAAACTCTTGAACAAACGCGTGAAGATTTAACTACTGAGTTACATAACATTGAATCGAAATGTCAAAAGGTCTGTAATGACGTAAAAACTCAAATTTGTGAGCATTTTCAACCTATTTTTTCGCGGCATGAAAGGGCATTACAGAATCACGAAGCAGCCATAAAAGAACTGCAAATTATTGTTCATGAAAATCATGAGACCTTGCAAGCTAAATTTGACTCAGTTGCATCTACCGATTCGGTTACGCAACTTGCAAAAACTCAGGAAAACTTAAAGAACACAGTAGATTCGATTTCAACACAAATGGACACTCTGAAACTTGGTTCAGAAAAACACATTGAGGAAATGTGTTCACTATCGGAGAAAGTAGCCGAACTTTCGGATCAGTTCACTAACTTATCTACGAAGGTAGATGACAATCTGAACGACACAAAACCTGTAGCCTTCACTGACACAGAAGAGTATGAACAAATTAGGAAATTCAAACAAAATCAGAATCAAATTAATACACAACACCAAAGAGAAATCCGGGAAGTACAAAATCAGCTGACACAGGTAATACAAGAATTACGTATTTCAGACGACACTCGCGCTCCAACACGGGAAGAGGGACTTAGAAATACGGAAAAGCCGCAAAATAATAACACAGGGCATTTGGGAAGTTATGAAAGAAATTGGCAATGTGCACCGAATTTTGAGATGGAACGGCCGACACGACCTAACAATGACCGATATGCGA
Organism: Schistocerca serialis cubense; assembly: GCF_023864345.2. Lineage (NCBI taxonomy): Eukaryota > Metazoa > Arthropoda > Insecta > Orthoptera > Acrididae > Schistocerca > Schistocerca serialis. Next base: position 602,182,456 of record NC_064642.1, on the reverse strand, counting down.
CTCGCCGACATGATGATTTTGACTATAAGCTGTTCATTACTACACGTAAATTCAAAACATTTAAGAATTCTGGCAACGACATTCATCCACAAGCATGGCTCCATCAATTCTCTCATTGTTTTCCTCCCAACTGGTCATTAGAACACAGATTAGAATTTATGTGTGGCTACTTAGAGAATGAACCAGCTGTAAGAATGCGGTCGGTCATTCACGATTGCCACAGTGAAGGAGAGTTTTACCATGACTTCCTCTCAGCATATTGGTCTCAAGCTACACAAGACCGTGTAAAACATAGCATCATGATGATGAAACACTTTGAACAATCTGAATTTTCCAGTCTTCTCAAATATTTTGAAGACATGTTGCATAAGAATCAATATCTTTCAAACCCATACAGCCCCTCAGAACTCATCCGCATTTGCTTACTCAAATTGCCTGAACATTTACGACATATTATTTTAGCAGGACGTTGCAAAGACGACATTGAAGCGTTTCAGGGACTGTTACAAGAACTGGAAATTGACACAGACCGTCGCGGGATGCGAAAACAGGAAAACAATCGCTACAGGTCACATCCGTCACAATTCCGTGACGACAGAAGCAATAACTGGACACGACAAGTCTACTCTCACAACACAAATCGTGACCAAAACAGACACCACCCTTATGACAACCGTTGGCAGAATAATAGTTGCAGAGAAAGATCGCATTTCCGTAGTAATGAATATGACAGAGATAACCATAGAAACAGACAATATGGTAATCAGAACTATTATTATCAAGGGAGACAGAATAATTTCAGACGCAACAGTTCAGCGCGCAGTTACGATTCAGGGAGAAATTCTCCACCACGTGACCGACACGAAAGAAACTGTGTAAACTACCGACAAAACGACAGACCTGAATTCCATCAGAACTGGCGAGCTTTAAACAGAGCTGGGCCCTCTCGGCAAGGCGAATTTGTGGAAGTTAGGCCTCCTAATCCCAGTAACGACGCGCGGCAACAAAGAGACAGACAATGACTCGCGCCGCAGGCACCCACGTGCGCCGGCTGGCTCAGAGAAAAATAACATAGACGCTAACCTTGTGAAAAATTCCAGTATTCTTTACCGACGTACACTGCATGATAATTGCGCTCAAGCTGAAATTCTGAGTACTAGGAAGAGTAAAGGTTTACACTACATTTTACATGTAAAACCATTTATTGAAAGGTAGTCTGCGTTTCAACTTAGTCTTTGCCATAAAATTTTTCGCTTCACATTACTAATATGCATTGTCAGACTTAGAATCTGTTAACATACAACAATGTTTGAAGTTAAATATCCAATCAAGAACCAAGAGAACTTACTTAAACAGAAATGACGAATGCATTGTTATAGTGAACAGACGTCACAGTGTTATTGTGTGTGTACATTCTTGCTTGTTAGTTGCACGATTATGAAACGACTATAAGGCTTACATACTTAGAACATTTACCAGTACTGTTAATGAGATTTTAATGCAACATTTTGGTTTACTTGAAAATACATTCTGGGTTTAAAGTACTTTCTGTGAGATACCAGACGGCACAGTGGTTAGTTTATGTGACAGCTACATGATTTTATCACGACGCTACTAATGAGTGACAATTTACAATGTTGCTTTTGCAGTGTTTCTGTTTTATATCTGCACAGTTTTCTGTTTTATTCTGGAAAGTAAAAGAGGTTTTAGTAGTAACTTTTGTGGTACAGCAACAATGAGATTGTCTTTTCCGTAGCACAACAATACGTTACAGCACAGTACTTTCTTCATCACGGCAATAAGCGTAATAACTAAGATATCTATACACAAAGCATTTCACTTTTGTTTATCATGAGGTAAGTACATTGACTTCTGCAGAACTTGGCTTTCGGAGGACGATAAGTACGACACTTCCACAGAATTATCTTACAGCAAGACGCACATTTAGCGCTACAGGACACGCATTTGAGAGATTTTGTACTTAAGCCATTTATTTTTCAAGATTTTTGAATTACAAAGAAAGTTTTCCGTGATATATTTCATTCTATTGCTGTAATCTGTAACACCTGAGGGTATAATTACATTTATCCTCAGGGGGGTACACGCCTACTTTGTGTACCGTCATGCTATTCTCTTTTGTTTTAGCTTCGCTCGATAATAGTCGTGCCTTACTTCTCGTTTTCATTCATGAAAAACAAATTTATCTAAACTGCAGAATAAAATTAACCTACTCCATATATTTTTTACACATAGACATAAAATTTCGACAACGCCTCTCCAATGCTGTAATTATACGCACGATTTGTTGTGGTACAGAAACTGCACACAAACCCGACAAAGTGGGATGTGATACGGACACACCATCACAGGAACACAAAAACAATGAACAAAAGAATATATACACTGAAAACAAAAACTGTAATCATGCGCCGCTTCTTAAAACTAAACGCGGAACTACCAGAAAAAAACTTGGGTATTAAACAATAAAAAAAATTAAGCAAAAAAATTCTGAATGTCCCTACTAATAATAATACTTGCATATCAGCGATTCACAGGAAAGATCCAAGGCTAAGGGTCGCTATTTTATGCCAGGTGCCGGGGCTAGCAGTGTATTTAACACTAAATTCTTCTAGAATCTACATATGTAAATGATGCTCTAAGCCCCCCCCCCCCCCCTCTTCTAACTCCGACTTTTGCTGTTGCACAAGGATTAAAAAAAAAACGCGAACTGACTCTAATCAACCCTGCCAGTGGAGTAGAACAAAGTTTGGCACCTGCAATAATTTAATTTGATAAATAAGTTAAATAAACGAAGGTTTCATTAACATAGTGAGGAATGAAAGGGTTGCTCTACCGATTAACAGAATGAAAGTTCTGTCCAAAATAACAATATCATTTATTAAGACTAAACACAAAATCATAAACAAAAACACATGAAACATTTACAATACATCCAATTGGCTCAAATTGGATGCTCAAACAAACGCTGTGAATGTGAAGTTGTGCCTAAACTAGATTGTGAGGATTATGACGAAGTGGTATGTGGAGCCAATTCCTTGCAACTCAAATCTTAAGAAAAAACACATAGCCAACCCAACATCAATTGCTGCTACCAAAGACAGAACAAAGTTAGAAAAAGACGAACAGGCACGCTCTGCTGAGCTCTGATTATCACCTAGGAAAATCCCTGTCTGCCGGTGCTGCGGACATACATTACCAATCTGTCTTCTTAACTGCAAGAACACGATTTGGCGTACCGGAGGCGATGGCTGGTTGCTTCGACGGCCCGTCGTGGTGATGATAACGTCGCGAGTATAGCCCGAAACAAATTATCCTGGCCTGGTTGTTCCAGACTAAAGACTTCCTAGCAATACAAATGCACCTCTGAGGGAGACGACGAAAGCTCGCCACACAATCACTGATGGTACAGTGATTGATTTTAACAATTGAAGTCACCCAGTAACTCTGATACAGTCAACATTAGCCAAAACTGCTCAAGACAGACAACATAGGCCTCTTCTACACAGAACGCTCAATTGCCAACTGTACACGGAAAGTTATGTTGAAGTCGAAACATCGGCAACTTCGTCAAACAGTTACAATTAAATAAAAGTATATTAGGCAGCCCATGGAAGGCAGGCTGACCCGAGCAGCGAGAGCTCAGTCTTGTAACCTACTTCCATCGAAAGGCGAGAGACGACTACACACAAGAGCACCGATACAGGCCGAACACACAACATTCCCGCCCCCACGACAGTGGCCGTGGTTAAACGTTCCAGTCAGCAACTCGAAAACCTGCGGAAAATTCCACTCTATTGCCGGAGCACTACCATTCCACCAATGGAGATTCTTGGCGCCAATTTCTGCGCTGATTTTGCTACGTCACGGAGCTATGCCCTGAGCAAGCCAATCACAGTCACTATTTTTCAGAAAGCGCGGGAATGTTCCCGCCACAACTGCCTGGGTACACAAGTCATTCCCACGCCTCGCTGGTAGCCCGCCAGAAAGTGTTTTCGCTAAGTTTCTGCGAAGTAACGGAACCTCTAGCCCAGCCGCTACTTCAGGCACCTGCTGGCGTGTCTCTTGACAATGTCGGCGTCTGGAAAGCATTCACTCGACTCCCCCACACCTCTCGAGATCCGCAGAGCCCGCCTGTCACCGGACCATCTGGGTGACGAGAGACGCTGCGCGGGAAGTCCGCGTGTGAAGGAATAGCAACTTTTCACCACATGCAATTAGAGACGAAAATCGTAACATAGAAATATGAGAGGGGGCTCATGCCACCTCTCAAGTTTTATTCTTACATTTCCATAGGATATCAGTTCCCTTTATTGCCTACTCTTTTTGTTTTCTTATTTAGTTTCTTTTGGTGAATCATTTAATATCTCATTATCTCGATTTGGATAAAGAATTTTTTTTACTCAATATGAATTATTTACTTTTACTCTTACATCAGAGACCATAATTTTATATCCTTCATCTGTGCATACTCCAAGCCTTTTACTTGTCATATATAAACCATTATTTCGTGTGCATGAGTAGTTAAGTGAAGCATTGCCTATCTCTCTTCAACTGTTTCTCACCTGTGCTATTCCGTTATGTTTAATAACCATACCGATCGTGTAAGTGTGCCTATTATCTCTTCTTTACCTCTTCTGCAGCCTACTACTTCCCTCTAACTTACGTGTGCCTGTTATTTCCACTTTACCTCTTCTGCAGCCTACTAATTCCCTCTAACTTACTTCAATACTTCTTATTTTTGCTTAAAGTACCTCTCGGTTTACCATTACCCATTAATTACTGTGGGGACACCTGTGTATGACCCTCATCACCTCTATACTTCATAAATTATAGCCATACCGTCCTCGGGCGCTCATTAACTTATACCATCATAATTATACTCATAACTCATAGTGGTACCGTCCTCTGCCGCTCATTAACTTATAACTTTTCTCACTTTTATTCTTTACGGTTTAGACCCACTTCCCACACTTATACAACTTCAATTCTTCACCTTATTCTGCTGCACTTACCTCTTTCTCCTTTGTTCACGACTTACCTTGTCCATTGGCTTAAACATATGTTTCACACTTTGTTACTTTTCGATCTCTTTCCTGTTCACTTATCTAAGCACTATTGCAGAATGATACACACTTATGTTTATTTTCCATGTCGTAGCTACGATGTTTGTATGCTGTCTCCACAGTGACTTTTTAGAATTCGTTAAATTTTTTCCAACAGGATAACATATTTGGCTCTGTATACCTTGATTACACTAATCCTAGCTTTTTCGTTGTCGTACTGTCTCTCTCTTACGTTACTTACAGGTTATAATCATATAATTTCAGTTTGCTACCCATTTTCCAACAGAATAACACATTTTTATAAATAGCTTTTCCTTTTTTGATGATAGAATAACGTTTTGAGAGAAAGAAGGGAATATTGCCAATATGACGAAACATGTAAGTAATATCGTTAATGCCTTAGCATCTGGTGAGTGTCACCATGCACTTTAAATTGCAAAGAAGTAGTATACTCTGAAGTTGTATAGCGAAGAATTAAAGATGATAATAAATAGTTCTGACTGAAAGAAAAGGAAGATTGAGAATATGAAGAGAAACTTAAATAATATTGACAATAACTGTTTGTTGCTCATTAAACACCTAGCATTGTACAGAACCCAACGTCCTCTGAGGTGGTCAGTTAATCCTTTGACGAGTTGTGTTGTTCTGTGTATCATAGTGTCTTGTCTCCTGATGATTTATTCGATTATCTGTGTGTTGCGTATGTTGCATCTGTCTGTCAGATCTGCTTGTATCCTATTTTCTTTAGGTCTGTTATCTCCCCAGGGGTTTCTTCTTCAACCTTCCAGATTCTGCTTGTTCGCTGCCAATGAATCCAAATGATCCAGCGCTTGCACAACTGTGTTTACATTTGACGTGGATATTCCTATTAAATTTTCTTGTACCCTCGCAGGTACCTCGACCACAGTGACTGATATTAAATCCATTTCTCTCAGGGGATCATGTAAATTTAAATTCTTTTCGACATAAGCCTCGAAGAACTCTTTGTAACTTCTGCTACCATTATTACTAGAGTTTCGACCTTCAATTGGGTCTCTACGAATGCAGTTCTGAGCGCTGCTGGACCAATACAGGTTCATGAATGCTTGCATAAACCCCTCATATGTTTTGCTTTGCGAACCAGTTTTCATACCAAAGGATAATGCTTCACCTTCCAACCTACTGATAACATAGCCTATTTTCTTTTTGTCATCCCAATTTTCCGGAAAAACTCCCTCAAATTGCCACTTAAAAGCTGCAGGATGTATCTGTCCTCGTGACGAAAAGCTGTTGAATTTGTACACACTTAGATGCTGGTCATTTGAGGCTACCTGTTGTTGATTTCTATCTTTAGACTTTTCCTCTTCGAACCACATCTCCAGTTTCCCTTTCATTTCCGCCTCTAACTGACTAGCATATTCAGATACCTTTCTCAGGTCAGTTCCTTGTACCTGCTCCTTTATCATTCACAGCTCTGAATGAAGCGCCCCTGCATTGTTTTTACACTCTTTTTCTATACTTCTCATAATGCTGTCCACCTGTAAGACATGCGCCTTAGCGCATTTACCGTCTAAACCATCTACTTGCTTTGTTACCTCCATGATATCTGCCTCAAATCGACCTAGCTTTGACTCATGTTTTTTAATCTCGGCAGAATTCTCGCTCACCTGCCCCACTATCCCTCCTAGTCTATCTGTCATTTCAGCTTGGAATTCAGTTTTCATATTTGCAGTATTGCTATCGACATCTTCCCTAAAACTACCCAGGGATTTGCCAACATATACTTCAACATCTTCAAATTTCTTATTAAATTACCTTGAGATTTCGTCAAACGTTTTGTTATTTGAACTAATGTTATCGTCCAGTTTCTGATCAAGAGCTTGAAACTTATCAACCATTAAAGATAACAGGTCACTTATACTAGGACTTCTCTTACTCATACTAGGTTCTTTCACCTCGTTGCTTTCATTCAGTTCCTGTTCGCTACCCACAGGAACAGTGTCTGCTGACGCTACACTATGAGGAGCCCTTGTTTCTACCATGTCATTTTCAAGATCTGTTCCTTGCATTTGGCCGTTTGACAAGTACTCCTCCTCCGCTACATTACTAGTGTGTTCATGCTGTAAATACTGACCCACTTCCTGACTACCATCAGCCATATTCGGCTCAATTGCATTAATGTCTCTATTCTGATCTTCTAGTTCTACAGTCTCGTGATTTGTCTCGTTCTCCTCAGAAGGGTAACTGTTATTAATTTCACTTCTCTCTGGAGAATAAATCACGTCTCTGTGACGCAAGTGAATTATTTTCTTATCTGCCATGGCGTCAATAACTCTTAGCTCTCTTTTAATTCTAGGTTGACCTAGGATGCTTAATATTATGTCAGTTCTGCTGCTTTTGACCTCCTTTATCCTTGCCTTATGCTCTCTGCAAGAACGCTGCCGTGGGGGTGCGCTCACTGTTCTGCTGAGGGCGCCGCCCCAGCCGCTGTCCGCTGACGTGTGCTCCGCTGGCTTAATATCAGCCAGAAGCACGCATCCTACCTCTCAGCCTCCTCGCGCTGGTATGTCCTCGCTCGGGTCGCGCCGTCTGTCCTCGTCGAAGCTCGGTGACTCGTTCTCCCAGAGTTGCAGAAGCTGCCCCCTTTCTTCGGTCCAAGCCCCGCTCCACGTTGGTTGTCGTCAGTTGGACCTACGGCGGCCGGCAGCCTTCGTGCATGTGGCCTTGACTGACTTCCGAAACAGGTTTCAAACAGCTGCTGCAGCCGCTCGCTTTCTGCTGCATCACGAGCCACCACTGCCCGAAATTTTTTCTTCTCGCGCCGCTCCGCTGCGCCCAGCTGGTTACACATAAACGTCACGCACTGAGTATTACATCTCACGTTCTCCACGACTCTGTGCTCTCGTAACACTAACTAAATGTTTACTGTCGAGTCACTGTTTACACTGTCCAAAGTCACTGTGTAAGTCACTGTTCAGATAACTCTTTTTTTCCTACCTCACTGTTCATGTTCAAGTTCTTCATTCACTGTTTAAGTCACTGTTCATCACCTTCGTATTCTCCCATACACTAAATTTTAGTGCACATTCTGTTACAATGACTGCTGTGTGCAGACACTGTTACTCCACTTAGCGAATAATCTTCAGCTACATCCCCTCCAGGGATGCCATGTACAACACCGTCATTGGCATTGTAGCGAGAACGACGTGCTTCTCTGGGCGATATCACTAACCCGGTGTCTTGCTGCTTCGGTAAGTCCCTCGTAGAACAGAAGTAGCGCTCAGTCACCAGGTTCCAGATAGGTGGTGATCCTGCTGAATTGAGGTGTTCAGGATGCCAGTTGTTAATTGGCAAAAACGTTTGAACTATACTTGTTTTAACACAGAAATTGCTTTGTCACACACGTCACGGAATCAGTATTTGCAACAAGGCGGCTCTGGACTACACAGTTATATTCGACCCTTTTCGCACATTAACACAGTTTTCTGACTTTTCATAATGATAGACACTGCCCACGACACGTGACGTTCTCATAAATAATAACTTCACTTTATATCTTATTTAAAATATGAAATAGGCACTTGTGACCGTTCTTTTAGAGCCGCCCCGGTAACTCGACCGTGCGTTTTGAGTGGCTCCTCGCGACTCACTTGCCCTGTCTTCCCGAAGGGCAAGAGAGACCACCCCACCTTTCTTTCTCAGCCAGTGAAGACCCTTCTCTCGTTTCCTACACACACACACACACACACACACACACACACATATATATATATATATATATATATATATATATATATATATATATATATATATATATATATACACACTCCTGGAAATTGAAGTAAGAACACCGTGAATTCATTGTCCCAGGAAGGGGAAACTTTATTGACACATTCCTGGGGTCAGATACATCACATGATCACACTGACAGAACCACAGGCACATAGACACAGGCAACAGAGCATGCACAATGTCGGTACTAGTACAGTGTATATCCACCTTTCGCAGCAATGCAGGCTGCTATTCTCCCATGGAGACGATCGTAGAGATGCTGGATGTAGTCCTGTGGAACGGCTTGCCATGCCATTTCCACCTGGCGCCTTAGTTGGACCAGCGTTCGTGCTGGACGTGCAGACCGCGTGAGACGACGCTTCATCCAGTCCCAAACATGCTCAATGGGGGACAGATCCGGAGATCTTGCTGGCCAGGGTAGTTGACTTACACCTTCTAGAGCACGTTGGGTGGCACGGGATACATGCGGACGTGCATTGTCCTGTTGGAACAGGAAGTTCCCTTGCCGGTCTAGGAATGGTAGAACGATGGGTTCGATGACGGTTTGGATGTACCGTGCACTATTCAGTGTCCCCTCGACGACCACCAGTGGTGTACGGCCAGTGTAGGAGATCGCTCCCCACACCATGATGCCGGGTGTTGGCCCTGTGTGCCTCGGTCGTATGCAGTCCTGATTGTGGCGCTCACCTGCACGGCGCCAAACACGCATACGACCATCATTGGCACCAAGGCAGAAGCGACTCTCATCGCTGAAGACGACACGTCTCCATTCGTCCCTCCATTCACGCCTGTCGCGACACCACTGGAGGCGGGCTGCACGATGTTGGGGCGTGAGCGGAAGACGGCCTAACGGTGTGCGGGACCGTAGCCCAGCTTCATGGAGACGGTTGCGAATGGTCCTCGCCGATACCCCAGGAGCAACAGTGTCCCTAATTTGCTGGGAAGTGGCGGTGCGGTCCCCTACGGCACTGCGTAGGATCCTACGGTCTTGGCGTGCATCAGTGCGTCGCTGCGGTCCGGTACAAGGTCGACGGGCACGTGCACCTTCCGCCGACCACTGGCGACATCATCGATGTACTGTGGAGACCTCACGCTCCACGTGTCGAGCAATTCGGCAGTAAGTCCACCCGGCCTCCCGCATGCCCACTATACGCCCTCGCTCAAAGTCCGTCAACTGCACATACGGTTCACGTCCACGCTGTCGCGGCATGCTACCAGTGTTAAAGACTGCGATGGAGCTCCGTATGCCACGGCAAACTGGCTGACACTGACGGCGGCGGTGCACAAATGCTGCGCAGCTAGCGCCATTCGACGGCCAACACCGCGGTTACTGGTGTGTCCGCTGTGCCGTGCGTGTGATCATTGCTTGTACAGCCCTCTCGCAGTGTCCGGAGCAAGTATTGTGGGTCTGACACACCGGTGTCAATGTGTTCTTTTTTCCATTTCCAGGAGTGTATATATATATATATGTATATGTATATATATCGAAACCTTCAGCCAATGGCTGTTCAGATAGCTGTTGCTAGGCGGTTCTGACGTCACGTTTGCGGACATTGTGACGGAAGTTTGTCTTGGAACACTGTCTCAGATTGTAAGATCCTACTCCCGAATAGTCGGATCCTGCCCCTATTAAGGTTACAAAACATTGAATCCTATGATTTCATCACTAATGCTCTTGCTGACGCTTAATTGTTAAATGTACATGTAGCCTGGCTGCTACTGAGCATTGCTGATCGCATAAATGTGTGCAATACTTGGCTTAAACACGTCAACGGAATGAATATATGCGTTATAATAGCCTATTGTAGGCGGGTACTAACGAGAGGAACATGCACCACTACAACCATGATGAGTGTGTACTCATAATCTCTGTGTACACAAAACTGAATTTCATTGTGTTGCACAAGTGAATGACTTTGACGATGTTTGCTAACTATCAAGCGTTCCTTCCTAACCGAACACTTGACTGAATGATCATGGATTTGACAGGTCGTTGAAGGAAATAGGCCACCGTAATGGGTGACCCATTGTCACGTCACTTACAACGGGCAATACACTAGCTGTAATAAGATACCCGGGATCCGATCGGTTCTCGGGCCAAAGTAATGTGTCAACAGAATTTATTGTATTCCGGAAGTATGCAGATATTCCACACCTAAGGAAGACGTCCACCTTAGCTTACAAAGCTTGTGTTTAACTACAGTTCACGAAGTTTGAAAAGTAAAGATTCTCCAACGGTTTCTAGAGAAAGCATGGTAGCTTCAGAAAATTACTATGTGAACTTGTAAATAGGAAGAGCAAATTGATAATTTCTGTACATCGCTATTATGAGCAACTGGAGTTACATTTATGAAATAGTCAGAGTCCGTAACGTCCTTGGTAAACTAGCGTGTTGCACACCACACCGGGTAGCTCAGTGCGCGACGAAGCTCGGACAGGTGTTCACAACATAGACGTATTGTGTTATTTAAATCAGATGAAACAGTCATTGTTCTCTCAGAAATGAATCTGGTCTTGTAACTAAACCATGGACCTAATTATTCCACTTCGCACTAACTAAATCATGTGAGAAAGAACTTCTTGTCGAGTATAACTATATTTAATCCAGAAAAGAGATAGATGTGCAAGTAGAAACGATGGCACATTTACTGAAATTACTGTGAGAAATTGTACTTAAAACAGAAACATGAACTTTCATGCATCCACGAATTCGAAGTGATTTCGTAGATTGCTTGCTTAAGAGCTTTTCATACGAGAACTAAGACATCGATTATTGCAAGGTGGGATGAACAGTAACGGCAGAATCTTGTTATTTTGTACTCTTCCCATTCACTCAGTGATTAAATTAACCCCGAACAGAAATATTTAAGCTTGACCAGATGACATATGCCCACACGGTACAAACTGCATGACTTTAAGAATGGCGGTAACAGTTGTTGTTCAAAAGTTTACTGATTGGTCGTTTATATTATCCATCGAATCACTAGAAAGTGATACTGACTTCTTGCTTGGCAAGCTACGTGAGATATAGTACGCACACAATGGCAAACACTCAGAAAATAGATAAAACGGAGACTGTTGCAAGGGAGGGGTGATAGCTCAGTAATATGGCTGCTAAGTGATATAGAACCGGTACTGCCAGAGGGACGTAGTCCATACTCTGGTACGCGAGGATCACCTTAACCAAATAATAACAACAGCAGAGATTAAGTGACAGGTCAGTAAAATAATAGATGGCAAGGGACGGTATAAAGAATAGCTACAAGTACACACGGCGGCAGCCGACCGACAAAACGAAGGACTGCAGATGAGTCTCCCTAGTCCTCATTCTTTCTGTGGATAATGGTAAGTACCTGTATAACAACTTGCCTCCCCAGTTTCGGAAGCCTGCGTAGTTTCTATTCTTTGGAATCATTATAATAGATCGACTAATGGCATATCAGTAGAATGTTATATCGCAAACGAAATTTGCTAAATACCTTTAAAGATGTAGCCACTTCAAGCACAAATGTTTGCGGTCGAGGTAGCCTCTGCCACATCTTGTGGGAACAAAATACACCTTTGTCTACACAAGTGAACTTAAGGGTGTCTGGATAGTGCAACGACAGTCAAGGAGACTTCGTTGATGTACCGGGTGATCAAAAAGTCAGTATAAATATGAAAACTGAATAAATCGTGGAATAACGTAGATAGAGAGGTACAAATTGACACACATGCTTGGAATGACATGGGGTTTTATTACAACCAAAAAAATACAAAAGTTCAAAATATGTCCGACGGATGGCGCTTCATCTGATCAGAATCGCAATGATTAGCATAACAAAGTAAGACAAAGCAAAGATGATGTTCTTTACAGGAAACACTCAATATGTCCACCATCATTCCTCAACAATAGCTGTAGTCGAGGAATAATGTTGTGAACAGCACTGTAAAGCATGTCCAGATTTATGGTGAGGCATTGGCGTAAGATGTTGTGTTTCAGCATCCCTAGAGATGTCGGTCGATCACGATACACTTGCGACTTCAGGTAAGCCCAAAGCCAATAATCGCACGGACTCAGGTCTGGGGACCTGGGAGGCCAAGCATGACGAAAGTGGCGGCTGAGCACACGATCATCACCAAACGAGGCGCGCAAGAGATCTTTCATGCGTCTAACAATATGGGGTGGAGCGCCATCCTGCACAAACATCGTACGGTCCAGCAGTTGTGTTTATCAGCCTGGCGATTCTGTAACATATCGGCGTACCTCTCACCCATCACGGTAACAGTTACAAAACCAGAATCACGCATTTCCTCGAAGATAAAAGGCCCGATAACGGTAGATGTGGTAAATCCAACCCATACCGTGACTTTCTCGTCGTGCAATGGAGTTTCCACGACAGTTCTAGGATTTTTGGTAGCCCAGATTCTGCAGTTGTGGGCGTTGACAGACCCGGATTTAGTATGGATAGCATCAGAGGGTATGCCTAAGTGCCAACCAAACAGTAGTGTATGGAATGCCGGTGCGACGTGCGACTGCACGAGCGCTGACTTCCCCGTGCACAGACGAACCCGCTACAGTCTCCATTTCTTCCTGATCTGTCTCAGCAGCATTACGCCTTGTGCTCGGTCGGCCACTACGGGGTCTATCGTCTAAACAACCCGTGGCTTCGAACTTCGAAATCATTCTCGCCACAGCTGCATTTGTCAACGGACCTTTACCCGTTCGAATCCCCTTCCTATGGCTGAACAAGCACATTCCCCATTCTGATAATACAGCTTCACTAAAAGCGCCTTTTCAGGTAACGTCAACACGCTGCGACTGCTGGCGCATCTGATTCTCTCTCTCATTACAGTTCCTTTTATACACGATTGTCATGCCCAGTCACTGACGTTTTGCTGTCCAACGCCATCTGTCGGACATTTTGTGAACTTGTTTTTTTTTTTTTTTTTGTTCTAATAAACCCCATGTCAGTCCAAGCATGTGTGTCAATTTGTACCTCTCTATCTACATTATTTACTCAGTTTTCTAATTTATACTGACTTTTTGATGACCCGGTATTTCACTAGGGTAGACACAACATGGGGGTTTTGGGACGTGTCCATTTAAAATTTGCAGGCCATTTAAAACAGTAACATTTTCTAGTGTGGTATCCACATCGAAACTGATCCCAAGCGGACTGTTCAATGCCGTTGCTGAATTGGCTACAAACAGGGGAAAAGTTGTGGTAGTCTGTTCAATGACGTTATCTTCACCTGGTGCAATAGTACTTCTAAATATAGTTCCACAATATCACAGATAAAACGTACAAGAAAACGTATTAAGAAATGGTGGCCTTCTACCTCTACATCACTCAAGTTGCATAACTTAATTGCATCTGACTTAAAGCGAGGGACTGTCATTACCTTACACACTAGTACACATGTTGTATACAATCAGCGCAAAAACAGAAAATAACAGACAGAAAACATGGTAACTGCAGCACAAACTACTATCAAGATAATAGGAAGAATGTAGCTTGGACACAGCACAAAGAACTATCAGAGCAAAGTGACTTGAGCAGCATACACTCCGTTGCGTAATTATAGTTATTACTGCAATTGAGGGCCTTTTTTCAAAACTCGATATCTGCAGAAAAGTAAATTTTTGAGGAAACACAATTTTTAAATGTCAGACAAAAATACAAATTACATAAACAAAATAGTTTAACATCTACACCACTTTTGTAGGCAAGATTCCATTTGTGTGTTTAACTTGTCTAAAATTTCCATTGTTTATTTCAGAAGAGTGGGACAGAGTTTCGAAGTTTTTACAGAAGCTGATAAATGCAAAGATGGAAACTAAGTGTTTTCTCTTTATCCACGTTCAATGTTGGTTTTTTTATGTTTCTTTTTTATGTTTAACATACAGAATATGCAGATTGTAAGGCTTTGTGACGTTTATTATCTTCAACATAAATTTGTAAACAGTATATGAAATGAAAGAGAAGCTCAAACAGTTTTTCTCAGAATTACTCAATTTTAGCACCATTCTTTACACATCTACAGGTGAGTTCCTCCCATACCTTGATCAGTGTGTCTGGAGTAATTCTTGCAACAGCGCCGTTGCTAAAGCCAGGTAGATGAGCTGGTAGCAGAGGCACATAAACAAGATTCTTTATGAACCACCAACTGTAGAAATCGCATGGCGCCGGATTGTGTGTGTATGTGGAGGTCATGAAAAACAAGCTCTGTCTTCTGGCCACTTGTGGCAAATCTAGCAGTAGGGCACAGTATAGTTTATCCAATCGGGTACTGAGTTACCCCAGTGCAGAGGAACACCCTCTTGCTAGCAGATAAAGTTCTGTGCATGAGCTTCTTCCTGTTGAGAAAAGAACCATAGTCTTAGCGCATGAAATACACCAGTTTCTTAACGAGTAAGAGGCCCATAAACATTTCGCCGGGATAAATGGTTCAAATGGCTCTGAGCACTATGGGACTTAACATCTGAGGTCATCAGTCTAATAGAACTTAGACTACTTAAACCTAACTAAAGTAAGAACATCACACACACCCATGCCCGAGGCAGGATTCGAACCTGCGACCGTAGCGGTCGCGCGCCCGGATACGGCAGCAAAATATTCCATTTAGGATAGTTTTTTGACTTGGCAAGACAGCCAAGCCACTAGGAGGTGAAGCCGAAAGGCACCCGTTTAAGCTCACGCAGGCTGACGTGAGGTCTGGAACAGTTAAAGGATTTGAGTCTAGCAAATAAAGTACGTAGCTGTTGGAATACTTAACTTTAATCCATAATTGGTGAACATCAGTCTGACGGTACATGCATCACAAGATAAATAGCAAATGATAATGGCGCCTTGCTAGGTCGTAGCAAATGACGTAGCTGAAGGCTATGCTAACTGTCGTCTCGGCAAATGAGAGCGCAATTTGTCAGTGAACCATCGCTAGCAAAGTCGGCTGTACAACTGGGGCGAGTGCTATGAAGTCTTCTAGACCTGCCGTGTGGCGGCGCTCGGTCTGCAATCACTGACAGTGGCAAGTGTGGTGTCTGGCGGTGACACCACATTCCTCCCCCGCAAATCGCCGGAAGGTTGTGGTATAAGGCTTCCGCCCGCCGTGGAGAGGACCCCATGTTGGCGTATGCGACGTGGTGGGGAGCCTAACAACAGGCGAGGCTGTGCCACCCGCATCCTGCCATTCGGTCCGAGGGGAGCTAGGAAACGCCTGAAAACCTAGTCCAGGGTGCACGCCAACATGCGGTGTATGCGCCCTTAGAGAGACAGGAGGGGCCGAAGGGTCGACCTCCATCGAGCAGGGGCACCCGACGGGCGAAGACGACCAATGGTCCGGAGCGGGCAGGAGTTCCATGACGGAGGACAACTGGTCACAGGAAGCGATCGGCGGCGCGTGAACCATGGAGGCGCCCGGCGGGTGCAGCGACGCATCCACTGCGGGCGTCGCCGGCGGGAGGACAGGCGGCGACAGAGGCGGCGGCGCGTCGCCAGGGGGCAAAATGGAAGGCAGCGTCGGTAACACCTGGGGATGAGGCGAGCCAGTAGATGGATCCCCAGGGCGCTAACCGGACGGCACCGTCGCTGAAAGGAGACGGGGTGCGGCAGAACCCGTGCGACGACAGAGGCGCAGCTGATTGAGATGCCGACGCACCTCATTAGAGGCCCCCAAAACCAGATACATAGCGCGACCGAGGCAGCGAAGAATGCGCCTTGCGAGCCAACGCCGTGAACCTCGATAGTTGCGATAGTATACAACGTCGCCTGGGGCAAAAGCAGGTGTCTGCCGCTGCACAGGAACCTGATGCGGCGGATGTAGCAAAGACATCAAGGTGCGATGAGGGCGACCGTGAAGCAACCCAGCCGGCGAGCGACCATGTCGAGGCTGAGAGCGATACGTGGACAAAAAGAGCAATAACGCTTCCTCCCGAGAATGCGACTCTTTTAATTTCAACATCTGTGACTTGAAAGTCCGAACCAGTCGTTCAGCGGCACCGTTCGACTGAGGCGAAAACGGCGTGGACGTCAGATGTTGAATACCATTGGCCTTGCAGAATGACTGAAATTCTGCGGACATGAATTGTCGGCCATTGTCGGAAACAATAGTCCGTGGCAGACCTTGAATGCAAAAGATAGCAGATAATGCTTGGATAGTGGCAGATGACGTCGTGGAAGACATCCGGACAACAACAGGAAAATTACTGAATGAATCGACAACAACTAACCATCGAGCATTCCAGATGGGACCAGCAAAATCGATGTGTAAGCGTTGCCAAGGAGAAGTGGCTTTCGGCCATGCAAAGAATTTCCGCGATGGTGGGGATTGTTGTTCAGCACACGCCATGCAAGAAGAGCACATATTCGTAATCGCAGCATCGATTCCGAACCAAGTACAGTGCTGACGAGCAAGTTGTTTCGTTCTCACTATACCCCAATGTCCTAGGTGGAGAAACCGTAAGACAGAGGACTATAATGAACGTGGGACCACGACCCTGGACTGATCATTATCAGAACGCAACAGCAAAACACCACGCCATACAAAAAGTCTCTCCTTGTGAGCAAAAAATCGGCGAACCAACGGATCCTCGATCCGTGACTTTGATAAGGGCCATTGCGTAGCAACAAAACGCAAAACTATGGCAAGGACAGGGTCAGCAGCTGTGGCTGTAGCTACACGACGAAAATCAATCGGAAACGATTCGACCACGTCATCGGTTTCCGCACCAAGGAACATGCAAGCAAGTTCGGAAGAATCGAATGCTCTATCTTCAGCAACAGGCAAACGGGACAACGCATCGGCGTTTCTGTGCTTAGCAGTGGACCGATACAAGATATCGTAGCGGTACTGCGAGAGGAAAATAGACCAGCGAATGAATTTCTGCACTGTACGTGGAGGTACAGACTTGGTCGGATGAAAAAGCGATGTCAAAGGTTTGTGGTCTGTGATGATGGTAAAGTGACGACCATACAAGAAATCATGAAACTTAGTAACACCAAATACGAGAGCCAATGCTTCTTTCTCGATCTGTGAATAATGTCTTTGCGCAGACGAGAGCAATTTGTACACAAAGGCAATAGGGCGATCGTGCGATCCATCTTTGTGCTTCATAGTTCCTAGCGCAACCAATACCCGGTGCAAAAATGTCTGTAAATTCTTCACATAGACGAGAAACACTAGCTGAAGGCACAGTCTGGTTCACTGATAGGACCTGATTGACTATAGACAAGTTAAACAACTGAAACAAACTGACACCAAACAAGTTCACTGCAGAAGAAGAACGACGGACGTACAATGACACAAGTTTTGTTTGTCCCTTGTATGTTGCAAGAAGGCTGCACTGTCGTAACACAGGGAGCCCGTGACCTGAATATGTAGTTAGCTTAACATATGTGGCACACAACGGAGGTGTGCCCAGCTGTCGGTACGTGTCGTGATTGATCAATGAAACTGCACCTCCGGTATCGAGCTGGAATGGTATCACATTGCCATGAATGTGCAAATCTACAAAAAGTTTATTGTCCTGCTGACGACAAGAGCGACTGTCTCGTGCAACGTGAACTGACACTTTTACAGAATCACTTGCGACTTGACGGGATTTCCAGCGATGTCGACTTACACTATTTGTGGAACGAACACAGTCACTGTGAGAGAGAGTGGCACTGGGCGGAGTGGTTTGAACTACATGAATTTCCATGGGCGAAGGTTCACGAGCCTGAGTATTCTTGGTTCGATTCCGATTCCGGCGTGAAGCAAAGGGCCTGGAATGGTTGTGAGTGTCCGTTCTGAGCTTTTTCTGGCAAACACTTTGAACATGTCCATTTTTATTACAGAAAAAGCAAATAGCTTGGTGTGACGGGCAATTCTCACGTGAATGTCAAGTAGCACACCGCGGGCATGATTTCACCGCATTTGCTTGCTTGCGCGGCACACGTGGCGGAGAGCTTGGCGGGAGCTGTGCGGACGGGCGCGCGGGCCGTTTACCGTTCCGTGCAGCTCGCCCGGAGGGCCGCTTAATGTGACACATGGCTGGTGAAGTTTCGAATGATTCCTGAGCAAAGTCAAGTGTGTCCTGCCGATCCAATATGTCTGTCACTTGTTGAAGGGAGGGATTGACCACTTCCAAAATCTGTTCCCGTATACAAATATCAAAAACGTTCCGTGCAATAGCATCACGTACCATAGTATCTGAATAAGGGAGTCCACATTCACACTCAAAAGCACAATCCCTAGTAAGGCCTTGCAAGGTTGCAACCCACTCCCTATTAGTCTGACCGGCCATACGTTTTGTACGAAAGAAGGTATAGCTTTTTGCAACTACATTGACTGATTCTTTGAAATATGCATCTAATGCAGACAAAATTTTGTCTTAGGACAGAGGTGCTACGTCGTGTCAGGGAAATAATTTCACTATCACACGGTACGTCTGGACGCCTACGGCGGAAAGGAGAAAAGGCTGCCGCTCATTACCTTGAATTCTGTAGGCGGCGAGATGGAATCCAAATTGGCGTGACCACTCCGTCCAGCTTTCCAGTGCAGCATCAAAAGGACGAAAAGGTGGTGCAACTGCGTGTTGTGGCTGTGGTAGCGGTGGAGCGGCGGCCGCCGCATCGGTTTGCATTGCACGTTGACCCTGGATGAGCTGTCCAAGGGCATCCAATAAGGCCTGCGTCTGCTGGTTCTGTAAGCGATAAAATTCGGAGAGTACATCTGGAGATTGTGGCGAAGCCATGACACAAATAAATTAGGGAAACAGCAAGACGAACGCAATATCCTCGTCGCCAATTTTTGTGACTTGTCAAGACAGCCAAGCCACTAGGAGGTGAAGCCGAAAGGCACGCATTTAAGCTCACGCAGGCTGGCGTGAGGTCTGGAACAGTTTTAGGATTTGAGTCTAGCAAATAAAGTACGTAGCTGTGACTGGCGTACTGTGACTAGCCCGTTGCTCGACCACCATTGACCAGATGTTTACAATTGGTGAGAGATCTGGAGAATGTGCTGGCCAGGGCCGTAGTCGAACATTTTCTGTATCCAGAAAGGCCAATAAACGACCTGCAACATTCGGTCGTGCATTATCTTGCTCAAATGTAGGGTTTCGCAGAGATCGAATGAAGGGTAGAGCTACGGGTGGTAACACATATGAAATGTAACGTCCACTTGAAACATCCCCTTTGAACCAATTATACATGACTGTGCTTAAACTGACATAAAATATTTTTAGCGTAACGTAATCTGACTATCAAAGATCCCTGCAAAAGAATGGCCCTGACTAACATTACCCTATACCTTTCACAAATCACTTACCTCACAAAAATCTTCGCTACTCAAGTTACTGCAATACAGCGAGCGCCACTACTGCCAGCTAAATAAAAGATTCAAACTACTGAAGGCACTAACTACTGATAGGGATAGTTAGCAAATGAAAGATATTAATAGAGAACAAACAATGTATTTACCTTAATATCATCAAAAGTCATAATGTATATAGCAGTTCATCACAAATTACAAAACTCCGCCATCTCTCTCCCCACATCCACCACTGCTGGCGGCTCACCTCCAACTGCGCAACGCTACGCGCTGTTCACATCCAGCTGCCGCTGCCCAACACTACAATGGCGAGTATTACAACAATGCAAAGCAGCCACAGACTGCACACAGCACAGCCAGTGATTTTCATACAGAGGTGGCGTTACCAATAAAAGAACCTAAACAGCCTACTTACATAGCCCCCATGCTCCCCACAAATAATTTTACAAATAGGATTGGGCAGTGGCCAATACAGATTTGAAAAAAATTTTCATAATTACAATAACAAAGAAATTAAATGCACACACTTATTGATATTATGTTGGTCAAAAGCTCAAATTTTCTCACAGTCTATAAAGACAGTCCTGATCATTCATCATAATAGTAATTACAGTTTCTCATTAGTAAAAGAAATTTCACATAGAAGTAGTGGATTTCCATACAGTCTTGAAGAAGTAGTGTTGTCCTTCCAACGGAAAGACAGTGCTGACTCTTGACATGCTGACAGGTAATGGGCCACAATGGAGCAAACCCACAGCAGAGTCATTCGAAGTTTTGAAGAATATTGGTAGGTAGGTCATCAAAGAGCAGACCCACTGTAGTCCTGGTAGAGAGCATGGTATTGGTGGGCTACCAGAGGTGCAGACCCACTGCAGTCCTTGTAGAAATAATGGTATTGATGGATCATCAAAGATGTAGACCCACTGTAGTCCCTGTAGAGATAGCCAGCAGCCATCTGTTGCGACTGTGCAGGTGCACAATCACCATTGAAGAGTCTTGCGGATAATATAGCAAGTCCATAAACCACCACTTGTGCACTCACAAAGTTTTCGGAACTGTCCTTAGAACCAACAATGCTGTTATCCAGTCCCTTGCTGAATTATTAACACACGTGCAAACACTAACAGTCCCTACTTCTCACATATTGTCCATATACTATGACCAACAGAAACGTGTGCAGTGAAATGTAACTTACAAGTTAATAATAAGATGAACTGGTGTCAGTTACAATTTTATAACATGAGAATACAATTACAAAGGTACAAAATACATCATTAAAGAACATAACAATACAGATAACATTTGTAGTACAGGCTTTACAAAAGAATCGAACTAACATATACATCAGTGGAATTATGACATGAGTACATACATAAATAAAAGATCACAATAACTTTTGAAACATCAATTTCACACATGAGCATTAAAACAAAACAGAATAAATAATGTGTATAATATTTATAAGGTAAATCACATATTATTAATGCCAATTATATTTGAGGATAACAGTATTCCTCATCATAGTGAATGTAGCTTAGTACTAGAAAAATTCTACAATTCTTATCAGATAAACACATAAAGACAGGAAAAACACAAATACACAAGGGTACACAAACATATAGAGGGATGACACCAAAGGAAAGGACAGGGTTTGTTTTACTGCAGTATTTTGCGTGGAGATCTCCCTTTGTTCATCATTATTCCCAAAAGTACTATCTATACCTGCTTTCTGTACTTTTTTCGTTTAACTTCTCAATGCATTTCTTCCAATTCATCGCAACTCATTCTCTTATATAGTCTACCTCCTCTTAAGCTAACTTAAATCTACTGAGCTCAGATGCTAAACTAAGGGACGAGGCAATGCAGCAGCACAAAACAAGTAACACAAACAGCAATGACCAAAAAAATGGAAAATCGCAAAGCAAGCTAAAGTAAATCTAAATTAACAGAAAAAATGCAAAATTACAACTAATATGAGCCAATGTGCAGCAACAAGAAAAGCTTAACAGAGTAATACAAAGTCAAATTCAGTAACACTATGCCTGGCAAACAGCAGCAGTAATTGCTATGACGTATACCTAAGCATGACAAAGCACAAGCATAAAAAATATTACAGTAAAAACAACAATGCAGATAAGGGAAATGTATATTCACATCTTAATGTCTATGTAATTAAAGTGGTGCACCACAACAACTTATTGTAAAAGAAATATTACCATGTACTTGAAAAGAATATTATGTATGCAGTTACGGTTACTAGTCCCTTCTTCTTGTTCTTTCCTTTCCAAGTGCTCCTTTTTTGAAGAATGTGGATCACAAAATTATTATTTAATAGATCTGTTGACAGAAAGTGTTCACATTAGCAAATGCATTTTATTTTATTTTATTAAACCAATGCTGCAACACAGCTGAAAAACAGATGTCAAATGAAATAAGCAATTACGCAAACCAAAGCATAAAAACATCATTCAATAGTCATGTGGCATTTCGTAAGTCAGTAGCTCTCAACTCTCATAGAAAGACACTTGTCATAATCAGGTGTGCAGATGTACGAATATTTCCCATCAATTCATGAGCATTGCAGTAATTAGCACAAAGTACGAGTAATCATATGTTTTCAGGTAATGAGCGTGTAATATTTGCGATGCTTCCTACAGAGGAATGTCAATAGCAAGGTTAATGGAAGTAATGAGGGTGTCGCATTTGCAATATTTTCTCTAAAGGAATGTCAATGGCGAGGATAAAGGCCTGCCTTTTTTCTTTTTTTTTTTTCTACCTGTGCTTCCGGAAAGGCACACCCTAATGGCTTGTTCTCCAGGTGTTTGACACAGCTGCATGCCCACAACGCATTACGTGCAGGTGGTCACTTAACTTTCTTACGGAAATATTTACGACAACAGTTTCCGCTACAGTGACAGTCTCACATAAAAATATTTCACAGGTCAAGAATTAGCGTTGCAAATCTGTAGAAACAAAATCCTATGAATATAACAGCGTCCAAAAAATTTTCGCCAGCATTGTGATACATTCACGCATATACACACACATTTCATAACTCTTAAAGTACGATTCTTGGTTTCCAACATACTTCTTATTCCTCATATACGGTAGCATCATCTTATTGATCATAAACATATCTCAACAGCATAGTACACATCGCCGTCGTAATAATAACATCATAACACCTCAGTCAAATCTCAAAAACGTCGTAGCTTTCTGCTATAATTTCAAAACCTAAAAAAAATTCTCTGCTCATTTCAATAGTGTCATCTACCTCAAACGTACTTTAAAATCATACTCCCTTACCAAATACATCATTCAAAGCTCTCATAGTATCACAAAAATATGAACAGTTTACAAAGTACAGACAAAATACAGTTTCATAAGTGTGAAGTTACCCAACTGTGTATTGCGTAAACATGTGTCACTGATGTAGTAAAAAAATGTTTATCTCTCAGTTAAATGATCAGATAGCTGTGTAATTTGTGTGTGAGAGAAATATGGTACCGATGTGTAAAGTTGTATAAGCAAATACCATATTAGCTAGGGTTCCTTGTGGTTGCCACACACATGGTACACAAAGTAAGCGTGTACCCCCCTGAGGATTAATGTAATTATACCCTCAGGTGTTACAGATTACAGCAATGAAATGAAATGTATCACTAAAAACCTTTGTATCATTGTACTTCAAATATCTTTAAAAATAAATGTTTTAAGTACAAAATTAATCACTCAAATGCGTGTCCTGTAGCGCTAAATGTGCGTCTTGCTGTAAGATAATTCTGTGGAAGTGTCGTACTTATCGTCCTCCAAAAGCTAAGTTCTGCAGAAGCCAATGTACTTACCTCATGATAAACAAAAGTGAAATGCTTTGCGTATGGATATCTTAGTTATTACGCTTATTGCCGTGATGATGAAAGAACTGTGCTGTAACATATTGTTGTACTACGGAAAAGGCTGTCTCCTTGTAGCTATACCACAAAAGTTATTACTAAAACATGTTTTACTTTCCAGAAGAATTCAGAAAAACTGTGCAGATATAAAACAGATACACCGCAAAAGCAACAAGGTAAATTGTGTCACACATTAGTAGCGTCGTGATATAGTCGTGTAGCTGTCAAATAAACTAACCACTGTGTCACCTGGAATCTCTCAGAAAGCACCTTGAATCCGTAATGTATTTGCAAGTAAACCAAAATGTTGCATTAAAATCTCATTAGCAGTGCCAGTATATGTTCTAAGTATGTGAGCCTTATAGTCGTTATGTAATCGTGCAACTAACAAGCAAGAATGTACACACACAATAACACTATGTTGTCTGTTCACAATAACAATGCATTCGTAATTTCTGTTTCAATAAGTTCTCTTGGTTCTTGACTGGATAATTAACTTCAAACATTGTTGCATGTTAACAGATTCTAAGTCTGACAAGCATACTAGTAATGTAAAGTGAAAAGTTTTATGGCAATGACAAAGTTAAAAAGTAGATTATCTTTCAATAAACGGTTTTACATGTGAAATGTGGTGTAAACCTTTACTCTTCCTAGTACGCAGAGTTTCAACTTCAACGCAATTATCATGTGGTATACGTCGGTAAAGAATACTGGAATTTTTCTCAAGGTTAGCGTCTATGTTATTTTTCTCCGAGCCAGCCGGCGCACGCGGATGCCTGCGGTGCGAGTCATTGTCTGTTCCTTTGTTGGCGCACGTCGTTATTGGGATTAGGAGACCTAACTTCTACAAATTCACCTTGCCGAGAGGGCCCAGCTCTGTTAGAATCCCGCCAGTTCTGATGAAATTCACGTCTGTCGTTTTGTCGGTACTTTACATAGTTTCTTGTTTGTCGGTCATGTGGTGGAGAATTTCTCCCTGAATCGTAACTCTGCGCCGAACTGTTGCGTCTGAAGTTATTCTGCCTCCCTTGATAATAATTGTTCTGGTTCCCATATTGTCTGTTTCTCTGATTGTCTCTGTGATAGTCACTACCGCGGAGAGGTGATCTTTCCCTGTAATTATTACTACTCTGCCAACGGTTGTCGTACGGGTGGTGTCTATTTTGGTCACGATTTGCGTTGTAAGAATAGACCAGTCGTGTCCGGTTATTGTTTCTGTCGTCACGGAATTGTGACGGATGTGACCTGTAATTGTTGTGTTCTTGTTTTCGCGTTCCGCGATTATAAGTGTCAATTTCTAGTTCTTGTAACAGTCCCTGAAATGCTTCAATGTCGTCTTTGGAACGTCCTGCCAAAATAATATGTCGTAAATGTTCAGGCAGTTTGATTAAGCAAATGCGGATGAGTTCTGAAGGGCTGTATGGGTTTGAAAGATATTGATTCTTATGCAACATGTCTTCAAAATATTTGACAAGACTGGAAAATTCAGATTGTTCGAAATGTTTCATCATTATGATACCATGTTTTACTCGGTCTTGTGTGGCTTGAGACCAATATGCTGAGAGGAAGGCAATGTTTTGAATTTACGTGTAGTAATGAACAGCTTATAGTCAAAATCATCATGTCGGCGAGTCGCATATCGGTCATTGTTACGTCGTTTCGGCGGTTCCATTTCAAAATTTGGTGCACATTGCCAATTTCTTTCATAACTTCCGAAATGCCCTGTGTTATTATTTTGCGGCTTTTCCGTGTTTCTAAGTCCCTCTTCCCATGTTGGAGCGCGAGTGTCCTCTGAAATACGTAATTCTTGTATTACCTGTGTCAGCTGATCTTGTACTTCCCGGATTTCTCTTTGGTGTTGTGTATTAATTTGATTCTGATTTTGTTTGAATTTCCTAATTTGTTCGTACTCTTCTGTGTCAGTGAAGGCTACAGGTCTTGTGTCATTCAGATCATCATCTAACTTTGTAGATAAGTTAGTGACCTGATCCGAAAGTTCGGCTGCTTTCTCCAATAGTGAACACATTTCCTCAGTGTGTTTTTCTGAACCAAGTTTCAGAGTATTTACTGTGTCCTTAAAGTTTTCCTGAGTTTTTGCAAGTTGCGTAACCGAATCGGTAGATGCAACTGAGTCAAATTTAGCTTGCAAGGTCTCATGATTTTCATGAACAATAATTTGCAGTTCTTTTATGGCTGCTTCGTGATTCTGTAATGCATTTTCATGCCGCGAAAAAATAGGTTGAAAATGCTCACAAACTTGTGTTTTTACGTCATTACAGACTTTTTGACATTTCGATTCAATGTTATGTAACTCAGTAGTTAAAACTTCACGCGTTTGTTCAACAGTTTGTTCCAATGAGTCTAACTTTTGAAGCTGTTGCTGTGTTTGTCTCTGATTTTGTTCCAGTGTGTCTAACTTTTTGAGATTTTGTTCCACTGTGTCTAACTGTTGCTGTGTTTGTCTCTGGTGTTGTTCGATTGTGTCTAACTTTTCAATCTTTTGTCCCATTTGTTGCATTAATTGTAATAACAATGCACTGGTGTCTGAAACATGTTCCTCAGTGCTTTTCGGCAGTGAAGTTGCACCGGCAACATTCACATTTTGACAAGCGGTAAATGTGTCTTGACTCATTTGAGAAATCGGTGAGAACCCAAAACCTGAGTCTGCAGTATTTGCAATATTGTGTTCTGTCATTCCCGATTCCTGAGGCGAGCTGTTGCCGACCAATCGATCGATAACGCTTCCCTGTTCACTACCTGTTTCACTGTCTACACCATTGTTTGCCGTCCGCTCCATTTCCCTATGCACAATTACCAAATTACTACTTTGAACATCAGTTAATTCATTACTCGGTGGCGCTAACACACTGCTTTCGTTTTCACTGTCATTTCTCAGTTTACATTGGAGCCTAGTATTACGTTTTTCACACGCCATTATTGTCACAGTATTTCACACGACAACACAGAAGAACACAATTTGAAGAGCAAAAATAGGGGAACACATTAACATAGCACTGAAAATAATATCTAGTTAATTGCAGCTGCGAAATACTTGGTGCAAATCTACATGCATGCCACACCTGTTTTACTGTACAACAATGAAAGACTGCAACTACAAAGGAGATTCTCTCTACAGTTACGCGCTAGCAATAAACAAAATCTACACTAATTACACAAACTACAAGAAAAATCAGAAGATTCCAGTGAGGTATCCTAGGCTAAGGGTCGCCATATGAAACATCCCCTTTGAACCAATTATACATGACTGTGCTTAAACTGACATAAAATATTTTTAGCGCAACGCAATCTGACTATCAAAGATCCCTGCAAAAGAATGGCCCTGACTAACATTAACCTATACCTTTCACAAATCACTTACCTCACAAAAATCTTCGCTACTCAAGCTACTGCAATACAGCGAGCGCTACTACTGCCAGCTAAATAAAAGATTCAAACTACTGAAGGCACTAACTACTGATAGGGATAGTTAGCAAATGAAAGATATTAATAGAGAACAAACAATGTATTTACCTTAATATCATCAAAAGTCATAATATATATAGCAGTTCATCACAAATTACAAAACTCCGCCATCTCTCTCCCCACATCCACCACTGCTGGCGGCTCACTTCCAACTGCGCAACGCTACGCGCTGTTCACATCCAGCTGCCGCTGCCCAACACTACAATGGCGAGTATTACAACAATGCAAAGCAGCCACAGACTGCACACAGCACAGCCAGTGATTTTCATACAGAGGTGGCGTTACCAATAAAAGAACCTAAACAGCCTACTTACACACTGTTCAAAGTGCCATCAATGCGAACAAGAGGTGATCTAGACGTGTAACCAATGGCACCCCAAACGATCACGCCGGGTGATACGCCAGTATGGCGATGACGAACATACGCATCCAATGTGCGTTCACCGCGATGTCTCCAAATGCGGATGCGACCATCATGATGGTGTGAACAGAACCTGGATTCATCCGAAAAAGTGACGTTTTGCCATTCTAGCACCCAGGTTCGTCGTTGAGTACACCAACGTAGGCTCTCCTGCCTGTGATGCAGCGTCAAGGGTAACCGCAGCCATGGTCTCCGAGCTGATAGTCCATGCTGCTGCAAACATCGTCGAACTGTTCGCGCAGATGGTTGTTGTCTTGCAAACGTTCTCATCTGTTGACTGAGGGATCGAGACGTGGCTGCACGATCCGTTACAGCCATGCGGATAAGATGCCTGTCATCTCGACTGCTAGTGGGATCCAGCACGGCGTTGCGTATTACCTTCCTGAATTCACCGATTCCATATTCCGCTAACAGTCATTGGATCTCGACCAACGCGAGCAGCAATGTCGCGATACGATAAACCGCAATCCGACATTTATCAAAGTCAGAAACGTGATGGTACGCATTTCTCCTCCTTACACGAGGCATCACAACAACGTTTCCCCAGGCAACGCCGGTCACCTGCTGTTTGTGTATGGGAAATCGATTGGAAACTTTCCTCATGTCAGCACGTTGTAGGTGTCGCCAACTGCGCCAACGTTGTGTGAATGCTCTGAAAAGCTAATCATTTGCGTATCACAGCATCTTCTTCCTGCCAGTTACATTTCGCGTCTGTAGCACGTCACCTTCGTGGTGTAGAAATTTTAATGGCCAGTAGTGTACATACACCGGCTAGGTCGAGGTTACTACAGATCAAGTGTATACTGCTGAGCCGTGGCGGTCCAAGTTCATTTTATCTCTGTCCTCCAGGTGCCTTGTTTCACTGGTGCCGCGATAGGCGGCGTGAATTTAACTTTCAGTTTTCGCACGTTATCGCTGGCTCACAGAGTTTAAAATAGGCCGGCGATCTGTTGTGAGGTGAAAATGGGCAGGAGGGGCGCAACTTTGGGGTATCATGCGTGGGTTTTCGCGTCAACGGTTTCTTCGGCTGTTACTTCTGTTTGTGCCGAGATCAACTTGTCACTCCTTTCAGTAGCGGCAGTCACATTTCTGTATCGGCCGTGTCCTCCCAGGGCCTTCAGTGGATCCTCACTTTTCTGTTTATTCGTGCTGTATGGACCTGGACGCTTGCAGTTTTGCCCTCGTCGTTTCCGCGTATGCAGGGACCATTACTGGAAAATTTTGTCGTCAGTATTGCTGTCACTCCAATATCTGTGCCTCTTCTGTCTGAGCCCTATGGATAACAGGAACATGTGAATTTGTTGTGATTAATTTTGGCCGCAATCGTGTTGTACCTTTGCATTTATTTCATTGCTGGAAAGTTTGGGTGTAAATTAGCGAAGGTCCCTGCGTTGGTGACTAAGTGTACCACTGAGACCTTTACTTGCTATGGATTACTAATGCCATAAGCTGCGCAGCACTTTCAAATTCAGTCATTTACTAGTGAAACTTAACTTTCACCTCATGTGTATGGCACTTTGCTGTTTGAGCTTTAGTGTTTAATGAAGTTCAGCAATCAGTTTTAATAACTTCGTCATGAGCTGTGTTGCATAGTTAACGTTCACTGAGTTTAAGATTATTTAAGTTTTGTAATTATTGTAATTTTACCTTTTAAGTATTTTAAGGGGAATTCTCTCCATTAATAGGCATGTTTTGATACCAGGTTATAAATAGTTGTCGAGCCTGAGAACTGATTCAAGGGAATAGTTTTAGTAATGGCCATTCACTAAGTATTTCCATGGAGAGGTAAGCTTAGACATTTATTTGTTCTATCTGTTTGATTCAAATAGGCACCGGGCCGTGTAATTCTGGTGTAAGGTTTACCTAAATTGTTTGGGTAGTCGTTGATTGTTATATTTTTATACTATCTTACCACTCACTTAAGATCTGCTTCCTTTAGGAAGTTTTCCCTTTTTTTTTTAAGTAATATTTGCTACTTTGCTACCTTCCTTTATGAAGGATTTTTTTGGGGCTTATAGCCGTGAGCTCTTAAGAAGAGGGTGATTGTTGTTCACGTAATTTCTGTTTCTGTAGCCTGTATCTTGGCTATGTGGCGTTTGTTAGCAGCTCCTCTTAGCCTTGTGAAGCGCGTGCCCCACATTTCTGCCGCTGCGTTCTTTAAGTTTCGTCTTTTGCTTCTCGAGGCTGTGATGTATTTTCTTTAACTTCTAAACGTTCTACCTGTAGACCTATATGTGAGCGATATTGTAAATGAAATTTGAGTTCTTTTCACTGTTCTAATATTTGCCTATATACTTGGTGTGCAGAAGAGAATTTTAACGTTACTTTCGTTCTGATTGCCTCCCCCTTAGATGTCTATTTTGTATTATGACTCATTATTCTTTGCATGAGCTTAACTTGTCATTATATCATTTCTATGGATGCAGGACTTAATAACCGTGACTATTTAAGAAGACTGTCCAAGAGTTATGTTTTACTTACTTATTGATTAAGAGGTTTTGTTATTATTTGATTTTCATCTGTTGCTAGCACTGATTCCTCTCGACAGCAAGAATTTAAAGTTAAATCATGTCAATCTGTGGTTAAAACAACAATTTAACAACCTCTTGTGTTCAGAGATACTTCGTGATTATTGTATCACATTTTGTGCTATAATATGCGTTGTAAATAAATATGATCATTCAAAGGACTAATGATGCAAGAATTGTGGGCCAACCTTTCCATGTGATTCTTTTCCTACCCCAACCTGCATCTGGAGGTTACAATGCGTAGTTTTAATCTGAAATATGTGTGTTTATTGTTAAATTTCTAGACCCGCTTCAGGTTGCTAGGATGTTCTTACGTGACAGTATTCAGGTTCTATTTACACATCGTGATGGTTCCGCTAGCACAGTTCTTTTGGCTAATGCGGAAGTGGTCTGTCTAAATGTTCGGGTTTTTAATTTTCCACCATTGGCAGAGGAAAGTTTTTTGAGGTCCATCGTACTCCCTTGTGGGTATCTATAACATATTCGAAGGCAATGCCGGTCCGATCAGCACCACTTAACAGCTCTATAGTAGTTTTCGGTCGGTAGAAACTGTGGTTAAAAAAGGGTTCTCTCCCACTTGCGGATTAGTGATTATCACACTCATATTACTGATACTGGCCTTGTTTGTAATCGGAACGGCCACCTCCGTACCAACTGTCCGCGTCATGTGGTGGTATTAAAACTCCCTTACGCAGAGCGTAAAAAAATGGACTTTAATGGGCAGAATTCTGCAGCTGAGTCAGCCCTGGTTATTAAGGATCAAAGAATATCTTTGAGAGATATGGGCCGAAATTTTTCCTGCGGCATACGCATAGGGACATTAATACCATCACTCCCCTCGCAGACCACTGGACGATGATGTACTACTTGAGGAACCTTTTCCCTTTCGCTCGCCCTTCGGACACTCTTCTCACTCCCCCTGCCCTCCCCCCCCCCCCCCCCACGCGTTCGTGGATGAGGGACCCATGGGTGCTCCTACACTTGATCATGTAGTTACTATCAAGTCATCGGCGATTCTCCTGTCGTCCAGGCCACCTCGTCGGCGCCACCTGTTAACCAATCTGTTTCGGGACCCCTCTTCTCTCCACCTGTTATATCGTATACCTCTTCGTTTGTCTCAGTTCTCCGAAGTACTCCTACCCCTTCTGTCGCTGCCTCCACTCAGAACCTCTTGATGAGCATAACTTAGTTTATTCCCAAGGGCAGGAGGACACTGTCATTACTAAATAAATCTCCACACACGAGCCCCTGTTCGTTGACGACTGGGGTGCGGAGATCTCTGCCTCTCAATCTGAAATGGATATTCTGACTGACCCCCCCCCCCCCCTCCCACACGCATACACACACACAACTGCGTTAGGTAGCAGTAGCTCCGAGCGGTCGCAGTAAACAAAGTTTGCAGCCTAAGAGAGTCGCATCACGAAAGAAGAAAAAAGAAGTTGGAATATGGGGGAGATGTTCACACGTCCTCTCCCTCCATTTCGTCCGTCAATTCTGCCATGTATACTGGTATGTAGATACGTTCACTTTGTAATTTTGTCTCTGTTGTTATAGTTCAATTGTGTATGCAAGCATTGGGACTGGTTCTGAACTCCGGCTCTCTGGCTCTGGTACAGTCGTCATTTTATTAGACGAAGTATTATTTTATCGATTTTAAATTCTTAAGTTCCTGAAGTTTTTTAATGTGGATTCTGATCTTTCTACGTTCACTGCCTTGTTTTGTAGCGTAGGCGTTCGATTACGAAGTTTCGAAGTTATCGATGATGGTAGAGGTATCTCCTTTTACTTTCTCTCTATGCTCTGTTTGTCTCTGGTCGTTCTATATGTGGAGTCTTGCCCACTCTTCTCTTAGAGGGTGCCTTGGATGATGTGTTCTCGGACTGCCAAACAACAGTTCAAGTAAATCGCATTAATGGTTTCTATTACAATAATGTAGATTGATAATACTTAACTTAGGGACGTAAGCAGCTGGCCACAGGCAAATAAGCAATGTCCTACGCTATGTACAATTGAAACTTCGCCTCTGGAAAATTATGAATGTCTGTGCTGGTAAACTTATACGTTATTTGATTTTCAAACAGCTCAGCAAAACTGGACGTACTCAGACAGTTCTCTCTTTACTTATTCTGATCATCACTAAACTGACACAATATTTTCTATCACAATGCAATCTGACTTTCAATAATCCCTACAAAAAAATGGCCCTGACTAACACTAACCTATACCTTTCATGAATCACTTACCTAACAAAAATCTTCGTTACTCGAAGCAATACAGCAGGCACCAATACTGCCAGCTAAACAAATGATTTCAACTCATGAAGACAGTAACTGCTGATAGGTATAGTTAGCAAATGAAAGATTTTCATAGAGAACAAACAATGCATTTACCTTAATAGTGTTCAAAATTCATTATATATATATATATATATATATATATATATATATATATATATATATATATATATATATAGTGTGTTACAAAAAGGTGCGGCCAAACTTTCAGGAAACATTCCTCACACACAAATAAAGAATAGATGTTATGTGGACATGTGTCCGGAAACGCTTAATTTCCATGTTAGAGCTCATTTTAGTATCGTCGGTATGTACGGTACGTCCTTGATTCACAGCCAGTTGGCCCAATTAAAGGAAGGTAATGTTGACTTGCGGGTCATTGCTCTAGATTACTAGCATCAAGCACATCAGTACGTAGCATCAACAGGTTAGCGTTCATCACGAACGTGGTTTTGCAGTCAGTGCAATGTTTACAAATGCAGAGTTGACAGATGCCCATTTGATGCATGGATTAGCACGGGGCAATAGCCGTGGCGTGGTAAGTTTGTATCGAGACAGATTTCCAGAACGAAGGTGTCCCGACAGGAAGACATTCGAAGCAATTGATCGGCGTCTCTGGGAGCGCGGAACATTCCAGCCTATGACTCGCATCTGGGGAAGACCTAGAACGACGAGGACACCTGCAATAACCCAAATGTCAGCGTCAGAGAAGTTGCTGCTGTACAAAGTAACGTTGTCCACGTCACTGTATGGAGAGTGCTACGGGAGAACCAGTTGTTTCCGTACCGTGTGCAGCCACCATCAGCAGCTGATTGGCCTCCACGGGTACACTTTGCGAATGATTCATCCAACAATGTGTCAATCCTCATTTCAGTGCAAATGTTTTCTTTGCAGATGAGGCTTCATTCCAACGTGATCAAATTGTAAATTTTCACATTCAACATGTGTGGGCTGACGAGAATCCGCACGCAATTGTGAAATAACGTCATCAACACAGATTCTCTGTGAACGTTTGGGCAGGCATTGTTGGTGATGTCTTGACTGGACCCCATGTTCTTCCACCTACGCTCAATGAAGCACGTTATCATGATTTCATACGTGATACTCTTCCTGTTTTGCTAGAACATGTGCCTTTACAAGTACGACACAATATGTGGTTCATGCACGATGGAGCTCCTGCACATTTGAGTCGCAGTGTTCGTACGCTTCTCAACAACAGATTCGGTGACCGATGGACTGGTAGAGGCGGACCAATCCCATGGCCTCCACGCTCTCCTGACCTCAACCCTCTTGACTTTCATTTATGGGGGCATTTGAAAGCTCTTGTCTACGCAACCCTGGTACCAAGTGTAGAGGCTCTTTGTGCTCGCGACGGAGGGTGGATGCATGTATCCTCGGTAACGGAGGACATTTTGAACATTTCCTATAACAAAGTGTTTGAAGTCACGCTGGTACGTTCTGTTGCTGTGTGTTTCCATTCCATGATTAATGAGATTGGAAAAGAAGTAATAAAATGAGCTCTAACATGGAAGGTAAGCGTTTCTGGACACATGTCCACATAACATATTTTCTTTCTTTGTGTGTGAGGAATGTTTCCTGAAAGTTTGGCCGCACCTTTTTGTAATACCCTGTATATATATATATATATATATATATATATATATATATATATATATATATATATATATACAGGGTGAGTCACCTAACGTTACCGCTGGATATATTTCGTAAACCACATGAAATACTGACGAATCGATTCCACAGACCGAACGTGAGGAGAGGGGCTGGTGTAATTGGTTAATACAAACCATACAAAAATGCTCGGAAGTATGTTTTTTAACAGAAACCTACGTTTTTTAAGTGGAACGCCGTTAGTTTTGTTAGCACATCTGAACATATAAACAAATACGTAATCAGTGCCGTTTGTTGCACTGTAAAATGTTAAATACATCCGGAGACATTGTAACCTGAAGTTTACGCTTCAGTACCACTCCTCCGTTGTTCGATTGTGTGTATCGGAGAGCACCGAATTACGTAGGGAACCAGAGGGAACGGTGATGGACCTTAGGTACAGAAGAGACTGGGACAGCACATTACCTCCACTTGTTAACACCTTTTTATTGGTCTTTTTCACTGACGTACATGTACATTACCATGAGGGGTGAGGTACACGTACACACGTTGTTTCCATTTTCAATTATGGAGTGGAATAGAGTGTGTCCCGACATGTCAGGCCAATAGATGTTCAATTTGGTGTCCATCATTTGCTGCACACAATTGCAATCTTTGGCGTAATGAATGTCGTACACGCCGCAGTACATCTGGTGTAACGCCGCCGCAGGCTGCCACAATACGTTGTTTCATATCCTATGCGGTTGTAGGCACATCACGGTACACATTCTCCTTCAACGTACCACACAGAAAGAAGTCCAAAGGTGTAAAATCAGGAGAATGGGCTGGCCAATTTATGCGTCCTCCACGTCCTATGAAACGCCCGTCGAACATCTTGTAAAGGGTCAGCCTAGTGTTAATTGCGGAATGTGCAGGTGCACCATCATGCTGATACCACATCCGTCGACGCGTTTCCAGTGGGACATTTTCGAGCAACGTTGGCAGATCATTCTGTTGAGACGCGATGCATGTTTCAGCTTTTTGGGCTCCTGCAGTGTAGTGAGTACCAATGAGATGGTCGCCAATGATTCCGCACCATACATTTACAGTCCACGGTCGCTGTCGCTCTACCTGTCTGAGCCAGCGAGAATTGTCCACGGATCAGTAATGCATGTTCCGTAGATTCACTGCCCCTTGGTTTGTGAAACCCGCTTCATCGGTAAACAGGTAGAACTGCAACGCATTCTCTGTTAATGCCCATTGACAGAATTGCACTCGATGATTAAAGTCATCACCATGTAATTTCTGATGTAGCGACACATGAAACGGGTGAAAGCAGTGACGATGCAGTATGCGCATGACACTACTTTGACTCAGTCCACCGGCTCTCGCAATGTCCCGTGTACTCATGTGTGGGTTCATGGCAACAGCAGCTAACACACCAACTGCACCCGCTTCTCCTGTGACGGGCCTGTTACGTACCCGTTTGCGTGCTACGACCATACCTGTTGCATACAGTTGGCGGTAGATGTTTTGCAATGTGCGGCACGTTGGATGCTCTCTGTCCGGGTACCGTTCTGCATACACCCTGCAGGCTTCAGCTGTATTTCGTCGACACTCGCCATAGGTGAGTATCATCTCCGCCGTTTCAGAGTTCGAATACACCGTGGTCACAGTTCCTACAACACTACACTATCACAGACGTCTGGTAACACGGTGTACTACAGTTGGTCTGCGTGCGGAGACGAAAGCAGAATAACAATAGCAGCAAGCACTACATGCGGACACTGCGACAGCTAGACCAAACCACAACAGTGCACTACAGCCACACTCGTAAACACGGTCGTCATCGTAAACATGTCCCTGCAGATGCTGCTCGCCGGCCGTGGCCTGTGTTTGTTACAACACGCCCCTCTCCTCACGTTCGGTCTGTGGAATCGGTTTGTCAGTATTTGATGTGGTTTACGAAATATATACAGTGGTAACGTTAGATGACCCACCCTATATATATATTCTTTTTTCTGACGCACACGCGTCCAGATCGCCCGCTCTCAAAACTCTGGCATCTCTCTCCCCACGTCCACCACTGGTGGCTGCTCACCTCCAACTGACCAACGCTATGCACAGTTCACAGCCAACTGCTCAACACTACACGAGCGAATATTCCAACAAAGAGTCCAACAAGCCACAGACTGCACACAGCACACTCAGTGATTTTCATACAGAGCGCTATGTGGCGTTACCAACATAAAAACCTTAACAGCCTACTTACACAATGTCCATGCCAGTTATCGCACAAGATCATACGGATCACGGCCCTTCTAGTGCTTCTCTTCCAGTGGTTGTTTCTAATCCGGGTCTAGTAGTACCCGTCTTCTACTGTCTGCCAAGTCTGGCAGGAGCGGCGCGTCTTGTAGAGGTCACTCCTGTCGTGGTGCAGTCCTGGTCAGCGTACTATAGGCTGACGTCGTCTCACTGCCTTCTCTGCTCTTGCATTCTTGATCTTCGTGCCGGCTCTTGTCGTTACGCCGGAACACTATAGAACGTTGCGTTTCTACAAAGAGAAAATCATTTATCTACGTCGCAAATCCCCTACAAAGATTCTACTGGCTGGTGATTTTAATCGTGTTTCCAACCAGTGGATCAGTCTCCTAATTATAGTTTTAACAAATGAATCGATGACATGGTACGCTCCCTGCATCTTCATGACGCATGTGTTTCTCGGGATACTGCATTTGTCCGCTGCACTCATTTTACTGGCGACTTGATCGTGAGGCGTGGCGGCTCTAATATTGGCGATACGGCATCCCACTGGCGCGACTAACAATTGAGATTGCCAACATCGATTCGATCACGTGTTGTGAGCTAAGATCTTTGGTCAAGGTGTGTGTGTGTGTGTGTGTTGTTGGTTTGGCGGGGCCTGGATAGGACATTTGACTGAGGTGTACATGGCTGGCACGTTGTGGCATTAGGGGTTTCTGGCTGCCCCGCGCGAGTCTCGAGGAACTGTGTGAGGTCAAATCGGTCGGCGGCAAGCCTGGCCGCCTCGCTCAAGAATTCGTAGCGGCGGGTGGCTCTTAATAACCAGGGCTGCATCAGCTGCAGAAATCTGTCCCTTAAAGTCCATTTTGTTATGCTCCCCATAAGGATCTTCCTGCCTTCCCGTGGTGCCAGACGTTAAGCTCACCATTTCACTGGTCCGCCCGGATGTTGCCTTGCGTCAAAAGGGAGAGCTGCGACCCAACCCGATGCGAAAGCGAAGGGTGCGTGACACAGGGGGAGCAGTGTCCATGGACCAAAGATCAGTCCTTTGGGCAGGGAGGGTTGATTGGGGCTGCTAGGCTGCGGGGGGTGCTGCTCACTCTCTGTGCAACCCTCCTCCGGTGGGCGGCTGCTGCTCCTCTCCCTCTCTGCACAGAGCACAGAGCACCGGCGACCTCGTTTATCGGCGTTATCGGCGTGGGATCTCAGCGCGAGTTGGCAAGGACCCTTCGCCGCGCCCGTGGGTAAACGGGGCATGTTCTGCCAAACCTAGGATAGGTGACATCGCCTAGGCCAGCTTAACTGGGTCCAGATCGCTCAACGACTGGGTGACTGGCCCACCATCTGAGTAGGAGTGGGTCCCTGGCCCAGAGGTGGAAGCTCGGGCTATTAGGCTGCGAAGGACGAGGAGTGCATCCACTTCTCCGAAGTGCATGGTGTCCTTGTCGAGGAGTGCTGGGTGAAATAATCGATGATGGGCCCACCGAGAGGGACCAATGCGTTGGCGTGACGTGCTCAACCTGGCAGCTTGGGAGTGCCCTTTGCCTAGGGGCGAGGTTGGTGGAAGAGCTGCATCGGTCCCCCGCCCCCCTCCCCCCACCCATGCCAGAGGAGCCGGTCTGGGGTAAGAGACGGGCTCCCACCGTTTGCCATTCGTTAATTAATGATATCGGAAATCGAAACGAGTGATGTGAGTGCGGCTTCACGGGCATCAATGATCCTTCTCCACAGGACGAGATGGGACAGGCGGCTGATGAAAATGTTACGCTGGGGCATGCTAGGATTATACTGCTCTTGGAGCAGAATATTAAAAGTGGTAAAATCAGTCAAGCGGCTTTGTTAACTATTAAAAACGAGCATGGCGGCATGGGCTATTACCAATGCCAAACTCGAAGACTGCATTGAAGAACTACAGAAAGAAAACGAGAGACTCAGAAAACAACCGACTAAGACCTGGGCGGGAGTTGTCGTACAAGTGCCACCCAAGCAGCAGACCACTAAAGATACAACAGCGAACGTTACCAAGCGGCCAGAAATGGCCGTGTTCCTTAGGCCCCTGCCTGGCCAAGACAACAAAAAAGTTCAAGAACTTTTTACAGCTATTGTCAACCTTTTTAAAGATAAATTTAAGATTAATAAGGTGGAACCTGGCAAACATGTAATTGTAGACGTAGCCACTGAGGAAGACAAAAAAAACTTCTATATAATCAAACGCTAAGCAAAGTATTGAAATGTGATTCACCTAAGAAAATAGATCACTTACTTACATTGTACGATGTATTTACTGTAATGAAAGACGAAGAACTGTATGAAAGAATAAAAAGACGAAATTTTGAACACATGGAAGGTGAAAAGTTCAAAAATACTTTTAAGTTGAGATTCAAAACAGGGCCTCGGGAGCATGATGTCGCCCATCAAATTGCTCAGGTCACCAAAGCAATGTGGAAGAAAGTCATGACAATGGGCTATCTTTATATAGGATTTCACATAGTCAATAATTGGGATTATCTCGTGGTACCTCATTGCCACAACTGTGGCGACCTGGACCACATTCTCAAGCAGTGCACCAGGGGTCTGGCATGCTCTAAGTGGGGTGAGGAAGATCATACATACAAAGATCGCAAGGCAGCAGGGGTATGTACCCCATGTAAGAAAAGTAGCAAAAGATCATGCAGAGCCACTGGTCAGAATTGCCCTGCGTACTGGATGCTTGGGCAAAGGCTTATTTCAAGAAGAGTTTATGGTTGAAAATGGTAACTGGAAGAGGATGCTAAAGCAAAAATCCCTGAATAAAAGGAAGAGGGACGCTATGAGGGCAAGTAAATTTAGCGAATTCTTGAGGCCACTCTCGGGCATCCACAAAACTGAAAAGATTGACATCGGGATACAAAAGGAGCTTCCCATAATGATTGCAGTTCCTTCCTCCAAAAGTCAGGGAATTAGGCCGACAAAAGACCTGGAGCAGCAAGGGCATCCCGTTGGCTACACCAGTTGCCTTGAAGGAAAATTAACTGTGCAGAGTTGAACAACATCCAGTCCAAGAAAATATAGTAACAAGCACACGTGTGCTTCCATCTACACAAGACACCACTCTGTGCAGGATGCTCCCTGCTGACCCTGTTAGAGTGTATCCAGATATAGAAAACGCCATGCAGTTGACATGGTTGCAGCAGCCGGCTACCCTGACCACTGCTTTGTGACATGTGGTCGGGGTGGGGTATAAATATAGTAGAAAGGTCACCTTATCGGTGATGGAGGCTGTAGACAGAACACAACTCCAGTCGATGAATCTCCCCACCGTCTTCGGAGCCCTGAGGGATCTCCCTAAGAAAGTTTTTAAAGATGCGAAAAACTCGATATTGATGACTTTTACACACAATCAGTCTTGGTAACTGGTCGCATCGCCTTCGACTGGAGGAAGAACTGTCCAGATGATCGAGTACACTCATATTTCACATAATGCCTAAAATAGCCATTGGCCAACTAAACACTAACTACAGCAGACTGGTGATGCAGGAGCAATGAAAGGTGATGCAGGAGAAGAGACTAGACGTACTCTGCCTGCTCCCAAGCTGGGAGAATAGCTTTTACAGCATGGCAAGTTGTTAGCAGTGGGGATGACCTGAAAGCGGCAATAACAATCATGAACAAATCATTTCAGGTAACGACTCTCTCGCAGTACACTAACAGTCACTGCAAAGTAGTGGACATGCAATCTCCAGCAGGAGTATTAACTTTCGTAAATATGTACTTTCAGTACGGAGACAATATCGAGCTACACTTAGACGATCTTACAAGAACAATCATAGCGTTGTGGGGACGAAAAGTAATTGTAACTGCAGATATAAATGAGAAGTCCTCCCTATGGTACAGCGACAAAAGGGACGCAAATGGAGGAAAAGCGGAAGAATCGATCATGACCTTGCAACTTGTGGTGGTCAACAAGCCTAGTGACCCTCCCACCTACACAGCAGGAGGGGGACAAGGCACAAATACTGACGTAACGTTAATTACACCAAACGCCGTTAATGTCATAAAAAATTGGAAGGCCGAATATACCGCCACCACAAGTAGTCATAATCTCATCATCAGCTTCACTTTAGTGGAAAGAGAGTGCCACTGGACCATGGTGTGGAAGGTTCAATTTAACTACAACAAAGCAGATGGCGAGCCCTTAGATATGGAGTGCGACATCCCTGCGTTACCAGAAGGTGACCTACACCATGGCATAGACGTGAACAATTATGCCGAAGAGCTAGTGAGTGCGATAATCAGAGCTGTGAAGGCAGCTGTACCAACTAGGAGGAAGAACATAGCGGTCTCTCCGCCACCTTAAAGCACTCCGTCTTCAGACCACGAGTGGCCTACTGGGACCATCCGACTGCCGTGTCATCCTCAGTGGAGGATGCGGAAAGGAGTAGTGTGGGGTCAGCACACCACTCTTCTGGTCGTTATGATAGTATTCTTGACCAAAGCCGCTGCTGTTCGTCCGAGTAGCTCCTCACTTGGCATCACGAGGCTGAACTCCGAAACACTGAAAAATGGCAACAGCGCATGGCAGCCCGGAGGGTTACCCACCAAAGTGCGGACCACGTCTGAGAGCCCTTAATTTCGGTGATCTCACGTGAACCGGTGTATCCACTGCGGCAAGGCCGTCTCATGGTTAGCTGAATTAGACGATATGCGCCAGTCTGTCAGAAGGCTGAGGCGGCACTACCAGTGATGTGTCGTCCAGTGGGAAAGGCAAAGATGCCTGCAGCAATCTGGGAGGCAAAGGAAAGTTTCCAAAATGAACTTCGTGCAATAAGGGTACGGAGCTGGGAAAGCTAGGTACTAAATCTATTAGTTACAGACCCAAGGGGACTTCCCTACAAGTTAATCAGATATGAGATCAGCTCTCCAATGGCGATATCAACAGTCAGGCATGGGGACAGGATGATGGAAACCTGGCAAGAAACTGCTGAGGTCCTCCTCTGGTCCTTACTGCCTGACGACAGTGCAGATGGGGAAACCGAAAGCCAGTGCGTATTGAGAAATGATGATCTTCACAGATATATTAATGATAGGACAGTGTACTCCGTTTCTGAAGAGGAGGTGGACGAACACATTCAATCGCTAAAGAGAGGAAAAACCCCTGGGCCAGACGGAATTGTAGTAGATGTGGTGCAATTTTTAGGCCCTCAGTTGGTAACACCTCTAACCCAATTATTCAATGAATGCCTTAGACAGCAAAAATTCCTGAAGATCTAGAAAGTTGCAAACTTAATCATCAAGAAAGGACTCGATGAAGATCTGGTTGAAACTAAATTGTACAGAGCAAGCTGTTTGTTGGACCTGTGTGGAAAATTACTAGAGAAATTCTTGGCTGACAGACTCGCTGCACATCGTGTGCTTTGCGGGATGAGTAGTAGACAGTTCGGCTTTAGGCCTGGGCGGTCAGCATCTGATGCGATCGTCCTGGCGGCTAGGGTCTGTGACTCAGCCCTATACAAGTACGTGGTTGGCATCATGGTGGACATCAGTGGCGCCTTTGACAACCTGTGGTGGCTTTCTTTCTTCTCCCGTCTACGGGAGAAAGAGTGTCCAGGGCCACTTACACGGCTGCCTGAGGAGCTATTGCGAGGGTCGGGAGGTCTGGCTATCATCCTCTAGCGGGAAAATTGAAAAAAAAAAAAACCAAAGGGATGCCCCCAGGGTTCCCTGCTAGGCGGCCTGTTCTGGAACATCCATATGGAACCACTACTGCATAATATAGAGCAGAGTGAAGAGGTACTAGATGTGATAGCCTATGCAGATGTCCTCCTTCTGTTGGTTGACGGCGATAGCCGCGAAGATATAGAACCAAAGATAGAAATGGCAATGGAAAAAGTACAGCTATGGTGCTGGAATACAAAAATGAGAATTTCACCGAATAACTTTACATATCTTCTGCTAAAAGGTTAACTCATAAGGAACCCCACAGTGAGAATTGAGGTATCTCCAGTACTTTGGCGATGCGAGGCACGCTACTTGGAACTCATCATTGATGAATGGTGGAACATTGGAAGGCATATCGAAACCGTAACCCAAAGAGACCTAAAAGTAATTAATAACCTAATCCCCATTGGTCATAAAAGATTTCATCTTCCCTCTCATCTGATAAAAATATATCATAACAGCATATTATTGTCAATAGTTTGTTACTGCTCGGGAGTCTGGGCACATAGGCTCATGAGAGTGGTGCCCGCCATGTCAGTGAGATGAATGCAGAAGAATATAATATTAAGGGGCCCTACAGGAGATCCCCAGGTGGGGCCCTGTTAGTGATAATGGGCTCTGCCCTCTGGACATGGAGATTAGATCACAGGCAGTATGGTTCTGGGCCAAGGAAGGGAACATTGAGAAAACAGAGGACATTCTGGGTGTTCGGGTTGGGAACAAGGATGCGATTAGGACGTGAGGAGCTGTGGCAGGAATCGTTGGAGACAAGATACTGGCTGTAAAACATTTCTACTTCTGCGGACTTGAAAGAAAGGCTAGGAATGAAGTCCTTTGAGCCAATCCGGAGACTGTCCCACTTTCTCACTGGTCATGGGCTCTATCCGACATATCTATGTCGGTCTGAGGAGGTCTTCGCCTGCGTGTGACTGTGGCACACCGTAGGGTACTCCTAGCCATGTGGTTTATGAGTGTCCTCTTTTCAATGATGCAGCAGCAGCGTTACGATGTCAACTACCAAACAATAACACGTACTTCCTACTGAGACGTGAGGAGACATTTCAAACACTGAACAACCTAGCAAACGAGGTATCACGGGAAGTTCTATCAGAATATCTGAGGGACAGTAGTGAATATCAGAAAATAAATAAATGTGTCCCAGTACCCTGATCTAGTACCGCCTGTGCGTGGACAGGTGACCTTACAGTACAGTTGGAATCTGCCACGTGCAGGACTAGGAGGATTGGGTACAACCAACCAAACTGAGACATGCACCAGACATGCTCGGTGGGCAAAGCTGTGCAGTAGGTTTATACATACCACTGACACACCTGTGACGCTGCAGGCAGTAGAGGTTTTGTAATAAGCAGCCATTAGAACTAAGTAGAATACTAACAGGATAGAAATTACCCATTGTAAAACTGTACTGTAGCTAACTTTAATTACTGTAATTCCTCGTGGTCGTGCGGTAGCGTTCTCGCTTCCCGCGCCCGGGTTCCCGGGTTCGATTCCCGGTGGGATTAGATTAGATTAGATTAGATTACTACTAGTTTCATGGATCATGAATACGATATTTCGTAATGATGTGGAAAGAGTCAAATTTTCCAATACATGACATAATTAAGATAATTTAACAACATACTTAAGTTAATATAACAACTTTTTGTGTTTTTTTATTTTTTTTATTTTTTTATAATTTTTTTCTTAATTTAAATCTAAAAATTCCTCTATGGAGTAGAAGGAGTTGTCATTCAGAAATTCTTTTAATTTCTTCTTAAATACTTGTTGGTTATC
Organism: Schistocerca serialis cubense; assembly: GCF_023864345.2. Classification (NCBI taxonomy): domain Eukaryota; kingdom Metazoa; phylum Arthropoda; class Insecta; order Orthoptera; family Acrididae; genus Schistocerca; species Schistocerca serialis. The sequence continues at coordinate 602,138,326 of NC_064642.1, read as the reverse complement.
TGTCAGACTTTTGATACTATTTGGTAAGTGACCAAAGACTTTAGTGGCAGTATAATTCACCCCTTTCTGTGCCAAAGTTAGCTGTAATCTTGAATAGTGAAGATCATCCTTTCTCCTAGTATTGTAGTTATGCACACTGCTATTACTTTTGAATTGGGTTTGGTTGTTAATAACAAATTTCATAAGAGAGTGTATATACTGAGAAGCTACTGTGAATATCCCTAGATCCTTAAATAAATGTCTGCAGGATGATCTTGGGTGGACTCCAGCTATTATTCTGATTACACGCTTTTGTGCAATAAATACTTTATTCCTCAGTGATGAGTTACCCCAAAATATGATGCCATATGAAAGCAATGAGTGAAAATAGGCGTAGTAAGCTAATTTACTAAGATATTCACCACCAAAATTTGCAATTACCCGTATTGCATAAGTAGCTGAACTCAAACGTTTCAGCAGATGATCAATGTGTTTGTTCCAATTTAATCTCTCATCAATGGACACACCAAAAAATTTGGAATATTCTACCTTAGCTATATGCTTGTGATTAAGGTCTATATTTATTAATGGCGTCAAACCATTCACTGTATGGAACTGTATGTACTGTGTCTTATCAAAATTCAGTGAGAGTCCGTTTACAAGGAACCACTTAGTAATTTTCTGAAAGACAGTATTGACAATTTCGTCAGTTAATTCTCGGTTGTCAGGTGTGATTACTATACTTGTATCATCAGCAACGAGAACTAACTTTGCCTTTTCATGAATATAGAATGGCCAGTCATTAATATATATTAAGAACAACAAAGGACCCAAGACTGACCCTTGTGGAACCCCATTCTTGATAGTTCCCCAGTTTGAGGAATGTACTGATCTTTGCATTTTATGAGAACTGCTTATTTCAACTTTCTCCACTCTTCCAGTTAGTTACGAATTAAACCATTTGTGCACTGTCCCACTCATGCCACAATACTTGAGCTTGTCTAGCAGAATTTCATGATTTACACAATCAAAAGCCTTTGAGAGATCACAAAAAATCCCAATGAGTGGTGTTCAGTTATTCAGATCATTCAAAATTTGATTGGTGAAAGCATATATGGCATTTTCTGTTGAAAAACCATTCTGGAAACCAAACTGACATTTTGTTAGTACTTCATTTTTACAGATGTGTGAAGCTACTCTTGAATACATTTCTTTCTCGAAAAGTTTGGATAAAGCTGTTAGAAGGGAGATTGGACGGTAATTGTTGACATCAGATCTATTCCCCTTTTTATGTAAAGGTATAACAATAGCATATTTCAGTCTATCAGGGAAAGTGCCCTGTTCCAGAGAGCTATTACACAGGTGACTGAGAATCTTACTTATATGTTGAGAACAAGCTTTTAGTAGTTTGCTAGAAATGCCATCAATTCCATGTGAATTTTTGCTTTTAAGCAAGTTTATTATTTTCCTAATTTCAGAGGGAGAAGTGGGTGAGATTTCAATTGCATCAAATTGCATAGGTATGGCCTCTTCCATTAACAGCCTAGCACCTTCTAATGAACACCTGGATCCCACTATATCCACAACATTTACAAGATGATTATTAAAAATATTTTCAACTTCTGACTTTTTGTTCGTAAAGTTTTCATTCAATTTGATGATAATACTGTCAGGGATTTTCTCTGCCTTGTGATGGCTGGGTGTTGTGTGATGTCCTTAGGTTAGTTAGGTTTAATTAGTTCTAAGTTCTAGGGGACCAATGACCATAGACGTTAAGTCCCATAACGCTCAGAGCCATTTGAACTATTTTGAACCAATTACTGTAATTCAAATGGTTCAAATGGCTCTAAGCACTATGGGACTTAACTGCTGGGGTCATCAGTTCCCTAGAACTGAGGACTACTTAAACCTAACTAACCTAAGGACATCAAACACATCCATGCCCGAGGCAGGATTCGAACCTGTGACCGTAGCGGTAGAGCGGTTCCGGATTGTAGTGCCTAGAACCGCTCGGCCACTTCGGCCGGCTGCTGTAATTACCTGCTAACAATAATGATATTGTAACACTTTAGGACCCAATAATCATGTCAGTTGGTGTTTTGCATATGTATAATATAAAGATGAAGAATCAAGTGAAAGGGTCCTGTAGCCACCTTTCATTGCCAACTCTCGTAGTGGTCAAGTCGGCAAAGAGGTTTCCGCTACTTGTGAGAAATCCACCTGCGTTAGGTTGGTGGCGGAAATGGCATCCTGGGGTTTTCTGGTCCACGCGGAGCGTGGAAGAGGCTGGAGAAGCGGGAGGCAGTCTGCCGCCGGTACGGGAAGCGTACACAGCTGTGCTCCAGTCGAAGAAGGGTGAGTTGGACTGACCGCGTGGCGCGTTGTCACATAGATAGGGGAGCTTTTAGCTTTTGGTCTCGAATTTCGTCTTATAAAGATTTACTTGCTGGGTTGCAGCAGGGAATGCAAGGATTTTGTAGACTTTCAGTTTGATTCCCAATGCAGTCTTCACTTTGATCCGTGAGAGGAACGCAGCACAAAGGAGTTGCATATGTTGAAGTGTCCTCGGTTCAGTGTGAATGTTTATGTGCCTACAACTGTGTGTGTATGCTTCTAATCTTTTCCGGATCTTGGTAATTTTTGTGTATTGTGGATTTTCCTTGTCTCATGTGATTAAAATTTGGCCACGGTCCATAGAAGGTGTCTCTGCGGACCGAGTGGGCACGCGAGTCTGTTATGAAACGTATAGTATTTCACAAGCAATTGTACATAGATAGCATGCAACAGCAGTCTATAGATGCACTACATCAATGTTTTAAGGAATAAATAATTTTGCCTTCAATCTTATCTTGTGTACCGATGTTACGTCGCCGTTACCTTCGCCATTTACCTTGTAGTTTTCCTTGTTGGCCCACCTACAGCGTTTCCATGTGCACAGGTGTGGTGATTAGTGTCCCTTTTTTATCTGAAACAAATGCTCTGGAATAGATCGTGTTTTCACGAATCTTGCTGCAGACTGCACTTACGCTTGGTGTTCACGACCTATTTACTTTACTCAATATTTGATTCACGGGAAGAATGCCTGGATCATATTAATAACTACATCCCATTCTTTATCAATGACTTTACAATGAGTGTTCTTTTGTGAGTTTTTCTTATTAATAAATTAAGTAATTTTCCGACTCAGTGCTACCTCTTCTCTGTCGTGTGGCTAGAGTTGGTGGCGACACTATCTTTTATATTGATATCAGTGTCAAATAGCATTTTCTTATTCAAAGTGCGCGTGGGTTTTTTAGCTATCAGGATACATTCAAAGGGCGCTTCATGCTTCTTGCACATAGCGTCCTTTTATTCACGCTATTTACACATGGCTTACCCTGCTCACGGATTTCAGTAAACCAGTGATCTTCTGATGCGCAGTGAGGATTAGTTATTTTCGGTTGGATGTGCTAATTGGTATATTGTCTTTCTGTGATACAGAATTTACGTGAATTTATGATATAGGTGTGCATTTTCTTACGTGTTTTATCTTGTATATGTATTACTGTATAGATATTGTGATTTAGTATTCAATTGTGTTATAAGTGTTGGCTGACTCTTGTCCTGTGGCATGTATCGGTGTCATATAGTAAATCTTGGGTGCTTTGTGGGGACTGTGAGTGCATTAGGAGACTTTGGCATTATTCTTGTTGTATTTTGGAGCACGGAGTAACTATCCTTATGATGGAGACGCGTAGCTGTTCAGGGAGCCACGATCGGAAAAACCTGCCAGGCAATAATCCTGAACAAGGGTGAGGTCAAAACGTCGAGTCCGACCAGGAACGAAACGCGGAAAACGCAGGTACAAGTGTTGTCCATCCTGAGCCCGCCGTAGTAATTTCGAATCATTCGATAGATGCAAATTCATTTCAGGCTATGCTATGACAAATTACTAGACAGTAATAGGAGACATATCGAGGAAGTGAATAAAAAACAAGCAGAAGAAAATAGGAGGCATCTCGAGGAAGCGAATAAAAGATTGACTAGTGAAATAGTTCAGGGTGTTGGGGAGAAACTGGCGATCATTGACCAACGCATCTCCGCCTTAGAAGAGGGGCACCAAGTCATTAGCAAGCAGGTGATGGAGCAAGAAGAAAGGTTCGCTGGGAATATACGTATACTAGCAGAACAATGCCAGAGTGAACAAGCGGCTCTTGAGTCCCGAGTAGGACGAAATTCCGCCAGGGATCTCCGCGCGTTAGCAGAACAATGCCAGAGTGACCACGCGGCTCTTGTGTCCCGAATAGAGGACACTGCGGCTAAGTGCCCGGTCCACCTTGGCGCGCAGGTAGAAACCCTCAGCCAGGCGATAATAGCTCTCGAGCGAGAGCAAGGGCTTACGCAAACAAATCAAGACACGGCCCACCGAGAGATGCGAGAAGAAATAGCCAGGATCTCAGATGCAGTGGCGCGTAAGTCTGACAATAATATGGAAACGATTACCTCGTCATCAGCGGATGCAGACGAAATACGGTCGATAACGAAATGTCCGCGTGGACAGTGTGAAATAAAAATACAACAAAGAGGGGTTACCGAGGGAATATGTGAGTGCATGGCTCGTTTAGAACTTCACCTAAAAGGGTTAAAGGCCCATGAAGTTGAAAGAAATGAACGAAAGGGCCATTATTCCGACGATGATTCCGGGAACGATGGCGAATTTGATCATCGTCATGATCACGGATCTCGTACCAGGTGGGAACAGCGCGGATCCCCTCAGAAACGTTCGCCAAGGGAAACTCACGAATATGACTTTAAACATTTTCTGACCGTGAGGAAGTTTGAAGTCTTCCGTAACTCGGCTACGGGGATTCACCCGCGGGCCTGGTTACAGCAGTTCGAGTTCTCCCTCCCTCCTACGTGGCCCAGTGCGCACAAAATAGAGTATATGTGCGGCTACCTCGAAGGTGAGCCAGCGGCGCGGATGAGGTCAATTGCACACAATTGCTACACTGTTGGGGAGTTTCGTCAACACTTCCTGTCGATATATTGGTCAGTGGCAGCGCAAAGTCGTGTAAAACACGGACTCATTATGCTACCAGAGTTAAACAGGTCAAAATTCTCCAGCCCTGTGCAGATGTTCGAGCACATGCTGCAGGCGAATGAACATCTTGACGATCCTTATGGACCTGCAGAAATTATTCGTATTTTCCTGGGAAAGTTTCCAATGCAGTTGCGGCACGTTATCTTTGCAGGACGATGTAAGGATGACGTAGAGGGGTTTCGCAATTTCCTTTTAGAGCTTGAGTGCGATGCGAATGGCACCACGCAGAATTACGGTCAGAGCGCCTACGAGCAGCGGCCGGGCGAGCGAAGCCGCAGCTGTAGAGACAGGTGGCACTCCAGACGTAACGGGTCGCCTCAGAGTTACGGGGCGCGCGAGCGTTGGCAGCGTCGCGATTCCTCACGGAACGCGGACAGAACGAAAAATGCCAATCGTCATCATTCGCCGAGAGTAAATCAAAGACACCCCCGGGAGTTTATAAGATATGGTAATGAGCAGAGATATTGAAGTAATTATAGCGGACCTAGGAACGGTAGTCGTGACCGACCACAGAATAATTATCGAGCAAACAACAACAGGGGTGCTGTAAACAGTACGGGTGGTCCGCCATTGGGTGTTGAAATTCGTCCCGCAAACCCGCGTCACAATCCGCCACATGACCCTAATTAAAGCGATCAATGGCTAGCGGCTGACTCAGTTGGCGACAACTTAATGAGGACCAGTGATATTGATGTGCATTTGATAGAGGAAGACGATATTAGGGAATATTTGTTGAGGGAGGACCACAGTATTGGTGTGCCCGCGGTAAACCCAGTCGTGTCTGTTTACATTCGGGGAGTCAGTCTTAGATGTGTACTCGATACAGGCAGCCCCTTTTCGCTGATTAGTGAGGCGGCGTTTCGAAAGTCTGAGGAAATGGGGAGTTGGCCAACTTTCCAGGTGAGAGGAACTACAGTCAGGGGCGCGATATACGGAAAAAGTGTTAAAATTGAAGTTCAGACTCGAGTAAACTTCGTCTGTCAAGGACATGAGTTTGAATTCAATTTTTTTGTGATGCCGCTGATGAGCGTGGCGATGATATTGGGGACTGACTTCATGAATGCCCACCGCGCCATAATCGACGTGGCTGGCGGTGTTATGACTATCGTTGCCGGGAGCAACCCTGTCAGTCTAATTTTCGAGGAATGTGTTTTGCGCAAGGAGTCTGAGGTGAGCTGTCTGAAATTTCACGTTAGGACTGAGTCGCGATCTGGGCAGCAGGTTTTGGTCAATCTGATTAGTGACCTAGATTCACAACCGGATGAGTATGGTAGGAACGATGTTTTCACGAGTGCGGTGAAAAGGTGTATTGCTGGTGCGGGAGCCTCGGAAGCGAATCGTATGGAACTGTGTCGCGTTCTGAGAAGCCATTCCCGAGTATTTTCGGATTCACCGTTGGCAATTGATGGATTTCTGTACCGCTTTACGGTGCGCGAGCATCTTCCTTTCTTTGTTAAGCCCTACCCCATCCCACTGGTGCACAAGAGCAGTGTGGAAGCCGAAATAAGTAGGATGCTGGAGCAGGGTATAATAGAGCGAGCTAGGAGTTCATACAACTCGCCATTACTCGTTGTGCCAAAGCGGGACAAGTCCGTGCGTTTGGTGTTGGACTCGCGGCAAATAAATACGGTAATCATGTCTGAGACAGATAGGCCAGAAGGATTGGAGGAACTGCTGCAAAGGTTTGATGGCGTGAAAGTTTTGTCATCCGTTGACCTCCGAAACAGCTATTGGCAAATTATGCTCGATTCGTCTTGCAGGCAATACACTGCCTTCCTCCGCTATGGGAGCTGCTACCAGTTTAAACGTCTCCCTTTCGGGTTGAATGTATCTTCAGCCGCCTTCATAAGAGGCCTGAATAGCATACTACCTGACGACCTAAGAGCGCGCGTAACTGTGTATGTGGACGACATTCTAATTGCAGAGAAGTCATGGGAGGAACACAACCGGGTTCTAAATCGATTGCTCGAAGTATTCGAGAAAGCGGGGATGACCGTGAATCTGGACAAATCCCAGTTCGGGCGTGAAAGCATAAAGTTTTTGGGTCATATTGTGTCGGCGGATGGAATTCATCCTGATCCCGAAAAAATTTCACCAATTGCGGAGTGCGCAACGCCCACGTCAAAGCGTCAGCTCAGGGGTTATTTGGGGCTTTGCAATTTCTACTAGAGATTTATAAATCTCAATGTTTTGTCCACCCCTCGTTTATGTGCACTGACGGGTAAGAACACCGTTTGGATGTGGGACGAACAAGCACAGAGCGAATTTGACGAATTAAAGAATGCACTCGTTAACGCTCCATTGCTCGCCCATCCGGATTTGAATCAGAAGTTTTGCCTGATGACAGATAGTTCACTGACGGGGCTGGGAGCGGTGTTGTTCCAGACGGATGGTGGAAAGGACCCGTCCACCTGGAAAACTATCTCGTTCGCCAGCCGTGTGCTCTCGCGGAGTGAACGAAACTACTCTGTCACGGAGCTTGAAGCCCTGGCGATTGTCTGGGCATTCAAGAAATTCCGTTACTATTTGTTCGGGCGCACGACCAGGGTGTACAGTGACCACCGAGCACTACAATTCCTAATGAGCGCCAAAATCAATCACGGTAGACTCGGACGGTGGACGGTGTTCCTCCAGGAATACCACTTCACGATAGAGTACATTCCGGGGCACAAGAACATCATTGCTGATGCTCTATCTCGGATGCCTATCGGGCTCACCCATGCTGAGGATAACGCTATTGATGAAAACAATTTCAGTGTGTTATACCTTCAAAATGTGGCATTCGAGAATTATGTCACTACGTCACTAGGCAATATCAGGGCGGAACAAGACAAGGACGAAGTCTTGCGTGACATCAAAGAGAAATGGCATGATAAATCCCACGCGGCCATCAGGCAGTATTATATTATCCGGAATGGCATCCTATTTAAGAGGCGAGCTCTGGATGACTCCAGGTGGCTGTTAGCCATTCCGGAGGAACTGGTGAACAAGCTCGTGTGGTACGTGCATTTGAGCTACGATCACTTTGGTGTGAGGAAATGCTTGGAGAAGCTGCGGGAAACCTGTTACTTTAATAATATGCTTCGGCGTATACGTAAAGTAATTAGGGTATGCAAGCCCTGTCAGCAAGCCAAGCCACCCACTGTGTCGTTTGCCGCACCAATACACCCGATCGTTCCCAATAAACTCAGGGATCTCGCAGCAGTAGATCTATTCGGTCCGCTAGTGCGTTCTAGGAACGGATTTGCGTACATTTTTGTGGCAGTAGAGCTGACGTCAAAATTCGTCTGCCTCACCCCGCTGCGTAGGGCCACCGGGAAGGCAGTAGCTGCCGCGTTCGCAAATCACTTCTTACGGGAGGTTGACACTGTGAAGCGTGTGATTTCGGACAATGGGCCACAATTCAGGCCACGTCACTGGGAGCATATGCTTCGGAGAAAGCGAGTGAAACCGATCTTTATCTCCCTTTTCTGCCCTTCAGCAAATCCTTGTGAAAGGTGGATGAAGGAGATTGGAAAATTGTGTTGGTTATACTGCCACCGTGACCACCGGACGTGGGACACGAAACTAGCCGGTTTCCAGAACATACTAAATGAGTTCCAAAATTCCTCGACGGCGTTGCCACCGATTCTGGTCCTGAAAAGCAAGGAGCCTCCGAGTAAAATAAAAGAGGTGGTTCCCTGGCCAGTAGAACCCAGGTTACGAGGATCTGCAATTGTGGGGCTTGCCCTGAAAAATATAAAGAGTGCCGCCGAGGCTCGGATAAGAACCTACAAAAAGAAGGTGCGGAATATAACTTTTCACGTGGGCCAGAAAGTACTTGTACGCTCGCACAAGCTCTCTAATAAACGGGCTGGGTTGTCAAAGAAGTTCTTCTTCTTATTCAACGGGCCGTACAGAATCAAGCGGATTCCACATCCGAATGCGCTTGAAGTAGAAACACTCCGCTCTCGAAAGTCGAAGGGCCTGCACCACATCTCCAACGTAAAACCTTACATTGAATAAGAAGCAGAAGATCTTGCCCCTCGGAGGTCGGAATGACGTATTGCCCATATGCTTTTTCGCACTCATTCTTTTGTGAGTAAAATTACAGTGCATATTTTCCAATGTTTTGATTCACACTGGTGTGATTAAAATTAAAGTGTATACTTTCTGTGTATTGTAAAGGGTCCCCCAATATGTGTGTAGTTATTTCTTCTTGTCAGCAGAAAGGAGTAGTGTTGTGCAGTTTCAAAACATCTGAATGTGAATGATTATGAGGCTCATATGAAGCGTTTCCTATTACAGTAAGATGGCTTTCGTTCTTTGATGACTAAAAAGGTATCGGGTGTGTTGGCGTGGCGAGTCAATAGTCGTAAGGTAATTCTTGATGATAAATTACAGTTTTAGTGTTCTTATTCCCTTTAGGTGAGCATGATTCAGTGAGATTTTTCAAATGTACTTCGATGTTAATGAAGCAACTTGGTGACTTGTAGGTGAAGGACTTGTGTATGACGGGAGATTAATAGTGTTTGATTTTCAGAGTTGCCATCTTATAAGATATTTGGAAAGTGTAACTTGCCGTCACATACTACTAGGTACGGTTGAGGACACCAGGGTGTGAAACCCCAGAAGATGTATATGGAAACAGCTTATAAACTCAAGCAGCCTGATATTTAATAGAGAATCAATGCGACTATCTCCAAGCTAAAATAACATGACGGCAGGTGAGGACCCCTGGGGACATGTGGTGAGTAAGTGTGTAATCATTATGAGTATCTTACGATAGCAGTAAGTTGGATACTCATGGCCCTGGACAATGAATTTCTTTTGACAGTATTTTTTCATGTACTTATAGGACGAAGTGTTTATGTGTTTGCTAATAGGATAGGAAGATTTTTATTTTCATTTTTATGCCCACTGACCTTTTGCATTAGTCTGATGAATAGATGTTGAAACATTTACCATTCCAGATGTGACTTGAATGAACCTTCTGTGTCTCATTAATCATAACTTTTATTATGCAATGTCCAAAGAAAAGAAGTCTCGGAAATTTTTCACCGATCAGCAAACATGTTCTGCAAACCTTGGAGGAGCAGTCAATGAACAACGATATGGGTATTGGTGTTGAAAGGAATATTTTGTTTATATATGGGAATTGTAGTCGGGCTATATGGTGATGGTGACTAGTACGAGCTGTGTAGATTGTGTGTGAGAGCGTAGTTAGGAGCAGGTAGAGTTTTGTTTCTGTAGCTAGCAGCGGCGCCAAATCCTATCCAAATCCTGACCAAACCTTGTACAAGATCTACCCTGAATGATTGACAGCAGATGTAATGCTGGAACTGTTGTTGTTGTGGTCTTCAGTCCTGAGATTGGTTTGATGCAGCTCTCCATGCTGTTCTATCCTGTGCAAGCTTCTTCATCTCCCAGTACCTACTGCAACCTACATCCTTCTGAATCTGCTTAGTGTATTCATCTCTTGGTCTCCCCCTACGATTTTTACCCTCCACGCTGCCCTCCAATACTAAATTGGTGATACCTTGATGCCTCAGAACATGTCCTACCAACCGATCCCTTCTTCTGGTCAAGTTGTGCCACAAACTCCTCTTCTCCCCAATCCTATTCAGTACCTCCTCATTAATTATGTGATCTACCCATCTAATCTTCAGCATTCTTCTGTAGCACCACATTTCGAAAGCTTCTATTCTCTTCTTGTCCAAACTATTTACCGTCCATGTTTCACTTCCATACATGGCTACACTCCATACAAATACTTTCAGAAATGACTTCCTCACACTTAAATCTATACTCGATGTTAACAAATTTCTCTTCTTCAGAAACGCTTTCCTTGCCATTGCCAGTCTACATTTTACATCCTCTCTACTTCGACCATCATCAGTTACTTTGCTCCCCAAATAGCAAAACTCCTTTACTACTTTAAGTGTCTCATTTCCTAATCTAATACCCTCAACATCACGCGACTTAATTCGACTACATTCCATTATCCTCGTTTTGCCTTTGTTGATGTTCATCTTATATCCTCCCTTCAAGACACCATCCATTCCGTTCAACTGCTCTTCCAAGTCCTTTGCTGTCTCTGACAGAATTACAATGTCATCGGCGAACCTCAAAGTTTTTATTTCTTCTCCATGGATTTTAGTACCTACTCCGAATTTTTCTTTTGTTTCCTTGACTGCTTGCTCAATATACAGATTGAATAACATCGGGGAGAGGCTACAACCCTGTCTTACTCCCTTCCCAACCACTGCTTCCCTTTCATGTCCCTCGACTCTTATAACTGCCATCTGGTTTCTGTACAAATTGTAAATAGCCTTTCGCTCCCTGTATTTTACCCCTGCCACCTTTAGAATTTGAAAGAGAGTATTCCAGTCATTTTGCCAAAAGCTTTCTCTAAGTCTACAAATGCTAGAAACGTAGGTTTGCCTTTCCTTAATCTTTCTTCTAAGATAAGTCGTAAGGTCAGTATTGCCTCACGTGTTCCAGCATTTCTACGGAATCCAAACTGATCTTCCCCAAGGTCGGCTTCTACTAGTTTTTCCATTCGTCTGTAAAGAATTCGTGTTAGTATTTTGCAGCTGTGGCTTATTAAACTGATTGTTCGGTAATTCTCACATCTATCAACACCTGCTTTCTTTGGGATTGGAATTATTATATTCTTCTTGAAGTCTGAGGGTATTTCGCCTGTTTCATACATCTTGCTCACCAGATGGTAGAGTTTTGTCAGGACTGGCTCTCCCAAGGCCGTCAGTAGTTCCAATGGAATGTTGTCTACTCCGGGGGCCTTGTTTCGACTCAGGTCTTTCAGTGCTCTGTCAAACTCTTCACGCAGTATCGTATCTCCCATTTCATCTTCATCTACATCCTCTTCCATTTCCATAATATTGTCCTCAAGTACATCGCCCTTGTATAGACCCTCTATATACTCCTTCCACCTTTCTGCTTTCCCTTCTTTGCTTAGAACTGGGTTTCCATCTGAGCTCTTGATGTTCATACAAGTGGTTCTCTTATCTCCAAAGGTCTCTTTAATTTTCCTGTAGGCAGTATCTATCTTACCCCTAGTGAGATAAGCCTCTACATCCTTACATTTGTCCTCTAGCCATTCCTGCTTAGCCATTTTGCACTTCCTGTCGATCTCATTTTAGAGACGTTTGTATTCCTTTTTGCCTGCTTCATTTACTGCATTTTTATATTTTCTCCTTTCATCAATTAAATTCAATATTTCTTCTGTTACCCAAGGATTTCTACTAGCCCTCGTCTTTTTACCTACTTGATCCTCTTCTGCCTTCACTACTTCATCCCTCAAAGCTACCCATTCTTCTTCTACTGTATTTCATTCCCCCATTTCTGTCAATTGTTCCCTTATGCTCTCCCTGAAACTCTGTACAACCTCTGGTTCTTTCAGTTTATCCAGGTCCCATCTCCTAAAATTCCCACCTTTTTGCAGTTTCTTCAGTTTTAATCTACAGGTCATAACCAATAGATTGTGGTCAGAGTCCGCATCTGCCCCTGGAAATGTCTTACAATTTAAAACCTGGTTCCTAAATCTCTGTCTTACCATTATATAATCTATCTGATACCTTTTAGTATCTCCAGGGTACTTCCATGTATACAACCTTCTATCATGATTCTTAAACCAAGTGTTAGCTATGATTAAGTTGTGCTCTGTGCAAAATTCTACCAGGCGGCTTCCTCTTTCATTTCTTAGCCCCAATCCATATTCACCTACTACATTTCCTTCTCTCCCTTTTCCTACACTCGAATTCCAGTCACCCATGACTATTAAATTTTCGTCTCCCTTCACTATCTGAATAATTTCTTTTATTTCATCATACATTTCTTGAATTTCTTCGTCATCTGCAGAGCTAGTTGGCATATAAACTTGTACTACTGTAGTAGGTATGGGCTTCGTATCTACCTTGGCCACAATAATGCGTTCACTAAGCTGTTTGTAGTAGCTTACCCGCGTTCCTATTTTCCTATTCATTATTAAACCTACTCCTGCATTACCCCTATTTGACTTTGTGTTTATAACCCTGTAGTCACCTGACCAGAAGTCTTGTTCCTCCTGCCACCGAACTTCACTAATTCCCACTATATCTAACTTTAACCTATCCATTTCCCTTTTCAAATTTTCTAACCTACCTGCCCGATTAAGGGACCTGACGTTCCACGCTCCGATCCGTAGAACGCCAGTTTTCTTTCTCCTGATAACGACATCCTCTTGAGCAGTCCCCGCCCGGAGATCTGAATGGGGGACTATTTTACCTCCGGAATATTTTACCCAAGAGGACGCCATCATCATTTAATCATACAGTAAAGCTGCATGCCCTCGGGAAAAATTACGGCCGTAGTTTCCCCTTGCTTTCAGCCGTTCGCAGTACCAGCACAGCAAGGCCGTTTTGGTTATTGTTACAAGGCCAGATCAGTCAATCATCCAGACTGTTGCCCTTGCAACTACTGAAAAGGCTGCTGCCCCTCTTCAGGAACCACACGTTTGTCTGGCCTCTCAACAGATACCCCTCCGTTGTGGTTGTACCTACGGTACGGCTATCTGTATCGCTGAGGCACGCAAGCCTCCCCACCAACGGCAAGGTCCATGTTTCATGGGGAGGAATGCTGGAACTATATTTTATAAAAAGGATTTTTTTGTTTGTTTGAATATTGGTTATTTAATTTTCTTCATTGTTTTTTTTATTAGTAATGTTAAGAAGGCCCTTTTTGTCAAGTTAATTTTGGGCACTATTCCATGTATTGATCTGGAGTGAGAAACTCCGAAGATTTTGTGGTAATCTGTACACATGATATTTTGTAACGATCCCTGTGAGCGCAGTTCTTAAGTGGGTGCAAGGCCGCCTAGGGAGCCGCCGCATCAGAAAGCACAGGGCTTGGTCCACCGGCAGGCGTTGCCGAACCCTGGTATCAACGGCGAAGCAGTGATCCAGCGAGCGGTCACAGCTGTTTCCCCGTCAGAGGGGAGGGGATGCCGGTCTTCCCCCAGGCGCAGGCTCACACCGGAGCCCGCAGGCGTGTCACCACGGCAGCGCCAGCTGATGGCCGGCGTTCCACCCCATGCGCTAGTCATCTGACAAGCGAAAGGGAAAGTATGACGCACACCAGGCGATGCCGCCGATCCCTGAGCGCCGCTTGTCCAGACGGCTGCTGCGGTGAGGTAACGCCCACTGCCCGGAGGGACGCGGGTCCCACCACTGACGCATCAGCTGAGACGGTGCAAAGAGGTGATAAGCGGGTCTCAAGCCCGACACCCGCACGAGTTTACGTCGACCTCGATGCAACGCAGAAGAGCGCGTGTCTCCCCACTGACACGACAGGAGACGGGGGCGTGTGTCGGTAAAACACATTCCTCCACAACACACGGACGACGACCGCCAAGCCGCCTTCTCGATGATGAGGCAGGACCCACAAGTGGCGATGTCTCTGCAAATCTGCAACGCCGAACCATCCCACAGTATGGACGCAGAGGGTGGAAACGGGCCCGAGGCAACGTCGCGGGGTGCTGTCTAGGATGAATAACCTGGGTTACAACGGACGTTACAATCAACGCCGCTGCGAACTCCCCAGTTCAGTGTTGTGGTCCCCTAGTAGCTTATCCTCCAAGTCGCCTTTAGAAGAGACGCCCACCCCAGCACCTAAAGAGAATACCCAGTGAAACAACCATGTGGCGAAACTGAAAAATTACAGCGTGTCAACGAGTTGATTTCTGGATGTGTTTTTGTACTCATGTCTTATTTTCCATAGGTGATTATTTACCAGCTGTCATACCATTGGGTTCATTAATGATTTTGTATCACTGTATTTGTTGTGAATATTGTATTTTGCACTTTCACTTGCATGTTTTTATATATGTCAGCACCAGATGATACTGCTTTGGTTCGTGATAATGATTTTGCATCATTGTATTTGTTTATATATTTATATATATTATGTACCTGTTCACCTATGTCTCTATGTTAACTTTTGATAGTTGGTTAAAGCAATTTTAAAATCATATCTCATGTTTGTGGTCGTAGTAGGTCAGATGACATGATGTTAGCGTAGTATATCACGCTTAATTTAATTTGTTCTGTTTGCTTTGCGGACCGCATGAGGTCACAATTATTGACTAAGGTCAGATAAAGCTCACATGGATATAAGTGATTAATCAACTCCTTTGTGCTGCTGTTTACTGTTGCAATTGTTACTCGTTAGGGTATGTTTGTTTCGAAGACTGTTGGCGAATCTCCCAGCGTGGCGAGAAAATTCGCGGCACAGTCTTCTCCGGGACGTTTGGGGTGACGAAAGGGTCCTGTAGCCACCTTTCATTGCCAACTCTCGTAGTGGTCAAGTCGGCAAAGAGGTTTCCGCTACTTGTGAGAAATCCACCTGCGTTAGGTTGGTGGCGGAAATGGCATCCTGGGGTTTCCCGGTCCACGCGGAGCGTGGAAGAGGCTGGAGAAGCGGGAGGCAGTCTGCCGCCGGTACGGGAAGCGTACACAGCTGTGCTCCAGTCGAAGAAGGGTGAGTTGGACTGACCGCGTGGCGCGTTGTCACATAGAGAGGGGAGCTTTTAGCTTTTGGTCTCGAATTTCGTCTTATAAAGATTTACTTGCTGGGTTGCAGCAGGGAATGCAAGGATTTTGTAGACTTTCAGTTTGATTCCCAATGCAGTCTTCACTTTGATCCGTGAGAGGAACGCAGCACAAAGGAGTTGCATATGTTGAAGTGTCCTCGGTTCAGTGTGAATGTTTATGTGCCTACAACTGTGTGTGTATGCTTCTAATCTTTCCGGATCTTGGTAATTTTTGTGTATTTGTGGATTTTCTTTGTCTCACGTGATTAAAATTTGGCCACGGTCAATAGAAGTTGTCTCCGCGGACCGAGTGGGCACGCGAGTCTGTTATGAAACGTATAGTATTTCACAAGCAACTGTACATAGATAGCATGCAACAGCAGTCTATAGATGCACTACATCAATGTTTTAAGGAATAAATAATTTTGCCTTCAATCCTATCTTGTGTACCGATGTTACGTCGCCGTTACCTTCGCCATTTACCTTGTAGTTTTCCTTGTTGGCCCACCTATAGCGTTTCCATGTGCACAGGTGTAGTGATTAGTGTCCCTTTTTTAATCTGAAACAAATGCTCTGGAATAGATCGTGTTTTCACGAATCTTGCTGCAGGCTGCACTTACGCATGGTGTTCACGACCTATTTACTTTACTCAATATTTGATTCACGGGAAGAATGCCTGGATCATATTAATAACTACATCCCATTCTTTATCAATGACTTTACAGTGAATGTTCTTTTGTGAGTTTTTCTTATTAATAAATTAAGTAATTTTCCGACTCAGTGCTACCTCTTCTTTGTCGTGTGGCTAGAGTTGGTGGCGACCCTATCTCTTATCTTGATTTCAGTGTCAAATAGCATTTTCTTATTCAAAGTGCGCGTGGGTTTTTTAGCTATCAGGATACATTCAAAGGGCGCTTCATGCTTCTTGCACATAGCGTCCTTTTATTCACGCTACTTACAAAAGAATTATAAAAAAAAACGCCCTGGCTGCAATCCTGCAAGTCGTTCACCGTCTCATATAAGTGGAGTTAAATGTTTTGTTCTTGTAAGACCATGCCTGTGTCACATGGAACTGGACCGGTTATATTAACGCACCTACCAGTGTTTGAGCGCCTGACTATCGGTCAGTGTTACTAATTGCAGTTAGTTTTCTACCCCAAATGTAAGAGTATTCCCTGTGATCGGTTTCGTGAAGGAATAAATTGTACCTAGATCTGTGTGTCAGGCAAGGTGGTACATGAGTATATTTGTGTTGTAGTACGAGCAGGCGCTGATATAACCACTCGTGAATATTAATAACTTATAATGAGTGTAAAGTGTAACCATAAATAGGATGTAAAATGTAGACTGGCAATGGCAAGGAATGCGTTTCTGAAGAAGAGAAATTTGTTAACATCGAGTATAGATTCAAGTGTCAGAACGTCGTTTCTGAAAATATTTGTATGCAGTGTAGCCATGTATGGAAGTGAAACATGGACGATAAATAGTTTGGACATGAAAAGATTAGAAGCTTTCGAAATGTGGTGCAAAAGAAGAATGCTGATGATTAGATGGGTAGATCACATAACTAATGAGGAGGTATTGAATAGAATTGGGGAGAAGGGAGTTTGTGGCACAACTTGACTAGAAGAAGTGATCGGTTGGTATGACATGTTCTGAGGCATCAAGGGATCACCAATTTAGTATTGGAGGGCAGCGGGAAGGGTAAAAATCGTAGAGGGAGGCCAAGAGATGAATACACTAAGCAGATTCAGAAGGATATAGGTTGCAGTAGATACTGGGAGATGAAGAAGCTTGCACAGGATAGAGTACCATGGAGAGATGCATTAAACCAGTCTCCAAGCTGAAGACCACAACAACAACAACAAGTTTTACCATACAGGGTGGTCCATTGATAGTGACCGAGCCAAATACCTCACGAAATAAGCATCAAACGAAAAAACTACAAAGAACGAAACTTGTCTAATTTGAAGGGTGAAACCAGATGGCGCTATGGTTGACCCTCTAAATGGCGCTGCCATACGTAAAACGGACATGAACTGCGATTTTTTAAATAGGAACCCATAGTTTTTATTATATATATTCGTGTAGTACGTAAAGAAATATGAATGGTTTAGTTAGAACATTTTTACGCTTTGTGGTAGATGGCGCTGTAATAGTCACAAACGTTTTAAAGTACGTGGCATCACGTAACATTCCGCCAGTGCGGACGGTATTTGCGTTGCTTCTTGATACATTACCCGTGTTAAAACAGACCTTTTACCAATAGCGGAGAAGGTCGATATCGTGTCGATGTATGGCTATTGTGATCAAAATGCCCAACGGGCGTGTGCTATGTATGCTGTTCGGCATCCTGGACGACATCATCCAAGTGTCCGGACCCTTCGCCGGGTAGTTACGTTGTTTCAGTAAACAGTAAGTGTTCAGCCACTTGTGAAACGTCAACGACGACCTGCAACAAACGATGATGCCCAAGTAGGTGTTTTAGCTGCTGTCGCGGCTAATCCGCAAAACAGTAGCAGACAAACTCCGCGAGAATCGGGAATCTCAAGAACTTCGGTGTTCAGAATGCTACATCAACATCGGTTGCTCCCGTACCATATTTCTATACACCAGGAATTGTATGGAGACGACTCTGAACGTCGTGTACAGTTCTGCCACTGGGCACAACAGAAATTACCGGAGGATGACAGATTTTTTGCACGCGTTCTATTTAGCGACGAAGCGTCATTCACCAAGAGCGGTAAGGTAACCCGACATAATATGCACTATTGGGCAACGGAAAACCTACGATGGCTGCCACAAGTGGAACATCACCGGCCTTGGCGGTTAATGTATGGTGCGGCATTATGTGAGAAAAGATAATTGGCCCCCATTTTATTGATGGCAATCTAAATGGTGCAATGTATGCTGATTTCCTACGTAATGTTCTACCGATGTTACTACAAGATGTTTCACTGCATGACAGAACGGCGATTTTTCTTCCAACATGATGGATGTCCGACACATAGCTCCCGTTCGGTTGAAGCGGTGTTGAATAGCATATTTCATGAGAGGTGGATTGGTCGTCGAAGCACCATACCATGACCCGCAAGTTCACCGGATCTGACGTCCCCGGATTTCTTTCTGTGGGGAAAGTTGAAGGATATTTGCTATCGTGATCCACCGACAACGCTTGACAACATGCGTCAGCGCATTGTCAATGCATGTGCGTACAATACGGAAGGTGAACTACTCGCTGTTGAGAGGAATGTCGTTAAACGTATTGCCAAATGCATTGAGGTTGAGAGACATCGTTTTGCGCATTTATTGCATTAATTTGGTATTTACGGGTGATCGCGCTGTAACAGTATGCGTTCTCAGAAATAATAAGTTCACAAAGGTACATGTATCACATTGGAACATCCGAAATGAAATGTTGAAATGTACCTACGTTCTGTATTTTGATTTAAGAACCTACCTGTTACAACTGTTCGTCTAAAATTGTGAGCCATATGTTTGTGACTATTACAGCGCCATCTATCACAAAGCGAAAGAGTTGGTCCACCTAAAACATTCATATTTCTTTACGTACTACACGAATATGTAATAAAAATGGGGGTTCCTGTTTAGAAAAACTCAGTTGATATCCGTTTGAACTATGACAGCGCCATCTAGCGGGCCAACCATAGCGCCATCTGGTTTCCCCGTTCAAGGTAGACAAGTTTCGTCTTTGTAGTTTTTTTCGTTTGACGCTTATTTCGTGATATATTTGGCCAGGTCACGATCAAATGACCACCCTGTATATAAATAGGGTGTGCCATAATTAATGGCGTAGACGTATACAGTTGAAAGTACACGATACTAGAAGGAAAAAAATCTTAGTAAATATAACGTCGAAAAGGTATACCGTAAGAGCTACGAACAGTTTTTCATCTTCGATACTATGAAGCAAATCTCTTCTACTGCAAGCTCTTCGGTTTCTATACTTCGGGAAGCGATGGACCAAATCAAGAAAAAAACGTCCAGTAAACAAGTACTCATAACTCTTAAGGTGTGCATTTTCCACCCTATGTTTAGGGAGACTTTTTTGCTTCCAGTGTCGTGTACTTTCAACTTTAGGCGTTACGCCATTAATTATGACACAAACCATATATATCCTGACCGTTCTAGTGCGAGGCTTTATTTGTGCAGATTGCTGTTCCCTTTTCGTGTGGTTGGCAGGACAGCTTTGGCGGCAAACGTGGCGTTCCTGATCACTATGTCTGGAGAGAGGCGTGTTTGTTTGCGTGGTACACTTCCGTCGTCGCAATTCGCCGGTTGACCGCCAGTCTGGCTCCCCTACCAGTCGCATAATGTTGGCTCAAGTTAAGCTTATCGTTTCATGCATACCACGGCGGAGTGTTGTCGTTTATGCGGTAACTAGTTGTTAGATTTGTTTGGTTACCTCAAGTAGTTAAGTCCTGTTTGCCAAGCCTGAGGTTATTCCTCATAACACCCTGTAACTATCTATCTAAAGCTGGCAATCTTATAACTACTTCTCAGTTTACTTATTACTACTTCCAAGTTTAATACTTGTTGAGACGTCGTACGCCTTCCCGCCGTAATAATTCTTGAAAATCTCTTCACGTTTGCTGCCGGATCGTAAAATCTATTGGATTCAATATTACGGCGATCTAACTTTCCGCCATCCTCAGGAGGACGCTGATTCTGCTGATGAGTCCCGTTTAGAACTGATCCAGACTGCAGATCGACGTCCTCTATAGGCCTCCGTATTGTATACAGCGCATGCGCCGCCCATCACAGCTGATGCCCTCCAAAACTGGTCAGGCGTCGCCGCCCTTAGTAGAACACCGGCGGCAACGATATATCGCACTCAGGGAGATTTTCGAACGCTCGGACGTGCCGCAGCGAAGAACGTTCTGATTTGATGCGGGATAGTACAGGATTCTACGCCCTGCCAAGAAGAAACCCATTGTATTTATTAATTAAATTATCCACCAACCTAATTTCAATTACTTCTTTATAGACACTGTTCCAAAAACCGGGAGTGTTGGTAACTATCACAATTTCGACAGATATCATATCGTACCCTCGTTTAAGCGATCTTTTGCTACGGCCGATTTCTTCCGGCTATTTTAGCCTCGTATGATCGCAATGTTAGAGGCATCGGTCATGAACTGTGCGAATCGAAAGGCTGATGTAAGCCTTCCCATATCGACACGGAATATTGTACACACAAGGCTTCCCAAGCCCCAAGTCATCTTTCACAGAGCTGAGTAGTGCCCTATCATTGTAAGCTGGACGGAACCCGCTCTTAATGTTTAAGCTGCTCAGAAATGATCCAGTCTCAAATTACATGCCCACAGAATAAGTAAGAAAGGCCACGTACCTATGCTCCTCTTCATGCATCTGCGCTGATGGTCCACACTCTACAGTCTGACGAATCTGCTTCTCAGAATATCCAACGTCCTTAAAAAAAATCCATCAAATGCGCAAGTTCTTGGGTTAAACTGTCCGTGTCGGAAATAACATATGCACTGTGTACCAGAGTCCTAAGAACGCCACTCCATTCATATGATGGATGACAACTCGTCGAATGCAGTCCCTGAGCTCAGGGAGTGTTCGCCAGTATCACCTGAAGATCGCCAGAACACTATGCGCCGAAATACTGTGGCAGTAAGTTGCAAACATCCGGCAGTTCGCCCGAAATTTTATGGAACAATCCTATCCCTTCTCTTTGTCGGTGTTTTCCACATTTTCCTTTCCTCTCAGATTCTGCACAGAACTCCCTCATTCCTCACCTAATCAGTCCACCTAATTTTCAACATTCGCTTGTAGCACCAGATCCCAAATGCTTCGATTCTCTTCTGCCACGTTTTTCCATAGTTCGTACAATGCTCTACTCCGACGTACTTTCTCAGAAATTTCTTCATGAAACTCAGTCGTATGTTTGATACCAGTAGACTTCTCTTGGAGAGAAATGCCGTTCTTGCCAGTGCTAACCTATTTTTGATATCCTCCTTGCTCCGTCCGTCATTGGTGATTTTGTTGCTTAGCCAGCAGAATTCCTTAACTTCATGCACTTCGTAACCATCAATACTGATAAGTTTCCGCTCTTCTCTTTTCCGGTAGTTCTCATTACTAGCGTTTTTCTTCGGTTTTATCTCAATATATATTCTTTAATCATTAGAATATTCATTCCATTTAGCAGATCCTGTAATTCTTCTTCACTTACACTCAGGATAGCAATGTCATCAGCGAATCGTATCATTGATATCCTTTCACCTTGAATTTTAATAACCCTCCTGAACCTATCTTTTATTTCTATCATTGCATCTTCGATGTACAGATTAAGCAGTAGGGGCGAAAGACTAACACCTGTCTTACACCTTTTTTAATCCGAACACTTCGTTCTTGATCGTTCAGTCTTATTACTCCCTGTTGGATTTTGTACATGCTGTATTATACTCGTATCTCCCTATAGCTTACAACTAATTTTCTCAGAATTCCGATCATCATCTTGCACCATTTTAAGCTGTCGAACGCTTTTTGTCGGACGACAGATCCTAGGAACGTGACTTGTTTTCTTTAGTCTTGGTTCCATTATCAACTGCAACGTCAGAACCGTTTCTCTGGTGCCTTCAACTTTACTGAAGCCAAACTGATCGTCATCTAACACTTACTCCATTTTCTTTTCCATCTACTGTATATTATTCTTGTCAGTAACTTGGATACATAAGCTGTGAAGCTGATAGTGCGACAGTTCTCGCAGTTGTCAGTTCTTGCAGTCTTCGGAATTCCGTGGATGATATTTTTTTCGAAAGTTAGATCGTGTGGCTCAAATGGCTCAAATGGCTCTGAGCACTATGCGACTTAACTTCTGAGGTCATCAGTCGCCTAGAACTTAGAACTAATTAAACCTAACTAACCTAAGGACATCACACACATCCATGCCCGAGGCAGAATTCGAACCTGCGACCGTAGTGGTCGCACGGTTCCAGACTGTAGTGCCTAGAATCGCACGGCCACACCGGCCGGCATAGATCGTATGTCGCCAGATTTATGCATTCTACACATCTACGTGAAGAGTCATTTTGTTGCCACTTCCCCAATGATTTTAAAAATTCTGATGGAATGTTATCTTTCCCTTCTGCCTTATTTGATCTTAAGTCCTCCAAGGCTATCTTAAATTTTGATTCTAGTACTGGATCCCCAATCTGTTCTAAATCGACTCGTTTTTCTTCTATCACATCAGACAAATCTTCCTCGTCTTAGAGGCCTTCAGTGTACACTTTCCATCTATCCGCTCTCCTTTCGTTGGTTATTCTTGGTCGTATGTACCAACTTATTAAATTTTTCTGCTCCCTTCCATGATGGCCATTAGCGTGAACTTCACGACAGTATTTTTATGTTGACTGGCAAATGAGTCAGAAAATAAATGAACTGCATCTGGACCGTCTTCTGGTTGGGACTCGTCAAGGTTTCTGAGAAAATTCGATAGAGGAGAGGCTACTTGATTGCATCCCTTTGGTCTTTCTGTTTCAAGCCTAGCATAAAAAGCAATCTCTTCTATTGTCTGTGCTCTAGAATAAATCATAATGCACAAACTGTATAGCCTAAACTGTATTCAATAGAATACTTCACCTACGAAGAGTTTAGTATTCGCTGATTCTGTTGTATGTCCAGACGTGCTTTAACCACACTTGGATTTTCCTCCTTCATTATTGCAGAGAACTGTTTTTGGATGAATTTTAATCAACTTGTGGTTTTTCATTAATTGATAATTTTTATCCAGCTCTTGTGCGTCTTGAGATTTGGTTTTTGGACATCCCTGATATGCTTGAAATTTTGTGACACATATAAACACTGTGCGACCATCTGTTTTCCTTACGCTACATTTTTTCGGAACTGTATTCTTCCGAAATGCTTCTTGGTGTTCCTGGTATGAAGGGAGAAATAATCAGGAGTTAGTGTTGACGTATAAACCACTAATTTGTTTCTATGGTTGGTGCTCGAGCGCATTTAATTTCTTTTTTGCAGAGAACGCTCTCGCACGATCACTGACAATGACATTGTGTTGTGGTCTTCAGTCCAGAGACTTGTTTGCTGCAGCTCTCCATGCTACTCTATCCTGTGCAAGTTTCTTCATCTCCGAGTTACTATTGCCACCTACATCCATCCTGAATCATTTTGGTGTGTTCATCTCTTAGTCTCCCACTACGATTTTTACCTTCCACGCTTTCCTCCAATACTAGATTGGTGATCCGTTGATACCTCAGAATGTGTCCTACCAACCGATCCCTTCTTCTAGTCAAGTTGTGCCACAAATTGCTCCTCTCCCCATGTCTATCCAGTTGCTCCTCGTTATTTATATGATCTACCCATCTAATCTTCAACATTGTTCTGTAGCACCGCATTTCGAAAGCTTCATTTCCATAAATGGATGCACTCCATAAAAATACTTCAGAAAATACTTCCTGACAAAGATATTCTGCATTGTTATTCTCACTTAGGGCCTCTCAAAAGAAAAGCATAGTTTTCATTTATTGACTTTTGTTTTAACTGGCTGAGAGCTAAAACCGATTTTTGCTAAAACTCGTAGTTTCCAAGTCCCTGTAACTGCGAATAACATTTGCAAAGGCCAGGTGTGGCAACAATCTAAAACTGGAACAAATGAACATCTATGAATTTTTGAAAAAAAAAAAACCTCCTCAATTACCTGTTCACTGAGGTCGACCTTCAACTGGCATACGTTATTTTCATTTCAGACTGAATGGTGTAATTATACCTCGGGGCACCCATCAGACAGTATTAATTTGTTGTTTTTCTTGAGATGTGTTGCTCTTTCCGTCGCGCGGTCTCAGGCGTCTTGTCAAGGTATGCGCGGCTCACACCTTCGGAAGTTCGAGTCCTCTCTCGGGCGTGGGTGTGTGTTGTCCATAGCGTAAGTTAGTTTATGTTAGATTAAGTAATGCGTAAGCTTAGGGACCGATGACCAAAGCAGTTTGGTCCCATAAGACTTTGCCACAAAACTTTTTTTCGTGCTCTTTCCTTTTCCTAAACTCGTCTTACTTCATAGTGGAGTGAAAGTAGTGTTGAGACGACTTTTCTGTATAGCCTAGCAACGCTGTCATCAGAATTGTTTTCTGGACGTACCTCTAATAGAGCACTGGCTCTCATTGAAGTGAACTGAGGATTTTGCCGTGCAGCGACGGTCATGTATGACTAGAGGTACCTGCATGGTTTTCGTACTTAGGACCTTCCCAAAAATTGAGTAAAATATTCATATGACGTCGTAAATTGCTTTGTGTGTGTTGTCTTTTTTATCTTATGTTCATAAATCCTAATACATACAGCAACTTTTAGAAGGGACTACCTTACTCACAAGGTAGCTAAATACAGGCGATCCTTTAAGCACTTAATATGTTCCAGCGCTAGTGTACAACTGATCATGAAGCGGTATCTGCAGGAGGTGCAGTGGTTACTTGTTCGTACTCAGGTACGTATGTGATTAATGAGTAATTCAACTGAAAATCCATCGTATTGTTACGGGCGCTGGAACTACCACGGCTTCTGCTGATACGTGACAGCTTTTTGCTGACTTGGACGAGCAAAGTTCACTGCAATGATGCCAAGTGTTTGCTAAGTGGTAGACAGCATACGCGTGTGTTGCGTGACTTCGAGTTTTTGTGCGGTCTGAACGTAATCACTCAAACTTATCTACAATGTTCAGCAAGCTGAGGATACGAGAAACCAATGACGTGTCTCACATATTAAGGTGCTAAATATATCTACACACACAGGATCAAAATGACGCTATGCTTGTGAAACCTTCCCGTCCCCTCTATATCTCTTTTGTTACTCAACCTTCACTTCTATAATAACCTATGAAACCTTCCATTAGGATTTCTGTCTCTTGCTTAATAATAACAAATGAAATCTTCCCTTTGAAATTAATTCTCTTTCTCAATAATAACAAGTGCAGTCTTCGCATACAAATTTAAATGTTGCTTATTAAAACTGATTTGCTGATTATTTCGACGAAACATAGAACGTGTCGTCGTCGTGGCCCTCAGTCATTACCTGAAATAACCCAAAACTGTTTTTTACATTTTTTACTGTTACTGGATCGCCATCTGACTTCTTCATCGAACTGCGACATGAATATACTTACTCTGTTTTACTATACTCTATTAGCTGCTGGTGGGCTGTCATAATAAGTGGCTGTATTTATTACCAAAGCTGGCGTTATTCTTTAATTAATTTGACTGAAGTTACGTAATTCATAGTTAAACTTTTTGTTGACAACAATAAAATTTTGCAAAGTTTTACGTTGATGGTTTTTGGGATGGACTATAGTCAGTAATGCAATAGTGCTGGCAAAAATTAATTATATTCTGAAAAGAATTCTTCAAAAATTTACTGATGGTAATGAAATGATTTTACAAACGTCCAAATGGGACTTACTTTTGACAATAATCTTGCAACTAGCATTGCGCAAACATACCTTCAGTAGTCTTGAGTTACTTAAAATAATAATGATAATAATAAATAATTCAATAATATTAGTTCCTCTTATGATATTAGCTAGCTGATGTATCTGTACATCCGTTTATAATCTCTTGTAAATCGTAGCTGGTGGCTGGCAGGCACACCGCTCCTCTCAATCTCTCGCTTCAGACCTGATACCGACTCGCTTCACATGTCGCTTTCTACTGACTTCCTGCGAACGCTAAAGTGCGGTCTATCCCGCCAACAATGCTTTCTGGTGCAGACAATCCCTGCTACCTTTACAAAATGTACAAATGCGCGGTCTTTCCCGCTCTTTTTTTAAAATGTATCCATACGCGGTCTCTCCCGCCCTTTTTGAAATTATATCAATGTGCGGTCTCTCCCGCTAACAATACTTTGGTGCAGACATTCCCTGCTACTACAATTATTTCTAAAATGACAAATATTAATTATTCATACTTAATCCTATTCATAAAATATAAACATCTTTCGTAAAGAATGGTTTGACAATAGACAATAGATATACATGTCTTACACTTGTTTTAGGCCAGAGTATTGCACAAGGTGTTCTTTTAAGCGCGCAGGGTGACGAAATTGTTAAAAGTAAGCGAGAGTTGATCCAGGAAGGCAACATCTCACAAGACTAGGTAGAGTAAACCCAAACTTAAGTCATCGTATCTGAAACTGCCACTGTTATTAGGTTCCTGCAGTTTCTGAAATACACTACCAGAAAAAAAAAGTACTCGTTTTAGATTTCTCCAATTACCTCAAGAATGATTGCTGCAGCAGTGCATAAGAAGTATATGAAATGATTACATTTACAGATTAATAGCTGAAGTGGTTCTTAGGTACCAGGCATCGACCCGTACTGAAACACCGATATTAGTATCAGGTGCAGCCTCCATGTGCACGCGCTGACTCTGATACCCAGTCGATCGTACAGATGGCTAATACAGTCCTGTGATATGAAACTTCTTGGCAGATTAAAACCATTTGCCGGACCGAGACTCGAACTCGGGACCTTTTCCTTTCGCGGCAAGTGCTCTAGCAACTGAGCTACCCAAGCACGACTCATGCCCCCTCCTCACAGCTTCACTTATGCCATTATTTCGTCTCCTACCTTCCAAACGTTACAGAGGCAGGAGAGCTTGGGTAGCTCAGTTGGTAGAGCACTTGCCCGCGAAAGGCAAAGGTCCCGAGTTCGAGTCTCGGTCCGGCACACAGCTTTGATCTGCCAGGAAGTTTCATATCAGCACACACTCCGCTGCAGAGTGAAAAATCTCATTCCAGTATTGTGATACATTATGCCACCCCTACTTGACCTGTTCACGTAGTTGTGTAGGAGTTGTTCGATAACGAGTCTTCCAGAGCACGTTGACTTTCATGGACAACGTGTGGACGAGCGTTATCCTGTTGGAACAACATATCACATTCCCGTTGAAATAACGGCAAAAGAACGGATCTAACAACGTTCTGTACGTATCGAGCGCTGGTTAGTCCCCTCCAGAAACATCTAAGGAGATCGAGGGTTGTAACCTATTACACCTCATGCCGTAAGGTTTGGGTGGGGCCAGTGTGTCTTGGACGAATAAACTCTACGAGACAGCATACACCAGCACTACTTCGTCCGAACTTGCGTGCAAGCACGATCTGGTTTCTTAGCTAAAGACCACGGGTCGCTATTCCATCGTCAAAGTGATCCTCTAACGGCTTAGGCCGAGCACGTCGATGCTGTAGCGTGAGTTGCTGACGCGCTAGTGGTGTGTGTGCGCGTAGACTCACTGCTAATGACTCGTGTACAGCAGTTAGTGTAGACGTCACCGGTCTCACAAGTCCCGTATCTGTGCTGTGGTAGCTTTACGATCGGCTGCTGCTGCCCTTACAATACGACCATCCTGGGGGGCGTCTGCTCCATAGACTTCCAGAGACTCATCTACGGGTGTGTGAATTCTGACATGGCTACTGATAACGGCATCGTTGCACAACTAACACAACTCGTCGAACTTGTGTGACAATTCCACGAAAAGACCATCCCGCTATCAGAAAGGCCACAATTTGGCTCCTTCCAGACTCGCTAGTTTTGATGTAGGAAGCAAGAGTGTGTCTACGTGGTATGGTAACTCTTGCTTCACACCGAGCCATTTGACGCTGAGGATTCCCCAATATAGGGCAGACGTAGCTGACTATGCCACTATGGTATCCGTTTCCGGGTGACATTGGAACCATTATTAGTACATCAATTTTGCTCCAGGTGGCATATGCCATAATCAGATCAAAATCGACGTCGTGCTTCCAGGTGTACCAGTCTTTTGTCTACGGTGTAGTATATTAGAGGAAATGTAGTGATTGAGGTGACATTGCTCTTAAATATATAACAGAATTACTTGCGTAGTAATGGTTACAGGCAGCTGAATGCAAAAGTTGTTGTCTTCGAAGCATTTCGAGAACCAGATGCAGGCAGTATGGGTATGGTGGTTTGTACCTTTTCACCCACAATGGCACTCTTAGGCCGGGCGTTTATTAGGCATCCTAAAAAGACTTTCTGATTCAGCAGATGGTGGGCGGTCATGACCGCTTTTGCCAGATGAGAAAACAGTTTCTCTCTAGGACGTGTTTCAAGGCGCAAGTTTTATAAGTTTGGGGCACAGTGTTATAACATTGGTCGTGCATGCGGTAGGACAAACGGTACCATGACGCTCGTGATGAGGCGCTAGGTAGCCATCTGCTGTGGCCGAGCGGTTCTAGGCGCTTCAGTCCGGAACCGTGTCGCTGCTACGGCCGCAGGTTCGAATTCTGCCTCGGGCATGAATGTGTGATGTCCTCAGGTTAGTTAGGTTTAAGTAGTTCTAAGTCTAGGGGACTGATGACCTCAGATGATCAGTCCCATAGTGCTTAGAGCCATTTGAACGATTTGAGGCTCTATGTAGGCGTTACAGTAAAAGACATGCGGCGCCGAAGACTGTCTGCCTGTGTCCAGCTGCGGCAAGCTCTTGGCCTGAACCCAGTGTCGAAGCTTAGCTCATTTCCAGAGAGCGAGAATGTCGTGCGTAGTTATCACTATATGCACCATCAGCATGAGTTCATAGAGGTCGCTCTATCACTTAGTTATGGTATATTAATGAAACCACAGGCCAAATTGGGTAAGAAATGTTTGTTGTGGTCTTCAGTTCAGACTGGTTTAATGGAGCTCTCCATGCTACTCTACCCAGCACAAACCTCTTCGTTGTCGAATAACTACTGAAACTTACATCTTCTGAATCTGGTTAGTATAATCTTCTATTGGTCTCTCTCTACAATTTGTGGCCTTCCCTCTTCCCTCTACTTCCCTCCAACAATAAATTGGTGATCCTTTGATGGCTCAGAATGTATCCTATAAACCGATCCCATCATTTTTTCTCCCCAATTCTGGTCAGTACCTTCTCATTTGTTAGGTGTTCTACCCACTTTATCTTCAGCATTTATCTACAGCACCATATTTCACGTTTCCATTCTCTTCTTGTTTTAATTGTTTATTGTCCATGATTGACTTCCATACGTCGCTACACTCCATACACACACTTTCAGAAAAGACTTCGTGCCGCTTAAGTTCATATTCGATGTTGAAATTTCTTCAGAAACATTTTCCTTGCCATTGCCAGTCTATATTTCACATCCTCTCTACTTTGGTAGTAATCACTTATTTTCTCGCCAAATAACAAAACTCAACTGATACTTAAAGTGTATTATTTCCTAACCTAATTCCCTCAGTATCGACTGATTTAGTTCTACTAGAGTCTATTTTTTTCGCTTTGTTTTTGTTCATATTCATTTTATATTCTACTTTCAAGACACTGACCATTCCGTTCAACTGGTCTTACAAGTCCTTTGCTGTCTCTGACCGAATTACAATGTCCTCAGCAAAACTCAAAGTTTTTATTTGGCTCAAATGGTTCAAATGGCTCTGAGCACTATGGGACTTAACATCTGAGGTCATCAGTCCCCTAGAACTTAGAACTATTTAAACCTAACTAACCTAAGGACATCACACACATCCATGCCCGAGGCAGGATTCGAACCTGCGACCGTAGCGGTCCCGTGGTTCCGGACTGATTGCCTAGAACCACTAGACCACCGTGGGCCGGCCAAAGTTTTTATTTCTTCTGCCTGAACTTTAATTCCTGCTCCAAATTTTTCTTTTGTTTCCTCTTCTGGTCGCTCAATATACAGACCGAATAATATCGGAAATACGTTACAACCTCGGCTCGCTCCTTTCTATGACGAAATAGTAAGCAACCAGATGTATGAAAGAAATTTAACTTCCTTACCGATTCCGGGGAGTAAGTGCCTATCTTCACAAGATTATACCTGTTGCATTATCTGCAAGCGTCAACAATAAGATGCCTACAGCAAAATGCTCTTCTAATCCAGTGCTTCCCTTTCATGCCACTCGGCTCTTATTACTTTCAGACGTAGAATCCTTAAGCATTCCATCTGAAGTGTCAGCTATACTTAGGCATGGAAATGTGGCACTGGAGTATATACTTTAGACTTCTGGGCCCATCTGGTGAGTATGTGTTTAAGTGCGAATTAACTTTCACTTTCTTTTACATTAGGGTTGCATTTCTGAAATTTTGAGACATTACATTACTTGAGGTTCTTACACTGTTCTTTCACGCTCTCAACCTGAACTACGCTGTGGATAATTAGTGTAATTAACGAATTTTTTTTTTGCTTCCTCTGTACCTTGCGTACATTTTACAATTTTCCAACAAGTTATGTGTTGAAAACAAGAGATTTACTACAATACTGCTTTTTCTAACATTATAACCATCTGTTGACAACAGGGAGAACTACTCATAGGTCAAAGTACGAGCTGCCGAAGTTTTTACAGAGCAACCATCCGTTGGCGGTAATAATAGCCACACACAAATCGTGGTACAAAGATCGAACTGTGCTCATTTCTTACAATGCATGAATTTAGTGGTCACACGAGCACCCGTTTTCTACAGTGCAGGCATCTGCTAGTTACAGGAGCAACTAGGATGTGAAACAGGTCTTGATTTTATTTCGCATCCTCAGATTTTGTGGAGCAGTATTTAAGATAAAAACCATTTCCAATAGATATGAATTCCTAGTTCTTTATTTAAGTTTTATGAGCAAATGTTGGTTTTTAATTATCTACAAAGAAGTATGCTATCTATTTGGATCACTGTTCCATGGCAAATGATTTTTAAATCCTCACTTGAAGTTTACTACTGTGGCTGGTGAGCCAGTCCTTAAACGAACTTGTGGAAGCTAGTAACGTAAGCACGGTTGACATAATTTTCGACCGTTTAGATACTGGCTTTGCAGCCGAGAAGGGGCACGTGGGGGAGAGGGGCATGAGGTATGCTTTGTAGCATTATGTTATACGGAGAGCTAGTGACATGAGACCGGCTTTTTCTCATGTGAATCGTAAAACAATAAGCAACCATGGCTTCAAATTTATACAGTGAGACATGTCCAACTGCAGACAACAGTAGACACTGACGCACTGTCACCTTAAAGTTGTGAGAATCTGGTAGTTAGAGCATAACGCGTAATCAGTATCCAGGTCACTGCAGAGATATCACCAGCTATGTTGAATCAAGAAGGTGGATGAAGTCGGCTGTGACAGGAGAAACATACCACCCAAAACCAACACCTAAGGCCTAACGGATTCACAGTTTACTCATTGTCTGTAGGTTCCTTTGTCCTAAATGTAGCGTCATCATATCCGGTATTAGCACTGTGACAAAAAATTACCAATTAAAAAGACCCTGTTCACTGCTTAACGTTGTAATACCTGTACCCATAATACAATATGATCAGGTAGTTCTCCTCAGATCTATTTGTTCGTTGTTTTTACCTCGCAGGACACAACATTAGTCTTTCACCTAAAAGAGAGCTGTGGATTATGCAGAACTGGTGTCAGGCATTTTTGTGATCCTCAATCTCTGAATCCGTGGCAGTGAACTGTGTGTATGTGCCATGTTGAATCAGTGCAGTAAGTTGGTTTGGACACTACGTGGCAAAATCGAAGAAGAGAACTGCAATGTTTTCCCATAACCACAATGTGAACTAACCTGTTGTATATGTTCGCGTACAAAGGCAGACTGTCCAACGTGCATGTAAGGAATGCTGGAACACTCGCTGCCTAACCGACAAGTAGCAACGACTACCGTCACTCTTCGTTAATGACAATCACTTAAAAACAAGACAGGAATTAAGTAGCGATCTTGACATCTGCAGTCAGGTACCTCGCAAAGAGCCACTGCTCACAAGGCAATATGAATCTGTGGCTTCAGGAGACCAAGATATACAGAAACTGAACAGGGTGGAGGTATGTGACGTGATCCGACAGTCAGTTGTTTTGTCTCTTCTCAAATCACGCAAGGCGTTGAGTGCACTGGCGGCCCAGATGCGTGGAGGATAATGCTCAGGCCGGAAGTTGGTGTTTTTTCGCGGCAGTGGTTTGTATGCTTCGACTTTGGCCCACTTATTCAGACTGCCACGAATGTAAACCACAACATGATGGATGATCAAGTGTTGTCCCAGTCACCATTTCTTCTTGATCAATACCCGCCTCTGTAGCGGAAGCTGTTAACGCCCTCTAGAGCTGTGGCTCTCAAGCGGACCACATAGAATCCTGGTGCTGGATGAAATTTCCACTGCCATTGTCTGGCTGGCAAAGCGAGGACAGGCACTGTCACAAGGATCCTGATCGCAAGTTTTTGTGCCTGTGCCACGAATTTATTCCGAACCTCTCCACAGTCGTGAAACGACAGCATGTGGCACAGTTTATAATGATCCGTCCTTCGGATGGAGACGTTAATATCGCGGGCACTTATCGCTATTCCATATCAGTAGGCTACATGCCAGCACCAGGTTTCGTCTTCTGCCTTCTTTCGGCATTGCACAACAGGGAAACGTTGCACCAACTGTATACAGATCCAGTACAGTCACGTAAACGCAACAAATGCGATTCGACTCAACTTTCACGTACCGTGAAGAAATGGGTGAATGGAAATAGGCTGTTCCAGTCGCTGGCCACTGGGCACCGGTCATCGAGATCTGGAAGTACCCAGTGGTCTTGAAGTTTCTACGTATTTTGGAAGTGGCCAGACGTCCATATGAAGATAAAAACATGGATGAAACTGGAGAAACTGTCTAGAGATCAAGTACGAATAACGCTGTATACATCGTATTAAAAGACCAAGTGACCAAAGAAACGGAAGTAATGTCATTGCAATTATTCTTCAGTTTGGAAACTCGCTACGAACTTCTTCAGGGTTTCCAACCAGCGTGTTCAGAATACACAACTGTTGATACTGTCACAACTTCATCGTCACCACGTACGAATGATGCTCAATACCATGCATCTGTATGTAACTAATCACACACAAATTATAAGAAATTAATTTTCAGTTCTCTGGAAAAAG
The DNA here is from genome assembly GCF_023864345.2 of Schistocerca serialis cubense. Classification (NCBI taxonomy): domain Eukaryota; kingdom Metazoa; phylum Arthropoda; class Insecta; order Orthoptera; family Acrididae; genus Schistocerca; species Schistocerca serialis. The sequence continues at coordinate 602,104,767 of NC_064642.1, read as the reverse complement.
TTTTTAAAGTAACACTGGGAAACAAAATGTCAAAAAGCTGCTGCAATTATCAAAAAATTATGGGTTTTCTCACATTAAATATCACGGTTAATTTTTTCAGGTGTCGCTAGGTACATATGACTCTTAAACGAGCCATTCCTGAGATCCTTTTTTACCAAATCTACGAAATAGTTAAACTGGAGATATTTAACCTGAATCAGACACGGGATGTTTACCTTATTTCAGTAAATAACGATTGGTAAGTGACAAAGAAACCTTCGTCACACCTTTTCCTGAATATGTAACGTCATTCTGCTTTTCCATTATGTAACTGTAGGAGTCGGATGTCTTCTTATTGGGACAACAATAAAACGCCGCCACTCACTTTGACAAATGTTCATCTAACAGTCATATTCGCAGTTCTCTGTGACAAACAGAATAACCATCAGAGCAGTTAAGCGTTATTTTTATTTCATGTAGTTACCAGACTAGTAATAATGGACGTGAACAGCGCCACATAATGAGTGATCACTGTCAAGGACGCGTCACGTGATCGACTGAGACAGCATTATGAGAATCGGACGGAGTTTGAAAGGGTCCTCTCGTAGGTCTCGATTTTGTTGGCTGGTTGAATCATGCGACATTAAGATCTGTGGGTCATTTGGCTGGGACAGTGGGCTGGCGTTGACTGCGTGCGAACGTCAGGGCAGGCACAATACTCGTCATGGTTTCGGTAGACCGCACCTGTCCATGACGTGAGGATCGCCGTATTGCTCGTCAAGCACACAGTAACTCCTTCACATTTGCGTCTGCAATCCGAGAACGAGTAACTATCTTCCAGAAAAATTCTGTGTCCTGTCGTACAGGGTGGAGGCTGGCGGCAGCAGGACTAGAGAATTAACGACCCACGCGTAGGCTGACTTGAACAACACAGTCTGCACAAATGGTGCCTTTTGGAGCGGTGTCGTGACTGGGAGAGACGGACTCCTGGCGGATTGCTTCACGAAGTGTTCAGCGACGAGTCGCGAATTCCTCTACTCCGGGTGACCACCGTCGGCGAGTGTGTAGGCGACCTGGGGATAAGTCTCATTCATTGAAAGACTTGCAGAGGCACAGCGATGTTACTCTTCGCGTTATGGTATGGGGAGCCATCTGGTATGGCTTCAGTTCACGGCTGGTAGTGGTGGAGGGAACTGTGACGTCACAGCACAATGTCACTGACATTCTACACCCTTCTGTGTTAACTCTCATGCAACAGTGGCGTGGTACCGTTTTCCAGTTCCACAACGCTCGCCCACAGACAGCCTGTGTCTCTGTGGACGACCATGAAGAGCTGAGGTACTCTTGGGGACAGGAGGATTCCCTCCCTGTCCGCAACAGAACATGTGTGCAGTACCTCGGACCTCAACTCCGCTATTATCCAGGATACAGGCAGCCGTCACAAGACTTGTCTGCCAGTTTGCCTCAGGAGAGGCTACAAACACTTTGTGACACCTAACCCAATCATTGCATGCACGCAGACGAGAGCCGGTGCAATGTCATATTGCCAACTTCATCGTAAATTACATTCGGTAATCACTGAAATAACACGTCCTCTTAACCCCTGCAGTATTAACTTCAACATCAGGCAGTCATATGAAATTGAAGAAAAATCAATTTCATGTGCCATTTAGTGTCTTAGAAATCGAACGAAAAGTATTACGTCGAAAAGAAACGCACGGATCGGATAGGCGCTTCCTTCTAATTTCTTTTAAGGGGCAAGAGAACCTCCACTGCATAACTAAATACACGAGTTGATAGAATTTTGCTTCACTTACCGCATTTTTAATAGTAAGAAAATCGGTAAACTCATGTGTTGCGAATTTCGGCCTGCCTTGATGGCCACTCACACTGCAATGGCCACAGCCGCGTGTTACGTCAGTAAAACTTGTTCAACCGGTGCTGTTACCAACGACCTCTGGCGCCATGTAGCGTACTAGTTTTTGCAAGGACTGAGCCGGCAGTCTCTTTCCGACGGTCCTGGAGATAGAAGGTCTGGCTCTGCTACAGAATACGATTTGTGCGGTGAGTCTCACGCCTTGAGCAGTGTTTTGTTTTCAACCTCGACTTATTACTACCGCTGTTAGAAATGCAGTGATAATAAGCTCGCATAACTTGGTATTATATGATATTTAGGCTAGACGCGACTGAATCGTACAGTTACAGTCCGTTGATTGACTGTGATTCTACGTTTAGCGAGGCTGTATTCAAAGTAGTCACTAAGTAAATCGAGCCCTCCACGCGATAGTCAATCATATGATGTCATAAGGATTATCTAAATATCAGATCACTCTCAGTTATTTGTGGTTCAGTAGTCTCAAATTTATTTAACGGTAAAAATAAGTTGCAGTAGTAAAAGGCATTCCTGTTGCGGATGTATTGCTGTTTGAGGAAACGTATAAAATGTTGGGACATGTAAGGGATCACAAGAGATAACCGCCTCATGTCCGAGAAACACGAACGTGCAGTTGGTTACAACTTCTAAAATTACTGCCTGCTGATGTTACGAACCAACGCGATTTGCCGTTACGTAATCTAAAGTGTACTTCATGCATTTTTAAGCAGGTAGTTATTAATAAATTGTGGCTGGGTATGCATTAATGTTACTTATAATCCGTCTTGATTGAAAAATTTTTATTCATATGACCGGTTTCGGTTCATCCAGAACCATCTTCAGATCTGTAACGTAATGGTACTAATTTACTATATCACGATTACAAATCTTTTTCATCCTATCTAATCAACATCAAATATACCAGAACGTATCTGATATTTCGGTTACAGGAGTAACCCGTCCAAATTCAGCAACTTTCACATGCTGTGTCACATAAAATTTGTAGGCAGAATGCACGTCATTTATATTTATTATAACACTATTACCGACAGGTGGCGTCTGGTACATGTGTTACATTCCATTTGCACATATTGTATTCAGTAGATTTTTTTGATTAACTTTGATCTCCAAAAATACTTAATTAAAATCTGTGGATGTGAAGGTACTTATCAAAATCAAAAAACGCAGTAAAATTATCGTTTATTTACGATCTAAAAAACATAGGGCGATTTCTGTACCTATGGCGCTGGTGTAGACTAGTTTTACTCTACGGTCTGCTTCCGTGGTACCCGCCATTTCGGTGTTGTGCCGCGGTCCGCTCAGTCGTTTGACGTCCATCGCCGTGGGCAAGAGGGCCGTGCAGGAGGGCCCCGTCAACGACGCCAGGAACCCAATTTTCAGATCCCACATCAATAAATGTCAGAGATTGCTAATAACAAAAGAAATCCACTTCTGTACATCAAATCGATGACAAGTTGCTGTAAACAGTATCTACCATAAAACATCTTAGAGTAACTATGCAGATGGCCATGCGGACAAACGCTCGGCTTTCCGGCGTGAAGGAGCGCCTGGTCCCCGGCACGAATCCGCCCGGTGGATTTGTGCTGAGATCCGGTGGACCGGCCAGTCTGTGGATGGTTTTTAAGCGGTGTACCATCAGCCTCGGCGAATGCGGGCTGGTTCCCCTTATTCCGCCTCAGTTACACTGTATCACCGACTGCTGCGCAAACAAGTTCTCCACGTACGCGTATACCACTATTACTCTACCACGCGAACACAGGGGTCACACTCGTCTGGTGTGAGACGTTCCCTGGGGGGTCCACCGGGGGCCGAACCGCACAATAATCCTGGGTTCGGTGTGGGGCGGCGGAGGGATAGAGGGGACAATGGTAGTCGTCGTGGGGTTGTGGAGCACTGCGGCTGCGGCGGGGACGGAGCCTCTCCGTCGTTTCTAGGTCCCCGGTTGCAATAGAATGAAATACAACTATGCAGAGCGAACTTACGTAGAATGACCACAAAACACGAACAGTAGGAAAAGTAGATGCCAGACTGACATGTTTTCTCCTCACAAGGGAACTTCCCAATTGCATCCCCCTCACATTTAGTTATAAGTTGTCACACTGCATAGGCCTTGAAAAACTGAACACAGGTCAATCGAGAAAACAGGAAGAAGTGGTGTGGAACTACGAAAAAAATAAGCAAAATATACAAACTGAGTAGTCCATGCGCAATATAGGCAACATGACCGAGACTCTGCGCTCAGGCGCTCTGTGGTCTCGTGGTTAGCGTGAGCGGCTGCGGAGCGAGAGGTCCTTGGTTCAGTTCACGCCTCGGGTGAGAAGTTTAATTTTTTTATTTTCAGACAATTATTATCTGTCCTTTCATCCGATGCGAGGTAACTGCGCCGTAGTATGGGGACGCTACACCAAAACGGAAAAATTTGAAAACGTTAAAAACGTATGTTTTGACAGGGCACAGAGAAAACTGTGCGACTGTGAAACTGTTGCATTCATTTGTTGCAGTTTATGTGACAATCTCTTATGTTTTCATCACTTTTTTGGGAGTGATTATCACATCCACAAGAAAACCTAAATCGGGCAAGGTAGAAGAATCTTTTTACCCATTCGTCAAGTGTACAAGTAAGGTGGGTCGACAACATATTCCTGTCATGTGACGCACATGCCGTCACCAGTGTCGTATAGAATATATCAGACGTATTTTCCTGTGGAGGAATCGGTTGACCTATGACCTTGCCATCAAATGTTTCGGTTCCTATTGGAGAGGCACGTCCTTTCGTGTACTAATCGCACGGTTTTGCGGTGCGATCGCAAAACACAGACACTAAACATATTACAGTGAACAGAGACGTCAATGAACGAACAGATCATAACTTTACGAAAATAAAGAAAGTAAACCTTTCACTCGAGGGAAGATTTGAACCAAGGTCCTCTCGTTCCGCAGTTGCTCACGCTAACCACGCGACCACGAAGCTCCTGAGCTGAGATTCTCCTTGATGTTGCCTATCTTGCGCATGGACTACTCAGTTTGTATATTTTTCTTATTTTTTTCATAGTTCCACAAAACTTCTTCCTGTTTTCTCGATTGATCTGTGTTCAGTTTTTCAAGGCCTATCCACTGTGCCAACTTATAACTAAATCTGAGGGGGATGCGATGGGGAGGTTCCCTTGTCAGTACTTGACTTTGATCTTTACTGAAAATAATATTACTACCGTTGCCAAGGATCCAATCAATAAATTCAATTCAGTTCTTACAAAGAAAACAGATGACCACAACTTTGTACTGGACGTTGGGGAAAAGGTGATTTGAAGATGGTAAGCATTGCTGTTTCTGCCTGACGCTCCTATGTCAGTGTGAATAAACATACCAAACGTGTTAGACAGAATGTAGATAGGAGATTCGCCCCGACCTACAAACTGAACAAATTTTTAATTAAGAAATTAAAAGAAAGTCATGGCTTTGAAAATTCACTCAACTTAAAAAACGCTTTGGAACTTGCATTAATTTTACAAAACACAGTGGTTTCTAATGACGCCACTTGCGTATCATTCGGCATTAATAACATACATACTAACATCCTTGTTAAGAAATGCCTAGAAATAATGAAAGAAAACTTACTATCGCACCAGAAATTGAGCCAGGCTGAATTTGTAGGAGGTCGCGAATCCTCCGTTTTCCAGGGGAACAGCTCCTTGCCACTTGTACTACAAGGCTGAGGCAAGCTTGCGGCTGCTCCATTTTGCTTTGGGGAATATACACCTGGGCATCCATGGGTCGAGTCGAACTCGTGTAAGACACCATGACGGCCGAGGTGTGTGCTACACTGGTTGCAGATCCTGTACACCCCATCATTATGATCATGTTTCCAGACGGCAAATGCATTTTTAACAAGATAAAGCACCATACCACGAAGTCCTGGAGTATGATGGAGTGGTTCGAGGAACACAGTGGCGAGTTCAAATTGATATCCTGACCTCCCATCTCACCAGATCTGAACCCGATCGAACGCGTCAAGGATATGATAAAACGTAGATTCAGAGGTCATCGCCACCCTTCCCGGAATTTTCGGGAATCGAGCGCCTCGGGTGTGCAGGTACGGTCCGAACTCCCTCCAGCGACCTTCCATGGTCTCATTGCTTTCAAGCCACGACGTGTCGCCTCCGTTATTCTTGCGAAATCTATTAGGTACGCGGTCGTAATGTACGGGCTGGTAAGTGTAACACACCATATGGTGATCCCGTAGGACACTCAAAGCTCAACATTACCAGCATCAACCACAAGACGAAAATTCTTCACAGTGCCTCTAAAGGCAAAAAGCTAGATAGTCTTGAGAACTAACAGTTATGTCGTCATAAATAGCGACATAGCAATAATAACCTTGACGACCAGTTAAATTTTACAGTTGTCAGTATCTTTCAAATATTTCATGATGTAGTGTAGTGTCACTTTTTTACTTCAGCTTCTATTATTAGCCTTCACAGATAATATTGTTAAAATGTACCATTAAATGTTGTAGTCCACTTGCGGGTTTTTCTGGTTTACATGTCACACTTAACCATGAGTTATGGATCGAGATTTATACTCGACATTTCACGTTACCACAGGGCTGAACGTCATCTTGTTTCACATGTCTTAAGCTCGATCATGCATGGGTCATTTTTTGGCCGTGACCTCTATGTAATTACGTCGTAGATTTGTCCTTGCTTGTATCCATTGGCAATATACCGCGTAATTACACCTCTTAGATATGGCTATACGCCTATTTCGTCTAAACTTCTTATCGTCTTAATGAATTTTCCTTGTCAGCGTTGTTATATTACTATTTTAGTTTCGAGATTTTAATGTTTTCCCTAAATGTTGCTGGCCAGTGTTTCCGAGTGGTTCTAGGCGCTTCAGTCTGGAACGGCGCTACCGCTACGGTCGCGGGTTCGAATCCTGCCCTGGGAATGGACGTGCGTGATATCCTTAGGTTAGTTAGGTTTAAGTAGTTCTCAGTTCTAGGGGACTGATGACCGCAGATGTTAAGTCCCATAGTGCTCAGAGCCATTTGAACTATTTGACCCCTAAATGTTGCAGAGACCAAAATCTTACGTAAACCTCGGGCTAATTACCAGATGACCTCCTGTGATATTTGACTGCGTGTGTGATTCGAGGACGGTTATGGTACAACACTGTTTAATGAAGGGTTGCCTCATCGTCACCTACCGAATAAGGTTATGGGGCTCTATACTGTGCAATCTCGTCGTCGGATAGTTTTCCGCTGTGCAAGCATATTGTCAACAAATGTTGCTGTGTTATTACTTTTCTTGTATCCGACATTGCACAAAGATATAATAGTGGAATACGGCTTGGGTTGTAGTCGTAACGAGATGTTGTCTTTTGTGACTCACCGTTGACTTCATTGTTCTTTAGAAAACATTTTAGTTTTATGACTGTATAACGGTTACAACTTTTTTTAAATTACGTAATTATATTCTAAGTTGGCAATGATATGAATACACAAGAAATCTCTAGCAGCACTAAATGTCAACATGCTGTGTAGTAACGTCCACTGCGTGTCAGTTCAGCTGCGCTCTTGCATCAGTGATTTACCCTGAGATCTGTAGTACGGGATGGATACATCTGGTGGAACATTTCCTAAATACTGATTTTAGCTTGGACATGCCAGTGTCAATTGTTCATCTAATAAAAATTTGGAGTACATGCATAGCTCAAATTGGGCACAAACAACATTACCCAGATATGTGTACCAGTAATGAAACTTAGTATTATATTTATGACATGTGTGCTGGTTATCAAAGTGTAATATATTTTACACTTTATGTACACGATTCAAAGATCAGATGACGGTAACTTTTTGCACAGGAACAGGTCACCATAAATCAACATTTAAAAACGAGGTATTGGCTGAGAAGTTGTCTTTCTTCAAGCTGAACACTTAATACTAGCATAAAAAGTAATAATAATAATAATAATAATAATACGTGGCTGTTACATCTGCCCTTTTGACCCCTGTGCCTTATCACCCAGCAGAAAGAGATCTCCTCCCCCAGCCTTTGCAAATAAGGAAGAGCGTCCTGGAGGTTCTACTGCCATGGGTGGATAAAAATGTCGCAGCGAATGGTGGGAACTCAGGGAGTTGGAACAAACGAGGAATTTAGCAGGTACAACACATCTCATCTCTTCCAGATCGTGAATAATTCGGCATCGAAGACAATGAGATATGGTGGCAGCTAAATCTTGAGGACACGATCAGGGAGAACAACAGACCAGCCAACGAAATGCCCCTGTTTTGACCCATACATGAAAGTGGCTACATAGTTGTATTGATTATTTAAGATGACAGAGAAAATCATATTAAAACCGCTGTACTTCACTAAATCTAAATTCCCTTTGGGCCTCTGCAATCACTGGGGTGTCTGTCGGTTAAAACGCTGGATTTGAGCCTGTACGTGCCCCACACAAAGGGACTAAAACCTTCTCGCTGGTTTCAAGAGGCCTCGTTGCTCGTGGAAGACTGGAGAAAATGTGTTTCATAACTGGACGAGCCACAGTACTACACGCTGGTGCGTTCGGAGCAGCGAGGAACTTCAATGATTGATGCACCATTAGCATTTTCCGCTGCATGGAAAGTGTTGATTCTCCAGCCTCAGTACGGAGGACCAACCTGGATGTTTGGCCTCTAATGTAAGCACTTGAGCCCGTCTGATTGCCTCGTGGTGGATAACATCAAGGACTTTCGGGTAAAAAGGTCTTGCTGAGCCTTATACCGTACACCCACAGCCCAACAACTATCTCATGAAATCTCTATAAAACTGGAGCAGACGCTCCCTGTCCCTACTAAGGTGCTTTATGTTTTTCAGTGAATTTTGGTCCGTTGCATTTAGGCCCTTTGGGCGTTGTAACCACGACAGTAGCAAATCGAAAATAAGTACCAGAAATGTCACACTCTGTACGAGGTAGAATAGTGTTCTTCCTATGCAAGACGGGTAAACTAATATGCCGACATGAACGATTACAATGAACAGACACACACAATTGTCCGCTGCCTACTCTTCTATCTTCTTCACTGTATGTCAAAACTGGCGAGTCACTGTTCAAATGTTGGAGGAGGAAACAAATTGCAAAATCGTCCACAAATAAGCATTGTACATTACGCCTCCCTGCAGACATGATGCAGTTGAAGGCTCTAGCAAAGAAGGAAATCCTTAAAATATTCCCCTCGGGGATACCGTTCCTCTGCTCAAATTTATCTGACAGCACAGCACCAACTTGGTATCTAAAAAAGTGATGTGATTACAAGCACCGAATGATGATGGGAGGTAGCCACTGAAACCCCATTGGTGGTCCTAGAATACAATGTTGCCTGCTACTGTCTTACGCCTCTTGATGTCAAAGGACATACCTAGACAGTGTTGTTTACATAGGAAAGCCTTATTTATAATCGTCTCAAGTAGGATAGGGTTATCGACAACGGATCGCCATCTCCTGAACCGAGACTGAAAGCAGCTGAGGAGCTGCCTGGTCTCTATAATGCAGAGAAGACATCGGTTAACTGTTCGTGCCAAGGTCTTCCCTCCTATTGTGACATTTTCGGTCCTTTGCTGGCTTCAAGAGAACTGTCAAAATTCCTCGCTTCAGTAGATGGGAAAGTGTCCTGTCAGCTATATTGAAGTCTTGAATTGTGATTGGGAGCTCTCCAGCCTCAGCCAGTATTGAATCTATCTCTCATGTGGAAAACGGGCAGTTATAGGACACAGAATTGTTGGTCCTGAAATTCAACCCTCTACATGGTGACAGAGCACTGGATACAGGCTGGCAGTGGCAGTATCAGTGCAAAATGCTCTGCTATTGTCTGGATGATGTCTTTGGGTGTTGTTTGCAGACAACTGTGTGTAGAGAACCGACTGCAATTACCAGAAATCATCCTGATGGCACTCCAAACCTCTGTTAGAAATATGGAGCCATTCAAAGAGTCCATGAACGCTTGCCATAATGTTTTCTTGCATTCCTCGGTCATGTGTCGAGCTTCGGCTCTCGCCAGTCAAAAAGCTGCGATGTTTTCCGTCGTTGGGTGTCTGTTAAACCGCCACAGACACGTGTGTCTGACTCGAACTACTGAGCGGCGCTCATCGGCTCACCAAGCCTTCTAAGATGACCTGAAGACTTCGTATGGGGAAAGCAGAGGTATGGTGGATCGGTTGTGCGATGTGGTTCATCCATTCTGGAACCTACCTCGGTGTTCAAACGTAGCCATCTGGCTGCACTTGGTCCATCTCACTGGCGTCTTTCCAGTGAGTGCTCCATACTTGCAAAACAGGGCTTGGCTTAGAACACACGGACTCACATGCTTTAAAACGCGTTTCTTGTAAACAAAAGCTCAGGGGATGTTCCTGTGCTGGAAATTTTGATTGCTCGAAATGCATCCTGATCATACCGATGTCCCAGTGTAGCATGAGAGCTGTCTATCATGGGGTTGCACTTACAATCTGTCTCTCCACTGTGGTGGGGAGCCGGAAACAGGTGTAGGTTCAGTCTTGGGGTGAGATGGTGGCCCAGGGCAAGCATCACATACCATTAGCAGACGCAGTAGAACCGTTAGCACGAATGACATCGAAATAGGACGTCGGTAAAACGATCTGTTTTCACCTGTGGTGGAAGCATCTTGTCTAATATTTGGTGTGGGAAAGTTTAGCAGTGGTGTTGGCAGTGGCAGACTGTTTACCAGACTTTGGCGCTGGAGGTGGGCTATGGACTCTGAAATAACTGCAGTTGAACAAGTTCACTTTTAAACGCAGTTATTAGTGCAGAAACTAGAGACCTCCGTTTGTATAGAAGTGTCAGTTATCGGAAGAGGCTTTTTAAGAGCTGAAGAGAATGAGATTTTCACTCTGCAGCGGAGTGTGCGCTGGCATGAAACTTCCTGGCAGATTAAAACTGTGTGCCCGACCGAGACTCGAACTCGGGACCTTTGCCTTTCGCGGGCAAGTGCTCTACCAACTGAGCTACCGAAGCACGACTCACGCCCGGTACTCACAGCTTTACTTCTGCCAGTATCTCGTCTCCTACCTTCCAAACTTTACAGAAGCTCTCCTGCGAACCTTGCAGAACTAGCACTCCTGAAAGAAAGGATATAGCGGAGACATGGCTTAGCCACAGCCTGGGGGATGTTTCCAGAATGAGATTTTCACTCTGCAGCGGAGTGTGCGCTGGTATGAAACTTCCTGGCAGATTAAAACTGTGTGCCCGACCGAGACTCGAACTCGGGACCTTTGCCTTTCGCGGGCAAGTGCTCTAGCAACTGAGCTACCGAAGCACGACTCACGCCCGGTGCTCACAGCTTTACTTCTGCCAGTATCTCGTCTCCTACCTTCCAAACTTTACAGAAGCTCTCCTGCGAACCTTGCAGAACTAGCACTCCTGAAAGAAAGGATATAGCGGAGACATGGCTTAGCCCACTCATTAGATTGATTGTTGAAACCCACCAGCGGTACACTCAGAGCTCCGCTTGCCTGAGTAAGCTATATAATTGAGGTGGGCAGTTTCCTCAGTTTCCCAGTTAGCGACAGTTCCACCTCAACAACAACGCATCTCATCAGTGTGCAGCAAACTGGAGGGTTTCTTAAAGATGTTTTTACCATCCTCGCGATCCGCGTGGTCAAGCAAAGATTCTAGCTCCCAATGGCACACGATGTTCTATTGTCGCGTCATACAGTGGTCATTGAAGCATTCCCAGAGTTTATGGTGACAGAAGTCTAGCGATACTAGTCAGTTTCCTGCTCAGGCCCCCCCTGTGGGTTCGGGAGTTAGGATAGGCGCGACGTACTCCTGCCTGTCGTAAGAGGCGACTAAAAGGAGTCCACACGTTCCAGCCTTTATGTCTTGGACCCTTGTCTAGTTTGATCTCCATCTTTCTCAATTTTCCCAAAGATCGAGTCATTTGTTGAAGGGCGCCTTACATGGTGCATCGCATCCGTCGTGCATTGAGATCTTTAGCCCACTCTCTGATCGTCGCATTTCAGTCCCGCTCATTCTCCATCTCTTGGGTGAGGACACCTTCCTGGGTGCGTTTTCCACCTTGCACTATGCAGTGTCGCTTTCTGCGCCGACGATGACTATAGACTTATTAGCACCTCATATACAGCGTGGTAGCCAGTACATTGTGGTGCGGCTGCCATGTACCCTGTTGGTTGTAGCCCCCTGACAACACAGGGATCGCTCTGCTGATGCCTGCCAGGCGGCCCTTGCTGAGGCTGTGTGGCGCCCATGGGGAGGGCCCTGGTCAAAGTGGGTAGCATCAGGGCGGATGACACGTCGTGAAGCATAGTATTTCATCTCTTACTGGTGGTCAGCTGCCAGCAGTCTCTAAGCGGGCAAAGTCTAACTTCAACGCTAAAAATGTGGCCCCAAATCGTTCTCCTCCCTGGCCACACCATGGGACGAACGCCAGGCTAAGGATGGCAGTGAAGCCTATTCGCCCCGGTACCTTGTATGTACAAGAGTTGATGGGGAATCTTTCATATCGAAGAAACCTCAGTTTTTTTTTTGGAGCATTTGAAAGACAAGTTTGGGGAGGTGGAGGGCTTGTCCAAAATGTGCTCTGGGTCAGTCTTGATAAAAACAGCATTCTCTGCCCAGTCAGAGGCATTACTCGCTTGTAACTGGTTGGGGGATGTTTCTGTTACCATCACGCCCCATAGCCAGTTTAAATATGATACAGTGTATTATATTGCAAAGGGACGTCCTTCTGCAGTCTGACAACGGGCTGAGCGCCAGTTTAGAGCTGCGAAGTGTTCGTTTAGTCTGGCGCATCTAGTGGAGTCGGACGGATAATCAGGTTACCACCGGTGCCTTCATCTTGGCCTTTGAGGGTGACACATTGCCCGAGAGAGTCAAGGTGATGGATGTTAAGCCATATTGCTTCCCGCTGTTCTTCCAGCATCACATGCCGAAATTGTGGACATCCATCACATCCCAATACTCCATGTGCACCACCTCCTACCTGTGTCAACTGCAGAGAGCATCATTCACTTTGCTCAGTAGACTGCAGGATTTTACAGAAAGAGAGGAAAAACATTGAATATAAGACCCCTGACCAACTAACCTACACTGAGGCTAAGAAGAAATTTGAGCGCCTACGTCCTGTGGCTATGACGTCCTCTTACGCTGCCACTACGAGAACAGTTGTTTCCCCATCAGTTCCTCGCATTCCTGTCACCTCTCAGAACCAAAAGACTACACCTGCCCCCTTGATGGTGGAGGTCATTTCCTTTCCTGTTGCTCCCATGCGACCTACTTCAGGAGCAATACCCTCCCCAACCATAGGAGATATCAGGCTTCACTTCTGAGCCAGAGTAGTGTGTCTTCTTCCGCTCCTCTTGCTAGGAAGAGATTCCTTGGGTCGCTCCCTTCCCAGGTTTCTGCTAGTGGGAAAGATGACACCAACCAGTGGCTGAAGAGACCAAAAGCAGCTAGTCATGGGGCTTCGCGCTAAGCCTCAGTCTCAGAGACTGAATCAGTGAAATCCTCCCAGCCAGGGAAACCCAAGGAGGAGCGAGAGAAATCCAAAAGTAGATCCCCAAGACCAACAAAATTGCGGTGGCACCCACAGCACCGCCACCTACAAGCTCTGCATCTGCGGATGAGGTGGACATTCTGGTATCTGCTGAAGACCTAAGTCTCGTTGGATCCTCAGACACAATGGATGTAGACTTCTCAGGCAAAATGTCAGTGGCAGCAGGTGACCCTGAGGTATAACTGCCTCATTGAATGTTCCATGCCTTCCCAGTCTCACGATGACATCATCCTCCAGTGGAATTGTGGCGGTTTTACCACTGCCTGGCTGAGCTACAGCAGCTGTTGAGCTTTACACCTGCTTTCTGCATTGCCCTCAAGGAAAGCTGGTTCCAGCAATGTGGACCCCTGCACCCTGTGGCTGCAAGGTATACTCAGGGACCGTAGCGACTACAATCGAGTGTCAGGTGGAGTTTGCTTTTATGCTCTAAACTCAGTCTGTAGTGAAACTTTGCCCCTTCAAACTCCTCTTGAAGCTGTAGCTGTCAGAATAAGGACGACGCAGGAAATAACTGTCTGCAATGTATATCTTCCTCCAGATGGTGCAGTATCCCTGAATGTATTGACTGCACTGATTGATCAACTCCCTAAACCTTTCCTACTTTTGGGAGATTTTAATGCCCATAACCCCTTGTGGTGTGGCACCGTGCTTACTGGCCAAGGTAGAGATGTCGAAACTTTTACTGTGTGAGTTCGACCTTTGCTTCTTAAATACTGGGGCCACCTCACATTTCAGTGTGGCTCATAGTAGTTACTTGACCACTGACTTATCAATTTGGAGCCCAGGACTTCTCCCATCTATCCACTAAAGAGCACATGACGACCTGTGTGGTAGTGACCACTTCCCCATCTTCCTGTCACTGCGCTGGCGTCAGGCCCATGGTCTCTTGCCCAGATGGGCTCCAAACAAGATGAACTGGGAAACTTTCACCTCTGCTGTCACCATTGAATCTCCCCAACACGGCAACATCGATGTGATGGTTGAGCAGGTGACTACAACAATCGTTTCTGAGGCAGAAAACACAGTCCCTCGCTCTTTAGGGTGCCACCAGCGAAAGGCAGTCCCATAGTGGTTCCCAGAAGTCGCTGAAACAATTAAAGAGCGTCGGTGAACTCTACAATGGCATAAGCGGCGCCCTTTCTTGGAGAACCTTATAGCCTTTAAACGGCTCCGTGCCCCTGTTCACCAAATTATCAAACGATGGAAGAAGTAGTGTTGGGAGAGATATGTCTCGACTTTTGGGTGCAATACGTCACCTTCCCAAGTCTGCGCAAAGATCAAACGTGTTTTCGGGTACCAGACCCCAACAGGTGTTCCCAGTGTTAACATAAATGGCGTGTCATCTACCGACGCAAACGCAATTGTCGAGCACTTTGCTGAGCACTATGCTCGAGCCTTTGTGCCAGAGAATTACCCCCAGATTTTCACACTCTCAAACGGTGGCTGGAAGGAAAGTCTCTCGTTCCCTGTACGCTACAATGTATTCTTTAACGCCCCATTTACACAGACTGGGAGATATTCAGTGCCCTTGCACATTGCCCCGACACAGCTCCTGGGCCGGATCGGATCCAGTCAGATGATTAAACATCTCTCATCTGACTACAAGAGACATCTCCTCGTCATCTTCAACCGGATCTGATGCGAGGGCGTCTTTCCATCGCAATGGTGGGAGAGCACCATCATTCCGAAGTTCAAACCCTGTAAAAAGTTCTTGATGTGGATAACTATCAGCCTCACCACCGTTCTTTCTGGGTTGCTTGAATGTATGGTGTGTTGACAGTTGGCTTGGGTCCTAGAGTCACTTGGCCTAGCGTACTGGCTCTGTGCCAGGGCGGCTTCCACCAGAGCCCCTCTACCACTGACAATCTTGTGTGCCTCGAGACTACCATCCGAACAGCCTTTTCCAGACCCCAACACATGTTTGCAGTCTATTTTGATTTACGAAAAGCGTATGACACCAACTGGCGACATCATATCCTTGCCACATTATACGAGTGGGGTGTCTGAGGCCCGCTCCCGATTTTTTTCCAAAATTCCCTGTCACTTCGTACTTTCCGTGTCCAAGTTTGTGCCTCCCATAGTTCCACCCCCCCCCCCCCCCCTACATTCTGGAGACTGCTGTCCTGCAGGGCTCTGTATTGAGTGTCTCTCTATTTTTAGTGGTCATTAATGGTCTAGCAACAGCTGCAGGGCTGTCCGTCTCACCTTTTCTGTAGGCAGATGACTTCTGCGTTTCGTACTGCTCCACCAGTACAGGTTTTGCTGAGCGGCGCCTACAGGGAGCTATCCACAAGGGACAGTAATGGGCTCTAGCCCACACAATTTCTAGCTTTCGGCCGCAAAGTCGTGTGTTATGCACTTCTGTCGGCGTCGTACCATTCATACAGACCCAGAACTCTACTTTAATGACGATGCACTCACTGTAATGGAGACACATCGATTCTTAGGACTGGTTTTCGACACCTGATTGACGTGGCTTCCACGCCTTCGTCGGCTTAAGCGGAAGTGCTGGCAGCACATCAATGGCTTCCGATGGCAGAGCAACACAAAATGGGATGTAGATCGCTCTACGCTGCTGCAACACTACAGATCCCTTGTTCAATCCCTCCTTGACAATAGGAGTCTGATTTATGGTTCGGCGGCACCCTCAGCGTTGCGTTTACTTGACCCAGTGCACCACTGTGGCGTTCGCCTAGCGACAGGAGCATTCAGGACGAGTCTGGTGGCCGGAATCCCACCATTGCAGGTTAGGCGTGCATAACTGCTGGCCAGTTACGTTGCACACGTTTATAGTTCTCCTGCGCATCCGAATCACCGTTCCTTTTCCCACCCACGGCAGTTCATCCCCCCATCGATGGCCCAGGTAAGGGCTTCAAATTGCAGTTCGTGTCCGAACCCTTCTTTCCAGACTGGAGTCCTTCCCTTTAGCACCTATACTTGAGGTCCATTCACGTACGTCTCCATGGTGTACACCTAGGCCGCGGCTTCGAGTGGACATGTCACATGGCTCAATTAAGCCACTTCCTCTCGATTCTTGACATGTACCAAGGCCACGAAGTGGTTTACACCGACGGTTCGATGGCTGATGCTCACGTCGGCTTTACATATGTCCGTGGAGGACATATACAGCATTCCTTGCCCGATGACTGCAGTGTTTTTACTGCCGAGCTGGTCGCTATATCTCTTGATCTTGAGGACATCCGTTCATGCCGTGGGGAATCGTTTCTCCTGTGTACTGACTCCTTCAGCAGCCTACAAGCTATCGACCAGTGCTACACTCGTTATCCTTTCGTAACGACCATCTAGGAGTCCATCTATGCCCTTGAACGGTCCAGTCGTTCAGTGGTGTTTGTTTGGACACCCGGTCACGTGGGAATCCCAGGCAACGAACTTGCCGACAGGCTGGCCGAACAGACTATACGGAAATCGCTTATGGAGATCTGCTTCTCTGCAACTGATCTGCGTTCAGTACTACTCCGCAAGGTTTTGCGGCTTTGGAAGACGTGAAACGTCCCCTTTGAACAATTCTACATGACTGTGCTTAAACTGACACACAATATTTTGTTAGCGCAACGGAAGCTGACTTTCAAAATTCCCTACAAAAGAATGGCCCTGACTAACATTAAACTATACCTTTCACAAATCACTTACCTCACAAAAATTTTCGCTGCTCAAGCTACTGCAATACAGCGAGCGCCACTACTGCCAGCTAAATAAAAGATTCAAACTATGGAAGGCACTAACTACTGATAGGGATAGTTGGCAAATGAAAGATATTAATAGAGAACAAACAATGTATTTACCTTGATATCATCATATATAAATATAGCAGTTCATGACAAATTTCAAAACTCCGCCATCTCTCTCCCCACATCCACCACTGCTGGCGGCTCACCTCCAACTGTGCAACGCTACGTGCTGTTCACAGCCAGCTGCCTAACACTACAATGGCGAGTATTACAACAATGCAAAGCAGCCACAGACTGCACACAGCACAGCCAGTGATTTTCATACAGAGGTGGCGTTACCAATAAAAAAACCTAAACAGCCTACTTACATAGCCCCCATGCTCCCCACAAAAAATTTTACAAATTGGATTGGGCAGTGGCCAATACAGATTTGAAAAAATTTTTCATAGTTACAATAACAAAGAAATCAAATGCACACATTTATTGATACAATGTTGGTCAAAAGCTAAAAATATCTCACAGTCCATAAAGACAGTCCAGATTGTTCATCACAGTAAAAATGCAGAGTTTTTCTCAAAGTCTGAGCAGTAAAAGAAAATGCACACAGAAGTAGTGGTTTTCCATGCAGTCTTGAAGAAGTAGTGTTGTCCTTCCAACGGAAAGACAGTGCTGACTCTTGACATGCATACAGGTAATGGGCCACAACAGAGCAAACCCACAGCAGAGTCAGTCGAAATTTTGAAGAATATTGGTAGGTAGGTCATCACAGAGCAGACCCACTGTAGTCCTGGTAGAGATTGTGGTATTGGTGGGCCACCAGAGGTGCAGACCCACTGCAGTCCTTGTAGAAATAATGGCGTTGGTGGGTCATCATAGATGCAGACCCACTGTAGTCCTTGTAGAGATGGCCAGCAGCCATCTGTTGTGACTGTGCAGGTGCACAATCACCACTGAAGAGTCTTGCGGATAATGTAGCAAGTCCATAAACCACCACTTGTGCACTCACAAAGTTTTTGGAATTGTCCTTAGAACCAGCAATGCTGTTATCCAGTCCCTTGCTGAATTTTTAACACATGTGCAAACACTAACAGTCCCTACTTCTCACATATTGTCCATATACTATGACCAACAGAAACGTGTGCAGTGAAATGTAACTTACAAGTTAATAATATGATGAACTGGTGACAATTACAATTTTATAACATAAGAATACAATTACAAAGGTACAAAATACATCATTAAAAACATAATAATACAGATAACATTTGTAGTACAGGCT
The DNA here is from genome assembly GCF_023864345.2 of Schistocerca serialis cubense. NCBI lineage: Eukaryota > Metazoa > Arthropoda > Insecta > Orthoptera > Acrididae > Schistocerca > Schistocerca serialis. The sequence goes on along the minus strand of NC_064642.1, from coordinate 602,086,354 downwards.
TTACAAAAGAACAGAAATAAACATATACATCAGTGTTACAGGAATTATGACATGAGTACAAGAATAAAAGATCAGAATCACTTTCGAAACATCAACTTCACACATGAGCATTAAAACAAAACAGAATAAATAATGTGTAAGCATATTTATAAAGTAAATAACATATTATTAATGCCAATTATATTTGAGGATAACAGTATTCCTCATCATAGTGAATGTAGCTTAATATTAAAAGAAGAAAAAATTCTATGAAACTACACAGAGACAGGAAGAAAACAAATACACAAGGGTACACAAACATATAGTGGGATATCACCAATAGGAAAGGACAGGGTTCGTTTTCAGTGTAACATGTGGTACTGCAGTCCAACCCAAAACTTCATATATCTTTCCTCCTATTTCATCCTTTGTTTCCACCAAAAAAATTCTATCTAAGCATGCTTTCTGTATTTATATGTTCACACATTTCTTACCTCAACATTTATTTCCAAGAAAATCCTACCTAAACCTGTTTTCTGTACTTTTTTTCGTATAACTTCTCAATGCATTTCTTCCAATTCATCGCAACTCATTCTCTTAGAGGCTACCCCCTCTTAAGCTAACTTAAATCTACTGAGCTCAGATGCTAAACTAAGGGACGAGGCAATGCAGCAGCACAAAATAAGTAACACAAACAGCAATGACCAAAAAAATGGAAAATTGCAAAGCAAGCTACAGTAAATCTAAATTACCAAGCAATGCAACATTACAACTAATATGAGCCAATGTGCAGCAACAAGAAAAATAAATGAGTGGTAAAACTGGCTTAGCAGAGTAACACAAAGTCAAATTCAGTAACACTATGCCTGGCAAACAGCAGTTTATATCTAAACATGACATAGCTCAAGCAGAAAAAATAGTACACTAAAGACAACAATGCAGATAAGGGAAATGTATAATCATATCTTAATGTCTAAGTAGTTAAAGTGGTGCACCACAACAACTTATTGTAAAAGAAATATTACCATGTACTTGAAAAGAATATTATGTATGCAGTTACTGTTACTAGTCCCTTCTTATTGTTCTTTCCTTTCCAAGTGCTCCTTTTTTTAAGAATGTGGATCACAAAATTATTATTTAATAGATCTGTTGACAGAAAGTGTTCACATTAGCAAATGCATTTAATTTTATTTTATGAAACCAATGCTGCAACACAGCTGGAAAACAGATGTCAAATGAAATAAGCAACTACGAAAAGCAAAGCATAAAAATATCATTCAATAGTCATGTGACATTTCATAAATTAGTAGAAATTCTCTCAACTGATGTGTCGGCAGCTGGGCCAACACCTTGTAGATCGAGATGGCTGAAAATGCACGCTAGACTAACGCAGACGGGCGTGAAGTACTGGAACAGGCTACGTAATTAATGCTATGAAGAAAAGTACGTAGCTGGATTAATACTTATCTTTAATCAATCATTGTGGTACATCGCTCTTGACGATACACAGGAGACTTTAATTACAATCACTGTAAGGCTAATGGCACCTTGCTAGTTCGTAGCCATTAACTTAGCTGAAGGCTATTGTCTCTCGGCTAACGAGAGCGAAAGGCTTCGTACATCTAGTCGCTAGCTAGGTCGTCCGTACAACTGGGGCGAGTGCTCGTTCGTATCACGAGACCTGCCTTGTGGTGGCGCTAGGTCTGCGATCACACAGTGGCGACACGCGGGTCCGACATGTACTAAATGGACCGCGGCCGATTTAATCTACCACCCAGCAAGTGTGGTGTCTGGCGGTGACACCACATTCCTCCCCCGCAAATCGGCGAACGGTTGTGAGATAAGGCTTCCGCCCGCCGTGGGGAGGACCCCATGTTGACGTATGCGATGAGGTGGGGAGCCTAACAACAGGCGAGGCTGTGCCCCCCGCACCCGGCCATTCGGTCCGAGGGGAGCTAGGAAACGCCTGAAAACCTAGTCCAGGGTGCACGTCAACAAGCGGTGTATGCGCCCGTAAAGAGACAGGAGGGGCCGAAGGGTCGACCTCCATTGCGTCGGGGTAGCCGACGCGCGATGACATCATGTGGTCCGGAGCGGGCGGGAGTTCCATGGCGGAGGACAGCTGGTCACGGGAAGCGATCGGCGGCGCGTGACCCTGGGAGGCGCTTGGCGGCTGCAGCGAAGCGTCGAATGCGGGTGGCGCCGGCGGGAGGACCGGCGGCTGCGGCGGCGGCGGCGGCGGCGGCGTGTCGCCATGGGGCAAAATGGAAGGCATCGTCGGTAACACCTGGGGATGAGGCGAGCCAGTAGATGGGTCCCCAGGGCGCTGACCGGACGGCACCGTCGCTGAAAGCAGACGGGGAGCGGCAGAACCCGTGCGACGACAGAGGCGCAGCTGATTGAGATGCCGACGCACCTCACCAGAGGCCCCCAAAACCAAATACATCGCGCGGCCGAGGCAGCGAAGAATGCGCCCTGCGAGCCAACGCCGTGAACCTCGATAGTTGCGATAGAATACAACGTCGCCTGGAGCAAAAGCAGGAGTCTGCCGCTGCACAGGAACCTGATGCGGCGGATGCAGCAAAGACATCAAGGTGCGATGAGGACGACCATGGAGCAACTCAGCCGGCGAGCGACCATCGCGGGGCTGAGAGCGATACGAGGACAAAAAGAGCAACAATGCGTCCTCCCGAGAATGCGACTCTTTCAATTTCAACATCTGGAAAGTCCGGACCAATCGTTCAGCGGCACCGTTTGACTGAGGCGAAAACGGCGCGGATGTCAGATGTTGAATACCATTGGCCTGGCAGAATGACTGAAATTCTGCGGACATGAATTGTGGGCCATTGTCGGAAACAATAGTCTGCGGAAGACCTTCAATGCAAAAGATAGCAGACAACGCTTGGATGGTGGCGGAGGACCTCGTGGAAGACATCCGGACAACAAAAGGAAAATTACTGAAGGCGTCGACCAGAACCAACCATCGAGCATTCCAGAATGGACCAGCAAAATCAACGTGCAAGCGTTGCCAAGGGGAAGTGGCTTTCGGCCATGCAAAGACTCTCCGCGGCGGTGCGGATTGTTGTTCGGCACACGCCATGCAAGAAGAACACATATTCGTAATCGCAGCATCGATTCCGAACCAAGTACAGTGCTGACGAGCAAGTTGTTTCGTTCTCACTACACCCCAATGTCCTTGGTGAAGAAGCCGTAAAACAGAGGACTGTAACGAACGTGGGACCATGACTCTGGACTGATCATTATCAGAACGCAACAATAAAACACCACGTCGAACAAAAAGTCTCTCCTTGTGAGCAAAAAATCGGCGAACCAACGGATCCTCGATCCGAGACTTTGACAAAGGCCATTGCGTAGCAACAAAACGCAAAACAGTAGCAAGGACAGGGTCAGCAGCTGTGGCGGTAGCGACACGACGAAAATCAATCGGAAACGATTCGACCACGTCATCGGTTTCCGAATCAATGAACAGGCAAGCAAGTTCGGAAGAATCGAATGCTTTATCCTCAGCAACAGGCAAACGGGACAACGCATCAGCGTTGCCGTGCTTAGCAGTGGACCGATACAAGATATCGTAGCGGTACTGCGAGAGGAAAATAGACCAGCGAATGAATTTCTGCGCTGTACGCGGAGGTACAGGCTTGGTCGGATGAAAAAGCGATGTCAAAGGTTTGTGGTCTGTGATGATGGTGAAGTGACGACCATACAAGAAATCATGGAACTTAGTAACACCAAACACGAGAGCCAAAGCTTCTTTCTCTATCTGGGAATAATTTCTTTGCGCAGATGAGAGCAATTTGGACGCAAAGGCAATAGGGCGATCATGCGAGTCAAGCTTGTGCGCAAGCACAGCACCGATCCCGAAATCCGATGCATCTACTATCAACAAAAGGGGCTTCTGGGGATCGAAAGGCGTGAGGCAAGTATGAGAAAGCAACGCCGATTTCAACTGGCGAACAGCGCGTTCGCATTCCGTCGTCCAGAGAAACGGAACACCTGTACGGCGTACGCGATGAAGCAGAGCTGAAAGAGAAGAGGCATTGCGCACATTCACTCACACCTTGTGATTCTACATTGTTCAATGTTCTTGCGACCTCCTGACGCAATGCGTGAGGAACATTGCGCGCTCTGAAAAATTTCGGTTGCGCGTTGACCTTCAGTTCCAATTGTGCTTCACAGTTTTTAGCGCAACCTAAGCCCGTGGCAAAAATGTCTGCAAATTCGTCACATAAGCGAGAAACACTGTCCGTAGGCACAGTTTGATTCACTGATAGCACCTGATTTACAATAGACATGTGAAACAACTGAAATAAATCTAAGCCAAACAAGTTCACTGCAGAAGAAGAACGAAGATCATAAAATGACTCAAGTTTTGTTCGTCCTTTATATGTTGCAAAAAGAGTGCACTGTCCTAACACAGGAATTGTCTGTCCGGAACAACTTTTTAACTGAACATTTGCGGCACGCAACGGAGGTGCGCCCAGTTGTTTGTACGTGTCATGATTGAGCAATGAAACTGCAGCTCCGGTATCGAGCTGGAATGGTATCACTTGGCCTTCAAAGTCTAAGTCCACAAAAAGTTTATTGTCCTGCTGACGACAAGAGCGACTGTTTTGTGCAATTTGAACAGACACTGGTACAGAATCACTTGCTAATTGACGTGATTTTCGGCGACGTCGACGCACAGTTTTTGTGGGACGAACACAGTCACTGTTAGAGAAAGTGGTACTGGACGAATCGGAATTAACTACATGAATGTCCATGGGCGAAGGTCCACGATCCTGAGTGTCCTTGGTTCGATTCTGGCGCGAAGCAAAGGGCCTGGAATGATTGTGATTGTCTGATCGGAGCTTTTTCTGGCAAACACTTTGAACATGTCCTTTCCTATTACAGAAAAACCAAATAGCTTGGCGTGACGGGCAATGTTCACGCGAATGTCTAGTAACACACCGCGGGCATGATTTCACTGCATTTGTGGGCTGGCGCGGCACACCTGGTTTATAGCGCGGCGGCAGCTGCGTTTGTTTGCGCGAGGGCAGTTGACCGGGCCGCACAGCTCGACCGGCGGGCCGGTTAATGTTACACACTGCTGGCGAAGTGTCAAAAGATTCCTGAGCACAGTCAAGTGTGTCTTGTCTATCCAAGATGTCTATCACTTGTTGAAGGGAGGGATTAACTAGTTTCAAAATTTGCTCCCGTATGCGAACATCAGAAACGTTCTGTGCAATAGCATCACGTACCATTGTATCTGAATAAGAAAGACCACAGTCACAGTCAAAGGCACAGTCCCTAGTAAGTCCTTGCAATGTTGCTACCCACTCCCTATTAGTTTGACCGGCCGTACGTTTTGTTCGAAAAAACGGATACCGTTTTGCAACCACATTAACTGTTTCTTTGAAATAGGCATCTAAAGCAGACAAAATTTCCTCGTAGGACAGAGTTGCGACGTCGCGTCGGGGAAACAATTTCACTATCACACGGTAGGTGGACACACCGACACAAGAAAGCAAAAACGGCTGCCGCTCATTACCTTGAATTCTGTAGGCGGCGAGGTGGAAGGCAAACTGGCGGGACCATTCCCGCCAAGTCTCGTGTGTTTCATTAAAACTTCGAAATGGTGGTGCAACAGCAGGTTGTGGCTGCGGTACCGGTGAAGCGGCGGCGGCCGCATCGGTGTGAATGGCACGTTGACCCTGGACGAGCTGTCCAAGGGCATCCAATAACGCCTGCGTCTGCTGATTCTGCAAGCGATAAAATTCGGACAGTACATCTGGAGAATGTGGCGAAGCCATGACACAAATAAATCAGAGCAAAGCAAGGAGAAAGCACACGAGCCTTTAAGCCTCGTCGCCATGTGATGTGTCGGCAGCTGGGCCAACACCTTGTAGATCGAGATGGCTGAAAATGCACGCTAGACTAACGCAGACGGGCGTGAAGTACTGGAACAGGCTACGTAATTAATGGTATGAAGAAAAGTACGTAGCTGGATTAATACTTATCTTTAATCAATCATTGTGGTACATCACTCTTGACGATACACAGGAGACTTTAATTACAATCACTGTAAGGCTAATGGCGCCTTGCTAGTTCGTAGCCATTAACTTAGCTGAAGGCTATTCTGTCTCTCGGCTAATGAGAGAGAAAGGCTTCGTACATCTAGTCGCTAGCTAGGTCGTCCGTACAACTGGGGCGAGTGCTCGTTCGTATCACGAGACCTGCCTTGTGGTGGCGCTAGGTCTGCGATCACACAGTGGCGACACGCGGGTCCGACATGTACTAAATGGGCCGCGGTCGATTTAATCTACCACCTACCAAGTGTGGTGTCTGGCGGTGACACCACATCAACTCTCGTAGAAAGACGCTTGTCGTAATCAGGTGTGCAGATGTAAAAATATTTCTCGTCATTTCATTAGGCATTTCAGTAAATATCATAAATTACGAGCTCCACAGTATGCTTTCGACAAGGAAATGTCAATAGCGAGGATAATGGCCTCCCCTTTTTTTTTCTACCTGTGCTTCCGGAAAGGCACACCCTAATGGCTTGTTCTCCAGGTGTCTGACACTGCTGTGTGCCGACGACGCACGTGCAGGTGGTCACTTAACTTTCTTACGGAAATATTTACGACAGCAGTTTCCGCTACAGTGACAGTCTCATATAAAATATTTCACAGGTCAAGCATTTGCATTGCAAATGTGTAGAAACAAAATGCTATTGATATAACAGTGTCCAAAAAATTTTCGCCGGCATTGTGATACATTCACGCATTTACACACATTTCATAACTCTTAAAGTACGATTCTTGGTTTCCAACATCCTTTTTCACAAATCAAGAGTCCCTACCCACTATTCATTATTCCTTACCTTATTACACATATACATATTCGTATTCATCAACACATAATAACTACATAGCATAATCAGATTCCTCATATAACATCAGCTTATTGATCATAAACATACCTCAACAGCATAATACACATCGTCGTCGTAAAAATAACATCATTACACCTCAGTCAAATCTCAAAATAGTCGTAGCTTCCTCCAATAATTTCAAAACCTAAAAAAAATTCTCTGCTCATGTCAAAAGTGTCATCTGCCTCAAACGTACTTTAAAAATCATGATCTCATACCAAATACATCATTCAAAGCTCTCATAATATCACAATGGGTCCGAAAAAATATGAACAGTTCACAAAGTACAGACAAAATACAATTTCGTAAGTGTGAAGTTATACAATGGTGTAATTACGTAAACATCTGCCACTGACGTAATAAAAAAGTTTGTCTCTCTCAGTTAAATGATCAGATAGCTGTGTAATTTGTGTTAGAGAAATATGGTACCGATGTGTAAAGTTGTATAAGCAAATACCATATTAGCTAGGGTTCCTTGTGGTTGCCACACACATGGTACACAAAGTAAGCGTGTACCCCCCTGAGGATTAATGTAATTATACCCTCAGGTGTTACAGATCACAGCAATGGAATGAAATGTGTCACGGAAAACCTTTGTATCATTGAACTTCAAATATCTTTAAAAATAAATGATTTAAGTGCAAAATTAATCACTCAAAAACGTGTCCTGTAGCGCTAAATGTGCGTCTTGCTGTAAGATAATCTCTGTGGAAGTGTCGTAGTTATTGTCCTCCGAAAGCTAAGTTCTGCAGAAGTCAATGTACTTACCTCATGATACACCAAATTTCAAGTAAACCAAAATGTTGCATTAAAATCTCATTAGCAGTACCAGTACATGTTCTGTGTATGTAAGCCTGATAGTCGTTACGTAATCGTGCAACTAACAAGCAAGAATGCACACACACAATAACACTGTGTCGTCTGTTCACAATAACAATGCAGTGGTAATTACTGTCTAAATATGGTCCCTAGGTTCTAGACTGGATAGTGAACTTCAAACATTGTTGCATGTTAACAGTTTCTTAAGTCTGACAAAGCATACTAGAAATGTGAAGTGAAACGTTTTATGGGAAAAACAAAGTTAAAAAGCAGATTATCTTTCAACAAATGGTTTTATATGTGAAATGTATTGCAATCTTTTACCCTTTCTAGTGCGCAGCGTTTCAACTTCAACGCAATTATCATGCAGTATACGTTGTTAAAGAATACTGGAATTTTTCTTAATGTTAGCGTCTATGTTATTTTTCTCTGAGCGAGCCGGCGAACGTTGGTGCCTGCGGTGCGAGTCATTGTCTGTCTCTTTGTTGGCGCGCGTTGTTATTGGGATTAGGAGACCTAACTTCTACAAATTCGCCTTGCCGAGAGGGCCCAGCTCTGTTAGAATCCCGCCAGTTCTGATGAAATTGACGTCTGTCGTTATGATTATATCGTCTGTCGTCATGTCGGTAGATTCCGTAGTTTCTTCCTTGTCGGTCACGTGGTGGAAAATTTCTCCCTGAATTGTAACTCCGCGCTGAACTGATGCGTCTGAAGTTATTCTGTCTCCCCTGGTAATAATTGTTTTGGTTCCCATATTGTCTGTTTCTCTGATTGTCTCTGTGATAGTCATTACTACGGAAATGCGATCTTTCTCTGTAACTATTATTACTCTGCCAGTGGTTGTCATATGGGTGGTGTCTGTTTTCGTCACGATTTGTGTTGTGAGAATAGTCTTGTCGCGTCCAGTTATTATTTCTTTCATCGTGGAATTGCGACGGATATGACCTGCAATTGTTATGTTCCTGTTTCCGCTTTCCGCGATTGTCAGTGTCAGTTTCTAATTCTTGTAACAGTCCCTGAAAAGCTTCAATGTCGTCTTTGCAACGTCCTACCAAAATAATATGTCGTAAATGTTCAGGCAGTTTGATTAAGCAAATGCGGATGGGTTCTGAGGGGCTGTATGGGTTTGTCAGGTACTGATTCTTGTGCAACATGTGTTCAAAATATTTGACAAGACTGGAAAATTCAGATTGTTCAAAGTGTTTCATCATCATGATGCTATGTTTTACTCGGTCTTGTGTGGCTTGAGACCAATATGCTGAGAGGAAGGCATGGTGAAACTCTCCTTCACTGTGGCAATCGTGAATTACCGATCGCATTCTTACAGCTGGTTCATTCTCCAAGTAGCCACACATAAATTCTAATCTGTGTTCTAACGACCAGGTGGGAGGAAAACAATGGGAGAATTGATGGAGCCATGCTTGTGGATGAATGTCGTTGCCAGAATTCTTAAATGTTTTGAATTTACGTGTAGTAATGAACAGCTTATAGTCAAAATCATCATGTCGCATATCGGTCATTGTTAGGTCATGTCGGCCGTTCCATCTCAAAATTCGGTGCACATTGCCAATTTCTTTCATAACTTCCGAAATGCCCTGTGTTATTATTTTGTGGCTGTTCCGTATTTCTGTGTCCCTCTTCCCGTATTGGGGCGCGAGTATCCTCTGAAATACGTAATTCTTGTATTACCTGTGTCAGCTGATCTTGTACTTCCCGGATTTCTCTTTTGTACTGTGTATTGATTTGATTTTGATTCTGTTTGAATTTTCTAATTTGTTCATACTCTTCTGTGTCAGTGAAGGCTACAGGTCTTGTGTCATTCAGATCATCATCTACCTTTGTAGATAAGTTAGTGACCTGATCCGAAAGTTCGGCTACTTTCTCCGATAGTGAACACATTTCCTCAGTGTGTTTTTCTGAACCAAGTGTCAGAGTGTCCATTTGTGTTGAAATCGAATCTACTGTGTCCTTTAAGTTTTCCTGAGTTTTTGCAAGTTGCATAACCAAATCGGTAGATGCAACTGAGTCAATTTTATCCCACAAGGTCTCATGATTTTCATGAACAATGGTTTGCAGTTCTTTTATGGCTGCTTCGTGATTCTGTAATGCATTTTCATGCCGCGAAAAAATAGGTTGAAAATGTTCACAAATTTGTGTTTTTACGTCATTACAGACTTTTTGACATTTCGATTCAATGTTATGTAACTCAGTAGTTAAATCTTCACGTGTTTGTTCAAGTGTTTGTTCCAATGAGTCTAACTTTTTAAGATTTTGTTCCACTGTGTCTAACTTTTTAAGATTTTGTACCATTTGTCTCTGATTTTGTTCCAGTTGTTGAATTAATTGCAATAATAATGTATTAGTGTCTGGAATCTGTTTCTCTACACTTTTCGGCAGTGCATTTCCACCGGCAACATTCACATTTTGACAAGCAGAAAATGTGTCTTGACTTATTTGAGAAAACGGTGAGGACGCAAAACCTGAATCTACAGTATTTGTAAAATTGTGTCCTGTCATTTCGGATTCCTGAGGCGAGCTGTTGCCGACCGATCGATCGATAATGCTTCCCTGTTCACTACCTGTTTCACTGTCTACACCATTATTTACCGCCCGCTCCATTTCCCTATGCACAGTTACCAAATTACTACTTGGAACGTCTGTTAATTCACTACACAGTGGTGCTGATAAGCCACGCTCGTCGTCACTATTATTTCTCAGTTTACTTTGGAGCCTAGTGTTACGTTTTTCACACGCCATTATTGTCACAGTATTTCACACGACAACACAGAAAAACACAATTTGAAGATCAAAAATAAGAGAACACATTAACATAGCACTGAAAATAATATCTAGTTAATTGCAGCTGCGAAATACTTGGTGCAAATCTACATGCATGCCACAACTGTTTTACTGTACAACAATGAAAGACTGCAACTACAAAGGAGATTTTTCTCTACAATTACGCGCTAGCAATAAACAATAGCTACACTAATTACACAAACTACAAGAAAAAATCAGAAGATTCCAGTGAGGTATTCTCGGCTAAGGGTCGTCATATGAAACGTCCCCTTTGAACAATTCTACATGACTGTGCTTAAACTGACACACAATATTTTGTTAGAACAACGGAATCTGACTTTCAAAATTCCCTACAAAAGAATGGCCCTGACTAACATTAAACTATACCTTTCACAAATCACTTACCTCACAAAAATCTTCGCTGCTCAAGCTACTGCAATACAGCGAGCGCCACTACTGCCAGCTAAATAAAAGATTCAAACTATGGAAGGCACTAACTACTGATAGGGATAGTTAGCAAATGAAAGATATTAATAGAGAACAAACACTGTATTTACCTTGATATCATCATATATAAATGTAGCAGTTCATGACAAATTTCAAAACTCCGCCATCTCTCTCCCCACATCCACCACTGCTGGCGGCTCACCTCCAACTGTGCAACGCTACGTGCTGTTCACAGCCAGCTGCCTAACACTGCAATGGCGAGTATTACAACAATGCAAAGCAGCCACAGACTGCACACAGCACAGCCAGTGATTTTCATACAGAGGTGGCGTTACCAATAAAAAAAACCTAAACAGCCTACTTACAGACGAAATGGCATCACCTCAGCACCCACGACATACTGTGTGCCATTAAGGAGACTACGAATGTGTGGCAGTCCTCCATGCGGCCCCTCGCAGGGACTCTGTGGTTTTCTGCCTGCTCCGCTTTGGCCACCCTTGGGTGACACACGGCTACCTCCTGCGCCGTGATGACCCACCTCAGTGTCGGTGCGGCGCCCGGCTGACAGTGGCCCATATCTTGATGAGCGGTCCTTCTTTGGCTGCCCTGCGACGGACTCTTCGGTTACCGGACTCGTTGCAATTAATTTTAGCTGACAACGCCTCATCAGCTAATTTAGTTTTACGTTTTATACTTGACGGTGTATTTTATCATTCTATATAAGTTTTAGCCCATGTCCTTTGTCCCTTTGTGTTCTCCGCTCTAATGCTTTTAGGGTGAATGTTTTCATGTGTCCCAGAGTGGCTAGCGTTTCCTTTTTATTCTCTTGGTCGGTCAGTCACGGTCATCTGATCCCTTATTTCTACCGTTTGTACATGTTTCTTGCTTATCTCGGTAGTTTTCTTTTCCTGTTTTGTCCTTAGTAATATTGGTTGTCCTCCTGCTGTTCTTGTGGTTCTTCCTTTCTCCTGTTATTGTGCTGTACATCTCCTTCATTTTCTTCTTTCCCTTGTGTAATTATTTTACCAGGAACAAGGGACTGATGATGTCGCAGTTTGTCCCCTCCCCTCGCCCCTCTTTTAAACCAGCCAACCTGCTCAGGAACTCCGGAGCCACCAAGCCCGTACCCAGCAAACGAATGCTGATCCCCTGATGGTACTAATTTAAGATTTTTCATAAACTATATGACAGAGTATGCCTCTTAAAAGAAGAACTTATCTGTGTATTATAGATTATTCTTCACATTTTGTTCAATTAGTTAGACGAAATCTTTTAATTTTTGCGCCATTGGGAGGCGGTTTACGAAAAAGTTACAGTACTTTTTTTATTACACGTTATTTATCCCAGTTCACCTTCCGTAGAATTGGCGTACCTTCTCTGAAGTTGTCGAAGAAATATATACAAAACATATAGGTAGAGGCAAATTCAATTTCCTTAGGCTTTTTTCTCTGCCATCAGTCCTCTGAATGGTCTGACGCAGCCCGTCATGAATTCCTCTCCTGCGGCAAACTCTTCAGTACAGAGTAACAGAATCGACATCCGCAAATATTTCTTCGAAATACACTCTAAGACAAAAAGAAAAATGCCTCGCACGACGAAGGAATCATCCGAGCGGGACAGAAATCGGTAGATGTGATGTACATGTACAGGCAAGCAAAGAGGTGGACCGGATCGCCTTTGGTTTACCCAATTTGTGAAGCTCTTTCTCTTAAATAAATAATACATTTTTTAAAAACTATAATCATTTGCTTCCCTGTATATGTACATCACATCTCCGATTTCTTCTTTTGTGTTAGAGATTATTACTGTCGATATATTCCCTTGTTGTTTATACCCTCCACATCTCCTGCAGCTACTATGGGAGTTATTTCTTGAAGTCCCTTCTTCTTGTTAATGTTTTCCGTATATATCTCTCCTTATCCGTTCTGGGAGAAAACTTCTCATTCACTATCAGTCCACCTAATTTTCTACATGATTCTGTAGCACCACAACTCAAACACTTCGATTCTCTTCTTTTCTGACTTTGAAACAATCTATGATCAACTTCTGTACAGTTCTATGCTGCAAATCTATGTTCTCAAAATTTTCTTCCTTAAATTAAGTCCGACATTTGATACAAGTGGACTTCTTCAAGCAGGGATGTCCTCCTTCCCTCTGCTACAGTGCTTTTTTAGGTCTTCCTGTCTTCATCGTCATGTATTATTTTTCTTCTATGCCAGCAGAATCCGTTGGCTTTGTGTGCTTCTTGGTCCCGTAAGTTTTGGTGTTAAGTTTAACGTTAATCTCATTTGTTCAACTATTCTTTTTTCTGTTTACTCTCAATATCTGATGGTATGTCTCCAGACTCTTCATCGAAAGTTCTGTTTAACTTTGATATTGACTCCCCTGTCTTCCATGATGTTTCCCATTTCTTCTTCTACCGTGACTCCATACAGCTCCGCCCTCGTAGAGGCCTTCAATGCACTAATTCAGCCTACCCGCTCTCTTCCCTGTGCTTAACAATGAGATTCCCGTTGCATTCTCAATGTTGGGGCACTTGCTTTCAATTTCCCCGAAGGTTGTTTGCCTTTTCTGTACGCTTAATCTGTCCTTATGATGACCATTGCTCTCTTGATTTATTCGCATTTTTCCTGTAACCATTTCGTTTTCACTTTTCTGCACTTTTTACTTATCTTACGCCTTAGCGACTTTGATTGCTGTATTTCTGTCATAATCTGAGATTTTTGTACCTCCTCCCATGGTCATTCACCTAAAATACATTTGTTGTTACCCAAGGCACAGTTAAGTTCCGTTTACTTACATTTGGATGATCGGTTACTGTGACTGCATTTTTGAGATGTGTAAATTCCTCTTTAGCTAAACAGCCTGCTGTGGTATTCATTATCGCTGTATTACACACTTAGAGAAATTATTTCGTCATTTCTCAGTAGTTCAGTAGCCTGCTTCTTTTCTCATTGATTCTTTTGGATAATTATCTTCACTTTTCTATCCATTATTGGCTTTAGTTTGATGTGGGTTCTGACAGGGAAGTCCTATCACTAACCATTCAGGGCAACATCTCTGCCCTACCTTCCTATTCATGAGGAACCCTACACCCGTACCGGGCGAGGGAGGGGAGTGGTTAGCTCAATGAACTCGTATTCTGTAGGACGAAGGTTGAAGCCCGCGTTCGGCCATCCGGATTTAGGATTTCCGTGATTTTCCTAATTCGCTTCGGACAAATTCCTTGATGGTTCCTTTAAAAGAGCACTGCCGACTTCCTTCCCCGTCATTCTCTAATCCGATGTGACCGATGACGTCGCTGTTTGGTCTCTTCCCCCAAAATTAGCCAACCAAGTTACTCCCGTTACACTATTTTCTGCTGCTGTGGATATTACCTAATATTCTCAGGCTAGATTTCTTTTAATTTCCATCTTCAGGACAATATGCAGAAACTGATTGCTGCTCTCGTCCCGTCCAGAACATTGTATATCGTCTCTGGCTGAGAAGTAGGAGTGCTTGGTTATTTTCAACCTGTTACGTTTCCTGAATGCAATCTTTATCCAAGAAAAGGTCTACCGGAACTACAGCCATGTTCATTTGTAAAGTTCATTAGGAATGCAGCGCCTGCATCTCAAGACGCGTACTCAACAATATGATATATAGATAATAATACAGTAAAGTAGATCCATTCAAGAAGTACGTAAAGCAGTCCGGCCATTCATATTTAAGTTTACTGTGATTTTCCTAAACCACTTCAGACAAATGCCGTTGAAAGGGATCGACCGATTTACTCTCAGATCCTTCAAACAATCCAACCTTGTTGACGCGACTTTACAAACTATACTCTTCCTTCAATAAAATTCTTCAGGGTATCAGACCGCATCGTCATAATTTAAAATGCGCCAAGGTTTCGGCCAGCGTTGCAGCTAGCCTTCATCAGGGCCTTACGTTAACTGCTAAATGAACACACTTGATTCCTTAAACAGCTGCACGAGAAAACCGTGTCGTTACTTGATTGGCTGTAAAAGGAGGAGGAGGAGGGGTGAAAGGTATGCTTTATTGGTGTTTCCTTTATTATCTGTCATTGGCTGAAATAGCTGTTTTCTATTGGTCTTTATATTAATTCACCCCATTGGAGGAGACGGACGAAAAGTGAACAGGTGATAGCTGTGACGTCACACTGTTTCCATGCTGTCCAGAAGCCGGCTGCGGCGTGCCATTGCTTTGTGTGCTCGCGACCACTACTGCGGCTCTCCGCGTGTCTGCATGGGCCGTCACGGCTCTGCCGCCGCTCCGTAGCCCTGCTATTGCAGGCAGCCAAGACCTCGGAAGCTTGTACCCGTCCTCTCTATTCATGTTGGCGGGTCTTTTGGCTATTTCTATCGCCTCTCTAATCTTTCTTTTGAAAGTGAGAGGCTGTTTCGCCAGGACGCGGGCTTCTTGAAAAAATATTGGTTTCCCGCACTCGTCTCGGTGTTCCGCCACTGCTGACTTAGTGTGTTGTTTCAGGCGGATATATCTTTCATGTTCCGAGAGCCTTGTGCTAATCGGACGTCCCGTCTCACCTATGTAGACTAATCCACACGCACAACCAATTTCATACACGCCAGCTGTGTGTAGTTTGTCAACTGCATCCTTGGTAGAACCGAGCATGTCTGATATTTTTTTTCTGCTTCGGAAAATTGGTTTGATGTCGGCTTTTCGTAGAATTTTACCAATACGTTCGGTGACCCCTTGTACATATGGTAACACAGCAGTAATTTTAAATTATGACGATGCGGTCTGATACTCTGAAGAATTTTATTGAAGAAGACAACGGCCGCGGAAGCCGACGCTTACATATAATCTTCCTTCTTCGATTTCTTTTACGCAGTAGTGGTTGTATGTCAAAAACGCCTTCATGCTTTACCATAAGCGACTGTGTCTACTTTCTGATTCAGAGCAATGACAGACAACGGGAAATACTTGGTGGTCACTGCTGAGGAGGTGGCGTATGTCAGAGAGCAGCTGGGCACCAGCGAGGAGGATATCAAGACGTCTGTGACGTCACTCCGAGAATGGCTCAGGATGCAGCCACACTTACCCGATGCCGTAGGTCTGTACATTTGTCACACTAGAGGCCATATATTACACCAAGGAAATGCACACATTTTATTCATGAACGGTGTAACTAATTAGAGGTAATGCCTTGTACATCTAAATATTATTTATCTCTTTCATAAGCAGAATTAGAGCAGCATTGTCTTACCATTGTTGTATCTGAAACTCACTCCAATTTACAGGGTGTTTAAAAAATGACCGGTATATTTGAAACGGCAATAAAAACTAAACGAGCAGCGATAGAAATACACCGTTTGTTGCAATATGCTTGGGACAACAGTACATTTTCAGGCAGACAAACTTTCGAAATTACAGTAGTTACAATTTTCAACAACAGATGGCGCTGCGGTCTGGGAAACTCTATAGTACGATATTTTCCACATATCCACCATGCGTAGCAATAATATGGCGTAGTCTCTGAATGAAATTACCCGAAACCTTTGACAACGTGTCTGGCGGAATGGCTTCACATGCAGATGAGATGTACTGCTTCAGCTGTTCAATTGTTTCTGGATCTGGCGGTACACCTGGTCTTTCAAGTGTCCCCACAGAAAGAAGTCACAGGGGTTCATGTCTGGCGAATAGGGAGGCCAATCCACGCCGCCTCCTGTATGTTTCGGATAGCCCAAAGCAATCACACGATCATCGAAATATTCATTCAGGAAATTAAAGACGTCGGCCGTGCGATGTGGCCGGGCACCATCTTGCATAAACCACGAGGTGTTCGCAGTGTCGTCTAAGGCAGTTTGTACCGCCACAAATTCACGAAGAATGTCCAGATAGCGTGATGCAGTAATCGTTTCGGATCTGAAAAATGGGCCAATGATTCCTTTGGAAGAAATGGCGGCCCAGACCAATACTTTTTGAGGATGCACGGACGATGGGACTGCAACATGGGGCTTTTCGGTTCCCCATATGCGCCAGTTCTGTTTATTGACTAAGCTGTCCAGGTAAAAATAAGCTTCGTCAGTAAACCAAATGCTGCCCACATGCATATCGCCGTCATCAATCCTGTGCACTATATCGTTAGCGAATGTCTCTCGTGCAGCAATGGTAGCGGCGCTGAGGGGTTGCCGCGTTTGAATTTTGTATGGATAGAGGTGTAAACTCTGGCGCATGAGACGATACGTGGACGTTGGCGTCATTTGGACCACAGCTGCAACACGGCGAACGGAAACCCGAGGCCGCTGTTGGATCACCTGCTGCACTAGCTGCGCTTTGCCCTCTGTGGTTGCCGTACGCGGTCGCCCTACCTTTCCAGCACGTTCATCCGTCATTGAAATTTTTCAAACAGATCCTTTATTGTATCGCTTTTCGGTCCTTTGGTTACGTTAAAACTCCGTTGAAAACTTCGTCTTGTTGCAACAACACTGTGTTCTAGGCGGTGGAATTCCCACACCAGAAAAATCCTCTGTTCTAAGGAATAAACCATGTTGTCTACAGCACACTTGCACGTAGTGAACAGCACACGCTTACAGCAGAAAGACGACGTACAGAACGGCGCACCCACAGACTGCGTTGTCTTCTATATCTTTCACATCACTTGCAGCGCCATCTGTTGTTGAAAATTGTAACTACTGTAATTTCGAAAGTCTGTCCGCCTGAAAATGTACTGTTGTCCCAAGCATATTGCAACAAACGGTGTATTTCTATCGCTGCTCGTTTAGTTTTTATTGCCGTTTCAAATATACCGGTCATTTTTGAAACACCTTGTAGTACACATATAACAAGTCAGAAATAACTCAACTATATCTCGTTACTGATGATCAGTTTTTTTCTTGTTGATCACTGGGAAACATATAGTTTTGTTTACTAAATCGTGATTGCAACTTAAGGAGGAAGTAATCATTACCAATTTTCGTTTTAAATCTACCTCCTTATTACAACTTCACTGCCTGCATCTTAGCTTACGGAAAACACTTAATCACTAGATCAACTTGGCATCTTATGTTTGAATTTTATGTACCTATTCCAGCTGGTTATCTTGGTTATCTGTTCAGTGATGGGGAATGCTTCGATATGCTACTGATGATGATGAGTCCCATACTTCTTTACAGAGCGTAGGGGTCCGACGCGGGAGAACCGCGCCGCCCTACTAGGCAAGGTCCTAGTGGAGGTGGTTTGCCTTTGCCTTCCTCCGACCGTAATGGGGATGAATGATAATGATGAAGACGACACAATAACACCCAGTCATCTCGAGGCAGGAAAAATTCCTGACCCCGCCGGGAATCGAACCCGGGACCCCGTGCTCGGGAAGCGAGAACGCTACCGCGAGACCACGAGGGGCGGACTCGATATGCTACTACTCTTTAATATTATGCATACTACATTTAGCAGTAATGTGAACGCAGATGCGTGTGTGCAGTATAATATGATTGTGGGATCATTCGACTTTTTTAAAGGAACATATATATTAAAAAACTGATAAAGTTTATCTTATAACAATCCTATGATACGATATTTTATACAACAAAACTGCTATCCATTTGAGAACCCTTTCTGTTTTGTGTGTCCTTAATATCCTTATAAAAATCTACCTCCATAATCACTACTTGAAATTTGTGTTCCAGACGACTCAGTCATTGAGCGAATGTACATCAACTGCAAGTGCAGCACGGAGAAGGTGAAACTGGGATTAGACGCATACTTCTCCCTCAAACACAAATTTTCCGAGTTACTTACGAACAGAGATGTAGAAGGAAGCGACTTCCAGTTTGCAATGGAGCATTTGTGAGTTCCGACCTGTCTTAAGCTTTTTAAACTCATAAAGAGTTGTTATTTTTCGAATAGCTTTTCATGCTCTATTGTAATGTATCTATAACTCTGCAGTGCTCTGGTTCCAATGTTTGGACTCCAAGTATAGGCGTACGTTACCTTGTCACTTCTTAGTGAAATGATAATATTAGTTCTTTTGGGAAAACAGCGGAGTCTTTTGTGTTACTAAAACAGTATTTAAGTATTTGCATTTACTATCAAATGAAAAATCATTTTAGAATCCTCTGAGAATGTTGCCTAATGAATGTCTTTCAAGGACATAATGACTACGTATAACCATTTACACTGCTATGAGTATTACTTTTTATTTGAACTATGGACCTATTTCAGCTACACAGAGATCATCACGTTAGCTGTAATTGAACATTTTATAAATTTGTGTACATTTCTTGTTTTACATGAGAATTATGAATAACATGATTTCACATACGTTTGAAGTCCTGACTTCCATGCAGTATCGTTGTTAATGTTGCTATCTATAAGAAACTTATTATATTCTGGGTTAACGTAGCAGCAATAATTAGTTTTGCAGTTTGTTCTGACTTTTCGTTTAGTAGTGCTCAGAAATAAATTGCAGTCTGTTGTTGAAAACTGTCACAAAATGTGAACTACAGACTGAGATTTTCTTCTGGCCACTAATAAATGCAGAGACAGACCAAACTACGAAAATGATTACTACTGATACACTAACGTAAAATATAATCAGTAACAAATAGACAACAACAGAAACGACGTTCCATGGAAGTCACGACTTGAAAACGCATGTAAGATCTTATTATTCGTCACTCACATGTTATTCAACAAATTTATCAAAATTTATAAAATTTAATGTTTCAGATATGATGATGGCTGTATGGCTGGAATAGGCATGTAGTTAAAATAAAATAAAAAAAATACGACTCATAGCAGCGTAACTGGTTAAGCAGATTCATTATGTCCTTGAAAAATCATTTTTGTGTTTTGTCAGTCTGCCTTACAATTCGACAGTTGTTTTAATGAGGGTTTCGATATCACAGCGTTAGACTGTTTCGTTAGGCTGCTTGAAATGGTATGCCTCTTTAAAAACTCGTTGACTGAAATGCACCTTTATAAACGTGCAGTCATGACATTATTTCAACGCAGAAAACTTTATTCCTGTGCTCTAGATTTTCAACAGTTCTGCCAGCACAAAATATCTTAATAACATGTCCAGCATCTCCGTTGTTTGTATATTTATTGTTCAACATTGGTGACAACCCGCAAAGTGACACAGCCCCCAGTTTTTAGCTCATTTCAGTGTCTACCTCGTCATTGTTGTGTAAAACGGTCTGACAACTGTGGATCTGTCAGCATCAACTCGCAATCCCAAAAGATATATATGCCCACTGCATCCTCAGATACAATTTTTCTCTGTAAACCAAATGTGTTGCGTGTGGTGAAAAACAGATAGTGCATTCTCTGCTATAAAACTTAAAAGGAGGGATCACTCATTAGTCAACTCTAATGTACACTAAAATATCTCCCTCAGTTTCAGTCTCAGATGCATGTGTTGCATTATACTCACAATTTATAGAATGTATTACGTTAAAAATGTCGTTCTGTGTAAATATTTTTTTATAATAGTGTTCAGATTAGAGGTTACGTTTTTAAATTTTTGGTACCTCAAATGTCCGTTATTTTTCCGGAAGATGTTTCACCACTCTTAATTTTCTCACCGCGCTTTCGTATATGATCCTCGGCGTTACCATCGAATTGTTATCGTAGGCTTGAGTACTGAAGAAACACTTTGGCGTTAGACCAGTATCAGGAAAACGCCGCACTGTTCACTCCATGTTAAGTGTATTGAGACGCTAACAGTACTATATGGATACCGCTGTCTCCAAATGCAAGTTTTTACACTGTGTTCGTACTCGCACAGCACAAGATAATACATTGCTTGGAGAGAGCTAGACAACCCTTTTTTTTTCTCTACGCCCCTGTTTTGTTTCCTACGTGAAAGGAAGTACCGGTTAAGCATTTAAGCAGACAAACAAACTTTCCTGTTGTTAACGTTATTGTCGCTTTAAGCCACGTGGTTGCAAGAACGCAATGCGATCTATCTTTCGAAGTTTCCAGTTTCTCTTCCATAAATCATGTACTAGCCTATGACTCAAAAAATCGAATGTAATATACCCTGCAAAATACCTGCTAATCTAGTGAGACGAAAGAGTGGCAGAAAATCTAATCCAATGCATTCTAAGTCAGGTTCTTGGAACTCTAAAATCAAACATCAAAGTGATGCGGGGCGCATTTCTCATAGTATTCATCGATCATCTTCAAAATGTCTCCTACAAAACAAACTCGTGGCAATACTGTCCTGTTTGACTCCGCAGATTCTCATCTTTTTCAGAGAATTCAAAGATATCCTACACCGTCAGCTTCCTCGCATTTCTTATGATGGATCTTCACTTACTTGAAACACTGCAGTAGCCCATATTGCCCTCTATACGATTAACGTTAAGCCTTATGGGATGTTGCAAGATATTAAGAAGGCTAAGGTGCATTTGAAACAATGTAACATATACAAAATTTACCACCACATAAAGGCGTCCCACCACAAATTTCTCTCCTATGCGGAACTCATCTGAGAATGGCACTTGCTACCAATATCCTCAATTATTTGCTGGATGTATGCCAATTTCTGTCTTCTTTCTCAGTTTTTCCCTTACAACGCCCTCTAGTATGTGCTACTATACTGTCCATTCTTCTTGTCAGTGTTTCCCATATATTCATTTCCTCGTTGATTTTGCAGAGAATCTCCACATTCATTACTTTATCAGTCCACCTAATTTTCAACATTCTTCTGTAGCACCACTCTTCAAATGCTTCGATTCTCTTCTGTTCTGGTTTTACCACAGTCCATGTTTCACTACCACACGATTTTTTGGTCCAAACGTATATCCTTAGAAATTTTTCCTCAACTTAAGGCCCGTTTTTGACACTGGTAGACTATTCTTTGCCAGGAGCGCCATTTTTGCCAGTGCTAGACTCTTTGTTAGGCCGTCATTGCTTCGTTCGCCACGTGTTATTTTGCTGCCTACATAGCAGCTTTCCTTAACTTCCTCTACTTGTTGATCACCAGTTCTGATATTAAGTCTCTCACTGTTATCATTTTTGGTACTTCTCATTACTTTCATCTTTCTTGGATTTACTCTCAGTCCATATTCTGTACTCATTAGAGCGTACATTCCATTCAACAGATCCTGTAATTCTTCTTCTCTTTTACTGACGAAAGCAGTGTCAACAGCGAATCTTATGACTGATATCCTTTCAACCTTAATTCTGACCTCATTTTTGAACCCCTTATTTTTCCAATGCTTCTTCCATGTATGGACTGAACAGTTGGGGTGAAAGACTACGACCCTGTCTTACACCATTATTTATCCAGTCTTATTTTTCCCCCTTGGTTCTCTTACATCCTGTATAATACCACTTTCTCCCTATCGATTACATCTACTCTTCTCGGAATTTCAAACATCTTGCTCCATTTTACATTATCGAACTTTTTTCTGGGCCGACAAATCCGATGAACGTGTCTTCCTTTGGTATTCCTTCCGTTATCAACTACAATGTCAGAACCGCCTCTCTGGTGTCTTTACGTTTCCTGAAACCAAACTGACGGTCTTCTAAAACGATTTCAATTTTCTTTAAACTTAAGACCACACTTCACCACTACTAAACCTTGATGTGAGGGTACACCTTACATCCCTGTATCTGATTTCGGAATCTCTGCCTGACCACGATATAATTTAACTGAAATCTCCATGTGACCTCTAATTCATCAGATTTTCTTGTCGTGTCACTTCAAGAGGCGTTTTCGGGAGGAAGTAGTGTGTTACTTGACTCCTGGTGGAACGTACGCTCTCGCATTTGAAGTAGAACGCATCCCTTGTAGCGTCTGGCAATGGTTTGTGACGAGCATCACCGTAACACTCTGGCACTGTCTTATTTAATCTGTGAGAAAATGTGCCGCTATGAGCTTGATCTTTTCAGTCACTTCTATTTTTTCGAAATGGTGACGGTCCCAAACCGACGAATGGTACTCAGGAATTGGCCAGAGGAGTGACTGATAAGCATCTTTAGTGGAGGAATTACAGTTACTTATGGTTCTTCCAATTAGATCTGCTTGGTGCCCCCTTTTCCTGCAGCAACATTCATGTAGTTTTTCCACGTTACATTGGAAAGGACGCATGAGGTAAAGTATTGTACCTGGAGGATAGTGTATCTAGGAGGAACACATGATGTTTCTTGGTCAGTGCTTCATTTTAGTGACAGATTTTGGAATCACGTGAAAGAACGTGCCGTAAGGAGTTTTGGTCATTTTCTAATGTTTTGTGTTGTTCTGAGACTTTAGTTTGTGTTTTGCCCAACTTTTGTAAATATTAAGAGTTCTATATATGTACACGTTGTGTAATATGTGAATGTTATTTTGAAGGAAGTGTAAATTCCTCAGTTAATGATTTTTGCAGTGAGTAAGACCCTTAATAATTTTAATGATAATTACATAACGTGTGAGCTGTTAAGTCATAGGTCATCAGACGCGCACCATCTTGTACGTAGAGACTAAAGGTCATTTTACAGTGAAATACGTGATATTTGCAAATTAACTGAGTTCCTGTAATGTGCCAAGAACATTCCATGTCTAGAAAATGGAAATTTGTATTAGATTCCAACGGAGTCTATTTGAAAATTTTTTAAACTGCGACTGGTATTCGATAATAGTTCTGCTTACTTTGATTTAAGTTACTAATTATGGCCGTGTAGTAGAGTAATGTTGTAGCACGTGGACTAGTAAATACAGTATTGGCAAGGTTCCCTCAAATTCGAAGAGTTGATTCCCTGGAACAGTTTTTCACATTTGGAATGAACCCAACTGCTGCGGAGTAATATTTGCAATTTGGAAAACCACTGCCGAGTGCAACCCACATAAAGTGTATGCCATCTTTTCAAGTGGAATCAGAAAATTTATTTAACCTCTGTTCCAGGGCTGGTTAAATTGTTACATGATACAACAATGAGTTCAAATCACTGGTATTTAACAGTTGTTGATTCACAGAAGCTCTCCTGCATACTTTTCGGGTCTGCTACTCCAGAAGTAATTCCTAGACTCGCGTACAGAGGAAGGAGAAGATGTGAGGGCGGGTAATGATTGGTACCTATATACCTTAGGAGAGAGCCGCCAGCAAATTTCGGAGTTTGTATCACGATCCGACTCAAAGATTTAACCTACCAGGATTTTTCCAAAGAGTGCACACACCGCATTGGATTGAAGGATTCATTGTGGATGCATACATTATTGTTTCTTCTTGTATTTCGTAAATTGTAACTTCATGTTGACCGACTGCATATATTATCCTCTGTCTCATAAGCATGTATTAACAAGAGTGCAATGTCTCCTACAGTAAACTGATGATTATGCCACGACTCACAAAGGATGCATATCGCGTGCACGTCTGGACTGCAGTGGACGAAGACGCGACCAATATAATTTGGCCCTTGTATGGTAAGATGATGACCGGTGCACTGGAAGTTATGTTGGCCGAAGACTACTCTCTAGGAGATGTCATCATCCTCGACTTGGCCAACGTGAATGCCGGACACATCGTGCGTGCAGATATCAACCTCTTCCGCAATCTTGAACTCTGCTACAAGGTAATTTAGCAAAAATATTCCATTCTGGTCCAATCGATTAAAATTATAACATGTATGGCCATGAAAACTATTTACCAGAGTGGGAATCAAACATGGGTAGAAAGTGGCCTGATGTTTTCTCCAAAAGTGACAGGAAGCTACCCCCTGCCACAGATATTAGTTGCTGTATTGAGGTGGTTGGCGTGCTTGGAGCCTGTAACTGTTTGATCACAAGGCAATATATTACTAAATTAAAAAAAAAAATGTGAGCGACATGATGAACAACATATAACAGGGTGGCGCACGAAATGTGTTACCATTTTGTTGTCGAATATAAACTTTATTTTCAATAGAATCTGAAAGGAACATATACTACAATGAAGGGCCGTCCATGGAGATTTGTTGTAACTCAGCACATGCTCAATATGTCCACCATTTCGTTTCCTAACTTCCTTCAAACGAACACTGAAGTTAGTGATTACCCTACGGCACATGTCTTCCGTAATTTCACTGCAAGCTTGAAGAATAAGTCTTCTGAGCTCCATTGTCACGTGGACTTTTCGGGAAAACTTTCCCTTTAGGTACCCCCAAAGAAAAACGTCACATGGATTGAGGTCTGGACTATTGGGGGGGGGGGGGGGGGGGGACAATTTTGTCTGTCATTGAAGCGACCTGGAAACCTGAGTGAAATGATCCGCAGTCGAAATGCTCGTGTAAAAACTCCTACATAGTGTTTGCAGAATGTGGCCTTGCTCCATCTTGCATGAACCACTGCGTGTTGAATGGCAACGCAGTAGCAAGAAGCTGTGGAATGAAGCTATTGCGAAGCATGCTCAAATAACGCTTGCTGTCCACAGTTTCTTCAAAGAAAAAGGGGGACCTATAAGTCCGTGACTGGAAATTACTGCCCACGCAGTAATCCTTGGAGCATAATGTTGTCATTCATGAAGCACTTGTGGGTTTTCAGTGGCCCAAAAGCATAAATTTTGTTTGTTAACCACACCGTCTAAATGAAAATGCCCTTCGTCTGAAAACCAAACGTTGTTGAGAGTTTCTTCCCTTTCTTCCGCCCACTGAGCAAACAGTAGTCTCTGCTGCTTGTGTTCTTCAGTGAGATTCTGTGCACAGGTCATCTTGTATGGGTACATATGGAGGTCACCTTTAAGAGTGCGTTGAACGGAGCATCTGGATAATCCTAGTTGCACTGCTGCCTTTCTACACGATTTCCCAGGACTTCTCTGTACAGCACCCGTACCGCTTCAGTATTCTCCAGCGAACAAACAGGCTTAGGCGGAGGTCGCTTCGCTTCCAATACTGTTCCTTCCTGTACAAATTTATCGTACAACCTGTGGTTGGTCTTCTTGCAAGGGACCCATCGTGTGTTAAACTGTTGTCGAAAACGCCTCTGAGTCACAACAAGGCTTTTCGTTTCGTGAAAAAATAACACAATTGCCGATCGTTGCTGTGTCGTCAGTCTTCCATTGTCAGCCGTTGCTGCTTACTAGTCTCCTAGCGGCAGTATCGTGAATTACACGTCATTTCGTAACTCACTTGTTTTTCCAAGCTCTGCTGGTACTGCTGTAGAGATCCCAGCGGGATATCTAATGTGCGCCGTAAATTGTGAAAGAAACAATTGTTAATACAGCTCGTGCTCCATCCTGTACAATCATTAACAGTATTATGAAAAACATAGTTGCAACTCGTCATATAGGGTAGATACTAAGTCGCAGATAGGAACAACAAAAACACTGTCAAAAAGTGATATTTCGGCCAACATACAGACACACACTCACAAAAACGCAACTTTCGGACACATCACCACGGTCTCTGGCAGCTGAAGCCACACTGTGGGCAACAGCCCATGATGAGAGTGGCAGCTGGATGATGGGGGAAAGGAGAAGGCTGGGGCAGGGAGGTGGGGGCATAATAGTGCAGGGGTGGGGGGCGGTAAAGTGCTGCTTGTCTGAGCATACAGGGACGAGATAGAGAGAGGGTAGGGAAGCTAGATGCAGTTTAGTGGTTAGATGAAGGGTGTGTGTGGGAGGGGTAGGGGTTAGTGGAAAAGGAGAGAGGTAAAAAGACAGTGCATTGTTGGAATAGAGGACTATGTAGTGCAGGAATGGGGATAGGAAAAGAGCTAGATGGAAAACAACAATGAGCAACGAAGATTGATGCCAGGAGGGATAGAGGAACGTAGGATATTGCATGGAGAGTTGCTGTCTGTGCAATTCAGGAAAGCAGGTGTTGGGGGGAAATGATCCAGATCACACAGGCTGTGAAGCAGTTATTGAAATGAAGATCGTCGCGTTGGGCAGCGTGCTCAGCAATGGGGTCGTCAAGCTGCTTCTTGACCACAGTTCTCCAGAGGCGAATCACGTGGACAGACGGTTCGTTGGTTATCATGCTCACGTAGAATGCAGCACCGTAGATGCAGCCTAGCTTCCAGATCACATGACTGGTTTGAAAGGTACCCCTGCCTTTGGTGGGATAAATGGTGCTTGTGACCAGACTGGATTAGTTGGTTGGGGAGGATGTGTGAGACAAGTCCGTTACAAAGATATGAGATATGTGGCAAGAGGTTGGAAGCAGGAGTTGTGTAGGGCTGGATGAGGATATTGTGTATCTTCAGTGGGCGGCGGAATACCACTATGGTTAATATGCATACAAATATTCACCTGCAGTTTAACGAGAGGTTATGGAGATGACTTAAAATTTCTGAAATCTAGACTGTATCTAACTCAGTGAACAATGACTAGCCAGTATAATTGTAGTTCAATCCAGATTACTGCTGGTGGCAGCACACCCAATTACTGCAAAAATTTTGCGGCACTCGGGGATGACTGCGGCGACTTGGGGTGGCTTGATTATAACTGGAACTGGAATTGCTGGCAACCGGAAAAATAACTGCCCGAGTGAAACCGAGCGGCCACTTAGAACTGCGGATAAGAGAACCATTTGTATGACATCATTCGAAAGCAGCACGAATGTCTTGCTTTCACCGCATTCTGCACAGCTTTTGGTAGATGAGTCGGACTATTTTAATGCCTTGTGGTGGAAACATAATGTGTTTCCTGTTGTGTGCACCATCTGTGTGACGAGCGATCCCATGTGATGCCATGCTGGTGACCGCCTGCCGTGTGACGCCCTCTCTGTACGATATTTAACGGTGGCCACAGAAGGCCCAGTTCGACTCCCGATGTGGAGAGTATCATAGCAGCTTAACTGCCCAACGACTGAGGCTAGTTCCAAACTAGTTTCCTAGTTTCACTTTCACAAAAATAAGGAAAAAATATTACGCGTTTACGTGTTTGCCACGTGCTATCTATTTATTTTCTAATAGAAACTAATTTCATTGGTTCATAATAAATCTCATTATTTTCACTACATTCTCAAAAATTATAAAGTAAAAATCGTGCAGGTGATAGTGATAAAGATACCTGAACTGAGTACTTTGACATAGGGAACTAATGGTCAGAACCGTATATGACGGCTTTTATTGGTAAAATACTTGTACCTTACAGCAACAGTTTAAGCTGATAGAAGCTGTTCCGTGTGACGCCCATTCTGCAATTCATTGGCGGCGTACGAAAAACTATACGGGACTCGAAACCCGATTTCGTGGGCAGTTGCCTTAATCAGATTTCATTAATCAGCGTACGAAAATGCACTAGATTAATTTAAGATCTGGGGACATGATCAAAATAACAGACAACAAAAATTAATATAGATCGGCTTCCTGGCGGAACGAAACAGAACGGCGACCACACACCAGATGGAGACAGTAGATTCACATTGATCTCCCAGCAGGGGTGACACGGGCATTTCTTCTCTAAAACCATTTCATAGTCTTATCACATGGCTCAAATAGTTGTGGAACAAACACCAAACAAATATTCTCCTTCTCACACCCAAAAGGAGGATCCATGAAAAGTATTTCCAAAAAGTTGGCACAATATTGACGATGCCTCGAATGGTGAATTGAAGAGGTATGACGATCTTCAAAAACGCCCAAAAAATCAAGGATCCTCTTGCTGGCAACTTAACAGATACAATTCAGTGCGTTTCTGTTCGTGCATGCGAGAAAAGTCTCGTCCTGGAACAGAATCGGCAGTGGCGTAACAGCGTGTGGAGGAACATCGAGAAGGGAAGCAAGTATTTTCCTTATCAACAGCCACACCTCTGCAGAAGGTCCACACATCCGTTGATGTTCATCCATGTCAAGAGTTTGACACTGAGGGAAAAGAAGAAAATCTGCTATATTAATGGCATGAAATTGGAGCCGCATCATGTGTCTCTCATTGACAACCAGGAATCAGGTCACACTAGCTTCCATGGCGAGGAGAACATGATGCAGAAGACTGTTTTCCACAGGCCGTGTGATTTCAGAATGGCGGTTCTACGTGAAGTTCCGGGAGTGACCCCTAATCAAGTGGCAATAAACGTCACATGTCATGGTGCAAGGCAAGTCTACAGGGACATAACTTTATTCCATGAAGTTCTTGAGGCGCTAGAGTCCAGGAGAAATAGGCGCTATTGCAGTGGACAACACTCGGGAAAGAGGAACAAGTTTTTGTCTCGGAGTGCCCGACAAACAATTCTGCAACTTAACCATCATGCTGACATAAAGGTCAGCCCTTCTAACAAAACCAGGACCTCCTGCCAGAGGGGAGGAGTAAGCGTGTTATAACGAACCTTGAAGATAAGGCCCACGTTCACGAAATAGCCAAACGATGCTTGCAACGTGTTCGCATTGCCTTCGGCGCTGGTAAGCTGTGGGCCAAATGCTGTATCCTAGAAGCGAGATGCACCACGTCCAAAGCTCTCATCAGATTATTTTTCTGTGTGAATTCCTAAGGGACCAAACTGCTGAGGTCATCGGCCACTAGGCTTACACACTACTTAAACAAACTTAAGCTAAGGGCAACACACACACCCATACCCGAGGGAGGACTCGAACCTCCGGCGCAATCCGTGACGTACCACCTCAAACTTCACGGCAACTCAGCGCGGCCGACCAGATTATTGCGAATACTTGTGTGGATCATTTGAAGGAGGGGTTTATAGTCAGCTCCAGCAGTTCTGTGTATGTCATGTGCGAAGTTAATTCCCAAGTGTTTCCGAGTGTTCGTCCACTGCAGTGGAGCCGCACTCTCTTCCCAAAGACGCCTGCCAATGTTCAAAGCACCACACATTGTCGAGGTGGCCCGTGTCACATCTGTAACTTCCTGCCCTACGGATCTTGGATATGATCGACATTTAATTTCTGTGTGCCTCGACTGTGCCGCAATCTCTGTCGTCGGAGAGACAGATCTTCTGAATGTGGCATTGTCAAAGAAAGCCGTTGACCACAGTTGTCAATTGGCGCTGCTGTGAGACCGGAGGAGATGTAGACGCTATCAAGCCGACACGACGAATGGCTAGTAATGTACGTAAAATCAACTTAGATCACCATGCACACCTTTCCACGTTTCAGCGAGATTCTACTGCTGCATCAGCAGTTGTAGCTCCTGGCATGTGGTATGATGAGGGAAATGATTCTTTTGGGATTTCATACAGTTGAAGCACCCATTAAGATTAAAATCTTCGTAGCGGTCCGCAACCAAAGGCGCGACTTCTTCCGAATAAAACCCCAACCGTTCTGCCCCTTTCCAGAGCCAAAGGGAGCGTAAACATTGATCATCCGAATATCAAAGAAGGTCACCGCAAGATCTCTGCCCGGCAGCAGATAAAAAAAAAATTACATCTTCAGCCGCGATACCTTTTTCATGTTGTTTTTCGTTCATCTTTGCTCGCACAATATGATCGAGTAAGTGGTATGTAAAATTTCTCATTTCTCATGGTATATAATCAGTAATTGGAAACGCTCTTCAAAATAAATTATTACAGTAGCATCTTCCGTTTATTTGTGTCTGCTTTTGCTAATGCCGGATCGGTACTCTTTTTAGCCACAATAGATCACTGTTAATCGAGACAAATAACTCAAGACTTATCAGGCATATCAGTCATAATTTTCGTCTTACTCATCAGAAACGAGAACATAAGAAGGTAGGCCATGACGTGCACACTATCTTATCTCTGGCTAACATCATATCAAGCCGTGGTTAATGGCCGAATTATTATTTTATATTTTATTAAATATTTGACGAATGTAACTTCTACCCGCAATGGAAGGTGAGATAAGATATGAGATCACAGTGGCACCTGTGCAACGAGCACAGTGTAAGATCCCAACAGTGCCACCACACTTACAGTCACCCTAACCTTAGACCACTTTGAACCACTCCTAAAGAGGTCTCTTATGACCACGAAGCAGCTTGGGCCGTAGATAAAGTGGGGTACATAAGAGGGTTAATCATAAAGTTTTAACTATCACTTCGTAAAATTAAAGTTACGTAACTGATTTTGTGTTTGTATACAGTTACATGTCTGCCGTTCGAGTAAACAGTGCAATTCCCTGTTCATAGTACCGCTGCACTCCGACAGAGGCGACAAAGAGAATGGCCAAAGTTGGCTGCTCCATGGGTGTGCTGCAGAGGTGTGGAGTGGGTTTTCACTGTGAACCACGTCATGTGCCTGCAATAAACAAAAAATTAAATTACATAACTTTATTTTTTCTAGGTGACAAACACAACAGTGTGGCTACCGCTCGTTCCTCAAGGAAAATCTATAACGTAAACTGTCCATTTGTCTCTCTTTTATTGCGAGTTTATATTTAATATCACAGCAGAAGAAGTTAGTGACTTCTTAAATTCAAAGTACTGTGTTTATTTACTACATGTTTCCGAATTTATTTCTCAAAAAAATATTCGTTTTAAGTATGCTCCCTCTTCAAGGTTCTTTCCTTTACCAATCCTCATCATATACATGCCTAGCGCAGGTGACAGTTAATCTTCTTCGAACTACTAACTCGCTACAGCTGCGCAAATCATTGCTTAGTCTATACTTGTCTTGTACTGCTGGTATCCATGTTGAGCTATCCGTTCCCATTCCTCTCCAATCTTTCATTACTTTATCGATTCTCTTGTTTTGGAGATTTTCGTAATTTTGAGAATCTCAATTGATTCCCATTATTACTCCTGTCCTCTCTTCTCCCTCATTCTTGTTGTAAGCCACTAACCATCTTGTTGTGTGGCACTAGCTTTTTCACCTACCTTCATATTCTCACTTGTCCACCTCTCTAGTAGATGAACTCTGTTACCCATTTATATAGTGTTACAAGCTCTTAACTTTGTATCAGTAGAGCTTTTTCCTGACGTAAATGTACCTTGAAACTGTAGTAGCATCGTGATCCATCCTCGATCCATCCCTTTACGTAATTCAGCTTTTTTTTCTTCTTCTCAAGCAATGCGCTTAAATAAATGAATTTATGGGTCTTGTGCAGTTTCACCAACACATTCTCAATTCTTCGACTATTACCTGCCTTTCTTCAAAATATAATACTAATATTTAATACTAATATTCAGACCAGCCAATATTGCATTCCGCGTCAACTCCCTCACCATTTCTTCTACATTGCCTTTGTGTGCAGCTGTCGGTAATATCATCTATGTAAGCCATTCATTGTTTTCATTTAATAGCAATCCCCGACATTACTTTTGCTTATCAGCAGCCGTAATAATTTCTTTCAAAACTAGCTTAAAATTATATATGCATACATACGTTGCCTGGTTCTCGTATTACCTTTAATGAGTGTGATATCACTACATTTCCACACCGATTTGGTGCTAGCTTCGTTTCATGCAGTATAGTGCATACAGTTTGTCATTGAATACTGTCATGAATTCTGAAGAAGTCTCCATCATGTTATTTGGATTTTCGTTAGTAGTTTGCTTATTAAGACATTAAACGAATGAGAAATTTCAATTTTTGTTCCACTTACGCTAACGTTTAAACCCAGTTTAGTTGTTTACAATTGAAGCAAATTCTTTCATATCGTATTACACTTAAGTGCTCAGCCTTCAAAAGAACTTATCGCTCATCTAATTAATAAATTTTATATGTATAGACTGCTTACCGCCGGAGGTTGAAAGGACTTCACTTGGTGAATGCATCGAAGATTATAAATTCAGCCATGAAAATAGTGAAGCTGGCGCTATCTGAAAAGTTGCAAAAGAGGGTAAGTTATGCATATCTTTCACTGTTTTCGTCTCCTTCATATCTGTCAAATGAAATCTGCTTGATGTAAACCCATACGCAGTATACGTTTTACGATCGGACAATGTATAGCCTCTCGGTATGTTTAGTCTCCTCACTCATATGCTGCACTGCACGGTACAAACTCCACGTAAAGAGCATAAATAGCTACAACTTATGACCGCGTAAAAGCTACTTCGTATTACCGCCTGTCACGATTTACTTGTGTTTACGTATACTTTCCAAATAGTGTCGGTTAAGAGTACCGGTTTGGCAAACGGTGTGGGACTCTAAAAGGTTTTTCTTATCCAACAACATTTCTGACATAAACGTCGCCATCAAACAACTTTGACATCGTGTTAGAGCCGTTTGGCCCTCTGGGCGTCTTCACCTGACCAGCCAGGACACTGTCTTATTTGTATGTGTTGTGATCGTAACAGACATGCTTCCCCAGTGTTCATGAGAACTGTTCCATACATCATTATTGTCGGGTAGACTCCTGTAAGTGCCTGCCTTCATTATGATGCTCTTATCTATTAGGTCCACTGTTTCCGATGTGATAGTGAAGTGGAAACGTCATGGGACAAGTGCAGCAGAAAAGCGTACAGGCCGACCGCGTCTGTTGGCTGACATAAACCACCAACGGTTGAAGAGGGTCGTAATATGTAACAGGAAGACATCTATTGAGACCATCACATAGGAATTCCAAGCTGCATCAGGATCCACTGCAAGTACTATGACAGTTTGGTGGGAGGTGAGAAAACTTGGATTTCATGTTCGAGCGGCTGCTCATAAGCCACACAGCAAATTTCAAATGACGGCTCGCATGTTGTAAGGAGCGTGAACATTGGTCCATTGAACACTGGAAAGTCGTGGTGTGGAGTGACGAATGCCCGGTGAACGTCATCTGCCAGCGTGTGTAGCGCAAACATTAAAATTCGGAGGCAGAGGTGTGATGGCGTGGTCGTGTTTTTCATGAAGGGGCTTGCACCCCTTGTTGTTTTACGTGGTACTGTCACAGCACAGGCTTACATTGATGTTTTAAGGACCTTCTTGCTTCGCGCTGTTGAAGAGCAATTCGGGGATGGCGATTGTATCTTTCAACACGATCGAGCAGCTGTTCATAACGCAAGGCCTGTGGCGGAGTGGTTACATGACAATAATATCCCTCCAATGGACTGGCCTGCACAGAGGGCTGACCTGAATCCTATACAACAACTTCGGGGTGTTTTGGAACGCCGACTTCGTGCCAGGCCTCACCGACCGACATCGATACATGTCCCCAGTGCAGCACTCCGTGAAGAATGGTCTGTGATTCCCAAGAAACCTTCCAGCACCTGATTGGACGTATGCCTGCGAGAGTGGAAGCTGTCATCAAGGCTAAGGGTGGGCCAACACATACTGAATTCCAGCATTACCGATGGTGGGGGCCACGATCGTGTAAGTCATTTTCACTCAGGTGTCCGGATACTTTTGATCACATAGTGTATCTTGGATCGGAGTTGTGATGTACATATACAGGGAAGCACATGATTATAGTTTTAACAAAATGGATTATTTATTCAAGAGAAAAACGGCTGTGAGCACTATGGGACTCAACATCTGAGGTCATCAGTCCCCTAGAACTTAAAACTACTTAAACCTATCTAACCTATGCCGAGGCAGGATTCGAACCTACGACCGTAGCGGTCGGGCAGTTCCAGACTGAAGCGCCTAGAAGCGCTCGGCCACACCGGCCGGCGACATATCGTTGCCCAAAAACATTTGCCCTGTGGGCTGTCACATAGGTAGGTTGTGAAAGTGACCGTTCACTCTACATAGATGGCGTTCGGTTTTACGGAACGCTTCTCAGTCATATCTCATTACATTTAGGACATACGCCATTTTTTGCGGCTAATCTATTCCATGGTAGTGACTATCATCCGTGGTTTTTATGTTCTTATATCGTGACTTAACTCCAATTTTCACCTGAAGATGCAGCCGTGAGTGCTGTGAAACTCTTAGTGCCTAAAAATAAAAAGATTTTATTGCTGAAGAAGTTTTATTTCTTAAAATGATTTGTTGTGGCTGTGATTGCCCGAACTATATACAGTATACATATTTTGTATGTAGAAGAGCGAGCTCGGTTGGAGAGTGCTGTGACATTCTAGGATGGTGGTAGATGCGGTAGTGAGAAAGCATACAACACACTTCAGGGAAAGTAAGAACATTGGGGCAAATATTAGTCTCTCCATTAGCACTCTGATCGCTTCGTATCACTGTTAATGCCGAAGAACTGATACGTGGCGGTCGTCGAAACCTCCAATGCCATTGTATGACATGGCAGTTGAGTGCTTTGTGTGCCAGCGGTTGTACAAAATCGGCAGCGTGACGGACTGACGCAATCGAGCTTGGACGTCCACGTGACCACACTAGAAGTAAATTTTGGTCTAGTAGCCCAGGCAGGCCAGTGTGTCCACAAATAATGTTGTTCGCTCGCCGCAACGTATAACAGCGCAGGGTAAGTGGCTGTAAAAAGATTCTAACCGATAGGGACCAGAGACAAGCGTTAGGTCTGTCAGTTAAATTTGTAAATCGAAGGGGACTGCAGTCAGCTTCGGTTTACATATAACGTTTCACAACTATGCAAAGGTCCTGCATACAGCACACAGTTCTAATCTGCCAGGAAGTTTCATACAAGCGCACACTCCGCTACAGAGCGGTAATTTCATTTTGGCCAGTAGTTTTCAAGACGCCTATGTTATAGTCTAATGAGCTGATGTGTTTCCTCTTCTCAGTTGATGCACTGCGTAGAGCGCACTTTCAGCCCACTGTGTGTGGAGGCTGTATTTCAGCGTGGAAGGTGTTTTTTGATGTTTTCAGGGTGATGTCAGTGCTTGGGGCCACTCATTCAGTTTATCGTGAATATGGCCAGGATGGTCACTTGAACTTTGTCCTTAACCAAGTAGTACCCTTTATTCCGTGTCACTGTAATTATTGCTCTTTACTTCCCCATCTTCCTGTTCGCAGAGTGCACGCACACGTTGTAGGTTTGACCAACACTCAAGCACCGTATCACTCACTGGCTGCGGAACTGTATCATCCGACCTCATTCACATAACAGTTTCAGGATTATTTGGAAGAGAGCATGAAATGAAGCAAACATCATACCCACAATTTGGCTGCTCAGTGGGATGTGATCATCAATGAGCAGTTGCAGCTGGGTAAGCATACAGGAAGACACTTGTGGACTCTGTTACTCATCGAACTGGAACCATGACAGAGACCACTTGTTGTGGTAGACTGTGTTAGTGTGATGTTTCCTGGGATGACCAATACTTTTTCCGGATTCTTAGCGTATTGCGTTTTCGATAACACATGCACTTGAATAAACTTGCGCATTCGTGACTGCTAATTACATCGTGTCAAATAACAGGGCACAATCATGTCGAATTATTTGGGCATGTTACGAGTGCAGCGAATAGGGAAACTCTGTTTTTCTAACGAACAACTGGACTTGTTAACTGATCTCGACATATAACATCAGGTTCTCCAGATGTTTCGAGGTTAATGTCAGGCACTTTTCTGCTGTGTTCGGACTGTTTGTTGTCATACCGCCTATCTGTTGCAGGTGTTCGCGCACCTTCCAGGATCGACGACTCTGTTCGACTACGTGCAGCCTGACTGCGTGCCAGACGAGCTGGGAGGCACTGCCGGACCTGTTGATAACTTTTCCTGTAAGCAGCTCCTCTAAAAGTTCACCAAACAAATTCATCATCGACTGCCTAGCACCTGTATTTTATAGACCATCCCGCTGCTTACCCAAATTATTCCAGTTGGCCTGAAGTCGTTTCAGATCGCCAAACAGATTACGCACAGGTTTCTAATTCCTTATGGAACAAAATCATTGCCACCACTGCTTTCATATTTTTAGGAGAAAGTATTACTTTGCAATACACGAAACAATGTGTTTAAATATACAGAGGGCATCATTTTTATTTCCTCGCATTGTATAAACATGTTTTCACGGTTGTTCATCTCATGGAATGTCTACATCAGGGCAGCGAGGAATTCACCTCGCAAGCCACGCCTTGGCGCGCAACCCATAGATCTCAGCGTGAATCAACACTTTCCACAGATCCACGACACCATGTCTGAGTGTGACGAAGGGGAGGAGGGGTAAACAAAGAACGTTCCGTATTTAGATAACAATGCAGTCGCACTGCATATGGCTTGGATTCAAATTATATACTTCTCAACAACAAAGATCAAAAAGGAAACAGATATCCAGTATTATTTAATTACTTTCGACGCAATGAAGATGTGATACAATATTTTTCTTATACAAACTGCAGGCATACAAACAGATGAGGACAATTTTACTGATTTTCGCACTCAGGTTTCCACGTAATCGTGAACTATTTAACATCGTAATCGTAGAAATGTGTTCCACACACACATATGCTGATCGAAATACACACATCAAAAACAGTTTTGCATCACCCCGATTCCCAGAACTCCTGAAGATATACGTTGACTGTGGATATTGTATCACAGATACAGTCCCTTTCACTGTTCAGAGATGCCACTGAACCAGTCCAAAGATGTAAACAACTTTGCATGAGCAGCTCCTATTAGTAGGCGGGGGTCCGAAGGCCGATCAGTTCCAGTCATTCCACCAGAAAGGGAGTACACGGCTTGTGTTATCTGTAGTTCAACCATACCTAGACGGTCAGTACCGCGGTTCGATAGCGTCCCCATGTTACTTTGAGCCAGAATGGGCTCTCAACAAGGGAAGTGTCCAGGCGTCTCGTGGTGAACCAATGCGATGTTGTTTGGACATTGAGGAGATTCAGAGATACAGGAACTGACGATGACGTGCCTCGCTCAGGCCGCCAAGGGCTACTACTGCAGTGGATGTCCGCTACCTACAGATTATTGCTCGGAGCAACCTCCACAGCAACGTCACCGTGTTGAATAACGCTTTTCGTGCACCCACAGAACTTCTTGTCACGACTCAAACTGTGTGCAATAGGCTGCGTGATGCGCTACTTCACTCCCGACGTCCATGGCGAGGTCCATCTTTGCAACCACCTCACCATGCATCGCGGTACAGGTGGGCCCAACAACATGCCGAATGGACAGCTCAGGATTGGTATCACGTTCTCTTCACCGATGAGTGTTGCATATGACTTCAACCAGACAATCGTCGGAGACGTGTTTGGAGGCAACCCGGTCAGGCTGAACGCCTTGACACACTGTCCGGCGGGTGCAGCAGGGTGGAGGTTCCTGCTATTTTGTGGTGGCATTATGAGGGACCGACGTATGCGGCTGGTGGTCATGGATGGCGCGGTAAGGGCTGTAAGATAGGTGAATGCCATCCTCCGACCGATAGTGCAACCATATCGGCAGCATATTGGCGAGGCATTCGTCTTCATGGACGAAAATTTGCACTCCCATCGTGCACATCTTGTGAATGACTCCCTTCAGGATAACGACATCGCTCGACTTGAGTGACCAGCATGTTCTCCAAACGTGAACCCTATCGATCATGCCTGGGATAGATTGAATAGGGCTGTCAGTATGGACGACGTGACCCACCAACCACTCTGAGGGATCTATGGCGAATAGCCGTTGAGGAAGTGGACAATGTGAATCAACAGTGCCTTGATGAACTTGAGGACAGCATGCCACGACTAATACAGGCATGCATCAATGCTAGATGACGTGCTACTGGGTATTAGAGGTACCGGTGTGTATAGCAATCTGGACCACCACCTCTGAAGGTCTTGCTGTATGATGGTACAACAAGCAATGTGTGGTTTCCGTGAGCAGTAAAAAGGGCGGAAATGATGTTTATGTTGATCTTTATTCCAGTTTTCTGTACAGGTTCCAGAACTCTCGGAACCGAGATGATGAAAAACATTTCTTGATTTGTGTATTATAGCATTTTTGCAAACTCATTGTGGAAACGTGGAACCATGCCTAAGGAAAAGAATGTAGGCACCCTGGGCAGTTTTAACTTAAACCGATTTGTCTTCAAATCGGGAATCGGTTTGGATATTAATGATCTACATCAGCAGATGCACAGGGGCACTTTCGACTGAAATGTCAAACGGTCTCGAAAACAGATGTGAGGTTAGCAGTGTCCAAAAACGTTTTGGAAACTGCACTGGTAATTATTACAAGGCCGTAATACATTCTTCAATCCTCAAGTTAGTAAACCTAGGGAAGTGGTCTTTGTTACTCTCAATTTGTCCTTTGATTTTCCTTTTAAATGCATCCCCTCATAATGAGGATCATAATCTTAGCTGTGCATTAACAAAAACAAAAAAAAAAAAAAAAAAAAAAAGAAAACATTATGACTCAACTTCACATGGTGAATTAATAACCACACCCTACACATAGATACCAAAGTTAAATACTGACACTCTCAAGCGTATTTCATCACTGAATTAAAAGCCAAATATTTTCTTAAAATAATATTACCGGCGCTGCATCTCTTAAAAATAGTTGTTTAACTATCCTTAAAACTTATTAATGATAACTGCAACCGCCCTGACTCTATTAGGGATCAGTCAATCCAGAATGAATACAATTCAAGGACTAACCGGTGGGATGTCCATTTTTCCTTCACTTTTTTTCACAACGGCGGGCATACACGAAGTGCTTCTCCAATGCGATAATATCACTGGCACAAAATGATTTTTTTTAAATTATTATTAAAATGAATTTTTCCCACTTGTCTCCATAATCCCATCCCTCACAACTCTTTAATATTCATCATTCTAGTTTTAATTTGGAAGTAGTGTTTTTTAATTTGAAATTAATATTTTAATGGGTAATATAAAAGCTTACGTAGCTAGACCATTAAAACGGTCTGTGGGAACACTTCCAAAACGATGTAACACATATCTGTTGCAGTTGAGTTCACAATTTACTCGAAGACTGCAAAATGCAAAATGAATTAACTACTTAAGTACAATTACTGTGACTCACTGTTAGAGAGCCTTTTCTTCTAAAATTGTATTCTTCGGTATTTGTCATTCTTCCGATATCACAGAGAAGGTCCAGAATTATTGAGCCACTTTACTGGCAACAGAGACATAATAACTGAATGAGAACTGACAAGCACTGCTTCAAACAGTTGTAAAGGTTATCTTCATGGTAACTCTCGTGAAAATGTAGCCCTTATGACACGTTTCAGCACAACAATTTTGTGAATCAGTGTGTTCTGAATTGTTAGGTCAGACACTTCTAAGAAATAGATAACGATGCTTGTTAGACTTACAAAACTCATTTCGAACTGATATCCAGAGCAAAAACTGCTTTGCACGGTTTACCCAGCATTACTAACAGTTACGGAAGAAAATTAACACTTGTCTCCTCAAGAAAATACAAACAGTGCTACGTAACGACTTTGATAATAACGATGTCTCAAATTACTTCGTACGTACATACAGGAAAGCTACTGAATACCAGAGTTAGCAGCACTCCGTCTTCAGGCCACAAGTGGCCCATCGGGACCATCTGACGGCCATGTCATCCTCAGGTGAGGATGCGGATAGTAGGGGCGTGTGGTCAGCACACCGCTCTCCCGGTCGTTATGACGGTTTTCTTTGACCGGAGCCGCTACTATTCGGTAGAGTAGCTCCTCAGTTGGCATCACGAGGCTGAGTGCACCCCGAAAAATGGCAACAGCACATGGCGGCTGGATGGTCACCCATCCAAGTGCCGGCCACGCCCGACAGCGCTTAACTTCGGTGACCTCAAGGGAACCGGTGTATCCTCTGCGGCAAGGCCGTTGCCATGAATGCCAGAGTGCTTGTGTAAATTTGAAAGCTGAATTGTTCTTTCTGTTTCAGACAAACTTTTGGATATGGTCAACCGTGAGTGGCTTCTGGAAAAGGACAAGTACATGTCAGACGAGAGCAAACGCCCCCCCGGAGAACCGCTATGGCGACACCTACGGAATCGCAGGCTCGTTTAAAAAATTGTCCTTAGACTGAAACACAACTCTTCTTTTCAAGATAGAGAGACTACATTTATGTACACGTGTATATACCGTACGGGATTACCTGTAGCCAATAATCTGAAATAAACCGTTCTCTACTAAATCTCTTAATACTAGTTTCATTTTACTATTTTTTAGTTTACTCTTTTTTTAACATATTGTTTGTATCAATACAACGGCTTATCACTAAGTTAATCATCTTCTTCGAGACTACGACGAACTCTTCTACAGGTGTTGAGCACAACTGCCTTTCTAGAGTTCCCGACAGTTCGAAGGATACAGTTTTAGTTTCTGTAGAGCTTCACATTGTGTTTTGGCATAATGCTAATGTTCGATATTACCTCAAGGACTGTGTGTATAGACTTGTGTATACATATGCTTGTATCATTCTTATTTTTTCATGTACAACGGTACAATAAAACAGTGTGAAATAGTGTCTGATTTACCAGATACGAAGCAACAGTATTTTCACTTTTATTTTGAGGCTGTCAAGAATTTCTTGCTTCTCTCTTTTCCAGTATCACAGTTTTCTGTATAAACTGCTGTAGGGGTGCACAAAACTTTGGAAACACCGAACACGCACCGCCTTACCGCGGCCAGTACGGTGTGGGAAACCCAATGGCCTTCAAAACAGCTTCCAGTCGTCTTTGAAAGGATATAATCAGCTTCTCTATAGTTTTCAAGACAATCCTGTACCATTCTTCCTGTAAATTGTTGACCAATTCGGGTAACTATGAGAGAGGCGGAGATTGACCACGCACACTTCTCACAGCCGAACACCAACGCATAATAATGGTGAGAACTGGTGGCTGTGGTACATCTACATCTACATCTGCTCTGCAAGCCCCTGGCGGTGTGTGGCGGTGTAGCCCGGGGAGAAGCAATAACTCATCCTTATATTCACTAACCCAGTCCTGGACACTGTAAGCTGTGTGCACAGGTGCACTGTCGTCTTGGAATGCAGCATCGCCATTGAGGAGCCAACACTGTGCCATTGGATGGGAGTGATCAGCAAAACTGTCCAAATAATCCTTGGAAATTGTGCGCTCTTGTTGAGTAACCTACGTGGCTCATGGAATACCGCTATTTGGCCGGCCACGTCATCACCGAACCTGCACTATGTTTCATTGTTAGCGCGTAAACTTGGGGAGAATTTGGAAACATGTGAAATAAGAACCATCCCAACAAATGACTTTCTTCCATTGCTCCATATTCGAAGTTTTATGTTGCACTTCCAAACACACAGACGTGGAACTGGCCTTAAACACACAAACACACACACACACACACACACACACACACACACACACACACACACACACACACACAAACTTCCAAGGAGACATCATAAAGACATTCATGATACCTTGTAGTTGTTGACAACTGCTAATCGATCCCTGCTCTTTGAAAGGCAATGTTGACACTGCCTCAGTCGTTATAACGATATTCATTTGATCATCAAAATGAGATTAAATCCTCTTAATGTATGTATGTATTAGACATGCGGCATATCATAGTATTGTGGAAGAATCAAATAAAACATGCACACAGTATGCGGATTGCCTTTACGACGTCATCAGGTCATTCAGTATAATAGTAGTTGATAATTAAAAAGTAACAGCATTTTAACGCTTGTGAAAATCTGTGCACTTCAAGTGTAGTACTGTACGTTGGTTGTTTACAAGGTAACACTCGCGGATCTTAAGCTATAAAAAAATAAAAACGCTTTAACTCTGAAGCTGTAAAAAAACAAGCTTGCTTTCATGGACTCTGCTCCCACTCCTTCAGCCAAATCACACTCAGATGAACACAGAACTCCATCGGGCAAGAGAGATTTAATATCAGCCTGAAATCTAAGAGAATGATCATAGACATTAATACTTACGATCCCTCTGTATAGGGATGTTCATTAAATCTAATTATTTAGAGAAGTAGTCTTGCCGAACCGCAACCAAAATTCCGAATGTTTATTAAGAAAGGTCTGCAAGCATCGTGAAACTAAATGATCGGGATAATGAACTATGTGGAGTCCGACGTGGCAGACAATCTTGTATTAAAATGCAACTGTTGATTCGGCAACAGTTTTCAGAGACAATACAGCACTTGTAGGCCAACTGCAAAGGAACGTCGGGAGCATTGTGGGGTAGAAAAATACGAACTGTGGAAAAATGGGAACAGAAAATTACTGAAGCATTTGAGATGTGGTGCAAAAATAGTGCACAAGGAACGTCCACTAAAACAAGACTAATTTTCTGGCGATAAACAACCTTATTACAGACATGTACTTCGAAGCGTGCTGGAGAATGAGCAGTGACGAATGTATTGGGTCCAAACAACATTAACGGATCATGCTTCAGTAAACCCTATAGTGGTTAAAGAAGGTGACTATCGGTGCAGCACAATATTGCAATATTTAATTAGGAGGCACCCTCATGGCTAGAATAATTTCTTGCGAGAACTTAATGCTGACGAAATATTTCCTTTTATCTGTATCCTCATTGAACATATCCTGCAGGAAATTAAGAAGCAGTTGCATAGGTATTCCCCAAATGCAATGCTGTCACCTTGAACATGTACCTCTGTTCTAAAAACGGAGCACCGTTAGTATGCAGATAATCTGTGTGAAAATAGAATGTGTGAAATAGTCTGTGTGGAAACTCGACAGCTTACGTCCTGTTGCGAGAAATACATTTTCACATTTGCAGCAGGTGTCTCCATGACATTGAATGATAACATTAGTTCATGTAGGTAGTGCTTCATTTTAGCTACAAGTATCAAAAATGTATCTCACTGTTGCTTGAGAAGTAGACTGCGTTGCACATTTAAGTATATTTTTAATTTCACTGAGTAATTCCTCAACGGCAGTGAAGCCGGCGATGAAGATTATCAGAGCGGCGGAACTGGGGGAAGAGGCAGGCCTTTGTATGAAAGCACAAGACGGTAGCGTCTACTCACACTGTGGGCGGCTATAAAAGGCGTCTGTCCCACGTGTTAGTAGCGGCCTCTCATTATTCTAAGGTAAACGCTTGCATTTTTATCACGGAAAGGTTCACCTACCTTTTTCCAAACTAAACTTTTACCTAAGGCATGGTGGCAAATTTCAAAAGGAAAGCTATTCCAGGAAGTAACCAATCTTCCATCACTATTCAGGGCGGCGCAACTGGGCCTTTGGATTCTGGAGAGCCTAGAACATCATGCAAGGAATAGTCGGAGTTTCCTA
Organism: Schistocerca serialis cubense; assembly: GCF_023864345.2. Taxonomy (NCBI): domain Eukaryota; kingdom Metazoa; phylum Arthropoda; class Insecta; order Orthoptera; family Acrididae; genus Schistocerca; species Schistocerca serialis. Next base: position 602,042,527 of record NC_064642.1, on the reverse strand, counting down.
GAACCTCTTCAAAGATAAGACCCAAGAGAAAACACCTAATGGGGTCTCTGAACATCAACACACTTATGAAAGTTGGAAAACTAAAACACATAACTGACACACTCAATCAACGCAAGGTACTTATATTAGCACTTCAAGAAACAAGGTATCTGGATGAAAATGCATTTGAGTCAGGTGGATACAGGAAAACCAGCTATTAAAACTCCCATAATGGGACTATATTAGGGACAGAATTTATGGCCAAGCAGCAACTTATGGAATCAATAACTAATTTTAGCTTCCCATCAGAAAGAATTTCATATCTGGCGTTCAAGTAAGGCGACAAACGACACACTATTATAAATGCACATCCATATATCAATCAACATAAAATATGTTGAAAAAGTGGAAGATTTTTGGGAAATGCTAGAATACGAAACATCCAACCTACCAAGAGAACGTTTCAAAATTTAGTGGATGACTTTAATGCAAAAGTTGGCCAAGAAATAAAATTTATATCAGTAGTTGGATATTATCCAGCAAAGGAAAGAACCAACAGAAATGGGGAAGACTCATAGACTTTTGTAAACAACTTAACCTAAAACTAATGTCGACACTTTTCAGGATACTTGCAAGATAGAAAGAAAAAGGGGGTACCATCTATTCAAAATCAAGATGAATATCACCTAGACCATGTGGCGATAACGAGTCGTAACTATAAGGAAATCTTGGATGTCAAAGTGAGGAAGGCTCTAAAAATAGACTCAGAACATTATCTGACTGAAATACAGACCAAGTTTCAACGGAACAAACCTAAACTAAAACCAAAAATATTTCCAAGAGTAAACACTAAATTTATCACGCAAAATCAAGACAAATTCTGTGATATATGCAACACGAGAAAAATGGATGATTGGTAAGAAATTAAAGAAACAGTGCTAGAGTCAGTTAAAGAAATGGGACAGCCATGGAGAAAACCAAGACACAGATGGTGGAACGAGCTGTGTGATGAAGGAATTGACAATCGACTAAAGTCATGGACAAAATGGAACAGTAGTAAGAAACAGTAATACTGGGAAGAGTTTAAAGAAGAAAGGAAAAAGACCTCAAAAATCATCAGATTAGTGAAATGAAAATATGACAATGACAGATTAAAAGAAATGTATTCAGAAATTAAAACGAACAATACTAGAAACTTCTATAAGATTTCAAAGACTTTTTAACAGGATTCCAGTCACCAAGTTTACATTTTAAAGATAAAAAAGGAAAAATGATTTTAAGCAATAAAGAGAACTGCCTAATTTTAACTGAATACTTTGAAAATCTATTACATTTTGAAGAGACTAATGACAGATTACAATTTCCAAAACCACAACATGAAAATCCACTATAGGAACCACCTACAGTAGAAGAATCAAAGAAGATTATCAAAGCATTGAAGAAAAACAAAGCACAAGGCGAGGTTGGGATATTAGCTGAAATGTGGTACCTAGGGGGCTTATCCACATGCCAGAAAATTCACAAAGTAATTAAAGACATTTGGACAAAAGGAATGGAACCCAGTGACTGGAAACAAGCATTTATCCATCCTCTCCATAAAAAAGGAGGTGCAACAGACACCAACAACTACAGAGGTATATCCTTGTTGCCAGTAAGATACAAAATACTATCTAAAGCTCTTTCAAATCGAATAGAGGACATTGCAGGATCTAATATGGGAGATTATCAAGCACTATTTAGAAAAGGTAGGTCATGTGCAGAACAGATTTTTAATTTAAAATGACAAAATAAGAATACAGTTGTTATTTTCCTAGATTTCAAGAAGGCCTACGATTCAATTGACAGGCAAACACTACTTTAGATACTTCATGAATCAGGGATAGACGAAAACACCAGGAGACTTGTTCAACAAAAGCTCGCAGATACAACATTAAGTACTAAGTTTCAAGGCGAAATTTCTGAACCACTCAAAATCAAAACAGGAGTTCGACTAGGAGAAGGACTGTCCCCAATTCTCTTAAACTTGATTTTATATAAAGTAGTAAAAACATGAGAAAGCACATTGAAAACAGTGGCACAAAGGCTGTAAGCATGGGCCAAGGAAAGAACATATTTGAAGTGAAATTTTTAGCCTTTGCAGATGATATGGCAATGATAACTGGAAACCGAGTATGTAGAACACAAATATAATACAGAAAACTTTATGAAAACAAAGTATGGAAAAATTAAAGGAGTTGATGAATTCAAATACCTTGGGGAGTGGATCCAAGTCAATAGACTGGATTACACAACAAATAAAGAAAGAATAAAAAAGTTAGAATTTGCACATAAATTAACACAAAACTACTACAATAAGAAATCAATATCCATACAACCGGACATTAGACATTGTAATTCTGTTATTAGGACACAAGCAACATATGGATCAGAGTGCCTAACATTGAATAAGAAAGGTGCATTAAGAGAACTAGAAAAAAGAGAGAGAGAAGTACTAAGAAAAACTCTAGGTCCTGAGAAAAACAGTGAAAAGTAGGTGGATCAAAGGAGAAATGAAGATTTATACAAAAATACAGAAAAGGTCAGAGATACAATGAGGAAGAGACGGCTAAAACTTTATCGACATCTAAGAAAGAATGGAAGAAACATGGATTACAAAGAAAATTTTTTATTACGTTAATAAACTGAAGAAAACTGTAGGATCGATAGAAGCAGTAAAGAAAGATGCCAACAAAATAGGTACTACAGAAGAAATAGTGAGTGACAGGAATATCTTCAGGCTACTAACAGAAAACGCAAACTATGAAGAAGATGAGCCAAAACCTCGACCCAGGAGAGTGTGGGCAGTTGAGCAGAGACGAGCAGTTGGAAAGAAAATAAAGTACAGGGATGAATAGCTGGCCAAAGTCATAAATAAAAAAAAGAGTAATTGCTTGGTTCAAACGTGATTTTTGTCATCAGTTGTGGCGTCTCGTTCAAACAACGTCAACTTAATTCAAGACGAATCCGCATTATTTATGGCTCTGGAATATCAAACAATTAAATTTTTTGATAGTGGTATATTCACGAAATGCACATGGCGTAACACGTATAAATATGGCACTAAGGGAACTTCCTCGCACTGCTGCTATAATTACTGTTAGTTGCACGCAGCAACTATGCTGATAGTTAAAGCACCAATACCTACGGCAAAATCATTTGGCACCAAAAGATTTGCAACAACTTACAATGATTTATTGACAGAAGTTTTGTAATACTTAACTGCTGTCTTAGGACTGTGATGTTTACTGTATTGGTTTGTCATTAACCACTGGTATAGTGAACGATGAATCACATCACTTGTGTTATCCCTAGCTTCGCCTTCTTTGGTGGCGGCTGTAGATGAGTGCTGAGACGCTCACTGAGAACTATTCTGATACTTTTTGACGACGGTCTAGGTACACTAACAGATAGATGGAACCATGTGTCTGGTTACAATGATGAGCTATAACATTATGTTTTTTTCGTCCTTTTAATGAAATAGGCCACTGATGTGTATCAGGGATCCCACATTCTGTTGGTAAATTTGTGAAGGAATGTGGCATTAGATACCTACGCACAGGTCATGTAATTCGCGGAAATAGCGGGCCGCTGATTTACATACTCAGTGGTGGCACCAGTTAGGACCCAGATGAATGCCCTGGGATTTACATGAGGCAAATTTGGTCCGCAAGACATCAGCGTGAGTTCACTATAATGCTCCTGAAATCATTGTAGCACAGTTCTAGCTCCGAGACACGGAAAATTATACTGCTGAAAGATGACATCGCCTTCGGGGAACATATTATGTATGGAGGGAGGCAGGTGTTTCGCAGCTGTTAGAGTGTCTTCGACTACTACTGCTGGTCACATGCCAGTGCAGCAGAATGACCCTCACAGCGTGATACTGCTCCCGCCAGCCTGCGTCCGTGGCGCGCTGCACGTTTCTAGCCGCTGTTCACCACGATGGCGTCGTTTGTGGAGACGACCACAGACCTAGTGTAGCAAAAATGTGATTCACCCGAAGAACCGACAGCTTCTCACTGTTCAACGGCGGAATCCACATGGCCAGTGCAATCGTAACTGATGATGTCGTCGGGTCAACAAGTGAACACATAGGGGTGGTCTGCTGAGGAGCTCCATTTTCAACCATGTACGATCACAGAAACACTTGTGCGTGCACCAGCGTTGTGCTATTTCGGTAGAGACGCCACACATCACCATCTATCCTACTTTACAGAGCGGACAAGCCTCCGAATCTCTTGTTCTCCGAAGAGTCGTGAACGTCCAACCATTTCGCGCCTAGTGGTAGTTTCATTGTCCTTCTACCTGTTTCCGTAGATGCTCACGACAGTAGCACTTGAACATTCGATCAGTTTCGCCATTTTAGAGGTACTCGTTCACAGTATCTGCGTAAAAAGTGATCTGTCCATTATCAAAGTCCTTACCTCAATTTTTTTCCCCATTTGCAGCCCATATCTTCGCTAGAGTGATTCCCATCCCTGTCTGTTACACTTACGTACTTTTGTTAGTGCCAAACTTGCTTGCAACGCCACTAGGCGTAGCCATGGGCTGTGATCATAATATTTTGGCTTATTTGTCTGTATTTACGTTTAACATATATATGTCTACTTGAGAACCATTTGTGTGATATGACGGATATGTAACGTAATCAGTGTCGTGTGTGCCCTCCCTGGAGTCCAACTACGCAGCGCCTGAGTAGTCGGCTGTCGACTACTCTGTGCTCGTCTATGTAGGCTGCATCCCGTATCCTCTGGAGGACACAGCAGATAATGTTGTCTTACAGCGTCCAGAATAGAGTTCTGAAATGAAAAGGAGAAATTTCACTGGTTCTTATACTGGCTTGAAACGTTTCCGTTCCTCACGTGATTGAATATTGGGTAATAACTTTGTTTTCGGTCCTAACCACAGTTATTGACTGCAGTGCTCAAGTTATGTAAGAAATGAAGTACAAGTATCTTGGGCCGGCACGCTCAGACAGCAGCAGTTCGACATTCTATTTATACATATTAAGGTCTCGGGGATCACTTTTTAGCATCAAGGACAAATTTGCCGGCTGCTCCGAGCTCACACAAAGTGCAGTCTGTTTTGGAATATGGTTTGCACCAGCTCTACGCTGTACCCAATAGATCTCTTCATCTCAGATTAACATTTGCATCCAACTTCTGCATAATCTGAATCTGTCTCTTTTCCAATAACTGTGTTACTCTCTTGCCTCCCTGTAGTACTACATCCTCTGCAGGCAAATGTCTTTCACGTATTGTTCTCATCGCTTGTTCTTTCAAGAAACTCTCCATTTGTTTTATCATTGCATTTCTTCTGTAAAACACGTCATAGCTTAAATTTTCTTCTGTTTGGGATTTCCAATTACATATCATTCTTAGATCTAGCCACACATGCTCAGAAACCACTTTTTCAAACCATGGCCTATGTTTGATAATCTCTGTTGACTAACAATATTGATTTCACCTCTTTTAGTCTGTTTCTCATATAATCCTTGCTCTATCTGCCAAGTGTAATTGTGCTTCAGGTATGGTTGAAGTCCTTCACTTCCTCTATTATGGTGTCCACAGATTTTACGTTAATTATGTCACTAGATTTTTGGATCATCTCAGTAGTTTCCTCATTGGAGATATGTGTATATTGGTTGTCAAACCTTGCATCGTGTTCGTTAGAGATTTCATACTACTGATGCGTTCTTGCGATATTTGTTCACCGTACTATGTGAAGCAAGAGAATGTATCAAAGAAGGATAACGAAGTTTTTCACTGCGACATTCTCGAATATTTGATTCTCAGTTTACTTACAACGTGTCTGAGGTGTTTGTAAATTCAAGCCTTCTATGCCTTCCTCTTTTGTCATCATCGTCGGTTAACTGTCGTACTAATAGGTTTTGTGGTCTCCCATATACCTGATTGGCCGAATTATATCATGGAGAGATGACTTATGCCTAGAGATTATGATGTCTGTAATGGGGACCTGTTAGTAGCAATACTGATTACAACAGTTACAAAGTACCTTAGCTTTCTTTGTAATCGTTCTGCATCGAGTTCCTGTTTCCATGCGCAACCATCAGAGCTGCTGTCCCCGTTAAAACTACTGTTGCTAGCCGTGATCACAACAGTTTTTGGTAAGAGGATTTCAGTGTGTGAATTCGTGGTATATGATTTTAAAGACAACGTGGCTGTTAAATTTTACCTCTTTATGGTTACGGGAGAACTGTCAAGTAAGAAAGACACAAACATATTTTACTCAGGTAACAAGTAGACAGAAGTGTAAGAAGCATACTGACCGAAGTCTATTTTCATTCTCGTGCTGCAGTTGCCGATTATTGTGAGCGATAGGAAACTTCTTGGTAAGCAGTGTAAGATTTCAAACAAATAACACACCTTTCACTGAATTCCTGACACAACTCTAGTTAACTCGATATGTCACACGACATAGTTGTGTGAAACTCAACGAATCTTATTATTGTGTAGATGTAATATGTATGCCAGCACTTCGCGAATATAAACCACTATTATTCACACTAGTAATTGCATGCTACTTCTTTTCCCGACCCGAGATATGAGATGCAGTTCTGAGTGAAAGGAGAATTTTACGACGGCACGCAATCCCACACGTCTAAAAACTCTCGCCACGGCGTACCTAGCGAACACAACGAGATGCTGCCACCACTGTGTAGGCCACCAGCAAAAGCAGCCCTTGACCCTACTTCTAACGATGACCTTTAGGGAAACCTTTCTACAGTAACATGGCGGAAGATCCCAGATAAAACGTCACTAGAGACCCAACGCAAAACCGTGGTACTTATCGTAGCCACGTGTGTTAAAAATCGAATTAAAGTCTTCAGCTTTCTTCTGTAGCATGACATTTCGAAAGCTTCTATTCTTTTCTTGTTTAAACTGTTTATCGTCCACGTTTCACGTATACGTGGCTATACTCCATACAAAAACTTTCAGACACGACTTTCTGAAGCTTAAATCTATACTCGATGTTAACAAATTTCTCTTCCTCAGAAACGTTTTCCTTGCCATTGCCAGTCTACATTTTATATCCCCTCTACTTCGACCACCATCAGTTATTTTGCTCCCCAAATATCAAAACTCATCTACTTTTTTAAGTGCCTCATTTCCTAATCTAATTCCCTCATCATCATCTGATTTAATTCGATTACATTCCATTATCCTCGTTTTGCTTTTGTTGGTGTTCATCTTATATCCACCTTTCAAGGCACTGTCTATACCGTTCAACAGCTTTTCCAAGTCCTTTGCTGTCTCTGACAGAATTACAATGTCATCAGCGAACCTCAGACTTTTTATTACTTCTCTATGGATTTTAATTCCTACTCCGAATTTTTCTTTTGTTCCCTTCACTGCTTGCTCAATATACATACTGAATAACATCAGGGATAGGCTACAATCCTGTCTGACTCCCTTCCCAACCACTGCTTCCCCTTCATGCCCCTTGACTCTTATATCTGCCATCTGGTTTCTGTACAAGACTGATGTTGAAGAAAGAAGATGGGCGAAAATATTTTAAGATATACCTATCCAAATACCTTACCTATTGTAAACTAGGCCCGCGAAGAGCTACAAAAATGTAAATACCTTTAGCAATGTCTTGAGAAGAAAAATACACCTTTCTAAGACAATACTTCACGAAACTCCGCACTAAAAGTTCTATATTATGCTGAGGGTCACACCAAACTATGGCAACATCCTGTTGCTAAATTCGACAAAGAACAACATTTCCCACCCAAAGGTTGCCGACAGGCATCTCGAGCAAGTCCTTCAGCTTCAAGCAATGATATTCGTCACCAACCTCATGTAAGAACATTCGTAGACATTGTATAAAAATAGTGGTCAAAAGTAGGTAAATATCAGTGTCACACAGTGGAAAAGCTGCAAAAAAACGCAACAGTTAACAAAGGACTTCGATGTTTTCATTTCGATATGATACACTTAACATCTCTCTATATAATATGTACAGGGTGTTTCAAAAATGACCGGTGTATTTGAAACGGCAATAAAAACTAAACGAGCAGCGATAGAAATACACCGTTTGTTGCCACATGCTTGGGACAGCAGTACATTTTCAGGCGGGCAAACTTTCGAAATTACAGTAGTTACAATTTTCAACAACAGATGACGCTGCAAGTGATGTGAAATATATAGAAGACAACACAGTCGGTGGGTGCGCCATTCTGTACGTCGTCTTTCTGCTGTAAGCGTGTGCTGTTCACAACATGCAAGTGTGCTGTGGACAACATGGTTTATTCCTTAGAACAGAGGATTTTTCTGGTGTTGGAATTCCACCGCCTAGAACACAGTGTTGTTGCAACAAGACGAAGTTTTCAACGGAGGTTTAATGTAACCAAAGGACCGAACAACGATACAATAGAGGATCTGTTTGAAAAATTTCAACAGACTGGGAACGTGCCGGATGAACGTGCTGGAAAGGTAGGGCGACCGCGTATGGCAACCACAGAGGGCAACGCGCAGCTAGTGCAGCAGGTGATCCAACAGCGGCCTCGGGTTTCCGTTCGCCGTGTTGCAGCTGCGGTCCAAATGACGCCAACGTCCACGTATCGTCTCATGTGCCAGAGTTTACACCTATATCTATACAAAATTCAAATGCGGCAACCCCTCAGTGCCGCTACCATTGCTGCATGAGAGACATTCGCTAACGATATAGTGCACAGGATTGATGACGGCGATATGCATGTGGGCAGCATTTGGTTTACTGACGAAGCTTATTTTTACCTGGACGGCTTCATCAATAAACAGAACTGGCTCATATGGGGAACCGAAAAGCCCCATGTTGCAGTCCCATCGTCCCTGCATCCTCAAAAAATACTGGTCTGGGCCGCCATTTCTTCCAAAGGAATCATTGGCCCATTTTTCAGATCCGAAACGATTACTGCATCACGCTATCTGGACATTCTTCATTGTGGCGGCACAAACTGCCTTAGACGACACTGCGAACACCTCGTGGTTTAAGCAAGATGGTGCCCGGCCACATCGCACGGCCGACGTCTTTAATTTCCTGAATGAATATTTCGATGATCGTGTGATTGCTTTGGGCTATCCGAAACACATAGGAGGCGGCGTGGATTGGCCTCCCTATTCGCCAGACATGAACCCCTGTGACTTCTTTCTGTGGGGACACTTGAAAGACCAGGTGTACCGCCAGAATCGAGAAACAATTGAACAGCTGAAGCAGTACATCTCATCTGCATGTGAAGCCATTCCGCCAGACACGTTGTCAAAGATTTCGGGTAATTTCATTCAGAGACTACACCATATTACTGCTACGCATGGTGGACATGTGGAAAATATCGTACTATAGAGTTTCCCAGACCGCAGCGCCATCTATTGTTGAAAATTGTAACTACTGTAATTTCGAAAGTTTGTCCGCCTGAAAATGTACTGTCGTCCCAAGCATCTTGCAACAAACGGTGTATTTCTATCGCTGCTCGTTTAGTTTTTATTGCCGTTTCAAATATACCGGTCATTTTTTAAACACCCTGTATAAGTGTCAGAATAATAACTGTGTAACTATCTTTTCACAAGCTTTGTTCCATTAGCAACACAGGAGAAATTTTTTTGTAAAAAACAATTTTTATGTACTTATAATGTAATCAGAAGATGATGTTTAGAAGGAAACCTGTTCATGAATATTTTGTCTTAAAGATAACATTTTTGTAATTTTAATTTACTGCCTATGAGTGTAATATTTTACAATTTTATCCACGCATAATTATCTATGAATTACTCTGTTAGAGTAATAATTTATTTATAATTATATGTGGGCATGAATACTGTTTGTGACTATAGTATTTTTGAATAAGGATAAATCAATAATAGAAATGTTAAAATCTTTGGCAAGATTAGGATTCGCTAAAGAATTATTATGCTGCTTACATTATATTTAAGAATCATAATTTTTGTAAGACGAACAGCAGAATGTCAACACTGCAGTTTTGGATTACATATAAAACACGTTATTTTTTAAGTTGATTTAAATAGTGAGTGGTTGGGAAAATAGTATTAAAAGATCGACTGGAGAGGCTCCTCATCTTAGTCGAAAAAAATCTAAAATAGACACAACTCATTTAAGTAAACGAGAAGAAGAAGTTGATATTAGTATAAAAATTTATAGTTTTCACTTCAGGGAGACAATTAAATCAATAACAAAGTTAACCATGTGAAAAATTAAGGTATACAAATCAATCGAATTAAAAAGAATAAGAACTAGACCAAGTAACTGATCAATACTCAATGCTTCAGAAAAAAGGATAGTTTTCGACTGACTTAGACAACGCCTCAACCACAGTCTAACTTCAGCGCCAAAATTATCGCAGAAGGGTGGTGATATGTAAGGTGTCAAACAAATGACACACCTTACATTGAATTCCTGAAACAATTTGACTCGATACGTTTCACGACATACTTACGTGAAGTTGAACGAATTTTGTTAATATGTGGATGTAATAAATAAGTCAGTATTTTGTGAATATAAACACACTAGTAATTGAACAAAAGTATTTTCCCCAACCCGAGCTACGAGACGCAGTTTTGAGGGAAAAGATAATTTTAAGAAGGCTCGCCGTCCTGCGTGGCTAAAAAACTCTCACAATGGGATACCTAGCGAACACAATGAGACGCTGCCGCCACTGCGTAGGCCGCTGGCAAAAGCAGGCCTTGTCCCTGCTTTTAACGATGGCCCTTTGGAAAGCCTTTCTACAGGGCCACGGCGGGAGGTCCCAGAAAAAACGCCTGGAGAGACCATATTCAAAACATTGATGACACATTGTAGCCACCTGTGTTTGAACTCACATGAAAGAAGTAGGTGTCTATCTCAGTAATCTGTAGCAGAAACTAAACTCTGCCCTACAAAAGAAACGACGCTTGTGACAAGCTAAAACAACGGTAGTACGTAAAGATACAACAAGTACAAACGCCCTGATTGTTCAGAAAGAAAAGCTTAGATATAGGCGTATTGCAGACGGAGTAATTGTCTCTTGTATTGCAGAAAGTAGTCCGGTGTTTCAGCAAGGCTACTCACGCTGTGCTGAGACGTTTGCGAGAGTCATTATGTGAGCACTTGTTCACATGCTCGTCTTCACTAGTAAGAAGTTAAACTGCAAAGTCTCCTAGTACGGAGAATGGAACCGAGCACTGATAGTTAACGCTTGTGAGTGATTTGAGGGCAAAGACATTACGCTATTCCAGCCAAATAGCGTGTACCATGCCAGTTAACTTAGCTATGGAATAACTAGGAGTCGCGGCTTCACTGAAGACGTAGGAAATGTAACCGACTCGTGTTTAACAGTCGAGAGAGATTTAGAATAGATTTTCAGGTTCACAGCTCGGGCTGACAGCTGCCACTGAAACCGCTGACGCAAGATACACACACGCTCGCTCGTGTCACGGCAGCAAGTGATATTCAATTGATATTCAAAACTGCGATCGTCTTTCCTATTTTCTATTTTTGTTTTTTCATTTGTGCATGCAACCATGACCTGTAGTTAAACATATTCATGATTGTCGGCCTAAATGAAACAGAAACACGAAATGTCCGATCCAAAAAAAGGACTGAACCGTCACTGTAGAGTTATGAATTGTTTTAACTGTGTAGTTCTTTTTGATTGCTCTTTACGGACCCCCATTCAATTTCGGGGATTTCCATTGTGCATTTTAGTATAATTGATATCTCTGGCCCCAATTGTATTTGATTTGTTTGTATTTTAATCGATTTAATCGACCCCCAGATATGGTCATCAATCATCTTACCATTAAAAAACCTTATAATAGACAGAAATTTCCTGTCACAGTTGTGTAAACCCAGTATCATTATTTTTCTATTCTGTACCTAATTGTGCTAACATTGCTGTGACATGAAATCACACTTACAGTAAAAATAAACCTTAATAACGAAAATCTAAGATTTTCATTTTTTTCTGACATATAGTTACGTTCGTTCCCGTACCCTAATTTCCTTTACATGGAGTATACTGGAACCGACATTGAGATCATTGTCTGATTACATCTCTGTCCATACTGTAACACTCTTCTGAATTCTGCATGTGTGAGATGGTATCCTCCTACTTTGCAGGCCATAGTTTCAACTTCCTAAAATACTTACAGAGTGTCCTAGCACACCTGTGATAGGTAGATAGATCAGAACCAGTCTCACACATGTTAGAGCACAACACGCTATTTACTGCGGTTTTGCCGGGGCAGTTCTTGCATCGTGTTACTGCGTAACACTGTAGTGCTACCACATCCGCTTATTGTTTCACCCACCCCCCCCTCACCGCCAACTGTCCGCCTGCTTGGCAGGGCGGTAACGTGCTAGCCTAGCACGCAGTGGGTCCGGGTTCGATTCCCGGTTGGGTCGGATATTTTCTCCGGTCGTGGACTTTGTGTTGTGTTGTCCTCATCATCGGCCCGCAAGTCGCTCAATGTGAAGCTGATGGAAACAAGACTTGCACTAGGCGGCAGAACCCGAATGGTACCTATTGGCCAAATATGCCATACGATCATTTCATTCCATTTTCCCCCACAACTCGTATACAGCTGTCACGTTAGTGGCGCATATTCTAAAGCCAAAGAATAAGCTTTGTGTGACGTAAGTGAGAGAAGACAGGACACAACAGCTGATCTTACTTTCCGGACGTCCTGCTCTATCTCGGAAATTGCAGTTACCCGTAAGGCAATGATTACCAACATACGTAATACCATTAGGCATGACTGTGTTCACTTCCACAATGTTTAGCGCCTAACTAGCTTTAAAATGAACAAAAACTAACACTCACACGTAGAAAATGCCGAAAATAAATAATGTTTAGGTAACAGTAGAATTGCTATCATAATAATTATAAAAGGTGGCTATTTTATTTACGCACTGTCTTTTAAATAGATATGATGGTATCTAATACTCAAGTACTAATGCAAAGAAACGTAATGATGCTAAAATGCTTTAAATTCTTGCTCTGATTTAATCTTTAAAATTTAATATTTCTCTTCCCGTTAATATTAAATTAATTAAATTACGACGTTCAGATTTCGTAACGCTGACGGCGTTAAAATTTAAAGTTGTTCAGTCCCTGTTTTGTTTTCTTTCAATTGTTGCGAGCCAGCGATGGTGCAATGCTGTTCGCTTTCAAGTCTGCACATTTATAGAAATCAGGTCCAGGAAACACTTTTTTGATCACGGTTGCGATTTAGACGGTATTCGCGTAATTGTGCTGATTAAGAGTTATCGTTTCCGAAAGATGCAGGTTCGATTAAAGCTGTGTGGACTTTTGCGCGCATATTGAAAATATTCCTAACACGTCGCGTAACAAAAAGTAACATGCGAATCACAGTCTTGGTCAAACGAAGAAAATATATGATGACATAAATGTTCTTCGCTGTTATTCAGGACAGGTTTAGATTAAACACCATTATTTTCAGTCTTTAGAAATCACAAGACGATACACTTTAGAGATATTTCTGTTGAATAACTTTTATTTACCTTTTCTTATACAATATTGTGATTGTCCGCAAGGATTATATCTGTCTCTCCTTTTTATAGCCTTTATACATTCACATTACATACATCGTTTAAGAAACTTTTCTTTCTCTACCGACCAGTACGAAAACAAAATCGGCACAGACAAAAAGTCTTACATAGAATCAGTTTACACTTAACAATCATATACAGTTTTGTAGTACAAACAATGCTAGTTTATTCCGTGCACTAGAAAGTCTTTGATTCACTGAGCACAAAAACTGAAATAATAAAATTATAATTACATTTTTAATATCGTCAGTTCTTGTATATATCATGAAAATAAGATTTGACATAGTCGTAATATTATTTTTCAGTGTAATATTTATGTTATGGCTCGTCATGAACTGGCTTTTGGCTTGTTAGATCATCCTCAGACAATACTGAACAGGTAGTCCACGTAACATCAGTGACAGTTTAGAGCTGCACAAAGATAATTTTCTTCAAAGTTATGTAACCTTTTACAACTATACGACATATCTGCGTGAAAAAAACAACCCACATCGAGTAGGCAAAGGAACTATGGACCTTATATTACGTTGTAATCAAAGACAGAAAATATATGAACGTCAAGGCTAAGAGAGTACACTAGTCAGTACTAGCACAGATTACTGCGATATAAGGAAACAAAATTTTTGACTGTAAAAAGCAAGCAAAAAGGGGAGGGGTCAGCAGGGAGGAATGAGGCAGTTGAACGTTGTTGAGAAACAGTTGTGCTATTTGAAAAATGTTCAAATGGTTCTGAGCACTATGGGACTTAACATCTGGGGTCATCAGTCCCCTAGAACTTAGAACTAACCTAAGGACACCACACACATCAACGCCCGAGGCAGGATTCGAACCTGCGACAGTAGCAGTCGCGTGGTTCTGGACTGAAGCACCTAGAACCGCTCGGCTACCGCAGCGGGCTGCTATTTGAAACAATTATATTATTTTGAGATGACATAAATGTTACTGGATGCTGCCACTTTATTAAAGGTGAACAATTGACCCGCATTTATTCATTAAGGGTAAGTCAGGATTCCATGATCCGTGTTCACGGATAGCTAGAATTTAAAGCAATTATAGTTCTCTGCCTTTATTTGATCTGAAGGGAACATCACATTTAATGTCATAACGATGACGGTCATTCAGATAATGTTCCAGTCTCAATCTCCGTTCATAATAGCTCAGTGAGCCGGTGATTTCTCCTTGTTTCCAACAACAATTTTTATTTTCTCATTGGTGTAAAAGAATGCACATTGGAACACCTCAAAATCAACATTCACACAGCTCCTTGAATTTGTTTTCATTCCTACTCTAGTCAAGAGTTTCATTTCACACCAGCAAGTTTCAGAAAGTGATAGTAAAGGATATGTGCTTCTCATTTTTGTGAATATGTCTGCCGCGCGGGACTAGCCGAGCGGTTTCGGCCAGAGAGCCGGTTGGCCTCTGTAATAAAAAACTGATTAGAAGGATCAACCACCGAACTTGAATAGGATGTCTTGCGACTTCTGCAACGACCAAACACAACGATCAATAACGAACACAGTGCAAAAAAAAAGCGGTCTGAGGCGCTGCAGTCATGGACTGTGCGGCTGGTCCCGGCGGAGGTTCGAGTCCTCCCTCGGGCATGGGTGTGTGTGTTTGTCCTTACGATAATTCAGGTTAAGTAGTGTGTAAGCTTAGGGACTGATGACCTTAGCAGTTAAGTCCCATAAGATTTCACACACATTTCAAAACTTTTTTTTTGATATGTCTCCAGTTCCTAGTGAGCTCTACGAAACTCTTTAAACTACACTTCGGTTCATGTGTCACAATGCGATAATATTCCGTCATCCACTGAATTTGACGGAAGGATCCACGAGTTAATTTTTCAGTTTTTCAATGAGGGAAAAAATTAAGAACGGAGTTTCTTACTTTTTACAAGTGTTGCTTACGATAAGTGGATGAGCAGCGAAATAGATAAACAGAAGGGTACATGTGGCCAGGCTGCCTTTAGTAAACAAAATAGTTTATAAAGTGTGTGTGTATCAGCACGTTTACAGTGAGTTAATATTACCAGTTTTAATTACGACAGTGAGACGTGGAATTTAACTGCACAAATTCAAACATAGAGGCAAGTTCGTTGTCAGCTGGCAATAGAGTCGTCGTCGTCGTCGTCGTCGTCGTCGTCGTTGTTGTTGTTATTATGGCCTACAGTCGAAACAACCGAGCGAGATGGCACAGTGGTCAGCACACTGGACTCGGATTCCAGAGTACAACGCTTCCAATCCGCATCCGGACATCGTGATTTGGGTTTTCCGCGATTTCCCTAAATAGATTCATACAAATTCCGGATGCTTTCTTTAAAAGGTCACAGCCGATTTCCTTCCCCGTCCTTCCCCCATAGAGCTTGTGATCCGTCTCTAGAGACCTCGTTGTCGACAGGACATTAAACCCTAATCTTCTCCTCCTCCAGTTCGGAGAATGGCTTAACGTAGTTCTCGATGTTAGTGAATCCTAAATCTTACGGGTGTTGTACTGTCATTATATAAAATACTTTAATTATAAACTTAAAACCAACGTTTCAACCGTAACACAATGGCCCTTCTTAGGCCAGGACTTGTGTTGATGGAGGAAATATTGATTTATTTCTTGCAGACCATCGGTGTCAGTATGACGGATTTCAGAAACTTTGTTGGCCTAGACTACAACAGGTTAGTCACGACGGAAGGGAGAGGGTAGAAAGTTACTACTGGCAGGATAGCCAGCTTGTCAGTGATTGGCAACAGTCTACAAGTCAGTGCTTGGCGAATTAGAGTGCTGGTGGGCGCGTTTGCTTCCCGGTTTGCGCGGCGGAGTACTGGCACCTCCTCTGTCGCTGTCTGTTTAGGCTGTCACGTCCGTGGCGCTGCTTAATGGTTCCCACAGCTTCCTGGAACAAGATAGGCTGTCCTCAGTTACAGTGGTGTTCCGCTATCGCCGATGAATTGAGCTGTACTAATCACATATAGCTTCGTGTTCTGATATTTGCGTGCTGGCTGGTCTCCCTGTCTTCCTTATGTAGGCAGCCCCACACTCACAACTTAGTTCATATACTCCTGCAGTATTTAGATTGTTGGCTGCATCCTTGGTGGAACCTATAATTTTATCTATTCTGTGGCTGCGGCCGAATTCGGTTTTGAAGCCTAGCCGTTCACTGACACCATTCACTTAGGTAAGTATACTACAGGAGGCTTCTCTTCATTGCACTCTTGTTTTATTTCGGCTGGCCTCTGTTGCCTTTCCTACAATTTTGTTGTCATAATAACTGGCGCGAAACGTGTGGTGTAGCTGCCTCTTCTTTGATGTTCTTAGTCTCACTTATCCGGAAGGTACGGGCAGTCAGCGTGTGCAGAACTGCATACTTCTGAGATGCCTGGTGATGGCTCTCCGCGTGCACGTATCGATTTATGTGAGTCGGCTTCCTATAGAGTTTGTGTTCCAGAGTACCATCCGCAGTTGTGTGTACTTCCACGTCCAGAAATGATAATAAACCTTTGTTGTCCCTTTCGTGGTTGAACTGTTTATTCATTTGCAAGCAGTTTTTATGCCGAAGGAAGCTTTCTAACTCCACCTCACACTATGGCCAGATAACGAATGTTTCCTCTGCATACCGTAGCCAGCGACTTTGGCGCAACGGTGCAGAACTCAGGACCGTTTGTTCAAAAGCTTCCATGAAGGTGTCCGACGGGCTGCGGAGAGGAAAGAGGACACTGCCGCTCCATGTAATTGCTCGTAATATTTTCCCCGCCTTGTGACGTGCGTTGATTAACACACATAAGCGCCCTTAATAATAGATAACAAACAGAGCTACCTTTCCTCCACCAAAACGAGTCTTGCCCTGAGGTAGGCAGTTTTGAGACTGTCGAAACATTCATCTACATCTACGTCTACGTGATTACTCTGCTAGTCACAATAAAGTGCCTGGCAGAGGGATCAATGAGCCACCTTCATGCTGTCCCTCTACCGTTCCATTCTCGAAAGGCACGCGGGAAAAACGAGCACTTAAATTTTTCCGTGCGAGCCCTGATTTCTCTTATTTTATCGTGATGATCACTTCTCTCTATGTAGGTGAGTGTCAACAGAATGTTTTCGCAATCGGAGGAGAAAACTTGTGATTGAAATTTCATGAGAAGATCCCGTCGGAACGAAAAACGCCTTTGTTTTAATATTGCCACTCCAATTCATGTGTCATGTATGTGACACTATCTCCCCTATTTCGAGATAATACAAAACGAGCTGCCCTTCTGTGTACTTTTTAGATGTCATCCATCACTCGCACCTGATGCGGAGCCCACACTGCGCAGCAGTACTCCAGAATAGGACGGACAGGCTTAGTGTAAGCAGTCTCTTTTGTAGACCTGTTGCACCAAGTGTTCTACCAATGAATCGCAGTCTTTGGTTTGCTCTACCCACAATATTATCTATGTGATCGTCCCAGTTTAGGTTACTTGCAGTTGTAATCCTTAAGTATTGAGTTGAATTTGCAGTCCTCAGATTTGTGTGACTTATCGCGTAATCGAAATGTAGCTGATTTCTTTTAGTAGTCTTATTCAGGGTGAATTACCACTTTTAGCACCACACAGATATCTTATCTAAATCATTTTGCAAGTCTTCTTATCATCTGATGACTTTACAAGACGGTAAATGACAGCATCGTCTGCAAACAATCTAAGACGACTATTCAGATTGTCTCCTATATCGTTAATATAGAGGGACT
The DNA here is from genome assembly GCF_023864345.2 of Schistocerca serialis cubense. Classification (NCBI taxonomy): domain Eukaryota; kingdom Metazoa; phylum Arthropoda; class Insecta; order Orthoptera; family Acrididae; genus Schistocerca; species Schistocerca serialis. Next base: position 602,024,229 of record NC_064642.1, on the reverse strand, counting down.
ATAACACTACCTTGGAGAACGCCGGATATTACTTCTGTTTTACTCGATGACTTTCCGTCTATTACTACGAACTGTGACCTTTCTGACAGAAAATCACGAATGCAGTCGCACAACTGAGGCGATACTCCGTAGGGACGCAGTTTGATTAGAAGACGCTTGTGAGGAACGGTGTCGAAAGCCTTCTGGAAATCTAAAAATATGGAATCAATTTGACATCCCCTGTCGATAGCACTTATTACTTCATGAGTATAAAGAGCTAGTTGTGTTTCACAAGAACGATATTTTCTGAATCCGTGCTGACTATGTGTCAATAAATCGTTTTCCTCGAGATACTTCATAATATTCGAATACAGTATATGTTCTAAAACCGTACTGAAAATCGACGTTAGTGAGATAGGCCTGTAATTCAGGGGATTACTTCTACTTCCCTTTTTGGGTATTGGTGTGACTTGAGCAATTTTCCAGTCTTTAGGAACGTATCTTTCTGTGTGCGAGTGGCTGTATATAATTGCTAAATATGGAGCTATTTTATCAGTATACTCTAAGATTGATTTTAAGTTTATAATTGAAGTATTTTATATAATGACGCGGTGGAATACCCAGAAGAATTTTAATCATGATGAGAACGGCAGCGGAAACTTATGTTGCTATAGTCGTACAAACCGCTTCATCTCAGCACAACCACCGCAACATACATCCGTTTTAACCTGCCTACTGTATTCAAATCGTCCTTTCCTCTACAGTTTTTACGCGTTCACACTTCCTTCCATTACCAAGTTGACAATTCATTTTTGTCTCAGAATGCGATCTGTCAACAGAGCCCTCCTTTTAGTCAAGTTGTGCCACAAATTCCTTTCTTCCACAATTCGTATCAGTATCTCATTTGTTATTCTGTTCTCATTAGTTTCACCTCGCTTGTTCCTACGTTTCTCCAGAACCCAGGCTCATCTTCAGCCATTACTCTTCCAGTATTTTGTAAGTAATTCGTCCAAAATTATGGAAACATGACAAATTAAACTGACAGATCCGTAGTAGTCACACCTGTCTGTGGTTCCCTTCTTTGGAATATGTGCTGGAAATTGCTGGACAGGCAGAGCAACAAACAAATGCATCAGTTAACAGGCTGGAGCTAGAGATGTAATTATGGTGTGGTTGGGATGTGTAGTCAGGTGAATAAATGGTAAATGGACAAGTATATTTGTTGGGTTCAAGAGGGAACAATGAAACTAAACTTCTGTGCAGCAGAAAGAAGATAGGCAACACTGTAAAAATGTACAAGTAGCGTGGAAGACTTTCGCTGAAGACCGAAATAATTACAAAAGTCTAGATGAGAGTTTTATTTACTTTGGATGCCGAAAGGATGCTGCTAATGGTGTCTTATAAGTAATGGACTACAAAGCAGTAACGACAAATAAATTATTTTTACAAAAACAGTATGGGATCGGAGCTAATGCATAATCGAACACCTTTTCTTTATCTCTCACACAATTTCGCTTTACTCCCTGGGGAATAATTAAGTCCAGGTTGCGGAAACACTGCCGAACGTGCCCGTTTAACAGCAGGAATCTGAAAGAATTAGAAACAGGTCTTCTTAAGAAACAAAATAATGGTCATATAGTAATTGAACGTGAACTACACACCACCTTTGAAGAAACTAATGTGTACTTCGTTACGTCGTATTAAAATATCAAGACAGATGGGCCTATTGGCAACACTGTTCTCTCAACGGCCATTTAGCTTCAGTATGTTGTAAGTGATGTTAATCTGGTGGCCACTTTCAACCATCAAGAAACCTCCAATAAGCTTTTCGTAGAAGTGCAAATTGAAGAAAAACTGCCCGCATCTCGTGGTCGTGCGGTAGCGTTCTCGCTTCCCACGCCCGGGTTCCCGGGTTCGATTCCCGGCGGGGTCAGGGATTTTCTCTGCCTCGTGATGGCTGGGTGTTGTGTGCTGTCCTTAGGTTAGTTAGGTTTAAGTAGTTCTGAGTTCTAGGGGACTGGTGACCATAGATGTTAAGTTCCATAGTGCTCATAGCCATTTGAACCATAAGAACTAAGAAGAAAAACTAGTTCAGTTACAAGTAGACACCGCCGCAGCTTGAGAATTCTGAATTACAGCACCCATTTGACAGCTGAAGCTCCTCCCTTGCAAGAAACATTGAGACATCTAATGGCGTATAATAAACATACCATGCCAGTACGCGGTCAAGTCGAACTGCCAATTACATATCGTTATGTCCTCAGCCACATTATCTTCTTAGTCGTTAAAAGTGATTCCGCTGAGAACTTGTCTGGACTGGACTCTCTCAGAAATTTGAATTTTTGATAGACGATTTTGTAAATTTAGTAACCAGATATGTTTCGTAATGGGATATAGAGATACTTTTCCGGGATTATGAGGACCTGTTTAACCCGGAACTCGGCACCGCAAAGGATTTTGAGGTACACATCGCACTGAAAATCGCGCCATTCCGTTAGCTCTCGGACACCAAGTAAAGGAAGAACTGGATAGCGGTTCTAAAATCTATTCCTTCTAGTCAACGGGCTACCCCGTTAGTCATAGTGCGAAAGCTATCCGGGAAGATCCGCTTGTGCCGCGAATGTAAAGTAACTGCCAACGCCCAATCAGATATTGAGACATATCCTATTTCTAGGCCGGGAATTACTGTCAAATTTAAAAGGTGGAGACTTCTATAAAACAAGCCTAGCGGATGCATACATCCAACTTCCCCTTGATGTATAATCTCAACAGTTTCTTACATTTAACACGCCGCAAGCCTAGAAGGATGCATTCACTATTTAGACGACATCACTGTAACAAGGAGAATTACGGAGGAACACTTTCAAAATCTGAAATCTTCATTCGGCGTCTTAAGGAAGGCTGGCCTAAGAGTGCAGAAAAGAAAAATGTTGGTTTTTCCAGCAGGAAACTGAGTACCTTGGCCACATTATTTCCAACTTAGGCATTCGTCCACTGGATAAACATGTCGAAGCCGCAATAAAACCCCACGGACCAACAATGCTTAAGCAACTTCGTTCCTTTCTGCGGAAGACATCTTATTACCGAAAGTTATTACCCGCAGCACGAACAGGAACTGCACTCTTTTCACAGCTGTGCAGACAAGAGGTCCCTCTCCAGTGGACACCACATCGCGAGTGCGCCTTCCCCAGGTTTAAATAGTGCCTCGCACGTTTCGATCCAACCAAGGATATACGAGGGTGGGAATTTAAATAGTGGCAACAATTTATTCACAACCGATACAAAAGAGTTACATGTTTGCACCTGTTACTGCCCTTCAAATTAGTTACCAGCGTTGTGCAGAACACGCTGCCTGTGATGTGGAAGGCGTAGTGTACCGTCAGCAGAGCCTGTTCTGTAGATGGTCAGAATGGAGCGGTCCACTGCCTGTCGAATCTCTGGAACAGTTCTGAAGCGAATGCCACGAAGTGGTTCATTCACCTTCGAAATCAAAAAATGTTTCAAATGGCTCTGAGCACTATGGGACTTACCTTCTGAGGTCATCATCCCCCTAGAACTTAGAACTACTTAAACCTAACCAACCCAAGGACATCACACACATCCATGGCCGAGGCAGGATTCGAACCTGTGACCGTAGCGGTCGGGCGGTTCCAGACTGAAGCGCCTAGAACCGTTCGGCCACACTGGCCGGAGCAGCCACAGTTTGCGCTGTATGCGCCCGCGCATTGTCGTGCAAAATGATGGGTGGGTTTTTCAGAAAATGTCGCCGCTTCTTTCGCAAAGCTGATTGCAGGTGATGCTCCAGAGGCCCAGTATGGTGAAAGTTGTGGTGATTCTCGTGTACGACACATTACGTTCCTCCATAGCAGAACGTCAATGCACTGTATTAATGCTCGTTTTTAGAGTATCACCTGCGACCATCTTTGCGAAAGAAGCGGCAACACTTCCCGAGCAATCCACGTATCATTTGGCACCACAGTGCGCGGGCGCATACAGCGCAAGCTGTCACTGCTCTGTTCGGTCGATGGGTTGCCACTATTTAGGTTCCTACCCTCGTAGTTATTGCAACGGACGCGCCTGATACAGCCATCAGAGTGGCCTTGGCACACACGGAGGAGGATGACTCTGACCACCCTGTGGTCCACACATCGAAAAGCTTGACTGACACGCAACACAGGTAGTCCCAAATAAAAACGAAGCAGAAATTCCACGTTTTTTTATTTGTGGCACAAAGTTTCACTTCGTCACAGATCAGAAATCACTGATCTCCTTACTCAATCCAGCAGCAAATATTCCAGATCGGACTGCTCACCGCCTCCAGCGCTTGGCTCTACTTTAGGCGCTATACTTCATGGATGGTCCTAACGACAACTGCCCAATGCTTTAATGCCCACCTCCAGCTCATGTTGATCGACGGAGTAATTCAACTGGTTTCCGAAGAGTTATGCCCCCGAGTAGTCGTTCCTTTTCCTCTACATCAGCAAGTCCTGCAACTATTGCATCAAGGTCACTGAGAGTGTATCATGAACTAAACTTCTGGCTTGCAGGTTCACTTCCTGGCCGGGCATGAACCAGGAGATTGAAAGACTCACTCGGAAGTGTCCAACCTGTCAAAGCCAGCAGGAAGCCCCAAGACATTCTTTTGCTTCTTGGCCGCCATGTGCTCGCTCTTGGTTTTGCCGGCCAGTGTATGACGTCATGGTCTTTATAGGGTGTTATGTTTACTCTAGATATCCGTAAATCGTCAGATAAAATACTACGTCAACACTTAACACCATCACTGCCTTAGAAGAAATTTTCGCGATTGAAGATCCGCCAAAAGTGATCGTAACTGACACACACGTCACGTTCCAACACCCCCCCCCTCCCCCCCCCTCCCTTCCATCTAACCTGACCTAACATAACACAACCTAATGGAGAAGCCGAGAGATTGTTCCGCAATTTCAAAATTCAGATGAAGAGATACCTCCAGTATCTATCCACCTATGAGTCAGTTACTTTTTTAATTAAACAGTTGCGGGTCCAGACCCATTGGAGACAAAAGCCCAGCGGAATTTCTCCCGGATCTTCTTGAGCCTGGTCATGCCGACGCCACGGCCAGCATCACCTAAAAAGTATCCGACCTTTGGGCGTAAAAAATATTTCGAATACCTGATGCGGTTGGGACCCTAATCCCCTTCAAAGTAGGCCCCTGGAGCTTGCACACACTTGGCCCACCGATTCTTCCATAGCTGGAAACAACTCTGGAAGTCTTCTTTTGGAATAGTGTTTAGCTCTGTCGTCTTGTTTTGAATTATCTCTTCTCTACACTCAAAACGGGAGACCTTCAATGGCGTCTTCAATTTTGGAAACAACCAGAAGTCTCAAGGAGCCATGTCTGGAGAGTACGGAGGTTGGCGAACGGCTGTAATTCCACGTTTGGCCAAGAAATTTTGGATCAAGGGGGAAGAATGTGCGGGGGCGTTGTCGTGATGCAGTTGCCAGTTTTTCGCAGTCCACATGTCTGGTCTTTTGCGCCGAACTGCGTCACATGGTCGCCGGAGAACATCTTGGTAGTAATGCTTTGTCACTGCTTGTCCTTCCGGTGCGTATTCGTGATGCACAATTCCACGGACATCAAAGAAGATAGCATAACCTTGATTTTGCTTCGCCTCTGCTGCACTTTCTTCGACCTTGGAGACCCGGGATACTTCCAATGTGACAGCTGTATTTTGTTTCTGGGTCGTACCCGTACATCCATGGCTCATCTCCAGTTAACACAGTGTTCAGAAACCGAGGATCAGAGTTGGTGGTGTCCAAAAGGTCCTGTGCAACGTCAAAACGAAGGTCTTTTTGTTGTGATGACAACAACTGGGGTACGAGTTTCGTAGCCACTAGGTGCATGTTCAAATCATAATGCAAAATTGCGTGTGCAGAATCTTTACTCACTCCAACCTCTTGGGCAATCTCCCGCACCGTCAAACGACGATATGCCATCACCAAATTTTGCACCCTCTCAAGAAAAGCTGCACTCCGAGCAGGTTGAGGCCTGCCAGAACGTTGGTCATGCTCTGCTGATGTGCGGCCATTTCTGAATTGGTTGAACCACTCCTTAATTTGTGTTACACCCATCGCATCTTCTCCAAACACCTGCTGAATCTTACGAATCGTTTCGCTTTGAGAATCACCAAGCTTTTGACAAAACCTGATGCAGTATCTTTGCGCGCATGAACATAAAGGCCTCTTTCCCTACTGCTTACAGTGGCGCCGAGCTATCGTGTCTATTTTGCGCGGGTAAGTCAAATGTCGAATACTTTTTAGACAGACTTTGTATTTTTGTACACCCCGCACAATAGTTCACACAGACGTCTGTGTTATGTGCAACAAGAGTCATGAGAAATCCATGAGAAGCTGAGATTAAGAAGTGAGATATTGTTCATTCATATCTGGCAACCCATACACAATTTTGATTTGTTAAAAATATCAGTGTATTTGAGAAAGTAATAACGATAATAACCATGTGTAAACAGAAGCCTGTTCACATCGTTCCTGTGGTAAAATCGAACGCTAGCATTATGCAAAAACGAAGAGCCACAGGTGAAACTCGGCTCTTGATTTTGCGTGTCTTTTTCATGCATTTCGAGATTCATTAAGTAATTAGAGGCAGATAACGAATTTTTATTTAATGTATATCGATTAATGGTGAATGGACATACTATGTAAGAAACATGGCTAACAAAAAATAATGGCCTAGCACCATGAGCTGCATTTTAGATTCCATCACAGAGGCGGAAATGTGGCGACCGTTTTTTAAAGTGAGAAGGCGTTTTGTCATGTGACTGGCGTTTTACAAGAAAACATTGCCTCGGCGGGATTTTGTGTGCTGGAAGGATCCAAGCTATTGGGCCAGCGTACACACATTTTTCCACGCTTGTTTAGAAAATAAAAACGCCTTGTCTTCCAGCTCTACTTTATTTCTCCCAGGCGGGCTTTGCCTTTTTTCACTTTAAGGGGTTTCGCCTTTCTTCACGTTAGGGCATCGTCAGCAGGATCTAGAATGATAGTTTTTTCATATGTGTTATTTGTAGATTGTAAAACAGTTAACGGCCCGTTTTTTATGCAAATAAGTTATCACTTACAGTTCTTCGCGTTTTTAGTTGTCATTTTCGTTTTCTCTTATCTGGCCACTTGCTGGAGGTCGCACTATAGCCCTATTTACGGAAAAGAAGCATGTTTCTATATTACTAACCTTTTCTCCCCACTTTTCGTCTTGTTTGCCCTTATTATTGTGATGCACTGTCAGTCTTTTGTCTCTAGTTATAGATACTTCATCGAAAACTGTGTTTTCAGGACGTAACTACTTTGAGTTCATTATGTGTCTCATCCTGTTTGGTTAGTTTACAGTTTTTTTTTTCTTTTTTCCCTTTTCAGAGGGTGGGCGTGTTGATGGTTATTCAGCGCGATCTGTAGAACGTTGAATGACTGAATTTACAAAACAAATATTTCTGTGCTTCGGCAGAAGGATGGCCACGCAACAAATTTGGCATTTTTCGATATTGTCGGGCATGCAGTGTTTGGTGGGAAATGACAGTGAAAATTAGTGCATTCGGTGGTTATGGCATAAGAGAGCAGATCCGAAGAGGCTTTGACATGGGCACATCTTGTGCATATCAGACGGGTACGTTCGAGACGGTGATCAGCACACATCCTAGTAGACAAACGGGGTCCGGAGTTGCGACAACAGCGACACTTCCTTTGCTTCTCTACGGCTGAGTAATTTGCATGACTGGCGTTCATCACGACTATCCGTGAATAGTTACACTGAGCATAAGTAGCAGCATCTGCATGATAGGGTATTTCTTGGTTACCATTTGTAGACATCTCTACGATCGCCTGTTCTCAGGTTCAACATTTCTGTATTGAATATTTGAGCTTCTTGATCGGGCAGCAGGTTGTCATTGTTTTCCTTTGGGGTTAATGAACTTTCATATTCATGTCTAGACCCATACATCCATTAGGACGGATCGTTCAGTTAAGTAACTTTGAGAATCGATAGAAATTCACTAACTAGAATTAATATGTATAGAATTTGGAAACCATTCCACAGTCTTTCAAAATCACTTGGAAATGAATATAACCTGTTAACTGAAAGATTTCTTTTGTTAGACCCCTCTGACTCGTATTAAAATATTCTTTGAATAAATTTCCACTTTCGGATCCACAGCTGGGGCCTTAAAAACTGCGTTATCCATTGACGTAGTGTGAAGTAAAATTTATAGCTTAGATCCCGTGGTCGTCGCCGGCTCATAATTAGTTTCCTGGTTCTGCGTGACTTTACGTACGTACGAGGTTTCGCACTGGACCTAAAACGCAACATTCGATCTGTTGGCAATCCTCAAGGCACTTGCGCCGAACATCTGTAGAAGAGTTCATTATAGCCTCGGAGAACGTGGTTAACATAGTGATAAACTTTTATCATTTTAGAAAGAAAAAGGAAAACGAGTAAATAATAATAATAATAATAATAATGAAACTAGAATTACGAGATTTCGTGGGACACCATTTTGTTCAGTTTATTAGCTGCACTATATATACAAGTGTGTAAAAGCTTCGTTTTTCTCTTAAACAGAAGAGCTGGTTCCGTGCATGGACAACTTCTTAAGTGAGTCTGCAGTTCCGTAGACGTCACCACATCGGTTATCGGCGGGACACCCAGATACTTGACGGATGTTACTGCTTCTAAACACTAGGTATTTATTTTTTACTAGTACATTAAAGGGGATTTTCGCCTTGTTGTGCGCAGTAAGTTACACTTACTAATATTGAGAGGTAACTGCCAGTCATTACACCATGCATTTATTTTCCGCAAAGCCTCATTGAGTTGTTCACAAGTTTCGTGTGACACTACTTTCCTGTAGACTACAGCATCATCGGCAAACTGTCTAATGCTGCTATCAATACCATCAACCAGATCGTCTATGTAAATCGTAAAATGCAACGGACCTATTACCCTGCCCTGGTGCACACCTTGTTTACGCTTGTTTCTGTTGAAGTGTCCCCATTCAGGACGACATACTGCTCTCTGTCTGTTAGAAAGATTTTTATCCGGCGCCATATGTCATCGGATAGACCGGAAGCTCTCACTTTTTGGAGCAAGGGACAGTGCGGAACTGAGTCGAACGCCTTTCGAAAGTCGAGAAAAATGGCATCAACATCGGAGCCTGTACTTAGAGCCTGTTGTATATTATGACCATTGTTTCCTAAAACCGTGCTGATTTCTGCGGGTGAGCTTCTCAGAGTCTAGAAAGGTGAATATGTCTGAACACAAAATGTGTTCCATGATTCTACAACAGATGGATGTCAGTGAAATTTGCCGGTAATTATGTACATTATAAATTGATATTACCTGGGCCTTCTTCCAGTCCCGAGGAACTTCCCGCCGTTCCAATGACATCTTATAGATGATAGATAAGAATGGTGCTATATTTGTAGCATAGCCAACATAAAATCTTACGGGAAGACCGTCTGGGCCACATGCATTCCTGGTGTCTAAGGATCTAAACAGTTTTACAATCCCAGATACACTATACACTATGTCAACGATCCTTTCGTTTGTTCGATACTTGAAAGGGGAAATGGTGCTGCAGTCCTCTACCGTAAACGAGTTTTTGAAAGCTAGGTTTAGAATTTCGTTCTTCTGTTTATCATCAACCATTACATTACCCGCACTGTCACCAAGAGAAAGCATTGAATTATTTGTAGCGTTCATAGAATTTACGTACTACCAAAATTTTTTGGGGTAGTTTTTAGAATCTGTAAATAAAATATTGCTTTCAAATTCGTTAAAAGAATCTCTCATTGACATTTTGACAGCTGCTTTCATTTCGCATAATTTCTGTTTGTCAACGGGGCAATGACTACATTTAAAACGACTGTTCAAAATTATCTGCTTTCTCAGCAACTTCCTAATATGTTTACTGAACCAAGGTACATCATTTCCTTCCCCTATATTTCTGCTAGGCACATATTTATCTAGCACATGGTGGACAATACATTTGAATTCCGACCAAAGATGCTCAATAGCTTTGTGTCCCGCGGTGAATGCTCGGAGCTGACTATGAAGATATACATTAACGACACTTTTATTTACTTTCCCAAAAAACTCTACGCAGTTGCTTTGTTTTTTTTGGCAACTTCCACTGACATAGATGTCACAACGACTGTAGGGTACTGTTTTATTCAGAAATAGCTCTGAGCACTATGGGACTCAACTGCTGTGGTCACCAGTCCCCTAGAACTTAGAACTACTTAAACCTAACTAACCTAAGGACATCACACACATCCATGCCCGAGGCAGGATTCGAACCTGCGACCGTAGCAGTCGCACGGTTCCGGACTGCGCACGTACACTCCTGGAAATGGAAAAAAGAACACATTGACACCGGTGTGTCAGACCCACCATACTTGCTCCGGACACTGCGAGAGGGCTGTACAAGCAATGATCACACGCACGGCACAGCGGACACACCAGGAACCGCGCTGTTGGTCGTCGAATGGCGCTAGCTGCGCAGCATTTGTGCACCGCCGCCGTCAGTGTCAGCCAGTTTGCCGTGGCATACGGAGCTCCATCGCAGTCTTTAACACTGGTAGCATGCCGCGACAGCGTGGACGTGAACCGTATGTGCAGTTGACGGACTTTGAGCGAGGGCGTATAGTGGGCATGCGGGAGGCCGGGTGGACGTACCGCCGAATTGCTCAACACGTGGGGCGTGAGGTCTCCACAGTATACCGATGTTGTCGCCAGTGGTCGGCGGAAGGTGCACGTGCCCGTCGACCTGGGACCGGACCGCAGCGACGCACGGATGCACGCCAAGACCGTAGGATCCTACGCAGTGCCGTAGGGGACCGCACCGCCACTTCCCAGCAAATTAGGGACACTGTTGCTCCTGGGGTATCGGCGAGGACCATTCGCAACCGTCTCCATGAAGCTGGGCTACGGTCCCGCACACCGTTAGGCCGTCTTCCGCTCACGCCCCAACATCGTGCAGCCCGCCTCCAGTGGTGTCGCGACAGGCGTGAATGGAGGGACGAATGGAGACGTGTCGTCTTCAGCGATGAGAGTCGCTTCTGCCTTGGTGCCAATGATGGTCGTATGCGTGTTTGGCGCCGTGCAGGTGAGCGCCACAATCAGGACTGCATACGACTGAGGCACACAGGGCCAACACCCGGCATCATGGTGTGGGGAGCGATCTCCTACACTGGCCGTACACCACTGGTGATCGTCGAGGGGACACTGAATAGTGCACGGTACATCCAAACCGTCATCGAACCCATCGTTCTACCATTCCTAGACCGGCAAGGGAACTTGCTGTTCACACAGGACAATGCACGTCCGCATGTATCCCGTGCCACCCAACGTGCTCTAGAAGGTGTAAGTCAACTACCCTGGCCAGCAAGATCTCCGGATCTGTCCCCCATTGAGCATGTTTGGCACTGGATGAAGCGTCGTCTCACGCGGTCTGCACGTCCAGCACGAACCCTGGTCCAACTGAGGCGCCAGGTGGAAATGGCATGGCAAGCCGTTCCACAGGACTACATCCAGCATCTCTACGATCGTCTCCATGGGAGAATAGCAGCCTGCATTGCTGCGAAAGGTGGATATACACTGTACTAGTGGCGACATTGTGCATGCTCTGTTGCCTGTGTCTATGTGCCTGTGGTTCTGTCAGTGTGATCATGTGATGTATCTGACCCCAGGAATGTGTCAATAAAGTTTCCCCTTCCTGGGACAATGAATTCACGGTGTTCTTATTTCAATTTCCAGGAGTGTAGAACCGCGAGACCGCCACGGCCGGCAAACGACATTATGATCACTAATACCATCCTCTAGATTAACTTCCTCAATAAGATCAGGCCTGATTGACGCCAAGATAGCTAATATGTTCCCATCTCGAGTTGGTTTCCTAACCAATTGCTCAAGGGTGTATGTAAAGTGCGCTCCTAGAATAACTTCACACGAGTCTTTGCTTCTACCCCCTATGATAAAGGTGTAATTTTCCGAGTCAATAGACGCCAGATTAAAGTCTCCATCTATAACTAACGGATAATTTGGTATTTATATCCTGTATACTCAAGACTTTTCCTGAAATGTTCTGCGACGTTTTCTGTGGCTGCTGATGGTCTATAAAAATATCCTAACGCAATGGTCACTCCTTGTATGATTGACAGCTTGATCCAGACTATTTCACAGTCCGACTCAGTATCGATCTCACCTGCGTTTAAACAGCTTTCAACTGCAATGAACACATCACCTCCTGTAGCATCAGTCCTATCGTTCCTAAACAGAGTCCCATCCGATTTCAAAATTTCATTGCTATTTACGTATGGTTTCAACCAGTATTCTGTACCTAATACAATATATTATTACTTAGAGTAACTCGGGGATGTTGCTATTGACACTTCGACAGTTAACTAACATGAGATTTAGCATACTTAAATCCTTTGGAATGACCTGTTTAGTCGAACTATCAATTTTTACAGTTGGCACACCCACGCCAGTGTTATGAACTGGTAATTTTTCAGGCCAACGGTTTGTCTCCCGTGGGCAGGAATCTAATCTAAAAACCCTCCATGTGCACGCTACAAGTACTGTGGTACCCACATAGCTGCTTCCTGTGTATAGTGCTCCCCTGATCTACCGAGAGGCGTCGTACAACCTTCCATCCCACAGTGTAGGTCGAGGAACCTACAACTATTTTCTTTACAGAGTCGCCGTAGCCTCTGGTTTAGATTCTCCACTCGACTCCAAGCTAGAGCACCCCGGTTCACCGTGGGTACGATGCTGCGAATCGTCAGCTTGGCTTCTACTCCTCGAGGGATGGAGGCCACCTTCGCCAATTTAGCCAGCCTTCTATAGGACCCAACGATTTCCTCGGAACCCCGACGACTGGCATCGTTGGTGCCGACATGTGCAACAATCTGCAGCCGGCCACACCCCGCAAGCTCGATAGCCGGCGGAAAAGCCTCTTCCACATCCCGGACAAGGCCCTCTGGCAAGCACAACGAGTGAACGTTGGACTTCTCCCTCACCCCCGCCGCTTTGTTCCTGCTCCATGACCCGACTAACATTTGAGCTCCCAATAACTAACAAACCCACTATCCCCACGTTCCTGTCTGGACCTTGCTGAAGGAGCGGCGACTATCCTGGCAGAAGGTTCGTTCTGCTCCGGTTAACCTCCCTCCCCCCCCCCCAGAATCCGATAGCTCACTGATTCTATTAACAAAGTGCCTGGGATTTGGTAGGTGCCCGCGTCCTCCATGCAACCTTGGCCTTGAGGCTCGAGACACAGTCCGCCATGCACATTGAGGTGAGAGTGGTCCGGCCGGCTCAGTCGCACCTGAGGTCGGCTCAGTGACAAATGTTCAAATGTCTTAAATCTTATGGGACTTAACTGCTAAGGTCATCAGTCCCTAAGCTTACACACTACTTCACCTAAATTATCCTAAGGACAAACACACACACACCCATGCCCGAGGGAGGACTCGAACCTCCGCCGGGACTAGCCGCACGGTCTATGACTTCAACGCCTCAGACCGCTCGGCTAATCCCGCGCGGCGGCTCAGAGACAGAGAGCTGTGACATCCCCCCATGCACATATAGTACAGCAGAGGGTGCTCCAGGCACCCCGTCCCCAACGCACCATAAGTTGTTACACTGGAGCTTGTTGACTGTGGCCATAAGAGCTTCCAGCTACGTTTGAAATGTGGCCATCTCCTCCTGCGTCTGCACACAATATACACAGTCCCTATCCATCTAGCTGATACGTGATTTACTATAAGAAACATAAGGAAACGTACTGCCACACGAGATTAACATCTACATTCTACTTCGCAGAAAGAACACTCAACAATGAAAAACGATAAAAATGTTTGGTAGAAGCTAGATCAGGTGCTTATTTTCCTGCTAGGGGCTATCTAGTGAACACTAAAGAGAACAATAGTGACCTATAGTAAACTGCTAGGGGCTATCTAGTGAATATTATTAAAGAATTAATCAATAGGCTGGCCGGAGTGGCCAAGCGGTTCTAGGCGCTACAGTCTGGAACCGCGCGACCGCTTCTGTCGCAAGTTTGAATCCTGCCTCAGGCATGGACGTGTGTGATGTCCTTAGGTTAGGTAGGTTTAAGTAGTTCCAAGTTCTAGGGTACTGATAACCTCAGAAGTTAAGTCCCATAGTGCTCAGAGCTATTTCTGAATAAAACAGTACCCTACAGCAAACTACACCTACTGATTATCCCTCGTATTTATAATGTAAACAAACGTTTACGTGCACATGAAAATGATCTAATAAAACTATAAAAACTGCTACCATCAATGTATCGAGCCTAAATGACACTAATAAACGTGTCTGGAACACAGAGAACAGTTTGTTTTTCAAAGTTACACAAGCACTCCGGGTTTCAGTAGTTTTCCTGCATTTACGTAAGAAGTAATTTGAGACACTGTTATTATCAAAGTCGTTACATAGCACTGTTAGTATTTGCTTGAGGAAACAATTATTTTCTCCCGTAATTGTTACTAATGTTGGATTGTGGAAAGCAGTTTTTGCTCTGGAGCTCAGTACTAAATGAACAATGTGAAGTTTGTAAGTCTGCCTAAAATCTTGATCTCTTCGTTAGAAGTGTCTTCCAGAACTATTCTCTACATACTTATTCACAAATAACGTAGTCCTTAAGCGTGGCAGAAGGGCTGCATTTTCATTAGAATTACCATGAAGATGACCTTTACACTTATAAGAAGCAGTGCTTGTCAGTACACAATTCGTCATTAAATCTTTGTTGCCAGTTAAGTGACTCAATCATTATTCTGCTATACCTTCTCTGTGACATCGCATGAACGACAAATACTGAAGAGCTCTCTAACAGGGGTCACAGTCATTGTTCCTGAATTGTTACAGAATTAGCTTTTTGCAGTCTTCGACTAGATGGTAAAATCAAGTACAACGGACTTCTGTTACATAACACTTGGCATTAGTCCAAGTGCTGTAACTCCATTCTGTCAAGCTACTTAACGGTTTTATTAGTCACTAAAATATTAATTTGAAATTTAAAAAAATATCACCTTTAAATTAAAACTAGAATAATGAACACCAATGTGATGTGATCGAAGATATATGGGGACAAGTTGTAAAATTTCATTTATTAAAAATTTAGGAAAAAAATTGTTAAGCGTACTTCATCGTAAGTGCTGCAGCCTGAGAGAGTTGTTAGGCTTCAGCACTTAGGGAATCTTACGATGGAGTGACACTTCTGGCTTTGTGTAGTGACGTAAGACAATGTGATGAGCACGATATGTAATACTTGGCACAGTAAATGGGCTTGATAGCGGCTCACGGCCGAAATTAGTTAATAGCATGATTTTGATAAAGGACAAACAACCTACAACGGACGATATACTCTTTATTAAACATTTAGAGGCTTTGGATGCCTAGGAGAGCAAAAACTTTGTCTTAAATTTGCAAGCACGGAAAACGTGAAGAAATTGGTGGTACAAACAGCAAAATTTATGAAGTGATGCGCATTATTCCAGTTTTCGATAGGATAGAACGAAGCATATGGAGACGATCAATCTTACATCTGCTTACGAGCTGTTTTCCGGGCCTTTTGTTGTCTCAGTTCAAAGTGTGACCATGCATGTGGAGATATAAACGATGTATGTGCAATGAACACCTATTTTAAAGACAAATTCTTCAAGGGCACCTACATTGTTTTCCACAGGTAGAGTTTCCATGTCTCCACAATGAGGTTGCAAAATTGCTGTAACGTTTTAATAAGCGTATTTGCGTGTGAAAGGTCTTATTCGACAATAAAATTAAATAAGTCAAAATTAGATGGCAACTTGAGTTTGAAAACCTGTAAAGCTCATCTGCATCTGTATGTCAGTTTGTACCAGTTTGTACCAGAGAAATATTGTATTATGCCTTTAGAGCGTCAAAAATAATTAAATAATTCCGAAAATTTGTTCCGTTTTTGAGAAACAGGCAATGCACCTGCATTGTAACGAAATACGCCGTGTTCGTTGTTTACCCGACTTCCGCCTCAACCCAGTCATGGTGGCGTAGCTGTAGAGGAACTGTGGGACCAGGATGAGCGCTATGGCATTTGGCTCGCAAGCTGAATTCTGGGTCGCCCCAAATGTCGATGTTTTATGAGATGTTCAAACGTAAACAGATGTTCTATACGATGCCTTTATACATTTACATGTATTACGTTGTGTATTGCAGAATGATAATTTTCCCCATGTTTGTTGCATAAGAAATCTGTATGGAGTCTATTTCTTATCCGAGCCATGGCGGAGTCCTTCTTTTAAGTCTCCCGCGTGAAGGGATACTGATAAAATATCGACACATCGATATTTTTTCCACGATATATCTATATCGAAATGCCAACAACGAGCTCCGACATTTTATTTTACATTACGCTTTTTTCAGAAATTTCGGTAAATATTAGAAACTGTTCTGTCGAAATTGTAGTAGAACAAAATTTTAATGTCACTGTGTCAAGGACTCTTACTGCTTTTTGAGCTTTCACATGTCCAGTCGTTTTCTTGGACTGTGCGAAGCAAGTACAGGTGCCGCATGGAAGTAGTCAGACTGCAGTACGGGGTGGCGGTGTTAATGTAATAAAAAGATTCCCGATGTGAAGAAACAGCACACCTGTTGAGTTAAAAAAATTAACATAATTAGTGTGCTATTTGTATACATCAACATTCTTCCAAAACATTTGCTGAGAATGAACAAAAATCTAAATGACAAGACTGGTCTTCGCGTTGGGCGGAAACGTGCAAGAGGGAAGTCTTCATAAAGTGACGAAACCGAATGACGGACATGTTTTATTGCGCCATTTATGTGAAGTTACCATTGTTAACAACGTGTTGATCGCCGAGCGTCAACGTGCATTGTTTTCCTTTCAGTCATTGCTCTAAGTGGAATAGGCAGGTTGGTAGCTTGTTGATGTACAGAATATCTAATAATAAATCAATACTTATATAAGCAGCTCTAAAACCGGCACTATATTTACAATGTGTAGACGATATTTTTATTGTCCAGTACGTCGATATCTTTTTTCATCGATATAACGATAATTTTTTTCAATGTACCTTGAGCAGCAGAATTTTTTTTTTTTTTTTTACAAATATCGATGTATCGTATGCCCGATATCAGCATTCGTACTAGGGGGCACGGTCAGGCCACCGCGAGCGGTCCGCGGGTGCTGTCAGTGGCAGAGTATTTGGCGACATCAAGTTGGCCGTTAGGATTTGGTACGAAGCTTGTAGGCACTGCGGTTCTCCGACGTTATTTGCGATTGGGTTGGGTTGTTTTGGGGGAGGAGACTAAACAGCGAGGTCATCGGTCTCGTCTGATTAGGGAAGAACGGGGAAGGGAGTCGGCCGTGCCCTTTCCAAAGAAGTATCCCGGCATGTGCCTGGGCTGATTTGGGGAAATCACGGAAAACCTGAATCAGGAGGGCCGGACGCAGGATTTAACTATTGTCCTCCCGAATGCGAGTCCAGAGGTTATTCGCGAATGAGCATGTTTGTAGCGATCTTGGTCCTGTGAGTTCCTAAGTCATTTTCCGCTCATTTCAGGATACAGTCTGAATGAACTAATGTAAGGAGAGTCTGCTGTTTGGGAGAAACTGATTCATTAGGTAATTTTTGAGAATACGCTTTTTATGATTGAACAGGTGCTTTGGCCTTTGGATTATGAGATCACCATGCTGCCGTCAACCCAGTCAGCTGGAGCTGTTTAAGCACATTAGGCCGTGATATTGGTGGCGTCTGGGTTTGTTTGCTGTCCCGGTATGTTGCCTGCAGGTGCTGAGCAGAATCGAGGCGCTGCAATGCCTGAGATGTGATTCTAGTAAGCATATGCTCAGCATAAATCTGACACTGTAAAGATATTTAAAATAGCAAATATGACCGGTGATCCGGTATGAGTAACACTGTTGCCGTTGGCGGAGGTCCCCACTGCAAAGGGAACCCTGTCCTGACTGAACATTCGATTACGGGAGATTGTGAAAGGGCCTAGTTGTGTCGCACCGGGACTTACATTTTCAACATGTCCCCAATGAAGTATATCAACGCCTGTTTGCAGCTTGGGTGTCCATTTGATTATCATTTCATTCTAACGAAAGCTGCGTAGTCACCAAAAGTAACTGTTCTTTCGGGAACAGATACTACCTTCATAAATAGTTAAAATATGGCTTCCTGGCCATTGATCTTCTTGTGCGAACGCACAGGCTATCCCCAAACTCTTACGGGACTTGGTAGATTAATCTGCCACGAGTAATGAGTATGATGGGCAAACATCTATCAGGCGCACTACAAATGTAGTGGTGTGGACATGTTGGGAATGTGGGTCTCACTGGGAGCGTGCAAGGGATAAGTCCCTGCAGGCGCACTATCCTCTGTGCCCTCGGTGGTTGAGATGGATAGAGCGTCCGCCATGTAAGCAGGAGATCCCGGGTACGAGTCCTGGTGGGGGCACACATTTTGTACATGTCCCCAATGAATTATATCAACGCTTGTTTGCAGGTAGGGTGTCCATTTAATTATCATTTCATTCTAATGAAAGCTGTATGGTCATCAACGGTAACTGTTCTTTCGGGAACAGATACTACCTTCATATATACTAATATTGTTCAATAAACGTCACACCTTTGTGGAATTACATGATACGGTTTTGGCGACTGAACGACTGAGCTTCGCGGATCGGTCAACAGCGAGGGAAAGGGGAGGGGGTAAAATTTAATTACCGGGGTGTTTACGGGGGTTTACAACAACCTAAGACTCCTTTCTTGCGAAAGTACCGGCAGAAGGGGTGTCTTAGTGCAACGAAGAGCGGCACTTCGTGCGTCAGTGACCTGTTCAGCGGAGGGAGAGACTGAACAGCTGAAACAGGGGAGGTGTCTGGGTTGTGGTTTGCCGAAGTGATATCTTCGTATTAAGGCTGTGATGGAGGAGCCTCTGTCATGTCTTCGTGGCCAAATTTATCAGAAGTTTGTGTCTGCACTTACTGATTCAGGTAGTTCTGTTTCCCTTCTGGTCTACCGGCAGTACTTGGAATTTAGAGCTATTTGTATGCTGTCTTGCTTGCGTCCCTCCTCCTGGGCAGACATTGCCTCTGACTGGGGAGTGGCGAGCGAAATCGAGTACTTCGAACTTATCATGGTCGATTAACTTGGTGGTGTTCAAGAATCCGTCGGTGAACTTGATTTTGAGTTGTGATACGCAGCACAGGTTTGACGTTGGATTGTCGGGATACAGTTGTTTAAGTTTCATCCTGCTGAGAGCTTGGCCTTGTGCTCGTCGAAGTTCTTTGGGAATCTGCAGTGAGCTACCGCCTCTCTCAAGATTTGAGGTCGGTCATTTGGATGTGAGCAAGACAAATAAGTTTTTGGAAGTCCTTAGTCACTTCCTGGAGGAGTTGAGAAACTTATGGTTACCAGTTAACCTGAGTAGAAGATCTGCCTTACTAATAGCATCCCAGTGAAAGTCTGTATAGGCTGTCTTCGTCCAACAGAGGAGTTTAGAGGGTTTGAATTACACAGAAATATGTAGCAGGAGGGAGTCATTAGGCTTTACAAATCACCTCACCCTCATTTCTGGTGCCTAGGGCAAGGATGGAGAGTTTCAAATGGTTCAAATGGCTCTGAGCACTATGGGACTCAACTGCTGAGGTCATTAGTCCCCTAGAACCTAGAACTAGTTAAACTTAACTAACCTAAGGACATCACAAACATCCATGCCCGAGGCAGGATTCGAACCTGCGACCGTAGCGGTCTTGCGGTTCCAGACTGCAGCGCGTTTAACCGCACGGCCACTTCGGCCGGCTGGAGAGTTTCGTCCTATGGTTCATTAGTCAATGAAAAGATGGTTCTAGAGTCTATACTGCTCCCAACCTTACATAATCGTTTCATCTGGTTTGCTGTGGCCAAATTTTTACAGTTCTTGATCTCAACCAGACATATTATCAGGTAACTTAACCGATGATACCAAGCATATTATCTTCTTTTGTAGTGACTGGAACCTATACAAATTCAATAGGATCCCCTTTGGTTTGTCAACGCCAGCTGCCGTATTGTCCATCTTGTAGATCGTGTTCTGGGCCATCTGAAGTTCAAGTGTGTTTGTAATTATTTGGATGATAAGATTATCTATAGCACGACCTTTTTGGAATATCTGCAACACCTAGAGACTTCTGGACCGCCTTAGAGAGGAAGGACTCACGGTGACGCCCTCTAAAATCACATTTGCAAGCCGACGGCATTAGGACTCACCAGAATGGGACTAGTGAACTGCAGATTCCCCATGCCTAAGAATAAGAAAAGTGTGGTCTGATTCATTATCATGGCCTATTTCTTTCGCAGATTTGTGCTCAAACAAATACATCTAATTCTGGGATAGCGGCAGTCCTCTTAAAAGCATGGTTGGCTCTGAGCTCTATGGGACATCACATCTTAGGTCATCAGTCCCCTAGAACGTAGAACTACTGAAACCTAACTAACCTAAGGACATCACACACATCCATACCCGAGGCAGGATTCGAGCCTGCGACCGTAGCAGTCCCGCGGTTCCGGACTGCAGCGCCTAGAACCCCACAGCCACCGCGACCGGCCTCTTAAAAGAATAAAATGGAGATTGACTTCCAAAGAGTCTATGGGTCGTGGATATAGTAATCTCCTGAGATGAAATATTGTGAATGGGAGGCCATGGAGGTCCACTTTTCTCTCAGAAAACTCAAGTTTTATCTGGAGCAAAGGGAAACCGATAAGTAGACAAATAGCAGGGTTCTAGAGCGTCGCAGAAAAACTGGAAGAATTGATTTGCTGGCGATCCGCATTTCCGCCTTTCTCTTTAAAATAAGGCATATTAGGGGCCATGACAATCTGATAGCGGATACCTAAGTCGGTTGTTCGAGGAAGAGGGACACGATTGCCGTGTGCAGTCGGATTCCTCTGATGACTGGGTAACAGGGGTGGTGAATGTGGTTGCCAATTTAAAGAGAAAATAGGAAGAGGACCTAGCGATTCATGTACTAAACGGAGATTGTAGCATTGTCTGCAGAGGAGACTGGTTTGCCACAGTCGACACCACGAACGCAGTCCCAAGGTTCGTTGGTCAAATTAGCTGTTTCCACAACACTGTGGTATGTGGGCACTTTAGGAATTATAAAATTACTGCTAAGATCAAGCAACACATTGCTTGGCTTTCCGTTTATAAAGATATTTGGAGATTGGTGGGGAACAGTGAAAGCTGTAAGAAAACTATAAAACTAGAACTAAACACCTCCCGCACAGGCCATGAAGGCCCAAAGGTACCGACTGGCCGCCGTGTCATCCTCAGCCCACAAGCGTCACTGGATGCGGATATGGAGGGGCATGTGGTCAGCACACCGCTCTCCCTGCCGTATGTCAGTTTCCGAGACCGGAGCCACTAGTTCTCAATCAAGCAGCTCCTCAGTTTGCCTCATAAGGGCAGAGTGCACCCCGCTTGCCAACAGCGCTCGGCAGACCAGATGTCACCCATCCAAGTGCTAGACCAGCCCGACTGTGCTTAACTTCGGTGATCTGACGGGAACAGGTGTTACCACTGCTGCAAGGCCGTTAGCTGTACGAGCACTATATCTAATCGTAACTCGCTTAAGGGTGTTTTTCAGACACTAGGGAGCAGCACTCTATGGGCAAAATTTTTATCGATTACATGTGGCCACTCGCTTCTTCTGTCGCTGGAAATAGGTATATCTTGGGGGCTGTTGCAGCGACCGTTTTTTCTATCCCGACTTCCGTATCTTGCACGAAAGTAGGAATGTTAATTTATCTATACATTGACTGGTATTAAGGGGTTTTGTTTTATCCCGGCTAGTTCTTACATTAACCCCAGTGAGTCACTACAGGTATTGTCTTCCCAGTTCTGAAGGAAAAAACCGTAAGTAAAGTAATACTAGTGTTTTCAATAGATTCTCGTTCACCTGTTTCAGTTACTAGTCTGCAGTTTATTCTTGGTGAAAATCACCTAACCTAATTATTTATTAACCTAAATCGAAGTAAAGTTCAAGACGAATAGTCAGTTTCAAATTAACACGTTATTTTATTTAACAATAATTATTAATAAATGACATCATTCACACTCACATTCAAAGGGGTTCTTTGAATAAGTATCTAATCTGGAATCCCGTCAATATCAGAAATACTAAACAATGTTCAGTCACTTTCGATAAAAAGATTGTTCCCATTTAATATCCATACACTGTCACGAACTATGATTGCTAGTCGCGTGAAGTAAAGCTTTTCCACTATCACAATACAAAGTCCGAATCTGTCCAAAAATTCTTAATTCCGTAAAATATTTAAATCTTCACACGAAGTGATGTTAAAGTCAGAGAGATTATTGATCACCTCCCCGTTCCTCTAATATGACAAAAGTTCTGATTCTGATCTGAAATTAATGCTTCCCAAAAAACAATCTCGTCGCGATATATTCTTGCGCCCTGGTTTAATAACGCTCGTATTGTTGCTTCCTAAAGCTGTACGTCCTAATTGACTTCGAACAGACTAGAAGATAGAAACTGGAGTATCATAATTGTATTGTAAACGCTATCTTTGGTGTTCAAGACCTACGTCCTGTGACCATAGTATTGATTTTCTCATTTATAAGAATAACTAATAATTTAACCATTTCTATCATTTTTCCCCCTTCCCATGCTTCCAATATTTATGATTAAAATTCTTTTCTTTTACCATTATTTTTCTACTATAGATTTTATTCTACACTCCTGGAAATTGAAATAAGAACACCGTGAATTAATTGTCCATGGAAGGGGAAACTTTATTGACACATTCCTGGGGTCAGATACATCACATGATCACACTGACAGAACCACAGGCACATAGACACAGGCAACAGAGCATGCACAATGCCGGCACTAGTACAGTGTATATCCACCTTTCGCAGCAATGCAGGCTGCTATTCTCCCATGGAGACGATCGTAGAGATGCTGGATGTAGTCCTGTGGAACGGCTTGCCGTGCCATTTCCACCTGGCGCCTCAGTTGGACCAGGGTTCGTGCTGGACGTGCAGACCGCGTGAGACGACGCTTCATCCAGTCCCAAACATGCTCAATGGGGGACAGATCCGGAGATCTTGCTGGCCAGGGTAGTTGACTTACACCTTCTAGAGCACGTTGGGTGGCACGGGATACATGCGGACGTGCATTGTCCTGTTGGAACAGCAAGTTCCCTTGCCGGTCTAGGAATGGTAGAACGATGGGTTCGATGACGGTTTGGATGTACCGTGCACTATTCAGTGTCCCCTCGACGATCACCAGTGGTGTACGGCCAGTGTAGGAGATCGCTCCCCACACCATGATGCCGGGTGTTGGCCCTGTGTGCCTCGGTCGTATGCAGTCCTGATTGTGGCGCTCACCTGCATGGCGCCAAACACGCATACGACCATCATTGGCACCAAGGCAGAAGCGACTCTCATCGCTGAAGACGACACGTCTCCATTCGTCCCTCCATTCACGCCTGTCGCGACACCACTGGAGGCGGGCTGTACGATGTTGGGGCGTGAGCGGAAGACGGCCTAACGGTGTGCGGGACCGTAGCCCAGCTTCATGGAGACGGTTGCGAATGGTCCTCGCCGATACCCCAGGAGCAACAGTGTCCCTAATTTGCTGGGAAGTGGCGGTGCGGTCCCCTACGGCACTGCGTAGGATCCTACGGTCTTGGCGTGCATCCGTGCGTCGCTGCGGTCCGGTCCCAGGTCGACGGGCACGTGCACCTTCCGCCGACCACTGGCGACAACATCGATGTACTGTGGAGACCTCACGCCCCACGTGTTGAGCAATTCGGCGGTACGTCCATCCGGCCTCCCGCATGCCCACTATATGCCCTCGCTCGAAGTCCGTCAACTGCACATACGGTTCACGTCCACGCTGTCGCGGCATGCTACCAGTGTTAAAGACTGCGATGGAGCTCCGTATGCCACGCCAAACTGGCTGACACTGACGGCGGCGGTGCACAAACGCTGCGCAGCTAGCGCCATTCGACGGCCAACACCGCGGTTCCTGGTGTGTCCGCTGTGCCGTGCGTGTGATCATTGCTTGTACAGCCCTCTCGCAGTGTCCGGAGCAAGTATGGTGGGTCTGACACACCGGTGTCAATGTGTTCTTTTTTCCATTTCCAGGAGTGTATTTGTCTCTTGTTTCTATTTCGTAAATTACTACTTGTGGAAGGGCTTGGGACATTTTCTGAATTTATATTTCGAGGGCATGGGAGCTAATTAGGAGCTATTTTGGTTTATTAACACCGAGAGGCGTTGTAGGTGTTACATCACCCCCTCCCCTCCCCCTAGGACTATGATAAGCGTAAACTGTCTTCGCTTATCATGGTCCTAGAAATGGGTATTTCTTTCTTCCTTTGTTCTTTTTTTCATTTCTCTCATCATACAAAATTTGGTTACAGTAAATTTGACAAACATTAAAATTTCAAAAGGGCTTAATAGATTTGCCCACTAATTACTTCAAGACACTATCTGTTATAAAATTAATAATTTGGCCTAACCGAACTGCCATTATACAATTCAATAAATTAAATGTATCACTTATTATACAGAGCCTAAGCGCACTGCTCTGTTTAAAAATTATCGTGACTCTCTACAAAGCAAATTTTACAAAACTTGAACTTCAACAATTTCTTGAATTTTCTGCTGATGCCAATACGCGCAAAAAAGAAGCTGCTACCGCACCAAATTGATCAGGCAGCATTGTACAATCCGGTTCTTCACTCGGCCGCCTCTTCTTTTGGCTTGCGACCGAGACTTACGAACGTCTGTATCTCATTGTTTAATACAGACTATTTACGTTGTCGTCACTCGAAGAAGCTCGCCAAAGAGACGCTGCGAACTGCACCAGCCGACCAGGCAGCGTTGTCGATCTGGTTCTTCACTCGGCCGCCTCTTCTTTTGGCTTGCGACTGAGACTTATTTCTTGAAGTCCGATTTTCTGCTGTATACAGCCGTTAATAGCTGTATCTTCGACGATAATCACCGATATTACTACACTACTGCTCAGGGTTAGGTTGGAACAGTAGATTCAAAGTATTCCATTGACTTTCAATTTATTTGTCCACATTCTGTGCTCTAATACCTTCTGTTGAATGCCCCCCCCCCCCAACAGTTAGCCACACGATTGCATATAAAGGTTCATTACCTTCTATAAATTCTAACTCCATAGTTAAGACGTCTTAAATTATTCATTTCACGAAGAAATCGTATTAGCAGTTTTTCCCTACTTTATATGAAAACATACTTCCCTCGTCACTAATATATCGTACCACTGACACTTCAGACGACACTTTTCTTTTAAAACAAACACTTCCTTTATACTGAACCATCTTTGTTAAATGACTACGCAAGAGAATTCAATAACCTTGCAAAAACATCCTTCTTCAGAAAACTTTCAGAGACATTTCCTTGTGTCACCTTTACTTAACATAATCTAAGTATTGAAAATTAATACAGTAACAAGGGTGACAGATGTCACTACATTATACATTAGAATTCTTTATCCTTTAAATAAATAAATAATAATTGAAGATTTGAATCTCTACTATCTTCAGGCGTAAAGCCAGCATAATCCTTATAGTTCTACCATCCCTTCATTAAAAACACATCTTTGGATAACATCATATTTTAACCTAATAGCAAACTCAAGAAACCTCATCACAAGAACGACACTTACCTATACTGAACAATCATCAAGTAAATCAGTAAACATTTCTCATTAAAATCTAAAGACTTTTCACAATAGTATTGTTTAAACAAATTCTTTCAATTAAGTTTCTGAGACGTAAAGCCTTCCTACCATTAATGTTCTTCAAATTGACACAACAAACATCCTTCAAAGTCTGAAAAATACCTATAGATAATATCCTTTAAACAAAATACTTTACCAAACTTCAATAACAATTAAGAAACTTCTTCACAGTCGACAATTCTTAAGCGCAGGCGTTAAGCCTTTCACACACCTGGTATTCTTCAAATAAATACAAGAAAACTTTATTAAAGGCATAAAGCCTCCCTATAACTAGTATACTTCAAACAAACGCTCAAATAACTTTACAAAAGGCGTGAAGCCTTCCTACAACTAGAATACTTTTAACAAATGTTCAAATAACTTTACATAGGGCGTGAAGCCTTCCTACAACTAGAATATTCCAAACAAATGTTCAAATAACTTTACAAAAGCCGTGAAGCCTTGCTACTTCCAAAATTCTTCGAACAAATGATGAGATAACTTTCTTAAAGGCGTGAAGCCTTACTACACCTAGTATACTTCAAACAAATGATAAAACAATTTTATTAAAGGCGTGAAGCCTTCCTACGCCTAGAATTCTTTAAACAAATCTACTTATTTGTAAGAGGTCCATGATTAAAGAATTTGTTGCTAGCGCACTCGAGCAGATGTAATTTCGATGGATTGCTCACGCGCTGCCTGCGACATGTAATCTATAAGAGAATCTCAGACCAAAGAGCAGTGTTGACTGCAGTAAGAAGAGCGTCAGTAGGAGTAAGTAGTAGCTAGTAGTCGTGTGTATCGAGTTGGCTGGGCCGGTCGTGGGGAGCGATGGCGGTGCCTGAGCATTGTAGGATAAGCTAAAAGCAGTCTCGCGCATATGTGGTATTGTTATGTCAAGCCCCGTGTAAATGTTTTTAAAAAATCTCTTAATAATAATCATTCTTATTAAAAAATTAACTTTTGATAATCATTCATCTCAATTTAAAGAATTTACTAATTTCTCCAATCCATGGTCATCCCAATTATTGGAAAGAAAAATCAGTTGTTTCCTTTTATACATGACAAATCCATTGGCCAGCCTTGCACTGGGCTGTGCCAGAAAAATTTATTGTAAGAGCAGATATATATGCGTTATCCGGTGACTTTATTGAGGTAAGAATTTTTAATTTATTCAGAATGATCTTTCAGGGCCATGACGCAGCGCTGCTGACGTCCAAAATTCACCAGTTTAAATTCACAGTCAATTATTGAAAGGTTATCTATGAGTCACATTCTTTTATCCGGAGGTTAGTC
Source organism: Schistocerca serialis cubense (assembly GCF_023864345.2). Taxonomy (NCBI): domain Eukaryota; kingdom Metazoa; phylum Arthropoda; class Insecta; order Orthoptera; family Acrididae; genus Schistocerca; species Schistocerca serialis. The sequence continues at coordinate 601,997,120 of NC_064642.1, read as the reverse complement.
ACATTGTATTATTGGTAGGTTACAGAATTTGTTTATTGGGAGGTTACGCTGAATGTGAATAATATAAATAATTGTATTTTACAGTTGGGAGGTTACGGAATTTTTTGTGGGGAGGTTACATTTTATATTCAGAACAAAACTAAGAACTATCATAGGCGTGAAGCCCACCTACACAACAAATAACTTTGATAATAAAGATTTCTCTGTAATATTATCTTGCAGGCACTTCAAATGACTTCTACACACATAATTGTTATATAATAACCACAATAATATTAACATTTGAAAACATAAAATTATTATTATTTCAAAATAAACTTCCGCATGATGATAAATGCCTTTTCTTACACGGTTCTTCTCGTCTGCTAATACATAACTACATGAAAAAGGTTTGCCTATTATTTGATAAGGTCTGTCGAACAAATATTCTCATTTTTTATTGTTCCTCTTCCAAATCGATGACTTTGGGTATTTACGTACTAACACCTTATCCCCTATTGCATAATAAGATACAGGTTTCACTTTTTTGTCAGATTGTCTTTTCCTAATGCAGGCTTGGTCCTTTAATGACTGATGTACTACTTTAAACAAATCTTCTTTCTTCATAGGAGATCTAGTCATTATCGGAAGATTAGATAACCATTCTATGGAATCCCATTTACCTAAAAATACCTGATTAGGCGTACAATTTGTAGACAGATGTGGTAGGTATTTATGTATATTTTGGGAAATTGGCAACATTTCAGTCCATCTTACATGGTCCTTCGAAACGTGAGCCCTCATAAATCTATTCAACTCTCTAAATACCCGCTCCATCGGGCTACTTTGAGGTCTGTGCTTGGAGATGAAGGTATGCCAGATTTTCTGTTCGGACATCACTTGCTTCCAACGTTTACTAATAAAATATGATGCGTTATCTGTAACTAATCTTTCTGGTTTCCCTACACCATAATTATATTCATTCACAAATATCCTCAACATAGGGCTTACACTCGTAGATCTTATAGGATATAACATAATAAATTTCGAAAAACACTTCGTAGAAACCTATCACGTATCGAAAATTTCCCTTCACTATCGGCCACGACCCGATTACATCATTTCGTAATCTTTCTAGTTTGCTTAACGACCAGAATTTTCCAGAAATAGTCTTACTGCATTCGGGGTTCCGAATTCCAGCCAGACATTACATCATTTTCATTCACTTCTCCACCAAATTTTACCTGTTTCTTCGGTCTAAAATTAAAATCATGGTCAGAAAAGATATCAGTTTGCATCACTCCGGTATCCAATCTGTCCAGTCCCTCGTCACGAATTTCATTACTAGAAACTTTGGAATTTGAATTTAAATGTTGTTTCGATACTTCCTCTAACGCTCTTTTCTTTATTAATTTAAATTCTTGTTTATAATCATTAATAATTTCCGGACGTGACCGCTGAATAACATTTACAATATCAGAGGCTTGTTTAGTAACCCTGGAAGATTTTTCTTCGAACCATTTAGATAATCTTTCTTCAGCGCCCTTCGATTGTTCCTCTAAATAATAATCTACGGCTTCTTTAGTATTAAATTCTAATTTATCCATCCTATCGGTCAAATTATTAACATCTTTTACGAAGTTATTAACATCTTTTACGATCTGATCCTGATTCGATTCCAAATACGTAACATTAATGCTCAAGGTATCGTACCTTTCAGTAATCTCTTGTACGTCATCTTGGACTTTTTTCAGATCTTTTCTTAAAATCTGAGTCTAAGTTATTCAATTTATCAGCAATTTTTTATGTTCTTTTAAAATATTCTCTTCTAATAGGGCAAAACGCTTTGCTTCTCTAGCAGAAATACACTCCTGGAAATTGAAATAAGAACACCGTGAATTCATTGTCCCAGGAAGGGGAAACTTTATTGACACATTCCTGGGGTCAGATACATCACATGATCACACTGACAGAACCACAGGCACATAGACACAGGCAACAGAGCATGCACAATGTCGGCACTAGTACAGTGTATATCCACCTTTCGCAGCAATGCAGGCTGCTATTCTCCCATGGAGACGATCGTAGAGATGCTGGATGTAGTCCTGTGGAACGGCTTGCCATGCCATTTCCACCTGGCGCCTCAGTTGGACCAGCGTTCGTGCTGGACGTGCAGACCACGTGAGACGACGCTTCATCCAGTCCCAAACATGCTCAATGGGGGACAGATCCGGAGATCTTGCTGGCCAGGGTAGTTGACTTACACCTTCTAGAGCACGTTGGGTGGCACGGGATACATGCGGACGTGCATTGTCCTGTTGGAACAGCAAGTTCCCTTGCCGGTCTAGGAATGGTAGAACGATGGGTTCGATGACGGTTTGGATGTACCGTGCACTATTCAGTGTCCCCTCGACGATCACCAGTGGTGTACGGCCAGTGTAGGAGATCGCTCCCCACACCATGATGCCGGGTGTTGGCCCTGTATGCCTCGGTCGTATGCAGTCCTGATTGTGGCGCTCACCTGCACGGCGCCAAACACGCATACGACCATCACTGGCACCAAGGCAGAAGCGACTCTCATCGCTGAAGACGACACATCTCCATTCGTCCCTCCATTCACGCCTGTCGCGACACCACTGGAGGCGGGCTGCACCATGTTGGGCCGTGAGCGGAAGACGGCCTAACGGTGTGTGGGACCGTAGCCCAGCTTCACTAGTTCTAGTTCATATATTTACTACCTAACAACTCCGATACCCCAGGAGCAACAGTGTCCCTAATTTGCTGGGAAGTGGCGGTGCGGTCCCCTACGGCACTGCGTAGGATCCTACGGTCTTGGCGTGCATCCGTGCGTCGCTGCGGTCCGGTCCCAGGTCGACGGGCACGTGCACCTTCCGCCGACCACTGGCGACAACATCGATGTACTGTGGAGACCTCACGCCCCACGTGTTGAGCAATTCGGCGGTACGTCCATCCGGCCTCCCGCATGCCCACTATATGCCCTCGCTCGAAGTCCGTCAACTGCACATACGGTTCACGTCCACGCTGTCGCGGCATGCTACCAGTGTTAAAGACTGCGATGGAGCTCCGTATGCCACGGCAAACTGGCTGACACTGACGGCGGCGGTGCACAAATGCTGCGCAGCTAGCGCCATTCGACGGCCAACACCGCGGTTCCTGGTGTGTCCGCTGTGCCGTGCGCGTGATCATTGCTTGTACAGCCCTCTCGCAGTGTCCGGTGCAAGTATGGTGGGTCTGACACACCGGTGTCAATGTGTTCTTTTTTCCATTTCCAGGAGTGTACTTTCTTCCAATTTAGCGGAGCGCTCTGCGCGTCTAGCAGAACGCTCAGCTTCCCTCGCTGAACGTCCAGCTTCTCGCTCAGCTTCTCTCGCTGAACGCTCCGCTTCTCTTAATCTACTTTCTTTAACCAATTCATCTTTAAATTGAGTAAGAATAGTAATTAACAAGCTAGCATCCAAAGTATTGGTATTACTAGATTGCGACGTACTATCTCCAAACACAGTACCTGTATTCTGCGCTTCTACTAAACTTAGCCTACATTCACATCGGGAGTTGTTTCTATATTATGAGCGGTATTACGAATACTTTCTTGCAAATCAACAGGATATAATCCCGGATCTAGTCCCTCTACCACATTTCTCTGAACATTATGTTCACCAAATGGTAAGTCTTCCATATCATCCATTCAAATTTCTCCTACGACTAGCCATTTATAAAGTTAATATAAATCGTCACATACTTTTTCAATAAATATACACACTTCCTACACTACGACTCTTTTATCAAGGTGACACAAGGAAACAACCCCTATCAAGATTTCTTTTAAAAAATTAATTAAATACCTGAGGTCGATTCTTTTGCGTAGTAATCTCTAGTGAGGTCTCGTAAAGACGAGCAGTGAAGTACAGCGATCATCTGTACTCTCGCGGTTCTGTAGATCAACGGCAGTGTGATTGGCCGCGCACTCGTAGACTCGAAGTCCAGCGTCGTCGCCTATTGGTTGCGCTGAATCGTCCTCTGCGTTGCCGGTCGTCTTCCCCAGCAACTGGAAAGACTTGTGTTTCTCGCGACCTGTTGAACAAATAGCGCACGACTTTCTTCTTCCTAAGATTCTGTTCGGGCCTCAAATCCTGTAACAGCTTTAAATCTTGATTAATTCGTCTTCTGATCGGGCCCCACGTTATAGGGCGTCATATACGTTAGCGACAGTTTCTTCTGTCCCGACTTCCGTATCTTGCATGAAAGTAGGAATGTTAATTTATCTATAGATTGACTGGTATTAAGGGGTTTTGTTTTATCCCGGCTAGTTCTTAAATTAACCCCAGTGAGTCACTACACGTATTGCCTTCCCAGTTCTGAAGGAAAAAACCATAAGTAAGTTAATACTAATGTTTTCAATAGATTCTCGTTCACTTGTTTCAGTTTCTAGTCTGCATTTTATTCTTGGTGCAAACCACGTAACCTAATTATTTATGAACCCAAATCGAAGTAAAGTTCAAGACGAATGGTCAGTTTCAAATTAACATGTTATTTTATTTAACAATAATTATTAATAAATCAGTTCATTCACACGATCGCATTCAAAGGGGTTCTTTGAATAAGTACCTAATCTGGAATCCCATCAATATCAGAGATACTAAATAATGCTCTGTCACTTTCGATAAAAAGATTGTTCCCGTTTAATATCCTTAAACTGTCCCGAACTACTAGTCGCGTGAAGTAAAGCTTTTCATGCTTCCCAAAAAGTGATCTCGTCACGATTTATTCTTACGCCCTGGTTTAATAAAGCTCCTATTGTTGCTTCCTAAAGCTGTACGTCCTAATTGACTTCGAACAGACTAGAGGATAGAGACTGGTTTATTAATACGGAGAGGCGTTGTAGGTGGTACACTGTGACCGTCTTTTTTCGTCTTCATTGGCTGGTTCCGAGCAGAAGGGTGATGACTCCTTCATTTACTCATCATCTGTCTGGGAATTTTTCCATTTTTGGGCCATCCACAACGCTCATCAGTGATAATGCACCGGCCTTTATTTCCAAGGTATTTGAGGTTCAACATTGAGAACGCCGTCGCACATGACACCACTACATCTTATTATCTGAAGCCATCTTTCGTGAAGCAGACGAAACGTAACCTAAAGGCAGCGCTCTTTATATTTATCAGCAGTGGGATCTTTCGGTACCCTGGCTCCACTTTGCGTTCAGTACCGCATGGCACGAGTTTCCTAAGCCCTCCCTAGCCTCTCTTTTACTAACCACATCCCGCTTGGTAGCTCGGCGGAACATCCAACGGCGGTTGGCCCGCCATTACCGCTATTACAATCAGGAACAATGGGAGTTGAAGACCAAAGTTGGGTAACAGGTGCTCATGTGCAATCTCATATCTCATCGAAAGGAGGGTTGACGTTCGGTAATAAGTTAGCTCTCAGTTCCTGGGACCGTATCACATTGTAAGGGTTCTCACCTACGTAAACTTTCTTGTCGGATATCGCGACATCGTGTTACTGAGGTCAAGGACAGCTAGCAGCCAGACGCCACGGGCCGCCGCGTAGTTACTCAAGCGAAAGTGAGGTACATTTTTGATATTTTTTGCTGAAACGAAGCACTACCTACATAAACTAATGTTGTCACTCAGTGTCACCTCCGCAAATACGAAAACGTATTTGTCTCAACATGACGTCAGCTGTCGAGTTTTCATGCAGACTATTTTCACACAGATTTTTTTCACCCAGTTTATCTGTATACTAACGATGTTCTGTTTTGACAGCAGAGATGCATGTTCAAGGTAACAACATTGCGTTTGGGTAGTACCTTTGCAACAGCTTGTTAATTTCCTATAGGATATGCACAATAAAGATACAGATAATAAGAAAAGGTTATGGAGTACTAAGTTCTGTCGATTGATGTATGTGATCGAAAACCAAACTGATGTAAGCTAAGGCCGAAGAGCTGCCGGTGCGACTGAAGTCTGTCACACAGGACTCTCTTGTGTGTCTTTGCGGCATATTGGCCCGTATGTCTTAGGGTCGGGTCTCTGTTATCCACTTTTTTGATTATAACTGCCGTCTTCCTTATATTCGGCATTCGTCTTTCTAGTAGAGCATCATTCAGTGAGACTGTCACGTATGGTATGATAAGTGGAGCAGCTTATTTGACGGTTTCGGGGTTGGCTATGGTCATCAGTCCCCTAGAACTTAGAACTACTTAAACCTAACTAACCTAAGGACAGCACACAACACCCAGCCATCACGAGGCAGAGAAAATCCCTGACCCCGCCGGGAATCGAACCCGGGAACCCGGGCGTGGGAAGCGAGAACGCTACCGCACGACCACGAGAGGTTTCGGGGTGGATGCCATCAGGGCCCGAAGCCTTTTTCTTCTTTGTTTTGTGTATTGCCAGTGCAACTTCCCCAAGAGCAAAAGTTGTCGCGATACCTTTGTTTTCGTATTCGTCACAATGTAGTCTGCGAAGGGTGTCGTGAGTGGGGCCATCGTCCGGAATTAGTTTGTTGAGGAGTTACTGTTCTGTGTATCTCCAGCCTCTTCTGGTAGTACCATCTGGTTCTTCAGTGTTAATAATACTGTAGTAGTCTTTAAACGTTCAGTCTGCATTTTAAACGGCTTTTCCCAGATGATGTTATGTAAGTTTGTACTAACATGTGTTTCCCAGTGGTTTCTCGTGGTCTTATGTAGTTCTTCCTTGTATTGTATTTTAGCATCACGGCAAGTCTAAGTTCTCTTTCCTGTGCTGTCTTTGAGTTTAGGTTATATCGACGTTTTATCACGATTGTATTTTCTTAACCTCGTTAATAATGCTGACCATGGGGCCCTTTGTTTGGGTGCGTCGTGTGTTGGAGGTATGTTGTTGCTTATGCTCTTTGTAAGACGTCTGTGAGACCGTGAGTTTTCTCTTATGGGACACCTGCCAGTTCGCTATCTATGTTAACGATAAGCTGTTTGCCAGAGAAATGCCTACTCCACTACTTCCGTGGTAAGTTGGCTACAGACCTGGTTTGTTTAAAATGAAAAGATGAAATTCGGTTATAACTTCGACTATTATTTGTCCTCTGGCTCCCGTCAAAGTGCCAGATGGATCTAATGAGTACGGGGCGTAGATCGACGAGATGATGCATGTTTCCCTGCCTCAAGTTATATCGACTGAAGCCGTATGTTGTGTGTATAATTATGTTATTTGTGTTACTGTCATGTTGTTGATTACTACAATGAATGCAGCCTTGGCCTTGTTCGTGCCTGTGATTTGTATATATTGTCTCGGAAGACCTGGAATTATTCCATCTCGTGTGTACAGTTCTTATAGACACAATATGTCTGCACATAACTCGTTCACCAGCTCACCGAGCTCTGCGGCCACCGTCGTGCTACCCATAGTTTAGCTGCAAGACTTTCACTATGCTAATTTAGTAAAAACAAACAAATTCGGCCAACTTTGGGTGTAATCGAGGTACATACGTCCCGCACCCTTAACAGGTTCTTGTAGACATTATCAAGGTTAAGGTGTTCATGTCTTCTCGACATGATTTACGTAAAATATTACAAGTTCGAGTTTATCTGCTGGTAGTTATCCGGTTCGTAGAATCATTCTGTCAGTTCATTCATTCGATGGGTAGCGTCTAGTGTTCCCCAATGGGTGATTCAGTCTTGTTGGCAGTATTAGTTGAGTTTGAAAAACGCCTTTCGTTTCCGGTGATTTAGGCGCCAGTCCTATTCGATGTCATCGCAGTCTGTTACGTTTCTTACTTCATGGTTTTGTAACTGATTTATGTATTGGGTCGTGGTGTTTATCTCTTGATGTAGTTTCCGGTTTTGGGTGATGTGATGTCTCTTCAGTTGAAGAGTGTTGTGATTTTTGTGTGTGAGCCCTTTGGGCGTTCATGATGTTTCTAATATCCATATGGTGTGTGGTCACTTTTTGTTGTTTGAAGTTTTCCCTCTGCGTTTGGTTCTCATTGATTACTGTTATTTTTTCGCGTGTATTTTCATTGTAGATGAAACGTACAGTTTGCAGGCATGGTTTACATTTCGGGTTATCATATACATATTTTTCAGAAGTCATTGTTTCTTTATACAGTAACCTATTCTCTGACGAAGGAAGAACTAACTTGAGTTTCTGCTGTTTTGATGTGTCCAGATGTACTTCCGTTATGCCTGTGTCATTATCCTTTACTGACTGGGTTTGATCATATGTCGAAGTTGGTTAACATTGTTATGTACTTCTGTTATGCATGGTGTGTTGTTTTTATGGTCTTCTTTACTCAGGAACCGCGTGACCGCTGCGGTCGCAGGTTCGAATCCTGCCTTGGGCATGGATGTGTGTGGTGTACTTAGGTTGGTTAGGTTTAAGTAGTTGTAAGTTCTATGGGACTGAAGACCACAGATGTTAAGTCCTATAGTGCTCAGAGCCATTTGAACCATTTTTTTACTCAGGACTTCCTCGTCAAGTTCTTCTACTCTAAGGAAGGTAGCAGTCTGGTGTCTTACCCACTGGAAAAATTCGTGTTTGATGTACCTATCCACATTGTAGTCCATGGCGCCGTAGAAACACGCATCGTCGAGGTGATCAGTTAGGCTAAAATACACTCCTGGAAATGGAAAAAAGAACACATTGACACCGGTGTGTCAGACCCACCATACTTGCTCCGGACACTGCGAGAGGGCTGTACAAGCAATGATCACACGCACGGCACAGCGGACACACCAGGAACCGCGGTGTTGGTCGTCGAATGGCGCTAGCTGCGCAGCATTTGTGCACCGCCGCCGTCAGTGTCAGCCAGTTTGCCGTGGCATACGGAGCTCCATCGCAGTCTTTAACACTGGTAGCATGCCGCGACAGCGTGGACGTGAACCGTATGTGCAGTTGACGGACTTTGAGCGAGGGCGTATAGTGGGCATGCGGGAGGCCGGGTGGACGTACCGCCGAATTGCTCAACACGTGGGGCGTGAGGTCTCCACAGTACATCGATGTTGTTGCCAGTGGTCGGCGGAAGGTGCACGTGCCCGTCGACCTGGGACCGGACCGCAGCGACGCACGGATGCACGCCAAGACCGTAGGATCCTACGCAGTGCCGTAGGGGACCGCACCGCCACTTGCCAGCAAATTAGGGACACTGTTGCTCCTGGGGTATCGGCGAGGACCATTCGCAACCGTCTCCATGAAGCTGGGCTACGGTCCCGCACACCGTTAGGCCGTCTTCCGCTCACGCCCCAACATCGTGCAGCCCGCCTCCAGTGGTGTCGCGACAGGCGTGAATGGAGGGACGAATGGAGACGTGTCGAATGGAGACGTGTCGTCTTCAGCGATGAGAGTCGCTTCTGCCTTGGTGCCAATGATGGTCGTATGCGTGTTTGGCGCCGTGCAGGTGGGCGCCACAATCAGGACTGCATACGACCGAGGCACACAGGGCCAACACCCGGCATCATGGTGTGGGGAGCGATCTCCTACACTGGCCGTACACCACTGGCGATCGTCGAGGGGACACTGAATAGTGCACGGTACATCCAAACCGTCATCGAACCCATCGTTCTACCATTCCTAGACCGGCAAGGGAACTTGCTGTTCCAACAGGACAATGCACGTCCCCATGTATCCCGTGCCACCCAACGTGCTCTAGAAGGTGTAAGTCAACTACCCTGGCCAGCAAAATCTCCGGATCTGTCCCCCATTGAGCATGTTTGGGACTGGATAAAGCGTCGTCTCACGCGGTCTGCACGTCCAGCACGAACGCTGGTCCAACTGAGGCGCCAGGTGGAAATGGCATGGCAATCCGTTCTACAGGACTACATCCAGCATCTCTACGATCGTCTCCATGGGAGAATAGCAGCCTGCATTCCTGCGAAAGGTGGATATACACTGTACTAGTGCCGACATTGTGCATGCTCTGTTGCCTGTGTCTATGTGCCTGTGGTTCTGTCAGTGTGATCATATGATGTATCTGACCCCAGGAATGTGTCAATAAAGTTTCCCCTTCCTGGGACAATGAATTCACGGTGTTCTTATTTCAATTTCCAGGAGTGTATTTCTCGTGCCCACTGTTGCCACTGTTTAGGGAATTCATGTCAGTTGGAAAGTCTGTGGCCAGCAGCAGGCCAAGTTTCCAAAGCAGCCCAAGTTGTTTCCTCCAGGCTGCTGCACGTCACAACGCTCTTGTTTTGGTTCCTGGTGATATGTGTTTGCTTCCCCTAAGAGGGTTGCTAGTGTTAGTATCAATGTTTTGTTGACAGGACGTCTGAACTTTTCCACAGTTAATACTTGTATTCATACCAGTACCTAGATGTCCAAGGAGTGTTGTCTCACTGCTTTAGTTTTGGTGTGTGCTAGTTGACATTGTTGGTGACATCATACACCGTTTTTTCAATTTTTCTCTTGTAGAGTTCTTTACAAGTAGTGCATTGAACTCCCCGAGCTTTGCTACATGTTATTTTCCTGCTCTTGCAAGAAATACAGCCAATATATATTTCTTCACGACACTGAATTATTTATAACTGGGTTTCGCACACTTCCCGGAGACAGCTTTACTGTGACATCCTTCCGCCGAATGGACAAAACCGCAACAGCTGAGGCACACATATTCCCTAAGGCGTAAAGATTCAAATTGTATGTACACCTTATCCCTCTGTAAAAACAGTAACCTGACCCTTGGTCTCACCTCTAGAATATTATTTACCGTTCTTTTCACTTTCAGACCTGTGTTGAATCGTATTTTGACTTCTTGTTGAAACTTCTCTTTGGTGATGTGGTCCCTGAGATTTATTTTAAACAGTTCTTCTAGAAAGTCTTGCTTTGAGAGAATTGGTGTACTGCCTGTAGCGGTCTTAGTTTTCTGGGTTCTTCGCATCGAATGTCCTTTAAATCTGCTTTTTTTTTCAATAATCTTCCTCTTGTCTGCTTGCGTCTCAGTTTCAAGAATCACTGCATTTACTGTAGTACTCATTGTTTTCTTTAACCTTTATTACATCGAGTCTCGGATTTATTGCTTTAGGTAGGGTTTCCGAGCCGTGCGTGGCTCGCCTTCATGCCGTTTATTGCTCGTCATCTTCTCTTTCTGGTTCCGTCACTTCTTTTTTTTATTGGATTGCTTGCCCGTGAATGGCAGCAGCAGCGCTTATCGATAAGTACGCTGTCGTACTATCTCTGGAGCGACCGCTAGTATTTTCCGGGTCGTCGTCTGTAGGAGCTCAGTTGGGACAGAGCGCCCGTCAGGTCCGGATGGCTAGTACTCGCCGACCGCTGGCGCCACACATGTACACTGTGACGGAAGGAAACTGCAGCGGGGTTGGTTGGTCGTTCGGTCGGTCGTCTCATCATGCGACGTGTATGTGGTCTTTTGACCGTTTCTGGGCCTCGTCAGCTGGTCATCGTGTCGGACGTGGGTCGGTTCCTTCCTTGTACAGAGATGTCGGTGGCCAACGGGCAAAGGTTCCCTCTGCATGGTTGGGTCTCATCCAGTGTTGCCCGGGTCACCGTGTCTCCGAATTCCGAACGGATACGGAATTGAGTTGGGATGGAGCTGCAGTAAGGTAAGGACAGCCAAGATTCACCCGATTGTTGCTGACACGCATGACTTGAGTGGGGACGACCTTGGTTGGTCGTTCGGTCGGTAGTATCATAGGACGACTATATTTGGTCGCCGACCGCTTTGGGTTCTCTGTGTGTGTCGACTTATCATTTTGTCCTGGTAGTTCAACAGTGATTGCTTTTACAGTTGTTTGAGTTCTTGTGGAAGTGTTTTCGTGGAACTGTGTCTAGCCTGTGTAATTTCGACTGGGCAATTATGTTAATGCTGCCTGCGTACTGGAGTAGGCAGTCCGTTGGTTGCGACAGAGCAGCGAGGAAGTCTTCTTGGGGCGAGGCAGGCAGGGGCCGCTGGCAGCGTGCATGCATGGTCGGAGTTGTGAGGCACCAGCTGTGAGAGCTGCAAAGTTCGTCGCCCACCGGACCTGGATACTGGAGTTGAGTAATCAGTTAACCTGTTATGAAACCTCAGCTGCTGTGACATCTCTTTGTCCATTGCCGGTTTTTGCTTCCTAAAACTAAAAATTTTAAGATTTTGTTGGACACAGGGGCGCAAGTGTCAGTGGCTACTAAGAATATAATGGGACGAAGGAAGTTACACCCACCACGTTATAGGTTGCATGGATAAGTGGGGGATAAGAAAGTCACGTTTTGGGTCTGTGACAGTTACTTTCACATAGGGAAAGTCCGATTTAATGCATGCATGGAGGTAGTACCATGGGTGAGCGATTTCTACAACATGATGCTAGGAGTAGATTTCTTGCATCAACATCATGCCAAAATTGACCTTGGACAACGAACTTTGGAACTTGGTGGAATGCTAATTCCGCCAGGGGAAACTGTAGACAATGCAGAGTTGTCGTGAGGGGCTTCCAACGTAATGAACAAACCAAATGAACCGCGTACATTAACATTAAGGCTTAATTTGCATGAGTGTGTGTCTAGTGGCACCGGGAATTCGCTTTGGGTAAGTGTGGAGTCGAACCTACCTGTGGGTACAGTGTGCGTTATTGAACCATTGGAGGATAATGAAGTTTTGGGTTCACTGGGTTGTTTTGTGAAACGTAGTGTTTTACGCGTACAGGAGGGGAATTAAGGGCTAATAGTTCCCGTGAACGTGTATAATTTTAGCGCTGTAGACGCGAATTTCAGGAAAGCAGTTTTAGTAGCAAATTTAGATGTGCAAGATGAGAAAGACTGGTGTTCAAGAGGTAGGCAAAGCGATCAATCACTACCTATAGAACTGCATTGCGTGAAAAAAATTAAGCATTTGAAAGGAGAAGAAAGAGACCATATGGAAGAATTATTGTGCGAATTTAAGGACTTGTTTTCTTTTCCACAAGGGCCGTTACCAGAAACTCCATTACTTCAGCATAGGATACCAACAGGAAATGAAGCACCTGATTACCGTAAACCATACAGAATACCGAGGTATTTGCAGCCGATTGTGGAGAATTTTATTGATCAGCAGCTTGCGGACGCTATTATAGAGGATAGTAATCGTTTCTGGGGAGCAGGCATTGTCGTTGTGCCTAAAAAATCTACGGATGGAACTAAGAAATACAGGTTCTATTGTGACTACAGATACCTCAATAATAAGGCAGTAACGGACGCATACTCCATTCCAAACAAATCAGAGACTTTGGATCACTTAGGACAGTGCCAGTACTTTTCTACCATGGATTTGGCAAGTGGTTATCATCAGTTAGCGGTGGGTCCAGAGGATCGTCCAAAAACTAATTTCTCTACACCTGGAGGACATTACCAGTATATGAGAATGCCATTAGGTTTGGAAAAGTCTCCGGCAAGTTCCAGAGGTTGCTAGACAGTGTCTTGAGGGGTTTGAAACCACGGAAGTGTCTTGTCTATTTGGATGACATTATAGTATTTTCAAGTAATAAGTAGCAACATAGACAGCGTTAATGGGAAGTCTTTATGAGGTTAAGAGCAGCTCGTTTGACGTTGAGCTTGGAGAAGTGTCATTTCGCATTAAAGAAGTAAACTTTTTGGGTCATATTATCAGTGAGGACGGAGTGCGAACAGATCCGAGGCTGGTACAGGCTGTAAAGGATTTTCTAAAGCCGAAAACAGCTAAGGAAGTGCAGTCATTCATGGGAATTGGCAATTTCTATCGAAAGCTCGTGAAGGGTTTTGCAGATTTAGCACAACCGTTGACGCGATTGTAACGGAAGGGTGTGAAATTTGAGTGGACATAAGAGTGTCAGAAAGCATTCAACAAATTGAATGATATGTTAACAACAAGTCTGGTTATTGTGTTTCCAGATTTTGAAAAGGAATGTATTCTAGCACGCGACTCATCGAATCAAGCATTACAGTGTGTTCTTAGTTAGGAAACTGATGGGAAAGAACATCCTGTAGCCTGTGCATCTAGGCAGTTGAATGCAGCAGAGGATAATTACTCAACAACAGAGAGGGAGATGCTTAGCGTAATCTATGGAATCACATATTCTGAATGTTATTTATATGGGAGAAGATTTCGTGTAGTGACAGATGATGCTGAGTTGAAGTGGTTGTTAGGGTCGCTAGATGGGCTGTGAGGCTTAGTGAATTCCACTACGAGGTGGTGCACAAACCTGAGAAGAAGGACGGTAGTGTGGTTGCACTAAGCAGCAAGGTGGTAAAAGTAGAAGTCATAGGTTACGACCTAGCGGTATGGCAAGAATTACAGGACACTGACAACGATTGTATACTGTATCGGACGCAGCAACAATTTAATGTGCACGACGGTCTCCTGTGCAGAGAAACAAAGTTAGGGCCGAGGGTGGTAGTGCCAGCGAAGTTGAGGGATGAGGTTTTAAAGGAAGCACATGATTACGTGTTGTCATGGAGGGTGTAGAGCGACGAAAAGGAGAGTGGTGGAGAGTTATTGGTGGAGAGGTCGGGAAGTAGATGTGGATCAGTATGTCAAGAATTGTATACCAACTGCGCAGAGAGCTGATTTTAGCCGAAAACAAGCTACAACGATTACCGCAGCAATATGTCCATTCTCATTGCTGGGGATTGATCTCTTAGGACCTTTTAGGAGTACACCATCGGGGAATAGATTCGTTCTGACAATAATAGACCATTTTTCGAGGTATGTCTAGATGGTGGCTATGCTAAATCAACAGGCTGCAATGGTCGCGCAAGCATTAGTAAACAACTGTATTTTGAAGTTTGGTGTACTGGAGACAATAATTACTGACCAAGGGACTTACTTCATGTCGGATTTAATGAAGGAACTGTGTAAATTATTGAAAGGAAAGAAGTTGAGGACGAGCGAGTTGCATCCACAGGCGAACGGAAGGACAGAACGGGTGCACAGAACAATAGGGAAGATGCTGAGTTTTTATGTGGGTTCTCATAACCATCAGTGCGACGAGTATTTGAAGCATATTTTATGCGCATCCAATGCAAAAGTCCATACCGATACCGGTTTGTCTCTGTAAGAGGTAGTGTACGGGCGAAAAATGCCATCACCGTTTGATTTGGTGAAGCTACGGAAAGAAAAGACCGGTGAATCTGTACATCAGTTCGCAAGAACGATTCGGGATGTTTGGAAACGGGTACAAAAGGCGAATACGAAGGCTCTGAAAAGACAAGAAGATGCAGTGAAGTGGGAAGGAAGTTTAGTGCTGTATAGACGAGGCCAATGGGTAATGCTGTCCAGCCCCTATACGCCAAAAGGGAAAACTAAGAAGTTCGGCACGAAGTATCAAGGGCCATACCAAGTAGGTGAAAACACATTCCCCGTTAATGTTACCCTTCAGCTGCCAACTAGAACAACAATAGTACACATTTGGCGGTTGCGGCCATTTAAGGGTTGCCCCAATGTGATTCCGGCCATTTCACAGGAAGGGAAGAGGAAGAAAGAGAGAGTGAAGAGAGGTGCTAAGCGCAGAGAAAACCAGGAAGATAGAGTACAGCATGAAGTACCGTATGCTTTTCGAACTAGAAAGTGGTAAAGCATTTGTAGTTTTTTTTGTTTTCTTGTTATGTACCATTGGGTTTGTGTAGTTTCAATAGGCATTGTGTTTTTATGTGTTATATGTGTTTGCGAGTATTGTGAGCCTGCTAGGAGCAGCAGTCTCTTTGAAGAGGGAGGAAGGGTGATTGTGATCCCTGTCCTCAGGCCCCTGAAAAGGAAAGGGTAGCGTCTGACGTATGTGGACTGTTGTTGGAGGAGAAATCAAACGCAGTTTTGGAGAAATAAATGCGTCGTAGTAGACTTTGATGCAGAGCTGTAATAAATATGTGTGGAACGATCTCAGAGCCGTACGATTGCTTGTTTAAATTTTTAGTTATCGACAGTGCTGGGTCAGGAAAGTCGAGTGTATTGCACCAGTTCATGTAATGTAAATTTAAGGATTAAAGTAGTCACACAATCGTTGTTGAGTTTGGATCAAAAATAGTGAATGTTGGAGGAAAATCTGTGAAGCTAAAAATATGGGACACGTGTACGGTGCAGTTATTTTTAGTTATGGGGAAAGGAATAAACTGTCCAAGGGACATCTTTGAACCAAAATTGAGCTTGCAACGGGTCGGAATGCAATGTATCTTCTCCACCTACGAAAATTTGGTGGTAGTAAAAAGTTATTTTGAGCGGTGAGTATTTGCAGAAGCGAAACGTATAGAGCTCGAGGTGGCGGAATTTTGATCAATGGAACTAAGTGTAACATATTAGGACCAACCTTCCATCTGCCAGTGTTAATTTCAGGAGTCACACAACTGAATGTTACGCAGCCAGAGCTGTACTGGCCAGAAGCCACTTTAGAGTTTTGCCAAGGCAGGATCTGACCTTGTTAAATCAAACTGGAGCCAGGGCTGTTGAGATCCGTTCATTTTACAGCAAGAGGGGCGCATATCAGCCGAACAGCTTGTGCAACATGTCACTCGGTATAGGAAAAGGCAACGGCAAATAACGATCATGTTGAGCACCTCTGTGCCAAGTGTCATCGCAGCCTTAACTTTGTTATGGGTTGTTTTCATTCTGATGAGGTGGAGAGCCAGTTCCCAGAGGGATTCGAGGGTAGTCCAAGTCCCAGTAGATTGGACACCTTGGGCGTAGGTAAGGAGTTAAACGACTGTTCATTGGAGTGATCATCCATTAAGGACTTTTTTTATATTTTCCCCCTCATGTTATCAGCTTAGGAGCACTGGACTACGTCTAAGTTTGCTAATTGTAAGTAAGTGTTTCATAAGCGCCATTTCAAACAAGTTTAAGAGTTAGTTAAAGGGCGACCCGGGGACAGGGGCTTTCCGGAGAGGGGAATAATGTAGTGACACCACCATTTAGGATATGGAAAGTTAGTTTTGTGCGATATTCGGAGCACGAGTTACAGCCAGGTGCGGGCTGGATTGCAGAAAGTCACACATACCAGCAGTTGCGAAGGCAAATAGAGGCCACAGGGGTGTAGAACTGTCAGAGAAGGCGCACACAGTAGTTTCCATGGCGCAAGTCACCGGCAGAAGAGGGCCACTGGCCAACCTAAGTGCTATGCATACGTGACACAGCCGAGTGTAAATAGGTGCTGTTTTCTAACAAGATTCATTCAAGTGTGGCAGCTCTCCTGGACGGCGAGGCGTGTCACACCGCCGGGCTACATGGGGCAACAGATGGGGCGCCAGCATCTCAGTCCACGGCAGGTCGTTGGTTCGACTCTTTGGCAACGACGCGGGGTCCACAGCAAGCCAGCGTCTCCTAATTAAATATTGCAATACCGTGCTGCTCCAATAGTCACCTTCTTTAGACACGGTACGGCTAACTGAAGTACGATCCGTTAATTTTGTTTGGACCCAACACATCCGCCACTGATCATTTTCCAGCACACTTCCCAGTACAAGATTGTAATAGGTTTGTTTATCGCCATAAATTTTGTCTTGTTTCAGTGGATGTTCCTTGTGCACTATTTTTGCACCATGTCTGAAATGCTCCGATACGTTTCTGTAACAGTTTCTACACAGTCCATGTTTTGCTTCCCTACGATCTTGCCCTCCCGTTATTCCTTTGCAGCTAACCTACACGTGCTGTATTATCTCTGAAAACGGTAGTCAACAGTTGCATCTTAAAACACGCGTGTCTGTCACGTCGGTCCCCATAGAGTTCCTTGTCTCTATCATTTAGTTTCACGATGCTTCCTGACCTTTCTTAGTAAACATTCAGAATTTTCGTTGTGCTTCCGCAAGAGTATTTTTCTAACGGATTAGATTTAATGAAAATCCCAATACAAAGGGATCGTAAGTATTAATGTCTTTGATCGTTCTGTTAGATTTCGCATTGATAATAAAGATCTGTTGCCTTAAGGAGTTCTGTCTTCATCTGAGTGTCATTTGGCAGAAGGAGTGGGAGCAGAGTTCATGAAGGCAAGCGCTGGTAGAACGTTGCTATTATTTACAGCTTCAGAGTTAAAACGTATTTTTTTTGTTGCTTCAGAGCTACGACTGTAAACTTGTAAACAACAAATATGGAGTAGTACTTTTGAAGTGCACAGATTTTGACAAGTATTACAACGCTGTTAATTATTAATAATTATGTCTTATTTGATTATGCCACAATATTATGGTATGGCGCATGACTTTATGTATATATATATATATTAAGAGGATTTAATTTTATTGTCTGCCTACCAACACGTCGGTTCTCAAATAAGGAGAATTCCTCGTGATTAGCTACTCACTTTCCCACATCCAATGTAGACACTAAGACATTTTTGAAAATCATTTCGTTCATACATGGGAACGTCTGGTATAGAAAATCAACTTCAAGTTTCATTGTTGATAATACCACGATCACAAAATATAGACGCAGAAAAATACCCTTAAAGTAGGCAGTTAAATTTAAATAAACGAATTTTAACTTCTTGAAAGTGATACTACCAAGTAAAACTGGGTTTTCCAGAAAGTTATGAATGGTAGTTTCATCTGTCTTGATATAATTTCACATACTTAGTCTGGTGTCACCGCCAGACACCACACTTGCTAGGTGGTAGCTTAAATCGGCTGCGGTCCATTTAGTACATGTCGGACCCGCGTGTCGCCACTGTGTGATCGCAGACCGAGCGCCACCACAAGGCAGGTCTCGAGATACGGACGAGCACTCGCCCCAGTTGTACGGACGACATTGCTAGCGACAATACGGACGAAGCCTTCCTCTCATTTGCCGAGAGACTGTTAGAATAGCCTTCTGCTAAGTCCATGGCTACGACCTAGCAAGGCGCCATTAGCCTTACCTAGTTTGAGAGTTATCGTTAAATGTCTCAAGAAGAACGTTGTAAACCAACAAAGAATAAAGTTAAGTATATTCCAAAGCTACGTATTTTCTTTATAGCAGTCATAACGTATCTTGTTCCAGACTTGACGCCAGTCGGCGTGTGTGTACGCGTGCCTTTCGGCTCCCTTCTCAGTGTGGCGTAACTAGCTTGTTACGCCACAACACTTAGTATGTGGCTTGTTTAAAACAACTTAGCCGGCCGCTGTGGCCGAACGGTTCTAGGCCCTTCAGTCTGGAACCGCGCGACCGCTGTGGTGACAGGTTCGAATCCTGCCTCGGTCATGGATCTGTGTGATGTTCTTAGCTTTGTTAGGTTTAAGTTCTATGGGACTCATAGATGCTAAGTCCCATAGTGCTCAGAGCCATAAAACAACTTATACCGACAGCAAGAATATAAATGAATTTGCTGAACTGAATCAAACCCTACGGAGATAGTGACACCGGTTCGTACAATACCAATCATAATTTCGAGCACGGTGGTAGCACATTTCACACAGGAAGGTTCAAGGCAAGTGAATATGACAACAGAAATTTGGAGTTTTACGTCTACTTCCAAAACATTTGCTGAAGTCGGTTAAGAGTTAATATCTGTTCAATTTATCTTCCAGATATGAAGAACGTATTCCATATACTTATTGTCAGTTTAATTAAAGTAGCTACAGCTAAAATGAACTTGGCAGTTACGGTTATTTCCCGCAATACGTCGTGTGAAAGATAATACAGGGGCTGGACAAAAATATGGAGAAACCGCTAGAAACGCATGCTTGAACATAAATGCGGATGCCGGCCATGGCTGCAGTTTGCGCTGTTGTGTCTGACCACGAGTGACATCTGTGCAATGTCCTCAATATGTTGCGGCTGTCGGAACAGTGTTCTGCGTAGTTTTGAGAGCATTATTGCCGGATTAGGCCGGACCTAAGTGATTTCTAATATGAGCAAATTGTTGGTGCAGGAATGGGGGCTGATTCCGTAACAAACTGTTCGGTATTTCAGGAAGCGCCATATCGAAGATTTATAACGCACGCAGTGAAAGCGGAAAAACATCATCCGATAGGTCACAACATGCACGAAACTGTGTGCAGAGTGATCGTGACAGAGGATCAGTGAAGAAGACTGTGACGAAAAGAATAGAAGGGTGACAGTTGTAAAAGTCAGTGCAGAAATAAATGTTGCATTCGCAGACTTAGTCAGTAAACAAAGAACTGCGAGGTGAGCTGGATTCTCAAAACCCCTAATCAGTGATGGAAATGCCCGTAACAGAAAAGTGTGTTGTTTAAAACATAAAACCTGGAAAGTGGAGCAATGGAAGGGAGTCATTTGGTGGGAGGACTCTTGTTTCACACTGTTTCCAAATTCTCGCCAGGTCTGCGTTCTAAAAGTGAAACATAGTGAAGGTTCGGTGATGATGTGGCCGGCGATGTAGTGGTATTCCATGAGCCACATGGTTACTGAGCAAGGTCACACAATTAATAAGAATTATTTGGCCAGTTTTTCTGATCACACACACCCCATGGTACAATATTTGTTCCCCAATTGCGATGCTGCATTCCAAGACCACAGAGTACCTGTTCACAAAGCTCATGTTGTCCAGAATTGGTTTAGTGGGTCTGAGCATTAATTATTGCTTCTTACCGGGATACCACAGCCATCAGTTCTGACCATTATTATGCGTTTGTGGTCGGCTTTGAGGAGAAGGGTACATGGTCGCCCTCCACTTCCATCATTTTTACCTGAACTATCACTACTTTCCGGGAAGAATGGTACAGGATGGCCTTAAAAACCATAGAGGACCTGCGTATATCCATTCCGAGATGACTGGAAGCTATTTTGAAGGTCAATGGGTTTGATACACGTACTAGGCGTGGTAATGCGCTGTGTTTCCTGTCTTCCGACTTTTCTGTCAGTCCCCTTCAGTAGTTCATACAGAAAACTGAGAATAAAAGTGAAAGTACTGTTGCTTCGTATGTGATAAGTCAAACAGTATTTGGCACTGTTACAAAGTATCGTAGTACACGAAAAAAATAATAATGACAGTAAGCATAACTATACACCAGCCTGCACACACAGTCCTTGGGTGGTAGCATCGATCGATGGCACTACGCCAAAACGCGATGTGTAAGGTGTGTAGAAACTACAACTGCATTCTTCGAACCATTGGCAACTCTAGAAAGGCAGTTGTGCTGAACATCTGTACAAGAGTTCGTAGTAGTCTCGAAGAAGATGATTAACTTAGTGATAAACCGTTGTCATTTTACAAACAGTAAGTAAAGGAAGGGTAACGAGTAAATTATAAAATCAAACTAGAATTAAAAGATTTAGTAGAGAACAGTTTTTTTCAGTTTTTTTGTCCACAGGTAGTCGTGTAAAATATGTACTCGAGTATAAAAATGTCGAATCTGTGTCTTAAAAAGAAGAGTTGTGTGTCAGTCCACGCACAATTTTTTAAACGAGCCTGCGATGCCGTAGATGTCGCCATAGCGGTTCTCGGCGGGGCGTTTGCTCTCGTCTGACACATGCTTGTCCTTCTCCAGTAGCCACTCGCCTTTGGCCCTCTTCGTAACAATGTCTGAAACACGGAGAACAGTTTTAGTTTTCAAACTTACACAAGCACTCCGGGTGACAGTAGCTTTCCTGTGTGTGCAAAAATAGTAATTTCAGACACTGCTATTATCAAAGTCGTTACGTAGTATTGTTTGTATTTCATTGAGGAAACAAGTATTAAATTTCTTCCTTAATAGTTACTAATGCCTGATAATCTGTGGAAAAGCAGGATTTGTTCTGGATCTAAGTCCTAAATGAACAATGTGATTTTTGTAAGTCTGCACAACATAGTAATCTATTCGTTGGAACTGTCTTCCCTAACAGTTCCGTACACACTGATTTACAAATAACGTAGTGATTAAACGTGGCAAAACTGCTTTTTTTTCGAGAATTACGATGAAGATGGCATTTACACGTGTTAGAAGCAGTGCTTCTCACTGCTTATTTCGTTATTATGTCTCGGTTGCCAGTAAAGTGGCACAATCATTCTTGACCTACTCCTTCTTTGTAATAGCGGAAAAACAACGAATACTGCAGAACACAAATCCACAAGAACGAGGCCCTCTAACAACGGATCTTGATAATCGTTCTGAATGATTATTATAATTTTTCATTTTGAAGTCTTCGAGTAGTTGGTGAACTCAATTGCAACGGGCGTGGGATACATCGGATTGAAAATATTCCCAGTTCTTTAACATCATTCTAACGGTCTAGCTGCTTGCGATTCTTTTATGAACCATTAAAACATTTATCTCTAACTTAAGAAATACTTCTTTCAATTTAAAACTAGGATAATGAATATCAAAGTGTTGTGAGTGATCAGATTTTGGATACAAGTGGGAAATATGGGTTTTCTTAATAATTTTGAAAAAAATTGTGTCGTGTCTGAACCGCCAGAGTTATTACGGTTGTGGAGAAGCACTTCATGCATGCCCGCCCTTGTGAAAGAGAACGACGGAAAAAATGGAGAGCCCAACGGTCAGTCCTTGAATTGTATTAATTGTGATTGACTTACTCCAAATTGTGTCAGGGCGGTTGCAGTTGCCCTTAATAGTTATTAAAGACAGTTACACAACTGTTTCTAAAAGATGCAGTGCCTGTAATATTATTTGAAGGATACATTTGGCTTCCAATTCAATGATGAATGGTTTCATTCAAAGAGTCAATTCCTGTGACAGTGTCAGTATTTAATTCCAGTATACCTGTGTAATATGCGGCTATTAATTCATTGTGTGAAGCTGAGTCAGACTTTTACTATTTGAATTTCGTGCTCAGTTGTTTTCATGAAAGATGACCGTAGTGGCAAGATATTTTTATTAAATTCACTCCTACGATTTCAGGCCAACTGAAATAATTCTGGTAAGCAGCGGGATAATCTTTAAATGTAGGTGCCAGGCAGTCGCTGATGAATTTGTTCGGTGAACTTTTAGAGTAGTTGCTTACAGGCTAAGTTGTCAACAGCTCCAGCAGTGCCTCCCAGCTCGTCTGGTACGCAGTCACGCTGCACGTACTCGAACAGAGTCGTCGATCCTGGAAGGTGCGCGAACACCTGCAACAGACAGGCGGTATGACACGAAACAGTCCCAACACTGGTTATGTTTTTTTTTCTCATGTGCTATTGAGTCATTGCCACACTGTCATTTCAATAAAAAAAACCTTTTGTTAAATTGAAATTAATGAACACAACAGTATGAAATTGAGAAATAAATCAAAATAATGATGATGTCTTTAATAGCCACATTTGTATCAATAGAAACTTATCTACGTAAAACTTCATTTAATTCCACTTGAAAATAGTACTGCGGAACTAAGCTTAATAATGTGTGGGGGAAGCAGATGTTGCTGCCTATATCATATCAGTAGAAAAATGTCTGATATTGACCTCGAAACATCCGGAGATCAGTAAATAAGTGCATTGTTCAATACAAAAACAATATTTTCCTCTTCGCTACAATAGTAACACGCACAAAGTACCCTGCACGTGACAGAATTTCATTAGCAGCCATGAATGAGCAAATTTATTTAAGTGGATGAGTTACCGAAAACGCAGTAATTTAAGTCTCCGTACAGAGAATTAGTAATCCCAGGAAGCCCGCACGGTTGGCCGTGTGGTCTAACGCACGGCTTTCCGGGCGGGAAGGAGCGCCTGGTGCCCGGCACGAATCCACCAGGCGGGTTTGTATCGAGGTCCGGCGAACCGGCCAATCTGTGGATGGTTTTTAGGCGGTTTTCCATCTGCCTCGGCGAATGCGGGATGGTTCCCCTTATTCCGTCTCAGTTACACTATGTCGGCGATTGCTGCGCAAACAAGTTGTACGCGTACACCACCATTGTTCTACCACGCAAACATAGGGGTTACACTCGTCCGGTGTGAGACGTTCCCTGGAGGGGTCCGCCGGGGACCGAACCGCACAAGAACCCTGGGTTCGGTGTGGGGCGCCAGAGGGTTGAAGTGGACTGCGGTAGTCGTCGATGGGTTGTGGACAACTGCCGCTGCGGCGGGGACGGAGCCCCTCGGTCGTTTCTCGGTCCCCGGTTAACATACAATACAATACAATACAATCCCAGGAAACATCACACTAATACAGTCCACCACAGCCTATGGTCTCTGTCATGCATGCAGATCAATGAGGAACAGAGTTCACAAGTTTCTTCATGTATGCTTACCCAGCTGCAGTTGCTCATTCATGATCACATCCGCTGAGCTACCAAATTGTGGGGATGATGTTTGCTACGTTTCGTGTGCTGTTCCGAATAATCCTGACTTTGTATTGGACTGAGATCGGATGATATAGTCCCGCAGTCAGTGTGCGATACGGTGCTTGAGTGCACACTGTGAACGCGGAAGATTGGGATGTCCTTAGCAATAATTGCGATGATACAGAAAAAAGGGCAAGACTGGGTTAAAGAGAATGTTGAAGTGAACATCCTGCTACATACGATAAACTGAATGAGTGGGCCCAAGTCATAGCATTAACAACAGCCTGAAATCATCACAAAAACAACATCGACAGTGAAATATAACTCCCACACACACTGGTCCGTAAGTGCGCTCGACTCACTGCCTCATTTGAGAACAGGCAAACCTCTATATAACATCTAAATACGAAAAAAAATTAGGTCGGGCAGTCATAGCCACAACAAATCACATTAAGAAACAAAACCGCTTCAGCTGTAAAATCCTTTTATTCTTAAGCACCACAACTTCCACAGCACTTACGGCTGCATCTTCAAGTGCAAATTGGTGTCTAGTCATGATATACATATTACGGGAAGAACAAATGTTGGTGGAAACTAGCATGGAGTTGATTATCCACAAGAAAAAGGGGTATGTCCTAAAAGTAATAAGATATGACGGAGAACAGTCCGCTAAAACCGAACGGCACCATGTAGAAATGAACGGTCACTATTACAAGCTATCTAGGTGACCGTCCAGCGGTCAAATGTTTTTAGGTGACGGTCTGTCACCAAGATAGCTTGTGATAGTGACTCTTCATCTCTGCATGGTGATCTTCGGTTTTACAGGACAGTTTTCGATCATATGTTATTACTTTTACGATACGCCGTTTTTCCGGATAACGTATTTCATGGTTCACAGTTCCTTCTCTCGGCACCGCGTTCACAAAGCCCCACTATAGCTTTCAACGTCCATAGTAGAGTGAAGTTATTATCGTGGGACCACTCAAATGCTCCGTAAAATAGTTGAATTTGACAGCCTTACAAAGCTGTACGTCTTACGGGAACGACTGTGTTTCCTAATACACATACCTAAAAATAGATGTTACAGTAATAAAAACTTTAAGTAAAAATCCGAGAAAGAAAAATAAACTGATTGGCACAGTAAAGGAAACGCATCGCCTTCACTGGCCGAGGAGTTTCTACCTATGTGCAGGTAGCTATTATACTGTGTAGTACTGTAACACCTTACAAAACACCGAGTGAAGTGGCGCAGCGGTCGGGAAGAGGACGGTTCAAACCCGCGTCCGGCCATTCCAAATTTGCGTATTCCATGATTTCCCTGAATTGCTTCAGGCAAACGACGGAATGGTTTTTTGAAGGGTCACGGCAGATTTTCTTCCAAATTCTTGACAGAACCTGATATTGTGTTCCGTTCTCTAATGACCACGTTGTCGACGGGACGTTAAGAATTAATTTCATCCTTCTGCTCCTTAACCCAAGTCCGTCAAACGTTTAAAATATTTTCAGCATGATTCGGGTGTATAATATGCTAAATCTAAACCAATACAAACCACAGTAATTACATTGAGCCACATATTCATATTGGCGTCACGTTATTCATAAGGAATCGTTAAACGCTACTAAAAAATCAGGAGAAGGTTTTTTTTTTTTTTTTACTCTTTCGCGACCATAAAATAATGCGAGTATCTACGAAATAACGTCCTAATTTATACATAGTTGATAGACTATTCATATAGTACAACAGTTGCTTAAATGCAGGTATTAAAACTATAAAAATATGATACTGTACGAGAGTCCTGTAGCCGTATTTATTTAAGAAGTTTAGAACCCACATAACTGGTTTCTCTACTTCTAATTTGCGTCTTCTGCTCTGTGTATATGCTATGTCGTATGTTATAGGGACTTGTTACAGAATGCCGCAGAGTAACGGCGTGGCTAGGGGAAGTTCATAGCCCTCGTCAATTTTTAGAAACCGTCTTCAATGATGAATGTCCAGTCTGTGTTAAAATCACGAACTGTCTTCACTTTACCAATTATGATATGTTTCCGTCGTCCTACGTCAAGCACCAATTGCTGGAAATAGTTCGACATGAACGTATGGTAATCGGTGAAGTGAGTACAGTTCGTGATTTTAACACAGACTGGACATTCATCATTGATGATGGTTTTTATCAATTGACGAGGGCTATGAACTTCGCTTAACCACGTCAACTGTTACTCTGCGGCATTCTATATCATATTTTTTATGAAACAGATGGTCATTACATACCGAAACTGGTTGTCTAACCAAAAAAAAAAAAATTGTGACCACAGACAAGAAGTAAGGGAAACTTGTTCTCTATTCGTGTGACATATTCGTGACCATGTCGCAGCTTGTGTTATTAGGATTGTTTTTTCTACTTTGCTTTCGCCTTTTCCAACTGAGACTTCAGGTGGTGTTGGAGAGATTTCACCCGAGGAAATCTAAATTTTTAACTTTAATGTGTAGCCATCAGCCTGCAGCGTTTCTGATTTTGCTCTATTGGTGGTTATAACAAATTTTCTCCCTGAAACCTGCGTGTCATGTGACAGTTCAGTAGTAGAAGCAGTTAGCCTTGTTGTTCACACCTCTAAAACAGGACACCATCCCTTGCAAAGTGAACTGCTGCTACAAAATTACAGTCTTGAAACACATCTCTGTTGACTGGCCGAACTCCTGTTTTAGGTTCAAATGGCTCTGAGCACTATGGGACTTAACTTCTGAGGTCATCAGTCAACTAGAACTTAGAACTACTTAAACCTAACTAACCTAAGGACATCACACACACCCATGCCCGAGGCAGGATTCGAACCTGCGACCGTAGCGGTCGTGCGGGTCCAGACTGTAGCGACTAGAACCGCTCAGCCACTCCAGCCGGCCCTGTTTTAGGAAAACGATTCGTTGCCGTACCTACTATTGCTGCGTGTCCCTATGCTTCCCCAAACATTGTTGCTATATCGAAATGGGTGACAACCTCTAGTCCCTCTTCGCTCCGCCTTTGTTGTACTAACTTCTCCTTCTCATTGGTGTAACGACTATTCAGTGGCTCGAAGAACGAAACGTCAAGGAGCTGTACCCGATATTGAGAACATGATTACACCATTTTCTCGAGCAAGCTTTACTGCTTCAAGGTTTCTGGTGTGTGTACAATGTTCGTCTAAAAGGAGTGAAACTTATTTTTCCTTCTGAGACTGGACTACCTGCATTAAACATTTTGCCACCGCACAAATAGGTCTTCATTTGTGAATCCATTCTCGGGACTGTGGGCAAAAATTCTTCGAGGTGGACCGCCGTCTCGTAATCCGTCTGTAAAACGCGTGCTTTTGCAAATTAGGAGTGATGGGACATACTGTTCAGTGCATGATGCACAGATTTCTCCTGTTCTAGTCGAGCCTCTTTCTTTACTGGCAATAGATCTTACACCCTTTATACCCCTCCAAGCAAGAAATTTTCGAGGTATCTTTTGCTTTTTTGCAAGCCTGTCTCGTCCACCATGGAAACAAGAGTAGCATCGAAATTATTGTGGTCACCAACTCACTCTAACACGTCAAAGAAAAGGTTAACGTTCTCGTTTTTTAATCCTTTGGCCTGAGCAGAGGATGACGGTCGCAGCTGACGGGAGTTGATCTCGGGATGTCTCATAAACTAATAACACCAATTCTTACCAGCAATTTTTTTTCTCTTAACTCAATCAGTCTCGAAAGCTAGGATGCGCAACTCCCAAGGTGTTATCCCAAACAGATATTTCTCTAGTTTAACGACATGCCACACTATCTCTTGTTTCACATCCTGGGCAGGTCACCAGTGCTGTATGTTATTTTTTTCTACTCCACTGCAACGTAGCCCTTGGAGCATCATCTCCTGGCAACCTCATACACCCCCATGTCACCAATTAGCTTTGACTCAATTGCACGGCTCTACCTCATTCCCATCTGCATCTGCAGTGAAGAGCCAAAGAAACTGGTACAACTACCTAATATCGTGTGCGGCCCCCGGGATCACGCAGAAGTGCCGCAACACGACGTGGCATGGAATCGACTAATGTCTCCAGCATTGCTGGAGGGAACTGACACCATGAATCCTACAGGGCTCTCCATAAATCCGTAAGAGTACGAGGGAGTGGAGAGCTCTTGTGAACAGAGCGCATTATAAGGCATCCCAGGTATGGACAATGATGTTCATTCCTGGGGAGTTTCGTGGGCAGCGCAAGTGTTCAAACCCAGAAGAGTGTTCCTGGAGCCACTCTGTAGCGATTCTGGACGTGTGAGGCGTCACATTGTCCCGCTGAAATTGTCCACGTCTGTCGGAAGGCACAACAGACATAAATGGATGCAGGTGATCAGACAGAATGCTTACGTACGTGTCACCTCATAGAGTCTTATCTAGGCGTATCATGCGTCATATCACTCCAACTGCACAAGACCCACACCATTACAGAGCCTCCACCAGCTTGAACAGTCCCCTGCTGACATGCAGGGTCCATGTATTCATGAGGTTGTCTCCACACCCGTAAACGTCCACCCTCTCGATACAATTTGAAACGAGGCTCGTCCGATCAGGCAACATGTTTCCTGTCATCAGCAGTCCAATGTCGGAGTTGACGGGCCCAAAGTTTTTTGTCGTTAAGTCATCAATGTCACACGAGTGGGCCTTTGGCTCCAAAAGCCCATATCGATGATGTTTCGATGAATGGTTCACACGCTGACACTTGTTGATGGTCCAGCAATGAAATTTGCAGCGATTTGCGGAAGGGTTGCATTTCTGTCACGTTGAACGATTCTCTTCAGTTGTCGGTGGTCTCGCTCTTGCAGGATCTCTTTCTGGCCGTAGCAGTGTCGGAAATTTGCTGTTTTACCGCATTCCTGCTATTCCGTGAAATGGTCCTACGAGAAAATTACATTATAATTAGACTCAAATATTTATGATTGTAATAAAGGAAGTGAGATAATTATCGAATTACTCCAGTTGTCACTTCCAAGACGACGTGTCGCTGCGGAAAAATGTATGTAGGCGAAATGGGAAGGACTATTAAAGAACGTATGAAAATACACGACAGCCACATGCTCCTAAAACAAAATGAAATAGGTGGTGGCAGAGCGAGAACTGTGGGCTTGACATTGATTTCAATAACGTAAGTGTGCTGGCTAAGGAAACCCACAGAGGACGGCTACAGGCTTTGGACATCGTGGCTCCCCGCCATCACGGAAGTGAAAACGCGGCCGCGGTGTGCGAGCAACGCAAACAACGCCCCTGCAAGGACGTCTGCGGACAGTAATATTTTGTATAAACTTTCTCTATCTTTTGATCTGCCAACTTCGCTTCTAACCGATGGCCATGGCCCACCAGACACATTGTTTCCTTCGACTTGAATGACATCAAGGGAATACCCCAGAAATCTGAGCTAATGCAGAAGCTTACCGGCTGTCATTCTTCCCATTCGCCATTCACGAATGCAAAAGGGAAGGTGGGATCAGACAGTGGTATCAGAAATGCTCTCTGCCACACACCACCCGTTGGCTGGCTGAACATTGGTGTAGATATAGAAGGCCCTAAATCAACATTACAGAGTATTACACGAACACCGAAGGAAATGGGTTACTTTGAACTAATAACTAGATAGGCTACTACGGTCATATTTCAGACAGTCACTGAAATGAGACGCTGTTAAATCTGTAGTTCATTCAACGGAATGTGAGTGGAAAAGCCTTCTCTGCCTTTTATAGAGCAGGGATTATCTGACAATGATCATACGACAGGCTTTGTCGGGGGTTTTGGACACTTTTGGACACTACAGTCCAGTACAATGTGAAAATTTATGACCTCTGCACCCAGTGACACAACGTGCACATCACATCAGATAGAAGCATCATAGTGAAGGCAGATGCTGCCGGGAGTCTACCTGACACAACAGAGACGTGTGGAACAGTTCCTACGTACACACTTGAAGGACGTCTGTTACGATCACATCACATACATATAAGACAGTGTCCTGGCTGGTCAGGTGAAGACGTCCAGAGGGCCGAACGTCTGTTACGCCATCTCAAAGTTGTTTCATGAGGACGTTTATGTCAGAAATTTTGCAGGATGAGAAAAACCTTTTATAGTCCCAAACTATGTGCCAGAGAGGTACTCTTATCTAACACTGTTTGGAAAGTATACGTACACACAAGTAAATCGTGACAAGTGATAATACGAAGCAGCTTTTACGCAGTCGTATTGCTTAGTTATTTGTGCTGTTTGCTTGTAGTTTGTATCTTGCAGTGCAGCACACAAACCACGAGGCTAACCATAGTGATATGTCAAACGCACCATTGCGTATTGATTTATATCCAAGTAAATTCCATGTTACAGAGAAGGGGAAAAATCAATGAGGGATATGCATGACTTACCCTCTTTTGCAACTTTTCAGACAGCGCCATCTTCACTATTTTCATGACTGAATGTATGATCTTCGATGCATTCACCAAGTGGAGTCCTTTCAACTTCCGGCAGCAAGCAGTCTGTACATATCAAATATATTAATTAGATGGGCGCTATGTTCTTTTGAAGGAGAACACTTCAGTACAAAATGATGTGAAAGAAATTTCTTCAGTTTTATATAACTGAACTGGATTTAAACGTTAACATAAGTGGAACAAAAATTTAAATTTCTCGTGCATTTAGTGTTTTAATAACCAAAGTACTATGAAAATTCGAATACCATGACGGAAACTTCGTCAGATTCCAGGACAGCATTAAAAGACAAACTGTACACACTGTATTGCAAGAAACGAAGGTAGCACCAATTCGAGGAGCAAATATGCACCAAGAGGAGTGGTATCAGTCGAATTTAAGATAATAAGAGAGCCGGGCAACATAGGTATTCACACAGAAATTGTAATGTACTTTTGAGGAATATTATTACAAATGTTGAAGCAAAACTAATTTCGGGGATTGCTACTAAACGAAAATAATGAATGGTTTACACAAATACTATAATACTAACAGCTGAATACAAAGGGGATACAGAAGAAGTGGTAATGGAGTTGAGCGGAGTGTAATATTGACTGGTCTGAATGTCAGTTTTAAATAGTAATGTTAAATAATCAAGAAAGACAGGTAATACTGGAAGAACTGAAACTGTGTTAGGTAAACTCCACGGGACCTACAAACTCCTTTACTCAAGAGGATTGTTTGATAAGGAAAAAAGAGCTGTGTTACTTAAAGGGGTGGATCGAGGATGGCTCTAGATGCTGCAACAGTTTCAAGGTATATTTACGTCAGGAAACAGCTCTGCTGAGATAAAGTTACGAGCTTATAACGATTCCTACGTCAATAACTTAGAGCACAACTACGAGAATGGTGGACAATTGAGAATATTAAGATAGATGAGATGGCTAGTGGCACACAGCAAGAATGAGAGAGATGAGAGGACAAGAGCACTAATGGGAACCAATTGAGAGGCTGAAAATTACAGTATTGCCAAAAACAAAACAATTGATGAAATAATGAAAGACTGGAGAGAAATGGGAGCGGATAAATCGACATGATCAGGAGCAGTACAGGACAAAGTATAGCCGAAGCAATGAACTGAGTAGCTATAGCGAATTAGTAGTCCGCAGAACATCAACTGTCATCTGCGATAGGCGTGTGTATAATGTGGATTGGTAAATGAAAGAACGGAGAGGAGGTAATATACTTGCCTATTTTCATGAGAAATAAATTCGGAAACATTAGAAAAACACAGTACAGCAAATCACTTTCAACTCAAGATGACAGTAACTTCTTATGCCGTGATACTGAATACAGACTCGCAAGAAAGGAGAACGAGCGTTAGCCACGCTGTTTTGACTGTCACCTAGAAAAAATAAAGTTTTCTAACTAATTGTTCGTTTATAGCAAGCACATGTCGTCGTACACAGTGAAACTCAGCACCACACCTCCGCAGCACACACCTGGAGTAGCGAGTTTCAGCCATTCTCTTTGTCGCCCCTAGCAGAGTGCTACATTACTATGAGAAGGGAATAGCGCTGTATATTAGAACTGTAGACATGTAACTATAAACGAACAAGAAATTAATTACGTAATTTTAGTTTTGCGATATTATAATCAAAACATTATTATTAGCCCTCATACATACTCCACTTTATCTACGGGCCCACTTGTTTCAGCGTCATAAGCGACCATCTTAGTAGTGGTGTAAAGTCGTCTAATGTTGACTGTAAGTGTTGTGGCACTGTCGGAATCTTACACTGTGCTCGTTGCACCGATGCCATCGTGACGTCTGATTTTTTTCACACTTTTTACTGCGGGTGGGAATTACATGCGTCAAGTTTTTAATTGTTGTTGTTGTGGTCTTCAGTCCTGAGACTGGTTTGATGCAGCTCTCCATGCTACTCTATCCTGTGCAAGCGTCTTCATCTCCCAGTACCTACTGCAACCTACATCCTTTTGAATCTGCTTAGTGTATTCATCTCTTGGTCTCACTCTACGATTTTTACCCTCCACGCTGCCCTCTAATAATAAAGTGGTGATCCCTTGATGCCTCAGAACATGTCCTACCAACCGATCCCTTCTTCAAGTTGTGCCAAAAGCTCCTCTTCTCCCCAATCCTGTTCAACACTTCCTCATATGTGATCTACCCATCCAATCTTCAGCATTCTTCCGTAGCACCACATTTCGAATGCTTCTATTCTCTTCTTGTCCAAACTATTTATCGTCCAAGTTTCACTTCCATACATGCCCCCACTCAATACAAATACGTTCAGAAATGACTTCCTGACACTTAAATCTATATTCGATATTAACAAATTTCTTCTTCTGAAACGTATTCCTTGCCATTGCCAGTCTGCATTTTATATGCTCCCTTCTTCGACCATCATCAGTTATTTTGCTCCCCAAATTGCAAAACTCCTTTACTACTTTAAGTGTCTCATTTCCTAATCTAATTCCCTCAGCATCACCCGACTTAATTCGACTACATTCCACTATCCTCGATTTTGTTTTGTTGATGTTCATCTTACATCCTCCTTTCAAGACACTATCCATTCCGTTCAACTGCTCTTCCCAGTCCTTTGCTGTCTCTGAAAGAATCACAATGTCATCGGCAAACCGCAAAGTTTTTATTACTTCTCCATGGATTTTAATACCTACTCCTAATTTTTCTTTTGTTTCCTTCACTGCTTACTCAATATAAAGATTGAATAACATCGGGGAACGGCTACAACCCTGTCTCACTCCCTAACCAACCACTGCTTCCCTTTCATGCCCCTCGACTCTTATGACTGCCATCAGGTTTCTGTACAAATTGTAAATAGCCTTTCGCTCCCTGTATTTAACCCCTGCCACCTTCAGAATTTGAAAGAGAGTATTCCAGTCAATGTTGTCAAACGCTTTCTCTAAGTATACAAATGCTAGAAACGTAGGTATGCCTTTCCTAATCTAGGTTCTAAGATAAGTCGTAGGGTCAGTATTGCCTCACATGTTCCAACATTCCTACGGAATCCAAACTGATCTTCCCCGAGGTCGGCTTCTACTAGTTTTTCCATTCGTCTGTAAAGAATTCGCGTTAGTATTTTGCAGCTGTGGCTTATTAAACTGATTGTTCGGTAATTTTCACATCTGTCAACACCTGCTTTCCTTGGGATTGGAATTATTATATTCTTCTTACAGTCTGAAGGTATTTCATCTGTGTCATATATCTTGTTCACCAGATGATAGAGTTTTGTCAGGACTGGCTCTCCCAAGGCCGTCAGTAGTTCTAATGTAATGTTGTCTACTCCTGGGGGCTTGATTCGACTCAGATCTTTCACTGCTCTGTCAGACTCTTCTCGCAGTATCATATCTCCCATTTCATCTTCATCTACATCCTCTTCCATTTCAATAATATTGTCCTCAAGTACATCGCCCTTGTATAGACCCTCTATATACTCCTTCCACCTTTCTGCTTTCCCTTCTTTGCTTAGAACTGGGTTTCCATCTGAGCTCTTGATATTCATACAAGTGGCTCTCTTTTCTCCAAAGGTCTCTTTAATCTTCCTGTAGGCAGTATCTATCTTACCCCTAGTGAGATAATCCTCTACATCCTTACATTTGTCCTCTAGCCATCCCTGCTTAGCCATTTTGTACTTCCTGTCGATCTCATTTTTTAGACGTTTGTATTCCTTTTTGCCTGCTTCATTTACTGCATTTTTATATTTTCTGCTTTCGTCAATTAAACTCAATATCTCTTCTGTTACCCAAGTATGTCTACTAGCCCTTGTCCTTTTACCTGCTTGATCCTCTGCTGCCTTCACTACTTCATCCCTCAAAGCTACCCATTCTTCTTCTACTGTATTTCTTTCCCCCATTCCTGTCAATTGTTCCGTTATGCTCTCCCTGAAACTCTGTATAACCTCTGGTTTAATGAGTTTATCCAGATCCCATCTCCTTAAATTCCCACCTTTTTGCAGTTTCCTCAGTTTTAATCTACAGTTCATAACCAATAGATTGTGGTCAGAGTCCACATCTGCCCCTGGAAATGTCTTACAAATTAAAATCTGGTTCCTAAATTTCTGTCTTACCATTATGTAATCTATCTGAAACCTGTCAGTGTGTCCAGGCTTCTTCCATGTATACAGCCTACTTTTATGATTCTTGAACCAATTGTTAGGTATGATTAAGTTGTGCTCTGTGCAAAATTCTACCAGGCGGCTTCCTCTTTCATTTCTTAGCCCCAATCCATATTCACCTACTACGTTTCCTTCTCTCCCTTTTCCTACCACCGAATTCCAGTCACCCATCACTATTATATATTCGTCTCCCTTCACTATCTGAATGATTTCTTTGATTTCATCATACATTTCTTCAATTTCTTCGTCATCTGCAGAGCTAGTTGGCATACAAACTTGTACTACTGTAGTAGGCGTGGGATTCGTCTCTATCTTGGCCACAATAATGCGTTCACTATTCTGTTTGTAGTAGCTTACTCGCACTCCTATTTTTTTGATCATTCTTAAAGCTGCTCCTGCGTTACCCCTATTTGATTTTGTATTTATAATCCTGTATTCGCCTGACCAAAGTCTTGTTCCTCCTGCCACCGAACCTTACTAATTCCCACTGTATCTAACTTTGACCTATTCATTTCCCTTTTTAAATTTTCTAACCTACCTGCCCGATTAAGGGATCCGACATTCCGCGCTCCGATCTGTAGAACGCCAGTTTTCTTTCTCCTGATAACGACGTCCTCTTGAGTAGTCCCCGCCCGGAGATCC
Source organism: Schistocerca serialis cubense (assembly GCF_023864345.2). NCBI lineage: Eukaryota > Metazoa > Arthropoda > Insecta > Orthoptera > Acrididae > Schistocerca > Schistocerca serialis. The sequence goes on along the minus strand of NC_064642.1, from coordinate 601,961,831 downwards.
GAATGGAGGACTATTTTACCTCCTGAATATTTTACCCAAGAGGACACCATCATCATTTAACCATACAGTAAAGCTGCTTACCCTCGGAAAAAATTACGGCTGTAGTTTCCCCTTGCTTCCTGCTGTTCGCAGTTTTGGTTAGTGTTACAAGGCCAGATCAGTCAATCATCCAGACTGTTGCCCCTGCAACTACTGAAAAGGCTTCTGCCCCTCTTCAGGAATCACGCGTTTGTCTGGCCTGTCAACAGATACCCCTCCGTTGTGGTTGCACCTACGGTACGGCTGTCTGTACCGCTGAGGCACGCAAGTCTCCTCACGAACGGCAAGGTCCATGGCTCACGGGGGGAGGGGTGGGGGGAGTTTTTAATGAAATGTCAAATAATAATTTGGCGATTGACCACGGCTTGACAAAATGTTAGTCAGAGAGACGATAGTGTGCACGGCGTTGCCTACGTTCTTATGTTCTCCTTTCTGATGCGTAAGCCAAAAATTGTGACTGATATGACCGATGTGTCCTGAGTTTTCTCTCTCGATTAAGAATAATCGAGGTTTTAAAAAGATTAATGATCCGCCTTTAGCAAATGAATGGAAGAAAGTATTGTAACATTTTATTTTGAAGACCTGTCCCTCTTACCACAACTGGTAATATACAAAAAGAAATGTGTCCAAAGGGCACAATATTTCGGCGATCAGACAAGTGCACTGATAACTGAGGTCCTCAGGTCTCGCAGCTGGCTTATATCCCCTCCCACAGCAAACCGTTCCCTGCGTGGTCCGCGCACGACGACCCCTGTTGGCTGTAGCGGAGACGCTAGCACCGCTGTCTGCGATAGCGTCGATGCAGTTCCTCTGTCTGCCCTGGTCGCTAGATCGTCTTGATTGTAGCCACTACATGGTTCCAGAAATTGCTGTCACTATAATCTGGACTGTTCTGTCATCCTGCTATTATTTTACAAACAATGTTATTCGCCTTATAAAATGATGCTTGCAGATCCTGTGTCAACTCTTCAGTCGAAATCAAATTTTATATCTGCTCCAAATTTACCTGCCATCCTTGGTGCGCAAAGATCGTAACATAGAAAATAAATGGAGGCTTTTATAACAGTCGGGATTAGCTACATACGAAGTTTCACAAGGCAGAACTGGGAAATCAAGGAAGGTTGGGGACAGACGCGTAATATGCCAACACAAAACAGCCGAAAGGCTGAAAAAAATTAGCTACCTAGTTGCAATGAAAAAGGTTTATTCGCCCTAGATCTAAGATTCAATATTTGAAAAAGTATTTTCTTCAGAAGGATTCTGCACTAAATATGTATATAATCCGTTACAAAAATTGTTTTTACATACATAACACAACATTAATAACAGAAAATATTTGTGCGGAAGCATACTCATTTGTTACATCACGTGGAGGTAAATTACATTAGCAGGAGCCAAAGAATAAAGTATTTGCATAATTTAAGTATACACCATACCAGAGACAAAGGCGAACTGTTCAAATATACATGCTCAAGAGACCATTAACAAATGGGCTGCAGAAGATGCTAAATCCATGCTTTCTTGTGTTAAATAACAGCATTTTACGTTGAGGAAAGAATGAAATCTCCTCTAAAAAGCTACTAAAAATGCAATGAATTTACTGGTATTCATGGCGCATAAAATCTGTAATACATTTACTGACAGAGTAATACTGTACATTAATTCAGTGCACAAAATGTAGAGTTCTATTTTCAAAAGACCACTCGTAAAAATGCACTGGGAAAGAAGTGTAAATACGAGCCAAAGCAAAGTCACTAAAAAATTTCCGCTAAGGACAATAGGAAAGCAGTGCGCTCTAGATACACTAGTGTAAACACTGCGTCTTGCTGGTGATAGATAACATAATTTTACTCGTACATTAAAGCAATATGACAATATCGTACAGATATTGCAATAATTTTAGAGGTATACGTTAAATATAAAATCATGTCCAAAACATTCATGTCGTAGAGTGATAATGCATGTTGATTCAGTGTGTAGAAATTAACAAAGCTATTACAACAAATTCCTTCTACTACTGAAGGGTGGAGGAAACAATAAAATGGAGCGAGTTACATCACAACATAAAAAAATGAGAACATTCTGCTTAACTGTACCGATACCATTTTTGGAATACCAAATGTAGGGACACAAGTTGAAACGGCCTCGGAAAATGAAACCCAGTAACATGAAATGTCAGTCACTCAACAGTGGAGAAGAAATATTTTGAGGAAAACTGCACATTCACCGGTGATAGCGGAGATCTGTAAAAACGGATTAGTTGACGCGTGAGCAGCACTTTAAATCCGTAAGGAAGTACTTATCGTGAGTTGCAACTGATCGTTCAAAGTGTATTATGACGTTCCTAGATAATACAAATCTCCTTCATCATAACCAACATGGATTCCGCAAACAGAGATCATGTGAAACTCAGCTCGCCCTATTTGCCCAAGAAATTCACAGTGCCGTAGACACTGGCGAGCAGATTGATGCCGTATTCCTGGACTTCAGGAAGGCATTTGATACGGTTCCGCACTTACGTTTAGTGAAAAAAATACGAGCTTACGGAATATCGGACCAGGTTTGTGATTGGATTCAGGATTTCCTAGAAGAAAGAACACAACATGTCATTCTTAACGGTTCAAAATCTGCAGATGTAGAGGTAATTTCGGGAGTACAGCAGGGAAGCGTGATAGGACCTTTATTGTTTACAATATACATAAATGACTTAGTTGACAACATCGGTAGCTCCGTGAGGCTATTTGCAGATGACACGGTTGTCTACAAGAAAGTAGCAACATCAGAAGACTCGTACGTACTCCAGGAAGACCTGCAGAGGATTAATGCATGGTGCGACAGCTGGCAGCTTTCCCTAAACGTAGATAAATGTAATATAATGCGCATACATAGCGGCAGAAATCCATTCCAGTACGATTATGCCATAGGTGGTAAATCATTGGAAGCGGTAACGACCGTAAAATACTTAGGAGTTACTATCCGGAACGATCTGAAGTGGAATGATCACATAAAACAAATAGTGGGAAAAGCAGGCGCCAGGTTGAGATTCATAGGAAGAATTCTAAGAAAATGTGACTCATCGACGAAAGAAGTAGCTTACAAAACGCTTGTTCGTCCGATTCTTGAGTATTGCTCATCAGTATGGGACCCTTACCAGGTTGGATTAATAGAAGAGATAGACATGATCCAGCGAAAAGCAGCGCGATTCGTCATGGGGACATTTAGTCAGCGCGAGAGCGTTACGGAGATGCTGAACAAGCTCCAGTGGCGGACACTTCAAGAAAGGCGTTACGCAATACGGAGAGGTTTATTATCGAAATTACGAGAGAGCACATTCCGGGAAGAGATGGGCAACATATTACTACCGCCCACATATGTCTCGCGTAATGATCACAACGAAAAGATCCGATAAATTAGAGCAAATACGGAGACTTACAAGCAGTCGTTCTTCCCACGCACAATTCGTGAATGGAACAGGGAAGGGGGGATCAGATAGTGGTACAATAAGTACCCTCCGCCACACACCGTAAGGTGGCTCGCGGAGTATAGATGTAGATGTAGATGTAGACATCTCTCTTATAAAAATGTTAATAAATTTCATGTTCTAAAAAAATCCAGTTTCCAGCTTTTTATTTCCTTACGTGAATTTAATGTTTCTTCTAATTCTCTTGGCGAATGGTCTGAAGTAAGTAAATGTTCGTCAAATGAAGAATTATGCACAGTAACCCATTTCTTACCCAACAAAAGGTCAAATACGCTACTGGCCATTAAAATTGCTACACCACGAAGATAGCGTGCTACACACGCGGAAATTAACCGACAGGAAGAAAATGCTGTGATATGAAAATGATTAGCTTTTCAGAGTATTCACACAAGTATGGCGCAGGTGTCGACACCTACAACGTGCTGACATGAGGAAAGTTTCCAACCGATTTCTCATACACAAACAGCAGTTGACCAGCGTTGCCTGGTGAAACGTTGTTGTGATGCCTCGTGTAAGGAGGAGAAATGCGTACCACCACGTTTTTCACCTTTGATAAAAGTCGGATTGCAGCCTAGCGCGATTGTGGTTTATCGTATCGTGACATCGCTGCTCGCGTTGGTCGATATCCAATGACTGTTAGCAGAATATGGAATCGGTGGGTTCATGAGGGTAATACGGAACGCCGTGCTGGATGCGAACGGCCTCGTATCACTAACAGTCGAGATGACAGGCATCTTATCCGCATGGCTGTAACGGATCGTGCAGCCACGTCTCGATCCCTGAGTCAACAGATGGGGACGTTTACAAAACAACAACTATCAGCACGAACAGTTCGACGTCGGTTGCAGCAGCATGGACTATCAGCTTGGAGACGATGGCTGCGGTTACCCTTGACGCGGCATCACAGACAGGGGCGCGCATGCGATGGTGTACTCAACGACGAACCTAGGTGCACGAATGGCAAAACATCATTTTGTCGGATGAATCCAGGTTCTGTTTAAAGCATCATGATGGTCGCATCCGTGTTTGACGTCATCGCGGCGAACGCACATTCGAAGCGTGTATCCGTCATCGTCATACTGGCGTATCACCCGGCGTGATGGTATGGGGTGCCATTGATTACACGTCTCGGTCACCTCTTGTTCTCATTGACGGCACTTTGAACACTGGACGTTACATTTCAGATGCGTTACTACCCGTGGCTCTACCCTTCATTCGATCCCAGCGAAACCCTACTATTCAGCAGGATAATGCACGACCTCATGTTGCAGGTCCTGTACGGGCCTTTCTGAATACAGGAAATGTTCGACTGCTGCCCTGGCCAGTACATGCCCCAGATCTGTCATCAATTGAAAACGTCTGGTCAATGGTGGCCGAACAACTGGCTCGTCACAATACGCCAGTCACTACTCTTGATGAACTGTGGTATCGTGTTGAAGCTGCATGGGCAGCTGTACCTGTTCGCGCCATCCTAGCTCTGTCTGACTCAATGCCCAGGCGTATCATGGCCGTTATTAAGGGCAGAGGTGGTTGCTCTGGGTACTGATTTCTCAGGATCTATGCACCCAAATTGAGTGAAAATGTAATCACATGTCAGTTCTAGTATAATATATTTGTCCAATGAATACCCGTTTATCATCGGCATTTCTTCTAGGCTTAGCTATTTTAATGGCCAGTAGTGTATATACTGTCGCGAGTAGGAGAAGTTGGTCTTGTTGGTGATAAATATACACAATTTAGACAGATCTAACGATTTACCAAAAAACTATTGTATATGACTTCGTACACAACGGTAAGGAAAGGTGGGCTACGGCGTGGTGCAGTAGATGTCGTCATAAAAAAATCTGGACAGGAGCAGAAATGGTTAGCCAACAAGTTATCACAGGGAACGGAGATGTACTTGACTTCTATTTCTCCAACGCTATGAAGACTCCTCACATACAATGAGGCAAAAAACAGAATGGAGCTGTCACAATGTCAAGAAGGATGAGAATCTGCCATCTAAGGCACGAACGATGAAGTCAGAGCCGCGACTGGGAGGTGTCTGCATAGTGTAGCGTAGTGAAGTGGATGAGCAGCGCGAACGGGACGTCTGGATGCCGCCAGCCGTCCACTACTGCGGCAGAAAAGAGCGCTCGTGGTAGAAAGCGACTGGAGGCGTCGCTCAGCGGGCACGCTCCACTGGGTCCGCCGCATCCTGCACGAGCACTGTCGGTGTCTGAAGGAAACTGAAATTCCAAAGTCAACTAAAAGATGCCCACGGTGTGGTATCGATACTGATACCACGGAAATGTACAGTATATGAATTTTGATACTTTTTGAAACTGTAGTATCCATCAAAGATATTGGTGTAGATTTACAAAAGGCAAAGAGAAAGCCCTGTCCAGACGAACAAGATGCTTGATTGATTAGTCTTAGATTAAATATATAAGAGGCATCATGATGAGCTTTAGGTACGAAAAGAATAAACGAGATGAGAGGCATTACTACATACAGAGCACGTTGGTTTAGCAAAGATGTTAAGGAATCATCTATTCAGAAGCAGGAAGCATTCATAAAATTAGTCTAAGTTGATACTATTATACAAAGTGTAAGACCATTCATAATATTGCGAATTCGGGTATTTGAAAAATGAAAGACGGTTAGCAGGAGTAATACACAAGTGATAAGGAATGGTAATGTCACGTTTTTCTTCAGTTTGAAATTTATGATCGTCTTGTTTGTTTCTCCTTCATATCTGTGTCTTTTGGGCATTACTTATTGTAACAGAAGCTATATTTTTCTACATACATCGAAGTTGTTTGAATCAGATTTGTACTGACAAGCTAGTTATGCTTTGCTTCGACTTGATAATGGTCCACTGATCGAAACCGGTAGCACGGAGCATAAAAATAAACAGTCGATGGTAAGGTACAATGAAATTTCACAACAATTAAGGAATACAGAAGAAAATATGGAGGCTGTACCGAAAGCGAAAGAAGGATATTAATGGATGCATTTAGGTACAGTATGTTAGCAGAAGCATATGGGAATATTATTTTAAACTGTAATATAAGGACGTAACAAAAGTGAAATCTCAAACAACATAGCAACACATAAAAAGTGGCAACCAAAGAGACTACTTAATCGACAAAACATGCTATTCCATAACAAGGCTTTAAAACTGAAAATCTCCATGGACAGATGGCATACAAATTTGGGGGGGGGGGGGGAGGGGAAGTATTATATCAACAGCTTAATACTTTATTCAACAATATTATGGTGGTGGGGTACCAAGAGGATGGGGAGGAAGTATTACAATCTCTATATTTAAAAAGGAGGTAAAACGTGTTATAGAATGACTGGGAATTACTCTGTTTGATATCACCTTAAAACTGTTAACATCAGTAATTAAAGACAGAATACAGAATGATGTATGGTAGAAAACGCAGAAGGTTAACAAGAATTCAGGAGAAATAGGAGCACAGTGGATGCTATTTTCGCTCAGACAGGCTGTCGAAGAATACATAGCCTAATAACCTAGCCTCTGTAGGCATTGTTGACTTGCCAAAAGCATTTGGTAGGATTATAAATAAGGATATAAGACTAACTTTAAGAATAAGAGAGTGGAAATTATAAAAATTATGTAATTAATTATATTTAATTATAGTGCTATAATTATATAATTATGCAATTAATAGTAAGATATTATAATTAAAACAGGCGAAGGACTGATAGATGAAATTATAGTAGATAAAGGAATTAGACAAGCACACCCATTAATCCTACCCCTGCTCAACTTAATAATGGAACAAGTCACTGATGCTAGAGAAAATAAATCAGGATATAGAATAGGAAACAAAATAGTACATATAGTGAAGCTGACGATGCTGTACTAAAAGCAAATAATGAGAATAATTTAGAATAGTTGGTTCACCATTTCAATAAAACAGCTAAGCAATATAATGTTAGCTCCCTACCTAAAAAAATAAAAGAGTATGCTAACTTTAAGAACATTTCTGAGGCACAGTAAAGTAGATGTAGGTGGTGTGTCAGCTGAAAAAGTGATGAGCTTTAATTTTCCAGGGACTGTCATCACCAGCCATAAAGACTAATCTGGGAGTGGAAAGCCCAGTGACCGAGGCAGTAAGCCTAGCCACATGGCTGAAAAACACTCTGTGGACTAACAAATATATGACAACGGAAGGGAGAATAGAAATCGATAAGGCAATGGTTTGTCCTGTCATTAAATGTTCAGCACAAACTAGAGCGGAAACGAAACAGACAAATGACAAATTAACAGCAATAGAAATGAAGGTACTAAGAGAAATCAAAGGATTAAACATGTCGAGCATGAGAATAAATGTATCGATAAGTGATCAGCGTGAAATACAAGATGTATATATAAATGGATGAAGACAAGAAAAAGAAGGATGAAGGGAAATGACAGCCTACATGACTACTCATGATATTGAACAACAAGTGGTCCAGCACATGAACGGTATTACCTTAATATACATATAAATCGTTGAACACTTTATTTATTTGCACTAAGATGTCCTGACGGTTATTATTGTGCATTGTGTAAATTCGTTAGGTATATAAATACATTAAAGAGTTTTTACAGGAGTAACGGTACGTTAATTCCACCTTCATTAGAGTATCTTGATACTGAAGTCTGTAAGAGTACATTGTTATAATTAGGACGCATCCTGGGAAGACATGCCGGCCGCGGTGGTCTAGCGGTTCTAGGCGCGCAGTCCGGAACCGCGCGACTGCTACGGTCGCAGGTTCGAATCCTGCCTCGGGCATGGATGTGTGTGATGTCCTTAGGTTAGTTAGGTTTAAGTAGTTCTAAGTTCTAGGGGACTGATGACCGCAGATGTTAAGTCCCATAGTGCTCAGAGCCATTTGAACCATTTTTGGGAAGACATGCGTGGAAGGCAATCTGAAGAATTTTAAACCAAGAATAGAGAATGACTGAGAAATTTTCAACCGTGTATAATGTACGATATGTGACGATAGCATGGACGTACATACATTTCACCTAAATTGTTATGAGAAACTAAGCATTTTCGTCTTATTGCTACAGATTGTGTGCGACAAGATAATCGAGATCTCATGCTGTGTAATATGTTGCTTGGAAGTGTTCTTTAGAAATTTCAAAAAGTAATCCTTGCTAGATTCATAGAGCCATTGTTGTACCTCCTGCCTCAGGAGTATGGTGTATATTGTACACTACATTTACTGTGTTAAGAAATTGATTTCTAAACGAAAATTAAAGGAAAAATGACACTTTCCTCCCAATTTTCACACTACGAACAGTACCATTTTGTCCACTCTCTACTACAGCCTAAAAACGATATCCGACTGAGTGCGGGAATCTTTCTGTAAAATACGGATTGTGGAGAACGGACGTCACACTGAACAGTTTCTATGAGGTTAAACTGTTGCTGTAAGGTACAAATATTTAGTAGTTCCTTATCTCAAGTATTCAGTTCACGAATCTTTACCACTATCACCTGCACAATCTTTACCTAATTATTTTTGTGACTCTTCGAGTGTGTTGTAGATGTAGCAACATTTGTTATCTTCCAATGAAATTAGTTTCGATTAGTAGATCCACAGCATGTGGCAATCTCGAAAACTTTTGATGTATTTTTTTATTTTTTTGTGAAATTGAACCTAGGAAACTAATGCATCAATTTGGAACTAACATTTTCCGTTCGGCAGTTAATGTGCTACGATGCTCTCCAAATCGGGAGTGGCAACATGGCTTCATTCGACCAGTTATGATTTCGGTTGCCAACTGATCCAATTCCATTTACCAGCAAACCACCACCAGTTGCCACAATCATCGCCGAGCGTAGCAAAATTTATCCAGTAACTAGGTGTGCTGCCAACAGTAGTCGAGACTGAACCACAATTACATTACCCAGCCATAGTTTACAGAGTTAGATGAGGACTAGAGTTCAGAAGTTTTAAGTCACTTCCACGCTCACTTCCAAGCTAAATACTTGTTTACGTACGTATTATTTTAATAAATGCCTTTCCGGGTGGTAATTCGCCGCCCACGTAACCTACACAAAATCATCCATTCCTGCATAGCTCTTGCACACCACAGTGTGCCTCTTAGATCATATCTCTGTAATAGACCTAGACACAGGAGCTGTCCCATACATCCTCCCACCACTACCTTCACCAGTATGGTCACTCGCGTTATCCCATCAAAGGCATGGGTACCTGACATGTGATCTACAAGCTAAGCTGCAGTTACTACACTGCATTCTATGTGGGCATGGCAACCAACAATCTGTCTGTGCTCATTAATGGCCACTGATAAATTTTGGCCAAGAAGCAGCTGGACCACCCCGTTACTTAGAACGCTGCGCAACAAGATGTTTTTCATTTCAGTGAGTGCTTCACAGCCGGTGCCATCTGCATGCTTCCCATCAACACGGGCCTTTATTTAATTGCAAAGATGGGAACTCACCCTGCAGTATATGCTACTATGCCTAACCCTAATGGCCTAAACCTTCGTTAGTCATTGTCGTTATCCATCAAGCCCCTTCCTTGTTTCCATTCCTGCACTGCACATAGCTTTATTCAAGCAATACACCCACAGTCTTTTTACTTCTCTCCTTTTCTGCTATTTGCCTCCTTCAACCCTCCATTTAATCTCCCAATGGCACTTAGCTGCCCTACCCTCTCTCCTACTCGTTCCTGCGTGCTCCAACAAGCAACACTTTGCCGTGATGTGCCTCGCGCCCCCCTGTCCTAACCTCCTCCTTACCCCCATCACCCAGCTGTGTGTCTCGTCATCCACTGCTACTCACAGTCGGGCTTCAGCTGCCAGAGACTGTGGTCATGTGTGCGTGAACTGCGTTTGTGTGAGTGTGTGTGTCTTGTTGGCCGAAATCTCATTTTCTGGCAGTGTTTTTGTTGTGCCTATCTGCGACTCAGTATCTCTGCTTTATGGGGAGTAGCAATGTGCATGTACGATCAAGAAAATGATTACAATTTCAGCAAAACTAGATTATTTATTCAAGAGAAAGTGGTTCACAAATTGAGTAAGCCAGAGACGCTAACACGCTTTGGTCCACCTCTTTGGTTGTACACGTACATAACATCTACCGATTTCCGTCCCACTCGGATAATTACTTCGCGGTGCGCCGGTTTTTTTTATGTCTTAGAATGTATTTCGAAGAAGTTTTTGCGGATATTGATTCTGTTACTCTGTGATGAAGAGATTGACGCAGAAGAGGAATTCGTGAAAGGCGGCATCAGACAAATCAGAAGACTGATGACAAGTCTTCCTCTACCAATATATTTAGACTGTTTCGTCGACAACATCAGAGATGGTACGTAAATCCTAGGGGAGGTGAACTGTGTTAAAAAATTTGAATTTAACAAGGAGCTGCAACTTTATCGTACACCACCTTCAAATGGTACAACAATTAAAATGGTTCAAATGGTTCTAAGCTCTATGACTTAACATCTGAGGCCATCAGGACCTAGACTTAGTTCTCAAACCTAACTAACCTAAGGATATCACACACATCCATGCCCGAGACAGGATTCGAACCTGCGACCGTAGCAGCAGCGCGGTTCCGGGCTGAAGCGCCTAGAACCGCTCGGCCACAGAACTATTAAAAGATGTCATGTAACTAACTGAAAGAATTGTAAAGAATAATTTTATGTGCGATGCAGAGATTAATTGATCTTTCAAGAAGCAAACTCTGCCGTAAAGGTTATAAAAATCTCAAATCAGTGCCATCAGGGGCTCAGTATTCTTTTGCTGGGTACCGGCTTCGGACCCCGGAGATACTGGAGCATGACCCTGGCAAGGATCGCTAGCAAGCTCTGGGAATGCCTCAGCGACCACTGTACGACGTGACAGTGGAACACTGTGTGCCACAGGGAATAAGACTCTTGGCTTGACCACCCCAACCGCGAGTATGCTGAGAACGTCTTTAAGAATCCCTCCGGTCTCAAGGCGTGTTGCACGTTGATGAGACGCATGTCTATTTAGGTGGAACTGTTATTAGCGGGAAAATTCGGGAAACTGCCATATCTCACTTGTATGGCTTATTCTGACAATCCGGGCTCTGAGTGGATGCCATCTCCTCGTGTCCCTTACCTAGTGACTGTTTCAAATGGCAGTGCTTCTGGCACACTGCTATCGGTTTGGGAGAAGCCACTTGCGACAAATGCAGTAAGGCCGCTGCTCACGTACGAGTCGGTTGTTCATCTCCGAAGTGTGTCAATTGCCCTGCGCATCACGCTGTCCGGACTAGAGATTGCAGTAGCTTCCTTGAAGAACATAAGATACAGGAGATGAAACAAGCGATGTGTGTCCCGTATAGAGAGGCTACAACAACCCCTGCACCCTCATACTTCCACTACATCTTTCGCTTCAGCTCTTGAGAAGCCTCTTCCGATAACCTATACTTCTCATCAAATGGTGGCTGCCAGTGTCAGCACTAATAACTGCGTTTAAAATTGAACTTGTTCAGCTGCAGTTATTTTAGTGTCCATAGCTCCCTCTACAACGCCAGGACACTGCAGAGGCTCCAGTACCTCCTGGGTCAACGTCTGGTAAACAGTCTGTCACTGCCACCACCACTGCTGTGGGAGTTCCTGCCAAATCTTCCCAGACCAAGAATCAGACAAGAAGCTTCCATCACAGGTGAAAACTGATGGTAAACCGTAACCCCATGTCGACATAACTCGACCTAACGGTTCTAATGCGTCTGCCGGTGGTATGAGAAGTCTGCCCACACGAGCCATCACACCCAAGACTGAACCTACACCTGTTGCCAGTTCTCCACGCCAGCGCACATAGGGACTGAAAGTGCAGGCCCCATGATAGAGAGCTCCCATACTATAGTGGAACGTCAGTGGGTTCAGTACGCAGGTGGAGGAACCGAAACTGCGATTACAAGGATCGCACTTTACAGCATATGAAGCCCATGTGATCCAAGCCAAGCCGTCTTTTGCACAGATGAACAGACTGCTCTCCTCTTGGTCACTGACTTACAATCAGTAATTACTGAAGTTGATGTGAGTCAGCGAATTACTATTTACTCTCTGTGTGTACCACCTCAGGAAGCTATAGATGCTGAGTGTCTCAGAATCTTTTAGAACATCTCCCCCTTGACCTCTTCTGCTTTGAGATTTTAATGCCCTTAGTGTATTATGGGACTCCCGTTATACTTGGCCCAAACGGTGATTTTAGGAGAGCGTCGTGATGTCTGCGAAGCTGTGTAAACCAAGCAAAAGGTTGTCCGGTCCATTTCAACGCTATTAGTGGGTCATCCTCAGCCATCAACCTCCCTTTCTGTTCTCCTGCCCTCGTAGATCCGGCTTAGCGGGAAATTCTTGGTGACCCTCATTCCTGTGACCACGTATTACTAACGACTCGTGTACCGGAAGGAGCACTCCCGCAAAAGGCGCCACCAAGATGAATGATCAGTAGAGCTAACTGAACCCAGTTCAGCAGATGGCTGCGTTTTAACACTGAGGCAGCGTCCAGCCATAAATGGACAGCATCACACAAGCGCTCCACCATATCGCTCCCTTCTCCAACGTGAAGTGCTCAGGTCATCTTAGAAGCCAACCTGTACCTTGGTGGACCGATGAGCGTCGCACAGTAATCTGAGTTAGGCACGTGTCTCTGTGACATCTTAAGAAGCGACCAACGACGGAAAATATCGCAACTTTTCGATTGGCGAGAGCCAAGGCTTGTCGCATTATCAGGGAATGTAAGAAAACATTATAGCAAGCGGTCCTGGACACTTCGAACCACTTCATATAGTGTACAGAGATTTGGAGAGTCATCAGGATGATTTCTGATAAATGCAGTCAGTTCCCTATAACAGAGGTGCTGAAACACGGTTGTCTGCAAACAACATCCAGAGACATCACCCGGACAATGGCAGAGCATTTTGCACTAACTACTGCCACTGCCAGCCTGGATTCCATATTCTGTCATTACCATGCCACCATTGAGACGAGTGGGTTGTGCTTCAGGTCCAACAATTCTGAGTCGTACAAATAACTATTTTCCACGTGGGAGATGGATTCGACACTGACTAAGGCTCTTGATACTACTGCTAATCACGATTCAAGACTTCGATATGGTTGACTGGCCAGTTTGCCATCCAATGAAGCGAGGAATAATGACAGCCCTCCTCAAGCCAGCAAAGGACCGAACGTGTCACAGTAGTTACCGAAGCGTCGCCTGTCTAAGGAAGAATGAATGACTAACCGACGTCTAGTGTAGATCATTGAGACCAGTGTCGATTCAGGGGATGACGATTAGCTGTCGACAACCCGATCCTACTCGAGACGATTATATCCATAAGGCTTGCCTACGGATTGTCCAGCTGGTGTTTTGACATCAAAAGGCGTAAGACACTGCCTGGAAACACTCCCCTTCTTCATTCGGTCCTCAAAATCTCACCACTTTTCTAGATACCGAGTTGGTGCTGTGCTATCAGATAATTTTGAGCAGAAGAATGCTGTCCTCCAGCTTCCTGTCTACAGGATGGAGTCCTGCACAATGCTTCTTATTTGTGATGATTTTGCAATTTTTTGTTCGTGTTCTGAATTTGCAGCAGCGATTCGACAGTTACGACGTACAGTGAAGCGGGTGGTAGATTAGGCTGCAAAGAAGAATTTTGCGTTTTCTATGCATAACTGTGTGTGTGTGTCCTTTTTAATCGTTCCTATCGGCATTTTAATTTACCTGACTTACTTATGAAGGACACCATTCTACCTCATACAGACTGCGTGACGTCTCTGGGCCTTATTTTTGGTTCGCAACTGCTGTGCTTACCACATACACAGCGTCTCAAGGCAAGGGCCCAAAATGGCGCTAAGATCTTCAACTACCTTAACCACAGGCTTTGGGGAAAGGACAGGGATCGTGTGGTCCAGTTTCATAGAGCTTTCAAGATATCGCTGCTGGACTATGGGTGTACAGTATAAGGCTCAGTGAGACCTTTTTACCCGAAGATCCTTGAAGCTGTCCACCAGAAAATACCGACAACAAGACTGACGCTTGAGTCGGAAATCTTGTCGGGTGGTTACCGTTTTTATTGGCTACAGAAAACGTTTTGCCCATGACAAAAGAAATAAAGCACCCTGAAGACATGGTCGGATATCACTGTAACTTCGTAACATCGCGCACACACACACACACACACACACACACACACACACACACACCATAGATGAGTACTTAAATGATGAGAGTTGCAATTCTCAGAGTGCATTAGGAATGTTTGTGTTTAGTTTTATTACAAGGCCTGATAGAGAAAAAAAGAGACGTATACAGTATCTAATATTCAGTGATCACTCTGAAGGAGACTGAGATGCCGGGCGCCCGTGCAAGAGAGCGTTATCAGCACCTGGTAAATCTGAAAAGGGCCTCATTGTGGGTACGCATTTGACCGGCTGGTCGAACGGGCCATATCGAGATCTGGAAGGGCGGCTAGAGGTGACAGTGGCCAGGTGTCGCACTGCATGGGAACGTGTGGGCGTGCATAGTCGTCTTCAGGGTTAGGATCAGCCACGTCTAACTGCCACTAGGGAAGGTCGGCGCATTGTGCACCAAACACATCGTAACTCTTCCACATCTGAGCCTGATACCTTAGAACATGTAATGGATTCCATGCAACATTCTGTGCCATCCTGTATCACTGGTGAGAACGCAGAAGCTCTTACTAGCCTCTCCTATGGCAATAACGTGGATAAATTTTTTAACAAGTCAGTGCTCATTCACACAAGGCACACATATGTCTATGTACTGTCTGTGTGATGTTGAGGTACTCTGGTGGCAAAACAGTTACCCAGATCCGTCCACTACAGGGCGTGTCTGGGACCAGCTCGGACACAAATCCGTCCCAGTGGCAGTATATCCTGGATGACAAGGACCAGCTACAACAGCAATGGGCCAGCTTGCCTCAGGAGAGGATAAAACGGCCTCATGACTCCGTTCACAGCCTATTGTGTGCTTGCTTCCAGGTGCGACAGTACCTAACGTTTACTGGTGCTGAGTTGCTCTGTCATACAGCATCCTATACGAGCAAACCACTTCCATCTTTGCCTGAGGTTACTCGTATTTTAGGTTCTTAGGATATGTAACCGTCCGCAGCTCGTGGTAGTGCGGTAGCGTTCTCGCTTCCCACGCCCGGGTTCCCGGGTTCGATTCCCGGCGGGGTCAGGGATTTTCTCTGCCTCTTGATGACTGGGTGTTGTGTGATGTCCTTAGGTTAGTTAGGTTTAAGTAGTTCTAAGTTCTAGGGGACTGATGACCATACATGTTAAGTCCCATAATGCTCAAAGCCATTTTTTTTATATGTACCGCCCTATTTAAAAAGAACAGCATAAAATATTGATAGGATCGGGCCGCTCGTTTCCAGTTGCCTCTGTCCCCATTAGAAACGTCAATAGCGCATAGGGAACATGCGTTTTCTGAAATATATTCATGCTGTAGACTCTCGCCTTAAAATTTTTTAATTTTGAAATGCATGTCACATTACTTTTTCAGTTGTTTGGAAACCCTACATGTGGTTAAGAAAATGAGAAAAAAATCATTTCCCTTCGTAATACAACTGTGATGATGTGGCTTTGAATTAATACTCATAAGAAGTACAAGTTTTGTGCTTTACAACCCAATTTTCAAGAAAAGTTGTTTTAATCGTGTATTTATCTTAAGCTACATACTACAACATGCTGAAATCATGCGATGCCAGTGATTTTCACATTTTGCACTTACTAAGTTTCTTATTTGGATGAGTAGTTGGCCTTTAGACGAATTGTCCACGGATCAATCCAAGATGCTGCTGAAATACACAGGCAATAGTTTGTATCCATTTTCCACGACAGTGTGGGTTCTGTCCAGACGAACTGATGGCCTGGAAAACGAATATTTGAAACATTAATTAACCTGTAAAGACTGTCTCAGGAGATTAACTTGTATTTGTTCTGTGTTACCTGTTGAACAGAGATCATTAGACACTCGAGCTAATTTGAAGTTTATATGAAATTAGATTTTCAGATAATTTACAAAACAGACACATGGTTAGGAATCGCCACTAGTTGTGTAGTGAAGATTAATAATCTTATTGGTCCAAGAAAACTCAATGTAATTCACCTTGAATTGATTACAAATTTTTCTGCGTACTTGTTTGAAGACTTAAAGAACTTGAAATGTATTGATCCTTAAATTATTCAGCACACATCAGTCGAAATCAGATTTATTTAGCAGAGATAGATGAAACTTACGATCTTCCCTCAATGTAGGCTCTTCTTGAAAGTATACCGAAATAATGGCCATTGCGCAGTATAACTGCACAGGCCAGTAACAGGTTAACGCAAAAATGCCTCTCTCTCCTTCTTACATGTTTGTTACTGACTTACTTGCATAAACCGTAAAACTGTCCTATCCTCATTCGCTACAGATGGCTCGGAGCACTATGGGACTTAACTTCTGAGGTCATCAGTCCCCTAGAACTTAGAACTACTTAAACGTAACTAAACTAAGGACAGCACACACATCCATGCCCGAGGCAGGATTGGAACCTGCGACCGTAGCGGTCGCGCGGCTCCAGACTGTAGCGCCTAGAACCGCTCGGCCACCACGGCCGGCTTTCGATACAGAATTTTGTGATATATGTTCTTTGTTTTACCTGTATATGATGTGTAATATGTAAGCATTGTATCATTTTTCTTTGATGGTGGCAAACAAATCATATAGGATGGTAACAGATCGTATTTTTGGCAGAGTTGAGCATTAAATGGATGGAACAAAGATCTGCATGATGAATCTATAATATATTTGTTCACTTCACGGGGACGGATACTACAAGCATGAATATTCATACATATTACCATCTGGAGTGACAACTTAAATGTACCTCTCCGAAAATTCACAACGAAAAAATACTCATTGAAATTGTTTTGTAAAATTTAATGTCATTGTGGACATTTCAACATCAATCTGAATTTATCATATATTTTAGTTTTCATATATCTGGGAACTGGTCGTATTTTCGATTACGTTCCGTTTTACATACACACCAAGGGGCCTAATGTTGAAACTTTGTGAGCCATAGATGGAGAACGTGATGGAGTGTGATGTGAAAGGGCATCACTGTAAAACCGGTATTCAGAAAAGTCTATACCTTCAACGGAAACTCCGTACTTCAATAACGGTAAGTGCTTGGACATTTATCGAATCTGTTGTACGCTGAAGACATTCCTAGAGCTCCTCGACATTTCGACGATGTACATGGACGTTATGTGCAAGAGATGATGTCCACCTTCGATGGTAAACCATATCTCACAGTAGTGAGATAACGCGAGTACGCAAAATTTATAGGACTGCGATGAAACAGGAGGTGACCAGTTGGCTGCCGCAGTAGTGGTTTCTGAATTTCTCTTCAGTATCGTACGCACTAATGATTGTGATTTTAACCCGGTTAGCTTAACATGTACCTTGTCTCGAGCCTCCGTTAAATTATCACATTCATCAATGTTGACAGCTGTTTTGGTAACATAGCCTCAGTCAGAGTAATCAGTGGCGAGGTTCTTGAATTCTTTGGTCCAGAGAATATTCTCAAAATTTAGAGAAAGCTACTTACCCCATATGGACTCGTGTCTTGCCACGATTAATCACCGGTTTTCTGTGGTTAGTCTTCTGCCAAGTTGTCATCCGATGCAACACCCATGAGTACTAGCTAATTAAATTTACTTGCTAAGCAGGTAATAGAAAGAAAATAAACGTGATGCCTACTGCATGGAATCTATGACCGCGCTGATTCTCTGTGGCAGATGTTTTAAGCAATGAAAGAAGGAAGGTGGCAGAATATAACGTAAGTAGAGGTTGTTTCTCCTCCTGGCCCAACAGTGACACATATTTACACCCGAGAAACAGCCGTCCATTCTCAAGAGAAGTGCTACGCAATCTAATAGTGCAAGTACCGAATGGCATATAGGCCACAAGCTGTTTCGAGCCTAAAGGTACTGAGTTCAACCTCCAGCATGAGCAGTTATCCAAAATTCGAATACCGCGGCGTCAGGCCCAAGTTTCGTGAGCTCGCTTGTATTAATATTTTATAAAATAATTACTTGCAATTGTGCTACATTAATTTGTTTGTAAATGTGATAACAAGAGCCCGAAGGTTCTGGGGTGAATTACCCCATGTGTAAGTATAGTAATTAACCGAATTTTCACTTATAATCAGTAGAGATACGTAGTGAAATTGCACAAATACCTCTCAAATCATTTAAATATTTTAATTTACAAAGTCTAGTACTGTGCGCTAAGTGTCAGAGCGAACACTTAAAGTACAGCGTAAATATTTTAATTCACATTGCATTAAACTCCTGAGCTTGTTGAGAGCTCCAGTCTCTTACATATATTCTAATACCGGTTTCACAATTTTTAGTACATCTTCAATAACCATGTAAAATCACACTGAAGAGCCAGAGAAACTGGTACACCTGCCTAGTATCGTGTAGGGTCCCCGCGATCACGCGGAAGTGTCGCAACTGGACGTGGCATGGACTCGACTAATGTCTCAAGTAATGCTGGGGCGAAATGACACCACGAACCCTGAATGGATCTTCCGTAAGACTACGACGGGATGGAGATCTCTTCTGAACAGCACGTTGTAAGGCGTCCCAGATATACTCAATAATGGTCACGTCTAGGGATTCTTGTGGCCATTGGAAGTGTTTAAACTCAGAAGAGCGTTCCTGGAGTCACCCTGCAGCAATTCTGGACTTTTAGGGCGTCGCATTGTCCTCCTAGCATTGCCCAAATCTCTTAGAATAAACAATGATCAGACAGGATACTTAGGTACGGTCGTCTCTCAGAGTCGTATCTCGACGTACGAGGGGTTCCATATCACTCCAAATGCACACGCCCCACACTATTACAGAGGCTCCTTCGGCTTGAAGAATCCCCTGTTGACACGCAGTATCAATGAATTCGTGACATGTAAGCGTCCATTCCTCGATACAATTTGAAACGAGACTCGCCCAACCAGGCAGCATGTTCCCTGACATCAACAGTCCAATGTTGGTGTTGACGGGCCTAGGCAATGCGTGAAGGTTTGTGTCGCACATTCTTCAAGGGTACTACAGTGGGCCTTCGGCTCCGAAAGCCTATTTCGACGATGTTTCGTTGAATGGTTCGCACGCTGACACTTGCTGATGCCCCAGCACTGAAATCTGCAGCAGTTTGTGGAAGAGTTGAACTCCTGTCACGTTGATCGATTCTCTTTAGTCGTCGTTGGTCCCGCTCTTGCAGGATCTTTTCGCGACTGCAGCGATGTTGGTTGATTGGTTGCTTTGAAAGACGGGGAGAGGAGATCGAACTACGTTGTGAGAATAAAACAGACGAGACATTTAACACAAAACGGAGAGAAAGGAAAAACCACAAGAACGAAGGAAAGGTACGAAAACTAAAAGGAAGAAAAGAAGACAAGAAAATAATAGAAAGATGCAAGAAACCGTTAGAAGAGAGTAAAACAAGGAAGCAGATTACAGGAAAAGCTAGCCACCCTGCAACACATTAAAAAATGGTTCAAATGGCTCTGAGCACTATGGGACACATTAAAACCTCAACCATAAAAGCATTAGGGTGGAGGACACAGATGGACAAAGGACATGCGCTAAAACATAGATCGAATGATAAAACCCACCCTCACGAATTAAACGTAAAATCAAATCAGCCGATGAGGCGTTGTCTGCTAAAATCAATGATAACGAGTCCGGCAACCGAAGATGAAGTCGCAGGGCAGCCATAGAAGGACAGACAAGAAGAATATGGGCCACTGTCAACCGACATTGAGGTGAGTCTTCACGGCGCAGAAGGTAGCCGTGGTTCACCCAGGCATGGCCAAAGCGGAGCCAGCAGAGAACCATGGAGTGCCTGCGAGAGGCCCTCATCGAGGACTTACATACGTTCGTTGTCCCTTTAATGGCTCGCAGTTTGTTGTGCATACTGAGTTTTTGCCATTCCATCTCCCAAAGCTGAAAACCTTGTGGCGTAATAACAGACGCATGTCAGTTGCGGGGATGCCGATCTCCAGAAGTGGTTTCCGTGTAGCCTGTTTGGACAGCCTGTCAGCAATTCCCTTTCCTGTGTTTTCGACGTGGCCAGGGGTTCAGACGAACACCACTGAACGACTGGACCATTCCAGGACTCCTGGATGGACGCTACCGAAGGATGACGAGGGTGGCACTGGTCGATAGTTTTCAGGCTGCTCAAGGAGTCAGTACATAAAAGGAAAGACTCTCCAGGGCATGAACTCAGATACTGAAGTGCACGAGAAATGTCCATCAGCTCTGCAGTGAATACACTGCAGCGATCTTGTAAGGAATGTTGTTCAATATGACCGCCCTGAACGTAGGCAAAGCCAACGCGACCATCAGCCATCGAGTCGTCGGTGTAAACCACTTCAGAGCCCCGAAACACATCAAGAATCAAGAGGAAGTGACAGCGGACAGTCACAGAGTTAACCGAGTCCTTAGGGCCACATAAAAGGTCCAGACGAAGCTGTGGCCGAGGCGTACACCTTGGATGTCTATGTGAACGGACCGCAGGTAGAGGTGGCAAAGGGAAGGATTCCAGTTCGGGGAGAAGGGTTCGCACATGAACCGCAATCGTTAGCCCTGACCTGGGCCGCCGATGCGGGACATGGACTGCCACGGGCGGGAAAAGGAGACGGTAATTCGGATGCTCAGGATAACTCCGAAAGTGTGCTGCGTAACTGGCGAGCAGTTGTGCATGTCTGATCTGCAATGGAGGGACCCCAGCCTCCACCAGTACACTGGTCAGCAGACTCGTCCAAAAAGCTCCTGTCACTAATCGAACCCCGCAGTGGTACACAGAGTCGAGTAAATGTAACGCTGAGGGCGCTGCCGAACCATAAACCACACTCCCATGGTCATTTCAAGATTGGACAAGGGCTCTGTAGAGTCGCAGCAGCGTAGAGACAACGGTACGACGCTGACAGGAGTGCAAGACACACGACTTTGCGGCTGAAAAGGGGAAGCCGCGGGCTATAGACAATACAGAGCCCTGCGGGACACCATCCTCCTGGATATGGATGGAACGATGGGAGGCACCAACTTCGACACGGGAAGTACGGAGCGACAGGACATTTTGGATAAAAATCGGGAGCGGGCCCCGGGGACCCCACTCATACAATGTGGCAAGGATAAGATGTCGTCAGGTCGTGTCACATGCTTTACGTAAGTCAAAAAAGGCGGCAACCAGGTGTTGCCGTCTGCAATCGGCTGTTCGGATGGCAGACTCGAGGGACATACGTTGTGGCCGAGCGGTTCTAGGCGCTCCAGTCCGGAACCGCGCAGCTGCTACAGTCGCAGGTACGAATCCTGCCTCGGGTAGGGATGTATGTGCTGTCCTTATGTTAGTTAGGTTTAAGTAGTTCTACGTCTAGGGCACTGATAGACGTTAAGCCCCATAGTGCTCAGAGCAATTTGAACCATTTTTCGAGGTTCACAAGATTATCAGTGGTAGAGCGACCCTGGCGGAAGCCGCCCTGACATGGAGTCAGTAGGCCACATGACTCCAGGACTCAACCCAACTGCTGACATACCATATGTTCCAGCAGCTTACAAAGAACGTTGGTTAGGCTGCTGGGCCTATAGCTATCCACATCAAGCGGGTTTTTACCAGGTTCGAGCTCTGGAATGATGGTGCTCTCCCGCCATTGCAATGGAAAGACGCCATCGCACGAGATTCAGTTGAAGATGACGAGGAGATGTCGCTTGTAGTCAGAGAGAGATGTTTAATCTTCTGCCTGTGGATCCGATCAGGCACAGGAGCTGTGTCGGGGCTCCCACTCTTTAAATGGGGCGTTATAAGATTCACCGTGGTTTGTCGTGAGAGAGAACGTTCCCTTCCAGCCGCCGTTTGCAAGTGCGAAAGGCTGGGGGGTGATTCTCCAACGCAGAGGCTCGAGCGAAGTGTCAGCTAAGTGCTTGGCAGTTGCGTTTGCGTCGGTAAATAACACGCCATTTATTGTAACACCAGGAACACCTGATGGCGTCTGGTACCCAAAAAGACGTTTGATCTTTGCGCACTTGTATGGCACCCAAAGGTCGAGACGTATCTCTCTGAACCCTCCTGCTTCTGTCGTTTGATAATTTGGCGAACGTGGGCACTGAGCCGTTTAAAGGCTATGAGCTGCTCCAGAGAAGGGTGCCGCTTATGTCACTGTAGAGCTCGCCGACGCACCTTAATTGCTTCAGCGGCTTCCGGCGACCTCCAAGGGACTGCCTTATGCCTTGGACACCCTAAAGAGCGAGGGATCGCGTTTTCTGCCGCAGAAACGTTGTAGTCACCTGCTCAACCATCACATCGATGTTACCGTGTGGGGGCGATTCAGAGCTGACAGCAGAGGTGAACGTTCCCCAGTTCGCCTTGTTTAAAGCCCATCTGGGCTGATGTTCGTGGGCCTGACGCTGGGGCAATGACAGGGAGACAGGGAGTGGGTGCTACCACACAGGTCTTCATGTGCTCTCCAGTGGATAGATGGGAGATGTCCTGGGCTGCAAATTGATAAATCAATGGCTGAGTAACTACCATGAGCCACTCTGAAATGTGTGGTTCAAATGGCTCTGAGAACTATGCGACTTAACTTCTGAGGTCATCAGCCGCCTAGAACTTAGAACTAATTAAACCTAACTAACCTAAGGACATCACACACATCCATGCCCGAGGCAGGATTCGAACCTGCGACCGTAGCGGTTGTTCGGTTCCAGACTGCAGCGCCTAGAACCGCATGGCCACTCCGGCCGGCTGAAATGTGTGGTGGCCCCAGTATTTAAGGGGCAGAGGTCTAACTGAGACATCTCTGCCTATGCCAGTAAGCACAGTGCCACCCCATAAGGGGTTATGGGCGATAAAATCTCCCAAAAGTAAGAAAGGCGTAGGGAGTTGGTCAATCAGTGCAGCTAATACATTCAGGGGTACTATACCATCTCGAGGAAGATATAGATTGCTGACAGTTATTCCCTGAATCGTCCTTATTCGTACAGCCACAGCTCCAAGAGAGGTTTGAAGAGCACAGGTTCACTACAGACTGAGTTTAGGACATAAACGCAAACTCCACCTGACACTCGATTATAGTCGCTACGGTTCTAGTAATATCCCTTACAGCCACAGAGGGCAGTGGTCCGCATTCCCGGGAACCAGGTTTCCTGGAGGGCAGGGCAGGTATCAGGTGTAAAGCTTAACAGTTGGTGTAGCTCAGCCAGGCAGTGGCAAAAACAGTCGCAATTCCACTGGAGGATGACGTCATCGTTTATGTCTCAGAGTCGCCTGCAGTCACCTACCTATTGCGTGGCCACTCTGTATCCATGGTGACTGAGGGTCTTGCGAGATCTACGTCCTCAGTGGACGCCAGAATCTCCACCCCATCCTCAGACACAGAGTTTGTAGGTAGTGGTAGCGTGGGTGTCATCACAATTTTCTTGGCCTTCGGGGTCATCTTCTTCGGATTTATTTCGCTGCTACTTGGGTTCCCCTGGTAGGGAGGAATTCACTGGCAGAGACCCCGGGACAGAAGATGAGCGTGACGCCCTACAACCAGCTGCTTTTGAGCTCTTCTCCCATTGGCAGATGTCTTCTTTCCCACAAGCAGAAACCTGGAAAGGGAGTGACCGAAGGAATCCCTTCCTAGCGAGAGAAGCCGAAGAATACTTACGCCTTTCCGGCTAAGAAGTGAGGACAGGCATCCCCGATGGTTTGGGTGATGTTGGTCCTGACGTATGTGGTGCAGGAGCAACAGGGAGGGTAATGCTCCTTAACCATCAAAGGGGCAGGTGTTGTCTTCCGGCTCTGAGAGGTGACTGGGGTTTGCGGAGCTAATAGTGCCAGAATTGTTGTAGCGTCGGCGTAAGACGATTTCATACGTACAGGATGCATGCGTTCAAATTTTCTCTTAGCCTCAGCGTAAGTCAATCAGTCCAGGGTCTTGTACTGAATGATTTCCCTTTCTTTCTGAAGAATCCTGCAGTCTGTCGATCAAGGCGAGTGGTGCTCTCCGCAATTGATACAGATGGGAGGTGGGACACATGGCGTATTGGGATGTGATGAGGGTCCACAATCTCGACAAGTACAGTGGGAAGACATATGGCTAAACTTCCAGCACTTAACGCACCGCTTCGGGGGAGGGATATAGGGCTTTACATCACAGCAGTAGACCACCACCTTGACCTTCTCGGGCAATGTATCATCCTCGAAGGGTCAGATGAAGGCACCGGTGGCAACCTGATTAACCCTCGGACCCTGGTGGACACACTAGACGAAATGAACACCACGCCGTTCTAAATTTCCGCGCAGTTCATCGTCAGATTGCAAAAGAATATCCCTGTGAAATATGATATCCTGGACCATATTTAAGCTCTTATGGGGCGTGTTTGTTACAGAAACGTCCGTGACTGGGCAGAGGATGCTGTTTTGATCGAGACTGACCCAGATCTCGTTTTGGAAAAACCCTCCACTTCCCCATACTTGTCCTCTAAATGTTCAACAAAATACTGAGGGTTCATCGTAATGAAAGATTCCCCATCAGTTCTCGAACATACAAGGTACCAGGGCGAATAAGAGCCGCTGCCATTCTCAGCCTGGCGTTCCTCCCATGGTGTGGTCAGGGAGGAGAACGATTTGGGTTCATATTTCTTAGCATTGAAGTTAGACTTTCCGTGCTTAGAGACTGCTGGCGGAGGATCACCAGTGAGAGAAGACATACTACCCCCTATCGTGTGTCATCTGTCCTGATGCGACCCACTCCAACCAGGGCCCTCCCAACGGGCGCCATCCAGCCGCAGCAAAGGCCACCTGGCAGGATGGCCATTGCTGGGAGTCCCATTGCCCCAGGAGGAAGGGCATCTACCCCTTGGTATACGTGGAGAGTTAACGGCGCAGGCATTAGCAGAGCGATCCCTGTGTGGTCAGGGAGCTACAACCAACAGGGATGGTGGCCCCACCACAACGGACTGGCTATCAGGTGCAAAGAAGCCCATGGTCATCGTCGACGCCGGAGGAAACCGCAACCAGGAAGGTATCTTCGCCCAAGAAATGTAGAATGAGCGAGACTAAAATGCGACATCGAGAAAGGGGGCTAAAGATCTCAATGCACGATGGACGTGATGCACCATGTAAGACCCCCTTCCCCAATTGGCTCACTCTTCGGGAAAATTTTGATAAATGGTCAAACCCTAAAGGGGACCATCACATAAGACTACTTTTAGTCGTCTCTTACGACAGGCAGGAATAACCCGGGCCTGTCCTAACCCCTGGACCCACCGGAGGGTGCAGTGATATCGGAGATTTGATGTTTCGCCGGATTCCTGATATTCACGGTACACTCGTGAAATGATAGTACCGGAAAATCCCCATTTCATTGCTACCTCGGAGATGCTGTGTCCCATCGCTCGTGTGCCGTCTGTAACAACACGTTAAAATTCACTTAAATGTTTACAACCTGTCATTGCAGCAGCAGTAACCGATTTAACAACTGCGCCAGTTTTGTCTTGTATAGGAGTTGGCGACCGCACCGCCGTATTCTACCTGTTTACATATCTCTGTATTTCAATATTCATGCCTACACCAGTTTCTTTGGCGCTTCAGTGTAAATCTGTGATGTTCTAATTGTTTCAAAAAACAACACATGTGGTGCAATAAGAGTAATTTGATATAATCCGATTATGAACAACTGCAAAATGTTGAACGAAACGAACCTCCTTTTCAGTATGTGAAGCCATGATACCGACTGAGCAACACGGTATTGGAAATCGTGTCTCTGCGGTTTCTGATCCAAACAGTTTGGAATAGCTTTAAAAGTAGGTCCTGTTTCAGCTTTCCAGAGATGGGAATACTCACCCTCCTGCCCGCAGTTCTTGTGATGTGCGTCCCCACAAACCTGAGTTTCGACATATTTCATCTAATTTTCATGGTAAAACAATAAAATTCACATGTAATACTGAAATAAAAGTCATTAATCAGCTTTACGTTAAACTGTTAACGTCAAGAGATCTTTAAGTCAGTCCCGTAACTGATGTATGAAGTCTACTCATATATAAATCAATATGGCGGTGAAACAACGATTTTTTATGTAAACTGTCATTATTCTTGTAGGTGACCTTGTGGAATAGTAGCTGATAATGAATACCAGCCTTCAAGTTGTTCCAGTTTTACTGCACACTGTGACACACAGTCTGGACAGCAACGGAAGTAAAAAAACCACTTTATTCAAGTATGGACGGTTTAAACACCAATGATGCACAATATGTGGTTATAGAAATGCCATAAAGCTATAAATTCAGTCCGGTGATTGTGTCTGACAACCCTGGATAATTAAAGTCTAAAGTGACAATAACAGGTCATGACTGGGAGTAGTTCTGTAGAAGTTACACGTCTTCTTCGACAATTTTTCCTGGAATACGCTCTTGCAGTTTATTAGGGAAGCCATACAGAGTGTAGTGGCGAGTTCCCATGTTGCATAAAACAACGTAATGCAGATGAATGTGTTCACATGCGGAAGTAGTCTTTTCAAAATATGATGATCTGTTCTACTGCTATTGAAAGATCTACGGCGCTGAAAAGAGGTAGGTAACCGTACGCTATAAAACATATGGAAAGTTAATACTAAATGTAACTGAAGCAGCGTGATGTGAATTCAGACCAAGTGGTAACACCGGTTTCCGTCAGATCATCGAAGCAAATTTCCATCTGGCTTCAGTTGCGCTTGA
This sequence comes from Schistocerca serialis cubense, assembly GCF_023864345.2. Taxonomy (NCBI): domain Eukaryota; kingdom Metazoa; phylum Arthropoda; class Insecta; order Orthoptera; family Acrididae; genus Schistocerca; species Schistocerca serialis. Next base: position 601,934,530 of record NC_064642.1, on the reverse strand, counting down.
ATGAGTCACTGCCCGGGTCTGCCAAGTGATTTTGGCAAGTGGGGTGCACTCTGTGTTTTTCAGGACCACTGAGGAGATAGTTGAGTAAGAAGTAGCAGCACCGATGACGAAAACTGACAGCGGCCGAGAAAGCCGTGTGCTGACCACACTCGGTGATGCCTAACGGCTGAGGATGACACGGCGACCGGTCGATATCCTTGGGCCGTCAAGGCCTGTTCGGACGGTGTTTGTTTAGTTTGAAGATTCCGTCTCAAAATATGACGATAGTTGCTGTGTGTTTATACGTAATACATCTCAAGATTCATACCCACAAAATGCAGGGACTGAATCGAAATCATATCTTTTGTAAAAGACTTCGAAAAAGAGTAGGTAACATAGAAAACTGTGTGTATTTCGTTATACGAGAAAGCCCTTAGAAAGTACTATACACAGCTATACTGAAAATTTGAACATGAATCAAACGCTCACTCAGCAGAAATATTTTTGTGACGGTGATGAGGGGAAAAAATTGAATGAAGACGTTTCTTTCCTATCCAGTAACATACGTTTGGCTTTTTTAGGGCCTTAAGATGGTGGAAAAACGAACCTGTTAATGTCTTTGTGAATCCATCCTGATTGACTTCGTTTTGAGCACATAAATGTTTTCTGCAAAACAGTTTTTCAGGCTACATACTAGCTATTAAAAGAAATAGTGGAAGGAACTGAAGGTGTCGCATTTAAAGAATATAATTATAACATGTCAATACCACTGCCTAGTGAGACAGCCGAATTCAGTCTTTGAATGCGACGATGTTCCCTGTGAGAAGCAGAATCAGATAACAAATTACTTCTGCTTTGGAAGACCTAACAATACAGGTGTGTTTTATAGTTTACAGACGTATGTGAAAACACCTAAACGATTGATTCATGTTATTTCAAATCATATTTCCGCTTTCAAAAAGGAAACCAAGAATATGAAACATATTTACGAAGACTATGTCAATACATATACGACATTTAATGATCCCTAAAGCATCCGTGCAGAATATTGGGGGAATGATAAGCATGGGTTTCTATTCGCTGATAAGAAATTAAAACGGAATTATGGACGGCATAGAAGAAGTTTCTGTGATTCGTTTACATGAAATGAAAAAGCATCTTGCTATATCTTGTGACGTACATGAATTATTACATCAGAAATGCACAGGTTTGGTAGGTGTTCACATACGCACACCGACAGGACGCAAAGGCAGAATTTACATTTTACGGTGACACGAAATTCTCAACTACTGTGAAACGTATTGTACATCTTAGTACGAGGTACGAGACTAAATAATGGATAAAAGCTGAGTAGCCCAGTTGAAAAAGCGGCTAAGTTAGTTTAAAATGATTTTTGGAAAAGCCGAAAAACGTAGCCATGCTCTCACAGCAATATTACAACGGTGGTTTATGCCTAAAAAAAAAAAAAAAAAAAAAAAAAAATACATAGCGAATAAATCCTAAATGTCTCTGTAATCGCACATTAACCCCTTATTAGTATTTTTATGTAAAAATTTGTACTTAGCCCGTTTTGCAACAGAATGGGCCAGTCAGCCGCTTCTGCAACCGCATCGACGGCCATTATGGAACGTAGTCGGTTGCAAAATGGGCCGAAAAATTAATTCCGGTGTTTAACTGGCTATGTCGGTAACAATGGTAAACTACAGTAGTATACTAAAATAATGCGAAAGGAAGAAAATCAAACGAACAAAATACTGAAATACTGTTTTATTTTAAGGATTGAGAAAGATTGAAACCTTTACATAGAAAACTAAACATGAACTACTGCAAGGTACAATATTAATATTACTCAGATTTCATCAGTGAATTCAGCCTTGACACTTGTCGTTAAAGGCAGAGATCTTTGGAAACAAAACTTGGAAAAATGAAATATTGCAAAGAAACGATCACAAGGTAAAATGAAGTGTACAGCGTTTAAGCTATGTTCGGGGAATCGTCGTCATCTAAGAGCTCAAAATCAAGTCCATCCTCGCCGTTTCGACAATCGTTTGTTTCCAAGATCTTCTGCTGCTCAAAAACATCAGTATAGAATTTTAACTTTTCCTCATCGGGCCATGTCTCTCCCCAGTGTAGTTCTAATAGCCGATTGACGTCCGTAATTTTAGCTTTTTTCAGTAGGATGCCTTTTGTAATCTCCTCACAAAGAGTTTCTTTCGTGATACGTTTGCCTTTTTTAAGAATAGATTTCGGCTCTCCACTTTCAAAATAGAAGGATGTTTCTTGCACAAGACATAATTTTCTGTTTGCTGTCTTCGTGATGATAATTCTCTTGGACTTTTGAAACTGGAAGTGCCAGGATCCAGGGGCTTTCATGACGTCAGTGGCGATCATCTTCCAGTCTCTCACTTTGCAGTCGTCCGACCCCAAACGCACCACTGTAACGATTTTTTCCATTATGCCGACGTATATTGCACGGTTTTCGATTACGCTCAAATTTGAAAATTTTCTTTCCTTGTTTCCAAAAACTCTATCAAGGGGTGTAAAAGAATGACCGAAGATCAGGAACCACACTTCAACGCTCTCTACGTGTACTGGAGCAACTTACAAGAAACAGTACCTCAGCACCCCAATCATTGTTGTATTCTAGTTTTGCCCACCGCATCCATCCGAAAAGAGGCGTAGTTTGGTGACACCATGAAAATTGGGGTTAAGCAGTTGATGATGAAGAGGTGAAGCAATCTGATTCGACCACTTTGAAAATTCGTTCTCCAGCCAAACATACGAGGTCACATTGTTTTTTTTTTTTTCGTCTCAGTGCTCGTAGAGGAACCTCGCCAAACCGTGAAATTATATAAGTACATGTGTCTTGAATAATAACCCGCCTGATCTGGGACTTAAGGAAGTACTAAATTTTTCTGACAGTCATAACTTAAGATTAGTTGACCTTCAATGTCTTCCTTAGTTTTTCATAAGAAACATCGCTCCGAAGTTTGTGAGCTGCAAGCTGATGTTCCAAATTTTTCTTTTCCATTGGCTGATTTTCCAAGGAAATCATGCTTTGTTGCATGCACAGCCTGTGTCAATATAATGTGTTTCGAAGCCAATATTAAAATTGTTGCAGAATATTGTCCGATAAAAGTCGTACTTTACGTCCAGATCTGGATGTTTGTCACAGATCATTTCCCACATTATTTTTACATTTAATAGATTATATTTAATGTGTTATATTTAATATATTATATTATATTGGAGATGTAGCACTTTTCCTCTAGAATAGTGACTTTCGATCGGCTTGAATTGTTAAATGTGTCTGACAACTGTATTTTCCCTACCTTCGTACAGCTTCGTTCTTCTGTCACCTGCTCTTCTTTCAGCGGTTGCATGTGAGGAATCGTTCATTATACTCTGACAAATTTTGTTGAGTCTAATTTTTTTGAACTCCAAAATCCCATGAAAGCCGCTCTGCAAACACTGATGTTTATAGAAACTCCCTCCGGTTTTTTTGGGAGCGCAAACTCCATAATTAGTTGCTTTCTTGATACTTTGTCTCCTGTAAGCTTCGATGTTCGAGGGGATGACAAAGTGACACGCTGACGGATGTAGTTGCTCTGCCATTCTCGGTTATTTTGTTCGTAAAATTTTTGATGGATTCGCCTTACGCCTTGCATAGTGGGTTCTTTACATTTCAGCTTTCCGCCAGGATGTTTACAGTTTGGCATCTGTGGAAACCCTTTCGGTTGGTACCTACAGATAAACGAAAAATGAAATTGAGAAGCAACTGATAGTAGTTTTATGTCAAAGCAATCAGATGTTGATTGTTTCTGTTTCGAAGTACGTTGAATTTACAAGAAATGTATTCCAGAAAAGAATAGGTAATATGGTTAGGTCATTAACTACAATAACATTAAACCTGTAATGAATATTTGAATAGTAGAGTTTCTCGTCGCATCTTCCCTCTCATCATTAACGCTAATCTCAGCTTTATTGTCGTCTGGTTCGTCGGAATGTACTTCAACAGTAGAAATTTCTCCTTCATCATCCTTGTCCATTTCGAACAGTGCTACAATAAAACTGCCTACAAAGTCGTTTTAAAATACACGGTGGAACGAGTGTGCTGGTAGGCCTTTTTATCATATAACAATGCCTTCTCGCACTTTCATTCCTACAATGAGGCAATAGTAGCAAAAACATACGAGACTCTACCCAGTACTGCCAACCAAACCATTTTAGTCGCATGTAGCTAAAAATCGGAACTTTTAAAAAGTGTTACGTGTGACAAGACGATATGTCCAGTTCTGCAACCGTACCCTTTGTCGGCGGCCATTATCCCGTTACGACTCTGCCTCTTTTGTAACCGAATAAGATTTGGCCGCTTTTGCAACCTAACGCGTAGAAAACATAGTCGCCTTTGCATTCGCATGCGCTTTTCGCAGCTCATCTTAAAATACTTAGAACAGTTTTTGAAGCCTCATCGATACATTATTACATAGACCATGATACTCTCTAAAAGAAAGTGTCTCTAACTCAATGTCCAAACCTTGGTCTGATAGTCGCTTTTGTAACTGGGCTACTCAGTTGATAAATCTAAAATTTGATAGAAATGATTATTAAATAAAAGCAAAACTCAAAACAAAAAATTATAACCTTAAACCCACTACTTTCTGGAGTTATAACCACACAAAAAATTGTGAAGAAAAATAAAAACAACAGCCTCAAACATCATACATAAGTGGCATACTTTCTCTATGCTAGTTTAATATACAACAGTATGTAGGCAAAACGGAAAAATTGACGCCGTAAAGCTATGTGTCAAAAGGTATGGGTCTTACAAGCAGGACAGCAGACTACAGATGAGTAAATCAAGTAGATAAGATGCGGGGGTCGCTATAATTTCAGCTACCTCGTTTCAGTTATTTTTAATGGTCACCCGACTATACGCTTCCCCATTTGAAAGACGTACATGTAGATCGTTATATACAGCAGACATTTTTACGATTTGTGGCGGTGAACAGCAAAAAATATTCTTGTAAAAAAAACATTTCTTGATTTTACACATATATTTACTCATAGCGAACAAGTCGCTTTTTGTGTGGTCTTGTACCATCCAGTTTAATTTTCATCTTATAACTGACATTCACATGTGAGTCAGATACTTGTTTCTCCCGCCAGTAATTTTACAAATAAATTGGTCATTTAACTATGAGTGAGATAGTAAATTCTTCAAGTTTGTTATTGCAAGACATGGTGTCAAAGCAAAGCTACCATTTCTCCCACATAGCAAGGACAACGCACTAGAAAGAGGAGTATTCGGAAAAATCGGTAAGGTAGCCCTGGAAACCATTTCGAAGAAATATAAAAATCCAGGGCTACACAATATAAAGTGGAATTTGCAGGCTTTGAAATGTATATTGTAATAGAAGAGCTTCCAGAAATACGGCAAGAATTTTGGCTAAATGACTATTACCTCTGGGATTTAGACACAGTGCAAGATATTTGTGGGAGTCTTGGCAAAATGCAGATGTGAGACTACCTATTATCAGACCATGTGTTCCACATGGAAAAAGGCTGCCAGAGAAACAGCAATGTGATTGTGGACACTTAGAATTATCTGTTTAATAAGGCTGAGCTCCAAGTGTAGAGTACAGATATATAACATGTTTATGTTTCAGATTACAAACACAGGGGTAAACAAAGTTACCGTTAAGCACCTTATAGATTTTATAAAGCGTCCAGAGAGGTGACTACGAAAAACTTTTGAGTATCTTATTACCAGGCTTGGGGCTACAATATACAGCTGCAGCATAGTTTGTATGTTTGACCCTGTGCAATATTGTTTAAGTGTTTTAAGCGCTAATAAACAGTGTTTGCAATATGCTCCACATACTTTGTACCAAACACATTCATGCAATGTAACTAACAAATCAGTGTTCCCTCATACCTGCAGAGTGTCAGTATAGCACGTCTTCTTTCAAATGACTACCTTGAAGCTAACCTTAAATAGATGAATTTGGTGGCGTGACGCACATTTCTCACGCGAATGTTTAGTAGCACACGGCGGACATTATTTGAGCACCGCATTTGCTTGCCGGCGCAGCACACGTGGCTGAGAGCCTGGCGGCAGCGGCACCGCGGCCGGGTGCGAGGGCTGTTTACTGCTCTGTGTAGCACGCTCGGTGGGCCAGTTAACCTGACACACAGCTGGCGAAGTTTCAAATGATGCCTGAGCAAAGTCAAGTGTGTCCTGCCAATCCAATATGTCCATCACTTGTTGAAGGGAGGGATTTACTAGTTTCAAATTCTGTTCCCTTATACAAACATCAAGAACGTTCTGTGCAATTGCATCACGTACCATAGTATCTGAATATGGGAGTCCACAATGGCACTCAAAAGCACAATCCCTAGTAAGGTCTTCCAAGGTTGCAACCCACTCCCGATTAGTCTGACCTGCCGTACATTTTGTACAAAAGAAGTTATACCATTTCGCAACTACATTGACTGATTGTTTGAAATATGCATCTAATGCAGACAAAATTTCTTCGAAGGACAGAGTTGCTACGTCGCATGCAGAAACTAATTTGAGTATCACACAGTACGTTTGCGCACCGACGGACGACAAAAGAAAAGGCTGCCGCTCGATACCTTGAATTCTGTAGGCTGTGAGATGGAATCCAAATTGGCATGACCACTCCATCCAACTTTCCAGTGCAGCATCAAAAGGTCTGATGGTCAGTGCAGCTGTGTGTTGTGGCTGCATTAGCGGTGGAGCGGCGGCTGCCGCATCGTTTTGCATTGCACATTGACACTGGACGAGCTGTCCAAGGGCATCCAGTAATGCATGTGTCTGCTGGTTCTCTAAGCGATAAAATTCGGACAGTACGTCTGGAGATTGTGGCGAAGCCAACACACAATGAAATCAGGGCAGTCTCAACGACATATCCCATCCTCGTTGCCAATTTTGTGTTAGCAGAAGAACCAACACAGTGTTACGAGTGGAGTCTGAAATGCATGCGTTTTAGCTCACGCAGGCTGGCGTGAGGAGGGAAGAACTATACTGACATGAGGCCTGGAACATGACAAGCAACGAGAATTCAGAAAGTGGACGTAATTAGTTTGATACTTAACTTTAATCCATTAATGATGAAGGTCACTCTTGACGGTACGTGATTCACAATATTATCTGTTCAGAATACATGCTTGAAGATAGTAATTATAGTAACTGAATATGGCACGTTGCTTGGTCGTAGCAAATGATGAAGCTGAAGGCTTTGCTAAACTTTCGTCTCTGCAAATGAGAGCGTATGTAGATAGTGAACCATCGCTAGCAAAGTCGGCTGTTCAGCTGGGGCGAGTTCGAGGGAGTCTGTCTGGACTAGACCTGCCGTATGGCGGCGCTCGGTCTGCAATCACTGATAGTGGCGACCTAGCAAGTGTGGTGTCTGGCAGTGACACCACAATAAGCTAGCACAATAGTTTGAAATTACGTTGTGTGTGGAAACAAAGATATTTACTCATGAAAGCAGGGGGACTGTGAAGCTTAAAATGAAGTTATCTGAACATGCTGGTAGGTCGACGTAGAGTCTGTAGGGTAGGGAGCCTGGGGAGTCAGGAGGTTTGAACCTGAGGCCTGAGAACTACAGACCTGTCAAGTTTCGCAGAACTACGAGATTTCAGATATTTGTACATGCTTGGTGTCGGTCTCAGGAGCTTTACATTCAAGGGCTTAGGGGTACTTGCGAAAGAGCTTGTGACATCAAATGCCACTATGTACTAATGCTATTCTATAGCGTAACACTTGTTTTGAGAGTGGAGGGCTACTGCCCTTGCCGGGATGTGGAAGTATGTCAGAGTTGGGCCAGAAGGAACTAACACCTCTAGTAACGTATTCTCCTGTTCTCGTGTGCCCTTGGTTGGGCAGATATAAAATCAAATTCGTTGGACTTGTGCTTGGCGGCGTTCGGCGGGGGAGGGGGAGGTTTTTTACGCAATGCTGATGTGTTAACTGCTTCGGTAAGCAAAGGTGCCCTCAGCTCGATGGTTGATCTGGACAGCAATGTTCTCTACTACACGTAGTACGTTCTTGCTTGCTCCGACTTCCCCACTTACTTAAACACCAATCACAGAAGAAACAACTGTTTAATATTGTATATAATCCTACCGCGGTGCAAATTTCTGTTTTTCACCTACATACATTACCGCCAGAGAGGGAAAGAGTGATAAGTGACAGAAAACAGCTGTGATGAACTGAACCTTAAATTCCAAAATTTTTGGATTTTTACTCTGCCATCCACCTAATCACAGAGCCTCACAGCCCATTTTTAGTACTGAAAGTTGGTGTAATACGACAAGAAAAACCTATAAGTGAATGGAAAATAATGTTCGGAGTAACTAGGATACATAAAACTGACAGGGTAAAAAGTTACGTAGCAGTTTAACCAGAAATAATATAATCGGTGCCCCAAGACACGGAGAACTCTGTGCAAGCACTTGTGAAGAAAAGGTTTCCCTTACGCGATCGCAATCTTTTTTCGACAAGTGGCTAGTGAACCATGACATATGTCTGTGTAGCTGAAACTAATAGTCATAACGAAGTAGTGTGTGATACATTTATCATTATCACGCAGTTGCTTCCTCCACAGTACCACAACTGTTGGCTGGTTAATACAAGGAATGTAGGGTGGCAGACGCTAGGATAAACTTGGCTATGCCTTAATCCAGTTTCAGGAACGCCATTAAGCTGTGTCGAAGCCTCCGCAACACATAACTTGCGTCATGAAAGTATTCAAGGCATGAGCAACAAGTACAGTGAGACACCGGTTACTGACTGCCAGATAGGCGACTTGGGAGCCAAACAAAAGACAAAAGACAAGGGACAATTCTAGTAGTGGTTACGAAAGAAGCTAGAACACGAACGATTTTCTAGTAGACAACATGAAATGCCTGGAAGAGAAGCAACAGTGAAGACTACCAAAACATATCATATTCAACAGATGTATGATGAACGATGCATGCCATATCCAAATGATACAAAACGGTGCATCTGAGTTGCCGCAGGGCTAAATTGTACATTGAAAAATTCTACATCTTCCTATGCCCGCAACTATCAGTTTATTCGGTTAGCGGTTCTGTTCATTGTCACTGAGTAAGTTTTTACAACCGTCTAGCATAATGGAGTTCACGAAAGGTGAATCGACCTACTCTGCCTGGTACAATGAAATTACTCAAAGTTGTAAATTTGAGACCCACTTACAGAACAACAGAAAGACAAACACAGAAACTCCGCGACGAGCGAATGTCAAGAGTTAGAGCGTACAATTCCTCCCAGCGAGCGACTGATACAGCTAATAACTCCAAATCTAAATGCAGCAGATACGAAGTACAGAGGGCCACAGTATAATGGGTGGAATCTAAAATTTTATATTACATGTGTTGGAGCCAATAAAATCCGTAAATCCTTCTGAAACGAAGTAAATACCGCACCATAGTCAGAAACAGAGCTTAAAACATCCTTGGAAAGGGCAGCTCTTGGATAACATGTTTTAATGAATAATGTGTGGATGAGACGTGAAGAGTAGCAACTCTTATTCCGAAAACTAAAAAAATTCACCATTGATCAAATTAATACTGGCTTCTGAATAACTTAAAAATAAATACTACCAGTACACGTGGTTGACACGTAGATGAAGAAACTCTTTTGTGTGGGCAAGCGTCTATAAACATTTTATTTCCATGACAGAACATTTCCTACACATCTTTACGATACCTGAATCCTGAGAACCACATAGAAACAGAGTGCAGCTGCTTAGCAAATGAAACTCCTGCTTACGTTAAGATGCTCTAAATGCCCACCTGTACAGCTCATACATGTAGCAGCTTCGCACCACACTGAATCTTAGACTGCTAGTTGACCTCTGGACTATCCACTAAAATGACTTAAGGTCGTCCGCTGAGCCTGGATTGAATGGATTGAAGAAGAAACAGTTATTATAGAAAGTGGCGGGCAGAGATGGGGGCGGAAGGGGCGGTCCGCCCCGGACCACGGGTTCTGGGTTGGGGGAGGGGGTTCCAAACCTCGAGGACCTCTATACTTTGAGGCACCCCAGGACCAGACCATTCTTAATCACGTTGCAAAGAAGGGTAAAGTATGTTCAGTAAATAAGAGGGAGTGGAGTTCTAGGCCTCAAACGTATGCAAAGTAGTAAAATAGGTACGAACTTTCCTGTCATTATGCCGTGACCGTTATCAATGGATTTGTTCAGAATATTTAGAATTTACGTAAAACGTCTTATTATTCTATATGAAATGTTTTCTGATAGATATGCCATCTATATCACTATAAGTACAGTTTAAAGCTACGCGCGTCAGTGCAGTGGAGAGCTTACCAGTGATTGATCAATTTTTAACTGAAGTATTACATTACCCTTTTCAAAGGTGATACATAATAATTGCACAATTTATTTTGTGAATATGAAAACCTAACTAGATGAACTAGAGTCATCCAGCCGGCCACGGTGGCCGAGCGGTTCTAGGCGCTTCAGTCCGGAACCGCGCGGCTGCCACGGTCACAAGTTCGAATCCCGCCTCGGCCATGTATGTGTGTGATGTCCTTAGGTTAGTTACGTTTAAGTAGTTCTAAGTTCTAGGGGACTGATGACCACAGTTGTTAAGTCCCATAGTTCTCAGAGAAATTTGAACCATTTTTGCGGCCTCTATATCTAAGCAACGGTTTCTACCAGTCGTCAAGATCAAGATCAATGCTAGAGTAGTCTAGATTTACACTAGAACTAAGCATAAAAAAGTTTTGCAACGTTTTTTATGTCGGGAAAGACTGCAAAAGTTATTCAACAACATTGATCTGGATATTGCCAGGTGCTGGGCTCTAGGTGATGTCAATGCCTCATCAGAAAGATGTACACGGGAGAGAAAACGAAAAATTCGAGAAGCCAGTACAACAGCTCTGTCCAGTCGCTGTAAGAAGTATTCCATAAATCTTTGTGGAGTTCACGCGTTCTATGTGTTGCTTCCAACGTCACATGTTTTAAAGTGTAGGGAAGTTACCCTCGTATACATATGTATAGGTGGGTTTTACTTGTAGACAAAAATAGGAAAAGTCTGACACTACTTGATCATACCTTTCGCTGTCTGGCATACGCCAACGATCTTCTACTACTTGTCCAATTGAGCTCTGAGATACGCGTCGCACTGGGGTGATTTTGCGATACTGTAGTGTCGTTGGTAGTGTTCGGAAAGTTTCACAGTGGTCAGTCATGAACATCGAACATGGTCTTCAGGATGTAGAGTTGCCCCATCCTCCGGTCGATTAACTTCGATACTTGGACATCACCTTTACAAACAACGGCGTCGTACGGTGTCGATGAGCAGATTGTTGCAATCAATCCAGCACCTCCTACGCGTCCTGGCCTCCCTCCAACGTGGGAACTCATGTGTTCATGTCTTTTCAAACTTGGTTCACGTAGCACAATTCCACCCGATTTCAGTGGATCTGTGGCACCAATTACAGGCAGACTTTGGATATTATATCTCCGCTAGGCCTATATTCAAGATAAAAATATAAATACAACACCTTTTACTTTACGTAGGGGTAGTCTCAGCCTCATCAATGTGCTGGCAAGAGCGATGACCTTGTTCATTAGCACAATGATGAAACTATGGACAGAATACCACTGATCCGTCACAGTCTCCTCGAAATTCTTATCCCAGTTTTTACTCCACCGCCGCTAACAGTTGCACATGTTGCTCACCCATACTCCCATTTCAGTGTAATAGACAACTATGTACATGCTGCACTCCTGACCACAATCCCACCGAGAGCGAAGGATTCTTCCATCTGCTACCGTGAAGTGTCCTTCAAAATTTCACAGAAGCCAAATACAGTGAATTCGATGGACAAGAGCATGGTGGTCGGTCGACATGCCGTTTCTTCCCACCGCTACAGCACACTGTGTTTCCATGTTGTCAACGTCAAAATTGTAACGAAGATCCACCTCCTGGATATTGGACTAACCAATTGCGGTTTGTGCCCGGAATCTCTTTGTCCGGACACTGACGAACAACAATTGCCATGCACAATGTAATACGAACTGTGGGAATTGGTGATACACATTCTTGCATTTTACCTTCCCACCCCGCGAGGGGTTTTTGAACCAGGGATGCTTCTATATCTAGCAGACTCTCACTTTCCAGTTGGTATACAGATTACATCGGCGTGGTTCAAGGGCTTGTCCGTTGCGTATCTGTTCCAGGATGAAGAGAAAACGAGACTTGGTTACTAGCAATACGTTCAGGACATCCACGACATCCTTGAACGCACACCGCGATACCGACGGAACTTCGCCAACTACTTGCGAGGGGTCCTTTCCAAATACCGGGGGTGCAGGGCTTGCAGCGGATGTTTCACTGTGGGCTGACGGTGGGGATGGCAACCCCACGAGTCGCGAAGTAGAATATCCTCAGCGGGTGGGGGGCACACTTGAGGAACTGCGCCTCCTTGTTTCCGTACTGCAACTGTCTTCATTTTGTGGGTCGGTCAGTGTAGCATCCCAGTGGCACGCCACAGAGCTTGGAGCAGTTCTATAATTCCACACTAACACAGTGAATTCTGAAAAAAAAGACATTTTCGGCACCCCTTACTGTATTTCAGCGCATCCGGCTATTTTCTTTCCTACTTTTTCTTTCTTTCTTTTTATTATTTTTCTAACTATTTTTTTTTTAATTTTCTTTCGAGGCCGTGTCCATCCAACCATCTCAACAGTATAATGTCAGTTAATACGACACGAACGTAACGACAACGCAACACCCAGTCACCGAGTGCAGAAAATCTTCGAACCCAGGACCCTTTGCTCAGACCATCGTCACTCTGACCATGCAGCTACTGAGGCGGACTACTCTCACACTTTATAAACGTGGCCAAGGTGCGAGCTCACGACCCTGCCCACTCTGTAGCCCAAAATCCTGCAACACTCGTCTGTTCTATTTGTAAGGTGGTTATAATTTCGCACCTTACATACTTTGCCGTCATTTACAACTGCAATTAGGTTTATTTTGATATGTTGTACATCGTATACGTGAATATCTAAAGAAGACTGACATTGTCACGTACACCTTGTGAATAGTTGTTAACGCTTATTGCATGAAAGGTGACAGAGTGTCTTTCCTATCAAAACAGCGTAATGAATGATTGCCTATATTAGTAGAGGTTGGAACGCTAGTGGAAATGAAACGGCAGGTGTAACTCAAGCCCTGGGTGGAAAAGCCCACACAGGTGTGTTGGTCCTGCTTCACACACAAAGTGCCAAAACGGACGGCTTGGGCACCTGAGCGGGGAAGCACAATACAGAGTCAGCCGGGCGTATTGTACTGGGGCCGGAAGGATAACTAGAAAATACTTCGGAAATTCTGAAAATGTTGGACGCAGCAGAGAGGAACGACGAAGCGTTACCTCTGGAATCGCAGGCTTTGCTATTTCCAAGTATTTTTACTCTGAGAAACGTACCATTGTATGAGTACAGGTATTTCCTCGCAAACTCTCCGCACTGCATGACAAAAGACTAAAATATGGTTGGTCGGCGGTAGGAAGAATTTGTAGAGAGGGTGAATATTCCGGGGTTTCTAGAATATGATTCACCTTCTGAGTAACTAGGGAGAGGAGCCGGACTCTGCTGGAAAGCGAGAGGTGGAAAGAGGAGGTCTTCCATTTTGAGCGCACTGGTTTGACAGTCGCTCATTATCAGCCTTATTGGCACAGACAGACTTGCTGTCTTTGCTCTCAGGAGATTTTATAGTTAGAACGGTTAGGCACTGTACTGCTGCGAACTTATACCGTGCTGGATTTCGCCTCCTGGTATGGAGTCGTCGTTGAGAACACAGCGTTCAGTGATTGGGAGCACTTCTTCTGCCTATACTCACGTTGAGACGTTATCTGAACTCCATCCTTGTGGCTGGGAGTTAGCGTTTCTCGTCTGTAGAACACAGATAGGAGAAGACCATATTAGATTATACTAGTCAGAGGACCATCCTGTGCCGACTTAGAGATTGAATAAGTTTTTTAAATATATTTTGTGGCTGGAGTTCTTCAGCCGTCGCAGACTTGTACGAGAACTACCACTCCGACGCACCGAACGCCATACATACGGTGATATTGCAAATTGCTTCGGTTTATTAGGTATATAAAGCTAAACAGCTGCGCTCACGTAAATTTTATTTCCACTGAGGTATCACGCCGCGGTAGATCATCTCTGAAAGTAGCATCTTCTAGTGTTTGGTACTTAGATGACGTCAGTCGTCTCGCGCTGTTTATATTAGATCGCGTAGCCGTGAAAAGGGGCAGATTTGGTCAATCGATCAATCGTACTGGTAAGGAAATTCATTTGTATCTCTTTATGTCCATTGGACATTGATATGTAAACAGTTGTAATATAAAGGGGTTTTAATCTACAATAAATGTATAAGCAGAAATATCATTTATCATTTCATAGTTATTAGTTCCCTTAATCATCCTTTAATGTTTATGTTGTATTTTATATGTTAAAGAGCAAGGAGATATCATCATTAAGAGATTCTAAGATCAGCTTCAGGGGGTAGTCAAACAGGGCCAAATCTTCATTTTAGCCTTCATTATTTTTCGTAGTGCACACTCATTTTACACCCGCCTGGAGTAGCATCTTGGATATTTAGTTTAAAAAAAAGTGGTTACCGTCGCCACTTCTAGATCGTAGAGTTACGTGTTCCAGTCTCGGCTGAGTCAGAGATTATCGTTCATCTTTTATTGGGTGCTTCTGTTGTGCTCATCAGTTCATTTTACGTTCATCGAACTGCATGCCGCCAAAGTGGCATCGTATCGAAAGACTAGCACCAGGCAGTACAGCTACACCTGCAGGGATCTCCCTGCCAATAAAGCTATACGATCGTTTCATTTTGCTACAGGATAGTTCCATGAACACAACACAGTCAGATCTGCGTATTGGTTCTTTAGTGCAGTTACTTTGTGGATTGGGTTTACTCCAAGAGAGCTAAGTTGCGAAATACGGGTTTCCTATCATTGAATATGGACTTGGAGGTCTTCTGATACTGGTATGAGTCTGTCGTTTTCCCAACCTCTATGAGAGGCATCTGTCAGATCTGAAGTTTGTTCCTCCCAGAATGCCCACCAGAAAAAAAATGACTGCTACAGGTATGTCGACGGCAATATCGTGCTTGTAGAGTCGTTCGAGGACGTTCGAGAACCACTAAAGAGAGAGCAAGTAAAAAAGCCAGAATGTCGGATAATGAACACGATGACAGAATAAAAACAGTATCTATGATTGTAAGTAAGAATGGTAGTACTCAGGGAGGCTGCCTCCAAATGGCACCTTCAGTACAATTCCACGTTGTCACTTAAACCAGAAAACACGTTCTTTTGTAATGTCGTAACAGATGCTCTAGGCAGCCTCCGTTGTTCCAGAGATCTACGATAAACTGTTGCTAGAAGAGGAACATGTTATTTCGCATAATTTTTGTGGGTCTTATAGGTATCACATCTTATTCTGATGCCCTTCCGCTAATAAGTTATTGGTGTTGCATATCGCAATATCTGCCATTTAGAAGTTCGTACGATCCTTGAGAGGAGGGACCGTATTACGAACTTCTGCAGTGAAAGTTTCGGAAGACCGAAATCAATACTTCAGCCGTCTCCTTGTTATCTTCCGTCTCTATCTCAGTATGATCACTGAGTGAATGAATAGATCGCTTACTGATTTTACGTACACCAAAGTCCTTTAGGGTTCATAATCGGATCACTTGACAAAATGTTCTTTCAAAGTCACTGAACGCTTGTCTCATTCCTCTCCTCACGCTCATCTTTGCTTCGTTCGGCGTTTGTTTGTCAGCTACAGAAACTTCTCTTGAAGCTGTGATGGAACTATTTTTGTTTACGTAGCATTTTCTAACACAGCTATTAAGCGATTGTGGAGCTTTCCCATCAATCAAGACTTTGCACTGAACGTACTATTCCGAGGCATATGAATAAAAAGTTCTAACCAACATGTCCATTTTATAAATTAAAAGAAAAGTTTCAAATTAAACAGATTTCAACAACATTATTGAGGACGCCAGTAAAGTAAAGGCACGGAAACATGAACTTTGCCAATGAGTCGTTGCTGATGAAAATCTGTAATTAATAAGTTTCACAAGCTCGAGAGCATAATAAAACCCACAGAATCTAAATGACACCTCCAGCGTCGTCTGAGCAAGTTGACAGCAACACGTGAATGGTTTGCTGTTGAGAGACAGCCAGCGGAGCGTTACGTTTTCCTTTCAGGGAGCGTGTCGTATCCAGCGTCAGTCATTGTTCTAGCTTTGATATAAATAATTTATTGTTGCTATGCGAGCTCACTTGGTAAATTTGTACTGTAAACAGCGCGAATAATATGAAACGTACTTCCGTTGGAAGCCAACCCCACTGCTGCAGCGGTAACACCGGCTCCTGTCCGATCACCCAAATTAAGTGCAGGCGAGCTTGGGTAAAACATGGATGGGTGCCCTTGTGAGGCAGACTGAGGAGCTACTTGACTGCGAAGCAGCGGCTCCGGTCACGAAACTGACAACGGCCTGGAGAGCGGGAGAGCGGAGTGCTTACCTCACGCCCCTGTGTATGCGCATCTAGTGACGTTCATAGGCTGAGGATGACACGGCGGTCGGTCAGTGTCGTAGGGTCTTCCAAGACCTGTTATGACGCAGTTTGCTTTTAGTTTACTTAACTAAGATAAGTCCTCTAATTTCGGATTCAATTAATCCATGTATCATAGGAGCTGAATGAGAGTGAGCTGATGTGTACTTGGCTACGTTTTATTAGTAAGTATCTAATTATGAAGGCATTTGCAGCAAAACGGCCCGAATGAACTTTAATGAGGGGTTACGTAACTCCAAATCACATTGGTTCGTAATATCAGCAGGCAGTAATTTTAGAAGTTAGAACTAACTGCATGTTTTGTATTTCAGATCATGCCGTTATCTCTTGTGATCCCTTACATGTCGCAACGTATTTTACAAGCGTATCCTCTAACAGCATGACATGAACAACAGGAGAGCCTATTACTAATGGAACTTATTTTTGCCGTTAAAAACCTTTTACACTGCCGGCCGGAGTGGCCGAGCGGTTTATGCGCCACAGTCTGGAACCGCGCGACCGCTACGGCCGCAGGTTCGAATCCTGCCTCGGGCATGGATGTGTGCGATATCCTTAGGTTAGTTAGGTTTAAGTACTTCTAAGTTCTAGCGGACTGATGAGTTTAGAAGTTAAGTCCCACAGTGCTCAGAGCCATTTTTTTTTTTTTTTTTTACTTTTACGCTACTGAACAGCAAATAACTGTGAGTGATTTGACATTTAGGTCATCCTTATGACTTCATAGGAGGCACTCTCGCGTCGAGGACACGATTTACTTAATGACTACTTTGAATACCCCTCGCTGAGCGTAGAATCATTGTTAGTCAACTAACTGTGCGATTCAGTCGATTTTAGCCTAAAGATCACCTAATCGCAAGTTGCACGAACTTGTTATCACTGCATTTATAACTGTGGTCGTAAAACGTCGAGGTTGAAAAGGAACCACTGTTCAAGGCGTTAGACTCACCTCACAAAGTGTATTCAGCAGCAGATCCCGACCTTCTCTCTCCAGGACCGACGCGGAGAGCCTGCCGACTGTGTGTTAGCAAAAACTAGTGTGCTAAGAGACGCCAGGGGTCGCTAGTAATAGAAGCGGTTGCACAGGTTTTAATGACGCATCTGGACCTGTTGCCATTACAGTGTCAGTGGCATTTACGGCAGATCCTGATTCGCAACACTGAGAGTTCCGGTTTTCTTGCTGTAAAAAATGCGCCAATTGCAGCAAAGCTCTATCAACTCGTGTGTTCACTTATTCGGTAGAGTTTCTCTTGTTCCTTAAAAAAAAAGAATATGAAAGAGTCGGCTTTCTGATCGGTGCGTTTCTTCTCCGCGTGATAATTTTCATTCGATTTTTAAGACTCTAAATGGCACATGAAATTGACTTTTCTGTGCCTTAGTTTCATATCACAACTTCATGTTGGAGTTAGTACTGCACGGGTTAAGATGATATGTTAAGTTATTTCAGTGATTAAATTTATAATGAAGTTCACAGTATGACATTACAACGACTGTGGACTGAATGCATGCAGTGATTGGGTTAATGGTTCAAATGGTTCAAATGGCTCTGAGTACTATGGGACTTAACTTCTGAGGTCATCAGTCTCCTAGAACTTAGAACTACTTAAACCTAACTAACCTAAGGACATCACACACATCCATGCCCGAGGCAGCATTCGAACCTGAGACCGTGGTGGTAGCGCGGTTCCGGACTGTAGCGCCTAGAACCGCTCGGCCACTCTGGTCGACTTGGGTTAATGTGTCACAAGGTGTTTGTGTCTTCTTCTGAGGCAAACTGCACAGAACTCTTGTGTCTGGTCCTTGTGCCCTGGATATAGGCACTGGGGCGGAGTTGAAGTCTGAGCTGCATGCACACACACATTCTATTGCTGATGGAAAGGGGATCTTCATGTCCCAGGGAGTACCTCACCACTACACGGTAGTTTGAAGAGACGCAGGCTGTCTGCGGACGAGCGTTGTCCAGCTGAAAACTGGCACCACGCTACTATCGCGTGAGAGGTAACACAGGAGGGCGTAGGATGTCCGTGGCATTTCACTGTGCCGTCACAGTTCCCTCAATCACTACCAGCCGTGACTTGAAGCCATACCAGATGGCTCCCCATACCATAACGTGAGGAGTAACACCGCTGTGCCTCTGCAAGTCTTTGGATTAATGGGATCTATCCCAAGGTCGCATACACACTCTCCGAAGGTGGTTACCCAGAGTAGTGAAATCAGCGATTCATCGCTGAACACAATGTCACCATTTGTACAGATTGTGTTGTTACAGTCAGCCTAGGCGTGGGACGGGAACTGGCCAGTCCTGGTGCCGCCAGCCTCCTCCCTGTGCGACAGGACACCGAATTTTCAGGGAGTCCGCTACTCGTTCTGGGACTGCAGACGCAGATTTGAAGGGGCACTGTCTGCCTTATGCACAATATGACGGTCCTCACTTCTGAGGGACAGGTGGGGTCTACCGAAACCATGACGAGGTGTACGCCTGCCCTCACGTTTCCATACCGTCCAACATGGGCCAATGGCCCAGCCGAATGACCCACAAATCTTAATGTTGCACGATTCAGAACACGACCCACAAAAGCGTCTGCTGCTCATAATGCTGTCTCAGTCGATCACGTGGCGAGTCCTTCACATTGATCGCTCCTTATGTGACGCCCTTCATGGGCCTTACTTTATTAGGTCTGGTAACAACACGAAACAAGGACAATAGTGAAACTTCCTGGCAGATTAAAACTGTGTGCCGGACAGAGACTCGAACTCGGGAACTTTGTCTTTCGCGAGCAAGTGCTGTACCAACTGAGCTACCCAAACACGACTCACGACCCGTCCTCACAGCTTTACTTCCTACTTTCCAAACATCACAGAAGCTCCCCTGCTTCTGTGAAGTTTGGAAACTAGGAGACGAGGTACTGGCGGAAGTAAAGCTGTGAGTACGGGGTGTGAGTCGTGTTTGGGTAGCTCAGTTGATAGAGCACCCGCCTGCGAAAGGCAAAGTTCCCGATTTCGAGTCTCGGTCCGGCACAGAGTTTTAATCTGTCAGGAAGTTTCATATCAGCGCACATCCGCTGCAGAGTGAAAATCTGATTCAAGAACGACAGTCGTTCACTCTGAGGGCTGCCGCAGAGAACTACGATTCTGACAATTTGTAAAAAATTGCAAATTTGTGGTAAGGTCTTATGGGACCAAACTGCTGAGGTCATCGGTCCCTAAGGCTACACACTACTTAGTCTAACTTGAACTAACTTACGCTAAGGACAACACGCACACACCCATGCCCGAGGGAGGACTCGAACCTATGACGGGGGCAGCCGCGCGAACCGTGACAAGGCGTCTCAGCCTACCACGAGAGGCTCTCACCGTTTGTGTATGACTAGTTACGTACAAACGCGTTGTTGTGAGCATCATTCAAATTTGGTATCCCTGTTGCGCCATCGCGAGAGAAGGCAGAGGGCGAAACCGGATGTTGCCGGATGTACCCTACGGATTTCGAATAGCGATAAGGGGTCCGCCGAGATTAATTTATTTATTTATTTATTTATGCATTTATTTTACCTGGCAAGATTAGGGCCTTCAGGCCCTCTCTTACACCTAACCAGGCATACTCAGATTCAACAAATTTCAGTGACTACAGAAAATTAGGACATATAACATGTTATACAGTATTAATGTTAAAGAAAAAAAATAGATATTGTAAAAGTAGTACAATGATAATTATAACAATCAAAAAAAATTATAACAATCAAGAATAATAAAAATAATAATAATAATGATAATAATAATAATAATAATGACTATGTATATGAAAGTAAACATATTTTTCTTTTATGAGTGTCAGTCCTATTGCTAGTTGGGAATTTACTCGTTATATTCTTGCAGCTTGTGAGTTATTCTCATCAAGCAGAGACATAAGACGATGGAATGGGGTGAAAGAGATATAGAAGAGGTAGATAGGTTAGAGGAAGAGAAATAGAATGGTAAAATTCGAAGCTATGATGGAGAGGAGAAAGAAAAAGATGAGGGGGGGCACAACAATGGTGGCTATACCGTCCCTAATATGTAAGTCTTAAGTTCCCTCTTGAATGTTGAGTGGTTTTGGATAAGACGCAGATCACAGGGGAGCGCGTTCCATAGTCGTATGGCTGAGATGGAGAATGACACGGAGAAAGATTTTGTGTTATGTATAGGTACAGCCAAGATGCGAGACGTATCCGATCTGGTATTGCGGTTGTGGAATGATGATAGGTGTTTAATGTGAGAAGATAAGTATTGGGGGCACCAGTGGCTAAGAAATCGATGAAGTAAGCACATCGTGTGGAGATCGCGTGCCTTATGTGGGCGTGTCCAACCTAGCTGGGAGTATGAAGGACTGATATGATCATACAACCGTATGTTGCATACGTATCTAACACAAGCATTCATCACTAGCTCGAGGCATCTCGAATTTTCATTATTTGTGCCATGTTGAACTACATCACAGTGGTAAAGATTAGGCAAGACTAGTGTTTGGACTAATTTTTGTTTAACATGGGTTGGAAATATTTTTCTAAATTTTTGAATTGCATGTAGGGAGGAGAGCGATTTCCGGCAAGCTGTGACTGTTTGTTCTTCCCAGTTTAGGTGTTCATCCAAGATTATTCCAAGGTCTTTTACTGTTTTTTGGTATGGTAGTTGGGTACCATTGAGGAGTATTTGAGGGACTGTTTCGCGAAAGTATCGACTGATTAACTTTGGATGAGATATAAGTATGACCTGGGATTTCTTGGGGTTTAGTTTCAGACCTAGGTTCTGTGCCCATTGAGAAACAGAGCAAAGATCTGCGTTCATACTCGCTACTGCGTCGGCAATGTTCTTGGGGCTTGCACTTATGTACAGTTGGATGTCGTCGGCATATAGATGGTAGTTGCAGGAGTGAATCACTGAAGAAATATCATTAATGTACAGTGAGAAGAGTAATGGACCAAGGACGGAGCTTTGGGGAACTCCAGAGCGCACGTTTTTCCATGATGACTTTTCCGACCCACAAATGACTTGTTGCCTTCTGTTTTTGAGGTAGCTGTCGAACCAGTGTATTGCGCTGTTTGAGAAATTCAGCTGCTTCATTTTAATTAGTAATATATCAAAGTCAACTGTATCAAAAGCCTTGCTAAAGTCAAGCAGTGTTAGGATGGTAGCTTCACGTCTGTCCATAGCATGTTTAATGTCATCAGTTACTTTGATTAATGCAGTTGCTGTACTATGGTGCTTTCGAAAGCCTGACTGATATTTGTCGTGGATGTTATTAATGTCTCTATCCGGAAGACAGGTCACCATCAACTTTGCCACATGCTCTCATTTCATGCCTGTGCAGAGATCCGGATGAAATTCGTGGCATTGGTGCAAAAACTGGCGATCAGGAACCTTATGCCATGGCCTGACTTCCCTTTGCCGGCCAAACACTGGCAGCTGAAATTCCATCCACCACCAAGATTTTAAGTGGTCCACTTTAGAGTCGAGCGCCACAGCACTAGAGTGCGTTAACAGCTTCCGCTACAGAGGTGGGTATTGATCATTAAGATTTGGCGACTTGGTCATTCAGTGTGCTGAAGCAAATCTTGTGGTACACATTAGTGGCCCAAGTCAAAGCATTTCCCAGAAACAACACTAACTTCCGGCCCGGGCATTATCCTCCACACACCTGGGTCGTCAGTGCCGTCGACGCCATGCATGATTTGAGAAGAGGCAAAACAGCTGACTGTCGGATCATGTCACATACCTCCAACCCGTACCGTTTCTGTATTTCTTGGTCGCCTGAAATTGCACAGTTTCATGTTGTCTTGAGAGCAGTGGCTCTTTGAAAGGTACCTGAGTGCAGATGTCAAGTGCATGTAGTTCACTACGTAATTTCTGCTCTTGTTGTAACTAATTGTCATTGACGAGGAGTGGACGCTTGTCGTCGGGACTTGTCGGTTAGCCTGCGAGTGGTCCAGTATTCCTTATATGCACGTTCGACAGTCTGCATTTATACGCCAACATATAGAGCAGGTTATGGAAAAGCATGGCATTTCCTTTCTGCGATTTTCCCACGTGGCGTCGGAACCATCTTAGTGCACTGATTCCACATGGAACATACACACCGATCACTGCCACGGTTTCTGGAGGAGATCGAGGACCACGTAAATGCCTGACACAAGTTCTGCATAATCCACGGCAGTGAAAGACTAATGTTGTGTTGTATCCTGCGAGGTAAAAACAACGAAAAAATGTAGCTTTAGAGAACTACCGGAGTCTTGTGTGTTATAATTACGGGTACTCCTATGTTAAGCAGTGAACATGGACTTATTAATTGCTAATTTATTGTCACAGTGCTAATACCGAACACGATGACGCTACATTTAGGACAAAGGAACCTACTGACAGTGAGTAATGTGAGAATCTGTTAATCTGTAATGGTTAGTTTTTTGTGTTGGGTTTTTCCTAAGTCACAGCTGACTTGATCCACCAACTTGGTTCAACTTAGCTGGTGACATCTCTGCACTGACCTGGATACTGATTACACTTTATGCTCAAACCTCCAGGTTCTCACAACTTGAAGCTGACAGTGCGTCAGTTTCTGCTGCTGTGTGCAGTTGGACATGTCTCACTGTATAAATTTGAAGCGGAAGCCATGGTTGCTTATTGCTTTGCTACTCATATCAGAAAAAACGGGTCTCATGTTACTAAAGGTCTCCGAATAACATTATGCTATAAAGCATACATCATGCCCCTCTCCCCACATACCCCTATTTGGCAGCCAAGCAAGTATCTGAATTCCGGAAAATTTTGTCAACCGTGTTTGCATTACTGTCAGCCACAAATTCGTTTAGGTCATGGAACGCCAGTCCCATTGATAAATTTCATTGCAAAATGTAAATCATTTTCCATTGAATAATGGACCGAATAGACAAAAAAATGGCTCTGAGCACTATGGGACTTAACATCTATGGTCATCAGTCCACTAGAACTTAGAACTAGTTAAACCTAACTAACCTAAGGACATCACACAACACCCAGCCAACACGAGGCAGAGAAAATCCCTGACCCCGCCGGGAATCGAACCCGGGAACCCGGGCGCGGGAAGCGAGAACGCTACCGCACGACCACGAGATGCGGGCCGAATAGACAGCTTACTTCTCTGTAAATAATTAAAAACCAACATTTGTTTATAAAATTTAAATAATGAACTAGGAATTTGTTGGAAATGAGTATGACTTTAATAAATGTCCCACCAAATCAGAGGATGCAAAAAATAATCAAGACCTGTTTCACATCCTAGTTGTTATTGTAACCAGCAGGTGGTTGCACTGAAGAAAACGGGTGATCCTGTCACTAGTAGATTCCTGCATTGTAGGTTCAAATGGCTCTGAGCACTATGGGACTTAACTTCTACGGTCTTAGAACTACTTAAACCTAACTAACCTAAGGACATCACACACATCCATGCCCGAGGCAGGATTCGAACCTGCGACTGTAGCGGTCGCGCGGTTGCATTGTAGGAAATGAGCTCAGTTCGATCTTTGCACCACGATTTGGATGTGGCTGTTACTGCCACCAACCGATGGTTGCTCTGTAGAAACTTGAGCAGTTCGTTCATAGAACTATGAGTAGTTCTATCTGTTATCAATAGATGGTTCCAATGTAACAAAAAGCAATAGTGTAGTAAATTTATTGGCTGGCTCTGAGCACTATGGGACTTAACATCTGAGGTCATCAGTCCCCTAGAACTTAGAACTACTTAATCCTAACTAACTTACGAATATCACACACAACCATGCCCGAGGCAGGATTCGAACCTGCGACCGTAGCGGTCGCGCGGTATCAGACTGAAGCGCCTACAACCGCTCGGCTACATCGGCCGGCACTAAATTTATTGTTTGCAACGCCTAACATGTTGGAAAATTGTAAAATATACGCAAGATGCGTAGGGAGCAAAACAACTCGATGATTATATCTATTATTCCGAACCTAGATGGGGTTAAGGGACTGAAAAAAAACATTATAAAACTCATCAAGTAATATAATGTCGCAATATTCCAGAAATGCATCTTCAGTGTAAAAGGAAGTGCAAATCAATTTCCACAAAAACTCATATTCACCAGATTAGTGTCCAAAATTTAAATTTCTATACTTCAGTGCTACATTTCCACGCCTAACTATAGGTGACATTTCAGAAAGCGTGCTGAAGCATTCTCCGCCGTAGACCGAGGCGCTTCAAAGTGAAGCAGTGGATGAGAAGAGCATTTTGCTGTATGCGTCTTATTGTTCACAATCGCGAATAATGCAATTGATATAAACTTCTGAAGAAGGGCACCAAGTGCCTGAAAGCGGTAAAGAAATTACATTTCTTTCTGGTTACTTACTATTTTGCTACAAACGTGAGCGTGGCAAGGTTGTAGCGTATCACTGATGTTATTCAGTCTGTACACTGGGCGAGCAGTATATGATTCAAAAAAACTGAAATTTGGAGCGGAAATTTAAGTTCACGAAGATGAAACAAAAATTTTGAGGTTTGCTGATGACATTAAATTCTGTCAGAGACAGTGAAGAACATGGAAGAGCAGTTGAACGGGATGGCATTGTCTTGAAAGGAGGATATAAGATGAACATCAGTAAAAGCAAAACGAGGAAATGGAGCGGTAGCAGAACTAAATCAGGTGATACTAAGGGAAGTGGATTAGGAAAGCAGACACTTTAAATTCTAGACGAATTGTGTTATTTGGGCAGCAAAATAAATGATTAAGACGGAAGTAGAGGCGATATAAAATATAGACTGGCAATGGCAAGAGAAACGTTTCTGGAGAAGAGGTATTCCTAACACCGAATTCGAACTTAAGCGGTACGAAGTCTTTTCTAAATGTGTGTATGTAGTAAATCCATGTATGGAAGTCAAACACGGACAATAAAATTTAAAATACGAAGAGAATTGAAACTTTAAATATTGTGTGGTTGATAAAATGAAATGAGTGTTTGCACTGTTGGCCGGGAGGCACCATCTGGGGAAGTTCGGCCGCGAGTGCCAGTCTTATTTCAGTCAACGCCACATTGGGTGACTTGGATGCCGGTGATGAGGATGAAATGATGTTGAGGACAACACAACACCCATTTCACGAGCGTAGAATCGAACCCGGGCCCATTGCATGGGAGGCAAGCACGTTACCACTCAGCTAATCAGGCGGACGGTGCTGTAGGGGAATGCTGAAGATGGGATGGGTACACCATGTTACAAATGAGGAGGTACTAACTAGAACTGGGAAGGAAAGAAATTTGTGGCACAACCTGATTAGAAGAAGGTATCGGTTGATAGGGCAAGTTCTGCGACATCAAGGGATCATCAGTTTACTACTGGAGGGAAGTGGAAGAAAGGGGGAGGGGCAGAAATTGTAAAGGGAGACCAACAGAAGAATATACTAACCAGATTCAGAAGGATTTAAATCGTAGTAATTATTCGAATATGAAGAGGCTCGCAAATGGTAGAGTGGCATCGAGAGCTTCATGAAACCAGTCTGAACTGAGGACCACAACAAACATGTCTTACAAAATTTGGCCACTGCTTCTTTAATATTTCATAAGTTAATGACAGAGTGGCATCTATGAACGATGCTCTCGTGTTTCCACATTGTGCTGATAACTATTCACGAAATTCTCACTATCTGGAAATGAGCTACACTTCGAGACTGAGTTGAATTTGAAATTTAAAACTTATTAAAGGAATCAGAACTCTAATCTAAATTTGCTCAGGCTCAAATCATTAAAAAAAAATTAAAAAATTGTAACGTTAGGAGCAGGACATGAAAATCAGACGTACAGTATTCCCAGAAAACAAGAAAAGTTGCATCAACTAGGCGTGAATGCAGGTAGGTTCAAGAAACAATTTTATCAACCATCTGAATTACGATAATTGGTGTTATATATATGGACAATTCCTCAGTACCTCAAAAAATAACTTTAAGAATTGTACCAGTGAGAGCAGGACATTAAAGTAGGAAGGACAGACTTCTCAAAACATAAAAGTCACATCAACTAGACGTGGGTATAGGCAGGTTCATCAAACATTTTTATCAACTAAATCAATTTAAATAACAGCAGCTAAATATGCTAACAAATCAGACATCATTTATCGAAATACGGGAATGATCACAAGACACGTCACTGACTGTAGCTGTTGGAAGGTCGCTTAGTAATGCACAACTCTTAATAAGAATATCCCTTAAATAATAAAGTACACAGTCCTTCAAACTGGCCAACTGGGAAGGTGTAAAATTTAAACATAAATGCCCACCTGTATATTCCAACCAAACATTAACAAAAACCGGTAATCATGTACAATTGACCAACATTCACAATAAGCTGAAGGACATGCAATTAAAATGTGCTGCAACTGTTACACACCAGCAGAAGCTTTGAAGCAACCTGTAATAACTATATACACTATGTGATCAAAAGTATCCGGACACTCCGAGAAACACACGTTTTCCATATTAGGTGCACTGTTCTGCCACATACTGCCAGGTACTCCATATCAGCGACCTCAGTAGTCATTAGACATCGTTAGAGAGCAGGATTGGGTCCTCTGTGGAACTCACGGACTTCGAACGTGGTCAGGTGGTTGGGTGTCACTTGTGTCATACATCTGTACGCAAGATTCCCACACTCTTAAACATCCCCAGGTTCACTGTTTCCGATGTGATAGTGAACTGGGAACGTGAAGTGACACCTACAGCACAAAAGCTTACAGGCCGACCTCGTCTGACAGAGTCTGCGACGGTTAAAGATTGTCGTAATGTGTGATAGGCAGTCATCTACCCAGACCATGACAAAGGAATTCTAAACTGCACCAGCTTCCTCTCCTTAGTGCAGCAGTCCGTGAAGAATGGGCTGCCATTCCCCAAGAAAGCTTCCAGCACCTTATTCAATATATGCCAGCAGGAGTGGAAGCAGTCATCAAGGCTAAGGGTGGGCCAACACCATATTGAATTCCAGCATTACCGATGGAGGGCCCAGAGAACTTGTCATTTTCATCCAAGTTACCCGATACTTTTGATCACATAGTGTAACCGCCGAAAAGTCGAAGTAAGCTGAGAGATACAGCAGACGGGTATCACAGCCAACAAGGAACGAGTTTAGTAGGTAATGACTGTGGACGAAGGTAAGGCTCAGCAGTTTATAGTACACTCTGTCTTAAGGCCAGAAGTGGCCCATCGGTACAATCTGACCGTTGTGTCATCCTCAAATGAGGATGCGGTTAGGTGGGGCGTGTGGTCGGCACCCCGCTCTCCCAGCCGTTATGATGGTTTTCTTAGACCAGAGCCACTATTATTCGGTCGAGTAGCTCCTCAATTGGCATCAGGGGGCTGAGTGCACAATGAAAAATGGCAACAGCGCATGGCGGCCCAGAGTGTCACCCCTCCAAGTGCCGGCCACGTCCGACAGCGCTTAACTTCGGTGATCTGACGGGAACCGGTTTATCCACTGCGGCAAGGCCGTTGCTAGTTTATATTGATAAGTAACATTTTTTAACAGAATCCAGGAGTAGCCTTTCTCACCCACAGTTGCCACTTAAACCGTCATCATCCCAGCATTATGTTACCATGGAGCTTGAGAGCGATGGAAAGCTTCCATTCACATATGTTATGGTTTACAAAAAACCCGGATGTTAGTCTGGGACATAGTGTTCACCAAAAACAGATGCACACAGATCAGTATCTGCAATTTAACAGTTGCCATCCACCATGCCAACATAGTGGCGTCCTTAGGACTCTGGCACGCAGAGCATATGCCATTTCCGACGCAGACAGTTTAACCCAAGGACTTGCGCATTTAATGGCTGCTTTATGGAAAATGGATATTCTGAGAAGTAGATTGTTGGGCTATGGAGTGTGGACCATCACCGGAAATGCATGAAGAGTATCATAGACTGGAGGCCTTTACTCCTTATGCTGTGGCAAGTAGTTTAAGACTGGAAGAATTTTAAGGAGTTCTTGCGTTGAGAGTGTGTCCCGCCCACCTTCCTAGATCAGAGCATTACTTGGCTCTGTGAAAGATTATTTGAAGCTTAGGAAGCGTGGAATATATAAAATTCCGAGTCAGTGAGAGAAGGCTTACTTCGGCCATTCGACTCGCACAGTTCATGACAGGTGCATGGAACATCTCTGTCATACAAGGCTAGAATAACTGAAAAATTAGGCGGTAGCAGGACATTGCTTAAACAAGGGACACGGTATGAAATTCGACGAAAGTGTGCTAGCTGCCAACACTTCCAGCTTTTGGAACAGTGTCTATAAGGAGGCAATTGAAATTAGGCTGGCGGAAATTTAATTAACAAAAACAATGGGTTTCCTCCTAGAAGGACGTGGAATCATGTACTATCTCAATCAAAACTGAATGTCCTTCGGTGCGGCCTCTCCGAGTGTTCGAAGATCGTCCCTGAGTGCGATGTATCTTTACTGTCGGTTTTCTACTAATGGCAGCGCCACCTGCCCAGTCTTGGAGGGCAGCAACTGTGATGGGCGGCGCATGCAATGTGTACAGTATGGAGGCCTACATAGGATGTCGCTTTGCAGTGAGGCATCCCGTTAGTAGTGAAAATCTCCCTGTCCTTCTCACCGTGTCCTCTGCCCATGACACCTCTGCAGCCGCACACCCAGCTGCCCCTCCAAAGTATGTCCATGTCTTCCGCCGCGCCGACTGGGATGCCTACCAGGAAACCATCGCCCTACAGGTCGAAAGCCAACCCCTCACGTTTTACTATCCTGCAGACATCACCCATGCGTCTTCCTTCCTTCAGAAGATCATCACTGACTCTGTGGAGGCCCATGTCCCTACCTAACTTATCCACCCTAACCTCCCTACGCTTCCTCCACAGGCCATCCTTCTGCATGAATCCTGCAGGCTCTACCACTTATTCCTCCGCACATGTGACCGGGATACACTCTTCTGCCATCGGCAATTACAGCGACACATCTGGTACCTCCTTACAGCAAAGAAACGACAGGACTGGCGCCAGACATGCACACGCCTCAACTCCACCCTCCCTGTCAACTCCTCCAAGTACTGGTCAGCCTTCCACCGCCTTACTGGTACCCATCCCACCCCACATTGCCCTATCCACCATGACGATCGATCCTTTCCTGACAAACTCAGTAAGGCTAACCATTTTGCTTCCCAGTTCTCCGCCAGCCGAAGTGGCCGTGCGGTTAAAGGCGCTGCAGTCTGGAACCGCAAGACCGCTACGGTCGCAGGTTCGAATCCTGCCTCGGGCATGGATGTTTGTGATGTCCTTAGGTTAGTTAGGTTTAACTAGTTCTAAGTTCTAGGGGACTAATGACCTCAGCAGTTGAGTCCCATAGTGCTCAGAGCCATTTTTTTCCCAATTCTCCGAGGTCTTATCCATTCCTGTCGATCCCAATTTTGATTACTCCCTCTTCCCCACCGTCCTTGACCACCCTGATACCTCTGGCACACTGCTCGCCCTAGCTTCCAGTACTTGGATCAGTTTGGTCCCTCAAACATCAACACTCCCATCACTGCACACAACATCACACTCGTCCTCCACTCCAAACCCAACACCGCCCCTCATCATGATTTCGTCACCTACCGCCACCTCAAGGAATGCCCCCATCCTATCTGGCTATCCTTGCTACCCTGTAAAATTTCCCCTTCACCACTGTATTTTACCCTAACCTGTGGAAGACTTCTCATATCCTGCTGTTTCCTAAACCCAACAGACCCCCCCATCTGATTTCTCTTACTATCATCCCTTCTGCCTCACCTCTGTGTTCAGTAAGGTCTTCGAGACCATCCTCTCTCTCACTGTATTCACCGCCCTTTACCAGCACCACCTCCTTCCCCTTACCCAGTCTGGCTTCCAGCCTTCCATCTCACCCTTACCAATCTTCTTGCCCTCCAACTTAACTCCCCTCTTTCCACTATCTTTTTTTTTCCCTTGACATTCAGAACGCCTACGACCGTGTCTGGCCTGGGCTCCTCTTCAAACTCCAGACCTTCCTCTCCCTATAAACTACATCCTTCTCATTGCTTCCTTCCTCTCCCATCATCCCTCCTATGTGACGATCCGCAATTCCAACTCCCATACTTTCTATCCCGTCCCCTCTCCTCTATCTCCTGTACACTGCTGATATGCCCAAACCTCCCCTGTCTGTTCATCTCCTCCTCCAATTTGCTGATGACACTGCATTGCTAGCACTTTATTCTACCCTTCAACAGGCCCAAAGTACCCTCCAAACCTACTTTGACCAATTCACCACTTGGTGCAACCTGTGGTTCCTAGGTACCAACTCCTCCACGACCCAGGCGACCATCATAGGCTGCACCATTTGCTCTTTGTGTCTCCAAGATTTCTACCTCACCATTTATGGCCATCCTAACTACCTCACTCCTACCCTCAAATAGCTTCGCCTCACCCTTGCCGCCACCTCACCTGGACTCTCCATCTCTTTACCATCCACCACAAAGTTCACAACAGACTCCACCTCCTGAAACTCCTTTCCGGCCAGACATGGGGTCTGCATCCTTCCACCATCCTTCACACCTACAAATCCTGGATCCACCCTATACTTTGTTATGTCAGTGTTGCTTGGATTTCCACTCCTCCCAAGTTCTATAAATCCCTCCAAATCCTCGAATGTCATGCACTCCGCCTCACCTTCCGCATCTGCCTTCTGTCCCCCACTCACATCCTCTAAGACCTTATCCTTTTCTCCCACCTTCTCCTTTCCCTTGAACACATCCACACAATACATACTGTCTGCCAACTAGATCCAGCTCACCCCCTAGTGTCTTCCTTCCTCTCCACCCCCAGCCAGTTGCCACGCCCTTACTGTTGTGTCCCACCCTCTCTCCATCTCCACACACTCCGCCTCCTTTCCCAACACAACTTCCAACGTCTACGCCTCCTGGATGATGAGCTTCGCCCTGACATCTACCCTTCCTCCGAACTCTAACCCCAACTTCCTCCTGCCTCCTCCTCAGGCTCCCTCTCCTTCCCTCTCCCTTCTCCTGAGTGGCTCTCTCCTCCTACTCCCTCTCCTGTGCTTCCCTTCAATGTCTCTGCACTCCCTCCTACTTTGTGTTCTCTCTTCATGTCCTGCCCCACGTGTCTCCTGCCTCTTGGTGCACCTGCTGACGCCCCTACACTTTTCATCCAGCCCCCTCCTCTACTACACATTGCTCTCCCCACCTTTTCCATCCTCTCAGACCTCTCCCTCGGCAGGTCCCACCTGGCAGTTTTATTCTTCATCGTGTGTGCTCCGAGTGGGTTTACAGTGTGTTGTTCTGGAGTGTTTTTAATACTGTGGCCGAATTTTAACCTGCCCATCTGACGTCAGTGTCTTTTTGTGTTCCACGAATCGCCAACTGTGCCCATATGGGGCAGGGGAATGAAATCACGATAAAGAAAAAAAAAGACGAAAAAAGCGAGGCATCAATTATCAGCGGAACTCATGAGCAGAAGCAGCGTTATCCTGAAGATGGCGAACACCTGGATCGCCGAAAGGCTGAATCGAGTTGATTTTCGGATCCTGCAGCAAATCAGAAGAGATTTTCAAGACATAATACGCCTGGTATTCCTACGAAGTCACAACAGGTCTTAGAAGAGACGTAGTAATAAGCAAACTGAGAAGTAATAATAAGAGTGCCAGCTTTAGAAAGACAATTGCAGAGATGTGATGAAGAAGAGCTCCAGGCTTGCCAAACAGGCCTTAACCATCTCAGCTCTTTCAGCTCCCTAAACAAATCTAACCACTGGTTCCCTCATAAAGGGTGACACTTTCCCGTGGCACGCATGAAACGATCAACTTAACTTGAGCCACCGTGACTGGTAGGGTTGGCAGACTGCCGGTCAACCGGGACACCGTTCGACGACGGAAGTGCCACCACGCAACAAACAAACAAGGCTCAGAATGAGATTTTCACTCTGCAGCGGAGTGTGCGCTGATATGAAACTTCCTGGCAGATTAAAACTGTGTGCCCGACCGAGACTCGAACTCGGGACCTTTGCCTTTCGCGGGCAAGTGCTCTACCATCTGAGTAACCGAAGCACGACTCACGTCCGTTACGCACAGCTTTACTTCTGCCAGTATCTCGTCTCCTACCTTCCAAACTTTACAGAGGTCTTTACAGAGGTCGTTAAATAATTGTTTTAACCACAGATTTACATGATTTAACTTTCAATTCTTGCTGTCCAAATCATTAAGTGCCAGCGACAGATAAAAAAAAACAATAATAAAACCTCTCTAAAGCAATAAGTAAGTAAAACATAACTCTTGCACAATTTTCTTAAAGGGTCACAGTTATTAGTTAACAACTGTTAATTTAGAATAAACACCCAAACAATGCAAATGTAACCAATTTCCGTACGTCCATAGAACAGATATAATGACAAGTTAAGCTCAAGCAAAGAACAATGAGTCTCTTATTGCGCTGATTGTATGCAATACTGTGTAAGGTCATGACAGTCCGTCGCTTGAAGTCAGTTGAAATTAAGTTACGCAACTTGAGTGATGTACAGGTAGAAGGCCACCATTTCCTAATACGTTCTCTTGTATGCTTTGTGGACCTATATTTAGAAGTAATATAGCATCACAGAGAACCTAATGTCATTCAACAGACTACCACAATTTTTCTCGAGTTTGTGCCCAATTCAGCAACGGAACTGAACAGTCCACTTGGGGCTAATTTTGTTGTGGATACCACACTAGTAAATGTTGCTATTTTAATAGGCTAGAAAATCTTAACTGGACACGTCCCAGAACCCCCATTTTGTGTCTACCCTAGTGAATTACATCGACGAAGTCTCCTTGACTGTTTTTACACTTTAAGGCGTCAGTCACTATCCAAACACTCTTAAGTACAATAGTGTGAACAACGGTTCATCTTGTTCCCACACGATCGCAAACGATTGTCCTTCAAGTGGCTAATCTTTAAAGATATTCAGCAAATTCTGTTTGAGAAAAGAGATAACATCCTACTGTTATGCCATTGGTCGATCTGTTGTAATGACTCCAAAGAACAGAAAATACGCCAGCCCTCCAAACCCGCGTTTGTTCCGGTCGCTGTTACAACAGCTTCAAAGCCATTGCAAGAAGCAGTGTCATTTATACTGTGCGTTTCAGAACTCTACTGTGATATGGACACTGTAACACAACATTAGCTGTGTACTCCAGAAGATACGGGACGCAGCCTATACAGACGAGCGCCGAGCTACCAATAACTCAGGCGCTGCGTAGTTAGACTCCAAGAAGGGCACATACGACACTGACTGTGTTACATATCCGTCTTACGTCACAGGAATGGTTCTCAAGTGGACATCCATATGTCAAACTTGAATAGACACAGAAAAGCCAATATATTATGGCCATGCCGCAGCAACGGCATGCCGCCTGGTGGGGTTCCGGGAAAGTGACGCGGTAACAAAAGTATGTAACTATAAAAGACAAGGACGGGACATCAGCGTAATGGAGATACGGGCTGCAAATGGGAAAAATAATTGAGCTAGGCACCTTTGACAAAGGGCAGATTATTACTATGCTGAGCCTGTGAAGGACTATCTCGAAAATTGTGAAACTGGTCGAATGTTCGAGTGCTACTCTCGTGAGCATCTACGGAGAGACGTGGAAGGACAGTGAAATTACGATGCGAAATGGTTGGACGTCCACGACTCTTCAGAGAACGAGAGGTTCGGAGGCTCACCGTTCATCGTACATTGTTGAACATGGAGCTCCGCTGCTGACCACCCCTACGTGTTCACAAGTTGACCCAACGACATCATCAGTTACGGTTGTACAGGGCACGGGACCAGCTGGATTCGATCGTTGATCAATGGGAACGTGTCGACTCTTCGGGTGAACCACATTTTTGCTGAGTCCGTGGTCGTCTCCATAAAAGCCGTCATCAAGCGATGGCGGCTCGAAACGTGCAGCGTGCCACGGACACAGGCTGGTGGGAGCAGTATTATGTTAAGGGGGATATTCTCCTGCGAAAGCGTGTGGCAAGCAGTAGCAATCGCAGACACGGTGACAGCTGCGAACCACCTGCCTGCTTTCACGCTTTATGTCCTCGCCGACGTCTGTGTCATCTATCAGCAGTATAATTGTCGGGGCTCAGAGCCAGAACCGTGCTACAAAGGTTTGAGGAGCATTATAGTGAAGTCGCGCTGGAGTCTCGGCGACCAAATTCGCCTAATGTAAATCCTACGGAATCTATATATATATCACTGCTTACGCAATTCAGCCGCCCGCTATTTAAGCGAATTAAATGAGCTGTCCGTAGACATCTAATGCCACGTTGCTCCACAAACCTACCGACAAACTGTTGGATCTCTGATACGCGTCGCTGACGTACTTCATTTCAATAAGGTATTAACCGGGTGATCATAACATTTTGGCTTATCACTGTAATGAGATGCATGGTTCCATCCACCTGTTAGTGTACCACGACCGCCGTTTTACAGTATCAGGATAGTGTCTCATCAAACATCTGTAAACTCATCTACAGTCGCCACCAAAGAGGGCGACACTAGGGATAATACAAGTGATGTCAGTCATCGTTGACTATACCACTGCTTAAAGACAGCCAATACGGTGAACATCAAAGTCCGAAGAGTGAAGTTAAGTATTACAAAACTTCTATCACTAAATCATTGTAAACTGTTGCAAATCTTTGCTGCCATTTGTTTTTGCCCTAGGTATTGTTTATCATATTTGGCCCTGTAACGATTTACTTAGTTGCTGCATGCAATGCAGACCCCTCATAACAGTAATTGTAGTAACAATTGTAGGAAGTTCTGTTTGTGCCATATTTATACACTCCTGGAAATTGAAATAAGAACACCGTGAATTCATTGTCCCAGGAAGGGGAAACTTTATTGACACATTCCTGGGGTCAGATACATCACATGATCACACTGACAGAACCACAGGCACATAGACACAGGCAACAGAGCATGCACAATGTCGGCACTAGTACAGTGTATATCCACCTTTTGCAGCAATGCAGGCTGCTATTCTCCCATGGAGACGATCGTAGAGATGCTGGATGTAGTCCTGTGGAACGGCTTGCCATGCCATTTCCACCTGGCGCCTCAGTTGGACCAGCGTTCGTGCTGGACGTGCAGACCGCGTGAGACGACGCTTCATCCAGTCCCAAACATGCTCAATGGGGGACAGATCCGGAGATCTTGCTGGCCAGGGTAGTTGACTTACACCTTCTAGAGCACGTTGGGTGGCACGGGATACATGTGGACGTGCATTGTCCTGTTGGAACAGCAAGTTCCCTTGCCGGTCTAGGAATGGTAGAACGATGGGTTCGATGACGGTTTGGATGTACCGTGCACTATTCAGTGTCCCCTCGACGATCACCAGTGGTGTACGGCCAGTGTAGGAGATCGCTCCCCACACCATGATGCCTGGTGTTGGCCCTGTGTGCCTCGGTCGTATGCAGTCCTGATTGTGGCGCTCACCTGCACGGCGCCAAACACGCATACGACCATCATTGGCACCAAGGCAGAAGCGACTCGCATCGCTGAAGACGACACGTCTCCATTCGTCCCTCCATTCACGCCTGTCGCGACACCACTGGAGGCGGGCTGCACGATGTTGGGGCGTGAGCGGAAGACGGCCTAACGGTGTGCGGGACCGTAGCCCAGCTTCATGGTGACGGTTGCGAATGGTCCTCGCCGATACCCCAGGAGCAACAGTGGCCCTAATTTGCTGGGAAGTGGCGGTGCGGTCCCCTACGGCACTGCGTAGGATCCTACGGCCTTGGCGTGCATCCGTGCGTCGCTGCGGTCCGGTCCCAGGTCGACGGGCACGTGCACCTTCCGCCGACCACAGGCGACAACATCGATGTACTGTGGAGACCTCACGCCCCACGTGTTGAGCAATTCGGCGGTACGTCCACCCGGCCTCCCGCATGCCCACTATACGCCCTCGCTCAAAGTCCGTCAACTGCACATACGGTTCACGTCCACGCTGTCGCGGCATGCTACCAGTGTTAAAGACTGCGATGGAGCTCCGTATGCCACGGCAAACTGGCTGACACTGACGGCGGCGGTGCACAAATGCTGCGCTGCTAGCGCCATTCGACGGCCAACACCGCGGTTCCTGGTCTGTCCGCTGTGCCGTGCGTGTGATCATTGCTTGTACAGCCCTCTCGCAGTGTCCGGAGCAAGTATGGTGGGTCTGACACACCGGTGTCAATGTGTTCTTTTTTCCATTTCCAGGAGTGTATGTTTTACGCCAAGTGCATTTCGTGAATGCACCATTATCCAAAACTTTTAAGTGTATGAAATTCAAGTGCCATTCACAATTCTAATTCATCTTGAATAAAGATTACGTTATTTCTACAGGATGCCACAATTGATGATGAAAATTAAGTTTGATCCAATGAGAATAAACCAATTACAATAAACTGATTTTAAAATGTGTATCTCTGTATCTCTGCGTGCTTGCCAAGCGAAAGCGAGATACTATTTTGGTACTTGTAGCTGAAAGCCTACATGAACTAATGCTGTCACTCAATGTCATAGAGACACCTATTGCAAATGCGAAAAAGTATTTCTCTCCAAAGGAGGTCAGCTGTCAAGTTTTCACACAGATTATCTGTGTACTAAAGGTGTTCTGTTTTGACAATAGTAATACATATCCAAAGTGACAGCTTTGCGTTTGTGTAATATCTTTGCCAATGATATTTAATTATCTGTAGGATATGTACACTAAAGATACAGATAATAAGAAATTTCTTGCAATACTAAGTTCTGTCGATGGATTTATGTGGTCGAAAACCAAACTGATGTGGGCTAAGGAGGAAGAGTTGTCGGTGTGACTGATATCTATTGCACAGCAGTCTCTCCTGTACCTTTGCGAGAATGTTAATGATGCACATTGGCCTGTATGTCTTACGGTCAGTCGGGTCTTTGTCCTCCGCTTTCTTGATTATAATTCCATTTGTCATCTTACATATCTTCGGTATTCGTCTTTCTAGTACAGCGTCATTCAGTAAGTCTTTCAGATATGGTACTATAAGTGGAGCAGCTTGTTTGACGGTCTCACGGTGGGTGCCGTCAGAGCCCATAGATGTTTTGTTCTTTATTTTGTCTATTGTCAGTGCAGCTTCCTCATGCGCAAAGGGGATGGTGATACCTTCGTTTTCGTGTTAGTCATAAAGGAGTCTGCGAAGGGTGGCGTGATTGTGTCATCTTGAGGAAGTAGTTTCTTGAGGAGATACTATTCTGTGCATCTCTAGCCTCATGTGGTAGTACCATGTTGTCCTGTAAGTTTGTCCTAACAAATGTGTCCCGGTGGTTTTTCCTGGTCTTACGTAGTTCGTCTCTGTATAGTGTTTTAGCGTCACGATAATGTTGAAGTCTAATTTCTCTTTCCTGTGCTGTCTTTGATTTTTGGTTATATCGTCGTTCATCACGAGTATCTTTTCTTAATCTTTTTGATAATGCTGACCAATTGTTTAGGTGTGTCCTGTGCTGCGGGTATTGCTGTAGCTTGCGCTTTCTTTAAGGCGTCTGTGAGAACGTGAGCTCTGTAATCTATGCTTCCTTGGGTGACACATAGAGGAAACTCATCACTCACATGCCTAAATTTTTGCCAGTTCACTTTGCGTAGAAGCTACCTTGGGTGCCGTGTCTGTGTATGTGTTTTAGTGGATATAATTATTGGTGTTATGATCACTGAGTATTCTCTTATCGAGCATCTTCCAGTTCGCTACCTGTATTAATGATGCACTGTTTGCCAGAGAAATTCTGTAATGGTGCCTACTCCACTATTTCCTTGGTAATTCGGCATTTGGCTAGGCTTGTTTAAAACGAAAAGATTACATTCGTTTATAATGTCGACCATTATGTGTCCTCTGATGTCCATTCTGTCAGAGTGCCTGAGGGTAGGCCTAGCATTTATGTCTGTTAAGAGAAGTAGTCCTCTGCCACTTACAAATCGAGCAATTTCTTTTATTACTTCAGCAGAAAGCTCTAGGCCAAACGAGTACTGGGTGTAGATGAACGAGATGATCCATGTTTCCTTCCCAGAAGTTATTTCGACTGCAATCGTATGATGTGTGAGTAACTGTTTTATTTGTGTTACTGTAAGGTTACTGTTTATGAAAATGATTGCAGCATTGACCTTGTTCATGCCTGTGATTTGCATATGCTGCCTCGGAAGGCCTCTAATTCTTCCATCTCGTGTGTACAGTTCTTATATAGACACATTATGTCCGAACATATCTCGTTCACCAGCCTACCAAGCACTGCGGCCACTGTCGTGCTACCCATACGTTTTCACTATGAAAATTTAGTAAAAACAAAGAACTTCGGCCCGCTCTGGATGTAATCGAGGTACACGCACCCATGTTCTCTTACCAGCTCCCTGTAGACATTATCAAGGTTAAGGTCTTCATGTCTTCGTTAACATAATGTCCATAAAAAATGGCTCTGAGCACAAAGGGACTCAATTTCTGAGGTCATCAGTCCCCTAGAACTTAGAACTACTTAAACCTAACTAACCTAGGGACATCACACACATCCATGCCCGAGGCAGGATTCGAACCTGCGAACGTAGCGGTTTCGCGTCTCCAGACTGTATCACCTGGAGCCGCACGGCCACTACGGCCGGCTTTCCATAAAATATTGCAGAGTTAGAGTTTATCTGTTGGGAGGTTTCCGGTTGGAAGAATCATTCTGTCTGTTTGTGCAATCGTGGGCTAGCATACTGTGCCACTCTATAGGTGATTCAGCCCTGGCCGGCCGAAGTGACCGAGCGGTTCTAGGCGCTACAGTCTGGAACCACGCGACCGCTGCGGTCGCAGGTTCGAATCCTGCCTCGGGCATGGATGTCTGTGCTGTACTTAGGTTAGTTAGGTTTAAGTAGTTCTAAGTTCTAGGGGACTGATGACCTCAGAAGTTAAGTCCCATAGTGTTCAGAGCCATTTGAACCTTTTGATTCAGCATTGCTGCCACTCTTAGTGCATTTTGAAAAGTCCGTCCTTTTCCAGCCGACTTTGGCGCATGTTCTTTTCGATGTCATCGTAGTCTATTTTATTACTTACTTCATGGTTTTGTAATACCGTTTGATGTGCTGATGTGCTACAGCTGTCGTTTTAGTTCCCGGTTTTGTGTGATGTGACGTCTCGCACTTCAAGATTGTTGTGATTTCTCAGTATGAGATATTTGTGTGCCCATGTTGATTTTAGCATCCATGTGGTGTGTGGTCACTTTTTGTTATTTGAAGTTTTCTTTCTGCGTTTGTTTCTCATCGATAGCTGTTTCTTGCAACTGAGTAGTCTTTTCGCAGGTATTGCCACTGTATGGTTTACATTCTGATTTATCATATTCATATTTTCCTGATGTTATTGTTTGATTCTGTGTCCGGATGTACTGGCGTTATTCCTGTGTCACTATCCTGCCTTGGATAGGCTTGAACGTGTTTCACACGTCTGTTCTCACTGTTTTATATTTCTGTTGACTGTGGTGTGTTTTGTTTCACTACTGTGTCATGGTCATGTTCCTGGCAGGCATAGCCGTATCTTGGATGTCTGTTGTCATTTTTATGTACTTCTGTTGTGAGTAGTATCTTGTTTTTAAGGTCTTCTTTACTCAGGGCTTCCACTTCCAGTTCTTCTGCTCTAAGAAAGGACACCGTTTGGAACGTTGCCCACTACAAAAGTTCGTGTTTGATGTTCCCCGCCACATTCTACTCCTTGGAGCAGTAGAAATACATCGTCGATGTAATCTGTTAGGCTAAAATATTTTTCTTGCATAATGTTGCCACTGTTGAGGGGATTCATGTCCGTTGGAGAGTCTGTGGTCAGCAGCAGACCAAATTGTTGCCTCCAGGCTACTGCACTTCGCCACGTTCGTATTTTGGTTGCTGGTGATTTGTCTTTGCTCCTGCGAAGTGCGATGCTGGTGTTCATACCTGCATTTTATTGACAGGACGTGTGTACATCTTCGTAGTTGATATTTGTATGCATATCCCTAACTAAATGTCCAAAGAGAGTTGTCTCATTGTTTTTGTTTTGGAGTGTCCTAGTTGACAATGTTAGTGACATCATACTCCGTTCTTTCTATTTGTCTTTTGTAGAGTTCTTTGTAAGTAGGACAGTCTAATCCCCAAGCTTTTTTATATGTTCTTTTCCTGTTGTTTCAAGGAATACAGCCAACAGTGGTTTATTCATGACATTTGAATTTTTTATGAGCATGTTTCGCACATTTCCTGCATATAGCTTCCTTGTCACATCTTTTCGAAGAATGACCAAAATCCCGACGTTGACGCACTTTTGTACCGATACATAGTTCCTAGGGCGTAAAGATTCAAATCATATGTACACCATATCGCTCTGTAATAACATTATTATGTCCGTTGGTGTCAGCTCTAGAATATTATTTACAGTTTTTTTCCCTTTCGGGTCGGTTTGGAATCATATTGTGACTTCTTTTTGAAATTCGTCTTTGGTGATACGATCGCTGAGACTTATTTCAAGCCGGCCGGGGTGGCTGAGTGGCTCTAGGCGCTTCTGTCTGGAACCGCGTGACCACTACGGTCGCCGGTTCGAATCCTACCTCGGGCATGGATGTGTGCGATGTCCTTAGGTTAGTTGGGTTTAAGCAGTTCTAAGTTCTAGGGGACTGATGACCTCAGATGTTAAGTCACATAGTGCTCAGAGCCATTTGAACTTATTTCAAACTATTCGTCTAGGAAGCCCTGATCTGTTGGTGTTGCTGGAACGCTGTGTACTGCCAGTAGTGATCTTAGTTTTCTTGACTCTTCACATCGAATGTCCTTTAAGTTTGATGTTTTTTTCAATAATCTTCCTCTTGCTTGCTTATGCCTCCGTTTCAAGAATTACTGTGTTCGCTGTATCCCTCACTGCTTTCTGTAACTTTCATTTTATCAAGTCTCGGGTTTATTGCTTTAGTTAATGTATCCCTTGTTCCTTTAGCATCCTGGCTGTTCTTTGATTTAAAAAAAGAGGACAGTGGCCTGTTTATGTTTTACTAATTCAATTTGTTTTTCAGCCCGGGTTATCGGCTTTGTGACAGGACTACCTGCCGCAACTGCAGCGAAAGTCAGTGGTGTTGGCCACGTTTCGATACGTAATTTTTGATTTTCTTCCTTTAGGGCCACAATCTCCATTTGCAAATACTGTATTCTGTCTGTTGCTTGAGGGGTATTTGCCTCCGTTAATTCCCTACACAGTCTTTCGTTTTCAGTTCTTACTTCGTCGTTTTGTCCACAAAGTCTGACTTGGCCAATGCCCGTATTTCGTTCCTGATTTGAGGCAGTAATTGTGGAGGACACCCTTTAGTGTTTTAGCTCTGCTTGCAAATCTGCCATAATTTCGTCTGCAGCTGCTGTCATTTTTGAATCCATGTTTGTACGTCTGCGTGTTACAGCCGCTATAGAGCTTGTTCGTTGATCACTCCTTGTTCCCGTGTTGGTATATTGCCATTGCCAGTTCCTGCTGATGTTGTAATGTTTAATTGCGGCGTCTGTCAGCCTTCATCGGTGTTTGATCCAGCCGACGCCTGCTTGATCCACGATGTATGCTGCAGGGTCCTCGTGTTAGCGCGGACTTGGAGCTAAACCTCATGCACAGCCTAATATGCACGTTCTTAAAATCTCTCACAAAGTGAGACAGAGTGAGCCCACGCCAGGTGGCACTTAGTAGCTGACATCCAGCTCCCGGTATCTGGGTCTAACGAAAGAGAAAAACAGCTTTAAGACCTAGAAAACATTGTTAACTCGTCTTTCGTGCTCAGGCACTATGCCCGTGTGCCAGTATCAAAGTAGCGCGGAGAAACAAGAGCCACGCACCAGCTGAACATACCTGCAGCCAGCTTTCTGTAGACGGCCGCTGTTGTCTGTGACGCCAGACGCACCGAATAGCTGTAGCTCGCGCAATCAACTCACCGCAGGCCGCGGTGTCAGCACGGTCAGCGTCCCGGGGTCACTGCAGTCGGCTGCGCGGCGCACCGTGAGCAGAAGCAACACCGACTCAAAGGAAGGCCTCGGATAACCTTGGTCTCGGCGCTTGTTGGTGACGTCACGTCAGCTAGGCACGGCGAACGCCTGGGCGTGCTTATCACTGTAAACCTCTTATTTTAGGACAAAACGTTTTGTATTGTTTCGGATTCTGCAGTTTTATTTAGATGAAAGATTTTCTTACTATCGTAAAGCTACAAATGAAGATCGTAGTTCTATGTTACTGAATCCTGTCGAAACAAACGTAGATCAATATGAGAAGATGCTTTGCCCCATTGCAAGCTTCGGAAATTTTACATTCAAGTATCTATAATTACTTGATCCATTTTGCTATCGGAACTCACCCCAACCCCCTTACAATTAACTCGTTTCTATTATTTATTTATTTTCATTTGACATCGTCACTGGAAATGTGAACTAATTTACATGTGTAAATGTCCGACTGTTGCCAGTCATTAGCAGTCGTTTTCAACGAAAGGACTTCTAAACAGGAAACAAAATAGCTTCATACATCGAAAATACTGCTCAGCTTAAACTTTTTTAAGCATGCACATTAGAAAAGATAAATATTCCCCTCTTGCAACTGAAA
Organism: Schistocerca serialis cubense; assembly: GCF_023864345.2. Taxonomy (NCBI): domain Eukaryota; kingdom Metazoa; phylum Arthropoda; class Insecta; order Orthoptera; family Acrididae; genus Schistocerca; species Schistocerca serialis. Next base: position 601,891,272 of record NC_064642.1, on the reverse strand, counting down.
GGAGAAACTTTATAAGATAGAAAAATTTTATTTGATAAAACAAGTATCTCTCTTTTGCCTCTCTTTCTGTCCCCCACCCCCTTCCCAAACGTGTACAATCGCAAGATATTTCACTAACATTCAGTGCTCCTCACCCCATAGTCAACCAAGATACATAAAGAAGAGCACCAATATGTTAACAGTTTCTTGTAAAAGCAACCCAGTACAAACGTAACTTCCTCAGATTTACAAATAAGGTAAAGAAGCACGAATTCTGTTGCTGCTGGACCATGAAGTTGTTTTTGCATGTCAATCCTTAAAACAGGTGGAAGTTTAAGTTCAGGAGTACACTACTTGTTAAGAAGTGTAATGAATTGCTCTGGTAATTGATTGCAGAAATCTCTCAGAACAATGTGTGTTGGTCAACTACCGCCAATAGTTTCACATTTTCCTGTGTCAGAGAGGGAGACACCATCATTATGAGTATGCCCTTTAACAGACCTGGCGTTCGCCGTGCCCAGCTGACGTGACGTCACGAAGAAGCGCCGAGGCCTTCCTTTGAGTCGGTGTTGGCAGAAGGCGCCACGCGTCGCTGCCGCCAATGGACAATGACCAGCTACTCTGCCGACGAAGCTTGCCACACGTCTCACAAGAATGCATCCACTATCACGGAGAAACGAAATCTCACCGTGAAACTTCAGTCCCGAACTAGTATTTATTGTGCAACGTGGCGGATTACACTTTTAACTATCTACAAAGAAACGTTCACTGCACTATAACCAGTTTTTCCCACCACAGAACACGAAACTAACCGGAGCTCCGAACACGTCCGCACGCCAAGCCGCGCCACATGGCAGTAAACAGGACCACGAATACCTAGGGGAAATCCTAATTCACATAGCTCATGCTTTCGATAACCTTTGGTGGCTAGCGCAGTTTACAAGACTTAGAGTGATGAATGTTCCACTGGTTTCATACAACAGGCTTAAAGATTACTGTAAAAACAGGATAATAACGAGTTGTCCGCAATGATCCCCACGCTGAAAGATTTTCTGGGACATAGCCATAGAATTACTACTGACTGCACTAGAAGACAACGACATAGCAAACTGGGTGGTTACGTATGCTGATGACCTTCGGTCATGGTATCTGATAACTCCAGTCCAAATTACAGAGTAGAGCCACGTGGTTCATTGTGTTCATCGGTGAATGGTGCACGAAGAACAAATTCATAATAGCAAAAAACAAAACTGTTCACCTACTTCTAAGAGGCATACTCAAAAAATGGCTCTGAGGACTATGGGACTTAACATCGGAGGTCATCAGTCCCCTAGAACTTAGAACTACTTAAACCTAACTAACCTAAGGACATCACACACATCCATGCCCGATGCAGGATTCGAACCTGCGACCGTAGCAGTCGCGTAGTCCCGGACTGTAGCGCCTGGAACCGCTCGGCTACCACGGCCGTTTAAGAGGCATACTGAAAAGAAATCCAATTATAGAGCACTCTTTGAGTCAATAACTTGTTTTGCGGCTAGTGCGTGGGCACATCGATTATGCTTAGGTACGCATAAAACGATTATGAGGCCCGACCAGAGGAGGGTCCTGCAAATAAAGTTGGGGGGCTTTCGGCGAGACCTCGATTGAGGCACTATGCATGTGTAACGTCCCCTTGGAAAATTTCTGAATGACTGTGCTGGTAAACTTCTACGTTGTTTGATTTTCAAATAGCTGAGCAAAACTCAACGTACTCTAACTGTTTTCTCTTTACTTATTCTGGTCATCACTAAACCGACACACAATATTTTTAGCGCAACGCAATCTGACTTTCAATAATCCCTATAAAAGAATGGCCCTGACTAACAATAACCTATACCTTTCATGAATCACTTACCTCACAAAAATCTGCGTTACTCGAACTACTGCAGTACAGCGAGTGCCAAAACTGCCAGCTAGATAAAAGTTTCTAACTACTGAAGGCACTAACTACTGATAGTAATAGTTAGCAAATAAAAGATTTTGATAGAGAAAAAACAATGTATTTACTTTAATAATGTTCAAAAGTCATATATATATCCATCAATTTATAACACCCTTCTTTACAAATTTCCTTTTTCTGGCGGACACGCGTCCAGATCGTACGCTTATAGTAACCTCTCTAAACTCTGGCATCTCTCTCTCCACATCCACCACTGCTTGCGGTTCACCTCCAACTGCCCAACGCTACGCCCTGTTCACATCCAACTGCCCGACACTACTCAAGCGAATATTCCAACAATGAGTCAAACCAGCCACAGACTGTACACAGCGCAGTCAACGATTTTCGTACAGAGCACTACGTGGCGTTACCAACGTACAAACATGAACAGCCTACTTACATAGCCACCATGCTCCCCACAAAAAATTTTACAAATTGTTTTGGGCAGTGGACAATACTGATTTAAAATTTTTTTCTTAATTGCTATAACAAAGATACCAAATGCACGCCCTTTTTGATACACTGTTGGTCAATAGCAAAAATATTACTCACAGTCCATAAAGACAGTCCCGATCATTCATCACAGTAGTAATCGCAGCTTTTTTTTTTTTTTTTTTTGCTCGCAGTCTGAGCAGTAAAAGAAAATGCACACGGAAGTAGTTGATTTCCATGAGTCTTGAAGAAGTAGTGTTGTCCTTCCAGCGGAAACAGAGTGGTAACTCTTCAGATGCAGACAGGTAATGGGCCACAAGTGAGCAAACCTGCAGCAGAGTCATTTGAAGTTTTGAAGAAGATAATGATATTAGTGGGCCACCGCAGATGCAGATCCACTCTATTCCTGGTTGAGATTATGGTATTGGTGGGCCACCAAAGGAGCAGACCCACTGTAGTCCTTGTAGAGATGGGCAGCAGCCATCCGTTGTGACTGTGCGGTTGCCAAATTACCACTGAAGAGTCTTGCGAATAATATACCAAGTCCATGAACCACCACTTGTGCACTCACAAAATTTTTCGAATGTCCTAAGAACCAGCGATTATGTTGTTCCGATGAGGCTTCTGCTATTAGAATATCGTATACATATAAGGTGATACGACGTTTTAAGAACTCAGGTAATATGGAATTTAGCCCACGAATGAATGCTGCCGAAGAAATCGTCAGACCAAAACGAAGTTTCCGAAATTGATAACAAACACCGAAACAAAGAAAAGCTGTGTATTTTCTACATTCTGGATGAAGTTCGATCTGATAAAAGCTGGACCTGAGATCAATAGAAGACAACAGTTTTACACCATTAAAAATTCTGGACAAGTTCTTCCAACGTTTTCGGCCTGTCTGTTTCAGGAATGATGATAGTACTGATTTGTCTCGAATCTAAGACAACCCTGATCGATCCATTAATCTTCTCAACAAGATGTAGTGGATTGTTGTAAGAGGTTACTGCAGGCTCAATAATGCCCTAATCAAGCATAGATTGTATTTCTGTTCTATCAAGGTCCCTATAATGTGCCGGAATTACGTATGAGCCGGCCGGAGTGGCCGTGCGATTCTACGCGCTACAGTCTGGAACCGAACGACCGCTACGGTCGCAGGTTCGAATCCTGCCTCGGGCATGGATGTGTATGATGTCCTTATGTTAGTTAGGTTTAATTAGTTCTAAGTTCTACGCGACTGATGACCTCAGAAGTTGAGTCGCATAGTGCTCAGAGCCATTTGAAGCATTTTTTGAATTACGTGTGATCTAACACAAAATTTAGTATGCTCACGGACACGAAACTGGTATTGAAATCCCTTGACTGTTCCTGTTCTGTGAGTAAAGACTGTGGAATGTGCTTGTAAAATGTCAAAAAGGTCCTGCCCATCAGTATCATTATGGTTGTCAATTGTTTGAATTTAATGCTGAATTAAGTCATTAGAATCAAATACGTCGTCGATATCATCCCTGTCAATACTTGCAGAGTGATAGTGTCCAGTTCTGTCGAAAGTTCCGAACTGTTGTCTAACAAGATTAGATTAGATTAGAGTAGATTAGATTAGGTTAGTGCTTGTTCCATAGATCATGAATACGACACTTCGTAATGATGTGGAACGTATCAGTTTAATATAAGGTGTCTATACAAGATATTACATTACACAAAATATTACATGACACTTAATATTTTTATTTTCTTTTGTGGGGGTTGGGGAAATTACCCACTTACTATATCCAAAAATTCATCTAATGAGTAGAAGGAGTTGCCATTAAGGAATTCTTTTAATTTCCTTTTAAATTCTATATGGCTATTTGTCAGACTTTTGATGCTATTAGGTAAGTGACCAAAGACTTTTGTGGCAGCGTAATTTACCCCCTTCTGAGCCAAAGTTAGATTTAAGCTTGAGTAGTGAAGATCACCCTTTCTCCTAGTGTTGTAGCTACGTACACTGTTATTTCTTTTGAATTCGTTCGGATTGTTAGTAACAAATTTCATGAGTGAATATATATATTGTGAGGCTACAGTGAAGATCTCTAGCTCTTTAAATAAGTGTCTGCAGGATGATCTTGGATGAGCTTCACCAATTATTCTGATTACGCTTTTGTACAATGAAAACTCTTTTACTCAATGATGAGTTACCCCAGAATATGATGCCATGCGAAAGCAGAGAATGAAAATAGGCGTGGTAAGCTAATTTACTCAGATGTATATCGCCAAAATTTGCAATGTCCTTAAGAGCATAAGTAGCTTTACTCAAACGTTTCAGGAGATCCTCAGTGTGTTTTTTCCAGTTCAACCCCTCATCAATGCATACACCTAGATATTTCGAATATTCTACCTTAGCTACCGATTTCTGATCGAAGTCTGTATTAATAATGGTGTCATTCCATTTACTGTGTGGAACTGTATATACTGTGTTTTGTCAAAGTTCAGTGAGAGCCTATTTGCAGAGAACCACTTAATGATTTTCTGAAAATCATCATTTAAAATGTCACTAGTTAATTCTTGTCTGTTGGGCGTAATAGCTATACTTGTGTCATTGGCAAAAAGTACCAGTTTTGCATCTTCGTGAATATAGAATGGCAAGTCATTAATATATATTAAGAACAGCAGAGGACCCAAGACCGAACCTTGCGGCACCTAATTCTTGATTGTTCCCCAGTTTGAGAAATCACCAGTTTTTTGCATATTGTGTGAACTGCTTATTTCAACTTCCTGCACTCTTCCAGTTAGGTATTACTTAAATCATTTGAGGACTGTCCCATTCATACCACAGTACTTGAGCTTATCTAGAAGTATTCCATGATTTACACAATCAAAAGCCTTTGATAGATCACAAAAAATCTCAATGGGTGACTTCCGGTTACTAAGAGCATTTAATATTTCATTTGTGAAAGTATATATAGCATTTTCCGTTGAAAAACCCTTCTGGAAACCAAACTGACATTTTCTTAAAACTTTATTTTTACAAATGTGTGAAGCTACTCTACAATACATTATTTTTTCAAGAATTTTGGATAAGGCAGTATTGGAGCGCGAGTGTCCTCTGAAATATGTCATTCTTGTTTACTTGTGCCAACTGATCTTGTACTTCCCGGATTTCTCTTTTGTGTTCCGCATTATTTTGATTCTGATTTTGTTTGAATTTCGTCCTTCCCCCCCCCCCCTCCCCCCCCCCCCATGAACCATGAACCTTGCCGTTGGTGGAGAGCCTTGTGTGCCTCAGCGATACAGATGCCGTACTGTAGGTGCGACCACAACGGAGGGGTATCTGTTGAGAGGCCAGACAAATGTGTGGTCCCTGAAGAGGGGCAGCAACCTTTTCAGTAGTTGCAGGGGCACAGTCTGGATGATTGACTGATCTGGTCTTGTAACACTAACCAAGACGGCCTTGCTGTGCTGCTATGCGAACGGCTGAAACCAAGGGAAAACTACAGTCGTAATTTTTCCCGAGGGCATGCAGCCTTACTGTATGGTTAAATGATGATGGCATCCTCTTGGGTAGAATATTCCGGAGGTAAAATAGTCCCCGATTCGGATCTCCGGCCGGGGACTACTCAAGAGGACGTCGTTATCAGGTGAAAGAAAACTGGCGTTCTACGGATCGGAGCGTGGAATGTAAGATCCCTTAATCGGGTAAGTAGGTTAGAAAATTTAAAAAGGGAAATGGGTAAGTTTAGGTTAGATATAGTGGGAATTAGTGAAGTTCGGTGGCAGGAGGAACAAGACTTTAGGTCATATGAATACAGGGTTATAAATACAAAATCAAATAGAGGTAATGCAGGAGTAGGTTTAATAATGAATAAAAAAATAGGAGTGCGAGCAAGCTACTACAAACAGTATAGTGAAAGCATTATTGTGGCCAAGATAGACACGAAGACCATTCCTACTACAGTAGTACAAGTTTATATGCCAACTAGCTCTGCAGATGATGAAAAAACTGATGAAATGTATGATAAGATAAAAGAAATTTTTCAGGTAGAGAAGGGAGAAGAAAATTTAATAGTCATGGATGACAGGAATTCGAGAAAAGGAAAAGGGAGATTGGGGTTAAGAAATGAAAGAGGAAGCCGTCTGCTAGAATTTTGCACAGAGCATAACTTAATCATAGCTAACACTTGGTTCAAGATTCATAAAAGAAGGTTGTATACATGGAAGAATCCTGGAGATACTAGTATGTATGAGATAGATTATATAATAGTAGGAAAGAGATTAGGAACCACGTTTTAAATTGTAAGACATTTCCAGGGGCAGATGTGGACTCGGACCACAATCTATTGGTTATGAACTGTAGGTTAAAACTGAAGAAACTGCAAAAAGGTGGGAACTTAAGGAGATGGGACCTGGATAAACTTGCTAAACCAGAGGTTGTACAGAGTTTCAGGGAGAACGTAAGGGAACAATTGACAGGAGTGGGGCAAAGAAATACAGTAGAAGAAGAATAGGTAGCTCTGAGGGATGAAGTAGCGATGGCATCAGAGGATCTAGTAGATAAAAAGACGAGGGCCAGTAGAAATCGTTGGGTAACAGAAGAAATATTGAATTTAATTGATGAAAGGAAATAATATAAAAATGCAGTAAATGAAACAGGCAAAAAGGAATGCAAACGTCTCAAAAATGAGATCGACAGGAAGTGCAAAATGGCTAAGCAGGGATGGCTAGAGGACAAATGTAAGGATATAGAGGCTTATCTTACTAGGGGCAAGAGAGATACTGCCTACAGGAAAATTAAGACCTTTGGAGAAAAGAGAGCCACTGTATGAATATCATGAGCTCAGATGGAAACCCAGTTCTAAGCAAAGAAGAGAAAGCAGAAAGGTGGAAGGAGAATATAGAGGTTCTATACAAGGGCTATGTACTTCTGGACAATATTATGGAAATGAAAGAGGATGTAGATGAAGATGAAATGGGAGATACGATACTGCGTGAAGAGTGACAGAGCACTGAAAGACCTCAGTTGAAACATGGCCCCGGGAGTAGACAACATTCCATTAGAACTACTAACACTCTTGGGAGAGTCAGTCCTGACAAAGATCTACCATCTGGTGAGCAAGATGTATGATACAGCGGAAATACCCTCAGACTTCAATAAGAATATAATAATTCCAATCCCAAAGAAAGCAGGTGATGTCAGATGTGAAAATTACCGAACTATCAGATTAATAAGTCACAGCTGCCAAGTAGTTATGCGATTTCTTTACAGACGAATGGAAAAAAATGGTAGAAGCCGATCTCAGGGAAGATCAGTTTAGATTCTGTACAAATGTTGGAGCACGTGAGCAATACTGATCTTACGACTTATCTTAGAAGAAAGAGTAAGGAAAGGCAAACCTACGTTTCTAGCATTTGTAGACTTAGAGAAAGCTTTTTACAATGTTGACTGGAATACTCTCTTTCAAATTCTGAAGGTACCAGGGGTAAAATACAGGGAGCGAAAGACTATTTACAATTTGTACAGAAACCAGATGGCAGTTATAAGAGTCGAGGGGCACGAAAGGGAAGCAGTGGTTGGGAAGTGAGTGAGACAGGGTTGTAGCCTCTCCCCTATGTTATTCAATCTCTATATTGAGCAAGCAGTAAAGGAAACAAAAGAAAAATTCGGAATAGGTATTAAAATCCGTGGAGAAGAAATAAAAACTTAGAGGTTCGCTGATGACACTAATTCTGTCAGAGACAGCAAAGGACTTGGAAGAGCAGTTGAACGGAATGGACAGTGTCTTGGAAGGAGGATATAAAATGACCTTCAACAAAAGCAAAACGAGGATAATGGAATGTAGTCGAATGAAGTCGGGTGATGCTGAGGGAATTAGATTAGGAAATGAGACACTTAAAGAAGTAAAGGAGTTTTGCTATTTGGGGAGCAAAAAACTGATGATGGTCGAAGTAGGGAGGGTATAAAATGTAGACTGGCATTGGTAAAAAAAGCGTTTCTGAGGAATAGAAATTTGTTAACATCGAGTATAGATTTAAGTGTCAGGAAGTCGTTCCTGAAAGTATTTGTGTGGAGTGTGGCCATGTATGGAAGTGAAGCATGGACGATAAATAGTTTGGACAGGAAGAGAATAGAAGCTTTCGAAATGTGGTGATACAGAAGAATGCTGAAGCTTAGATGGGTGGATCACACAACTAATGAGGAGGTACTGCATAGAATTGTGGAGGAGTTTGTGGCACAACTTGACTAGAAGAAGGGACCGGTTGGTAGGACATGTTCTGGGGCATCAAGGGATCATCAACTTAGTATTGGAGGGCAGCGTGGAGGGTAAAAATCGTAAAGGGAAACCAAGAGATGAATACACTAAGCAGATTCAGAAGGATGTAGGTTGCAGTAGGTACTGGGATATGAAGAAGCTTGCACAGGATAGAGTAACATGGAGAGCTGTAACAAACCAGTCTCAGGACTGAAGACCACAACCAAAAGCAACAAAATTTGTTCGTAGTCTTCTGTGTCAGTAAAGACTAGCGGTCTTGTGTCATTCAGATTATCATCTACCATCGTACTCTGGGCACAGTCTGTGTCGCCTGGTCACCAAGAGCGGTTGCGTAACGATTTAATTAATGGATCCTGTTATATGGCTCCTTCCGTGTATAGGGGTTTTACGACTATGACGTGTGGGGCCTGAAGATGGCATCAGTGTAATGCCGAAACTGGTAGCACATAAGAAGTTCATAAAATCAATTTCTACAATACATACGGCTGTTGGTAAATTACTGCATCAAGAAAAAAAATATCATCCGCTAGGCCACAACACGCACGAAACTGTGTGCAGAGTGGTCGTGACAGAGGATCAGTGAAGGAAACTGTGACGAAAAAAATAGAACGGTGGTTGTTGTAAGAGTCAGTGCATAAATCAATGTTGCATTCGCAAACCCTATCATCACCATAAGAGCACGTCGGGAGCTACGTAAGCAGGGAACTGCAGGGTGAGCTGGATTCCCAAAACCACTTATCAGTTATGGAAATGTCCGTAAGAGGAAAGCTGCGGTGTTTGAAACATTAAACTTCGAATATGGAGCAATGGAAGAAAGTCATTTGGAGGGGATGAGTCCTGTTTCACATGTTTCCGAATTCCCACCAAGTTTACGTCGTAAGAGTGAAACATAGGGCCGGTTCGGTGAAGAGGTGGCTGGCCATAATGTGGTATTCCATGAGCCACGTGGTTACTCAGCAAGGGAACACAATTACGGAGGATTATTTGGCCATTTTAGTTGATTACGCGTATCCCATGGTTCAGTGCTTGTTCCCCAATGGCGATGCTGCATTCCAAGACGACAGGACACCTGCGCACACAGCTCACATCGTCCAGGACTGGTTTAGTGACCATGAGGATGAGTTATTGCTTCTACCCTGGCCACAACAGCCACCAGGTCTTAACATTATTGTGCGTTTGTGGTCTGCTTTGAGGAGAAGGGTAGGTGGTTGCTATCCATCTCCATCATCGTTACCTGAATTTGTCACTACTTTCAAAAATGGTTCAAATGGCTCTGAGCACTATGGGACTCAACTGCTGAGGTCATTAGTCCCCTAGAACTTAGAACTAGTTAAACCTAACTAACCTAAGGACATCACACACATCCATGCCCGAGGCAGGATTCGAACCTGCGACCGTAGCGGTCTCGCGGTTCCAGACTGCAGCGCCAGAACCGCGCGGCCACTTCGGCCGGCTGTCACTACTTTCCTGGAAGAATGGTACAGGATTGTCTTGAAAACCATAGAGGAACTGATTCTATCCATTCAAAGACGACTGGAAGCTGTTCTGAAGGGCAATTGGTTTCCTACATCGTACTAGCCGTGGTAACACACTGTGTTTTCAGTGTTTAAAATTTTTGTCCATCCTCTACAGAAGTTCATACAGAAAACTGTGATACTAAGAAAAGAGAGGAGCACGAAATTCAAGATAACAATCTGAGAAAAAAGGTGAAAATACTGTTGTTTTGAATCTCTTAAACCAAACACAATTTTGCACTGTTATAATATATCGTTGTACAAGAAAAATATAATAATGATAGAAGCTTATGTACACACAAGTCTGTACATACAGTCCTTGTGGTAATATCGGTCCCTAGCATTAAGCCAAAACGCAATGTAGAAGGCCAGCAAAACGTAAAACTGCGTCCTTCGAAACGTTGGCAATTCTAGAAAGGCAGTTTGCTTAACATCTGTAGAACTTTTCGTCGTTGTCTCGAGGAAGATGGTTAACTTAGTGATAAATCATTGTCATTATACAAACAATATGTAAAGAAAGAGTAAACGACTAAATCATAAAATGAATCTAGAATTACGAGATTTAGTAGAGAACAGTTTATTTCAATTATTGGCTACAAGTAATCCTGTACAATATCTACACGTGTTTTACAACTTCTTCTCTCTGTGTTACGAAACAGGGTTGTGTGTCAGTCCACGGACAATTTTTTAAATGAGCCTGCGATGCCGTAGATGTCGCCATCGTGGTCCTTGGCGGGGCGTTTGCTCTCGTCTGACTTGTACTTGTCCTTCTCCAGCAGCCACTCACGGTCGACCTTCTCCAGAAGTTTGTCTGAAACACGGAGAACAGTTTACCTCACATACTTACACAAGCATTCCGATTTTCAGTAGCTTTCCTGTATGAGCGTAAGAAGTAATTTGAGACACTGTTATTATCAAAGTCATAACGTAGGACTGTTTTTATTTTCTTGTGGAAACAAGTATTAATTTTCTTCCGTAAATGTTCCTAATGCTGGATAATCTGTGCAAAGCAGTTTTTGTTCTGAACCCCGATGTTAAAAGAACAATGACAGTTCTGTAAGTCTGCGCAACATCGTTATCTATTCGTTAGAAAAGTCTTCCTTAACAATTCTGTACAGACTAATTTTGAAGTAACGTAGTGACTGAACGTGGCAGAAGGGCTCTATTTCCGCGAGAATTACCATGAAGATGACCTTTACACAGAAACAAGGCTTGTCAGTTCACGTTCAGTTATCAAGTCTCCTTTGCCAGTAAGGTGGTTCTATCATTGTTGTACTGTATCTTCTCTGTGATTTCTGAAGAACGACAAATATTGAAGATCTGGACTGACTGATTCCCGATTGTGGCGGGGCGGGTTGTAGTTAACATTAATATGTTTTAAAGACAGTTCGACAACTATTTATGATAGGTACAGTGCCTGTAATATTACTTGAAAAGGTATTTGGCTTTTAACTCAGTGATGAAGGGTTTAATTTACAGAGTGAATTCGTGTGACAGTGTCAATATTTAATTTCGTCATCTCTGCGTAGTGTACGGTTCGTAATTCACTGTGTCAAACTGAATCAAACTTTTGCTCTGTGATTTTTGTGTTCAGTTGTTTTATGAAAGATGACCGTAGCAGCGGAAAATATTTTGATATTCACTGCTTTGATTTTTATCCCCATTTGACTGGAATGCATTTAAAAAGAAAATCGTGTTGCTCAAAGGACAGATTGTGACTAACATATTCCAGGTCCCTAAGCTTACTAACGTGACGTTTGAAGATTTTATTACAGCGTTGAAAGAATTACGAGGGTAGTTTCCTAAACGTTTTGAGGACGCTGCAAACGTCACATCTGTTTCCTAGACCGTTTGCCATTTCAATTGAAATTGCCCCTGTGCATATCTACACTCCTGGAAATGGAAAAAAGAACACATTGACACCGGTGTGTCAGACCCACCATACTTGCTCCGGACACTGCGAGAGGGCTGTACAAGCAATGATCACACGCACGGCACAGCGGACAGACCAGGAACCGCGGTGTTGGCCGTCGAACGGCGCTTGCAGCGCAGCATTTGTGCACCGCCGCCGTCAGTGTCAGCCAGTTTGCCGTGGCATACGGAGCTCCATCGCAGTCTTTAACACTGGTAGCATGCCGCGACAGCGTGGACGTGAACCGTATGTGCAGTTGACGGACTTTGAGCGAGGGCGTATAGTGGGCATGCGGGAGGCCGGGTGGACGTACCGCCGAATTGCTCAACACGTGGGGCGTGAGGTCTCCACAGTACATCGATGTTGTCGCCAGTGGTCGCCGGAAGGTGCACGTGCCCGTCGACCTGGGACCGGACCGCAGCGACGCACGGATGCACGCCAAGACCGTAGGATCCCACGCAGTGCCGTAGGGGACCGCACCGCCACTTTCCAGCAAATTAGGGCCACTGTTGCTCCTGGGGTATCGGCGAGGACCATTCGCAACCGTCTCCATGAAGCTGGGCTACGGTCCCGCACACCGTTAGGCCGTCTTCCGCTCACGCCCCAACATCGTGCAGCCCGCCTCCAGTGGTGTCGCGACAGGCGTGAATGGAGGGACGAATGGAGACGTGTCGTCTTCAGCGATGAGAGTCGCTTCTGCCTTGGTGCCAATGATGGTCGTATGCGTGTTTGGCGCCGTGCAGGTGAGCGCCACAATCAGGACTGCATACGACCGAGGCACACAGGGCCAACACCAGGCATCATGGTGTGGGGAGCGATCTCCTACACTGGCCGTACACCACTGGTGATCGTCGAGGGGACACTGAATAGTGCACGGTACATCCAAACCGTCATCGAACCCATCGTTCTACCATTCCTAGACCGGCAAGGGAACTTGCTGTTCCAACAGGGCAATGCACGTCCGCATGTATCCCGTGCCACCCAACGTGCTCTAGAAGGTGTAAGTCAACTACCCTGGCCAGCAAGATCTCCGGATCTGTCCCCCATTGAGCATGTTTGGGACTGGATGAAGCGTCGTCTCACGCGGTCTGCACGTCCAGCACGAACGCTGGTCCAACTGAGGCGCCAGGTGGAAATGGCATGGCAAGCCGTTCCACAGGACTACATCCAGCATCTCTACGATCGTCTCCATGGGAGAATAGCAGCCTGCATTGCTGCAAAAGGTGGATATACACTGTACTAGTGCCGACATTGTGCATGCTCTGTTGCCTGTGTCTATGTGCCTGTGGTTCTGTCAGTGTGATCATGTGATGTATCTGACCCCAGGAATGTGTCAATAAAGTTTCCCCTTCCTGGGACAATGAATTCACGGTGTTCTTATTTCAATTTCCAGGAGTGTACATAGCTGATTGACCTTCAGTGTGATTCCCGATTTAAATAGGAATCCGTTTACGTTAACACTGTCGAGAGCGCCTACATTGTTGTTCAAATGGCTCTGAGCACTATGGGGCTCAACTGCTGTGGTCATAAGTCCCCTAGAACTTAGAACTACTTAAACCTAACTAACCTAAGGACATCACACACATCCATGCCCAAGGCAAGATTCGAACCTTCGACCGTAGCGGTCCCGCGGCTCCAGACTGTAGCGCCTAGAACCACACGGCCACCACGACCGATTACATTGTTGTACTCAGGTAGAGTTTCCACGTTTGCATAATGGGTTTGCCAAAGTGCTGTAATACTTCTATTAGCATATGTGTGTGGGAGACTTTTTTTTATTACAACACTAAACACGTCACTATTATGGGGAAGCCCGAGTGCGAAAATCTGTAAAATTGTTCGCATCTATTCGTATGCCGGTAGTTTGTATAAGATAATACGGTATTACGCCTTCAGTGCGCCGAAACTAATTAAGTAATACGGAAAACCTGTTTCGTTCCTGATCTGTGTTGTTGAGAAACACGGCATTGCTATCTAAATACGGCGTGTTCGTTGTTGCCCCCTCTTCCCCCTCCTCAGACTCAGACATCATGGAGTGGATGTGTGGGAAATAAGAATCCACGTTGAGCTCTGTGGCCTACGAGCCAGGTACGATAATAATTAGGGTAAGCGGCCAGATGGTCTTTAAATATAGACTACTGGCCATTAAAACTGCTACACCACGAAGATGACGTGCTACAGACGCGAAATGTAACGGACAGTAAGATGATGATGTATTATGCAAATTATTAGCTTTTCAGGGCATTCACACAAGGTTGGCGCCGGTGGCGACACCTACAACGTGCTGACATGAGGAAAGTTTCCAACCGATTTCTCATACACAAACAGTAGTTGACCCGCGTTGCACGGTGAAACGTTGTTGTGATACCTCGTGTATGGAGGAGAAATGCGTACCATAACGTTTCTGACTTTGATAAAGGTCGGATTTTAGCCTATCGCGATAGCGGTTTATCGTATAGCGACATTGCTGGTCGCGTTTGTCGAGATCCAATGACTGTTAGCAGAATATGGAATCGGTGGGTTCAGGAGGGTAATACGGAACACCGTGCTCGATCCCAACGGCCTCGTATCACTAGCAGTCGAGATGACAGGCGTCTTATCCGCATGGCTGTAACGGATCGTGCAGGCACGTCTCGATCCCTGAGTCAACAGGACGTTTGCAATACAACAACCAACTGCACGAACAGTTCGACGATGTTTGCAGCAGGAAGGACTATGACCTCGGAGACCATGGCTGCAGTTACCCTTGACGCTGCATCACAGACAGGAGCACCTGCGATGGTGTACTCAACGACAAACCTGGGTGCTCGAATGGCAAAACGTCATTTTTCCGGATGAATCCAGGTTCTGTTTACAGCATCATGATACTGTCAGAAGTAAAGCTGTGAGGACCGGGCGTGAGTCGTGCTTCGGTAGCTCAGATGGTAGAGCACTTGCCCGTGAAATGCAAAAGTCCCGAGTTCAAATCTCGGTCGGGCACACAGCCAGAAAGTTTCAAGTTTCAGCATCATGATGGTCGCATCCGAATTTGGCTACATCGCGGTGAACGCATATTGGAAGAGTGTATTCGTCATCGTCATACAGGCGTATCACCCGGCGTGATGGTATGGGGTGCCATTGGTTACACGTCTCGGTCACCTCTTGTTCGAATTGACAGCACTTTGAACAGTGCACGTTACATTTCAGATGTGTTACGACCCGTAGCTCTACCCTTCATTTTATCCCTGCGAAACCCTACATTTCATCTACATCTACATCTACATCTATACTCCGCGAGCCACCTTACGGTGTGTGGCGGAGGGTACTTATTGTACCACTATCTGATTCCCCCTTCCCTGAACCATTCACGAATTGTGCGTGGGAAGAACGACTGCTCTAATTTCTCGGATCTTTTCGTTGTGATTATTACGCGAGATATATGTGGGCGGTAGTAATATGTTGCCCATCTCTTCCCGGAATGTGCTCTCTCGTAATTTCGATAATAAACCTCTCCGTATTGCGTAACGCCTTTCTTGAAGTGTCCGCCACTGGAGCTTGTTCAGCATCTCCGTAACGCTCTCGCGCTGACTAAATGTCCCCATGACGAATCGCGCTGCTTTTCGCTGGATCATGTCTATCTCTTCTATTAATCCAACCTGGTAAGGGTCCCATACTGATGAGCAATACTCAAGAATCGGACGAACAAGCGTTTTGTAAGCTACTTCTTTCGTCGATGAGTCACATTTTCTTAGAATTCTTCCTATGAATCTCAACCTGGCGCCTGCTTTTCCCACTATTTGTTTTATGTGATCATTCCACTTCAGATCGCATTTCAGCAGGATAATGCACGAACGCATGTAGCAGGTCCTGTACGGGCCTTTCTGGATACAGAAAATTTTCGACCGCTGCTCTGGCCAGCACATTCTCCAGATCTCTCACCAATTGAAAAGGTCTGGTCAATGGCGACCAAGGAACTGGCTCATCACAATACGCCAGTCACTACTCATCATTAATTGTGGTATCGTGTTGAAACTGTATGGGCAGCTGTACCTGTACACGTCATCCAAGCTCTGTTTGACTGGATGTCGAGGCGTATCAAGGCCGTTATTATGGCTAGAGGTGGTTGTTCTGGGTACTGACTGCTCAGGATCCATGCACCCAAATTCCGTGAAAATGTCATCACGTGTCAGTTCTAGTATAATATATTTGTCCAATGAATACACGTTTATCATCTGCATTTCTTATTGTTGTAGCAATTTTAATGGCTAGTAGTGTAGGTGGATGTGTTGGATGTGATGAATCGGTTCGGTGAACTTTTAGAGGAGCTGCTTACACGCAAAGTTGTCAACAGGTCCAGCAGTGCCTCCCAGCTCGTCTGGTACGCAGTCAGGTTGCACTTCGTCGAACAGAGTCGTCGACCCAGGAAGGTGCACGAACACCTGCAGCAGACAGGCATTATGACTTGAAACAATACGAACACTAGTATGTTTTCTCTAGTGCACTACTGAGTCATTACCACACTGTCACTTCAATAAACTAACTAGTCTTTAAACTGAAATTAATGAGCACTACAGAATGCAATGAAGAAACAAACAAAAAATTTATGATATTGTTCTCAGTAGCCACATTTGTAGAAGCAGAAACTTATCTAAGTAAAACTTCGTTTAGTTTCACTTGAAAATAGTATTCCAGATACTAAGCTTAATAATGGGTGGGGAAAACAGATATTGCCACTTACGTCATATCAGTAGAAATGTGCATGATATTAACCTTGAAATATCTGGAGTATCTGATGTTATCAGATCAGTTAACAAGTCCCATTGTTCATTACAAAAACAGTATTTTCCTACTTTGCTGCACAAATAATTCGACCTCAAAGCACCCTGCTGAAACCAGGATTTCATTAGCAGACATGAATGCGCAAATTAATTTAGTTGCATCCGTCACTGGAAACGCAATAAGCTAAGTCTCCGGACAGACAATTAGTCATCTCAGGAAGCATCACACAAAGACAGTCTACGTTTCATGACTTTTTTATGGGGATGATGTCACATAATACAGTTTCGCAGTCAATGGGCAACACGGTGATTGTGTAGTCGTCAAACCTGCAGCGTATGCATGCACTCTGTGAACAGGAGAGATGAGAATGTCCATAGCAATAATTACAATCACACAGAATAAAGGGCAAGACTTGGATGATGAGAATGTTGAAGTAAACACCCTGGTCCATACTCATGATAAACTGAATGAGTGGCCCCAAGTCATAGCACCAACAACAACCTGAAAACATCACAAAACCACCCTCCACCCTGAAATACAACCTCTACACACACTGGGCTGCAGGTGCGCTCTACGCAGTGCATCAACTGAGTAGAGGAAAACAGCACCCATTAGACCACAACACAAGCGTCTAGACAGCTACTGTCCAGAATGAAATCACCACTTTGCAGCGGAGTGCTCGCTGATATTAAACTTCCTGGCAGATTAAAACTGTGTGCCATACTAAGACTAGAACGTTAAGTATTGATCTCCTCGTCTTCTGCCGTAACACAAGTTCGTAAGACATATAAAATATTTTCAGCATGATTCGGGTATATAAAATGCTAAAGCGAAACCAACACAGAACACAGAAACTACATTGAGCCATATATTCATGATAACGTCGCACTATTCACAAGGAATCGTTAAATGCTTTATACAATCAAGAGTGAGTCGTTTTTAGTCTTTTGCAGCCATACAGTAATGTACCTACGAAATAACATTCAAATTTATACATAACACATTGACGATTCATATAGTAAAACAGGTGCTTATATACAGGTGTAAAATCTCTTAAAATATAAAACTGAATGAGAAATGCAGTAGACTCCTGAAGCTGTATTTATGTAAGTGGACTGGACACCCACATAAGCCGGTTTCGCATTTTTTAATTTGTGTCTTCTGCTGTGTATAAATGCTCTATCATATGGTGTAGGGAGCTGTTACAGAATGCCGCAGTGTAAGATTTGGCGGGGCTAGGCAAAGTTCTCAGCCCTCGTAAACTGACAAAAACCATCATCAAATATGAATGTCCAGTCTGTGTTAAAATCGCGAACTGTCTTCACTTTACCGACTAGAATATGTTCCTGTCGTCCTATGTCAAGCACCAATTGCTTGACATATGCCATACGACATAGCATTTACAAACACCAGAAGATGCAACATTTAAGTTGTTTGGGTCTCTAAACGACCGAAATAATTACAGATACAGCAGACTATTGGACTATATTTTAATAGTTTTAAAACCTATATTTAAACACCTGTTGTACTATATGACCTGCCAACTAGTTATGCATAACTACTTTAGCTGTGGCTGCTCCAGTTTTAAAATTGTCTGTAACTTTGATTTTGATAATTACATTTAAAGGAACATAGAATGCGAAATTATTGTCTTACTAGGCCACCATGAAAGAACAATAACCATATCTTGAAAGTTAATATCGCACAAAACAATTACTGTGCCTACTAGTAATATTATTCGTCTCACAAAAATTAGTCTACTGCTACAGTTCTCCATTCTCAATAATCTGAGTTGATTTTTCAGCAGTAAGACGCTTTGATCCCCTCTATAACATCAGTATACGTCTCATGAATGCACTGTTTACATATCAGACACAGAGTCATGTCTTTCTTGGAATCACCATAATAGGTAGTACAGAACCGAGTATCCTCGTTGGAATTAAAACGTCTGTTTACTGAAGGCAATGAATGTTTAGCTTTCGCTATCTTCTTCGGCCTAGAACTCGGGAGTCGTTTTTTCACAGCGGTTCTTCTTCTCCCTATTGTTTTTGTCGCACCATGTTTCAGGATCTGACTGTGTTGACCACTTGTTAGTATAACTCTTGTCAGAACTTTGTTCGTTTTCGCCTTTTCCAAATGAGATTTTGGGTGGTTGTAACATACTTTCTCCTTGAAACCTGCGTGCCATGTGACAGTTCACTAGTAGAAGCTGCTTCTACTAGTGAATTGTCTCAAACCTCTAAAACAGGACACCATCTGTTTCAGACTGAACTGCTGCTACAAAATGACGGCCTTGAAACATAAATCTGCCCAAACTCCTGTGTTAGCAAAGCCATTATTCCCGTGTATACTATTGTTGATGGTCCATATGCTTTCTCAAACAATGTTGCCATGTGGAACTGGGTGACAACCTCTACTCTCTCTTCGCTCCGTCTATGTCGTAGGAACTTCTCCATTTCATTTATGTAATAACTATTCAGTGGCCTGAAGAATGAAACGTCAAGGGGCTGCAGTCTATGTGTCGTGTGATCCGGTAGTGAGAGCATAATTACACCATTTTTTCCATCAGGCTCTAATGCTTCGTTATTTACGGTGTGTGTACAATGTTCGGATAGAAGGAGTAAATCTTATTTTTCCTTCGAAGGGTAGAGGACTTTGATTAAATGTTTTAATCACGGCACAAATACGTCTTTATATGGGAATCCACTTTCGGGGCTGTACGCAAAATATGTTCCAAGTGGAGCACCGTCTTTTAATCCGTCTGCAGGACGCGTACTTTTGCAAATTAGAAGTGTAGGGACATATAGTTCAGTGGAAGATACACAGCAATCTGCTGTTGTAGTAAGCCTTTTCCTCGCTGAGTATGGATCTCTCAACCTTTATACCCTTCGAAGCTAAAACTTTTCGAGGTTTCTATTGGGCTGTTGACAAGCCTGTCTCATCCGCGTTGAAAATTAATGTAGCATCAAGCTTATTCTCGTCAAGAAACCACGCTCAGACTCCAAAAAATGGTTAACGTTATCTTTTTTGAATCCTTTGGCCTGCGCAAAGGATGTCGGCTCTGACTCACGCAAGTTGAGATCGGAATGTCTCTTAAACAAACAACACCACTTCTTTTCGTCGACTCGAGCTGTCTCGAAAGCTGGGATGCTCAACTCCCAAGGTGTTATCCCAAACAAATATTCCTCTACTTTAACGGCATGCGACACTAGTTCTTGTTCCACATCCTGGGCAGACCACTGGAGAGCAGTTTATTCCGTTTGAAGTCTGTGCAACGCAGCTCTTGGAACATCATATGACCTGGCATCCTCATTCAACCCCATGTCACATTTCGCACTGATTCAAGTGCACGACTCACATTATCTTCCTCCCACTTGCGATATTTCGTTCCTAGCGGCATCTAGAACAAAACATGAACGGTATACAGTGCATTAATAATGATTTTCAGTCTACTTATTGACCAAGTACACTTTAAAAGCTACAAGGAGGTGAAAATCACTAATGAAATAATGGGAACATAATTTCAATAAAATATTCGTTATGTTAAAATTAGATTCAAATAATTAGTTTCGTAACAAAGGAAGCGAGAACTACTCCAGTTATCACCTCCAAGACGACATGTGGCTGCCTAAAAGTACATATACGCGAAACGGGAATGACTGTTAAACATCGTATGAAAGAATACGAACGCCACACGCGCCTGAAACGAATTGTGAAATAGGTGGTGGGTTGACATTGGTTTCAATAACGAACGTGAACTGGCCGAGGAAACCAACATTTTTTGAAGAAAAGCCGAGAGGCGATTGAAATTTCTAACAACATATGTAACTTCATTAGAGAGGACGGCTACAGGCTTTGGACATCGTGGCTCCTCGCCATCACGGAAGTGAATACGCGGCCGCGGTGTACGAGAAATGCAAACGACGCCCCTGCAGCCACCTCTGCAGACAGTAATATTTTGGATAAACATTTTCCCTCTCTCGATCTGCCGCTTTCGCTTCTATCCCATGATCATGGCCCAACAGACACATTACTTCCTCGGATATGCGTCTCGCCAAATGACAACAACGGGAATACCCCAGAAATTTGAGCTAATGGAGGAGCTTACCGGCTGTCATTCTTCCCACTCGCCATTCAAGAATGCAAGAGAGAAGGTGGGATCAGACAGTGGTTTCAGAAATACTTTCAGCTACACACTATCCGTTACCTGGCAGAATACTGATGTAGATGTAGAAGGTCCAAAATCGACAATACAGGGTATTGCACGAACACCCAAGGAAATGGGTTACTAACACTCTCTGAACTATTAACTAGGCGGGTTACTACGGTAATATTTCGGACAGTGACTGAAATGTGACGCTGTTAAATTCGTAGTTCATTCAATGGAATGTGAATGGAAATGCCGTCACCTTCTTTTTTTTTTTTTTTTTTTTTTTTTTTTTTTAGGACACATTTGAATACTACCGTCCAATACAATGTGGAAATTTAAATTTAAGGACTCTGCACACAGTGACACAACGTGGACATGGCGTCTGAGATTGGTGGTTGATTGGGAAGACACAGCGGATAGTAGCATTATAATGAACGCAGATGATGTCAGGAGTCTATCGGAAATTATAGTGATGTGTGGAACAGTTCCCATGTACAGTCATACTCACAAGTATCCGAACGACCTGAATTGCATTTCGCCTGATTCGCATGCAACCCACATAACTCAGCTGTCTAGCAGATCCTCTAATCGCTCCTTGGTACAGTCGTTTGACTATTGAAAATGGTTCCAACAAGTTACCACTAGAAAACACTGCTCTGCATCGCAATAACTCAAGATGTAAAGTAATACTACTATACTACAAATATCAGGGAACACCTTATCACAGGTAAGACTGTCCTTAAGGTTTGTAAGCTCACATTTATTACAACAAATGACATACCTGAAATGTTACCACTCTCATTATTACGTCAGATAGGTAATCCACGTTGTAAGTTCGTCGTATTCATGATTTCCTCTTCAAAGTAACATACCGTACTTATTATTTAACACAAAATGACATTAAAACTTTAAGTTATTCACGAGCAGCTAGATGAGAATGTGTATGAACTTCAAATGACACGACGAACCGTCTCGTTCTGCATATGGATTCAAACCCAGGTCATGCAGACTAAGCAAAGATTTCGTGACTGACGGAAGCTAACAGTCATTCCTGATTAGGCATACAGAGAGTGATATACTTCGATTTTAGACAATATCAATTAGCAAACACCAACTTTAAATTAAATAACGCAAACATTTTTAACGGACGCGAATTCCTACCCAGCACCTAATGTCCCTGTTAACGAACTACGAGAGATGTTAAATATTGCTTCTTAACAAGTAACTTATTTGAAATGCCGTGAGGTAAAGTTTTGTGTTGGACAGGGATTCGTACCCAGAACCTAATCGGATAGATATCGAAGCACAATCAACTGTGACATATCGCATTTTCTCAGCAGTAGCTAGATGTTTTAACTGAAATGACGAGACGAAACGTTAATTTTTTCCTTCCCAGGACTGCTACCCGGCACCTATCGCTGTTATATTCTAGAGAAAACGAACGTTAAATATGGGAGTGTTGCACCAGCAACGACATGTGAGCATGTTTGAATTAGAAATAATATGACGAAGAATTCAGTGCTGACTGGGAATAGAGCTCCACACATATCGTTGTCGACTATACACAAAGAGACGTCAGCTACCGAAATTTTCTCCACCAGCAGCTTGGAATGACATCTTGAACTTACAATGAACTCGCACTTAGTTCTGTCTCACTGGGAGTCAAAAACGTCGGATATCGTTAGTGTTGACAACGGACCAAAATGCATTAAAAATCAAAATTACTATCCACCAGCAGATAGTTGTTGTCATGATAGATCTCGATAATACATAACGAAATCTTTCCTGCCGGGCCAGGATTCGAACCCATTCACGCGCGGTATGTGGAGGTGTTGAGGAATCTCCAGTTTTGAACAAACAAGAAATTGTAGCCGAGCTGTATTGTCACAAAGGAATCAAATTCCGCGTTAAGGACGGTCTGAGTTGTATTCCCAGTTAAGAGCCAATTTTATCTACGTACAGAAGCTCAGATAAAAGATGAAATAGGTGTCCTGCGATTCTACGTAGCGTTTGTTTCGTCCCTAGAAATAAGTAACTAGTATAAGAAACGTTACTGGTGATAAAGTTTCACAAATGTCGCCACTCCAGACTTTATTGTTGCTCAACCTAACGTCTACTTGGTAAAGAACGGATATCATTTGTAAGGTGGATTTCAGACCACAATGCCATTATATCTTCTTCACTTGGTGTAGCCAGAAGAGAATGGAATCTGTCTCTCCCTATCTAAAATTCCTGCCCGAAGTTGGAATCGAACCCAGACCATAGATATATGAACCTATCATCAGCCCAATAGACCACCAAATCCTCTTCTCAGGGGCTCATTTTTCTATCATAACGCCGGTGTGTTACAGTGGCTGAGAATTCTGACACACAGGCTCCCTGCTTCAATTTGCAGCATGTTCAGTAAATTCATTTACTTGGTTGATCGAATGACCATGAACTAGCTGCCTCGGCTACACAGTGCATACATTCAACTTTATTTTGTAATCACCAAAATAAAATCACTTAACTGCCACCAACACAGAACTGCCAACAGTGCAGGATGCAGACATTTAAATAGGAAGCGTTCCTTTCCACTTGAGCTACTCTATTGCGCTATCTGTTTGTTGAAAACGTCGTGCAGTGTAAAAGAAAGGGTATAACTGTTTGTCTCTCATAAGTATTGACCTGGCCTTATGCATTATCCCACAGCGCTGTGGAATACAGAAGTTCTTTAGGAATTGTAATTGACTTGTGGAGCTATTATATCAATGTGTCAGCTAGTAGCGTAAGGGTAAGTATCGCGCGTGGTAGGTAAGATGTCGCGAGTTCGACTCTATTTACTAATATATTTTTTAAAACGCAGTTTTGCTGTCTGCTAAAGTAATCAATCTAATGGAACTTGTAACATAATTCCATTCACTTCTCAACCCAAAATAGTCGTATGTGGAAAAAGAGCTAACTTCTGCGACATTTTGTTCATTTCAGGTTTAACAGACGGCCAGACAGTAGATGCATCTCGAAACTTTTGTATTATGTATGGGTAGAGCGCATCGTGCCAAAATACGTCGGGAAAGTATTTTCTACATTAGCTGTCGTCTGGTAGTGGCATTTTATTCTTCTTCAAACTTTGTTTGAGAGCTTTAACTCAGAATAAGTTTTCTACATGCATGTAATCAATAAACTGCATAGGCATTTTCAGACTGTTACAGATAACATCAGAGAATTTGCATATATCGTTGATGATTAATTTCTCTCTCACGTTTACTATTGTTTTAACAACATTAAAGGAAACCTTACGAAAATTGTGAACTGCACTACAAAAAATGAAATAAAACTACCCACGATAACCTTACGACGAAAGTCTGTTTTAATAAAACTGACTATCTGTACACAAACGTGCCTCTATCGTCACGAATTGGTAAAATACTACTCACTTACATTTTGATTGGGTCTGTGTTTAATTGGCATGCTGTGTCATTCTCAAGATGTATGCAAATGTGGCATTTCACAAATAAAGTTATGTATTCCTAGAAACCCAAAATTTGCTTGTCAGCAGCGGAAAGAGGCGTTACCTGTTGTGCAGCATTGTAAGTTGTTCACCATGAGCCGAAAATATTTCGTTGAGATTTCCTTAGCGATGTTTGATCTGACTGCTTGTAGCTCTTTCACAGAAGGGATAAAAACGCTACACTCAGTGAGACTGAAACTGCGGACCATAACACAGGCTCTTTCACAGGTCAGCACGTTACCACAGAGCTGGCGAAGAACTATGTGTCTTAGCTTCATCTTACGAGATCAATAGTGATTAGAACTCGTAAACCGCTATTTGAAGGATGAGATTAGTTGCTATTTCGAGGTGCAACGATTTTCCTGGGCTGAAAACCGTAAATTTACAATCTTTTGTTACGTTTCAAGCGATAATAACTGAGATTATTCAGTGGAAGTGACGGGTAAAATCAAGTGAACTTTGAGGCTTAATTCCGTGCACACCAGGAATTAACTCGTCTATCACAGTGTTGCCTAACATAAATTGTCTTGTTGCCAAATCTCAGTTACAATAACAGCAAGAAGAAGACGCACCGATGTAATCTTACAGCGATGTAATCTTACAGCGGGCTGTGAAGTGAACATAGCTGGTGTCACCAAGTCGCGGCTGCTACGGCCTGGAATACGTAATGCGTCTGATTCGCATTTCTGTAACTAGGGTTAGGGACTGGAGCGTAGTTACTAATAATACTCAGAACTGACTGCAAACTAAGCATCATGAACCAGTAACTCTCATGTTTTTATATTTCTTTCGTAAGTGTACTCAAAACTAAGAAACTCATTCACAGAAGTTTTCGGGCGCGCGCGCGCGCGCGCGCGCGCGCGTGTGTGTGTGTGTGTGTGTGTGTGTGTGACAGAGAGAGAGAGAGAGAGAGAGTGAGAGAGAGAGATAAAAATGAAAAAGAATGAGAGAGTGAGAGAGAGAGAGAGAGAGAGAGAGAGAGAGAAAATTGTCAAGAAATTTAATCATGGTATGTAAAGAAATCTTTCATTAAAATGATACGTTCCACATCATTACGAAATGTCGAATTCATGATCTATGATACAAGAATTAATCTAATGTAATATAATATAATCATATCATATTGATGACTAGCCGTGAAGAGTCATGAATTACCGAAGTTTTTGCCAATACCGGTAACCAAATCTAAAACAAAAGACGACAATTTTGTAATAAAGCGGGACTTCTGTCAAGACCCTTTCGTCTCTGTTAACTAACCGCGAAAGATGTCTGATATACTTCTATTCTGAAGTAACAAAGTGTGCATGCATTTAAAGATGAGGTGCATGATGTGAAGTTCTGTGACAGAGATACGAACCCAACACGGTTCTTTCCCTGTCAACGCAATCCTTTTTACGTTAATATCAATCAGCGATTACTCGTAATTACATTAAAACTAAAGTAATTGATGAAGACGTAACTTGATAACAAAAACGCACTGCCTTTCTTCATTTACTTGCGCCTAGAAATGGCTATCGAGTACTGTCAAACCAAAAGGCAAGAGAACTTACTGCCTTCCGATTTACGTCGCTGTCAGTTCTTCCATATGATTTGGTCGACATGACCTGTTTCAAGTTGTGTATGACAGACAATGTTTTAGAAAATCAATTGTTTTCCTTTTCAATAAACAGAAAGATTTCCATTGAAAGCTATTCTAGTACAAAATTTTCGCAATATTAGTTCAAATTTAATATTCGCTTCCATAATGTAGGAAAGTATTTCACAGTTGCAAAACTCGCGTCCGACTCATTGACCTTACACTTAGTCGCTGACGATAAATTCTAACTCAGAGTGACACCGCATTAAGCAACCTAATGTAGCGAAGACTGTTTGCCAGTGCTCTTGCTCACCGCAAAATACACAATTCACGCATTGTTCTCCGTAAGTACACTGTAACAGTAATTTGTGTGTGTATGCAATGCATACGGATTAGAATTCAGTGGTGCTCTCACTTCCACTTCTGCATACAATATGCCTGACCTAAATGGGCCCTTTATGATTACAGGCCCTGGGCAGTGCAACATCATACTGACAACAGTAATGTCCTTATACTGACAACCTGACTGTTCGTTTTACCTGAATTTGTAATCATTTAAATAAAACAGCATGACCTTCCAGTTGGAGACATTTAGTCCCCCTTTTCCTTCTGTGAAATTTGTCAGTAAGCTTTTTGCCTTCCAACCAGTGAAAGACGGCAGAGTACGGCCGGTAAATGATTCGCAAACCACGACTTTGTGCCGCTAAGACGATTTATTTAAACGTCACTAGACTGCACATAGGTGTAATCAATTTCGAGGTGCAAGGTGTTTGTTATCTTACTTTTGTGACAGGTGGGCATAAGTGATTTCCAAAGACTTTTTATTGTACTGAAATAATCTTTTGTCACAAAGTAGCAAGGTAAGTGTTTTATTCGTATATATTTTGTAGGATACTGTAATCGTGATGGATGTTTATACACCTGAATGTCTGACACAAATGGTAGGAGAAAACGCTGCGTATTAACCGAACCCCGCGCCTCCTCTCCATATCCTCCTATGACACGAGCACGGGATTCTCCTCGCATACCGCTACAGAGCTGTTCCTAGCACAGCTGAGAATTGGCAACATCGTCACAAACATTAGACAACACTGTGACAGAGCAATCACTTCCACGTATAGTACTGAATTGAGTCGCTAAATTCACTTGATATTCCCTTTACTTTTCAATGACTCGTGCTATTAATCTTCATGTAAACTAAGACACTGATACAGAAAATTCAATTTTTTGCCTAAAGAAATGCTATTCTTCACATAAGTGACAACTTTTATTATCTTTCACGATGCTTTATGAGGCTGAGCGACAAATACCATGATGAGAGTGGTGTACAGGCAGCAGTGTGTCTGTAGCACGGTGCTACCGCACGTGTCTCGGTTCAGAACGGCTCAATCAGTCGTCAATTCTAACCGTGGTAGGGGCCAGCGCATGCGAGCTTTTTTTCTGATATATTTTATGGAGCTGCGAATTTCCAGAAAAAATTCTTTATCGAAATCGGAAGAAAACCCTTACACATCAAATCCACTTGGTAGCTCGACTCAGTAAGTTGTGCTAATGGTCATAGATCTTGGCTTCCTGACTGCCAAGCTGCTTCGCAATACCAGCGTCTCTGAAGAAATTCGAATCGACCATCAGCGATACGAATTTCAATATTGTTCTTCACTTAAGACTCACATGCCAGGGTGATAAGTATGAAGGAAATGAACTTCTTGATTACTATAGGGCCTCTATGCTAAATTTCCACAGTTGCAATTAGGAACTCCCTGCAGACATTTGCTAACAGCGGCTCTAGCAACTTACGTTTTATCTGGGTAGGTAGTTTCAAATATGGGCAATTGTGTCGCCTTAAATCCAATTGAATATTTTATATTTCACTTGTGAACAGCCTTCAATTCTCCATTAATTAAGGTATAGACCTCTAAACAAGCAATTTGCCTGAGTAGCAGTTTCTGATAGGTATTGACACAATCTTTTGCATCCATTTACCATAGAGAATCAAAGAAAGAAATCAAACACATTACATTGCATTTACTCTCTGTGCCTTGACTAACACATATGAATCCATGACAATAATAAATTATGTGAGGAACCTCCCGTGAAAGGAAAAAGAACAGAATTTGGCTCATTAACTGTAGTGCACCGGGTCAGAAACCATGAAATCAATTCTGTGCCACATTTGATGTATTGCATTCTAGTGTAATAAAATATTCATCAAATAAAAACGGTTTTGTGCCTCCTTTGCTATCAAGAGTGAAACACAAATCGCAGACAGATTTTATTAGACCACTCAACAACATTAAAGCATTTTACATGGTCGAGAGTGCGGAGTGGAGCAGACGTTGTCGGCAGAAGGCGAGACAATGCAGTGTCTCAGCCCCCGCCGGTAGGCAGTAAACGGGTCCCAGAGAACTCAGACGCATGCGGTGTTCAAAGGCAGATGGTCGCAAAGAAATCTTTCGCTAAAAGATTGTTGGACAAAACTGTTATTACCAGTGTGACAGAAAGCGAAATCTATTGTAGATTCGCTTGAATTACACTCATAGCTTCAGCACCGAGAGGAAAGGGGCGATAAAAACTTCGTCGACGTGTGCTTGTAGTTACCAGACGTCGTATTAGCTAGTCTCGCACTTTACCTCAAGACTACGGTCGTAGTCAAGAATAAAGTACTACGACTGAAGTCAAGACTTCCTCTGGGAAGTGCCGCAGTCTACAATGTTGCCAGATCGAGCATATTGCCGGACATAGGATTCTGAGAGGAGCACGACTGTATTTCTCAACTTACGTGAACGTCTCGGCGGTCAATTTTTTGCTCTAAGACTGTATATACAACACATATTGCACGCTGAAGACCCAGAAGAATTAAAAAACAAAAGTGGTTTATGAGAGCAACGTTAACTACGGGGTTCGAAGTATTCATATTGTATACGTGTGTGTAAACGCCTTCCATAGCCCACTCAAGGCAGACATGGATACACAGTCTAGCTTCAATATTATAAATTCGCCTCAGTTTGCGGATGAACTCAGATTTCGGTTGATAATCATTTTGAATATTTAGCAGTACTGTACCCATTGGTGTTAAACTCGTTTTCAACCAATGATTCCCACAGCTACAGGAACACTACTACTGATAATGCATTTTGATCCGTTGTCAACACTAACGATATCTGACGTTTTTGACTCCCAGTGAGACAGAACTATGTGCGAGTTCATTGTAAGTTCAAGATGTTATTCCAAGCCGCTGGTGGAGAAAATTTCGGTAGCCGACGTCTCTTTGAGTATAGTCGACAACAATATGTGTGGAGCTCTATTCCCAGTCAGCACTGAATTCTTCGTCATATTATTTCTAATTCAAACATGCTCACATGTCGTTGCTGGTGCAACACTCCCATGTTTAACGTTCGTTTTCTCTAGAATATAACAGCGATAGGTGCCGGGTAGCAGTCCTGGGAAGGAAAAAATTAACGTTTCGTCTCGTTATTTCAGTTAAAACATCTAGCTGCTGCTGAGAAAATGCGATATGTCACAGTTGATTGTGCTTCGATATCTATCCGATTAGGTTCTGGGTTCGAATCCCTGTCCAACACAAAACCTTAACTCATGGCATTTCAAATAAGTTACTTGTTAAGAAGCAATATTTAACATCTCTCGTAGTTCGTTAACAGGGACATTAGGTGCTGGGTAGGAATTCGCGTCCGTTAAAAATGTTTCCGTTATTTAATTTAAAGTTGGTAATTGCTAATTGATACTGTCTAAAATCGAGGTATATCACTCTCTGTATGCCTAATCAGGAATGACTGTTAGCTTCCGTCAGTCACGAAATCTTAGCTTAGTCTGCATGACCTGGGTTTGAATCCACATGCAGAACGAGACGGTTCGTCGTGTCATTTGAAGTTCATACATATTCTAATCTAGCCGCTCGTGAATAACTTAAAGTTTTAATGTCATTTTGTGTTAAATAATAAGTACGGTATGTTACTTTGAAGAGGAAATCATGAATACGATTAACTTACAACGTGGATTACCTATCTGACGTAATAATGAGAGTGGTAACATTTCAGGTATGTCATTTATTGTAATAAAAGTGAGCTTACAAGCCTTAAGGACAGTCTTACCTGTGATAAGGTGTTCCCTGATATTTGTAGTATCGTAGTATTACTTTACATCTTGAGTTATTGCGATACAGAGCAGTGTTTTCTAGTGGTAACTTGTTGGAAACATTTTAAATAGTCAAACGACTGTACCAAGGAGCGATTAGAGGATCTGCTAGACAGCTGTGTTATGTGGGTTGCATGCGAATCAGGTGAAATGCAATTCAGGTCGTTCGGATGCTTTTGTGCGCGACTGTACACGCGGGAAGGACGTCTGTTACTATAGGAACTGGTACAATTAAGACAGTGTCGTGGCTGGTCAGGTGAAGGCGTCCAGAGGGCCGAACGTCTCTAACACGGTGTCAAATTTGTTTCATGGCGACGTTTATGTCAGAAGTGTTGCCGGCTAAGGAGAACCTTATAGAGTCCCAAACCGTATGCCAGAGCAGTACTTTTATCTGACACTATTTGGAAAGTATATGTCACTACAAGTACTTCGCGACAAGCGATAATACGAAGCAGCTTTTACGCAGCTATTTATGCTGTATACGTGTAGCTTTTTTTTTTTTTTTAGTCTTATGGGACTTAACTGCTAAGGTCATCAGTCCCTAAGCCTACACACTACTTAACCTAAATTATCCTAAGGGCAAACACACACACCCATGCCCGAGGGAGGACTCGAACCTCCACCGGGACCAGCCGCACAGTCCATGACTGCAGCGCCTAAGACCGCTAGGCTAATCCCGCACGGCTGTGTAGCTTGTAGCGTGCAGTGGAGTACACGAGTCATGAGGCTAAACATAGCGAGAGGGTGTACGTAGCCCTATATCTAAAACGTACCACTGCGTATGGACTTATATGCAAGTAGATGATATGTTACAGACAAGGAGAAGAAAATAATGAGAGATACGTATGACTTACCCTCTTCTGCAACTTTTCAGATAGCGCCATCTTTGCTATTTTCATGACTGAATGTATGATCTTCGATGCATTCACCAAGTGAAGTCCTTTCAATCGCCGGCGGTAAGCAGTCTATACATACCAAATTTATTAATTAGGTGAGCACTAAGCTCTCTTTGAGGCTGAACACTTAAGTTTAAAATGATATGGAAGTATTTACTTCAGTTGTATATAACTAAATTGAATTTAAACGTTAAAATAAGTGGAGCAAACATTTCAATTTCTCATTCGTTTGATGTTTTAAAATCTAAACTGCTAACGAAAATTCGAATAAGATTACTGATATTTCTTCATAATCCATGAAAGGATTCAACGACAAACTACTCGCACTATACTGCATCAAACGAAGATAGCACCAAATCGACGAGGAAATATGTACGAAGAGAAGTGGTCTCAGACGAATTTAAGGCAATACGAGAGCTGAGGAATATTATTACAGATGTTGAAATACAAAAGTAATTGCGAGGATTGCTACTAAATGAAAACAATGAAAGGTTTACACAGACGATCATACTAACAGCTGAATATTAACCCAATGTAGAAGAAATGGTGAGGTAGTTAAATCAGAGTGCTATATTGGTTGCTCTGAATATTAGTATAAAATATTAAGCATTAAATATTGGTATTCAATTTTGAAGAAAGGCAGGTAATACTCGAAGACTTGAAAATGGGTTGGTGAAACTGCTCAGGAAGCACAAATTCATTTATTTAACGGTATCCTTTGTTAAGAAATAAAGCTGTAACATAAAGGGATGGATCGAGGATGGATCACGAACCTACAACAGTATCAAGGTACATTTACGTCAGGAAAAAGCTCCACTTCGATAAAGTAAAGAGCTTACTGAGATAAAGTTTTTTTTTTTTTTTTTTATATATGTTACAATACAGCATCACCGGTCTATTGCGGTCTAACTGTGTTGGTGAGGCAGTAAATTTCCACAGGGCAGTGACTGCGTCACTGCAATTCACTTTGGAGGTGTGGCGGTGGGACTTGTAGTTCCGTACCACCCTCTGACGGTGACAGTAAGAGATAAAGTTAAGAGCTTATAAAACTATATACGTGAGTAACGTAGAGTACAACTACGAGAGAGGTGAACCACTGAGAATATTAATGAAGGTGAGATGGCTAGGGGCACACAACAAGAATGAGAGAGAAAAGAAGACAGGAGCAATAATGGGAACCAATTGAGAAGCTCCAAACTACGAAATTCTCCAAAACAAGCCAACCGATGAAATGATTAAAAATTGGAGAGAAATGGAAACGGGTAACTCAACGTGGATAAGAGCAATACAAGACAAAGTGTGTCTGAAGCAATGATTTGCGCAGCTATAGTGAGTTAGTCGTCCAAACAAGATTAACTGTCATATGCGCTAGGCGTGTATATAATGAGGATTGGTAAAGGAAACAATGACGAGGAGGGAATATAGAGTACTTAAAGCGAATATTTTTATGAGAAATAAATTCGGAAACACGTAGTAAGAAAACACATTTCGGCAAATTACTTTGAGCTTAAGAAGACACTAACTTCTTAAGCTGTGATATTAAATACAAACTAGCAATAAAAAGAGAGACAAAAGAGCCGTTTACGTTACATTTTTTTTATTGAAGAACGACCGTTTTGATTGCGACCTAGAAAAAATAGAGCTGTGTAATTAATTTTGTGCTTATTGCAGGCACATCACGTGGCACACATTGAAACTTCGCACCACACCTCAGCAGCACACCCCTGGAATAGACAGTTTTGGCCATTCTCTTTGTGGCCTCTATCGGGGTGCAGCGGTACTGTGAACAGGGAATAGCACTACTTACTCGGACGATAAAGATATAACTGTAAATAAACGTGAAATTAATTACATAACTTTATTTTTACTTTATGACTAACCCTCGTATGTACTCCACTTTACCTACGGGCCAAGCTGTTTCGGCGTCATAAATGGTCATGTCAGCAGGGGTCTAAATTGGTTTAACATTAGTTTGACTGCAAGCGTGGTGTCATTGTTGTAATCTTACACTGTGCTCGTTGTACCCGTACCACTGTGACATCCCACATTTTTATCCACCTTCCACTGCGGGTAGGAAATACATTCATCAGGTTTTTAGAAAAATGTCAAATAATAACTCGGCCATTTACCACGGCTTGAGATAATGTTAGCCAGAGATAAGACAGTGTGCACGTCGTTGCAGACCTTCTGTTCTCGTTTCTGATGAGTAAGACGACAATTACGAGTGATTAGTCTTGAGTTATCTATCTCGATTAACAATGACCAAATGGCTAAAGTGAGGACTGATTCACCATTAGCAAAAAGCACACGCAAATGAACGGAAAATACTATTGTAATAATTTATATTAAGCAACGGTTTCAATTACCTTACCTGATTATACACGATGCGAAAGGAGAAATTTTACATACCACTTACTCGATCATTTTGTGCCAGCCAAGACGAACGAAAAATAACATGAAAAAGGTATGCGGAAAATCTAATTATTCTGTGACTCTTCAGTTTCTCCCGTAGTTTTTCTTAATCAAACAGTCTACTAATTTACTGCCAATCCATAGTGCACAAAAGGGCACAAAGCTTCGGCGATCAGACATGTTTCCATTGTCATGTGCACTGATGAACTGAGATCCTGAGGGCTCGCGGCTGGCTTATATCCCCTCCCGCCGCAAACCGTTCCCTCCACAAATGCTGCACTTTTATGCTTCCACCAAAAAACATTAAAACAGTACGGGCTATCTGCCAATTGTTGTGTATGCCGCTAGAGAATGCGCTGAAAGCATACCCTTCATCCTGCTTTCGAGTAATGCCAGACAAATAGTTCTCTAATTCGCAGTTATAAGTGACGGCACAGCTTCACTCAGGCAGTTATTGTTCCAGCTGCCAGCAGTTCCAGTTCCAGGTAATAGCAGGCCACCACCAGTCGTCGCAATCATCGCCGAGAGTCGCAAAAATTTATCCGGTAACTGGGTCAGCAGCTACCAACAGTTGTCGGGCCTGAACTGTAATGATATTGGCTAGCCATAGTCCATTGGGTTAGATTCAGACCAGAGTTCAGAACTTTAAGTCATTTCCACGCTCTCTCACCAAACTGCAGCTGAATATTTGTGTATATATTACTTTAATAAATTCCTCCCACAGTGGTGTTGTGCAGCCCTCCGAACCTACATAATATCCTCATCCATCCATGCACAACTACTGCTTGCAACCTCTTGCCTCAGGGCTCATATCCCTGTAAAAGACTTAGGTGCAAGACCTGTCTCATACATCCTCCCACCATCACTTTGGTCACAAGCACTACCTATCCCATCAAAGGCAGGGGTATCTTTGGAACCAGTCATGTGATCTAGAAGCTAAGCTGCAGCTAGGCTACCAACAAAGTGTCCCACATGTATAGCCTCTGACAAACTCTGGCGAAGAAGCAGATTAACGACCCCATTGCTGAGCACGCTGCCCAACACGACGTTCATTATTTGGATGACTGCTTCACAGTCTATGTGATCTGGATCCCTTCCACCAACACCAGCTTTTCTGAATTGTACAGAGAGATACTCCCCTGCAACATATCCAACGTTCCCGTATCACTCCTCAGCCTTAGTTAGTCATTGTTGTTATCCATCTAATCCATTATCTGTTCCCATACCAGCACTACACAGTCCTCTACTCCAAAAACTCAGTCGTCTCTCCTCAGCCCCCACCCTCCGTCTAACTTCCAAACTGCAGTTTCCCCATCCTCTCCCCATCTCGTCATTGTGTGCTCCCATAAGCAGCAGTTTACCGTCTCCCAACCCTGCACTGGTATGCCTAGCCCTCTCTGCCCCAGCCTCCTCCTTAGCTCCATCAAGCAGCTGCCTCTCTCATCATGAGCTGCTGTTTGCAGTCTCGCTTCAGCTGCCAGAGACCGTGGTCATGTGCGAGAGAGTTGCATTTAGTGTGTGTGTGTGTGTGTGTGTGTGTGTGTGTGCGTGTATGCTGGCCGAAATCTCACTTTCTGACAGTCTTTTTGTTGTGCCTATCTGCTACTTAGTATCTCCCCTGTATGGTGAGAAGCAACCACCTTTTTCATAACACTGTTAATGATTGTAATTTGTTATTCACAGTCTTGCCCACATTCTTTTTACTGTTGTAATCTATTGCCTTGTGATCAGACAGTTACAGGCTACAAGTACGCCACGTCAATACAGCCACTGATTTCTGTGGAAGGGGGTTCGCTTCCTGCCACTTTTATGCTCGGTACCAAACTTATTTGGAGAACACATCACTCCACTTTCTACCCATCTTCAATTCCCAGCCTCGTAAATAGGTAATGGCGGAAAGTTCCATATATCTCACACTTTTAATCAATTATACCTGGAATAGGTCTCCAACATTACCTTGTAGCAGAGTTCAAGATTGCGGATGAAGTTGATATCTGTGCGTACGATATGTCCAGCATTCACATTGGCCAAGTCGAAGATGACCACATCTCCAAGACAGTAGTCTTCGACCAACATAATTTCCAATCCGCCTGTAAGTATGTTACCATACAAAGGCCAATCTAAATTGCTCGAGTCTTCGTCCATTGCAGTCCAGATGCTCACGCGATAGGCATCCTTTGTGAGTCGTGGCATCACCATCATTTTGCTGTAGGAGACGTTATACTGCTGTTAATACATGTTTATGTGAAAGAGGGTAATATATGCCGTCAAAATGAAGTTACAATTTACGAAATGCAGGAACAAACAATGAAGTATGAATCTAGAATGAATCCTTGGCTTGGTGCTAAAAGGGCCAATGTCCAAAATCAAAGTTTTTCAGTTGTTGTCTCTACGACACTGTCCGTAAGGCCATTATTTTGGTGTAAAAGAGGCCAGTGGTCAGTGCTTTTATTAACAGAGATACAGATTCATTTAGGGCATATGTCCAAACGGAATGTCAGAAGAGCATTAATGAGAAGAAAGGCCAATATACACTTAAGCCCATTAGGAAAAATATTTTTCTATAAATAAAAGGGCCAAAGTGCACATTGGCCTTTTTAACCCATGTGTGTTTGTGACATTGGCCTCCCATCAAGCAACATGTATTGGCATTGTTGTATAACATTGTGTTGACATTGTTGTGTAATTGTGTGTTAACACTGTATTGAAATCGCTTGTCGAGATTTTTTGTAGTGTTTGTTTAAACGCCAGTTTGACCATTGTTACAAAGGTTACAAGATAGCAACAAGAGGGAAAAAGCTGCTACAAATGGGTTTGAGAGAACTTCCAAGCCAAGGTAATAAATACTTGTATTATTCCTTTTACTTTATTACACTTGACACTTAAGCATTAGTTTTGTTAGTTTTACGCTATAATAATCAGCATAAAATTAGCGGTTATTAGTACATGTGTGTTTTAAATAAATTATTAGCATACGCGTTTTCTTCAGGTCTGTCTCGGGAGCCCCAGCAACAGGCACTGTCGTGCACTGACGAACAATTTTTACAACTTAGTAATAAGACTGATGGTCACCAGCTCACCACCTGATTGTGGCGATCTAAATGACTTTTCTTTTGATGAGTGTTTCTCCTCGGAAGGTAATTTAAGCGATACAGGCAGTGAAGCGAATGCACAGAATGAAGCGAATGAAATGAATTGTCGTGAACACTCCAACTGAAATGAATGCTTTGAGTGAATTGAATAATGACGAGAACGAACAGGACAATTTATTTCAGGAACAAAATGCATCGACAACGAAAAAACGCGAAAGAAAGAAGGCTGAAGGAAATATTACCAGAAAAAGGATGAAGAACCCAAACTCGTGGGCAATTGTAATAAGGAAGAAAAGAAGAAATGCAGGGTTAGAATATAAAAATTCTACAGAAAAAACGGTTAAGACCAAAGGTCTTAAAGCAGCCTGTACATGTAGGCTGAAGTGTTTTGAAAAAAACTATGTTTGCGGACTATCACTCATTAAGTAAGGAAGCAAAAAACCAATTCATAGCAGGATTCGTTTGTGAAAAACGTAAAGCTCGCCAAAGATTACGAGATGGTAGAGAATTGGAGAGTAGGCGAAAATTCACTTGCCTCTATTCACTACCTAAATCTGGTGAGCATACTGCAGTCTGTCAAAAAATGTTTTTAAATACACTTGGCGTCACCTTAAAAAAAGTCCGAGTTGTAACGGAGAAGAAAAGCAAATCGAACTTAGGTATGTGTGCTGAAGGTCTATGGGGAAAGCATGGGAACCAGCCAAAAGTGTCTCAAGAGGCACGGAAGATTATTCTCGATCATATACAGATGTTTCCTGCCATTGAATCTCATTACTCTCGTTCACATACTGCAAGAAAGTACCTTTCACCCGATCTGTCAATTTCTAAAATGTACAAACTATGTGTGGACTTTTGTACAGAGAACAACATCATATCTCAGAGTAGGTCTTTCTACAGGCAGATGTTTGTGGAAAATTTCAACTATCAATTTGAAAAGCCCAAAAACGATAGTTGCGCAAAATGTGATAAATTTGATATGATTATTAAATCTACCGACCAAAAAGAAGAGCGAATAAATTCTGAATAGTTAAATTTAAACACCTTGAATTTGCCGGAGATGCATACAAACAAAAGGATATAGACAAGAAGTTGTATTTGAAGGATAAAAAGCTAGCTGCCGTTTCCTTCGATTTGCAAAAGTGCCTTGCAACGCCGTTTTTAGTGAATGGAGTACCGTTTTACAAGAGGCAGATCAGGACCTGTAATCCCACAGGTAATCAAGCTAATACACAACGAAAAATTTGCTTCATTTGGGAGGAAACCATTGCCAAACGTGGTAGCCAAGAAATTGCTTCGCGTCTGATGAAGTACCTAAACAATGTATTAGACAAAGAAGTATCAGAAGTAATATTCTACAGCGACTGTTGTCCAGGTCAAACAAGAAACATCTTTGTTAGCGCAATGCTCCTTTATGTCGTGCAAAAACGTCACGAAAAAGGGCATTCACTTGTTATCCACCATAAATTCTTAGAACCAGGTCATACTCATATGGAAGATGACACAATTCATACCATTATTGAGAGAACAAAGGAAAAAATCTGTAGACCCCACTGAAATTCCAAGGGATTGGGTGACCTTCATCAGGTACATACAGTGTGATCCAAATCTTATGGTATTCGAAATGGAGCAAAGGGAGTTGTTTGATTTCAAATCCCTCATGAAAAACATCTTCATCCACAGGACTAAAAACACTGAAGCGGAAACTGTGTATTGGAACAGTGTTAGGTGGGTTAAATATGCGTTTAATGAAGATTAACATGGCAAGTTGTTGTACAAAACCACTCTTCAAGATAATGTACAGTTCAAAGTATTGGACATAAGTAGAAAAAAAAGGGAAACGGCGTGGGAGCAAATACCAAGCTAGCCTGCAGCCTGTATCAAACCAACCACTTTCTCTGTCAAAAGAAAGACCCGCAAAGTATGCAGGAGAGCTTCTGTGAATCAGTAACTATAAATTACCCGTCAATTGAAGCAGTGTTGTACCATGTAACTCTTTAACCAGCCCTAGAATATAAGTTTAATAAATATTTGAAATTGTGGTGTACACTTTATGTGGATTGTAGTCGGCAGTGATTTTTTGAAATTTCAGGAATTACTCTGCAGCAGAAGGGTTCATTCCAAATGTGAAAAACGGTTCCAAGGAATTAACAATCTACCATGAGTAAAAAAAAAAATTCGAATTCGAGATAATATTGCCATTACTGTATTTAATGGTCAACGGTTACAATATTACTCTACTACACGGCCATAATTAGTAAGTTAAATCAAACTGAGAACAAATATTATCAGAAATCAGTTACAGGTTAAAAAATGTTTTTCAAACACAGGCTGTTGGCAATTAATACATTACAGAAACTCAGTTAATTTTCAAATATCACTATTTCTGTGTAAAACGATCTTTAGTCGTAACGTACAAGGTGGTGCACCCCTGACGAACTATGGCTTAACGGTTCTCACGTTATTCAATTATTTTTTAAAATTATGGAGAATCTTACTCCTTGTAAAACACATTAAGCGTCTGTAGCAGTGTAACGTGGCAAGAGTTTAAAAATATTGTTACAGGTAAAGGAGGAACCAAGCAGAACTAATCGGAAGCACCTTAAGCTTCTGTAATTCGTCCACTAAAGAAGCTCCTCAGTCAATCCTCTGACCAATTCCTGAATATTATTAGTCCGATTCGGACCATCACAAATTCGAAACAACAGAAGAAACAGAAGAAATCAAACTCACAGCTGTGCATTTTCTCACGATTTCGATTACAGACCGCCAGAATGTTACAGTGATGCTCATTAAACTTCATTGGCAGATGCTGTAACTGATGCGCTGTACATCAAATGCGAGAGCTTACGTTCCACCTGGAGCCGAGTAACACGTTACGTCCTCCCAAAAACCCTCGCGAAGTGACATGACAAGAAAATCAGATGAATTAGAGGTCATATGGAAATTTCAGATGGATTACGTCATGGTCAGGCCGAGATTTCGAAATGACATACTGGAATGCAAGGCGTAACGAGGAGCACAAACAGACTCAGATCACGATTTAGTAGTGGTGAAGAGTAGACGTTAAAAGAGACTACTCAGGTAGACTCAGTGCGTAAGTAGTCTGATGTGAAAATACTAAGAAATGAAGAGACAAACTTGAAGTTCTCTGATACTAGCGATACT
The DNA here is from genome assembly GCF_023864345.2 of Schistocerca serialis cubense. Lineage (NCBI taxonomy): Eukaryota > Metazoa > Arthropoda > Insecta > Orthoptera > Acrididae > Schistocerca > Schistocerca serialis. Next base: position 601,851,515 of record NC_064642.1, on the reverse strand, counting down.
GGAATAATGAATGGCTCCTTACGCAGTAAAGTTGTAGAGGAGAAAAGGGCATTCACAGAATGAAGGCTTTCACGACCGGGTGACATTGCTGTTGATATACTTTCCGGGATGTGAGGTCGTGGTCCAAGAACTTTTCTGCTCCTTACGTTTCGTCCAGGACTGCGCTGGACTTCCTCAGAGGCGCTGCTCAGTCCGCAAGACTCTGCGGAGCAGCGCCTCTGAGGAAGTACAGCGCAGTCCTGGACGAAACGTAAGGAGCAGAAAAGTTCTTGGACCACGACCTCACATCCCGGAATGTATATCAACAGCCGCATTCACAGAAGTTGGAAAGAAAACCATTCGAACAAGGAAGGCAACTGCGAACAAACAACAGATGATAGATCAAACACTTCCGCTGATCGAAGAAAGAAGGAAGTAAAAAAATGTTCAGGGACATTCGGGTATACAGAAATACAAGTCACTCAGGAATGAAATCAGAATTAAGTGCAGAGAAGCTAAGACGAAACGGTTGGATTAGAGATATGAAGAAATCTGAAGAAAAATGATTGTCGGAAGGAGTGACTCGGCATATAGGAAAGTCAAAATAACCTTCCGGTGAGAACAACCTTCGGTGAAATAAAAAGCAAGATTGGTAACATTAAGAGTCAACTGGGAATTTCACTGCTAAACGCAGAGCAGAGAGGGGATAGGTGGAAAGGGTGCACTGAAGGCCTTCACGAGGAGGAAGACTTTTATGAAGTGATAGAATAAGAAACATGAGTCGACAGGGAAAAGACAGAGGATTCACTATTAGAATCAAAATTTTGAAGTGTTTTGAAAATCTTCAAAAATGGTTCAAACGGCTCTGAGCACTATGGGACTTAACATCTATGGTCATCAGTCCCCTAGAACTTAGAACTACTTAAACCTAACTAACCTAAGGACATCACACACATCCATGCCCGAGGCAGGATTCGAACCTGCGACCGTAGCAGTCGCGCGGCTCCAGACTGAGCGCCTAGAACCGCTAGACCACCGCGGCCGGCTTTGAAAATCTTAAGGTCATATAAGGTAGAAGGGACAGATAACATTCCATCGGAATATCATGGGGGGGGGGGGGGAGGGGAGTGATAAGGGATTGTAGTAGCAACAAAATGATAACTCACGTTGGGCTGCTGAATGTGTGAGTCTGGCGGTACACCCCTGAATTTCGCATACTCACACAATTCCGAAGATTGGAAGAGCTGACAAATGCAAGAATTATCGCGCAGTCAGCTTAAACGCTCAAGCATCCAAGTTGCTGTCAAGAATAATGCACAGAAGAATGGATAACAAAATTTAAATCGTTTTAGAACACCATCAGTGTGGGTTCAGAAAACGTAAAGGCACCAGGGAGGCGGTTCTGACGTTGTAGTTGATAACGGAAGGAGAACTAAAGGAATACACTTTCATAGGATTTATCGATCTAGAAAAAGCGTTGGACGATGTAAAATGGAGCAACATTGTACAAATTCCAAGAAAAATAGGAGTAAGCTATAGGGAGAGAGGGATAATACACAATATATACAGGAACCAAGGGGGATCAATACGACTGCTCTAATAAAAGAGGGTGAAAGAGAGGGACTTAGTCTCCCGCCCGTACTGTTCAATATATACATAGAAGAAGTAATTGAAAGCTAAGGGGTTCAAGAATGAGGCCAGGTTTGGGGTGAAAGGATGTCAATGACACTACTGTCCTCAGTAAAAGAGATGAAGAATTGTAGGATCTGTTGAATGGAATGAACTGTCTAATGATAACAGAATATGGATTGAGTGTAAATCCATGAAAGAGGAAAGTAATGAGAAGTACATAAATTATAAAAGCGATAAACTTAATATCAGAATTGGTGATTGCGAAGTAGAGGAAGTTACGGAATTGCTCTACGTAGGCAGCAAAATAACACATGACAAACGGAGCAATGAGGGAATAAAAACAATCTAGCACAAGCAAAGAGGGCATTCCTGGCAAAGAAAAGTCTGCTAGTATCAAACACAGGCCTTACGTTGAGGTAAAATTTCTGAGGATGTACGTTTGGAGCAAAACATTATGTGGTAGTGAAACATGGACTATGGGAAAACTAGAACAGAAGAGAATCGAAGCATTTGAGGAGTGGTGCTGCAGAAGAATGTTGAAAATTAAGTGGACTGATAAAGTAAGACATATGGAGGTTCTATGCTGAATCGGCGATGAAAGCAATATATGGAAAACACTGACAAGAAGAAGGGACAGTATGACAGCACATCTTTAAAAATGTCAGGGAATGATTTTCATCATAATAGAAGGAGCAGTAGAAGGGAAAAGCTAAGGAGAAAGACAGAAACTGGGATACACGCAGCAAATAATTGAGGATATAGGCGGAAGGTTCACTCTGCGCTATGTTTGACATTGGAGAGGAATTGGTGGGGGGACGCCTCAAACTGGTGTAAAATTTTGGTTATGTTACATTGTTTTAAATACACCTGAAACTTATTATTATCATTCAAAATCAAATAAGGCTTAGCGTCAATCGTGTTGAGGGTAGCATGTGATACTTCAGTGTTCCAAGTAAGTCAAGATTCACCATGAAAGATGTAAAGAATCTGATGATTTAAGATATCCTTGAATTCTCTGACTGCTACATATATGAAAAAGATGATGATGTTCAGAGTCAAACAGCACATTATTGACACTAGTTTGTTTCGTAGGTGACATTTTGGAGATGATCGTCAAAAACCATGAGAAATGCGCCCTGCATCACTTTGAAGCTTGATTTGAGAGATCCAAGAACCTTACTTAGAATGAATTGGATTAGATCTTCAGCCACTCTTTCATCTGACTAGAGTAGAAGGAATTTTTCAGGACAGATTAAATTCAATTTTTTGAATCATAGGTGAGCAGATGGAAGAGTAATTAGAAATTGCGAAAGAAAAAGCGTATTGTGCTCTTCCAGCCACGTGGTTTTAAGCGACAATAACGTAAACAACAGTGAATGTTTATTCATCTGATTAAGTATTTACCCAGTACTCCTCTTCACGTACGAAGAAAAACAGGTGCGTAGGGAAGAGAACAGGGATGTCTAGTTCTCTCCAAAAACTGCATTAACTTGTGGTGTGAGTCCGAGCACAGGGGAAAAACTTGCATTTGGAGGCAGCAGTATCCCTATTTTACTGTTATCGAAACAAGACACTTAACTTGGAGTGTACAATTCGGCATTTTCCTAATAATGGCATAACGTCGAAAGATTTCTTTAAAAATCTAGTCAATAACTACAATTTGATGGTAACGCCGAGGATCATATGGGAAAGTACTTGACGGTGAAAAAATTACGACAGGTGAATAATCTTTTCGAAAAATAACGTATATGTGATGGAACCAAAACTAAATAAAAACCTGTGATTTGAACAAAAATATAATACGAAAATAGCTGCACAGAATGACGTGTTTTAGTGTAACCCATTACTATAAATCGTGAGTGCAATACAACACAAGCAATTAAAAATGAAACTGAGATAGATATTTCAATGTACATTAGGATTCAGTATTAAGTGATCCCTACTTTTGAGTTTCAGAGCAAGAATGCACTCTCTATTTTCCACCACACACCACACATTTTGTTGACACAGAAAAAATCTAGCTGGGGACACTGTGGGTTTATATGTCTTTTGGGTTTGCGAGTTGATGCTGGCGGTTTTATAGTTGTCAGATCGTTTTACACAACAATGAGATAGGCACTGAAGTGATCCAAGAAGAGGGCGGTGTGTCGCTTTGTGGATTGTCACTAATGTTCAAGAATAAATGTACAAACAACGGAGGTGCTGGTAAGATATTTGGTGGCAGCAAAACTGTTTAAAATCTAGAGCACGGCAATAAAGTCTTCTGCGTTGAAATGATGATACGACTGCACGCTTATAAAGGGGCGTTTCACTCAGCGAGATTTGAAGAGGCAAGCCATTTCAAGCAGCCTGACAAGATTGTCGAACGCTGTGAGATAGAAACACTCATTAAAAGAACAGTGGAATAATAATGCAGAACGACTGATTAAACTCACAACTGATTTTTCAAGGACATAATAAATTTGCGTATCCCGTTATCTGTAATAGAGCATTTTAAAATTTGTGTTAAATTTGTTATATAACATGTGAGTTACGAATAATAAGAATTTACATGCGATTTCAAGTCCTGACTTACAAGGAAAGTCGTTTCTGTTGCTGTCAAATTGTTACCGATATTTTTTATAATATATTTTATATTTTATAATATATTTTATAATATATTTTATAATATATTTATAATATAATATATATAATAAAATATATATTTTTATATTTTACTTTAGTGTAGCAGTAATCATCATTTTCGTAGTTTGCTCTGACTTTTCGTTTATTAGTGGTTAGAAATAAATCTCAGTCTCCAGTTGACATTTAGTGACGGCAGTTGTGCAGATTTCAACAACAGACTGAAGTTTATTTCTGAGCACTACTGAATGACAAGTCAGAACAAACTGCAAAATTAATTATTGTTATTAGGTTAACCCAAAGTATAATCAGTAACAAATTGATAGCAACAGTAACAACGTCATTGCATGGAAGTCAGGACTTGAAACACATGTAAAATCATATTTTTCATAAACCACATGTAATACAAGAAATGTACCAAAATTTATTAAACGTTAAATTACAGCTAACCTGATGATGGTTATGTAGCTGAAATAGGCCCGAGGTTCAAATAAAAAGCAATACTCATAGCAGCGCAACTGGTTACACAAACTTTTTATGTCCTTGAAAGAGATTCATTACGCAGCAGTCCCAGAGAATTCCAAAATAATTTTTCATTTGATCGTAAATTCAAATACTTAAATACTGTTTTAATAGCACAAAATACTCCACTGTTTTCCCGAAAAAAGTAATATTATCATTTCACAAAGAAGTGACAAGTAACGTAAGCCTATACTTGGCTGGAGTCCAGATATCGGCACATGTGCCCTGCAGAGTTATACATCCATTACAACACAAAATAAAAAGCTACAGAAAAAATAACAATTCTTTATGAATTTAAAAAGCTTAAGAGAGATAAGAACTCACAAGTGCTTCGTTGCAAGCTGGAAGTCGCTTCCTCCGATATCTCTGTTCATTAGTAACTCAGGAAATCTGTGTTTGAGAGAGAAGTATGCGTCTAATCCCAGTTTCACCTTCTCCATGCTGCACTTGGAGTTGATGTACATTCGTTCAATGAGGGCATCGTCTGGAACACAGATTTCCCGTAGTGGTTATGAAGGTAGATTTTTACAAGGATATTAAGGAAACACAAAAGGGAAAGGATTCTCATATCGACAGCAATTTTGCTATGTAAAATTTCGTATGATGCAACTGTTAAGACGTCAGCTTTTTTTAGTATGTGGTATTTGTATGGTCCCATAATCCCTTTATTAAACTGAAGTCACAAATTAGTATACAAAACTATAAGTATTTGTTTCACAGTGATCAATAAAAGAACCTGATCATCTGTAATGAGATAAGGTTCAGTTATTTCTGCACTTGTTAAATGTGTAATAAACTGGAGCGATTTTCAGATAAAATAATAATACTAAGACAATGCTGCCATAGACATGCTAATGAAAGAGACAAATAATATTCAGATGTACAAAGCATTACATCTATGTAATTATACCAGTAATGGTGATTGTATGACCATTACTCAGGCTTAATACATGGCCTCTAGTGTGACAGATGTACTGACCTACAGCGTCAGGTAGGTGTGGCTGCATCCTGAGCCACTCCCGCAGTGACGTCACAGCCGTCTTGATGTCATCCTCATTGGTACCCAGCTGCTTCCTGACGTACGCCACCTCCTCAGGTGTGATCACCAAGTATTTACCGGTGTCTGCCATTGCTGTAAAGCAGAAAGTAGACACAATCGCTTGAACAGGAACACCAGTTCACTAATAGAAAAACCTGAAGGCGTTTTTGACATACAAGCACTGATTGCTTAAAAGAAATCGAAGAAGGAAGATTAGAGTTCTTAAAGTCGGATCAATAAGGTTGAATTGTTTCAAGTATTGGGAAGAAAATCGGTCGATAGCTTTCAAAGTCATTTGCCTGGAGTGATTTAGGAAATACAAAGAAAACCTAAATATGAATGGCCAGGCTGCTTTAAGTTTCTTTTGAACGAATCTACACTACGGTATTATTATCCGTATCTCATTGTGAAGTATGCGTCTTGGGGTGACGGCGCTGTATTCCTACTGAACGTCTCCACTGAAAACAGCTGTAGGACCGGTAGAATTTTCATTGGACTAAGATTGCGTTTGGGAAACGTAAAAAGTTTAAATAACTGAATGAAGCACTGTCAGAGACGGTATACAATACTGTGGTGGGGACGTTGAGCAGATCAGTTTCTGCATAGGACCGTGAATATGGAAATTAAAAGAAATCTAGCGTAAGGATATAAGGTAACATGAACAGCAGCAGAAAATAGTAGAGTAACTTGGTTGGTAATTTGGGGGACGGGACCAAACAGCGACGTCATCGTTCCCTTCGGATTAGGGACATTTTAAAGGAACCATCCCGGAATTTGCCTGAAGCGTATAGGGAAATCACAGGAAACCTAAATCAGGATGGCCGGACACGTGCCTCAACCATCGTCCTCTAGAATTCGAGTCCAGTGTGCTAACCACTCTGGCCCTTTGTCAGTATGGGAGAAGGATTCCTAATGAATAGGAAGGTAGGGCAGAGAGTAAATTATTCTGAATGGTTAGTGACAGGATTTTCCTCATCAGAATCGATATGAAACGAACGCCAATAATGAAGAGCAAACTGTACAGGATTATTCCTAGGAATCCATGTGGAAAGAAGCAGGTACTAAAGTATTGTGGAATGATGAGATCTCTAAGTGTGTAATATAGAAATAATGAATACCACAGTAGGCTGTTTAGTTGAAGAGGAAATTACGCATCTAAAAAGGAAACCATAGTAACTGATCAGTCAGATTTAGGTAAAAGGAACGTGACTGTGAAGACGCCTTGTGTCAGATGTATTTCAGTTGATCAGTACGAGAAGGAGGTACAGACTTCTCAGATTACGACAGATGTTCAGCAATCAGATTCGCTAAGGCATAAGATAAGTAAGAAGAGCAGAGAAGCCATGATGAAATGGTCACAAGAAAAATGCGAATAAATCGAGAGAAGAACAGACTCAGCTTACAGAAATGTCAAACAGCCTTCGGTGAAATTAAAAGCAAGGGCGATAGCATTCAGAGTGCTATGAGAATCCCATTGTTAAACGCAGGGAAGGGAGCGCTTAGGTCGAATAAGTACACTGAAGACCTTTACGAAGGGAGGAGTTGTATGGTGGCATGGTAGAAGAAGAAATGAGAGACGACATGGTAGGGTATTCAATAACAGAGTTAAACATAGCTTTGGATGGACTGAGATCTACTAAGGTAAAAGACACCGATAAAATGCCTATGGACTTTCTAAACTGCTAGGGAAGTGACGACAAAATGACCATTCAAGTTGTTAAAATCTGTGAGTCTGCAAGCCGAAGAAAGACGAGCAGTAGAAGTGAGATTGACGTTAAAAAATACCGGAACTGGGGGACCAAAAAGTAGATTAGGCGAAGGGGTTCTGTTGCCTTAGAGGCAAAATATTTTATGTGGATAAGGCAAGGACGACTCAAAGAAGTAGAGCAGCGAAGGCAAGGAGAACATCCGTGCTTAAAGAATTCTACTGGTGTAAAACATCAAACTTAATTTAAGGGTGAACATTTTCAGAACGTATAGAAAGAAATCATACATTGTTTCTAAGACAGAAAAGAAGAGAATCGAAACGATTGAGTCATGTTGAAAATTAGATGGACTGAGAGGGAAAGATGAGTTTTCCCGCTGAATGAACGAGGAGATAAATATGTGGAAATCACTGACAAGAAGAAGGGACAGGGAATAGGACATCAAGGAATAACTCCCATAGTTGCTGAAGAAGGTGTAGAGGGTATAAAAAGCAAAGGAATATATCGACTCTCATACACCATAACACATAGAAGGAGAGCAAAGATGTGATGTGCATATACAGGCAAGTAAATGATTAAAATTTCAGAAATATTGAATTACTTATGCAAAACTGAGTAAACCAAAGACGTTTTGTTTCACCTCTTTGCTTGCCTTTACATGTACATCACGTCTACTATATTGGTCGCACTCGGATGATTCCTTGGTGGTTCGTCGTATTTTTTTTTTTCTTTTTTGTCGTAGTGTGTATTTCGAAGGAATATTTGCGGCTGTTGATTCTGTTACTCTGTGATCAAGAGTTTGACGCAGGAGAGGAATTCGTGACAGGCTGCGTCAGGCCAGTCAGAAGACGGATGACAAAGAAAAAAAATGAAGGAAATTAAATTTTCCTCTACCAACAAATTTAGACTGCATTTCATCGACAGCTGCAGAGATGGTACGTAAATTCTATGGAAGGTTAATTGAGACAAGAATTCTGTATTTAACAAGGAACGGCAACTTTTTCGTGAACCACCTCAAAACTTTGCAAACGTAAAACTTTTCGTGTAACTAATTGAACGAAAATGTAAACAATAATTTTATGTGTAATGAAGAGACAAGCTCTTTTTTTAAGAGACAAACTCTGCCATAAATATTATTAAAAATCTCAAACCACTGCCATCAGGGCTCAGCATTTATTTTCTGCGTACGGGCTTGGCGACCGCGGAGTTCCTGAGCAGGAGACTGGCAAGCACCGCTAGACCTCTGTCACCATAAACTCTGGGAGTGCTAGAACGACTACTGTGCGATGAGACAGTCAAATATTGTGGGCCACAGGGAACTGAAATCTTGGCTTGACCACTTGGATCGCGAGGATGGTATAAACATCTATAAGAATCCCTCCAGTCTCAAGGTGTGCTGCCCGCTGATGAGATGCGTTCTTGTTGAGGTGGAACTGTCGTTAACTGGCAAAATGAGGTAATTGCCCAACTCAGTTGTACGTTGTACAATGTACAGCTTACTCAGAGAAGGGGAACGGATGTACCGTTGGTGGGCTTCTGTAACCAATCTAATAAGTGGGCTCGTGTAACCGGGCTTCCTGATTCAAGGATTCTTATTTTAACAGCAACAGACTTGATGCTGTCAGTCATAACGTTCTTTTATAGTTAAAGAAAATGAAAAAAAAGAGAGGAAGTGAAGGCAACTTTGAGATAATTTCCACTTCCTACACTGAAAAGGCTTTACAGAGTTTTCCTTTGTTAGCCTTTTCTTATGGTAATGGCCTTGCCGCAGTGGATCCACCGGTTCCCGTGAGACCACCGAAGTTAAGCGCTGTTGGGCGTAGTCGGCACTTGATGGGTGACCATCCAGGCCGCCATGCGCTGTTGCCATTTTTCGGGGTGCACTCAGCGTCGTGATGCCAATTGAGGAGCTACTCGACCGAATAGTAGCGGCTTCGGTCAAGAATACCACCATAACGATCGGGAGAGTGGTGTGTGCTGACCCCAACCCCCTCCTATCCGCATCCTCCACTGAGAACGACACGGTGGTCGGATGGTCCCGGTAGGCCACTCGTGACCTGAAGACGGAATGCTTTTTATTTTTAGCCTTCTCTGATAATATTGGTAAAAATGTGTATTTAAATTTCACAGTACCTTAGAACTGATCGTCATCTTGTTTCACATGTCTTAAACTGGATCATTCATGGAGTATTTATTTTGCCGTTGCCTCTACGTAACTACGTCGCAGATTTGTCCTTCGTTATATCTGTCGGCAATACACCGCGTAATTACACCTCATACTTATGATTATATCCCTATTTTATCTAAATGTCTTAGCACCTTAGTGAATTTTCTTTGTCAACGTTGTTGTACTACTGTTTTGTATTCGAGATTTTAATGTTTTCCCTTAGTAACAGTTACGGAGTCCAAAATCATACATAAGCCTCATGCTACGTATCATGTGGTTTATTGTCAGGTGTTGCACAGATGACCTTCTGTGATATTTTACTGCATGTATGGGTCGGGGAAGTTATGGCAAAACTGAGGAATGAAGAGTTGCCTCTTCGTCACCTACGTAACAACCTTATGGGGCTCTGTACTCCGCAATCTCGTCGTCTGCTAGTTTTCCGCTGTGCAACAATATTGTCAACAAATATTACTACGCGACTACTTTTCTTGTATGTGATGTTGCACAAAGGTATAATGTTGGAATACGACATAGGTTGAAGTGTTAATGACATGTTTTTTTACTCACTGTTGACCTGACGGTTTTTTTTAGAAAATGTTTTTGCTTCTACCTGCCACAACAATATTTTTAAAACTGTATACCTGTTACCACTTTCCTAAATTACGTATTTATATTCCCAGTTGACGATGACATGAATACGCAAGCAACCTCTAGCAGCACTAAATGTCAACATCCTCTCTAGTAACTTTCACTGCGTCTTAGTTCAGCGGCGCTCTTCCATCGGTGATGTACTCTGTGATCCGTAATATGGGACTGATGCACTTGGCGAAACATTTTCTATGTACTGGTTTTAACTGAGAACATGTTGTACTAGTGGTAACTTCGATACGCCGGTGTATCTTATGTCAATTGTTCGTGTAATTAAGATATGGAGAACATTCATAGCGCAATTTGAGCACATTTATAAACCCTTACTGATGTATGTGTAATAATAATAGAATCTATGTATTATATTTATGTCGTGTGTGGTAGTTCTCAAACTGTACTATGTTTTACACTTTATGCTGATGATTCACAGAACGATTGATTGTAACTGTTTTTATCGAAACTGGAGGTTATAAGTAACTGTCTTAAAAGTGTGATCTTGGTTGAGAAGTTGTCTTTATTCGAGCTGCATACTTACTACTAGCTTACAAAAACAAATTAACGGGTGGCTGCTACATCTGGCCATTCGATCCGCTTCATACCCCTGTGTCTTATCACCCAACAGCAGAAAGACATCTCATGCCCCAGCCTTTGTAACTGAAGAAGGGTGTCTAAGATGTTCTACTACACTGAGTGCATACAAATATCGCAGCGAATGGTGGGAAATCAGGGAGTCGGAACAGGCGAGGAATTTAGCAGCCACGACACATCTCATCTGCTCCAGCACACTCAAGGTCGTGAATAATTCGGCATCGAAGACAAAGAGATCAGGAGCCAGCTGAATCTTCACGACTCAACTAGGGAAAATAACAGACGAGGCAATGAAATGCCCCTGTTTAGACCCATCCGTGATTGTAGGTGCATAGTTGTATCGCTCATTTAAAATGACGGAGAATGTTGTATTAAAAATGCTGTACGGCATAAACTAAAAATTCACTCTGGGCTTCTGCAGTGACTGGGGTAGCTGTCGGTTAAAACTCTGAATTTGAGCCTTTACTTGCCCCACACAAACCGGACTCCAATCGTCTCGCAGGTTTCAAGTGGGTTCTTTCCTCGTGGACGACTGGAGAAAACGTGTTCCATAGCTGGACGAGTAGCAGTAAGATACACTTGTGCATTCGGAGCAGAGAAGATCTTATATGATTGATGCAGCGTGAGCAGTTGCCGCTGGATGGAAAGTGTTGATTCTCCGGACTCAGTACGGAGCACCAGCTTGAGTATGGGGCTCGTACTGTGAGCACCCGAGCCCGTCTGATACCCTCGAGGTTGACAGCGTCAAGGATCTTCGGGTAAAAAGATATCGCTGAGCCATATATCGTACACCCATAGTCCAGCAGCGATCTCACGAGAGCTCTATAAAACTGGAGCAGACGCTCCCTGTCCTTTGCCAAAGACCTGTGGCGAAGGTACTTTAAGCTAGCAGGGCATTTTGGGCTCTTGTTCTCAGGTCCTTTCGGCGTTGTAACAACGACAATTTCAAATAAAAAATAATGCCCAGAAACCTTACAAAGTTTGTTAGCGATAGAATGGTGTCCTTCATATGCAGTCGCTTAAATTAAAATGTCGACAGGAACGATTACAATGAACATACACACAATCACCTGCTGAAAACGTAAAACTCTTCTTGCAGCCTACTCTTCCACCATCTTCACCGTACGTCGCAATCGGAGAGTCACTGCTGCGATGTTTGAGGAGGAACAAAACATGCAAAATCGTCCCTATATAAGGAGCATTGTGCAGGACTCCTTACTGTAGACATGATGATTTTTTTGGCTACTCCAAAGACGGTAACCCTTTAAATATTCTCATGGGGGACGCCCACCTTCTGCTCAAAATTATCTGACAGTAAAGCACCAACTCAGTATCTAAACAAGTCGTGAGATTGTAAGGACCCAATGAAAACGGGGAGGTAGCCACGGAAGACCCTTTGGTGAAGCTGTCCAAGAATACAGTGTTTCGAGGTAGTTTCTTACGCATTTTGATGTCATAGGATGTATCTAGACAATGCTGTCTAAGTAGGAAAGCCCTATGGATATCAGTAAGAGTAGGATCACATTGTCGACAGTGGATCGCCATTTCCTGAACCCCCACTGAAAGCGGCTGAGGAGCTGGCTGATCTCTAAGACCCAGACAAGACGTCAGTTTACCATTAGCTCCAAGGCCTTCCCTACATAGGTGACGCTTTGTTAACTACGAGGACACGTTCAGTCGTTTGCTGACTTGAGCAGAGCCTTCTTTCATTAGATGGGAAACTGGCCCGACAGCGACATCTAAGTCTTGAATCATGATTGGAAACACTATCATGACCCTCAGTTAGTGCCGAATCCCTCTCCCACATGGAAAATGGGCAGTTTTAGGGATAAGAATTGTTGGACCTGAAGTTCAACTCAGTCCTCTCAATGGTGGCACGACCATGGCAGAACACTGGATCCAGGCTGGCAGTGGCAGTAATCAGAACAAAATGCTCTGTCATCATGCCATCATCTGGGTGATGCTTCTGGCTGAACTATGTCCCGTTAGCTCTACTGATCTTGGCGGTGCTTTTAGAGGGAGTGCGAGCGCTCCATCCAATAGTAAGAGTTCCTGGAATGAAGGTCATCAAGAATTTCCCGTTAATCCGAATCTACAATAGCCAGAGAGTAGAAAGAGAGGTCGATGGCTGAGTATGACCAACTAGCAGAGTTGAATGGATAGGACAACCATTGTTTGGGTTACATAGCTCTGGAGAAATCATGATATTCTCAAAACTCGGCCCTTGGGGCAAGTATAGCGGAAGCTCCATAATATATAATGGACAGTAAATTCTCGTAGTAGGAGAAATCAAGGGGAAGGAGTTATTCTATAAGATTTCTGAGATACTCAGATTCTATAGCTCCCTCAGATGGTAAATGCAGAGACCAAATAGTAATCCACTGACCCACATGAACTTCAATGGCTACTGCTTGTAACGAAGAGGAGAGTGGTGCAGGGATGTACAAACTCAGTGATACTTCCCTTGGAATTTTCCCAGTAAGGTCATCCTTGCAATAAAGGGCTTGGACTGCAACACGTGCGTCCATATGCTTTACAATGCATTTCTTGTGAACAAAAGCACAGGGGATGTTCCTGTGCTAGGAATTTCGATTCTTCCAAATGGGTCCGGAACCCACCGATGTTCTGCTGTACTATGGGCGCTATCACGGTGTTGCACTTTGAGTATCTCTCCGTTGGGGTGAGGAGCTGGCAACAATTTTAGGTTCAGTCTTGGGGTGAGGTGGTTGCCCTTGCTAGTCATCACATAGCATTAGCAAACGAAGTAAAACCGTTAGCACGAATGACATCGACAGGGAATAACGATATACCATCTGTTTTCACCTGCAATGGGAGCTTTTTGTTTGGTTTTTGGTCTGGGAAGGCTTGGCAGGAACTACCACAGTAGTGATGGTGGGAGTGATAGACTGTTCACCAGATCTTAGCTCTGGAGCTGCTGAAAGGTCTGCAGTGTCCCGACATTCTAGAGGGGGCTGTTGACTCTGAAATAACTACGGTAGAACAAGTGCACTTTTAAACGCAGTTAGCAACCTCCATATGTATAGAGGTATCTGCTATTGGAAGAGGCTTTTTGAGAGCTGAAGACATAGTGAACGTGTGAGGCTTCATGACTTTTTTGGCCTCTCTATACGGGATACACCACGTTGTTTTCAGCTCCGGCATCTTACGTTCTTCAAGGCAAGATATTGCTGCAGTCCCTAATCCACACAGTGATGCCCAGAGCAGTTAATATACTTCGGAGGAGATGAACTACCGAATCGTTCATTAGTGATCTTACCACATTTGCAGCAAGTGGCCAAAAAGTGTAACTGTTTTTTACATCATGAAATATTTGAATGACATTTTTAACTGTAAAATTTAACTGGCCGTTAAGGACATTATTGCTGTGTCGGAAGATTTATGTCTTTAGGGGTACTGTGAAGAATTTTCATGTTGTGGTTGATGCTGTGCTTGTGCTTCGTCTCCCAGATGATCATCATATGCGGCGATACACTGATCAGCCAGAAATTATAACCACCTACCTAACAGTAGGCGTGTCCTCCTTTGGCACGGACAACAGAGGCGTCACGTCGTGTCATGAAAGCAAAGAAGCCATTCCAAGTCGGTGGAGCGAGTTTCCGCTGTATCTGCTCGCTCACGTCACCTAATTCCCGAAAATTTCTGGGAGAGGTACGATGAGCTCTGATGCCATATTTATTCGTATTCCTCATGTTTTCGATCGGATTCAAATCTGGTGAGTTGAGGGCCCAGCAAATCAACTGGAACTCGCCACTTCATTCCTGGAACCGCTCCATCACACTCTTTGGCCTTGCGCCATGGCGCGTTGTCTAGTCGAAAAATGCCACCACCTTCGGGAAATACGATCATCAAGAAGTGGTGTACGCGATCTGCAACGAGTGTACGACACACCTTGGCCTCCACGGTGTCTTGCGCGATCTCCACTCGACCAATGAATGCCCAAGTGAATGTTCTTCAAACCATAATGGAGCCGCCGCCAGCTTGTCTCATTCCCGCAGTGCAAGTGCCAAGGAGCTGTTCCCCTGCAAGATGACGGATTCGCGCCCACACATCGGAATGATGAAGAAGGTACTGGGACTCATCCGACCATGGAACGCTTTGACACTTCACCAACGTCCAGTGGTGATGGTCACGTGTCCATTTCAGTCGTAGTTATCCATGTCGTGGTGTCAACATTGGCACACTCATCGGTCGTCGGCTGCAGAGGCCCATCATT
This sequence comes from Schistocerca serialis cubense, assembly GCF_023864345.2. Lineage (NCBI taxonomy): Eukaryota > Metazoa > Arthropoda > Insecta > Orthoptera > Acrididae > Schistocerca > Schistocerca serialis. The sequence continues at coordinate 601,836,378 of NC_064642.1, read as the reverse complement.
AGCAGTGGTCGGTGCACTCTTTATTAAGAGACGTATTTAAACTACCTAGAATTCAAATCAATTCCGCCACATGTCCGATTTTACCAGTTTACACTGCCTACAACATCCGGCGTTGTAATGATGGATGGCAACGCAACCCCACGACGTTTGGGCGTAGTTTCACCGTGGTTTGGCCACGTGCTGAAGACACTCAACACAGCAGTCCTCAAACACCTGAAAAATCGTGGGGTTATAGGAATGCTATTGCCGAATATCGGGGCAACAGTAGTCTGCCCCCGGTCAAACTCTAGACAGATCGCGCACCTTCCCTATTTTACACACCGACAGCTTGCTCGCTGCTACTACATGCACCTTGCGTGTGTCCAGTCATTCATCGACAGGTGATGATGCTTTCTCCTGAACAGGTTTATATCGATACTAGGTCGGTGGTCATAACATTCTGTCTGAATAGTGAATGTTTTCCAGTATAGAAATATATGTTCTATATCTGACAAAAAAAAAGATCGACCCACTTGACATATATAAAACCCTTTACACTGGTTACGTTCTAGCTTATACGTACCACACTTCTCACATTTGTCACTATTCTCTGTGATCTCACGGCATAATTTAAATTTTATAAGTTCTGACTGCTTGGAAAACAATTGAAATATCACATTTAGAAAATGTTTGAATACAGGGTAATAAATATAAAATCAAATAGGGGTAATGCCGGGGTAAGATTAATAATGAATAAAAAAAATAGGAGTGCGGGTAAGCTACTACAAACAGCATAGTAAACGCATTATTGTGGCCAAGATAGATACTAAGCCCAGCTTACTAGCTCTGCAGATGACGAAGAAATTGACAAAATGTATGATGAAATAAAAGAAATTATTCAGATAGTGAAGGGAGACGAAAATTTAATGGTCATGGGTGGCTGGAATTCCGTAATAGGAAAAGGAAGAGAAGGAAACGTATTAGGTGAATATGGACTGGGTGTAAGAAAAGAGAGAGGAAGCCGCCTGGTAAAATTTTGCGCAGAGCATAACTTATTGATAGCTAACACTTGGTTCAAGAATCATGAAAGAAGGTTGTATACATTGAAGAAGCCTGCAGATACTAGAAGGTATCAAATAGATTATATAATGGTAGGGCACAGATTTAGGAACCAGGTTTTAAATTGTAAGACATTTACAGGGGCAGATGCAGACTCTGACCAAAATCTATTGATTGAGAACTGTAGATTAAAAGTGAAGAAACCGCAAAAAAGATGGAAATTTAAGGAGATGGAACCTGGATAAACTGACTAAAGTATAGGTTCTACTGAGTTTCAGGGAGAGCATAAGGTAACAATTGACAGGAATGGTGGAAAGAAATACAGTAGAAGAAGAAAGGGTAGCTTTGAGGGATGAAGTAGTGAAGGTAGCAGAGGATCAAGTAGGAAAACAGACGAGGGCTAGTAGAAATCCTTGGGTAACAGAAGAAATATAGAATTTAATTGATGAAAGGAGAAAATATAAAAATGTAGTAAATGAAGCAGGCAAAAAGGAATACAAACGTCTCAAAAATGGGATCGACAGGAAGTACACAATGGCTAAGCAGGGATGGCTAGATGACAAATATAAGGATGTAGAGGCTTATCTCACTAAGGGTAAGATAGATAGTGCCTACAGGAAAATTAAAGAGACCTTTGGAGAAAAGAGAACCACTTGTATGAATATCAAGAGCTCATATGGAAACCCAGTTCTAAGCAAAGAAGGAAAAGCAGAAAGGTGGAAGGAACATATAGAGGGTCTACAGAAGGGAAATGTACTTGAGGACAATATTATGGGAATAGAGGAGGATGCAGATGAAGATGGAATGGGAGATATGATACTGCGTGAAGAGTTTGACAGAGCACTGAAAGACCTAAGTCGAAACATGGCCCCGTGAGTAGACACAACATTCCATTAGAATTACTGACAGCCTTGGGAGCAGTCCTGACAAAACTCTACCATGTGGTGAGCAAGGTGTATGAGACAGGCGAAATACCCTCAGACATCAATAATAATATAATAATTCCAATACCAAAGAAAGCAGGTGTCGACAGATGTGAAAATTACCGAACTATCAGTTTAATAAGTCACGGCTGCAAATTACTAACGCAAATTCTTTACAGAGGAATGGGAAAACTGGTAGAAGCCGACCTCGGGGAACAGCTGGATTCCGTAGAAATGTTGAAACACGTGAGGCAATACTGACCCTACGAGTTATCTCAGAAAATAGATTAAGGAGAGGCAAACCTACGTTTCTGGCATTGGTTGACTTAGAGAACGCTTTTGACTATGTTGAGTGGAATACTCTCTTTCAAATTCTGAAGGTGGCAGGGGTAAAATACAGAGATCGAAAGGCTATTTACAGTTTGTACAGAAACCAGATGGCAGTTACAAGAGTCGAGGGACATCAAAGGGAAGCAGTGTTTGGGAAGGGAGTGAGACAGGGCTGTAGCCTTTCCCCGATGTTATTCAGTCTGTATATTGAGCAAACAGTAAAGGAAACAAAAGAAGAATTCGGAATAAAAACTTTGAGGTTCGCTGATGACACTATAATTCTGTCAGAGTCAGCAAAGGACTTGGAAGAGCAGTTGAACGGAATGGATAGTGTCTTGAAACGAGGATATAAGGTGAACTTCAACAAAAGCAAGACGAGGATAATGGAATGTAGTTGCATTAAGTCGGAGGATGCTGAGGGAATTAGATTAGTAAATGAGACACTTAAAGTAGTAAAGGAGTTTTGCTATTTGGGGAGCAAAATAACTGATGATGGTCGAAGTAGGGAGGGTATAAAATGTAGACTGACAATGACAAAAAAGCGTTTCTGAAGACGAGAAATTTGTTAACATCGAGTATAGATTTAAGTGCCAGGAAGCCGTTTCTGAAAGTTTTGTGTGGAATGTAGCCATGTATGGAAGTGAAGCATGGACGATAAATAGTTTGGACAAGAAGAGAATAGGAGCTTTCGAAATGTGGTGCTACAGAAGAATGTTGAAGATTAGATGGGTGGATCACACAACTAATGAGGAGGTACTGAATGGAATTGGGGAGGAGTTTGTGGCAGAACTTGATGGGACCGGTTGGTAGGACAAGTTCTGAGGCATCAAGAGATCATCAACTTAGTATTGTAGGGCAGCGTGGAGGGTAAAAATCGTAGAGGGAGACCAAGAAATGAATAGATTAACCAGATTCAGAAGGATGTAGGTTGCAGTAGGTACTGGTAGATGAAGAATCTTGCACAGGATTGAGTAGCATGGACAGCTGCATCAAACCAGTCTCAGGACTAAAGACCACAACAACAGCAGCAACAAATTTTCTGTTAGAATTTGTTAGAAATTTTTCCTTTACATACTATGGGTTTCTTATTTTTTATTTACTTCAATCTTATTTTTGTAGATCTTACTGCTGTTATCGGTATTAAGTATCTGTTTCATTTTTTTATATAAGTTCTCGACTAGTTGACTATTATATCCGTTGTTCAACGCAACTCTGCCTCAAGGTACGTAATTCGGTGGGTGTAAATTCTGGTTCTAGTGGTGATTTAAGGATTCTGTGAATCATGGAGTTAAAAACACATATTTATATCGCGTGGGGTGACAGTAAGGTGCCTTTATAATGGAGTAGTTATTCTTTCGTTTACAAGAAATGATGAACTTACGCTCACCACATTTAAATAATGAGTTCTGGGTAATTAATGCTTTCTTTTTTTGCTGTGTCTTAAGTAAACTGAATATTCTTGTGTATCTTATTTGAAGGTGTTAAGTAATCTTGCACGACCTCCCCGTGCGGCGTGGCGGGGTTTTTGCTTTTCCCGTTCGTGGTACCGCTAATTAGATTTCACCTTCCTCAGAACGTATTCTACTCGAGGTCGCTTCACTTGGCAACGTAGATACATACAAGCTCATGTAAAAGCGCTGCCCATCAGAATGCTCGCTCATGATCATACTCGCACCAAAACTGCCCTGCACCAAACATTACATACAGACGCATCTACGTCATTTTGATATACGAATATTAAAGTAATGTTTAATAAACGAAAACGAAATGGCAATAAATCTGGAAATATCCTTTAGATACCGATAATACTCCAGCTGACATTCTGGCTACTCTGTTACAATAGCAATCACACCTAAACATACGTCATCAGCAAAGTGGGTAAATTCCCTATAAACATTAGCAACGTCAGTGTTTTGTAAAATCAATGAAAGCTCTAGAGAGACTGAGTGAATTTTCAAAACCAACACTTTCTTTTAATTTCTTAGTAAAAGACTTGTTCAGTTTGTAGTTAGGGTTGAATCTCCTATCGAAAATATGGTTTTTGGCATGTTTGTTTCCTTTCACTTAGGAGCGTAAGGCAAGAATAGCAAAGTTCATTATCATCAGATCACGTTTTATCCCATCGTCCAGGAGAATGTTGTGGCCATCTGCTTTTTTTTCGTAAGAACTGAATTGATTTTATTGACTGGATATTTGCAAACGGTAGTAATATTATTTTCAGCGAAGAATAGTCAAAATCAAGCAGTGTGAAGAAAACATGTTAACATATTATGAGATCTCAGGCTTTCCCGGCGAATGTGCTATATCCAAGGTTCTCGAGTGTCCAGCCGGATCCGTTCGTCGAAGTTCCACGATATTTCGGCGGATAACCGTTCCGCCATCATCAGGTGGTGCTGATGGAATGATCTGTCTACGCACCTGCACATTTGAAGGAGGAAGATATCCTCGACTGGGGGCGAAGTACTAGCGCACGAGGCGCTTCACCTTCTGGCATGACGGTTTGGCTAGAAAATTACATGGCTTTATCGTGCTGCTTGGCTTTGTGCATTTTTCCCATTTTTTGTGATTTTTTATATTAAAATAATAACAAGATTAAAGGATAGTGAGAGGGACAGTGAGAGAAATGGAAAGCGAACGGCCTAAATGACTGGCCGGTGGTTTTAGCAAGAGTCGCCGCTACTGTAGTGATGGCCTCGCATGGTTTTTGTTACTAAAACTGTTGTTGTTTACGCGCAGTGGCTTCCATGGCTTCCTGAGCATTGGGATTCACCTTCCTCCTACCACACCGGAACTCTTCCTCCACCCATAGGTCTATAACGTCTACTAGGTCGTGAAGAAGGGGTGTGAATTGATCAAGGCTAGTTCTTTCTTCGTGAGCGCTTCCATCAACGCGTCACGGTATCTGTACGTGCGAAGGCGGATCGGTCGATGGGGGAGGGGAGGTATAGGCTGGTCAGGCGGGGTGAAGGGGTATGGTTGATGTGAATAGGGGTAGGACCCGTTCTTCAGTGCCGCGGCAATGTTCTTCAGGATGACCTGTACGTTACTCACTCCGGGGAATGGCAAGCTAAGCCACCTCTTCTTCATTGGCTTCTCGGCTTGCGAGGAGTCAGGAGGCGCCTTAGCGCCCTTGCTTGCGGCTGCCACCTTGGAGGGGGGCAGCCCAGGCGGCACATCGTCTGTTTCCATGGGCGCCACCTCCTGCACTGCTGCAGGAGGCGGAGCGGCGGTTGTTTGCGTGGCCGCGTCGACCCCAACCGGACGACTCACAGCGGGGGCGGCGGCGGGAACTGGCGGCTTCTTCTTGATAGCCCGCAGCTCATCGCGCAGCTGCTGGAGCTGGCGATGCACAGCTGCGAGCTCCTCCTTCAGTGCGGCCCTTTCGGCCGCGAAGGCGGCTTGGAAGCCGGCCATAGCTTCGTCGGTGGCGGCCTCAAGGCGGCGCGGCTCGCACCCCTCGCCGGAGCGGGGGGGCGGGGCAGCCGTCGAGGCGCTTGACGTCGCCGCAGGGCGTGGTGCGGCGGGTAGACGGCGTGACTCGCGGAGGTAGCCGCAGCTACATGAGTTGGCGGCGTGTGGTCCGCCGCAGTTCGCGCAGCTGCAGGCCACCCCACGAGGCTTCGTGCAGCTGCGGGTGTCGTGAGCCGCCGCGCACTTCAAACACGCGACGGCGTTCTTATACCCGCGCGCAGTATGCCCCAGCTGCTGGCAGTTGTAGCACTGGAGCATCGTCCTGTTCCGCTGCGTTCGCTTGCGCCTTGGCTGCCGTTGGCGGCCGCCGGTGAACCCCATCGCATTGATGAGGGCTTCCAATGCGGCGGCAATCTCCTTCCCAGCCATAGCGTTGCGTGCGCGGTGACGATGTGAGTCGCAGCGAGTCGAGCAGCGGAATGATCTGTCTGCGCTGTGTCCGTGGTATTTATGTCCGCGGGGTCCCGAGTCGTACCCCGGCGCGGGCGGCCGGCAGGGCGCCGCGTGGTGGGAGGGGTGGGGGAAGCTGCAGCCACGCCCGGTGGTAGGCGCAGTCCATCTCCGTCCGCCGTGGCGGAAGGATCTCGCGTCCGCTCGTGCCGTTGCTCTTTCATGGTGTTTAATAACGGTTTCCAGGCCTTGCTAAGTTGAAACCCGGTGTCCCTGTTGATGAGGTTATCTGTTACTCGAATTTCTATGGCCTCCTTGTAGGTACTGTCCCAGTAGGCACTTGTGGCAGTCAGGATTTTTGTCTCTTCGAATTTCGCTGTGTGTCCGGTTTCAATGCAGTGTTCTGATAGGGCTGGGTTGGCGTAAGCGGGTGTGACATTCGTGTTCTTTGCATCGGTCCGCGACCGTGAGAACTGTTTGGCCGATATAGGATTTGCCACAGCCGCACGGGAATTTGTATACGCCCGCTTTCCTCAGCCCTACGTCATCTTTTGCCGTTCCTAGTAGGTCACGAATCTTTGCTGGTGGCCGGAAGACTGTGTCAATCTTGTGTCGCCTTAACACTCTCCCTATTTTTGACGATACGTTGCCAGCAAATGGCAGAAAGGCCAGAGCTTGCTTTCTTCTTCGGGTTGTTCTTCATCTCGGTTCTTGCTGCACTTCTGTTGTCGGAAGGCCCTTTGGATTTGGCGGTTACCATACCCATTCTTGTGGAACACGATCTCCAGGTGTTTGAGTTCCGTTGTCAAGTTCTGTTGATCAGAGATCGAGTGTGCTCTATGTACCAAGGTGTTGAGCATTCGATTAAGCTGCGCCGGATGGTGGCAGCTGGACGCATGTAGGTACAGGTCAGTGTGTGTGGGCTTTCGGTACACACTGTGACCCAGTGAGCCATCAGACCTACGTTCCACTAGGACATCAAGAAAGGGTAGTTTTCCATCTTTCTCAGTCTCCATCGTGAACTGAATGTTACTATGGACCGAATTTAGATGTTGCAGAAATATCTGTAGCTGTTCCTGTCCATGTGGCCAGATGACGAACGTGTCGTCCACGTTGCGAAAGAAGCATACAGGTTTCAGTTCGGTGGCTTCCAGTGCTTCCTCTTCGAAACTCTCCATGAACAGGTTGGCCACCACTGGGGAAGAGCGGGCTCCTCATGGCTACTCCGTCGGTCTGCTCGTAGTATTGACCGTTGAAGACAAAATACGTCGATGTTAACACGTGCCTGAACAGTTGTGTCAGCTGAGGCCCGAATTTCTCACTGATTAAGTGGAGAGAATATTCCAGCGGGACACGTGTGAATAATGAGACGACATCGAAGCTGACCATGATGTCGGATTCTTGTACTGTCGTCTCCTTCAGGAGGCCAATGAAGTCCGTCGAGTTTCGAATATGGTGCGCACATTTCCCCACATAAGGTCTTAGCATGCCCGCTAAGTGGTTCAAATGGTTCAAATGGCTCTGCGCACTATGGGACTTAACATCTATGGTCATCAGTCCCCTAGAACTTAGAACTACTCAAACCTAACTAATCTAGGGACGTCACACAACACCCAGTCATCACGAGGCAGAGAAAATCCCTGACCCCGCCGGGAATCGAACCAGGGAACCCGGGCGTGGGAAGCGAGAACGCTACAGCACGACCACGAGCTGCGGACCCCGCTAAGTGCTGCGCCAAAAGATACGTCGGTGCCCCTATGTTGCTGACTATGGGTCGCGTCCCTACTTTATGCGTTTTTGGGAGACCATGTATCCTCGGGGCTACCGCCTAACGTTGCCGAAGTCTTTTGATGTCCTTCTCCTGGAGCGCGCTATTTTTCAGAAAGGTTGTAAGAGGTCCGAGCAGATGTAATTTCGATTTATTGCTCATGTGCTGCCTGCGATATGCAAAGTCTCTGACCAGAGAGCAGTGTTGACTACCGTAGGAACTGTGTAGCTGTAGCAGTAAGTTGTTGCTAGTCTGGAGTCTGCTCTAGTCTGGTCTGGTGTATCGTGTTGGGTGGCCGGTCGCGGTGCAGCTATGCCGGAGCCTGAGTATTATTGTATAAGGTAAAAAGCAGCCTCGCGTATATGTAGTAATGTCATCTCAAGTCCCATGTAAATGTTTTAAAAATCTCGTAATAATAATCTTTCTCATAAAAAGTAACTTTTAACAACCATTCATTTCAATTTAAAGAATTTACTAATTTCTCCCATCCATGATCATCCCGATTGTTGCAAAAAAAAGAAAAATCGGTTGCTTCCTTTCATAAATGACAGATAGGTCGGCCAGCATTGCACAGAGCTGTGCCGGAAAAATTTATTGTAAGAGCAGATATATCCGGCGACTTCATTGAGGTAAGAATTTTTCCTTTTCTTTTATTCGGAATGATCTTTCAGGGCCATGACGCAGCACTGCTGTCGTCCAAAATTTACCAGGTTAAATTCACAGTGAATTATTGAAAAGTCATAAGTGAGCGACAATTTAATTGAGAGGTTAGTTACATTGTTTTATTACCAGGTTACTGAATTTATTTTTTTATTAGGATGTTATACTAAATGTGAACGACATAATTATAATTTTTACTGTTGAGAGGTTTAGGAACTTTTCTGTTTAGAGGCTACGCTAAATGTGAATGAATTTTGAGATTAGATTAAATGAGAAAGAATTTTGTAGGGAGGTTACAAATGAGAAAGAAATTTGTGGGGCGGTTACACTAAATTAGAATCATACTAATTTTATTTATTATATTTTTGTGGGGAGGTTACAAGGTGGCGGTGCTTTGTTGTATCTTCCTGGTCGGGTCTGTGTTGATTTTCCGATATGCTGGATCGTCTAGCAATTGCAGCATCTTCTTTTCGTAGTCGCGTCTCTCAAAGATGACTGTGGCATTTCCTTTGTCGGCAGGAAGAACGACGATCTCCTTATCGTCTCTGAGGGCTCGTAGTGCTGCTCTTTCTGCTCCCGAGATGTTGCTTCTGGCTGGTTTTGCCCTTGAAACAATCCGGCAAGTTTCCCTTCTGATTTCTTCTGCTTTGTCATCTGGTAAGCCACGGACAGCCTGTTCTACTGAAGAGATTATTTCATTGAACGGCAGATATGCAGGTGTCGGTGCGAAATTGAGTCCTTTTACAGGTACAGCTGTAGCTGCGTCGCCGAGTGATTTACCCGTGAGGTTAATCACGGTCCGCCTAGTGGGCACTATCTCATGTTTCGGTTTGCCAGGTAGTCGTGCAAACTTGGTGATCTGCTTCTCCGTGGATTTACGGTGGGTCCAGTCTGCCTGGGCCCAGGTAACACCGTCCACCCATTCCCAAGAGTGATCTTGGAGTACGGAGGATAATCGTACATGAAGATGCAGCAGCTCCTTTGCGTTCTTGTCCAGTTGTAGACGGGTGTAGCGAATCCTCTCCCTGACCAGGGCCAGACTGGCTCTTCGCTTAATACGATTCGCTGCAGGCGTGCATATAAAATGCATCATTTTGGCGAACGTAGGTACGGTGTTTTCATCCCTACACCTTAGTAAAAAGGTTCCGAAGCTTATCCAGTTTCTTCACCAGTTGGTACATATCCTCCCCGTAGAGGTTGGTGATATGAGATCTCAGGCTTTCCCGGCGAATGTGCTGTATCCAAGGTTCTCGGGTGTGCAGCCGGATCCGTTCGTCGAAGTTCCGCGATATTTCGGCGGATAACCGTTCCGCCATCATCAGGTGGTGCTGATGGAATGATCTGTCTGCGCTGTGTCCGTGGTATTTATTGTATAATTTATTTTGTGAATATGGAAACCCAACTAGAATAACTTGAGTCATCTAGACTTAAGAAACGGTTTCAAAAAAAAAAAAAACAAAAAAAAAAAACAAACAAAAAAACGGATTTGTAAATTTTTTTGTGACGTGAAAGACTGCAAAGTATATTCAGCTGCAGTTGTGCTGGATATTGCCATGTGCTTGGCTCTAGATTGTGTCAACGCCACGTCAGTCAGATTATAACGAAAAATTCGAGAAGTCAGTACTAGAGCTCTGTTCAGTCGCTGTACGAAATATTCCATAAATCTTTGTGGATTTCACGCATTCTATGCCTTGCTTCCAACGTCACCTGCTTTTGATCTGTATGGAGGTTTACCCGTCTTCTGCATGTATATGGATGAGTATTAATTGAATAAAAAACAGGAATAAGGCTGAAATGACTATCTGTTACTCGCTGGAATGGTCATTAATTCAGTAAAATAAATGTTGTGTGACTAGGGCCTCCCGTCGTGTACACCGTTCGCCGGTTGAAATTCTTTCGATTTGACGCCACTTCGGCGACTTGCGCGTCGATGGGGATGAAATAATGATGATTAGGACAACACAACACCGTCCCTGAACGGGTAAAATCTCCAACCCAGCCGTGAATCAAACCCGGGCCCTTTGGACTGACATTCTGTCGCGCTGACCACTCTTTTTCATCTTTTTCTTTTTTGGTTCGATATAGCTACTCAGCTATCGCGGGCGGGTATTAATTCGGTTAAAGACATAAAAGGAAACAATTGTGGGCACTTTGGAAGATATGCAGGATCCATCTAAGGCAATCTTTGACATTAGATATGCAGCAAGCTTATTATATGTGATTTTAACTTTTCTTATCTACACGATGCTGGAAGAAGTAAATTTAGTCCTGCAATATTTACAATCTTCAGAATTGATTTTGCGTAAAATACTAGCCAAATTAAAAACCTTGAATGAGCTTTCAGTGGTGGCATGAACCACTATTATAGAATATGCTGTTGCGCTTGGCACTAAAAAATGCAGTGATATGGACGTTAATATTGATCGACGAGGAACAAAGAAAGTAAATAAAACAGCGCCATGTGAGCCAGCTTGTGATGCTGGATTATCGATTTAAGAAGTACGTCGAACAGTGTTTAAACGCGCAGAGCGCTTTATACAAGAATTGTCACAACGATACACAGCCATGAAAGCAATCACAAAAAATTTTCCAGATTGTTGGAATGAAATCTATCCTTGAAGATCCCGATGTCGCTATGGCTGAAACACTGGAGAATCTTGCAGAAACTTACATTTGATAAGATACGTGCGCAGCAAGAAACAAAAATGTTATCGTGGACAATAACGTGAACCCGATACGTATGTGAACTTTGATGCTAGATACAGCGGAAAAAATCCTTCAGTTTACGTGTAAGTGGGGCGTCAGTGAATGATTGCCGTGGAGAAGCTTTTCTAAACCGTTAATAGCTGCCTCTGTCATGTTTGTCGGATTCGGTGTTAACGAATATATTGCTTAAAGGCCGAATTCTTGAAACATGTTTTTATCTGGCCTATCATCTTGCGAGGTGGTATATGTGTAATGTAGAGCACGTTGTACATTTTATGTAAGTCTGCATTTTATGGGTTTTATTGAAATATTCATTTTAGGCTATAAGGTTGCCACCCTTCCACCGTAAGGGCCCTTAAAAAAATTGCACTTTCGCTGGCAAATAAGTTGAATGTTGTACCATTTACATCGGTCTTACGGGGTGCATAGTTTACGGTTTGTGGTTTGTGTGAGTTGTTAAAAATTTTGTAGTTTAAAGTAATCTGATGTGTTGCAGATTTGCACCAGTGTACTCTTTCAGAGGTTGTTGTGAGCGGTCATGACTACCGTCGTGTTGAAAGGGAGCAGGCAAGCTTCTCAGCCCGAAGGCTCATACTGTTAATATTGTTCTTTCTGCCTCTAGATAAAATTCACATTTGTTAAAGTAATTTCATTTTCCATCAGTTACTTCCTGGCAACTACTTACAAGCTCATCTAGTGTGATTAAATGTGTTAATGTTCTTCATCAATCGCTAGTATATAAAGTAAATTTTTTAAGAAAAGTTTCTGAAAGTAAATTTACGGTTCACCTAGACAAGTACAAGCAACAGAAAACCCATGGGAGGACACAATCAGGACCACAGATTCTGAAACCGAAGAAGGAACCTGTGGTGTCACCGCCAGACACCACACTTGCTAGGTGGTAGCCTTTTAAATCGGCCGCGGTCCGCTAGTATACGACGGACCCGCGTGTCGCCACTGTCAGTAATCGCAGACCGAGCGCCACCACACAGGCAGACGTACTAGCACTCGCCCCAGTTGTACAGCCGACGTTGCTAGGAAAGGTTCACTGACAACTACGCTCTCATTTGCCGAGACGATAGTTAGCATAGCCTTCAGCTAAGTCAATTGCTACGACCTAGCAAGGCGCCATTTATCCTTTGCTATGTCTCTAATGAAGCATGTACAGTAACAAGACCAATGTTCACCAATTGTGAATTAAAGTTAAGTATTCCAGCAGCTACGTACTTTTCTTTATAGCATTCATTACGTATCCTGTTTCAGACTTCACGCCATCCTGCGTGAGCTTATAGCGTGCATTTCGGCTTCCTCAAACAACACGGTGTTGGCACTTCTGCCGACACTTCAGAACCAACACACTAAGTGAACATGTCTCAGAAAGGATCAACATGTAAGGGACCCAAATCAACAACGCATGACACTGCATGCCACAACACAGTCACCAACAACACAACAGGCAGTCACAATCATAAAAGAAACAAATACCGACAGCACATAGTAAGACTCTAGTAATAACGTAACGTCGCTTGGGAGGAGAAGGCTTGAAGAACATTTATTTCGACGCTCCTACTCCCCATTAACATATTGCATGGTGTTTAAAGTATACTGCACACAAGCAGTAACGTATTGTTCTATTATGTGTAGATAGAAGTATATTCTCTACTCTATTTAGAGCTACAATGAATTAATTTTATACATCAAATATGTTTTCTGTATAAAGTATGTATAAATCTAAAAATGTAATGTATTAAGTTATTTAAGGAGTAATCCACTCGAGTAGCCATGAACTACATTATTCTTCTACTAAAAAATTTACAAACATAAATACATTTCTCATGTAAAGCTAAAATTCATGTACTACTTGTAGCAAATGCTCAGGTGTATGTATCTAAGGTACCATATAGAATGTACCGCAACTACCCACAATAGGACAAACAAGCAGCTGCTGAATATCATGTAGTATCCTGACTTGCAACACTCCCAGTAATATATCAATACACACAAACACAGTAAACATACACATGCAAAAATCATTTCAGATCAGAATAGCTCTAGGTTCTACCGAGATCTTCTCACCTGAAAAACGTAGAATTAGGCCATTACCAACCTACATGCTACACACGCTATGCTACACATCCAGGTACAGTATATCACTTTCCTCAATATATTGTAAATTATTTCCACCACACTCATTGTATTACATTTTTTTTTTTTTTTTTTTTTGACATTTGCATGTATAAAGTATATTCTCATCAGATAGGCAGAAAAAAATTGTATTGAACCATTTTAACTACTGTTACGCACTCAATTCGCTGTAACATTAGAGAAGTTTAAATTATAGTCTTTATATTATTTAAAAAATAATAATTAACAACTGTATACCAATAACATTGTAATACTGAGAAGTGTTTGCTATTGGATTCAAAAGCATCCGACCCACCTTACATTTCAAGGCGATCTGTTAATGAAATCGGTTCTAGGCGCGCAGTCCGGAACCGCGCGACTGCTACGGTCGCAGGTTCGAATCCTGCCTCGGGCATGGATGTGTGTGATGTCCTTAGGTTAGTTAGGTTTAAGTAGTTCTAAGTTCTAGGGGACTGATGACCACAGTAGTTAAGTCCCATAGTGCTCAGAGCCATTTGAACCATTTTTGTTAATGAAATACATGAATAAATATGTTCCACACTACCACGGTGGTTTCTGAAAAAAAGAGACCATGTCGGCACCCCTTACTGTATTTCGGTGCTTCCGGCTAATTTCTTTTCTAGTTTCTTTCTTTCTTTTTTTTATTTTTCTCTCCTGTTTTTAATTGGCTTTCGGCGCCGTGCCCATTCAGCCACTTCAACACTGTAACGTCAGTTATGACGTTACGAACGTAAGGACAACGCAACACCAAGTCCCTGAGTGGAGAAAATCTACGAACCCTGGACCATTCGCTTAGCAAACCGTCACTCTGACCACACACCTACTGAGGCGGACTACATTCAAATTTTATCAGCACGGCTCGCCAGCTGGTGAGGGGGACATGGTGGCCAAGCACTGCGTTTTCCAATCCTGCCCACCCTGTAGTCCAAAGTCCTGATGAACTGGTTTGTTCCATTTAGACCGTCGTATTACGTGTTCGATTATCGGCTGAGTCGGAGATTTTCTTTCATAGTTTATTGTGCGCTTGTATTGTGCTCATCACTTCATTTCACCTTCATCGAAGTGCAAGCCGGCAAAGTGGTATCATATCTAAAGTAGAACTACACCAGAAGGGCTCTCCCTGCCAATAACACCATACGATCATTTCACTTGGCTACAGAATAGTTTCATGAACGCAGCGCGAGTCATATCTGCTTATTGGTTCTTTGCTGCACTTACTTTGTGGCTTGGCTTTGCTACAAGAGTGCTAAGTTTCGAAAGATGGATATCCTACCGTTGAATATGGATTTGGAGGTCTTCTGATAGTGCTATGACTCTGTGATTTCCGGACCTCCATGAAACGCATCTGCCAGACTGCCAGATTAGAAGTCCGTTTCTCCCAGGACGCACACCAGAAAAAAAGTGATCGCAGCAGGTATGTTGACGACACTATAGTGCTTGTAGAGTCGTTCGAAGGCGTCGGAGATTCCCTGAAGTGCGAGCAACTAAGAAAGCCAGAATGTCAGGTAATGAACGCTTCGACAGAATAAAAACAGTATTGATGATTGTAAGTAAGAACGATAGTATTCAGGGAGATTGTCTCCAAAAGGCACCGAATGCAGTCACGTTTGGAAACGTTCAGTATAATTCTACGCTGTCACTTAGTCCACAAGAAATGTTCTTAAGTAATGTTGCAACAGGTGAGCTATAGAATTTAGAACTACCTACTAAAGAGAATTCAGTATGTCACTGGTAATGGAGAGACTTCGCTACAAGCTAAAGTAATGTCAGCATACCACAGCGAAGCGAAATAGGATTGTAACCGTCTATCACATCCACACTCATAGATGAACCAGCGCACTACGTTTGAACGTATACTGTGTTTGTACGTTCGTTAGATTTATGTGTCTTAAGAGACAGCCACTAATCTTACCACCACTGGTCAATAGCAAGAATACTGATACAAAATTACAACTAAGCAGTCTCTTTGTATACATCTACATCATCTGGGAACACCAGTAATGAAAATTGTTCTGCTATACCATACGCAGTACCTCGTCTTGTGAAATACTGATAAAGATGTAGGACCTGATAGCGTTGACAAAAGGTATATATAAGTAGCACTGTTGAAGCTGTCTGGGTATTTAAATTAAAATTAATTATTAAATTTAACAAACACATAAATCATTAATAAGATAGTGTATAGGCACAGGTCATTGTTGGCAACCGGCATAAAATAATAATTGGATCCTTTTACTGACCTCTCAATACAGATGATTCAGTTGCTGAAAGGTTCAAAGAAAACTTGAGTCTGATTTCAAACACATACCCGACTCATACGATAATAGTTAGTGGTGACTTTAGTTTACCCTCGACATGTCGGTGAAAATACATGTTTAATTCCGGAGGTACGCATAAAATATCATCCGAAATTCTCTGAAAATTTTTCCAACAGTTAGTTCATGAGCCCACGCGAATAGTAAACGGTTGTGAAAACACACTTGACCTCTTAGCAAGAACTAATCCTGAGGTAATAATGAGCATCAAAACCGATTCAGGGATTAGTGAACATCGAGTTGTCGTAGCGAGATTGAATACTGTAATCCCCAAATCCTCGAAAAATAAGCGAAAAATATACCTATTCAAAAAAGCAGATAAAAACTCACTTCAGGCCTTTCTGAGAGACAATCTCCACTCATTCCAAATTAATAATATAAGTGTAGACCAGAGGTAGCTTAAAGAAATAGTATCTGGCAGCAATTGAGAGATTTATACCAAATAAATGAACAAACGACGGAGCTGATCCTCGTTGATACACAAAACGGGTTAGAACACTGTTTCAGAGACAACGAAACAAACATGTCAAATTTAAACAGACGCAAAATCCCCAAGATTGGCGATCTTTTACAGAAGCTCGAAATTTAGCGCGGACTTCAATGCGAGATGCCTTTAACAGTTTCCACAACGAAACTTTGTCTCAAACCTGGCAGAAAATCCAAAGAGATTCATCTCGTACGTGAAGTATGTTAGCGGCAAGAAACAATCAATGCCTTCTCTACACGATATCAATGGAGATACTATCGAAGACAGCGCTGCCAAAGCAGACTTACTAAACACAGCCTTCCGAAATGCCTTCATAAAAGAAGACGAAGTAAATATTCCAGAATTCGAATCGAGAACAGCTGCCAACATGAGTAACGTAGAAGTAAATATCCTAGGAGTAGTGAAGCAACTTAAATCACTTAATAAAAGCCAGTCTTCTGTTCCAGACTGTATATCAGTTAGGTTCCTTTCGGAGTATGCTGATGCATTAGCTCCATACTTAACAATAATATACAACCGATCGCTCGACGAAAGATCCGTACCCAAAGACTGGAAAGCTGCACAGGTCACACCAATATTCAAGAAAGGTAGTAGGAGTAATCCACCAAGTAGGAGTAATCCACCAAATTACAGGGCCATATCGTTAACGTCGATATGCAGCTAGATTTTGGAACTTATATTGTGTTCGAACATTATGAATTACCTCGAAGAAAACGGTCTATTGACACACAGTCAACATGGATTTAGAAAACTTTGTTCCTGTGAAACACAACTAGCTCTTTATTAACATGAGGTGTTGAGTGCTATTGACAAGGGATTTCAGATCTATTCCGAATTTCTGGATTTCGGGAAGGTTTTTGACACTGTACCACACAAGCGGCTCGTAGTGAAATTCTGTGCTTATGGAATATCGTCTCAGTTATGTGACTGGATTTGCGATTTCCTCTCAGAGAGGTCACAGTTCGTAGTAATTCATGGAAAGTCATTGAGTAAAACAGCAGTGATATCTGGCGTTCTTCAAGGTAGTGTTATAGGGCCTCGGCAGTTCCTTATCTACACTCCTGGAAATGGAAAAAAGAACACATTGACACCGGTGTGTCAGGCCCACCATACTTGCTCCGGACACTGCGAGAGGGCTGTACAAGCAATGATCACACGCACGGCACAGCGGACACACCAGGAACCGCAGTGTTGGCCGTCGAATGGCGCTAGCTGCGCAGCATTTGTGCACCGCCGCCGTCAGTGTCAGCCAGTTTGCCGTGGCATACGGAGCTCCATCGTAGTCTTTAACACTGGTAGCATGCCGCGACAGCGTGGACGTGAACCGTATGTGCAGTTGACGGACTTTGAGCGAGGGCGTATAGTGGGCATGCGGGAGGCCGGGTGGACGTACCGCCGAATTGCTCAACACGTGGGGCGTGAGGTCTCCACAGTACATCGATGTTGTCGCCAGTGGTCGGCGGAAGGTGCACGTGCCCGTCGACCTGGGACCGGACCGCAGCGACGCACGGATGCACGCCAAGACCGTAGGATCCTACCCAGTGCCGTAGGGGACCGCACCGCCACTTCCCAGCAAATTGGGGACGCTGTTGCTCCTGGGGTATCGGCGAGGACCATTCGCAACCGTCTCCATGAAGCTGGGCTACGGTCCCGCACACCGTTAGGCCGTCTTCCGCTCACGCCCCAACATCGTGCAGCCCGCCTCCAGTGGTGTCGCGACAGGCGTGAATGGAGGGACGAATGGAGACGTGTCGTCTTCAGCGATGAGAGTCGCTTCTGCCTTGGTGCCAATGATGGTCGTATGCGTGTTTGGCGCCGTGCAGGTGAGCGCCACAATCAGGACTGCATACGACCGAGGCACACAGGGCCAACACCCGGCATCATGGTGTGGGGAGCGATCTCCTACACTGGCCGTACACCACTGGTGATCGTCGAGGGGACACTGAATAGTGCACGGTCCATCCAAACCGTCATCGAACCCATCGTGCTACCATTCCTAGACCGGCAAGGGAACTTGCTGTTCCAACAGGACAATGCACGTCCGCATGTATCCCGTGCCACCCAACGTGCTCTAGAAGGTGTAAGTCAACTACCCTGGCCAGCAAGATCTCCGGATCTGTCCCCCATTGAGCATGTTTGGGACTGGATGAAGCGTCGTCTCACGCGGTCTGCACGTCCAGCACGAACGCTGGTCCAACTGAGGCGCCAGGTGGAAATGGCATGGCAAGCCGTTCCACAGGACTACATCCAGCATCTCTACGATCGTCTCCATGGGAGAATAGCAGCCTGCATCTCTGCGAAAGGTGGATATACACTGTACTGGTGCCGACATTGTGCATGCTCTGTTGCCTGTGTCTATGTGCCTGTGGTTCTGTCAGTGTGATCATGTGATGTATCTGACCCCAGGAATGTGTCAATAAAGTTTCCCCTTCCTGGAACAATGAATTCACGGTGTTCTTATTTCAATTTCCAGGAGTGTATATAAACGTTTTGGGAGACAATCTGAGCAACCGTCTTAGGTTGTTTGCAGATGACGCTGTCCATTATTGACTATTAAAGTCAGCAGAAGATCAAAAAAATTACAAAAAGATTTAGAAAAAATATCTGAATCGTGCGAAAGTTGGCAGTTGACCCTAAGTAACGAAAAGTGTGAGGTCATCCACATGAGTGATAAAAGGAACTCGTCAAACTTCGGTTACACGATAAATCAGTCTAATTTAAAAGTCATTAATTGAACTAAATACCTAGGTATTACAATTACGAACAACTTAAATTGGAAGGAACACATAGAAAATGTTGTTGGGAAGGCTAACCAAAGACTGCGTTTTATTGGCAGGACACTTAGAAAATGCACCAGATTTACTAAGGAGACTGCCTACACTACGCTTGTCCGTCCTCTTTTAGAATACTGCTGCGCGGTGTGGGACCCTCACCAGATAGGACTGACGGAGTACATCGAAAAAGTTCAAAGAAAGGCAGCACATTTTGTATTATAGCGAAACGTGGGAGAGAGTGTCACAGAAGTGATACAGGATTTGGGCTGAACGTCATTAAAAAAAACGGCGGTTTTCGTTGCTACGGAATCTTCTCATGAAATTCCAATCACCAACTTTCTCCTCCGAATGCGAAAATATTTTGTTGACACCGACCTGCATAGGGAGGAACGATCACCAAGATAAAATAAGGGAAATCAGAGATCGTACGGAAAGGTATAGGTGTTCATTCTTTCCGCGCGCTATACGAGATTGGAATAATAGAGAATTGTGAAGGTGGTTCGATGAACCCTTTGCCAGGCACTTAAATGTGATTTGCAGAGTATCCATGTAGATGTAAATGTAGATAGACATTTAAAAAAATTTAGTATCCGAGTACTTCGACAAAAACTTAGTCAAGTCACAGTTCTCCAGAACAGAAAACAATGATGGTATTGAAAGATCCCACAGCTAAACACGTGATTCTCTCTAAGATGGGGATCCTAATATACAAAATCCTGCATTGACCACGTTCCAGACTATAAATTACTGAAGAAAATTGGATAAAGTGATGAGGCTTCCTGATTAGCCAAGCTCTCTAGTGGACGTCTCAAGGTAAATGCATCAAATGAATTTTCGTGAATGGCTATGGACCAAGGTAAAATGCGATGTTCTACCCCAACAAACACTAACGGGTTTCTAAATGAAGTGCAAGAGTTTGAGGAGGAATTACAGCTTTTGACAATGTGTAGGCCCTACAGTCGCACTTGGTGAGCTATCTTCGCAGTAGCTACATAAGACCTCTCTACTGAACATTACAATAAACTTGAATTGTACGTCTAGCAATCTGCAAAACCTGCCAAATTTGTAGGATAAGGTGGTTGGTAAAAAAGTGGTCCATTCAGCTGAAAGTGTTCTTCGACGTACACAAAAGAAAAAATAAGGGGGAGGAAGCCAGACTTCTAGCTTTTCGGTCCATCTTGTAATTTAACTGTAAGAGGAAACTTGCGGGTTGTAGGTATGAGGAAGGAATGCATCTCGCGACTCGATGCGTCACACGGATCCATAAGCACCGTTGATGTTCACATCTGCTGTACAGTCAGTCAAGACTTTGGTCATGAGTGTATCTGAGTCGTTGATAAAAATCTGTTTCACAAGCTAGAGACCACAATAAACCCGACAGCACATAAATGCCACCTCCAAAGTCGTCTAAGCAAGTACACAGCAACACTGAATGCTTTGCTTTCGAGAGTCAGCGAACGGAGCGTTACGTCTCCCTTTCAGAGGTCGTGTCGTATTATGCGTCAGTCATTGTTCTCGCTTTGATATAAATAATTTATTGTTGCTATGCAAGTTCCATTGAAAAATCTGTACTATAAGCAGAATAAATAATGTGCAACGTACTACCGCAGGAAACGTGTGTACAGTACGCAGAGTAAATAATATGCAATTGTAGCCGACGGCCTTGCCGCGGTGGAAACGCCAGCTCCCGACCGATCACAGAAGTTAAGCGCAGTCGATCTTCGCTAAAACTTGGACGGGTGCCGTTGTGAGGCAAACTGAGGAGCTACTTGATTAAGAAGTAGCAGCTCAGGTCACTAAACTGACAACGGCCGGGAGAGCTGTGTGCTGACCTCATGTCCCTCCCTATGACGTTCATAGGCCGAGGTTGACACGGCGGTCGGTCAGTTCGTTGGGTCTTCCGACACGTGCGCTGGCGGAGTTTTGCGTTAGTTCACTTCCCTTTGAAACTTAGATAGGTCGTATAGTTTTGGATTCTATTAATAGAACCATGTATCACACAAGCTGGACGGAACTGAGCTGTTACGTACTTAGCTATATTTTATTAATAAATATCTGATTATGAACGCATCTACAGCAAAAGGGTTCGATTGAAGTATACTTCAATGAAAGATTGCATAACTGCAAAATGCATTGGTTCGTAAAATCAGCAGGCAGTAATTTTAGAAATCGTAACTAACTGCATTTTCGTGTATTTGAGATATGGTGCCGTTATGTGTTCTCATCCCTTACATGTCGCAACATATTTTGAAACTGTTTCCTCCAACAGCATGACGTCCGCAACAGGAGTGCCTATTTCTGCTGTAACTTATTTCTGCCGATAAATAACTTTTACGCTACTGAACAACAAATAACTGAGACTGACTTGATATTTAGGTGACCCTTATGACATCACAGGATGCGCTATCGCGTGGAGGACTGGTTTGAATGCTGGCTCTACTGAGCTTAGAATCATAGTTAACTAACTGTAATTGAGCGATTCAGTTCCTTTTAGCCTAAAGATCACCCATTGGCAAGTTATACGAGCTTGTTATCACAGCATTCATAACTGTGGTCGTAACATGTCGGTTTCGGAAACGAAACAGTTTTCAAGGCGTTAGACTCACCGCAGAAAGCGTATTTAGCAGCAGACCCAGACCTTCTGCCTCCAGAATCGACGTGAACAGACTGCAGGCCCTATACTGCCGAAAACCTGCTCACTGGCAGACCGGTTGGACAGGTTTTAGCCACGCAACATGCGACAGCGTCCATTACAGTGTGCGTGTCCTTCACTGGAGACCCAAATTCGTAACACGTGAGATTTCCGATTTTCTTGCTGTAAAAAAACTGCGGTAAGTGAAGCGAAGCTCTGTGAACTCATGTGTTTAGTTTTTCGGTAGAGATTATCTTGTTCCCTAAAAAAAATGGAAAATAGGTTCTTTTCGATCTGTTAACACTTTTCAATCGATTTTTAAGATTGTAAACGACATATGAAACTGATTTCTCCGTGCCTTACAGTTTAGTATCATGGCTTTATGTTAAAGTAGATTTTTTTTTAGTACTGTAGGGGTTAAAAGGATATGTTAAGTTACTCCAATTATTACAGTACCAAGTCAAATTTACAACGGCAGTAATTACACCGGCTCTGGTCTGGATGCATGCAATGACTGGGTTAAGGTGCCACAAAAGTGGTTGTATCTTCTCCTGATGCAAACTGGCACTCACCTCTTGTGGCTGGTGCTTTGATCCCGGATGATGGCGGAGTTGACGTCCGATCTGGGGAAAGATATGGGGATCTTCCTGTGCCTGGGAGTACCTCAGCACTACACGATCTTTCACAGAGACAGAAACCGTGTGTGGACGAGCGTTGTCCAGCTGAAAAATGGCACCACGGAACTGTCACGTGAGGTGTAACACAGGAGGGCGTAGGATGTCCGTGACATTGCGTTGTGCCGTCAGAGTTTCCTCAATCACTACCAGCCGTGACATGAAGCCATACCAGATGGCTCCCCACACCATAATTCGAGGAATAACACCGCTGTGCCTCTCCAAGTCTTTCGATGATTGGGACCTATCCCCAGGTCGCCTACATACTCGCCGAAGGTGGTAACCCGGAATAGTGGAATTCTCGACTAATAGCTGGACACTACGTGAAGCTGCCCGTCAGGAGACCGCGTTTCTCGGTCTCGACACCGCTACAAAAGCCACCATTTGTACAGACTGTGTTGTTAAAGTCAGCCTACATGTGTTACGGTAACTATTTGGTCGTGTTTTCGCCAGCATCCGCGCTTTGCGACGGGACACAGAAATTTGCAGGGAGCCTGTTACTCGTTCTGGGAATGCAGGCTCAGATATGAAGGCGTTACTGTGTGCAGGGTGCGCAATATGGTGGTCCTCACTTCTGAGGGACAGGCGCGGTCTACTGAAACCATGACGAGGTGTGTGTCTGCCCTCACGTTCCCACGCATTCAAACATCAGGCAAGTGTCACAGCCGAATGACTCACAAATCTTAATGTTGCACGATTCGACCGACCGACAAAATAGACACTCACGCTTGGCCTCTTTCAAACTGGGTCGGATGCTCGTAAAGCTGTTTCAGTCGATTACGTGGTGCGTCCTCTATAGTGATTACTCATTATGTGATGCCATTCACGACCCTTATATTACTACGTCTGGTAAATACATTAAACAAGAACAACACTAAATCACTATGATGGCTGTTCTATCTATCACAGAGAATTGCGAATCTGACCATTTAGATGCACGTTTCTCAAAATGAGTGACGGCTATTTATTGTTGTGCTTTCTGCTCGAAGCAGACGGCAAAGAAGGAGGCATTCTACTCCAGCAGGAAGACGTTACATATTCAGGACAAGATCTGACGAAGGTTTCTTTACGTCACTTAACAATTGTTATTTACTGAAGGAAGGCAATCATTCCTCATTTCATTAAGGTTCAATATCTCCCAATTTAACTATGTCGTAGATCTGATGATAAAAGGTCTCTGTAATAGTTCGTTAGATAGACATATGTGCTTAGCAACACGTGAAAAAAGAAAAGCCATAATTTTTTGATGATTACAACAATTTTTTGAAGTCTTGTTTTGTAGTGAAACATCGAAAAATATTTTTGAAGACTGAAAATTATTTTCCTACGAATATGTATATGATCAGTTACGTACGGTTGCATGATTCTGAGCATGATTCATATGTGGTGACGTTGAAGATCTGACAGTGTTAATACTTGCGTATTCTGAACATGCTGGTTGAAAATTCTGAAGAAGTTCGTTACGATTTTCTATACTGAAGAACAATTACAGTGACATCATCTCCGATTATTTGGTAGTGTGGTCCTTTATTAGGATGAAAACACCGTTATTCTCACTTGATCCCTAAACAATTTCTCCAGTTTCACCCACGTTTTCATCTTCATACAGACGACTGGGTAGTTCAAAAATACGTGGAAACTTGGAGACCACTGGCTACGACCAGCTCTCGGTGATCGGTGCTCGGTGGCCAGCGGCTGGCTGAGTCCATTGCCATTCTTCCCTTTCTTCACGGAGCGTGAAGATTGTGTCGAATCGCATATGCTGCGTGTGCGTGACTGTACTGGATCTGTGTACAGTTGGTGCAAAGTTTCCCTTTTGTGTAATGGCGAGAGAAGACAGAAGGCTAAACCTGGTGCCGACACGCAGCCTACTGATATCGAATAGCGATAAGGGGTCAGGGAGATTAACGTCTCTATCTGGAAGACGAGTCACCATCAACTGTGAGACATGATCTGATTTCATGACTGTGGAGGAGTTCGGAATAAATTCACAGCACTGCGCAAAGACTGGCGATCAGGATCCTTATGACATTGCCTGTCCTCTCTTTCCCGACCGAACACTGGCAGCTGAAATACCATCCACCACCAGGATTCTAAGTGGTCCACTTTCGAGTCAAGCGACACAGCACTAGAGGGCGTTAACAGCTTCGGATACAGAGGCGGGCACCAAGACGTTATGGTGACTAGGACAACACTTGCTCGTCCAGGGTGTTCCAGCAAATCTCGTGGTTCACATTCGTGGCAGTCTGAATGAGTGGGCCCAAGTCACATCGTACTAAACCCTTCCCCAAAACAACGCTAACCTCCGGCCTGAGCATTATCCTTCGCAAATCAGTGCGCTCTACGCCTTGCGTGATTTGATAAGAGGCAAAATAGCCAACTGTCGGATCACATCAACATGTTCAGTTTCTGTACTTCTTGGTCACCTCAAGTTGGACAAAGTTGCCTTGTGAGCAATGGTTTTTTGCGAGGTACCCGGCTTCAGACGTGCAGTGCATGTAAACTGCGTAATTACTGCCCTGTTTTTAACTGATTGTCACTGACGCGGAGTGACGGTCGTCGCTAGTTCTTGTCGGTTGAGTAGCGAGTGGTCGAGCATTCCGTATACGAACGTTGGACAGTCTCCATATATACGCTAACATATAGAGCAGGTTAGTTCGCATATTGGTTATGGGGAAACATGGCAGTTCCTTCCTGCGATTTTGCCACGTTTTATCGAAAGCATCTTACTGCACTGATTCCACATGGAACATACAGTTCACGGCCACGGTTTCCGTCAGAGATCGAGGACCACGTACATGCCTGACACCAGTTCCGCATAATTCACAGCTATCTTTTAAGTGTAAGACTGTGTCCTGCGAGGTAAAAAGAACGAAAAAAAGCTGTAGAGAACTACCGGAGCCTATTCCGTTATGGTACAGGTATTCCTACGTTAAACAGTCAACAGGAACTTTTTAGTTGCTAATTTTTGGTCACAGTGCTAATACCGAATTTGATGACGCTGTGTTTAGGACAAATTACCGTACAGACAACGAGTTAAGTGTGAATGTGTTAGGCCTGAATGATTAGTTTTGTGTGGTATGTTTTTCCTAAGTCTCAGCCGACTTGATCCACCTATTTGGTTCAACAAAGTTGGTGACATCTCTGCAGTGACCTGGATACTGATTACACATTCTGCTCAAACCACCACGTTCTCACAACTTTAAGATGATAGTTCGTCATTTTATACTGTTGTCTGCGGATGGGCCTGTTTCACTATGTAAATCTCAAGTGGAAGCCGAGGTTGTTTGTTTTACTATTGACACGAGAAGAAACCGGGCTCATGTCACCTAGTAACGTCTCCTAGTAACGTAATGTTACAAAGCGTACCGCCATGCCCCCTTCCCCCACGTGGTCCTGCTTGGCAGCCAAGCAAGCATCTCAAATATGGAAAATTATGTCAACCATGTTTACATTACTGACTTCCACAAGTTCGTTTAAGGACAGGCTCGCCAGCCTTATTGGTAAAGTTCATGTGCCATGGAATAATGGACCGAATAGACAGCATATTTCTCTGTAAATAACTAAAACACAAAATTTGTTTATAAAATTTAAATAATGAACTAGGAATTTCCATTTATTGAAAATGAGTTTTACCTTTAATACTGTCCTTCAAAATTTGAGGATGCAAAATAAAATCAAGATCTGTTTCACAACCTAGGTGCTCCTGTAACTAGCAGATGGCTGCACTGTAGAAAACAGGTGCTCTTGTCACCAGTAGATTCCTGCATTGCGGAAGATGAGCACATTTCGATATTTGTATCATGATTTGTGCCAGACTATTATTGACACCAGCTCATGGTTGCTTTGTAGGAACTTTGGCAGTTTGTTCTTAAAACTATGAGTAATAGTCTCTGTTATCAGTAGATGTTTCCAATGTTACAAAAAAGCAATAAAGTATAAATTAACTGTTTTCAACACCTAACATGTAGGAAAATTGTAAAATGTACGCAAGATACACAAGTAGCAAGAAACTTCGACGATTACACCGATTATCCAGAGCACAGTTGAGGTTGAGTGCGTGAAAAGACAGTGTAAGACTCATCAAGTAATGTAATGTCGCAATATTTCGGAAATGCATCCGCAGTGTAAAAGAAAGTGCAAGTCAGTTCCCACATATACAGATATTCACCAGATTAGTGTCAAAAATTCTACAGTATATACTCCAGTGGTACATTACCATGTCTAAGTATAGCTTGCATTTTGGAAAGCATGTTTAAGGCTTCTATGTCATAAAACTAATAACAGCCTTGGGGCGTGAAAGGGAAGCAGTTGATGAGAAGAGAATTTTGCTATATGCATCTTATTGTTAACACTCCCAAATAATGCAGTAGGTATAACCTTCTGAAGAAGGACTCTAAGTCCCTGAAATTGGTAAAGAAATTAAATTTATGCTGTGCAACTGGTTACTTACTATTTCGCCATAGAAAGGAGCGATCTGAGATTGTAGTATATCGCCAATGTGATTGAGTTTGTATACTGAGCGAGCAATAAAGGAAACAAAAGAAAAATTTGGAGTGTGAATTGATGTTCAGGGAGCAGAAATAAAAACTTTGAGAATTGCTGATGGCACTGTATATCTGTCAGAGACAGCAAAGGACTTGTAAGAGCAGTTGAACAGAGTGGTCAGTGTCTTCAAGGGATGATATAAGATGACCATCAACAAAAGCAAAACGAGGTAAATGGACTGTAGTAGAACTAAATTAGGTGATACTGAGGAAATTAGAAGGGGAAACACTTTAAGTAATAGATGAGTTTTATTATTTGGGCAGAAATAAGTTATTATGACCAGAGAAGAGAGGATATACAATGTGGCGGCACCACTGTTTAAGACGGGAAAAGGTTAGCTTCAGTGCAATATTTCTGAGCGCAGAAGTTACAGCCAGGCGTGAGCCTGTTGACAGTAAGTTACGCTACCAGCGGCTGCGAAGTAGAATGAAGATCACAGGGTCGTAGACCTGCTGAAAAGTGGTTTGCATGGCAGAAGCTACAAGCAGAAGGGGACCACTGGCCCAACCCAGGTGTTATGAGTACAAGACTCAGAGCGGCACATTAGTAAAACAGAGGCAAAAAGCTGCGTATAAATGGACACCAGTTCACTAACAAGGCATTCAGGTGTGACAGCTCTCCCAGACATCAGGATGTGTCACACCACTGGCTACACGCAGCAGCAGATGGGGCGCCAGTGTTCCAGTCCACGGCAGGTCTTTGGTTGGACCCTCTGAGACCAATGCAGGGTCTGCAGCCAGCCACCGACGGGCCACACCATGGATCAGTACTGCGGACAGTCTTGTTGGCTTCCAACACAGAGGCATCCCGAGTCGAGGGCTGCAGATTTGGACGCTGGATCATGGGCGCTTGGTGTTGCCGCGATCTTAGCCACGCAGGTGAGGAGGTGAGGATGCACGCTGAGGGGCCACGTTGCGGCTTCCCACCTAGCGGCGCTAAGGCAAGCAGGGATGAAGACTGCTGAGTTGACTGCCAGCACAGCCTGATGTGATAACTCCGCAGCCGTACAAGGCCAACACACCATAGGGCGTTGCACTGGTCGCTGAGGCAGCGATTCTATGCCAAGCTGTTTCGCAGACAGCGAAGTGGCATCCACAGCATTGTGGAACACAGTGATGCAGACTGAGAGCAATGGGGGCACTGTAGCTGGAAATAATAAATCAGTTAGGAAATGCGGATGAGTTTTAATACAGTGCATCCTAACGGTTTCCATCCACATCCAACACGCCTCTACATTTGGTGTCAGAATAGTGGGCGACATCTGTACAGTATGATGTTCAAACCCACCGCCTGCATTACAGTCACAAAATGTGGTGAGTGTTGAACGATTTTTCGTTTTGAGTGTTGGTCGTTTCCTTTATTTTGTTTGTGTATTGAGTATGGCTCCTGGCAGGCCATTTTAGATGTTTGTCATAGGCATATATATTTTTTTGTCAGAATAAGTGTTAGTTTGTTTGAGCCAGTAAAATGTTGTTTTTCGTGGCATTTCATTACTTTTGTATTGGTGTATGATGATGTTATGATGATATGGAGCTGTAGGAAGTCAGGTAATTTTTGTACTCAAATGTTTGTTTTGGGACTGACTGAGAACGAAAGCCGGCCAGAGTGGCCGAGCGGTTATAGGCGCTACAGTCTGGAACCGCGCGACCGCTACGGTCGCAGGTTCGAATCCTGCCTCGGGCATGGATGTGTGTGATGTCCTTAGGTTAGTTAGTTTGAAGTAATTCTAAGTTCTACGGGACTGAAGACCTCAGATGTTAAGTCCTATAGTGCTCAGAGCCATTTCAACCACTTTTTTGGGAACGAAAGCAACACAATGGCAGAGTCAGGGACGCAAGGTGCGTTGGAACAAGAGGCAGTATGGATTTTGTCGGAAAAGGTAGCACAATTGACAGTGGACAAAACGCAGTTCCAAAGCGCATGCGCACCTAGAAGTGAGTGGGAAACCGTATCGGATCAATCTTTGTTGCCTAGGGTGCTGCAGCAGGAGATTGATTCAGCCACCACGATTTCGATTATTCCGTTTTCTGGCAAGGCATCTGTGTATGTGTTCGTTTGTGGAGGACTTGGAAACTTCAGTTGTGATGAATGGTTGGTCTGATGAACAGTTGTTACATGTAACCAAGATTAGATTAACGGGCGAAGCAAAGACATAAGTAAGGTCTTCTGAGGCTCTAAGGAGGGTAGGACAGTTTCAGCTGTTGAAGGAGGGGCTTTTACAGAGGTAAAAGAAACAGAATAGCGCTCGGTGTTTCAGGGAGAGGTTGAGTACTATGACGAAGAGGCAGGCAGGGGGAAACGGTAGAGAAATTTGCGGACAGGATAAGAGAAATTAACGAGTATACCTACGAGTTGGGTCACAGCGATGAAGCGAATGGAGTTCTGTTGCAGAAGGCCGAGAAAAGGGCCCTCGATGTGTTTTTGAGGGGGTTACCGGTGCATATGTAGCGGAAAGTGTGTGATGGGACTCCGAATGATTTGCATTCGTCCATTCAGCCGGCTATCGAATGTGAGGAAATAGACGTGACAATGGGGTATGTGGTAGACAAACAGTTTCACAGTGGGTTTAATATGTTATGAGTGTGGTCGCACGGGACGTGTGCAGAGGCACTGTACCCAGTCACCGAGGAATAAAGGAAGGGGTAGAAATCAGCAGCGTAGAGGATGGAGAAGTGAAGTAGGTAGAGGTAAACAATTGTTAAACGGCAGAGGGGGCCCAAGATCCACCTAAGGGAACTTCTATTTAATTTCAACGTTACAAATAAGTATGCAGGGGTGGAATGTTCAGTTGTAGGATCCTTAGGAACTAAATGGTTTAAGATTTTGTTGGACGCAGGGTGCAAGTGTCAGTGGCTATTAAGAGTTTAATGGGATGAAGGAAGTTAGACCCACCACGTTATAGGTTGCGCGGAGTGGGGGATAAGGAGGTCCCACCATTGGGGTCGGTGACACTTGACTTTCACATAGGGAAAGTCCATCGACATAATCCTAGGAGTAGATTTCTTGCATCAACACATGCCGAAATTGATCTTGGACAACGAATGTGGATCTCGGTGGAATGTTATTTCAGTTAGGGGAAACTGTTCTCGATGCAAAGCTGACACGAGGGGCGTTCAACATAATGAACAAACCTATTGAACCGCGTAGATTAGCATTAAGGCTTAATTCGCATGAGTGTGTGCCTAGTGGCACCGGGAAGTCGCTTCGGGTAAGTGTAGATGGCTGGCTCTGAGCACTATGCGACTCAACTACTGAGGTCATCAGTCGCCGTAAGTGTAGAGTCGAATCTACCTGTGGGTACAGTATGTGTTATGGAACCATTGGAGGATAATGAATTTTTGGATCCATTAGGTTGTTTTGTGAAACGTAGTATTGTACGCGTACAAGAGGGAAACGACGAGCGAGTTGTCCCTGTGAACGTGGATAATATTTGCGTTGCAGATGCGAATTTGAGGAAACGAGTTTTAGAAGCGAATTTGGATGTACCAGATGATGAAGACTGGTGTCCGGAAGGTAGGTGTAGCGATCAACCACAAACTGCCGATAGAACTGCGTTGCGTAACAAAGGAGAAGGAAAAGAGCATATGGAAGAATTGTTGTGGGAAATTAAAGATTTGTTTTTTCCGCGAGGGTTGTTACCAGCAACTCCATTAATTCAACATAGGATACCAACATGTAACGAAGCACCTGTTTACCGTAAACCATAAAGAATACCGAGGTATCTGCAACCGATTGTGGATTTCATTGATCAACAGCTTTCAGATGGTATTATAGAGCATAGTAATAGTTGCTGGGGAGCAGGCATTGTCGTTGTGCCTAAAAAAAAATTACGGATGGAACTAAGAAATACAGGTTCTATTGTGACTATCAATACCTCAATAATAAGACAGTAACGGACGCATACCCCATTCCAAACATATCGGAGACCTTGGATCACTTAGGGCAGTACCAGTACTTTTCTACGATAGATTTGACAAGCGGTTATCATCTGTTAGAGATGGCTCCAGAGGATCGTCCAAATACTGTTTTCTCTACTCTGGGAGGCATTAGCAGTACATCAGAATGCCATTCGTTTTGAAAAACGCTCCAGCAACGGTTCAGAGGTTCTTAGACAGTGTGTTGAGGGGTTTGGAACCACGGCAGTGTCTTGTCAATTTGGATGACATTTATAGTGTTTTCAAGCAGTATGTAGCAGCATAGACAGCGGCTAAAGGAAGTCTTTATGAGGTAAAGAGCAGTTCGTTTGATGTTGAGCCTGGAGAAGTGTCATTTTGCATTGGAAGATATGAAATATTTAGATCATATCATCAATAAGGACGGAGTGCGAAAAGCTCCGAGGTTGGTACAGGCTGCAATGGATTTTCGGGAGCCGAAAACAGTTAAGGAAGTGGCACAGCCAGTGACGCGATTGTTACGGAAGGGTGTGAAATTTGAGTGGACAGAAGAGTGTCAGAAAGCGATTGACAAACTGAAAGAAGTGTTAACATCAAGTCCAGTTATTGTGTATCCAGAGTTTGAAAAGGAATGTATTCAAGCATGCGATTCATCGAATCAAGCATTAGGGTGGGTTCTTAGTCGGAAATTGATGGGAAATAACATCCTGTAGCTTATGCGTCTAGGCAGTGGAATGCAGCAGAGAGGAATTACTCAACAACAGAGAGGGAGATGCTTAGCGTAATCTATGGAATCCCTTATTTTAAATGTTATTTATATGGGAGAAGATTTCGCGTAGTGACACATGATGCTGCGTTGTAGTGGTTTTTGGGTTTGAAGGATCTGTCCACTAGACTCGCTAGACTGGCTGTGAGCCTTAGTGAATTCGGCTACGAGGTGGTGCACAAGCCTGGGAAGAAGCTCGGTAATGCGGATGCACTGAGTAGAAAGGTGATAAAAGTAGAAGTCATAGGTTATGACCTAGCAGTATGGCAAGAATTACAGGATGCTGACAACGATTGTAAATTGTATCGGACACAGCCACAATTTAATATGTACGACGGTCTTCTGTGCAGAGAAACGAAGTTAGGGCCAAGGGTAATAGGGCCAGCGAAACTAAGAGATGAGGTTTTAAAGGAAGCATATGATCATATGTTATCTGGTCATGGCGTGTGTCGAGTGACGAATAGGAGAGTGGCGGAGAGGTATTGGTGGAAGGTAGGAAAGTGGATGTGGTTCAGTACGTCAAGAATTGTATACCATGTGCGCATAGAGCAGACTTGAGTAGGAAACAGATATAGCTACAACGATTGCCGAAAGCGACATGTCCATTTTCTATGTTGGGAGTCGATGTATTAGGTCATTTCGGTCGAACACCATCGGGGAACAGATTCGTTCTGACAATAATAGACGATTTTTCGAAGTACGTGGAGATAGTGCCTATTCCAAATCAACAGGCAGCAAAGGTCACGCAAGCATTAGTAAATAACTTGATTTTGAAGTTTGGTGTACTGGAGACAATAATTAATGACCAAGGAACCAACTTCGTTTCCGATTTAATGAAGCAACTGTGTAAATTGCTGAACGTAAAGAAGTTGAGGACGAGCGCGTTGCAGCCACAGGCGAACGGAAGGACAGAATGGGTACACAGAGCAATCGGGAAGATGCTGAGTTTTTATGTGGCTTCTCATCACCGTCAGTATGACGAGTATTTCAAGCATTTTGTATGCGCATACAATGCAGAAGTCCATATCAATACCGGTTTGTGTCCATATGAGGTAGTGTAGGGCGGAAAATGCCGTCACCGTTTGATTTAGTGAAGCTACAGGAAGGAAGGACCAGTGAATCTGTACGTCAATTCGCGAGAACCATTCTGGATGTTTGAAAACGGATACAAAAGGCAAATACGAACGCTTTGGAAAGGCAGGAAGACGCAGTGAAGCGGAAAGGAAGTTTATCGTAGTATAGAGCAGGACAATGGGTTATGTTATCCAGCCCCTATAAGCCAAAAGGGAAAACGAAAAAGATCGTCGCGCGGTATCAAGGGCCATACCAAATAGTTGAAACCACATCCCCCGTCAGTTTTAAGCTTCAGCTGCTAACTAGAACAACGATAGTACATATTGGGCAGTTTCAGCCATTTATGGGTTGTCCAGATGTGTTTCCAGGCAAGTCACAGGAAGGGAAGAGGAAGAAAGAGAAAGCGGAGAGAGCTGTTAAGCGCAGGGAAAACCTGGCAGATAAAGTACAGTATGATGTACCGAATGCTATGCGATCCAGAAAGTAGCAGAGTATTTGAATTTTCTTGTTTTCTTGTTATGTATGACTGGGTCTGTATAGATTAATTATACATAGTATTTTCGTACCTTGTATGTGTTTTCGAATATTGCGAGCCTACGGGGGACAGCAGTCTTTTTGAAGAGGGAGGAAGTGTGATGGTGATCCCTGTCCTCAGATCACTGAAATGAAGAGCGTAGAACAAATTTGTAGAAGTAAAAATTTAGGAGGTGTTGCTGATCTTGGCAGTTAAGAGCCGGTACGCCGAGATGACAAGGGAGAAATTACGAAGCTGCCCTAGAGGGAGGGTAGTGGTGTGTCCAGCCAGGGTGATAAGCACCAGTCCGGACACATGCACGGTGCAGTTATTTTTAGCCAGGAGGAGAGAAACAGACTGTCCAAAGGACATCGTGGAGCCAAAATTGAGCTTGCAATGTGTCGGGATGCGCAGGATCTTCTCCATCCACGAAAATTTTACAGTAGTAGCAAGTTGTTTGGGCAAGGAGTATCTGCAGAAGCGAAACGCGTAGAAACTCGAGGGAAGCAGAATTTTAATCACTGGGAGTAAGTGTAACATAATGGGACAAACCTTCCACCTGCCAGCGTCGATTTCATGAACCACGCAATTTAAAGTTACACAGCCACACCTGTACTGGCCACAAGCAACTTTAGAACTTTACCAAGGCAGAATCTGACCTTGTTAAATCAAATTCTGGAGTCAGGTCTGTTGAGATCCGTAAACCAGTTCATTGCGGAGAAAGAGTGGCGCATATCAGCTGAACACCTTGTGCAGCATGTGACTCAATATAGGGAAAGGCAACGACAAGTAACGATCTTTCTGAGCACCTCTGTGCCAAGTGCCACTTTATTGTGTGTTGTTTTCATTCTGATAAGGCGGAGAGAAAATCCCTAGAGGGTACCGCCGATGGTAGTCGAAATCTCAGTGGATCGGATACGAAGGGTGTAAGTTGGGTAGGTAAGTGGTTGATCGAGCATTAAGTGGAGTGATAATCCAGTAAGGAATTTTCGCGTTTAGTCTTACGTCTGTGATTTAGGGGGACTAGATCACATCTAAGTCTCATAATAATAGTAAATACGTCATAAGTACGTGCTGACCCAAACAGTTTAAGAGTAGTTATAGGTCGACCAGGGGACCAGGTCTTTCCGAAGGGGGGGGGGGGGGGGGGGACCGTTTAAGATGGGAAAAGGTTAGCTTCGGTAAATTGTTTCTGAGTGCACAAGTTACAGCCAGGCACAGGCCTGTTGACGTTAAGTTACCCTACCAGCAGTTGTGAGGTAGCAGCATGCGTATCCACTTGCTTGTTAGTAAACACAGAGTGATAAGTGGTTGCGTAATGAGGTCAACACGCACACAGAGTGTATCCCATGTGGCTGATGCAATATGCTCATTAATTAAGTAAGCAATGGCAACAATTTATTTAATTTCTATAATAACGGGTGAGATCATGCATGAGTTAAATTTTCTACAATTGCCAATAACTTTTACCCAGACTGACAGAGATTTAGATTGATTTACTTTACGATGATTCATAGTCCTCAGAGTGATGATTCCTAGTACTCAGAACCAATAGCATTGAGGACAGGTAATATGATTTACCCATGGTATCATTGTTGCTATGGGTAAAGTTAAGAACTCAAACACAGAACACTGATGGACCATGCAGGACGACTTGTGCACCTATATAGTTCTTGGCATTAATAGAAACATTGTCTACTGCTTTGTAAACTGTAAGGTGGGTACGCCTTCTCCTCCTATAATATCGTGGTATCTTCCGTGTTAGCAGTCCAATGCTGGGCCATAGACCCGCTGAAAAGAGTAAACACAGCGGTGTGCATGGGTCAAGCTACAGGCAGAAGGGGTACACTGACCCAATCCAGCTGTTATGAGTACATGACTTGGAGCAGGGCGTTAGCAAAACAGAGGCAAACAGCTGCATATTAGGCGCCAGTTCAATAACAAGGCATTAAAGTGTGACAGCTCTCCTGGATGATGGGTTGTGTCACACCACGGGCTACACGTAGCAGCAGATGTGGCGCCAGCACTCCAGTCCACAGCAGGTCGCTGGTTCGACCCTCTGAGGTCAACATGGGGACTGCAACCAGCTAGCGGCGAGCCACATCACAACTCGCTACTGTGGCCACTCTAGTTGACTCCCAACACACGCTGGAGGCATCCCAAGGCAGGGGCCACAGACTCGACGCCGGATCATGAGTGCTTGTTGACGCCACCGTCTTAGCCACGCTGGCGCGGATGCAGGCCGCGGGGACGCCTTGCGACTTCCCAGTGAGCAGCATTGATGCAAGCAGGGACAGAGACCACTGAGTCGACTGCCATCACAGCCTGAAGTCGTCACAACTCCGCGTCCATACAAAGCCAACACACCCCAAAACGTTGCACTGGTCGCTGAGGCAGCCATTTCATGCCAAGACATTTTGCAGACAGTGAAGTGGTGTCCTCAGCATTGCGGGACCTGGTGATGCAGACCAGGAAGAATGGGGGCACTCTAGATGGAAATTATAAACTGCCTGGGAAATGCACACGAGTTTTAATACGGTGCATCGTGACAGTTTCCATCCACAAAAATGTAGACTGGCAATGGCAAGAAAAAGTTTCTGAAGAAGAGATCTTTCTAACATCGCATATAAACTTATGTGGTACGAAATGTTTCCTGAAAGTAAGTGAATGGAGTGTAGCCATATAAGGAAGACGAATATGAGCAATAAACAGTTATAACAAGAAACGAATAGAACTTGAAATATGGTGCTGTAGATGAATGCTGAAGATCAGATGGGTAGACCTCCTAACTTAGGACGATTTACTCATTAGAATTGGGGAGGAAACAAATATGTGCCACAACCTGACCACAAATTTGGAAATTTGTGGTACGTTCCTATGGGACAAAACTGCTAAGGTCATCAGTCCACAGGCGTACACATTACAAAATCTAATTTAAACTAACTTACGCTAACGAAAAAACACACACCCATGCCCGAGGAAGGACTCGAACCTGTGACGGGGGTAGCCGTGTGAACCGTGGCAGGGCACTCTAGACCGCAAGGCTACCCCAAGCGGCCACCTGACTAGAAGAAGGGATCGATTGATAGGACAAAATCAAGACATCAAGGGACCACCAATTTACTAATGGAGGGAAGTGGGGGAATCGAGAAGGGTAGAGCCGCTGGTGCTATAGATCTGTAAATGTAATCATCTCATATACCTTTTATACGCTGTTGTAGCAATAAATCTTGAGTGAATTGGAGAAATCTAAAACGATATACTACTTTTTGTTCTGGCAGTGTGTTTCAGAAACTGCAGACACCTAATACTAGTGGCAGTTACAAATACGACGGATTAAATTTGGATTTACTCTTCTTAGTCTTGTGAGATGTAGCCTCCTTGGAGCACCTCTCCCTTACTGTTAAGCATTACGTTACCCTGCGTGCTTAAAGGAACACCTTCTGAAATACTGTGGCCTAAAACGAGCGTCAGTTTTGATCCCCTTTCCGTCAATACATTTAGGCACGCAATATGTGAGACACGTCATTGATTTCTCGTATCCTCGACTTGCTGAACATTGTAGATAAGTTCGAGTAATTTCATTTAGATCGCACAAAAACTAGAAGTCATGCAGCAGACGCTTATACTGTCCACCACTCAGCGAACACGTGGCACCACTGCAGTGAACTTCGCTCGTACAAGTCAGCAAGAAGTTGTTACGTATCAGCAGAAGCCGTACTAGTTCCAGCACCCAAAAATATTACGATGAATTTTCAGTTGAATTATCCATTTACCGCACACTAAAATTTATTGCATGTATTAGGATTTATGAAAAATATGTAAGAAGACAACACACTAAAAGCAATTTACGACGTCTTGCGAATATTACACTCAATTTGTATGGAGATCCTACGTACGAAAATAATGGAGGTAAGTGTATCATCCATGACCGTCGCTGTACATCGAAATCCTCAACTCACTTCCATGAGGGCCAGCGCTATATTAAACGTAAGTCCAGAAAACAATTCTGATGACCACGTTGCTGGGCTATATTGCAAAGTCGTCTCACCACTACTTTCACTCAACTATCAAGAAACACGTGTTTAGGAAAAGGAAAGAACAACGCATCTGCAGGAAGCTCATAACAAATTAATACTATCCGAGGTGTACGCCGAGGTATCATTACCCCATTCGGTTTAAAGATGGAGTAAACAATAAGTATATCAGCTGAAGGTCGACTTCAATTAACGAATAATTCAGGAGATTTTTTTTTCAAATGTCGATAAATGTTCACTTGTTCCAGTTTTAGACTGTTGCCAAACCTGACCTTTTGAAACGGTTTTGAAAACTCCGTTATTTGCTGTTACAGGGTGTTGGAAACTACGAGATTTGGCAAAAATCGGTATTAGCTCTCAGCCAGTTAAAACAAAAGCCAATAAACGAAAACTATTCTTTGCTTCTGAGAGACAGAACTAAGAATAAAAATGCGTAATATCTTTGTCAGGGAGTCTTTTCTAAAGTATTTGTTTTGATTGTAGCCATGTATGGAAGTGAAACGTGGACCATAAATAGCTTATAAAAGGAGAGACTAAAGCTTTCGAAATGTGGTGCTACAGAAGTATGTTGAAGATTCGATGGGTAGATCACATAACTGACTGGAAAGTACTGAACAGAATTGGGGAGAAGAGGAATTTGTGCCACAACTTGACTAGAAGAAGGGATCGTTTGGTAGGACACACTGTGAGGTATCAAGGGATCACCATTTTGGAACTGCATGAAAATGTGGAGGGTAAAAATCATAGACGGAGACCAGATGATGAATACACTAAGCAAAGTCAGAAGGATAGGCTGCAGTAATTACCCGGAGATGAAGAAGCTTGCGCAGTATAGAGTGGCATGGAGAGCTTCAGTAAAACGGTCTCTGAACTACCACAAAAACACGTATTTCAAGAGACCGTGCGACAGAGCTCTCTGCAAAAAAGAAAAGAAATGCACGTGAGCACCAACGACAGAAACAAATTAGTGATTTACGCAACAACAAAAAATCCTGATTATTACTCAGTTCATGCCCGCTTTGTCAGGGAGAAGGAACATCAAGAAAGGAAAAGTTTGGAAGAATACTGTTTTGACAAAGTGCAGCATAAGGAAAAAAAGATGGCCGCGCAGTGTATCTATGTGCAGCAATATTTCAGGAAACATCATGGATGTCCTAAGACAAAATTTTAAAACGCAGAAGACCTGAAGAAAACGTATGAATTAATGACAACCCTCATGTTGAACAAAATTGATGCAAAAACAGTTCTTTGCAATAATGAAGGAGGAAAA
Organism: Schistocerca serialis cubense; assembly: GCF_023864345.2. NCBI lineage: Eukaryota > Metazoa > Arthropoda > Insecta > Orthoptera > Acrididae > Schistocerca > Schistocerca serialis. The sequence goes on along the minus strand of NC_064642.1, from coordinate 601,797,963 downwards.
TCCAAGTCTGGTTAAAGTACGTTTTGACATACAACAGAATCAGCCAGTACCAAAGCACTTCGTAGGTGAATTATTGTATTCAAAACATATCTGGCTACATGGCTACACAGATTTATTCTCGAGCGCAGTTGACGGAAAGGATTGCATTTTATACTTGGCTTGAAACAGAAAGACCAAAAGGATGCAGCCAAGTAGTCTCTGCTCAATTGAATATTCTCAGAAACCTTCACACACCTCAGCCAGAAAACAGTCCAGATGCAGATCATTTCTTTTCTGACTCATCTATCAGTTAAAATAGAAATTCAGTAGTGATGTTCACACTAATGGCCATCATGGAAGAGAGCAGAAAATTTAATCTGGTATGTATGACCAAGAGACGAAAGGGTGACGTTCTTGGAAACGTGGGGTGGACTATCAGAAGCTTGAACGTGGTAGGGAAGGTAGAAAATCTGAATAGGGAAATGCAAAGGCTCAATCTAGAAGCAGTAACGGTTAGTGAAGTGAAATTAAAAGACGACAGAAATTTCTCGTGAGGGTAATATCAACAGCGGTCTGATGTAGTTTAACTAGAGTAGGATTTGTTATGAGTAGGCAAACAGGGCAGGGATTGTGTGACTGTGAGCAGTTCTGTTACCAGAATCGACGGTAAACCAATACGGACAACGATAGTTCAGGTATTCACGTAGCAATCTTTGAATGAAGCGACAGAGAAAGAGAGAGGGAGATGAAAATCTAATAGTCCTGGGAGACTGAAATGAAGTTTTAGGGAAGAAGCAGAATAAATGGTGGTAGGAGAATATCGACTTGGGGCAAGGAATGAGAGAGGGGAAAGGCTAATTGAGTTCTGTAATATATTTCAGTTAGTAATAGCGAATACTCTGTTGTAGAAGGACAAGAGGAGGAGGTATACTTGGAAAAGAACGGACTGTATAGGAAGATTTCAGTCAGATTACATCATGGTCCGACTGGGATTCCGAAATCAAATACCAGATTGTACGACCTACCCAGGAGCAGATATAGACTCAGATCACAATGAAGTAGTGAAAAAGAGTAGACTGAAGTTTAAGAGATTAGTCAAGAAGGGTCAATCGCAAAGAAGTGGGATACGGAAGTACCAAAGAATGACGAGATACGCATGAAGTTCTCTAAGGCTATAGATGCAGCAATAAGGAATAGCTCAGTATACAGTATAGTTGAAGACGAATGGACATCTCTAAAAAGGGCAATCACAGAAGCTGGAAAGAAAAACATATGTACAAAGAAGATATCAGAAAGTAAACATGGGTAACGGGTGAAATACTTCAGTTGATCGATGTAAGAAGGAAGTACAAAATTGTTCAGCAACTATCGAGATGGAGCCACATCCACCAGCAACACTATTGTAATGAATACCCACATTGGTTTACAGCAAATACTTAAATCTGGCATACTCTTTTTTACTAAATAGAGCTCTAGGTTGTATTTTAACCGGGGACCTAGAAACGTCGGAGAAGCTCTGTCCCACCCGCAGCCGCAGTGGTCCACAACCCCACGACGACTACCGCAGTCTACTTCGTCCCTCCGTCGCCCCACACCGAACCCAGGACTATTGTGCGGTTCGGCCCACGGTGGACCCGGTAAACCCTATGTTTGCGTGGTAGAGTAATGGTGGTGTACGCGTACGTGGAGAACTTGTTTAAGCAGAAATCGCCGACATAGTGTAGCTGAGGCGAAATAGGGGGAACCAGCCGCATTCGCCGAGGTAGATGCAAAACCGCCTAAACGCCATCCACAGACTGGCCAGCTCACCGGACATCAACCCAAGTCCGCCGGGCTGATTCGTGCCAGGGACCAGGCGCTCCTTCCCGCTCCGGAAATCCATGCGTGAGACCCCTCGGCTAACCGGGCGGGCCGAGCTCTAGATGGTCTTGCTTTCCGAAGGGACCAGGTTATCTGCTCCTGACAAAGTGGAGCGTGGCTGGACAAGTGGACTGTGTAAGAAAATTTTTTTTAAAACAATTTTGTTCACCACTGAAAGTTTTTAAGTTCGGTTATGAGCTGTGGCAAGGGCTGTGCTGGTACCGGTTATCAGCCAGACGCTAGCACCCTCCCAAACACCATTCATGTGAAGATCGGGCAAACTTCTCTCTCACCGTCCGTCGGCAGTGGTGATGAGATGATGCTTTGGATCGATATCTCTGATGTAGTAGTGCTTCCACAACAAACATCAGTAGAAACAGCCAGCCAATCGAAGGATCGGAATTGATCACTTGATGGACAGTAGAGGTCAGGAGAGCGCGTTCGAGTCTAGAACTCTGCCCCTTCTGTCATCCACCTCTTGACCTTGTCATAGATACCCATCATGCATGTATATTTATTTAATCCCCATTAAGCCATATTATTGGATTTAATTCAGTAACAATCTGAAAATACCAGTCGATTAAAAAATAGTTAACGTTCGAAAATACATTAATTCACTGAGTAATGCATGGAGAGAGGTAAAGCTTGACACTCATAACGGAAATGACAGAAGGTTTTTATAGAAACAAAAAATGAGTGCAAAAACCGAAAAACAGGTGGCGCTGGACACTTTCATGTCAGTAACGCCGCGAAAAAATAAAGTATAAAATGAACTGCACCGAATGATAGCGTCAGGTCCACAGACCTCATAATGTGTCATTATTGGTTTTGGGATTACTTGAATTCGAAAGCCTGCCATTATCGTCAGACCTCGTTAGGGATGCTAAAGGGTACATCCAACGGCAATATCTCACCATATCTGTACAGTGCTGTTGACAAAATCGTCCATCGGCTACGGTTGATCACGGCCGAAATGTTTATCATTTGTTACAAGGAATATTGTCTTCGCTAAAAATCAATTGTGATTTTAAGAGTGCCTTAGGCATTGACTTTGTCTTCTTACGTTGTGCGCTTAACTCCCGTGTTTTGTTATTTTTCCTATTCTGTTTATATAGTATGATATACTACATCAACTAGATAATCTTGCTGATGCGCTGGTACGAGCTCTTCTAATTCTTTTCTTGGAACGCCGTGCAGTATGATACTAGAGGCCCTCGGGAGGTCACGTTCCTCTAACCACTTCTCGCCTACGCGGCTTTCGGGCGTTAGCGCCAACAGAGGGTGCTCATTATGTGCAACAGTCTGTCTTCAGTCATTGATCTTCTTTAGCTATTTGTTCTGTACATTTTTCTATTATTATGAATGTTCGGAAAGCTGTTTATCATTTATGTCAATATTTATAATATCGCCACTTGAGCGCATGTCAGTTACTCTCTCTTAGCTTTGCACCTTTTTCGTAATCTAACTTTAGTTGTGGTTTGTTTCATTTCTTTTTATTACTACAATGCCTCTTACACCTTATAAGCCCATTACAGACTTTACTGATTGTAGCCCCCTTTATTATACATCTTACAATTATCATTTAAGAATATGTGTACGCACACACTAGCGACATCTGGCGAAGCTGCAACATAAACATTTTGTGGCTACTGCAGGGCAGTTTGTTTTGAACAATAGTGCTGGTGACTAGATGACTCTTGTGTGCTATTATTTATATATGTTTAACTATGCTGGCGCTGATTCTGTGTTAAGCATTTGACGATGCGACTATGGCCCCAGTATATGACGTCATGTTTTTAAAAAACAGGTCTGCCTCATCATATCTAAAATGGACTAAAGCGCAAATATGTAAGTAATACTTTTCATCATGGTGTATTTTAATATGTTAAGCTATAGACAATATGATAGTTGTATTTGTGTTTTTCCCATATTTTGCTGCAGGTCTGAAGACGGTCATTATAAACCGAAACCGGTAATCTGAGAACATAAAAATTTGTGACGATATTCGTGAAGTAAAGGAAATTTATTGGATATAAGGTCCACCTGTTATTTATTAATTCTGCTTTTTCATGTAAGGAAAACATTTTTCATCTTTTCTGTGCCATCATCTGCTGGTAAAATATGAACATATTTACAGTGATAACTACAAAGTTAAGCCTATAGACAGTTTTTATTTGTTTTTGTCATTTCTTTAATTTTGCATTCTGTGGTTATGCAACACCATTTGTACATTGTCATTTACTGGTAGGTTTTCATCTCAAAACCAAATTACAACAATGTGAATTTTGTTGGCGAATTAACACACCACACCTCTCAGGAATAAAAAGGAAGTGTTATACGGCCTTCGTCAAGGAAGAGTCATAGGACCTCTTCTGTCCCCAATCTACACAAACTATTTAGGAGATAATCTGAGCAGCCCTCTTGGATTGTAAGCAGGTGATGCTGTCATTTATGATCTAGTAAAGTTACTAGAAGATGTAACCCAATTGCAAAATGATTTAGACAACATGTAAGAATATTGTGAAAAGTGGAAGTTGTCTCCCCACAAGGAAATGTGCGAGATCATCCACAAGAGTACAAAAAGAGATCAGTTGAACTTACGGATCATGATGTATCACACATATAAACAAATCTAAAGACTGTCATCTCGATTAAATACCTAGGAATTAAATCAGGAACAACCCAAGTTCGAAAGATCACATGGATAATGTTATGGGGAAACAATACCAAGGCCTACGTTCTACTTACAGAATGCGTAGAAGATGAAAGGTCTACTAAAGAGACAGCCTACACTATTCTTGTTCGTTGTCTGCTAGAAATTTACTCCCGAATGGGAGCCTTACCAGGTACGAATGAAAGGGGAGATTGAAAAAGTTCCAAGAAAGGGAGCTCGTTTTGTACTATCTTGAAACAGGGGAGAAAGTGTCACGGATATTATAAGCGAGTTGGGGTGGCAATCACTAAAACATATGCGCTGTTCGAAGCGTTGAGATGTTTTCACGAAACTTCAGTAACTAACTATCTCCTCTCAATGTGAAAATGTTTTATAGTCGCCAACTATCAGCAAATTTCAGATACAAAAGCCAATAACACAAAGAAAGTATGTTATAAATAAACACACTACGCTCTCCAAAGGAAGAATTTTTAACATACTAAAGGAAATTTAGACACCAGACAACACAAACAGCTAAAAAGCACACAGACACCTTCCTGATTTCTGCGCGGATTAACCTACCCCTTGGAACTTCCCAGACAACAATGTCACATTGTATTAGCATTTCACGTAATATTACATAGTTTATCACAAAGAAATTTTCTTAATGAAACAGTTTCCAGTGACAATGAAAAATACTTGTATCATTTAACAGGCTCTGTTTTTGCTGAATGAGCCTGAATTCTGAGCAGACAATTGACTGTACAAATGTAAAACAGTCTTGTTTTGATTATTGTCTGCCATAGTGGTTATGTTTGTGAACCGTGACTGTGTGGGATAATTATTTATTTCTAGTTCCTGCTATCAGTCACTTTTTTATTTTATGTTTAATCTAACATAATGCAACGGGTTTGGAACATGTTCAGGCGTTTATACATACATACATACAGAGAAATGTTACTTAAAGTTAAACAGTCTTAAACTAGATTAATCTAGAACTCTTTGTCCATTGTTTGTTACTGTAGCGGCTGGTGTGGCATTTGGGAGCGGGGACAGTGTACGGCTAGAAATCTAAATCAGTGATGTCTTCTGCTGGAAGAAAACCAGAATGACACAAGGGAGATGTACTTCCAACATGATGGATGTCCGGCATATAGCTCGCGTGCGGTTGAAGCGGTATTGAATAGCATATTTCATGACAGGTGGATTGGTCGTCGAAGCACCATACCATGGCCCCCAAGTTCGCCGGATCTGACGTCCCCGGATATCTTTGTGTGGGGAAAGTTGAAGGATATTTGCTATTGTGATCCACCGACAACGCCTGACAACATGCGTCAGCTGCGCGGGACTAGCCGAGCGGTCTGTGGCGCTGCAGTCATGGACTTTGCGGCTGACCCCGGCGGAGGACCGAGTCCTCCCTCGGCCATGGGTGTGTGTGTTTGTCCTTGAGATAATTTAGGTTAAGTAGTGTGTAAGCTTAGGGACTGATGACCTTAGCAGTTAAGTCAATGCTTGTGCGAATATTACGAAAGGCGAACTACTAGCTGTTGAGAGGAATGTCGTTACACGTATTGCCAAATGCATTGAGGTTGACGAACATCACTTTGAGCATTTATTTTATTAATGTGGTATTTACAGATAATCACGCTGTAACAGCATGCGTTCTCAGAAATGTGAAGTTCACACACAAAGATATCCGGGGACGTCAGATCCGGTGAATGTGCGGGCTATGATATGGTACTTCGACGACCAATCCACCTGTCATGAAATATGCTATTCAATACCGCTTCAACCGCACGCGAGCTATGTGCCGGACATCCATCATGTTGGAAGTACATATCATGAGAAGTTCAGAAAGGTACATGTATCACATTGGAACAACCGAAATAAAATTTTCAACCGTAATTAGGTTCTGTATTTTAATTTAAAAAACCTACCTGTTACCAACTGCTCGTCAAAAATTGTGAGCCATTTGTTTGTGACTATTAAAGCGCCATGTACCACAAAGCGAATAAAGTGGTCCAACTAAACCAATCATATTTCTTTACTGTCTACACGAATATGTAATAAAAAATAGGGGTTCCTATTTTTAAAAATGCAGTTGATATCCGTTTGACCTATGGCAGCGCCATCTAGCGGGCCAACCATAGCGCCATCTCGTTTCCCCCTTCAAGCTAGACAAGTTTCGTTCTATGCAGTTTTTTCGTTTAACGCTTATTTCGTGAGATATTGGGCCCAGTCACTATCAATGGACCACCCTGTATAGTGAGCAGGAGACCCAGGTTCAAAACCAAAACTTGTACAAATTCTCAATCGTTGCTTCAATCGGCATTCATTTATCTTTCGTTTAAGTTCTTAGCTAAAGTGAATACATGTTCTCCTTCTACACATTACAAACCAGCTGCCCATCAACTGAGTCCCCACAATACTCACACAACCGTAATCGACAGTTCGCTCACTCGCCTCCTGAAGCGTCCTTAGCGTATTAAATAAGTTTGAGAAGATTCTTATTAGCTTGTTACATGTGAAAACTTAAATCGTAACCCAACTTTAGAAACAGGAAAATTATTATACCAAAAAAGTAGTCGTACGGGCTGTATCTTTGAAATGATTCTCTAGGATAACTCACCAATCAAAATAAAATACACCACAGGCTAAAAATTAATACACACATTTAGAAGGTTCCACTTCGGTCAGGATTTGTTTCTGTGACAATGCATATGGAGTACATAAAATGTTTACGTCTACAGATAAATGACACAAGCGGTTTTGAGGTGCCAGGTATCCATCCATGTTGAAGCACCAATTTTAGTATATGGTGTAGCCTCCACAGGCAGCAGTGCAGGCACTGACTCTGGCATCCAGTAGATGGTACAGAGAGCGGGTACTGTGTAGGGGAACGTTATGCCAAGCCTGGTGCACATCTTCATGTAGCTTTGTAAGAGTTGCTGGTTGACGAGCTGCACAAGTCGCCTCTCGATTCATCGTGCCCCACACATGCTCGTCTGGAGACAAGTCCAGACATCGTGCTGGACAGGAAATCAGCTGCACGCCTTGCAGAGCACATTGAATTTCACGGACAGTGTGTGGACAAGAATTATACTATTGGAACAATATTATCTACCTTTTGCAGGAATGGTAAAAGAACGGATCTAAGAACATTCAGCATCTAGCGAGTGCTAGTTAGCATCCCAACCAGAAGTACCAAAGGCAAACGAGAGCTGTAGCTCATAGCACCCCATACCGTAAAGCCGTCGGCACACGGCCGTGCATATGAACGTTGAGCGTTGAGCGTGACGAGTTTCTGACGTCACAAAAAGATGTTGAAATGTGTGTGAAATCTTATGGGACTTAACTGCGATGGTCATCAGTCCCTAAGCTTACACACTACTTAACCTAAATTATCCTAAGGACAAACACACACACACCCATGCCAGAAGGGAGGACTCGAACCTCCGCCGGGATCAGCCGCACAGTCCACGACTGGAGCGCCTTAGACAGCTCGGCTAATCCTGCGCGCCTTGACGTCATAGCGTGGAATAGCACGTTCCAATAAAATAATGAGAAACATCATATTCGTGGCAAAAGAGTTATTGTAAAATGTTCAAATGTTTAGGGATACAGCAAAGGAAACACTCATGGGAAACCCAGTGGGCAACAAGATCTGTGCAGATGCCCTGGAAAGGAGAAAGGAAGCCAGGAACAAGTGGCTGAAGGGCACAAATCTGGCACGGCCGAAGCACAATTTGAGGAGGTCCGAAACAATACCCAAGCAATTCTGAGAAGAGCAAGGAGGAAATACATAAGGAATATCATCATTGAAGCAGAAACAGACTTCAGAGGACAAATGACTAGGGAATTGTTTCTGAAGGTGAAGTACCTCTGCAAAGGTCGCCAGGCCAAGCAGAAATTTGTCAAAGATTCCCGTGATAAGATGCTGATGAACGATAGGGACATAGCTGAGAGATGTAAAGAGTACTTTCGACAGCTGCTAAATTGTGATGAACCCGAACTGCAGTTTGATTTCCAGTACCCAATTACAGCCGATGCAGGCTATCCCCCACCTACCCTGGATGAGATAAAAACCAGAATCAGACACCTTAAACAGAATAAGAGTCCAGGTGAAGATGGAATACAGGCTGAGATGATCCTGGCAGGAGGAGAGAAACTTGCAGAAAAAATACACCGACTGATACAGGCAATATGGACCAAAGAAGAACTACCAGGAGAATGGAAAACAGCTCTGATTTGTCCAATACATAAGAAGGGCGACAAACTGAAATGTGACAACTATCGAGGAATCGCCCTGCTTAACGTCTGATAAGATCCTGTCCAATTGCCTCATACATAGAACTCAGCCAGTGGTAGAATCGGTGATTGGGGGGTACCAGGGAGGTTTCCGGCCAGGACGGTCAACGGTAGATCACATCTTCAATCTCCGGCAGCTCACTGAGAAACTGAGTGAATATGGTAAATATTTTCATATTTTATTCGTTGATTTTAAGAAGGTCTATGATTGCATACATCGCAAGAGCCTGATCAACTGTTTAAGGGAGTTTGGCATAGCAGAGAAACTCATCAATCTGATAAAGACCTGTCTGAACGAAACACGTGCAAAGGTGAAGATGGGAAATCGCGTAACTGAGGAGTTTGAAATTGTGACAGGACTCAGGCAAGGAGATTTGTTGTCCACTATCCTGTTCAACTTTGCCCTCGAGAAGATCGTACGCGAGACGTACCAAGAGAACGAAGGGATTGAAATCGAAGGAAAGAGATTGGCATACTTAGCCTATGCAGACGACATCTGTTTACTCTCTAGGTCTGAAGAGGAGTTGGAGCAAATGACCAAAGTACTAAAGGAGGCTGCCAGCAAATTTGGGCTAAACATAAACGAAGCCAAGACAAAGTACCTCGTTATGACGCGTGGTCAAAGTCAGACTGCTGGTCATCTACAATCACTGCCGGTGGGAGACCAGTCCTACAAGAGAGTGCAGGAATTCAAATACCTAGGGAACTTTTCGCTGAGAACTTGTCATGTGAAGCAGAGATGAATGCCAGAATACAAGCAGGAAACCGATATTACCACAGCGTAGCACAACTGCTTCGGTCCAAATATCTCTCCAGACAGTTCAAGATTCGACTGTACAAAATCCTGATCCAGCCTGTTGTTCTATATGGCTGTGAGACATGGAGTATCCGGAAACAGGACTTCCATAGGCTCCTTGTTTTTGAGAGAAAAGTGCTTCGGAAGATCTTCGGTCCAGTTCTGGATGCAGATACAGGGAAATGGAGGATCAGATACAACCAAGAGCCTGAGGAACTACACCAGCAGCCCAACATAGCAGGAACTGTCAAAGCCAAACGAATGCAGTGGGCCAGCCATGTGGCCCAGATGGAGGATCGCAGATGGCCTCGGAAGCTCCTGGATTTCACACCTACAGGAAAGAGACCGCCAGGGAGACCCAAGATGCGTTGGAGGGATGGACTCCATGAATATTTAAAATAAGTGTCAATAGATGTGAACGGATGGCGGATAGCAGCAACGGACAGAATACAGTGGAGGAGGAAACTTGAAGATGCGTGCGGTCCACTGGGCCTGATCACGTAGTAGTTGTAGTAGTAGTAGTATTTCTAATGTGTGTGAAATTTTATAGGACGTAGCTGCTAAGGTCATCAGTCCCTACGCATACACACTACTTAACCTAAATTATCCTAAGGACAAACACACACACCTATGCCCGAGGGAAGACTCGAACCTCCGCCGGGACCAGCCGCACAGTCCACGACTGCAGCGCCCCAGACCGCTCGGCTAATCCCGCGAGGCGCATAGTTATTGTAACTTGCGTATTATGAGAGTAGGTTATTTGAAGACAGCGACACACTGAAGACCCACCCAAAACGCATTGTTCTTGGTACAATTTGTTATAATTAAATTTTAGTTAGTTACACAATGATCTACGATTAACGTTTTCAGCAAGAGGTAAAATAATATGACACAACGCTTACGATGGTGGTTTAGAGTAATGAGTAGTGTCACTGTCCAATATTTACTTATTTGTTGGGGCGGCGGTTCGCGTCTTAATACTTCCAACTTTTATTCCTACCATTCGCTTTTTCATTAGGTTCTGATTCTTTATAATTAGTTAAATATAAGTATATACGATAATATCTGATGTTATGTAAATATAGGACCACCTTTTTATTAGGGGTGACTTTGTTCGATTGGCTTAATCTACAAGACAACTTGTGATACGTGTATAAAGATATTTTGCTGCCTTTTCTTTTACGCTTCGTAATTCACATGTTGCAGAGATTCTGCTACTGGGTAGGAGTAGTGATCAAGTAAGACTTACCTTGGGGTTTTACTAAAATGTGGGAATGATGAAATAATGTTTATGTTATGCCGAGAAGTATTCCAAATTTGTACCGCACCTTTTGCAATGGAACTTTTACAAGCCTGTGCCCTTATTGATTGGACATGGTACGTTCCTTTTCGTGGAACATGCAGGAAACGTGCGTTTTAATAGAGCTAAAGTGGGAATTTTAAGCACGCCCGTTGGGTAAACAGTGTAAATTACGAACTAGAAACATCCCTCCACTGCCGCTGGAGTTCGTTGCGATGGCGTATACCACGTTGGGCCCACGTACCGTATGCACAAGTCGCATCGTTCCTGAGCGTTCAGCAGCACGTTCAACTTGGCACGCTCAACGTTAACGTTCGATATCACGGTCTGTGTGCCGACGGCTTAAGGCGTGGATGGAGTGACACCAGCGCATCCTTCCTAGTGATCCTCTGACGACAGCAATCACCCCTTGCACGTTGATGCTGTGGCGAGAGTAGAAGACGGACTAGAGATGAGCTAATAACGGCTATACGTTCGTGTTGACACGTATGGGTTCAAATGGTTCAAATGGCTCTGATCACTATGGGACTTAACTTCTGAGGTCATCAGTCCGCTAGAACTTAGAACTACTTAAACCTAACTAACCTAAGGACATCAAACACACCCATGCCCAAAGCAGGATTCGAACCGGCGACCGTAGCTGTCGCGCGGTTCCAGACTGTAGCGCCTAGAACCACTCGACCACCCCGTCCGGCACACGTATGGGATCACGAGCGGTCTTGTGCTGCGATAGCTATACGATCCGCCACTGCTGCCCATACAATGTGACGATCCCGGCGGGCCTCTATGCTGCATTGACGTCCAGAATCTCGTCTACTGACGTGCGAATGTTCACGTCACCACTGACATCAGAATCATTGCACAAATGACACAGCACATCCATCTTGTGTGGCATTTCTTTGAAAGGGCCATTCTGCCACAATCTGACTCTTTCAAACTCGCTCAGTTGGCTGCAGGAACCACGAGTGTGCCTACGTGGCATGGTCACCTCTCGCTGCACATGTTTGCCGCACATTGAGCCTATAAATCGACCGTGCCCGTTCACAGGAACTATCCCGGCGTTTGCCTGAAGCGATTTAGGGGAATCACGGAAAACCGAAATCAGGATGGCCGACCGCGGGTTTGAACCGTCGTCCTCCCGAATGCGTGTCCAGTGTGCTAACCACTCCGCCAGGTCGCTCGGTGAGCCTTCTGCCTGTAAGTATTCCCTATAAAGTGTAGACACAGATGGCTCTTTGGTGGCTATGCCACCACGCTATCTGTTGGCAGACGGCACTGAAACCATCATCAGTTCATCTACTACCCTCCAGGTGGCATATGCCATCAGCATATCAAAATCGACGTCGTGTTTTCAGAGTGTACTAACCTCTTTTTTGTCAGTATAATTGGATACAGCACACTGAATATTTTAAATATAACTTTGGTTCCAGTAAGTAAGCTACATCTGTACTTCCACGACGGATGTGTATCACGTATGATGAATAAAGGATCGCATGGATGTATGACCATTGTTCTACCGAAAGGCTATCAACCACGGTCTCATTTCCGTAAATACGGACAAACTGCATACCGTGTCCAACACGGCCGATCGTAAATAAATATTTCGTGACAAGATATACCCAGACTGAACGTTTTTAACGGAATAAATATTCCTTTTGTGTTCTATAAAATTTATTCAGGTACATGACATCGTCAGCGTGAACTTGTCACTAAGAATGTTTCGTCCACTGTTGAGATTTACCGAAACGTTGATCTACACAGAGTGCTCCGAAACTATTCGCTCAAATTAATACAAGAGGTAGAGAACGTCAAACCAAATATATTTCGACAGGGAACATATAGTCTCTGAAATCAACTTGTTTTGTAATGGAATATTTTGTTAGTGCTGCTGACGTAATCTGATGCGTCGGTGATGCTGACATTCAAATATCCAATGTTTGAGCACCTATGAATCAACGAGGTTCTCAACCTCGCGCTAATCAACAGCGACTTGTTGATAATGTGTGGGCCTGCATTCTCGGTGTTAGGCTGACTGACCCGTAGATTCTTCCATTCCGCCGCAACGGATACCGATATCGCTAGAACTGCCATAGTTGCTGGTACCATTCCTGACATGTCTGGAACGACGTAACGGACACTAAAGTCAGTTTGCACGACTATGTAACATACGCGTACAGGTCAATGCTCGGGCATTCGGGCCGTTCCTGTGAATGCCACTACTATAATTAGCATGCTACACTACCTTCTGGTTACATCGTCGCTAGCATCAGAAATCGCTGTCAGGTACCATGTCTATCGTACTAAAGATATTTATTTCTCCGTTCTTTTTCCTCCTAGATTAATGTGAACTAATAGTTTGTAAACACTTTGTATATCAAACGATGCCGGAGCCTCGTACCTGGACAAATTACTGAAGACTGGGTGTGGAAATCAGTCTCTCAGTGTGTGTTTGTGCAAAATGAATTAGTTTGTAATTACGGGTTCTAGTCTTGAGACAGCATAACAGTGCGTAGTCTTCAGACTGCGTGACATATAGAAGAGGGAGCACGAAGATTTATAGATATTATATATATCTTGTATATAAGAAAAGTGTTGTTGTTGTTGTGGTCTTCAGTCCTGAGACTGGTTTGATGCAGCTCTCCATGCTACTCTATCCTGTGCAAGCTTCTTCATCTCCCAGTACCTACTGCAACCTACATCCTTCTGAATCTGCTTAGTGTATTCATCTCTTGGTCTCCCTCTACGATTTTTACCCTCCACGCTGCCCTCCAATGCTAAATTTGTGATCCCTTGATGCCTCAAAACATGTCCTACCAACCGATCCCTTCTTCTAGTCAAGTTGTGCCACAAACTGCTCTTCTCCCCAATCCTATTCAATACCTCCTCATTAGTTACGTGATCTACCCACCTTATCTTCAGCATTCTTCTGTAGCACCACATTTTGAAAGCTTCTGTTCTCTTCTTGTCCAAACTGGTTATCGTCCATGTTTCACTTCCATACATGGCTACACTCCATACAAATACTTTCAGAAACAACTTCCTGACACTTAAATCTATACTCGATGTTAACAAATTTCTCTTCTTCAGAAACGATTTCCTTGCCATTGCCAGTCTACATTTTATATCCTCTCTACTTCGACCATCATCAGTTATTTTACTCCCTAAATAGCAAAACTCCTTTACTACTTTAAGTGTCTCATTTCCTAATCTAATCCCCTCAGCATCACCTGATTTAATTTGACTACATTCCATTATCCTCGTTTTGCTTTTGAAGATGTTCATCTTATATTCTCCTTTCAAGACACAGTCCATTCCGTTCAACTGCTCTTCCAAGTCCTTTGCTGTCTCCGACAGAATTACAATGTCATCGGCGAACCTCAAAGTTTTTATTTCTTCTCCATGGATTTTAATACCTACTCCGAATTTTTCTTTTGTTTCCTTTACTGCTTGCTCAATATACAGATTGAATAACATCGGGGAGAGGCTACAACCCTGTCTCACTCCTTTCCCAACCACTGCTTTCCTTTCATGCCCCTCGACTCTTATAACTGCCATCTGGTTTCTGTACAAATTGTAAGTGGCCGTTCGCTCCCTGTATTTTACCCCTGCCACCTTCAGAATTTGAAAGAGAGTATTCCAGTTAACGTTGTCAAAAGCTTTCTCTAAGTCTACAAATGCTAGAAACGTAGGTTTGCCTTTTCTTAATCTTTCTTCTAAGATAAGTCGTAAGGTTAGTATTGCCTCACGTGTTCCAACATTTCTACGGAATCCAAACTGATCCTCCCCGAGGTCCGCTTCTACCAGTTTTTCCATTCGTCTGTAAAGAATTCGTGTTAGTATTTTGCAGCTGTGACTTATTATACTGATAGTTCGGTAATTTTCACATCTGTCAACACCTGCTTTCTTTGGGATTGGAATTATTATATACTTCTTGAAGTCTGTGGGTATTTCGCCTGTCTCATACATCTTGCTCACCAGATGGTAGAGTTTTGTCATGATTGGCTCTCCCAAGGCCATCAGTAGTTCTAATGGAATGTTGTCTACTCCCGGGGTCTTTTTTCGACTCAGGTCTTTCAGTGCTCTGTCAAACTCTTAACGCAGTATCTTATCTCCCATTTCATCTTCATCTACAACCTCTTCCAATTCCATAATATTGTCCTCAAGTGCATCGCCCTTGTATAAACCCTCTATATACTCCTTCCACCTTTCTGCCTTCCCTTCTTTGCTTAGAACTGGGTTGCCATCTGAGCTCTTGATATTCATACAAGTGGTTCTCTTCTCTCCAAAGGTCTCTTTAATTTTCCTGTAGGCAGTATCTATCTTACCCCTAGTGAGACAAGCCTCTACATCCTTACATTTGTCCTCTAGCCATCCCTGCTTAGCCATTTTGCACTTCCTGTCGATCTCATTTTTGAGACGTTTGTATTCCTTTTTGCCTGTTTCATTTACTGCATTTTTATATTTTCTCCTTTCATCAGTTAAATTCAATATTTCTTCTGTTACCCAAGGATTTCTATTAGCCCTCGTCTTTTTACCTACTTGTTCCTCTGCTGCCTTCACTACTTCATCCCTCAGAGCTACCCATTCTTCTTCTACTGTATTTCTTTCCCCCATTCCTGTCAATTGTTCCCTTATGCTCTCCCTGAAACTCTGTACCACCTCTGGTTCTTTCAGTTTATCCAGGTCCCATCTCCTTAAATTCCCGCCTTTTTGCAGTTTCTTCAGTTTCAATCTGCAGTTCATAACCAATAGATTGTGGTCAGAATCCACATCTGCCCCTGGAAATGTCTTACAATTTAAAACCTGGTTCCTAAATCTCTGTCTCACCATTATGTAATCTATCTGATACCTTTTAGTATCTCCAGGATTCTTCCAGGTATACAACCTTCTTTCATGATTCTTGAACCAAGTGTTAGCTATGATTAAGTTATGCTCTGTGCAAAATTCTACAAGGCGGCTTCCTCTTTCATTTCTTCCCCCCAATCCATATTCACCTACTATGTTTCCTTCTCTCCCTTTTCCTACTGACGAATTCCAGTCACCCATGACTACTAAATTTTCGTCTCCCTTCACTACCTGAATAATTTCTTTTATCTCGTCATACATTTCATCAATTTCTTCATCATCTGCAGAGCTAGTTGGCATATAAACTTGTACTACTGTAGTAGGCATGGGCTTTGTGTCTATCTTGGCCACAATAATGCGTTCACTATGCTGTTTGTAGTAGCTAACCCGCACTCCTATTTTTTTATTCATTATTAAACCTACTCCTGCATTACCCCTATTTGATTTTGTATTTATAACCCTGTAATCATCTGACCAAAAGTCTTGTTCCTCCTGCCACCGAACTTCACTAATTCCCACTATATCTAACTTTAACCTATCCATTTCCCTTTTTAAATTTTCTAACCTACCTGCCCGATTAAGGGATCTGACATTCCACGCTCCGATCCGTAGAATGCCAGTTTTCTTTCTCCTGATAACGGCGTCCTCTTGAGTAGTCCCCGCCCGGAGATCCGAATGGGGGACTATTTTACCTCCGGAATATTTTACCCAAGAGGACGCCGTCATCATTTAACAATACAGTAAAGCTGCATGTCCTCGGGAAAAATTACGGCTGTAGTTTCCCCTTGCTTTCAGCCGTTCGCAGTACCAGCACAGCAAGGCCGTTTTGGTTAATGTTACAAGGCCAGATCAGTCAATCATCCAGACTGTTGCCCCTGCAACTACTGAAAAGGCTGCTGCCCCTTTTCAGGAACCACATGTTTGTCTGGCCTCTCAACAGATACCCCTCCGTTGTGGTTGCACCTACGGTACGGCCATCTGTATCGCTGAGGCACGCAAGCCTCCCCACCAACGGCAAGGTCCATGGTTCATGGGGGGTATCACGGACAAATACGACATTGATATTCACAAATACGTGATATAGAGCCTACCTTCCCGGAGAGAAACTCCCATCTGCTCCAGTTATGTCTGAAATCTTTTCTTGAAAATCACGCTGGCGACTTGAATGTCATCTAATAGAACATAATGCTCTTCCAGAATTCCACGGGGTTAACATTGTTCTCATCTGCAGCGATCGTCTCACAGCAGCGTCATTTATTAGATGAATCGACTTGCACCTAAAAGCATATTTTCTTCTCAGAAATCCAAGTGTTCTTTCAGTTCTAGCTAACTCATGGTTATCCACCTGCTTTATCAACTTTCCTTACACATGGGTAACCAAATACTTTACATATCAGTGTTATTTTTAAGCAACGATATAGCTGTTTATAGGCCTCCCTGTTTACTCTGCGGTATTCCATCATCACTGAACAGTGAGCACCGAGTCATTCAAAAATGTCACCGTGACAGAAAAATTGTATGTCAACAAACTGACAGAATAGAGCAAAATACAATCTACACTACTGGCCATTAAAATTGCTACACCAAGAAGAAATGCAGATGATAAACGGGTATACATTGGACAAATATATTATACTTGAACTGACATGTGATTACATTTTCACGCGCCGGCCGCGGTGGTCTAGCGGTTCTAGGCGCGCCGTCCGGAACCGCGCGACTACTACGATCGCAGGTTCGAATCCTGCCTCGGGCATGGATGTGTGTGATGTCCTTAGGTTAGTTAGGTTTAAGTAGTTCTAAGTTCTAGGGGACTGATGACCACAGATGTTAAGTCCCATAGTGTTCAGAGCCACATATTCACGCAATTTGGGTGCATAGGTCCTGAGAAATCAGTACCCAGAACAACCACCTCCGGCCGTAATAACGGCCTTGATACGCCTGGGCATTGAGTCAAACAGATCTTGGATGGCGTGTACAGGTACACTGCCCATGTAGCTTCAACACGATACCACAAAAAAATGGTTCAAATGGCTCTGAGCACTATGGGACTTTTTAACATCTGAGGTCATCAGTCCCCTAAAACTTAGAACTACTTAAACCTAACTAACCTAAGGACATCACACACATCCATGCCCGAGGCAGGATTTGAACCTGCGACCGTAGCGGTCGCGCGGTTCCAGACTGAAGCGCCTTTAACCGCGTGGCCACACTGGCAGGCACACGATACCACAGTTCATCAAGAGTAGTGACTAGTGTATTGTGAAGATCCAGTTTCTAGGCCACCATTGACCAGACGTTTTCAATTGGTGAGAAATCTGGATCCAGAAATGCCCGTACTGGACCTGCAACATGCGGTCGTGCATTATCCTGCTGAAATGTAGCGTTTCACAGGGATCGAATGAATGGTAGTGCCACGGGTCGTAACACATCTGAAATGTAACGTCCACTGTTCAAAGCCGGCCGGTGTGGCCGTGCGGTTAAAGGCGCTTCAGTCTGGAACCGCGTGGCCGCTATGGTCGCAGGTTCGAATCCTGCCTCGGGCATGGATGTGTGTGATGTCCTTAGGTTAGTTAGGTTTAAGTAGTTCTAAGTTCTAGGGGACTGATGACCACAGATGTTAAGTCCCATAGTGCTCAGAGCCATTTGAACCATTTTTGAATTCACTGTTCAAAGTGCCGTCAATGCGTGACCGAGAAGTGTAACCAATGGCACCCGAAACCACAACGCCGGGTGATACGCCAGTATGGCGATGACGAATACACGCTTCCAACGTGCGTTCACCGCGATGTCGCCAAACACAGATGCGGCCATCATGATGCTGTAAAGAGAGTCTGGATTCATCCGAAACAATGACGTTTTGCCATTCGTGCACCCAGGTTCGTCATTGAGTATACCATTGCAAGCGCTCCTGTCTGTGATGCAGCGTCAAGGATAACAGCAGCCATGGTCTCCGAGCTGATAGTCCATGCTGCTGCAAACGTCGTCGAACTGTTCGTGCAGATGGTTCTTGTCTTGCAAACGTCCCCATCTGCCGACTCAGGGATCGAGACGTGGCTGCACGATCCGTTACAGCCATGCGGATAAGATGCCTATCACCTCGGCTGATACGAGGCCGTTGGGATCCAGCACAGCGTTCCGTATTACCCTCCTGAACCCACCGATTCCATATTCTGCTAACAGTCATTGGATCTCGACCAACGCGAGCAGCAATGTCGTGAAACGATAATCTTCAATCGCGATAGGCTACAATCCGACATTTATGAAAGTCGGAAACGTGATGGTACGCATTTCTTCTCCTTACACGAGGCATCACAATAACGTTTCACAAGGCAACGCCGGTCAACTGCCGTTTGTGTATGAGAAATCGGTTGGAAACTTTCCTCATGGCTGCATGTTGTAGGTGTCGCCACCGGCGCCAACCTTGTGTGAATGGTCTGAAAAGTTAATTATTTCCATATCACAGCATCCTCTTCCTGTTGGTTAAATTTCACGTCTGTAGCACGTCATCTCCATGGTGTAGCAATTTTGTTGGCCAGTAGTGTATTCTAAATATCCTGTATATAAGAAAAGTATCGGGGACAAATAGACATTAATATTCACAAATACGCGATATAGCTTCCTGGAGAGAAAATCGCGTTGCTCCAATAACGTCTGAAATCTTTTCGTGAAAATAACACTGTCGAGTTGAATGTCATCAGATAGAATTTAATGCTCTTCCAGAATTCCAAGGAGTTAACATTTTTCTCATCTGCAGCCATCGTCTCACAGCAGCGTCATTAATCGGATGAATCGACTTGGACCTACAAGCATATTCTCTAATCCCAAAACACCGTGTTCTTTCAGTTCTAGCTAACCCATGGTTATCCACCTCCTTTACCGACTTTCCTTACACATAGGTGACCAAATACTTCAATATATCAGCATTATTTTTAAGCAACGATATAGGTGTTTATAAGCCTCCCTGTTTTCTCTTGCCGGCCGCGGTGGTCTCGCGGTTCTAGGCGCGCAATCCGGAACCGCGCGACTCCTACGGTGGCAGGTTCGAATCCTGCCTCGGGCATGGATGTGTGTGATGACGGAGTGGCCGTGCGGTTCTAGGCGCTGCAGTCTGAATCCGAGCGACCGCTACCGTCGCAGGTTCGAATCATGCCTCGGGCATGGATGTGTGTGATGTCCTTAGGTTAGTTAGGTTCAATTAGTTCTAAGTTCTAGGCGACTGATGACCTCAGAAGTTAAGTCGCATAGTGCTCAGAGCCATTTGAACCATTTTGTGTGATGTCCTTAGGTTAGTTAGGTTTAAGTAGTTCTAAGTTCTAGGGGACTGATGACCACAGCAGTTGAGTCCCATAGTGCTCAGAGCCATTTGAACCATTTCTTTGAAGTACTGAGTGTTCATATGTTAACGGCATTTTGGATCACCCTGCATGGGCTGGGGGTACACCAGGCGGTCATGTAGTGTGAAACGTCCCCTTTGAACAATTATACATGACTGTGCTTAAACTGACATACAATATTTTTAGCGCAGCGCAATCTGACTCAAAAATCCCTACAAAAGAATGGCCCTGACTAACATTAACCTATACCTTTCACAAATCACTTACCTCACAAAAATCTTGGTTACTCGAACTACTGCAATGCAGCTAGCGCCACTACTGCCAGCTAAATAAAAGATTCAAACTACGGAAGGCACTAACTACTGATAGGCATAGTTAGCAAATGAAATATTTTAATAGAGAGCAAACAATGTATTTACCTTAATAGTGTTGAAAAATCATAATATACATAGCAGTTCATGACATCCAGTCTTACAAATTTCAAAACTCCGTCATTTCTCTCCCCACATCCACCACTGCTGGCGGCTCACCTCCAACTGCGCAACGCTACGCGCTGTTCACATCCAGCTGCCCAACACTACAATGGCAGACAACAATGCAAACTAGCCACAGACTGCACACAGCACAGCCAGTGAGTTTCATACAGAGCGCTACGTAACGTTGCCAGTAAGAAAACATAAACAGCCTACTTACAAGTGTACCAAAGTGACGATGGGAGTTTATCTGTGAATAACCTCTTTATTTATTAGAAATTCTTTCAGTCCATATGTGGCATACAGCAAACCAGTACTTAACAGTATTGATTAAAAACAGTCTTGGTTGCCGTTTTAGCTTTTTTTTTTTTTTTTTTTTCAACGACGTGTTTCGCCTTATTTAGGCATCTTCAGGTTATCTACATAGAAAACAGAGAACAAATACATCTATTTAAGAATCAAGATCGTGTTGTGCACCCTTGGATAACCTATAAGCATGCATAAAAGGATCAAATATTGAAAGAGCAAATACCTTGCTTTGATATTTCTTAGAAGAATCCTTTAGTCAGTGTATCCACAGAGCATCGTCGAATATATCAGAACAACATCGCCTTCCTTAAAGCCAGTAACAACTAAAAATATAAAATATAGAAATAGAAAAAAAAATGGTTCAAATGGCTCTGAGCACTATGGGACTTAACTTCTGAGGTCATCAGCCCCTAGAACTTAGAACTACTTAAACCTAACTAACCTAAGGACATCACACACATCGATGCCCGAGGCAGGATTCGAACCTGCGACCGTCGCGGTCACGCGGTTCCAGACTGTAGCGCCTAGAACCGCTCGGCCACTTAGGCCGGCAGAAATAGAAAACTAAAATTGCAACCAAGACTGTTTTTAACCAATACTCTTTATTTATTCTTTTCTCCTCTCTTTCTTTCAGATTCTGACAGAGGCAGCGAGCGTGTAAAGAGTGTACGGAGTTTCCGACCGTTGAGTGGCGCAGCAGCTGAGTGCAGCACGTGGAAGCTTGCTGGCCTTCCGGACCAAGCCGTAGCTGTCTGCCTTAAATTGGCCACCTTGAGCTCGAGAACGGGAAGTTCTGCACTGCTCGGCGGGGATTGATGACATATCCGTGAAGTGGTCTTCTGCTGTTATCAACCGCGGATGTAAAGCTGTAACTCTCTACATTGACTGATTCCAGCCAAAACAGCTCTCTAATACTGTGCTGCTCAAGGCCGTCTTTCGCCGTTCTGGCTGTTTGAATTCAATCAGCAGTTAAGCTCTTTGTGGTCTGTTTGGTGTCAGGCGTGTCGCTTTGGTTACCCGGTACTGGTTCAACCTCTCAATGTTAATGCTAAGTCACTTTTGTAAAGTTTGGGTTGTTATTGGTTACCAAATCATGGGCTATAGCCTCCCTTACTTAAGGGCGACATTTTATATTATGGGCAAGTCTATTTTTAATTGAGCTGTGATCAGAAATTTGTTTTAATCACAGAGCTGTGCGGTTGTTGCTTCCACTGTCTAAAAGTTAGTTGTGCATGTTTATCGTTATTCTCACGAATAGTTATAAAATAAGAGTGAGCAAGCTATCATTTACTTATAAGCACAGCACTTCAAAATATTTTCTCCTTGTGTGCGGAGATGTATGCATACACAGGTTGGTCCATTGATCGTGAGCGGGCCAAATATCTCACGAAATAAGCGTCAAACGAAAAAACTACAAAGAACGAAACTTGTCTAGCTTGAAGAGGGAAACCAGATGGCGCTATGGTCGGCCCGCCAGATGGCGCTGCCATAGGTCAAACAGATATCAACTGCGTTTTTTTTAAACAGAAACTCCCATTTTTATTACATATTCGTGTAGCACGTAAGAAATGTAGTCACAAACATATGGCTCACAATTTTAGACGAACAGTTGGTAACAGGTAGGTTTTTAAATTCAAATACAGAACTACGTACGTTTGAACATTTTATTTCGATTGTTCCAGTGTGATACTTGTACCTTTGTGAACATATCATTTCTGAGAACGCATTCTGTTACAGCGTGATTACCTGTAAACACCACACTAATGCTATAAATCCTCAAAATGATGTCCGTCAACCTCAATGCATTTGGCAATACGTGTAACGACATTCCTCTCAACAGCGAGTAGTTCGCATTCCGTAATGTACGCACATGCATTGTCAATGCACTGACGCATGTTGTCAGGCGTTGTCGGTGGATCACGGTAGCAAATGTCCTTTACCATTCCCCACAGAAAGAAATCCGGGGACATCATAACTGGTGAAAGTGCGGGCCATGGTATGGTGCTTCGACAACCAATCTACCTGTCATGAAATATGTTATTCAGTACCGTTTCAACCGCATCCGAGCTATGTGCCGGACATCCATCATGTTGGAAGTACATCGCCATTCTGTCATGCAGTGAAACATCTAGTAGTAACATCGGTAGAACATTACGTAGGAAATCAGCATAAATTGCACCATTTAGATTGCCATCGATAAAATGGGGGCCAATTATCCTTCCTCCCCTAATGCCGCACCATACATTAACCCGCCAAGGTCGCTGACGTTCCACTTGTGGCAGCCATCGTAGATTTTCCATTGCCCAATAGTGAATTATATGCCGGTTTACGTTACCGCTGTTGGTGAATGACGCTTCGCCGCTAAATAGAACGCGTGCTAAAAATCTGTCATTGTCCCGTAATTTCTCTTGTGCCCAGTGGCAGAACTGTACACGACGCTCAAAGTCGTCGCCAAGCAATTCCTGGTGCATAGAAATATGGTACGGGTGCAATCGATGTCGATGTAGCATTCTCAACACCGACGTTTTTGAGATTCCCGATTCTCGCGATATTTGTCTGCTACTGATGTGCGAATTAGCCGCGACAGCAGCTAAAACACCTACTTGGGCATCTTCATTTGCTGCAGATCGTGGTTGACGTTTCACATGTGGCTGAACAGTTCCTGTTTCCTTATATAACGTAACTATCCGGCGAACGGTCCGGACACTTGGATGATGTCGTCCAGGATACCGAGCAGCAAACATAGCACACGTCCGTTGGGCATTTTGATCAAAATAGCCATACATCAACACGATATCGACCTTTTCCGCAATTGGTAAACGGTCCATTTTAACACGGGTAATGTATCACGAAGCAAGTGCCGTCCGCACTGGCGGAATGTTACATGATACCACGTACATATACGATTATGACTATTACAGCACCATCTATCACAAAGCGAAAAAAGTGGTTCAACTAAAACATTCACATTTCTTTACGTACTACACGAATATTTAATAAAAATGGTGGTTCCTGTTTTAAAAAAACGCAGATGATATCTGAACCTACGGCAGCGCCGTCTAGCGGGCCAACCATAGCGCCATCTGGTTTCCCCCTTCAAGTTAGACGAGTTTCGTTCTTCGTAGTTTTGTCGTTTGATACTTATTTCGTGAGATATTTGGCCCGGTCACTATCAATGGACCACCCTGTACATACCTATCTATCTGCAGGCTGCTTTATTGCTAGCAAATTCTTCTAGGCTACCATTTACGTATATGCGGGTTATGGTACGTCACATGGTTATGCGTTCATCTGTGCGGTGAATCATCCTTATTATCATATGTACAGAGAGTAACTGGTGATGATTGTAGGTTTTAGTGTTCAACTGTAATTCGATTTGTGGCTGTTCTGGCTCGTTATTGATGTGCAGGTCCTAGTTGGGCTGGCCGTTAACCCTTGCCGGCAGGTCCACTGCGCTGGTGTGGTCCGGTGGTTGCAGCGGCGGTGGCGTCCGGGTCTACGTGGGTTGGCCGTTGAATTATCGCTTGTGGACGTATCTTTAAGCACAGCCTCGTTAGATTATTCTCTTGTTTTGCTTCCTTATTGTAGTCTTAACGTCTTTCTTGAGTATTAACTGCTGCATCTAGTGCAATTTTATTGTTTTGAATTTCGGCGTATGTCCAGTCCCACGTTTTCACTTTGATTTGCGGCCTTTTATTTATGGTAAATGTGGCTCCGATCAACAGGAAGCGATTACCTAGCTCCTGGTCCTTTTATGGATTCGTTTTACTGTTTTAATTTAAACTATTGTCTGATTTTTTTCCTCTGTTTATTACTTGTAACTCTTAAAACAAGAATTGTACTACACTTGAATGTTCACTACAGTTATATCTTCTAGTAATAAACTGTTGTGGTAAATTGTGTTCAATTAAACCATCTTGACTAGTCTTTCACGATTCCTGCTTCTCAGGCGCAACCATTTCTGGTTCTTGGAGAGGTTTTAATTACTATTGAGGATTGTTTGTTTTGGTTTGCAAGCCTCTATAGGAAAGCGGCACCACAGCGGTATCAACGCACAGTACTGTAAGTGCTTCGATATAAAAAGAAACATGCGACTGGTTATCATGGAAGAAAAATCAACAAATTCAATACAAGGAGCGCGCCGGCGCGCTCCTGCAGTCAGCGACGAAGGGCTTACCGGCGCGCTCCCCGTATCACTTGTCAGTGACTGAGAGCGTGCCCTGGCGCTCGCAGATCCTGAAAGGGATTTTGAACAGCGTTTCGGCTTTGCATTGTAAGAGTTGATGTCTGATTCTTCATCGAAAATACATAGTCCAACTGAAGTGTAGAAATTTCTGAATTAAAAGTTACCGTTGAGGCAGTTTTCAAGTATATGCCTTTTTCAATTTGAAATTATGGTTTTGATCAATAAAAGAGCAGTTCATATTTCAAGAATTATAATTTGAGTCATAATCAAATGTCAATAAATAATTGTTTTAACTTCTGAAAAACTCGATATGAAATATTAAATTGTCATATGTTTATAATACTGGAAACAGGTTGTTACGCATACCGCTGACATATGTAGGCAGATAGGACAATAATAACAAGTTTCCTGCCAACTCTTTGTTATTTTTCTATCTGTTCCTTCAGCCTTCCCTCATTCTATGGCGAAATGATCAGAGCGTCCTTTGATCCCAGTTCACTTTAAAGTAGGCTCATTATTGGCATCCGTGTAACAGGAGGAAGTAGGGATTTCATTACTGAATTACGAAAGTCGTAAAAAATTTTTTGGCCTATATTTGTTATATATTGTATACGCATTATATAGGCATAAATGGAGAAAGAAAGGTACAAAGCTCACGCCTACCACAGAAGCGCTAGTTTATATGCCAACTAGCTCCGCAGATGATGAAGATATAGAAGTGTAAGATGAGATTAAAGAAATTATTCAAATAGTTAAGGGAGAAGAAAATTTAATAGTCATGGGGGACTGAAATTCGATAGTAGGAAAGCGAAGAGAAAGAAAAGTAGTAGGTGAGTATGCACTGGGGATAAGGAATGAAAGAGGAAGCCTCCTGGTAGAATTTTGCACAGAGCATAACTTAATCATCGCTAACACTCGCTTTAAGAATCGTGAAAGAAGGTTGTATACGTGGAGGAGACCTGGAGAAACAGGAAGGTTTCACATTGATTATATAATGGTAAGACTTAAACTTAGGAACCAATTTTTAAATTGTAAGGTATTTCGATAGGCAGATGTTGACTCTGACCACAATTTATTGGCTATGAACTGTATATTAAAATTGAAGAAACTGAAGATAGGTAGGAATATGAGGAGATGAGACCTAAATAAACTGAAAGAACTAGAGGATGTAGAGATTTTCAGATGAATCATTAGGGAACGATTGACAAGAACAGGGAAAGGAATATAGTAGAAGAAGAATGGATAGCTTTGGGAGATTAAACAGTGAAGGCAGCAGAGGATCAAGTAGATGAAAAGACGAGGGCCAGTAGAAACCCTTGTGTAACACAAAAGATACTGAATTTAATTGATGAAAGGTAATCAGAATACCATATACGTTTAGATAAGGATGTTGTAAAAAAAACTATTTGTCCCAATAAAGTACTGAAATATATGACTGGTCATTGATTAGATACCAAGAGAAGAATTTTTTATTCAAGGATTCAACGATAATAATGGAATCTAAATGCCTAAAAAATGAGCTCTACTTACCTCAGATTTCAGAATTACTGTCGGCGAACTGCAACCGATACTGAAAACGAAGACCTTCTCGTGGTTCCTTAAGCTTACCAGAATCGCTGAAAAATCACATGGATTTTAGCAGGGGACTGTCTGGGAGCGAGGTAAGCGTAAAAGTGAAGGGCGACAAGCGGTAGGCACGCCCTCCAGTCTGGGAAGGGGTGTGAGGAAGTGCGCCGGTGCGGTCTTCGTCGCTGGCTGGGGAATGGAGGGGCGTGCCGGAACGCTCCTTGTATGGAATTGGTTAAGAAGTTTCGTGCAGACCGCTGTAAAAGAGTGTCTGCAGAGAAACTAAGACATAACGGGCGTGAAATCTTCTGTACGCTAAAATAAATAAAGGGCAGGTGGTGTACATAATACATTTCTTGCTAAGGCTGATGTTCAACTAAAGAAATTAGACAATCCAGACAGAATGCCCATTACACCAGACTATCGTATGGTGATTTAGTATTCTTTTGAGTTTCTGATGTTACAGCACATGAATTTTTGAAAAATGTTGCCAGATTTTGGATCAAATGTTGTGAACGCCAGTGCCAAACCTTATCTCCCGGACAGCGAAATAACATTTTAGCTGTGTCTCGGTCTCACTAATATCACAAATTAATTACTAGAAAAACAGTTTTTTGCAGTCCAGGCTTACGAAACGGATTGCGTCAGTGCAATTCCGTCACCTCTTCACGGAAGTGGTTGTCCTTGCTCCTAAAGTCCTGTCTGCGAGAGCACAGTGCCCTCGTCTCGCCCCAGGGCAGTCACGCTCCACAGTCGCACGTTAAGCCTTCCATTTATCGCCTTTCCCTCTCTTCTCTGTTTCTTTTCCCTTAAGACGCACGTATTTCTTTGTACAATAATATTATCTTGGAACTCCTCCACTTGATTCGTGTTTGCATAGAAAAATAGTAATATCACAAATTGAGTCCGCCTTGGTGGAAACACCGTGTTATTTGTTTATTTCTTTATTATCCCAAACTAGTTTCGGCGACAAATATCACCACCATCAGTTCCATAATTTTTTATTCAAGGATTCAACATAATAATGGAATCTAAATGCGTAAAAATTTCATAAACATCACACCATCATCAGTGTTTTTTTTTTTTAATCTAAAACATTCAGAAAATGGTATGGTTGTACAAACACAGTAAAACATATTTACATTTTTACAAATCGTCGTTTGAAATATAGTTTTATATTGATACTTTCATACACCTTATTTATTGTATGCTACAGTATGATTTAAGCTATTATTGGCGCTGTTTGTGACATATTTTCTGTGCTCTTTTTCTGTTGCCGTCTTTTTATACATAGCGAACGTCATGTCATCTGCAGCCTATTGAGCGGCTGTTAGTAAAGAGAGAGATGGTACACACTAACATACAATAACAAAATATCGCATAGAATAGGAAACATCTTAAAAAAGCAAGGGATCCCAATTAAATTCAGAACAACCAATACAGTTCAGAAAAACCTCAGACAAATTCAGCAACGCTGGAATATATCAACTCACTTGCAACTCTTGTCAGGCCCACTACATAGGACAAACAAGCAGAAATTTCCGAACGAGGTACACAGAGCACATGAGAGCTGTAAGAAGTGTCAGCACAAATTCAACTTTCGCAGAACATCTAATGAACAAAAACCATAACCCCACCAATATCGAAAACGATCTACGCATTCTGAGAAACAGCAACATTTTATTCCGACAACTAACGATAGTAGAAAATTACCACATACAGAAGGCTATAGTCGAAGGGGAAAATGTAATAAATGAAAACACAACACTCTGCAATAACACACTTTTTACCGCTCTGAGAGAACTGACCAAGGACACAGAACAGAAAGCACACACACGCAAAAGAACCACCTCCCCATCACAAACAGACACATAAATAATGAACAGAAGTCGTCGTAATTCGCGCTACAGTTTTTCATAGCATTTCTCGCCACTTGCGATACGCCTATCGCGACACACGCGAACAGCAAGATGGCGTAAGATTATGGATCAGAAACAAAGTGCAAAAGTTTTGTTTTTCAGTGTAAAAAGCGGCCACATTGCATCCAACGAACTGAGTACACAAATAGCTAAGCAATAGTTAAGTACACACCAAAATAACTGGTTTCCACAAACACTACCCCAACCACAAGTATATATACTGCTGACATACGAAGATCACCGTTGAGAATTTGTCTACTAACAGCCGCTCACATGGTTGCAGATGCATGATCTTCGCTAAGTATAGAAAGACGGCAACAGAAAAAGAACACAGAAAATATATCACAAACAGCGCCAACAATAGCTTAAAACATGCTGTAGCAGCCGCCCGAGTGGCCGAACGGTTCTAGGCGCTACAGCCTGGAATCGCGCGACCGCTGCGGTCGCAGGTTCAAATCCTGCATCGTGCATGGATGTGTCTGATGTCCTTCGGTTAGTTAGGTTTAAGCAGTTCTAAGTTCTAGGGGACTGATGACCATAGATGTTAAGTTCCATAGTGCTCAGAGCCATTTGAGCCATACATTAAAAAGGTAGTATAAAAGCATCAATATAAAACTACACTCCTGGAAATTGAAATAAGAACACCGTGAATTCATTGTCCGAGGAAGGGGAAACTTTATTGACACATTCCTGGGGTCAGATACATCACATGATCACACTGACAGAACCACAGGCACATAGACACAGGCAACAGAGCATGCACAATGTCGGCACTAGTACAGTGTATATCCACCTTTCGCAGCAATGCAGGCTGCTATTCTCCCATGGAGACGATCGTAGAGATGCTGGATGTAGTCCTGTGGAACGGCTTGCCATGCCATTTCCACCTGGCGCCTCAGTTGGACCAGCGTTTGTGCTGGACGTGCAGACCGCGTGAGACGACGCTTCATCCAGTCCCAAACATGCTCAATGGGGGACAGATCCGGAGATCTTGCTGACCAGGGTAGTTGACTTACACCTTTTAGAGCACGTTGGGTGGCACGGGATACATGCGGACGTGCATTGTCCTTTTGGAACAGCAAGTTCCCTTGCCGGTCTAGGAATGGTAGAACGATGGGTTCGATGACGGTTTGGATGTACCGTGCACTATTCAGTGTCCCCTCGACGATCACCAGTGGTGTACGGCCAGTGTAGGGGATCGCTCCCCACACCATGATGCCGGGTGTTGGCCCTGTGTGCCTCGGTCGTATGCAGTCCTGATTGTGGCGCTCACCTGCACGGCGCCAAACACGCATACGACCATCATTGGCACCAAGGCAGAAGCGACTCTCATCGCTGAAGACGACACGTCTCCATTCGTTCCTCCATTCACGCCTGTCGCGACACCACTGGAGGCGGGCTGCACGATGTTGGGGCGTGAGCGGAAGACGGCCTAACGGTGTGCGGGACCGTAGCCCAGCTTCATGGAGACGGTTGCGAATGGTCCTCGCCGATACCCCAGGAGCAACAGTGTCCCTAATTTGCTGGGAAGTGGCGGTGCGGTCCCCTACGGCACTGCGTAGGATCCTACGGTCTTGGCGTGCATCCGTGCGTCGCTGCGGTCCGGTCCCAGGTCGACGGGCACGTGCACCTTCCGCCGACCACTGGCGACAACATCGATGTACTGTGGAGACCTCACGCCACACGTGTTGAGCAATTCGGCGGTACGTCCACCCGGCCTCCCGCATGCCCACTATACGCCCTCGCTCAAAGTCCGTCAACTG
This sequence comes from Schistocerca serialis cubense, assembly GCF_023864345.2. NCBI lineage: Eukaryota > Metazoa > Arthropoda > Insecta > Orthoptera > Acrididae > Schistocerca > Schistocerca serialis. The sequence goes on along the minus strand of NC_064642.1, from coordinate 601,767,672 downwards.
CACATACGGTTCACGTCCACGCTGTCGCGGCATGCTACCAGTGTTAAAGACTGCGATGGAGCTCCGTATGCCACGGCAAACTGGCTGACACTGACGGCGGCGGTGCACAAATGCTGCGCAGCTAGCGCCATTCGACGGCCAACACCGCGGTTCCTGGTGTGTCCGCTGTGCCGTGCGTGTGATCATAGCTTGTACAGCCCTCTCGCAGTGTCCGGAGCAAGTATGGTGGGTCTGACACACCGGTGTCAATGTGTTCTTTTTTCCATTTCCAGGAGTGTATATTTCAAAAGATGATTTGTAAAAATGTAATTATGTTTTACTGTGTTTGTGCAATCATATCAATTTCTGAATGTTTTAGTTAAAAAAAACCACTGATAAGGGTCATATTTGTCGCCGAAACTAGTTTGGGATAGTAAAGAAATAAACAAATAACACGGTGTTTGCATCAAGGCGGACTCAGTTTGTGATATTACTATGTATTTCTTTGTGTCGACTAGAGTGTGTTACTTTATACAAATTGCTCTTATTACGTGAATGGACACTTCCTCTACCGAAACCTTTCATTGTTGTGCACGGAAGGACTACAGCCGTCTGAAATTGTAAACACGAGGTGTGCGCATAACATAAGGGGCTGCCACTGCAAAACAACTTATTTGGAAAACAGACCTAATTAGTTATTGTCACCATAAATTGACGCCCTTCCTCCTTCCTACAACGCTCCATTCGAGTTTTTCTTCCAATGCTTCAACGGACTGAAATTCGGATTGACTTTCCTCACGCTGAGAAATTAGAAGGTGTGATCTGTTTTACTTCGTAAGAACTTTCTACATCCAAGATTATATAAATATTCCTTCAATCACAAACAACCAGTTTCGACAGACTCTGCTGTCATCTTCACGTCTATAACATAGTGAATATACATGGAATGTATCTCTTATCAAAGGTTCTGACGTAATACTTGAAATACATTTTTTAGTTAGGCATTACGAGAAACGCAAATGGAATTTTACACTTACGTATTTTCGAAACTTTATGTAGTAAAATGTGTTCATTTTGAGCTGGACCTCAGGCTAAGTAGTCATGTAGACAAAATGTAGCGCTTAATACAATGGTTCGTCATAAATAGATCCTTTAAATCAAGAAGAAGCTTGTAGGTTCGTCATAAATTGATCATTTAAATCAAGAAGAAACTTGTGCACATGATCATGTCCATATACCTAGTGCTCACTGTTCTTTGTTAGGTCTTGGAAAACACAATTTACGATAAAATGAAAAGAACGTGTACAGATACGGTTAAGTGATGTGATACTGTCCATTTTACTGTATACTATGTTTTTCCTGACGTAACAGGCATCTGTGGGAGCTACATACATAGATTGACATGGCCTTGTGCCCAAGCTGCTTCTTGATTTTAAATGTTCTATTTATTATGAACCTTTATATTATGTGCTATACAGGGTTATTACAAATGATTGAAGCGATTTCACAGCTCTACAATAACTTTATTATTTGAGATATTTTCACAATGCTTTGCACACACATATAAAAACTCAAAAAGTTTTTTTAGGCATTCACAAATGTTCGATATGTGCCCCTTTAGTGATTCGGCAGACATAAAGCCGATAATCAAGCTCCTCCCACACTCGGCGCAGCATGTCCCCATCAATGAGTTCGAAAGCATCGTTGATGCGAGCTCGCAGTTCTGGCACGTTTCTTGGTAGAGAAGGTTTAAACACAGAATCTTTCACATAACCCCACAGAAAGAAATCGCATGGGGTTAAGTCGGGAGAGCGTGGAGGCCATGACATGAATTGCTGATCATGATCTCCACCACGACAGATCCATCAGTTTTCCTATCTCCTGTTTAAGAAATGCCGAACATCATGATGGAAGTGCGGTGGAGCACCATCCTGTTGAAAGATGAAGTCGGCGCTGTCGGTCTCCAGTTGTGGCATGAGCCAATTTTCCAGCATGTCCAGATACACGTGTCCTGTAACGCGTGAAACTTGCCAGCATGCGTTCAACCGTTTCTTCGCTCACTGCAGGCCGACCCGTTGATTTCCCCTTACAGAGGCATCCAGAAGCTTTAAACTGCGCATACCATCGCCGAATGGAGTTAGCAGTTGGTGGATCTTTGTTGAACTTCGTCCTGAAGTGTCGTTGCACTGTTATGACTGACTGATGTGAGTGCATTTCAAGCACGACATACGCTTTCTCGGCTCCTGTCGCCATTTTGTCTCACTGCGCTCTCGAGCGCTCTGGCGGCAGAAACCTGAAGTGCGGCTTCAGCCGAACAAAACTTTATGAGTTTTTCTACGTATCTGTAGTGTGTCGTGACAATATGTCAATGAATGGAGCTACAGTGAATTTATGAAATCGGTTCAATCATTTGTAATAGCCCTGTACTTATCTACATGACAACTTGGCGTGAGGTCCAACGCAAATTGAACTCATTTTATAACATAAATTTTAGAAGATGTGTAAACTTATAGTTCCATTTCTGTTTTTTGTAATGCCCAACTACAACTTTTATTTCAAATATTTCGTCATAATTCATGATACGAGATATATTCCACGTCTATACACTATGTTACAAACCTGAAGGTGACACGAAAGTCTGTCGAAACCGTATGTAAATAAAGGGATGTTTATGCGACACTGGCTTTAGAAAGGTTTTACCAAGAGCTGATGTTTTGTTCCTTTTAATGCAGATTTGACCTTGGTGCGATAGCTAAGTGTCAGTGATATGTTAGGCGAATAAGGTGGTTGGTCCAACACTGGGATGTTGTACTTCGCTAGAAACGTCCTATCAGTGTGAGAGGGTGTGTCGTGTTGATGTAAATCTCACGTCTTGTTCTCGCACAATTCGGGTCGTTTCCTTATTATTTTTTCAATGAATTGACAAAGAACCCCAAGAAAGCAATGTTGATTAATAGTATGACCTTCAGGAACTCAGTGACTATCGAAGAAACAACCACCATCGATTTGATCATAATTTGCTATTTCGCGCTTTTTCGGTCACGGTGGCGTTAGGCCCTTCCAGTGTGTGGATTGGCACCTGATTTCTGGATAACAAGTGAAAAACCAAGATTCGTCACATGTTATCAGTATTTACAAGTAATTACGATCAGTTTCAGTGATATTTAAAGTGTCAGTACAATTGATCTCACCAGCTTGTTTTTGATCGATTGATCTTTCGACACTAGTTTCGCACACACTTTTATCATGTTAATTGGTTATTTAAACTTTGCTTTCGCACTCTTTGTCATTTCTAACAGTATCAGCAATCAATCCAATACTCAACCGATGGTAAGACCCAAACAGTTTACCAACTTTCTCGACATTTTTATCCGTTTTTGATGTTAAATGACATCCCGGACGAGAGTCATCTTCAACGTCTTCTCGGTCATCTTGGAAACGCTTGAACCACTCAATAACAGTCGTACACGATAAACAGTCTTCGTCATATACTTCTTTTGGTAACAGATAGGTCCGGTTGCCGTTTTACCAAGTTTCATATGAAACTTCACAACAATTCGTTGCTCTGTTGTTTCCAATTTATTGGCTTTCGAGAGGTGCCCATTCAGTAATCTCACTAAAGCAATGTCAGTTATGGTGAAACGAACGTAAGGGTAACACAACGCGCAATTCCAGAAAATCTCCGACCTAGCCGGGAATAGAAAACGGGAGCGTTCGCTTCGCAACCCGTCGCTCTGATGGTGCAGCTACCGACGGGGACACTCTATTTTCCTGCAAAACTAAATAATAACTCCTACACAAACGAAGCCCAGGGCCGCAGAATTGTCTACGGGCACCAGAGATGCACCATTCATCTGATTAGGCTTCAAGCTTCACTGCTATTGGTCGTTCATCTTTGACGCATGTATGCTCTGTGTCAGCAACAGTCCCCGTAAATTACCGCTAGCTGCAAGCACGAGTTTTAATTTCAATAATGTATAATTTGTTTCGGGACTGCCAGCCTCATTTTCACAGGCAGCTTGAGCTATACACCTAATCGATGTTAGGTATTATTATTTTGGACAGTGTTCGCAGTATACTGTTGACCGCTTAGGTGTCGTTTTGTGTATTGCTATTGTTATGACGACGACGAACGAATCGTCGCCAGTGTGAATGTGGCCAATGCTAAATAGAAACATATAAATCTTTTCTTTGCATGTACAGCAGGTTTTTCAGTGAAGTCGATAAGGAGCTGGCTGCATGGTCTGAGTCTACAACGATTAAATTATTAGAAGTCGTTTGTAAAAAATAATATATTGTACTGAACTGGTGGTACAGGGGTCTTCATAGTCAGGAGGAATACAATTACAAAAAGAGAGCTATCAAGGCATCACATAGGCCATACTTTAACCCTAGGACTCACTCTGCTAAAATTTCCCTAGTACCCCATCTGGGGTCGTACATGATCCCAATCAATATACAATTGACTGTGTGTACTGATCATTCAGAGAACAACGTACTGTCGTTTAATACTGTTTGTTTACATTTTATTTATTATTTAGTCACATTTCACAGCTTTTTTAACAGGTATGAACGTAGTAGAATTAAGTTACATATGGCAGAGTAATTACATATCAGAGGTTACAATATTACTCTAAGTCATAATTTGTTTCACTCATAAATGTTTCACAATGGCTTCAAATTTACAGAAAATGTGATGAACAGCTCAACAGGAAACATAATTCTAACCGGAATCCGTACCATAGTCATCTGCACATATTTTGAAGTAGCAACTGTGGTGTCACCGCCAGACACCACACTTGCTAGGTGGTAGCCTTTAAATCGGCCGCGGTCCGTTAGTATAAGTCGGACCCGCGTGTCGCCACTGTCAGTGATTGCAGACCGAGCGCCACCACACGGCTGGTCTAGAGAGACTTACTAGTACTCGCCCCAGTTGTACAGCCGACTTTGCTAGTCATGCTACACTGACAAATACGCTCTCATTTGCCGAGACGATAGTTAGCATAGCCTTCAGCTACGTCATTGGCTACGATCTAGCAAGGCGCCATAGAATTTGATATTTATCTTATGAAGCATGTACAATCAAGAGCGATGTTCTACAATTGTGGATTAAAGTTAAGTATTACAGCAACTGCGTCCGTTTTTCTAAGTTCTCATTTCCTTGTAATGTTCCATACCTCACGCCAGTCTGCGTGTAATTAAACGCGTGCATTTCGGCCTCCTTTAGAAACACGGTGTAGGCACTTCTGCCAACACTTCATATGGCGACGAGCTAAATCGCGTTTGTACCAATTGATCTTGCCTAATTTACTTGTGTCATGGCTTCGCCACAATCTCCAGATGTACTGTCCGAATTTTATCGCTTGCAGAATCAGCAGACGCAGGCGTTATTGGATGCCCTTGGACAGCTCGTCCAGGGTCAACGTGCCATGCAAAACGATGCGGCAGCCGCCGCTCCAGCGCTACCGCAGCCACAACATGCTGTTGCACCACCTTTTCGTCCTTTTGATGCGGCACTGGAAAGCTGGACGGAGTGGTCACGCCAATTTGGATTCCATCTCGCCGCCTACAGAATTCAAGATAACGAGCGGCAGCCATTTTTATTGGCATCCGTCGGCGTCTAAACGTACCGAGTGATAGTGACATTATTTCCCCGACGCGACGTATCAACTCTGTCCTACGACGAAATTTTGTCTGCATTAGATGCATATTTCAAGGAATCAGTCAATGTAGTAGCAAAAAGGTATACTTTCTTTCATACAAAACGTACGGCCGGTCAGACTAATAGGGAGTGGTTTGCAACCTTGCAAGGCCTTACTAGGGATTGTGCTTTTGAGTGTGAATGTGGACTCCCTTATTCAGATACTATGGTGCGTGATGCAATTGCACAGAACGTTTCTGATGTTCGTATCCGGGAACAGATTTTGAAACTATTCAATCCCTCCCTTCAACAAGTGATAGACATATTGGATCCGCAAGACACACTTGACTTTGCTCAGGAATCATTTGAAACTTCGCCAGCCGTGTGTCACGTTAACCGGCCCGCCGGGCGAGCTGCACGGAACAGTAAATAGCCCTCGCGCTCGTCCGCACAGTTGCCGCCAAGCTCTCAGCCACGTGTCCCGCGGCAGCAAGCAAATGCAGTGCTAAAATCATGCCCGCCATGTGCAACCAGACATTCGCGTGAGAATTGCCCGTCACGCCAAGCTATTTACTTTTTCTGTAACAAAAAAGGACATGTTCAGAGTGTTTGCCAGGAAGAGCTTAGATCGGACGCTAACAACCATTCCAGGCCCTTTGCTTCGCGCCGGAATCGGAATGGAACCAAGAATACTCAGGCTCGTGAACCTTCGCCCATGGAAATTCATGTCGTTCATTCCACTCCGCCCAGTGCCACTGTCTCTAACAGTGACTGTGTTCGTCCCACAGCTGCTGTGCGTCGACATCGACGGTAATCGCGTCAAGTCGCAAGTGCTTCTGTACCAGTGTCAGTTCACGTTGCACGAGACAGTCGCTCTTGTCGTCAGCAGGACAATAAACTTTTTGTAGACTTGGACATTCATGGCAACGTGATCCCATTCCAGCTCGATACCGGGGCTGCAGTTTCATTGATCAATAAAGACACATACAAACAACTGGGCACACCTCCATTGCGTGCCGCAAATGTTAAGTTAAATAGTTATTCCGGTCAGAATATCACTGTGTTAGGACAGTGCAGCCTTCTTGCAACATAAAAGGGACAAACAAAACTTGTGTCATTTTACGTCCATCGTTCTTCTTCTGCTGTGAACTTGTTTGGTTTAGATTTATTTCAGTTGTTTAACTTGTCTATAGTCAATCAGGTCCTCTCAGTGAACCAGACTGTGCCTTCAGCCAGTGTTTCTCGTCTCTGTGAAGAGTTTGCAGACATTTTTGCTCCGGGCCTTGGTTGCGCTAAGAACTATAAAGCACATTTGGAACTGAAAGTAAACGCGCAACCGAAATTTTTCAGAGCGCGCAATGTTCCTCACGCATTGCGTGATAAGGTCGCTAGAACATTAAACGATTTAGAATCACCAAGGTGTAATTGAACGTGTGCAGGCTTCTCTCTGGGCATCACCATTAGTAATTTTACCAAAACCTTCCAGAAAATTGAGACTTTGTGCGGACTTCAAAGCTACAGTGAATCCACAACTAGTGATTGCAACTTTTCCTTTACCTCGCCCGGAAGATCTTTTTGACAAACTGTGCCCGGGTAAATATTTTTCGAAGTTGGACCTAGCAGATGCGTACTTGCAAATACCAGTGGACAACAAATCCCAGCGCGTCTTGGTGGTTAACAGGCATCTGGGTTTGTACCGATTCAAAAGACTGCCATTCGGGCGTGCATCCACCCCTGCATTGTTTCAGCAAAATCTACAAACTGTTTGAGCGTCGGTCCCTACTGCAGCAAACTATCTGGACGATATTGTGATCTCCGGAAAGTCGGAAGAAGAATATTTAGCCAATCTCAGAACATTATTTCAGGTCTTGCGACAAAATGGTCTTCGCTTGCGGAAGGACAAATCTATGTTTTTTGCTCGTGACTTACCATATTTGGGACATGTCATCAATGCCCAAAGCATACATCCCAGTCCATAGCACCTCCGTGCCATACAAGACTTGCCTTCGCCGCAGAATTTGAAGCAGCTACAGAGTGTGCTGGGAAAAATAACTTACTATAACAGATATGTGCGCCATGCCTCTTCCATTTCAGCTCCGCTTCATCGCTTACGTCGTAAAGGTGTTCCGTTCGTCTGGACGGCGGAATGCGAACGCGCCTTTCGCCAGTTGAAATCGGCGTTGCTTTCCACTACTTGCCTTACGCCATTCGATCCCCAGAAACCCCTTTTGTTGATGGTAGATGCATCGGATTTCGGGATTGGTGCTGTGCTTGCGCACAAAGATGGATCGCATGATCGCCCTATTGCCTTTGCGTCCAAATTGCTCTCGTCTGCGCAAAGAAATTATTCACAGATAGAGAAAGAAGCTTTGGCTCTCGTATTTGGTGTTACTAAGTTTCATGATTTCTTGTATGGTCGTCACTTTACCATCATCACAGACCACAAACCTTTGACATCGCTTTTTCATCCGATCAAGCCTGTACCTCCACGTACAGCGCAGAAATTCATTCGCTGGTCAATTTTCCTCTCGCAGTACCGTTACGATATCTTTTATCGGTCCACTGATAAGCACGGAAACGCCGATGCGTTGTCCCGTTTGCCTGTTGCTGAGGATAGAGCATTCGATTCTTCTGAACTTGCTTGCATGTTCATTGATGCGGAAACCGATGACGTGGTCGCATCGTTTCCGATTGATTTTCGTCGTGTCGCTACAGCCACTGCTGCTGACCCTGTCATTGCTACCGTTTTGTGTTTTGTTGCTACGCAATGGCCCTTGTCAAAGTCATGGATCGAGGATCCGTTGGTTCGCCGATTTTTTGCTCACAAGGAGAGACTTTTTGTTCGACGTGGTGTTTTGCTGTTGCATTCTGATAATGATCAGTCCAGGGTAGTGGTCCCACGTTCGTTACAGTCCTCTCTCTTACGGCTTCTCCACCAAGGAAATTGGGATATAGTGAGAACGAAACAACTTGCTCGTCAGCACTGTACTTGGTTCGGAATCGATGCTGCGATTACGAAAATGTGCTCTTCTTGCATGGCGTGTGCCGAACAACAATTCGCACCACCGCGGAAATTCTTTGCATGGCCAAAAGCCACTTCTCCTTGGCAACGCTTACACATAGATTTTGCTGGCCCATTCTGGAATGCTCGATGGTTGGTTGTGGTCGATTCATTCAGTAATTTTCCTTTTTTTGTCCGGATGTCTTCCACGACGTCATCTGCCACCATCCAAGCGTTATCTGGTATCTTTTGCATTGAAGGTCTTCCACAGACTATTGTTTCCGACAATGGCCCACAATTCATGTCCGCAGAATTTCAGTCATTCTGCAAGGCCAATGGTATTCACCATCTGACATCCGCGCCGTTTTCGCCTCAGTCAAACGGTGCCGCTGAACGATTGGTCCGCACTTTCAAGTCACAGATGTTGAAGTTGAAAGAGTCGCATTCTTGGGAGGACGCGTTATTGCTCTTCTTGTCCTCGTGTCGCTCTCAGGCCCGAGATGGTCGCTCGCCGGCTGAGTTGCTCCATGGTCGTCCTCATCGAACCTTGATGTCTTTGCTACATCCGCCGCATCAGGTTCCTGTGCAGCGGCAGCCACCTGCTTTTGCTCCAGGCGACGTTGTATATTATCGCTACTGTCGAGGTTCACGGCGCTGGCTCGCAGGGCGCATTCTTCGCTGCCTCGGCCGCGCTATGTATCTGGGTTTTAAGGCCTCTGGTGAGGTGCGTCGGCATCTCAATCAGCTGCGCCTCTGTCGTCGCACGGGTTCTGCCGCTCCCCGTCTGCTTTCAGCGACGGTGCCGTCCGGTCAGCGCCCTGGCTCGCCTCATCCCCAGGTGTTACCGACACTGCCTTCCATTTTGCCCCATGGCGACGCGCCGCCGCCGCCGCCGCCGCCGGTCCTCCCGCCGGCGCCGCCCGCAGTGGACGCGTCGCTGCTGCCGCCGGGCGCATCCCTGGGTCACGCGCAGCCGATCGTTTCCCGTGACCAGCTGTCCTCCGACATGGAACTCTTGCCCGCTCCGGACCAGATGACGTCTTCGCTCGTCGGGTGCCCCGACGCGATGGAGGTCGAATCCTCGGCCCCTCCTGTCTCTTTAGAGGCGCATACACCGCATGTTGGCGTGCACCCTGGACTAGGCTTTCAGGCGTTTCCTAGCTCCCCTCGGACCGAATGGCCGGGTGCGGGTGGCACAGCCTCGCCTGTTGTTAGGCTCCCCACCTCGTCGCATACGTCAACATGGGGTCCTCCCCACGGCGGGCGGAAGCCTTATAACACAACCGTTCGCCGATTTGCGGTGGAGGAATGTGGTGTCACCGCCAGACACCACACTTGCTAGGTGGTAGCCTTTATATCGGCCGCGGTCCGTTAGTATAAGTCGGACCCGCGTGTCGACACTGTCAGTGATTGCAGACCGAGCGCCGCCACACGGCAGGTCTAGAGAGACTTACTAGCACTCGCCCCAGTTGTACAGCCGACTTTGCTAGTCATGCTACACTGACAAATACGCTCTCATTTGCCGAGACGATAGTTAGCATAGCCTTCAGCTACGTCATTGGCTACGACCTAGCAAGGCGCCATAGCATTTGATATTTATCTTATGAAGCATGTACAATCAAGAGCGATGTTCTACAATTATGGATTAAAGTTAAGTATTACAGCAACTGCGTCCGTTTTTCTAAGTTCTCATTTCCTTGTAATGTTCCAGACCTCACGCCAGTCTGCGTGTAATTAAACGCGTGCATTTCGGCCTCCTTTAGCAACACGGTGTTGGCACTTCTGCCAACACTTCAGTAACTCTTTCAGAATGTTCCTTGCAAACAAATTTGTTACACTTTTTGCATGTTGAACTAAATTTTGTGTCCTTTGATCGGGGGCAAATGGAGCATCTGGCTCGCTTTCTCTTCTGATTGTCGGGTATTACGTCTGGATGTCCATTGTCTAACAGATCATCAAATCCACACCGTCTGATACTGCTAATAATATCCTTGTTCCTTGCTTGTGGTAAACTCAAACGACGTTCCACTTGGGGCTTTGCCATTTCTTTGGCCAACTTCATTAGAAAAAGACGTCTCTTTGTTTTTTCAACAGCAACACAGAAGAGTCTGTAGGCATTGAGTGCAGCTAGATCGACAAGATCATAAAATACTGCTAATGGCCAACGTTTTGTACCCTTTTTCACAGAATAGTAAGAGCTCATTTGATCTAGCGTATCAACACCTGATTTTGTTGAGTTGTAATACAACACTACTTTTGGTTTTCGTTTCAAGTTGTTTTCTTTGGGCACTTCAAATGATTGATGTTGTGTTGACAGGAGTAGCATAGGCTTATTTCTTTTTGGAACATACAAAACTAATAGGGTTCTACCACTGTATGCAAATCTGGTAGTGCATTCTTCCCTAGTTTTCGAAGGCAAAATCTCTTTTGGAATTTCTTTTCTTGTAGAACGTAGAGTACCTACAAGTATCAACTTCATTTTCAACAATTCTTGGCCAAGGTCATAGCTCGGGGAAAAATTGTCAGTGGTAATATTCCTACCACTGCCAGCCAGATGACGCACTAAATCTAAGACCACTCTCTCGCCTTGATTCACTTCTCTCACATCACCACCCCTTCCAGTGTACATTTGAAGATTTGTCAGATAACCATGGTCACAGTCTACTGCGCACCATATCTTGATGCCATACTTTCCTGGCTTTGAAGGAATGCAGACCTTGAAACTGCACCGACCTCTGTATACGCAAAGATGTTCATCAACAGTAATGTTGCTGGAAGGTATAAATGATGTTTGATACTGCACGGCAAACAAATCAAATATCTCCTGTACAGCTTCAGCCTTATTTCCAGTCCTCTCTTTCCTTTCAAGTCTTGTGATGCGGTCGTCAAAACGAAGTGAACGCAGAATATCCTGATATCGCCTCCTCGACATAGTAGCACGGAATAGAGGAGTGCCATATTCAGAGTCCCAAAATTCGTCAATAGGTTTCCCCCGGCTCTTCTGTACGGCATACAGAATCAGCAAGCCTAAAAATGAAAGAAACTCGCATCTGTCAACTAATTTTCCAGACACTTTCACTTCATTTCCTCGTTGATTTGTGAACTGAACTATTATATCCACCAATTCATTAGTAATAAACTGCCTGAAACAGTCAACAGCTGAGCTATCACTAACTGTACTAGGAATACCTGCTGAAAATCGTTGTATGTTGCGGATTGGAAATCTACGAATTGATGGTTCTTTTGTACTCCATGCAATATCCCGACCCCTGCTTACCAGTACTGCACTTTCATCTTCTCCACTGTCATCATATTCAGCAAGAATATCATTTTCTTCTAATTCATGTAAACAAGTTTCATCACTTTGGTCTACCTGTGTCTCTGTTCCAACATCTTCGGCGTCACTACCTTCTGAATCACTACTGCTACGAAATAAGTCTTCCACAGCTTGTTCTACACTATAGCCAGGAGCAAAACGTTTTCCATCCATGCTGAAATTACACTGCAACAACAAACGTACAACAAACGTACAAACGAACTTCCTGTTTGAGGTTAGTTCTGAGTAACACCTGAATAACACCTGAATTCAGTGTTAACAACTCAAAATACCTAAGAAAGGGATTGATAGTTGATAATCTATACATTCTATGAATGTTACATATAATCTATCTGGGGTCATAATTGACCCCAACAGTAATTTTTGTTAATTATTGATTTAAATGTTGCGTCAAGCACTCTAAAAATTTTTGTGAGAGAACTACAATACTGTGTGGTAAAAGTCATAAAATTCTGGATTTTTACAGGAAATAGAAATATTATTTTATCCATAGTAAAGATGATTGGGGTCACCTATGACCCCAGAGTGAGTCCTAGGGTTCACTAAGCGCCTTGTTAGAGGTTGCTTCCTATCACTTGAAGGCTATACTAGTTTCCTACTTGACGTCCAGAGCAAGAGTGGCCCAGCACAGGCTAGGGACTTGTTGCAAGCCGCGGAGCGGCGCTAGTCTCGACTTGCGGATCCAGCGATACTAGTACGGACCGCGGTCGATAACTACAAGCCCTAACAAGTGTGGTACCGAACGTTGATACCAAAGTTATGGACGCAGGTGCTGCGCGTTTGCTGATCGGTGATGACAGCTCCTTATGAATCTAAAAATGTAACACCTAACGTTGATTACATGTGTAAAATGTACATATGAAGACGGGGTTGGCAGTCCCGAAATCGATTATGCAAAAAAGAAATTAAAGACCTTTCTTGCCATTACAGGTTAATTTACTTGTAGTAGCGACTACTTTTTCGTCTGAACAGAGTTGGTTGAGCGAAATAATATTCTCAGTGAAATTCACGGTGACAGTGACGCCAGAGACATTTAATATGTCCAACAGAGTTTTTCACCAAGAACATACTGGTGCAGACTGCGACGGGGCGGTAAATAAAAGAAGTGCGATTGAAGCGTTCACACGAATGTGAATATACAAATGTTGGTTAAAAAATGTTATTCCAAATTATTGGCACTCACGTAAGTTTCAGGGAATGATTTCCACACTTGGTGCATTGTTCCATACCGCGCATTAGTTATAGTTTTTGAATTAATTATTCATTCAGACATGAGAACAGTTTATGCTAGGGAACAAAAAATAGGCGATTATTATAGCAAAATCAGTTTTTCACGACACCGTTCAACCTATTTATTGGCATTGTCCTTTTCTTCCACACAATGAAATTAGCACTGGTGAGACGGTTTACAGTTTTACTTTAATCATAATTTGACTCCGAGCCCCCAATAGCAGTAATGTAGGCTGCTATAAACGAAAATTAATTAATCAATTCGAACAGAACCACAAGTCCCACTGTCCTCTTTGTTCTAGCAGTTTTGGCTCGAAATCACAGATCACCACATGTTCGCTTACGCCGATGTGTACCTTGTAATTCCCACTCACACAAATAATTGTGGCACTCCCAGTTCACCAAATATATACTTGCACACTTGCACTATTAAACAGTACTCTTTGTCGAAATAAATCGGAGCAAAAAAGAATTCTCAAACGACCACACGGGCCACCCTCAAGTGGGGCTTGCTCGCCACCCACCCTCCAAAACGACTGACAAACGACTGACCTCTGGCCAAGATGGCCGCTCGCTTATATAGACTCGGACGTAAACCCCCTTGGTAATGCAAGTACGAATCTCACCACTTAAGGTTACAAATGTTGATACATACATCCCTCGAGAGAAATAAGTACACCATCGGAACTGCGCTAAAAAGCACATCTTATTTACTACGATGAATTAATTACTAGGATTATTCTATCGCCAGTAAATCAAGTTTTAGTTTTTGCAAAATTTCGCCACTTAGGAAAATTTGTTTGTTACATCTGGGCTGCAAAGTTTTATCGTAGAACTGCATATAGCAGCGTTTTTAGACGTAATGTATAGCGATTTACACATTGCGCCGCTCAAAATCTTCATATCTACAATAATTAGCTAATTATGGGCGATAAATGTTAATAATAATTTGCAAACAATGAAAACTATTGCAAGTTAAGTGTATAGTATAACCTAACTAGTTTAAAATACCTGTGATGCCTCCCAAAATATTATATACTGCCGTTCTTTACGTCAAGAATTTGATGTTGAATTTTATAAACTATTTTCCCTCAAACTTTGTTTATTGCTTTTTATAGGCTTCATTATTTATGAATCCTAACATATGACGATGGCACTCGATCCGCTATGACAAAACGTCTTTAATTAGTGCTCGCTCATCCCTGTAAGTTGTTATTTACTATTTTTATCAATCTTTCAGTACTCGTGATATTAACCGATTTTGAGGTTACTATAACTTTCGCTCCTCGTGACTAGAAATAAAGATCGATCTTTCAGAAGGTGCATATTGCTGACCACAATCCACTGCCGCGTCGCTCTTCACCGTAAGTTACATAGTTTTCGCGCAATGCGCGAAAAACCAAACAATGCCCCAAGCTGCAGGCCACGTGGCCGCCCGGCGGCAGAGACTTCACACTGACCATTGCAGATCTAGCGTGGGCGCGCCACGCGCTTCCGCGAATCGCGCACTATGTAGAGCACTCGCTCTCCACAAAGCAGTCCTTGCATACTAGAAATATTCATCTAGTAACGGGGATTTGTACTCACAACTATTTAAGACTGTTCTTTACAAATATTTCATATAGACCAATGACCGATGATGAACTCCTACAAGAAACGTAAACATAACCAGGAATAACACAATAAATATAATTCTTCATGCTTTCCCGGCGATCTGTTGTCATCTTGGATATTCGGGAATCCAGCCGGATGTTCGCGTCGTTCTCGCACGATATTTCAACAGCGTGCCTCGCTGTCTTCTTCAGGTGCTACCTGAGACTGGTCCTTGGCTCGATCGAGTCCAGTATTTATGCCTGGGAGGAGCTCGGCGTTCCCTAATCGGTCCGCGCCCGGTCGAGTGTTCCATCTGAGGACGGCCAGAACGGGCGCCGACGGCAGTCGGAACATCTGCGACTGGAGGGCTCCATTGAAGCTGAGTCTGGCGGGCGCGGACCACAGATGGAACACTCGACCCGGCGCGGACCGATTAGGGAACGCCCAGCTCCTCCCAGGCATAAATACTGGACTCGATCGAGCCAAGGACCAGTCTCAGGTAGCACCTGAAGAAGACAGCGAGGCACGCTGTTGAAATATCGTGCGAGAACGACGCGAACATCCGGCTGGATTCCCGAATATCCAAGATGACACAATAAATATATCTCACCGCTATCCGGTTTATTGACACAACACTGACAAAATAATTTTGTTACGAAGCACAAAGTTGTAGATGAACAACTTACAGAAATCATATGACGTTATATCAACGTCGAGGAAGTGCAAGTGAAATGCAGGATTCCGCCGGAAATCGCAAGTCCACTGACATACTAAGCCTACTGAACGTTGAAGTAAAAGTTTCAGTATAGCATTCGAATTCTATGTTCAGAGCACAGCAAAATTGACATCGAATAGCAGGTCCACCGCAGCGTAGTACCTCCTGGTTGTGGAGTAGAATACAGCACGATGAGGCCTGGCTTGTAAGCGTCAGTAGCGGCGTTAAATAAGGCTCCACAGTTAATTGAGCCGGCGGCTGTGGTCGCTGTATATT
Organism: Schistocerca serialis cubense; assembly: GCF_023864345.2. Classification (NCBI taxonomy): domain Eukaryota; kingdom Metazoa; phylum Arthropoda; class Insecta; order Orthoptera; family Acrididae; genus Schistocerca; species Schistocerca serialis. The sequence goes on along the minus strand of NC_064642.1, from coordinate 601,751,900 downwards.
ATCGGCTGCCAATAGCTGAGTGTTACAAGTGGCCACTCACTGTGTTTGAAGCGGGCGCACGTGAGGGTGGCCTGCGATGCGCACCGAAAAGGGCGGCCAACGATGCGTTTCTCGGCAGCGCGTAATAGCTCGCCGCTTCTCGGTGCGGAGATCTGATAGTGGAGGATACCACATCCCTTCCCCCTTGAGGGAGCGGGAAGCATCTGCTACGAATGAATGCCACATTGTGACGGTAGAAACCCTCATTACTAGATGGATGGTTCTAGTATGCAAGGATTGCTTTGTGGACAGCGAGCGCGCTACACGGCGCGCGATTCCCGGAAGCGCGAGATTTGCAACGGTCGGTCTACGCGGCCGGGAGACCACGTGGCCTGCAGCTTGGGGCATTGTTTGGTTTTCTGTGCATTACGCGAAAACTATGTAACTTACGGTGAAGCGCGATGCAGCAGTGGATTGTGGTCAGCAATATGCACCTTCTGAAAGATCGATCTTTATTTGAAGTCACGAGACGCAAAAGTTATAGTAACCTTAAAATCGGTTAATATCACGAATGCTGAAAGATTAATAAAAATAGTAAATACCGACTTACAGGGACGAGCGAGTACTCATTAAAAACGTTTCGTCATAGCGGACCTAATGCCGTAGTAATATGTTAAGATTCATAAATAATAAAGCCAGCAAAGAGCAGTAAACAAAGTTTGAGGGAAAATTGTTTATAAAATGCAATAGAAAGTTCATGACGTAAAGAACGGCACCATATAATATTTTGGGTGGCATCACACGTATTTTAAACTAATCAAGTTATACTATACATTTGACTTGCAATAGTTTTCATTGTTTGCAAATTATTATTAACATTTATCGCCTATAATTAATAAATTATTATAGATATGAAGATCTTGAGCTGCGCAATGTGTAGATCGCTATAGATGATGTCTAAAAACGATGCTATATGCAGACCTACGTTAAAATTTTGCAGCACAGATGTCAACACAGAAATTAGCGCTAAGTGGCGAAAGTTTGCCAAAACTATAACATGATTTATGGGCAATAGAATAATCCTAGAAACTAATTTAAATATAGTGAATCAGATGTACTTTTTAGCGCGGTTCCGATGGTGTACTTATTTCTGTCGAGGGATGTATGTATCAAAATTTGTAACCTTAACTGGTGAGATTCGTACTTGCATTACCAGGGGGGTTGACGTCAGAGTCCATATAAGCGAGTGGTCATCTTGGCCAGAGGTCAGTCGTTGGTCAGTCGTTTTGGAGGGTGGGTGGCCCATGTGGTCGTTTGAGAATTCTTTTTCGCGCCGATTTATTTCGACAAAGAGTATTGTTTAATAGTGCAAGTGTGCAAGCATATATTCGGTGAACTGGAAGTGCTACGATTATTAGTGTGAGTGCGATTTACGAGGTATACATCGTCGTATGTGAACATGTGGCGAACTGTGATTTCGCACCAAAACTGTTATAACAAAGAGGACAGTGGGACTTGTGGCTCTGTTCGAATTGATTGAATAACTTTAGATTATAGCAGCCTACATTACTGCTACTGGGGGCTCGGAGTCAAATTATTATTAAAGTAAAACTGTCAACCGTCTCGCCAGTGCTAATTTCATTGTGTGAACGCCAATAAATAGTGATTGAACTGTGTCATGAAAAACTGATTTTGCTGTAATAATCGCCTAATTTCTGTTCCCTAGCATAAACTGTACTTATGTCTAAGTGAATGATTAATTCAAAACTATAACAAATGCGCGGGTGTGGAAGTGTACTAATGCTCCATGTGTGGAAATCATCCCCTGAGACTTACGTGAGAGCCAAAATTTGCAATAACATATTTTTTAACCAACATTTGTATATGCAGTCGCACGTCTTCTTTATTATTTACCGGCCCGTTGCAACATCCATGGGGTCCTCCTCTCGGCGTCGTTCGTAAGTCAGGGCAAAGGATCGTATTGACGAAAATGCAGTGGCCGGGAGCGAATGTTTCATGTTGTGGGATTCGGAAGCGCGGCAGGTGGAGCCACAGTGCAAATTGGGACCCTCATCTAAGCCTTCAGAGCTCACCTTTCCAAATATTCGTCCGTTGAGTAAATATTACCAGCGGCACACCCATGTTATTTCCTCCCACGTAGCATTTTACTGATGCAAGAAACAGCCAAACCAGACTCATAGAGAATGAGCTGCAGAGGTGCAAGATTTAGAGAGGAAATGTCAGTTTTTTACCCCTAAAAGTAAGGAGTCCTATGAAGAAGAAATGATCAGATATATGATCTTCCGGGGTACTCCCGACAGGGATTTCCAGGACGAGGCACCGCAACTAGAAGAACCGTCAATAGTGCAAGTCTTGCACTTAGCACAAAGCTTCGAAGTAAACACCGCAGCAGGCAAGAAACTAGAGTCGTGGATCGACATAGCAGATGTTAACGTAAACACATCCGAGTCAGCATCCAAAGGCCAGACTAGTGGAAATTTCGACGTAGCAACAGTACAGGCAGGACGCATTAACCAACAGCGTCCTCCATCCCGTTCGAACCAATCAAACTGGTCTTGGGGACCGAAACGACTGCCCTCTTGTCCGGATTGTTTTAAGAAACATCGAGTTGAATACTGTTCTGACAGATGGACCTACTGCCAACACTGTTTTTCCAACGGCCATTTAGTCGAAAGTCCCATCAGGCAAGACAGCCAAAGATGCATGTTAATCTAGTAGCCACTGTACACCATCAACAGACCCCCAATAAGGTTTTCGTAGACGTGCAGATTGCAGAGGGATCAGTTCACTTACAAGTAGACACCGACGCACAGTTAGCATTCTGAATTACAGTACGTGTTTGAAACCTGGAGCTCCTCCCTTGCAAGAAATAAAGAGACGTCTAATGGCTTATGATGAACATACCGTCCCAATACGCGGTCAAGTCAAACTGCCAACGACATATCATAATGTCACACGCCACATTACCTACTTAGTCGTTAAAAGTGATTACGCTGAGATCTTGTTTGTACTGGAGTCCTTTTAGAAATTTAAATTTCCAATAGATGATTCTGTGAATTTGGTATCCAAAGACGTTCCGTACTAGTACATAGAGACACTTTATCGGGATTATGAGGACCTGTTCACCCCGTAACTCGGCACCGCAAAGGATTTTGAGGCGCATATCGCATATCGGTACTTTCGAGCCCGCGCCGTTCCGTTAGCTCTCAGAACACAATTAAAGAAAGAACTGGATTGCAGTTCTCAAACCCACTCCTTCTAGTCAACGGGCTACTCCAAAGTCATGGTGCAAAAGCCATCGTGGAAGATCCGCCTGTCCCGCGATTTTAAACTAACTGTCAACGTTCAATTAGAGATTAAGACATATCCTATTCGGAAGCCGGAAGAATTACTGTCAAAATTAAAAATGATAACTTCACTAAAATAGGCCTAGAATCTGAGTAGTTTCTTACACTTGACAAGGGTTTTGTCGTTTGAAACGCTTAATGTTTGGTATAGCAAAAGCCGCCGCCATTTTTCAACAGTACTCAATGTGGATGGATGCATTAACTATTTAGACGACGTCATTGTTACAGGGAGAACCATGGGGGAGCACCTTGGCAATCTGAAATATTTATTTAGCGTCTTAAGCAAAGCTGGCTTAAAATGCAGAAAAGAAAAGTGTCTGCTTTTACCAGCCGGAGATTGAGTACCTCGGACACATTATTTCCAGCTTAGGCATTCGTCCACTGGATAAAAATGTCGAAGCCATAATCAAATCTCCCAGAGCAACAAATCTTAAGCAGCTTCGTTCATTTCTGGGGAAGATATAGTATTACCGAAAGTTCTTATCTGCAGAAGTAAGAGAAATCGCACCCTTGTCCCAATTATGCAGGAAAGGTGTGCCTTTCCAGTGGACATCAGCTTGCGAGTGTGCCTTCCACAGGTTTAAATCCCAGTTGTTAACGGCCCTGTTCCGCGCACAATTTGATCCAACAAAGCAGACAGTTACTGCAACGGACGCATCTGATACAGGCATCGGAACGGTCCTGGCACACAGGGAGGCGGATGGCTCTGAGCACCCTGTGGCCTATGCATCGAAAACATTGGCTGACATGCAACGAAGGTAGTCTCAAACAGAAAAAGAAGCGCTGGCAATCACCTTTGCATTAAGGAAATTCCACGTTTTTCTTTGTGACACAAAGTTTCATCTCGTCACAGACCGCTGATATCCTTATTCAATTCAGCATCAAAGATGACTGCTCACCGCCTCCAGCCCGCCTCCAGCCCTTGTCTTTAATTTAGGCGCGCTACCAGTATGAGATTCACTTCCACAAAACGACTGAGCCTGCCAACAAGGATGCCATATCCCGCCTTCCGTGGGGACGAGATGCAGATTTTGACAAACAAGAAATTCTGTGTATTCACATCCACGAAGAAGAAGAAGCCACCGTAGATTCTTTTCCCGTTACTATCTCGCGGGTCGCAAGCTCAACCGGTAACGACGAGATCCTCTAAGTCGAGAGTCACATACTTCATGGATGGCCCGGACGACAATCTCCCGCCGTGCGGGATTAGCCGAGCGGTCTCAGGCGCTGCAGTCATGGACTGTGTGGCTGGTTCCGGCGGAGCCTCAAGTCCTCCCTCGGGCTTCGTTGTGTGTTTGTCCTTAGGATAATTTAGGCTAAGTAGTGTGTAAGCTTAGGGACTGATGACCTTAGCAGCTAAGTCCCATAAGATTTCACACACATTTGACCATTTGACAATCTCCCAATGCTTCCGCGTCATTCCGTCAGTTCTTCAGTGTCCGTCACAAGTTCATGCTGATCGACGGAGTAATTCTATCTGTTCCCTACGAGGTACGCCCCCGAGTAGTCATTCCTTATCTTTCATGTCAGCACATCCAGCAACTATTACATCTGGGTCATTGGGGGGGAGGGGGTAGCCCAACTAAACTCCTGGCTTGCATGTTCATTTATTCGAGATTGAACGACTGGCCCGAAAGTGTCAATCCTGCCAAAGCCAGCAGGCAGCCCCAAGGAATACGTTTGCTTCGTGGCCACCATGTTTTCGCCCTCAGGAGCGGGTATGAATTGATTTTGCCAGGCCATTGTTTTAACGCCAGTTTCTTGATAGGGGATGATGCTTACTCCAGAGTTCCGTTCACTGTCAGAGGCAAGTCCACCTCAACCACCAACACAATCACTGACTTAAAAGAAATTTTTGCGACTGAAGGTCTGCCGGAAGTGCTCGTAACTGACAAGGCTCCACGATTCCGTAGCGAAGAGTTTCGCACTTTCTGTGACAAGTATGGCATTCGCCACATTCAGACTGCCCCCTTCCATCCACAATCTAATGGAAAAGCCGAGATAATCTAGGGGTTTTCACCGAGATAAAAACAAAGATTTCATGAGGCTGGCATTAGTTACTTTGAATTCGTGGAAATGCTCCAGTAATCTTGATTCGTAGGCTTCCCAGCGCCGGTAAATCCTCATCAAAGGAAGCAAAAGCCGGCACTTGCTGAGTTGCTTGCGTCTGCAATAAGTCTTGAAGGAATGGTCGGAGGGCGTTCAGTAGCAGCTTCTGGTTCTAGTCCTGCTGATGAATAAGTTGCGTGAGTAGATCTTCCAGCGTAGATGGTCCCTAGCTCGTCGCCACTTTTGTTGTATTACAACCAGGAATAACGCAATAAAGGTATCACCGTTTTACGGTTTTTTGACAAAACACTGATACAAAATAATTCTGTATCCAAGCGCCAAGTTGTAGATGAACACTTTATGGAAACCATTGATGGTGGTTGTACTAACGTCCAGGAAGTGCAAGTGAAATGCAGAAATCCATCGGTAATCGCAAGCCTGTTGACATACTAAGCCTAGTGAACGTTGAAAACCAAGTTATTGGGATTCCAACGCCAGCACACAGCTAAATCAACATCGAAGTGCAAAACGTAGCACAATGAGAACTGGCTTGTAGATGTCAGTAGCGGCATTGAGTAAGACTCCGTAGTTAATGGACCCGGTGGCTAGGGGCGCTGTATATTCTGGGCGGCCAATAGCTGAGTGTTACGGGTGGCAAATCGTGTATTGAAGCGCGTGCGCATGAGGGCAGACTGCACGGAGAAGTGCGTCCAACAACGAATTTCTCTGCCGCACGTAATGGAGAGTGTCGCTGCTGGGTGAGGAGATTTAATAGTTACGTTATGTCATGTTAACCGGAGACCTACAAACGACGGAGAGGCTCCGTCCCCACCGCAGCCGCAGTGGTCCGCAACCCTACGACGACTATCGTAGTCCACTTCATCCCTCCGCCACCCTACACCGAACCTAGGGTTATTGTGCGGTTCGACCGCCGGTGGACCCCTCAAGGAACGTTTCACACCAGATGAGTGTATCCCCTATGTTTGCGTTGTAGAGTAATGGTGGAGCATGCGTACGTGGAGAACTGGTTTGCGCAGCAATCGCCGACATAGTGTAGCTGAGGCGGAATAAGGGGAACCAGCCCGCATTTGCCGAGGCAGATGGGAAACCACCTAAAAATCATCCAAAGACTGCAAAGACTGGCCGGCTCACCGGACCTCCACACAAATTCGCCAGGCGGATTCGTGCCGGGGACCGGCGCTCCTTCCCGCCCGGAAAGCCGTTCGTTAGACCGCACGGCCAACCGGACGACAAGATTTAATAGTGGTGGATATCACAAAACCGTAAAACATACCGCAATGAACAACGGATAAGATACGTAATTCATTACTGCAACATCACAACCGATAAACTGAACAATCAACAGCAAATTCGACTCACAACTCACGGCACACCAGCAGTTAAATATGTAAAAACGCCTTTTGTTGATATAACGTCTGACAAAACCAGCTATGTACGATGCATATTCACAAAATAAAACCGTCAGATACCGATCCTGACGCATCTAGCATTTACAAAACTACCTGCAGCTACTGAAACATATACACCGGTATGCAACAATGATGAAGCTTGGAAGTTTATATTAGCGGAGATGGAGGTTAGAGGTTTGAAGCGTTAGCGCAAGTGGACGATCTAGATGTGTGTCCGTCATGGAAATGTAATATTGTTGATGATTACATTATTTTTGGAACTGGTTTTCACCGTACGATTATATAATTATTGGAACTGTATGTGACATAATTAAGGTAAAATTTGCTAAATATGTTGTTTGCTCTGCAACAAAATCTTTCTTTTGCTAACCGCATGCCTATTAGAAGTTAGAGCCTACAGTAGTCAGAATCTTTTATTTAGCTGGCTGCATTTGTGCTTGCGGTATCGCTGTAGTTAGTCAAATGAAGATTTTCTGTGAGGGCTTATGAAATGTATAGGTTTTTGTTGGGATTTCTTCTAATTCAGTGCCATTCTTTTGTGTTAATTATTTGAGCAGTCAGACTGCGTTTGAGTTGTATTTGTCACGAATAATTCTGTTGGTCAGATATGAAATGATAAAAAAAATAGTAAAGTGCCACATGCATTCATTTTGACTCCACAGTTTAAGAACATTGAACAAGCATTCAGCAGTTTATGTAAAATCATATTAAGAACTTTCACCTGTCGACCTTTAGCCGAGGGTATCTCACTGGAATCTTTTGATTTTCTTGTAGTCTAAATAATCAGTGCATGATTAGAAATTAGTTATTGTTTACTGCTAGTGCGTAAGTGTATAGAGAATTTCCTTTGTAGTCGTAGTGTCTTATTGTTGTACTGCATTGTGATGAGCAACGCAGTTGTAGTATGGATGTGAATTTGCACCAAGTATCTCGCAGTCGAATTTACGACTAATTGGATATTAATTAGTTTCTGTGCTATTATGGTGAGTGTTTTTTTTTTCAAATTGTGTTTTTTGTGTGTTATCGCGTGAAACAGTGTGACAATTATAGCGTGTGACAAGCGCAACGCTAGACGGAAAGTAAATTGAGGAACGATGGTGACGACGAACCTAGCTTGTTAGTGTCACCTTGTAACAAACTGACTAATGTTTGAGCCAAGTACTTTGATAATTGTGCATACAGACATGGACCAGGCAGTAAATAACGGGGTGTAAATGGAAACTATCAGTGAGCTCGGAACTATTGTCGATCGATTGATCAGTAACTATTCGCCTCAGGAATGCGAAATGACAGAACAAAATCTTGAAAATTCCTTAGATTCAGGCTTTGCGTCATTACCCGCTTCTCAATTTACTCAAGACACACTTTCTGCTTTTCTGTATATAAGTATTGCCGGTGTGAATGCACTGCCGAAAAGCTCAATGGAACATGTTTCAGTCACTCATGCATTGTTATTGCTATTAATTCAAAAGGTTGATCAAATAAACCAGAAGCTTCAAAAGTGAGACACAATGGAACAAAATCAGAAACAAATTCTGATACATCCTCAAAAGCTAGATATAATTGAACAAACGACCATTGTATACGAAAATCATGACTCCTTGCAGGTTAAAATTGACTCTGTTGCATCTATCGATACTGTCACGCAACCTGCAAAAAAATCAGGAAAACTTAAAAGGACACAGTAGATACGATTTCGACACAAATAGACACTCTAAAATTTGTTTCAGAAAACACGTGGAGGAAATCACCACATTATCGGAAAAAGTTGCCGAACTTTCGGATCGGGTAACAAATTTATCTACGCAGGTAGATGATGATCTGAATGACACAGGACCGGTAGCTGTTACTGACATAGAAGAGTACGAAGAAATTATGAAATTCAAAGTCAGAAACAAATCAACACGCAACACAAAAGAGAAACGCTGGAAATACAAAATCAGTTGCCACACGTGATACAAGAGTTACATATTTCAGAGGATACTCGCGTTCCGACACGGGAAGAGAGATTTAGAAATACGGAAGGGTTACAAAGTAATAATTCATGGTATTTCTGAGATTTTGAAAGTTTCCTCTACCTTGATATAATTTCCCATACTTAGTACGTGGTTTGTTTAAAACAGCTTATACCGACAGCCAGAATGTAAATGAATTTGCTGAACTGAATCAATCCCTATGGAGGCTGTGACATTTTGACATGGCATAACATAAAAATGGTTCAAATGGTTCTGAGCACTATGGGACTTAACATCTGAGGTCATCAGTCCCTTAGAACATAGAACTACGTAAACCTAACTAATCTGAGGACATCACACTCATCCATGCCCAAGGCAGGATTCGAGCCTGCGACCGTAGCGGTCGCGCGGTTCCAGACTGAAGAGTCTAGAACCGCTCGGTCACATCGGCCGGCGCATAACATAATTTCGAGCACAATAGCAATACGTTTTACACAGAAAGTTGTAAGGCAAGTGAATACGACAACAGAAATTTGGAGTTTCACATCTAGTACCAAACATTTGCTGATGTCGGTTAAGAGTTAATATCTGTTCAATTTATCTTCGAAATATGAAGAACGTTTTCTATATTGTTACTGTCTGTTTATTAAAAGTAGCTATAGTTAAAACGAACTTTACGATTACTATTTGCCGCAATACTTCGTGTGAAAGATAATACAGGGGCAGGATAAAAATACGGAGATGCCGAGAGAAATGCTTGCTTGAACATAAATGCAGATGCCGCCCACGGCTGCAGTTTGCGCTGTGTTGTATGACCACGAGTGACACCTGTGCAATGTCCTCAATACATTGCGGCTGTCAGAACAGTGTTCTGCGTAACTTTGAGATCATTATGTCTGTCCTAAGTGAATTCTAATATGAGCAAATAGTTGGTGCTGGATTGGGGTCTGATTCCATAACCAAAGGACCCCAACTGCTTGGTGTTTCAAGAAGCACCACGTCGAAGGTTTGTAAAATGTATAGTGAAAGCGGAAAAATATCATCCGCTAAGTCACAAGATGCATGTCGTGTAGAATGATCGTGACAGACGATCATTGAAGAAATCTGTGACAAATAAATAGAAAGATCATAGCTGCAAAAGTCACTCAAGAACTGAATGCCGTATTCGTAAACCATGTCAGCACCAAAATAACACAGTGGGAGCTATATAAGCGAAGAACTGCAGGGTGAAGTGGTTTGCCAAGACCACTAATCAGAGATGGAAAAGATCGTAACAGGAAAGTGCGGTGCAAATGGAGCAATAGAAGAAAGTCATTTGTTGGGATGAGTCTTGTTTCATATGTTTCCGATTTCTCACCAAGTTTACGTCCTAAGAGTGAAACATAGTGCAGGTTCCGTGATGATGTGGCCGGCCATAGTGTGGTATTCCATGAACCACATGGCTACCCAGCAAGCTCACACAATTGCCAAGGATTATTTGGCCAGTTTTGCTGATCACGCCCACCCCACGGTACAATGTTTGTTCGCCAATTGCGATACTGCATTCCAGGACGAAAGGGCACCTGTGCCCACAGCTCACGTCGTCCTGGAATGGTTTAGTGAACGTGAGGATGAGTTATTGCTTCTCCCCTGGCCACTACAGCCACCAGTTCTCAACATTATTATGCGTTTGTGGTCAGCTTTGAGCAAAAGGGTAGGAGGTTGCTATCGACCTCCATCATCGTTACTTGAATTTGTCACAATTTTCCAGGAAGAATGGTACAGGATTGTCTTGAAAGCCATAGAGGAACTGATTCTATCCATTCAAAGACGACTGAAAGCTGTTCTGTAGGGCAATGGGTTTCCTACACCGTACTAGCCGTGGTAATGCGCTGTGTTTTCTGTGATTCCAAAGTTTGTCCATCCTCTACAGTCGTTCATACAGAAAACTGCGATACTAAGAAAAGAGAAAAGCGCGGAATTCATGACAACAATCTGAGAATAAAAGTGAAAATACTGTTGCTTCGTATCTGGTAAATGAACCACAATTTTGCACTGTTATAATGTATCGTTGTACAAGAAAAAAATAATAATGCTAGAAGCATATGTACACACAAGTCTGTACACACAGTCCTCGTAGTAATATCGGTCCCTAGCATTCAGCCAAAACGCAGTGTTGGCAGTTCTAGAAAGGCAGTTGTGCTGAACATCTGTAGAAAAGTTCGTCGTTTTCTCGATGAAAATGGTTAACTTAGTGTTAAATCATTTTCATTATACAAACAATGTGTAAAAAAAGAGTAGACGAGTAAATAATAAAATGAAAGTAGAATTAAGAGATTTAGTAGAGAGTATTTTATTTCAGTTTTTGACTACACGTAATCCTGTATAATATGTACAAGTGTTTCATAAAGTCGTCTTCCTGTCTTGCAAAACAGGGGTGTGTGTCAGTCCACGGACAATTTTTTAAATGAGTCTGCGATGCCGTAGATGCCATAGTGGTTATCGGCGGGGCGTTTGCTCTCGTCTGACATGTACTTGTCTTTCTCCAGCAGCCACTCACTGTTGACCATCTCCCTAACTTTGTCTGAAACACAGAGCACAGTTTAGCTTTCAACCTTACACAAGCAATCCGGGTTTCAGTAGCTTTCCTTTATGTTCGTAAAAAGTAATTTGAGACATTGCTATTATCAAAGTTGTTACGTAGCACTGTTTGTATTTTCTTGAGGAAACAATTCTTGATTTTCTTCCGTAATTATTACTAATGGTGAATATTTTGTGCAAAGCAGTTTCTGTTCTGAATCCAAATGTTAAATGAACAATGGCAATTTTGTAAGTCTGCCTAACGTTGTTATCTATTCGTTAGAAGTCCCTTAATAATTCTGTACGCACTAATTTAGAAATAACGTAATGATTAATCGTGGCAGAAGGGCTGTATTTTCACGAGAATTACCATGAAGATTACCTTTATACCTGATAGAAGCAGTGCTTGTCAGTTCACATTCAGTTGTTTAGTCTCTGTTGCCAGCTAAATGGCTCAATCATTCTTCTACTATATCTTCTTTGTGATTACGGTAGAACTACAAATGTTGAAGACCACAAATTTACAAGACAGAGGCTCTCTAACAAATGGTCATAGTAATTGTTGTTGAATAGTTACATTCATTTTGCACTTTGCAGTCTTCGAGTAGATAGCCAAATCAAGTGCAACGCACATGTGTTACATCGCTTTGGAAGTAGTCCCAAAGATCTAACACCACTCTAACAATCTGGCCACTCAAGCTTTTTTATTACGCGCTAAAATATTACTTTCAGATTTAAAGGATATTACTTTCATATTAAAACTAAGATAATGAATATCAACGTGTTGTGAGTGATGGGATTATGGAGACAATGTGAAAACTTCATGTTTCAATAATTTTGAAAAATTTTTTTTTTGTATGTTAACCGCTAGTGATATGATGGCATACCATTGTCAAAGAGAGAGAAGGAAAAATGGACAGCCCAACGGTCAGTCCGTGAGTAGTATTTATTATGGACTGACTGATTCCTAATTGTGGCAGGGGAGATGCAGTTAACATTAATATATTTTAACGACAGTTTGACAAGTATTAATGAGAGGTACATTGCCTATAATATTATCTGGAAAATATATTTCACTCTTAATTCAGTGATGAATGGTTTAATTTACAGAGTGAATTCGTATGACAGTCTCAGTATTTAATTTCAGTATCTCTGCCTAGTGTAGGGTTCTTAATTCACTGTGTGCAATTCAGTCAAACTTTTGCTCTCTGATTTTTGTGTTCAGTTGTTATATGAAAGATGACCGTAGCAGCGGAATATTTCTTTTTAAATTCACTGCTTTGATTTTTAGCCCCATTTGACTGGGATGCATTTAAAAAAATTGCCTTTTTCAAAACACAAATTGTGAGTAACACAGTCCAGGTCCCTAAAGTTACTAACGTGAAGTTTGAAGAATTTATTACGGCCTTGAAAGAGATACAAGGGAAGTTTCCTAAATTTTTTGAGTATGCTGTTTACGAAACCGTTTGCCATTTCAGTTGAAAACGCCCCTGTGCGTATCTGCATAGCTGATTGACCTTCAGTGTGATTCCCGATTTAAATACAAATCAGTTTACGTTCAAACTCTCCAGGGCGAGTACATTGTTTTACTCAGGTAGAATTTCCACGGTTCCATAATGGGGATGCAAAAAAAGAAAAAAAAATGGCTGTGAGCACCATGGGACTTAAATTCTGAGGTTATCAGTATCCTAGAACTGAGAACTACTTAAACCTGACTAACCTAAGGACATCACACACACCCATGCCCGAGGCAGGATTCGAACCTGCGACCGTAGCGGTCGCACGGTTCCAGACTGTAGCGCCTAGAACAGCTCGGCCACTCCGGCCGGCGGGGATGCAAAAGTGCTATAATACTTCAATCAGGATATGTGTGTGAAAGATTTTTTTTATTACAATAATATACAGGTCACGAATACGTGGAAAACAGAGTGCGAACATCTGTAAAATTGCTCACATCTGTTCGTACGGCGGCAGTTTGTCTATGATAAATACTGTATTACGCCTTCAGTGCGAAGAAAATAAATAAATAATAGTGAAATTCTATTTCGCTCGTAATGTGTGTTGTTGAGAAATATGTAATATGAATCAAAGCCGCATGCAGTGCGACTGCATTGCTGTCTAAATACGGCGCTTTCGTTGTTTCCCCGTCTTCCCCCTCCTCACACCCAGACAGCGTGGCGTGGATGTGTGGGAAGCATCGATCCACGCTGAGCTCTGTGGCCTACGAGCCAGGTACCCTAATAATTAGGGTAAGCAGCCAGATGGGCGTTAAACATAAGAGGATGTGTGGGAAGTCATGAATTTGTTCGCTGAACTATTAGAGGAGTTGCTTACAAGCAAAGTTGTCAGCAGGACCAGCAGTGCCACCCAGCTCGTCTGGCACGCAGTCAGGCTGCACATAGTCGAACAGAGTCGTCGATCCTGGAAGGTGCGCGAACACCTGCAACAGACAGGCGGTATGACACGAAATAGTCCCGACACCGGTATTTTTTTTCTAATGTTCTACTGAGTCAGTGCCACACACAGTCACCTCAACAAACATACATTTCGTGAAATTGAAGTAAATGAGCACTACAGTATGCAATTAGAAATCAAAATAATGATACTGTTCTTAAAAGCCTCATTTTAAGTAGCAGAAACCTGAAAATAGTATTGCGGAGACTAAGCTTAATAATGAATGGGGAAGCAGATGTTTCCACTTACGTCATATCAGTAGAAAAGTGCCTCATTCTAACCTCGAAATATCTGGAGTGTCTGATATATGTCTACATTATGTCTACCTTACATTATGTTATTACTCCGTCTCCAGGACGCGTACTTTTGTAAACTAGAAGTGTCGGCACACATACTTCTGTGGAAGATGCACAGCAATCTGCTGTTGTAGTAATCTCTTTCGTCAGTGGGTATGTATCTCACAGCCTTTATACTGTTCGAAGCAAGAACTTTTCGAGGTTTCTTTTGGGCTGTTGACAAGCCTGTCTCGTCCGCGTTGAATACTGGAGTAGCATCGAGCTTATTCTCGTCAAGAACCCACTCTCACACGTCAAAAAATGGTTAACGATATCTTTTCTAAATCCTCTGGCCTGCGCAAAGGATGTCGGTTCTGACTCACGCGAGTTGAAACCGGGATGTCTCATAAACAAATAACACCACTTCTTTCCATTGAACGAAGCTCTCTCGAAAGCTAGGATGTCCAACGCCCGAGGTGTTATCCCAAACAAATATTCTTCTACTCTAAGAACATGCGACACTAGCTCTTGTTCCAGGTCTTGGGTAGGCCACACGTGCTGTCTGTTCTTTTTTTCTGCTCCACTGCAAAACAGTTTATTCCGTTTAAAGTCTGTGCAGCGCAGCCCTTGGAACATCATACGACCTGGCATCCTCATTCAACCCCATGTCGCATTTCGCGCTGATTCAAGTGGACGACTCACATTATCTTCCTCTCATTTACGAGATTTCGTTCCTAGCGGATTCTAGAACAACACATGAACGGTATACAGTGCAATAACAATGGTTTTCAGTCTACGTATTGACCAAGTACACTTTTAAAGCTACAAGTAGGTGAAAATCACCAATGAAATAATAGGAACATAATTTCAATAAAATATTCGTTACGTTAAAATTAGATTCAAATAATTATTTTTCTGATAAAGGAAGTGAGAAAATTGTGGAATTACTTCAGTTGTCACCTACAAGGTGACGTGTGGCTGCGTAAGAGTGTATATAGGCGCTACGGGAAGGACTGTTAAGGATCGAAGTGTGGAATAGGTGGCAGCGGAGCGAGAACTGTGGACTTGACATTGATTTCAATAACGTATGTGTGCTCTACAAGGAAACCAACATTTATAGAAGAAAAGTCCGAGAGGCGATTGAAATTTCTAACAACATATGTAACTTCATTAGGGAGGACGGCTATTGCCTTTCGAAATCGTGTCTCCCAGCCATCACGGAAGTGAATAGAAGGCCGGGGTGTGCGAGCAATGGAAAGAACGCCCCTGCAGCCACCTCTGCGGGCGATAATATTTTGAATAAAAATTTTCCATCTCTTGATCTGGCGCGTTCGCTTCTATCCCGTGATCATGACCCACCAGAAACATTGTTTCATCCGACATGCATCTCGCCAAATGATAACAACAGGAATACCCCAGAAATTTGAGCTAATGCAAAAGCTTACCGGCTGTCATTCTTCCTACTCGCCATTCAAGAATGGGAAAGGGAAGGTGGCATCAGACGGTGGTATCAGAAATACTCTCGGCCACACACTATCCGTTGGCTAGCATAGAACTGATGCAGAAGTTGAAGGTCTGAAATCGACATTACAGGGTATTGCACGAACAAATGGCTCTGAGCACTATGGGACTTATCTTCTGAGGTCATGAGTATCCTAGAACTGAGAACTACTTAAACCTAACTAACCTAAGAACATCACACACAGTCATGCCCGAGGCAGGATTCGAACCTGCGACCATAACGGTCACGCGGTTCTCGACTGTATCGCCCAGAACCGCTCGGCTACACCGGCCGGCTATTGCACGAACACGCAAGGGAATGAGTTACTAATCCTCTTTGAACTAATAACTAGGTAGGCTAGTGCGGTCATATTTCGGACAGTGACTGAAATGTGACGCTGTTAAATTTGTAGTTCATACAATGGAATGTGAGGGGAAAATCCGTCAGGTTTATATATATATATATATATATATATATATATATATATATATATATATATATCAGGAATTATCTGACAGTGGTCACACGACGGACTTTGTCCGAGGTTTTGGACGCTTTTGAATACTACCGTCCAATATAATGTGAAAATTTAAGGTGTCTGCCCCCAGTGACACAACGTGGACATGACGGCTGAGATTGGTGGTTAATTGGGAAGTAGCATTACAATGAAGGCAGATGCTGCCAGGAGTCTACTCGAAATAATAGTGATGTGTGGAACAGCTCCCATGTACACGCGGGAAGGATGTTTGTTACGATAGCAGCACGTACAAATAAGACAGTATCGTGGCTGGTCAAGTGAAGACGTCCATAGGACCGAACGTCTCTAACACGATGTCAAAGTTGTTTCATGGCGAAGTTTATGTCAGAAATTTTGCCGGATAAGAAAAACCATTTATATCAAAGTAAATTATATGTCATAGACAAAGAGAAAAAAACAATGAGAGATACGCATGACTTACCCTCTTTTGCAACTTTTCAGATAGCGCCATCTTCACTATTTTCATGACTGAATGTATGATCTTCGATGCATTCAGCAAGTGAAGTCCTTTCAATCGCCGGCGGTAAGCAGTCTATACATACCAAATTTATTGATTAGATGAGCACTAATCTCTTTTTAAGGCTGAACACTTAAGTATAAAATGATATGGAAGAATTTGCTTCAGTCATACATAACTAAACTGGATTTAAACGTTAAAATAATTGGATAAAATATTTTAATTCCACATTCGTTTCGTAATTTAATAACTAAACTACTAATGACAATTCGAATAAGATGATTGGTACTTCTTTATAAACCATGAAAGCATTCCACTATTCATAATATACATCTACATCTACATCTATACTCCGCGAGCCACCTTACGGTGTGTGGCGGAGGGTACTTATTGTACCACTATCTGATCCCCCCTTCCCTGTTCCATTCACGAATTGTGCGTGGAAAGAACGACTGCTTGTAAGTCTCCGTATTTGCTCTAATTTCTCGGATCTTGTCGTTGTGATCATTACGCGAGATATATGTGGGCGGTAGTAATATGTTGCCCATCTCTTCCCGGAATGTGCTCTCTCGTAATTTCGATAATAAACCTCTCCGTATTGCGTAACGCCTTTCTTGAAGTGTCCGCCACTGGAGCTTGTTCAGCATCTCCGTAACGCTCTCGCGCTGACTAAATGTCCCCATGACGAATCGCGCTGCTTTTCGCTGGATCATGTCTATCTCTTCTATTAATCCAACCTGGTAAGGGTCCCATACTGATGAGCAATACTCAAGAATCGGACGAACAAGCGTTTTGTAAGCTACTTCTTTCGTCGATGAGTCACATTTTCTTAGAATTCTTCCTATGAATCTCAACCTGGCGCCTGCTTTTCCCACTATTTGTTTTATGTGATCATTCCACTTCAGATCGCTCCGGATAGTAACTCCTAAGTATTTTACGGTCGTTACCGCTTCCAATGATTTACCACCTATGGCATAATCGTACTGGAATGGATTTCTGCCCCTATGTATGCGCATTATATTACATTTATCTACGTTTAGGGAAAGCTGCCAGCTGTCGCACCATGCATTAATCCTCTGCAGGTCCTCCTGGAGTACGTACGAGTCTTCTGATGTTGCTACTTTCTTGTAGACAACCGTGTCATCTGCAAATAGCCTCACGGAGCTACCGATGTTGTCAACTAAGTCATTTATGTATATTGTAAACAATAAAGCTCCTATCACGCTTCCCTGCGGTACTCCCGAAATTACCTCTACATCTGAAGATTTTGAACCGTTAAGAATGACATGTTGTGTTCTTTCTGCTAGGAAATCCTGAATCCAATCACAAACCTGGTCCGATATTCCGTAAGCTCGTATTTTTTTCACTAAACGTAAGTGCGGAACCGTATCAAATGCCTTCCTGAAGTCCAGGAATACGGCATCAATCTGCTCGCCAGTGTCTACGGCACTGTGAATTTCTTGGACAAATAGGGCGAGCTGAGTTTCACATGATCTCTGTTTGCGGAATCCATGTTGGTTATGATGAAGGAGATTTGTATTATCTAAGAACGTCATAATACGAGAACACAAAACATGTTCCATTATTCTACAACAGATTGACGTAAGCGAAATAGGCCTATAATTATTCGCATCTGATTTATGACCCTTCTTGAAAATGGGAACGACCTGCGCTTTCTTCCAGTCGCTAGGTACTTTACGTTCTTCCAGCGATCTACGATAAATTGCTGATGGAAAGGGGGCAAGTTCTTTAGCATAATCACTGTAGAATCTTAAGGGTATCTCGTCTGGTCCGGATGCTTTTCCGCTACTAAGTGATAGCAGTTGTTTTTCAATTCCGATATCGTTTATTTCAATATTTTCCATTTTGGCGTCCGTGCGACGGCTGAAGTCAGGGACCGTGTTACGATTTTCCGCAGTGAAACAGTTTCGGAACACTGAATTCAGTATTTCTGCCTTTCTTCGGTCGTCCTCTGTTTCGGTGCCATCGTGGTCAACGAGTGACTGAATGGGGGATTTAGATCCGCTTACCGATTTTACATATGACCAAAACTTTATAGGGTTCTTGTTTAGATTGTTTGCCAATGTTTTATGTTCGAATTCGTTGAATGCTTCTCTCATTGCTCTCTTTACGCTCTTTTTCGCTTCGTTCAGCTTTTCTTTATCAGCTATGATTCGACTGCTCTTAAACCTATGATGAAGCTTTCTTTGTTTCCGTAGTACCTTTCGTACATGATTGTTATACCACGGTGGATCTTTCCCCTCGCTTTGGACCTTAGTCGGTACGAACTTATCTAAGGCGTACTGGACGATGTTTCTGAATTTTTTCCATTTTTGTTCCACATCCTCTTCCTCAGAAATGAACGTTTGATGGTGGTCACTCAGATATTCTGCGATTTGTGCCCTATCACTCTTGTTAAGCAAATATATTTTCCTTCCTTTCTTGGCATTTCTTATTACACTTGTAGTCATTGATGCAACCACTGACTTATGATCACTGATACCCTCTTCTACATTCACGGAGTCGAAAAGTTCCGGTCTATTTGTTGCTATGAGGTCTAAAACGTTAGCTTCACGAGTTGGTTCTCTAACTATCTGCTCGAAGTAATTCTCGGACAAGGCAGTCAGGATAATGTCACAAGAGTCTCTGTCCCTGGCTCCAGTTCTGATTGTGTGACTATCCCATTCTATACCTGGTAGATTGAAGTCTCCCCCTATTACAATAGTATGATCACGAAACTTCTTCACGACGTTCTGCAGGTTCTCTCTGAGGCGCTCAACTACTACGGTTGCTGATGCAGGTGGTCTATAGAAGCATCCGACTATCATATCTGACCCACCTTTGATACTTAACTTAACCCAGATTATTTCACATTCGCATTCGCTAATAACTTCACTGGATATTATTGAATTCTTTACTGCTATAAATACTCCTCCACCATTGGCGTTTATCCTATCCTTGCGGTATATATTCCATTCTGTGTCTAGGATTTCGTTACTGTTCACTTCCGGTTTTAACCAACTTTCCGTTCCTAATACTATATGCGCACTATTTCCTTCAATAAGAGATACTAATTCAGGAACCTTGCCCTGGATACTCCTGCAGTTTACCAATATTACGTTAACTTTTCCTGTTTTTGGTCTCTGAGGACGGACATTCTTTATCAACGATGATAATGTCCTCTCTGGTAAGCCGTCAGGTATTTTATCGTTTCGCCCAAGGGGGGGTCCCTCTAACCTAAAAAACCCCCGTGTGCACGCCACACGTACTCTGCTACCCTAGTAGCTGCTTCCGGTGTGTAGTGCACGCCTGACCTGTCTAGGGGGGCCCTACAGTTCTCCACCCAATAACGGAGGTCGATGAATTTGCAACCATTATAGTCGCAGAGTCGTCTGAGCCTCTGGTTTAGACCCTCCACACGGCTCCAAACCAGAGGACCGCGATCGACTCTGGGCACTATGCTGCAGATATTAAGCTCAGCTTGCACTCCGCGTGCGATGCTGGTTGTCTTCACCAAATCAGCCAGCCGCCGGAAGGAACCAAGGATGGCCTCAGAACCCAAGCGGCAGGCGTCATTCGTTCCGACATGTGCTACTATCTGCAGCCGGTCACACCCAGTGCGTTCAATAGCTGCCGGAAGGGCCTCCTCCACATTACGGACGAGACCCCCCGGCAAGCACACCGAGTGCACACTGGCATTCTTCCCCGACCTACCCGCTATTTTCCTGAGGGGCTCCACAACCCGCCTAACGTTGGAGCTCCCTATAACTAATAGGCCCGCCCTCTGTGACTGTCGGGACCTTGCCGGAGAATCGGCCACAAGCCCAACAGGCGAGGCAGCCTGTGGTGGCTCGGAAACGATGTCATCACCACTAGGAAGCACCCCGTACCTGTTGGAAAGGGGTAAGGCAGCTGCCACGCGGCCAGATCCCACCTTCGCCTTTCGGCCAGGCACGCGCGAGCCCACCACTGTCCGCCATTCACCCTGGAGTGATGGCTGACCGGTAAGATGCTCACTGCCGGAAGACGCAGCGACATCAGGGGTTCCATGTGATTCCAAGGCCACCGAAGTAGGCATAGGTCTCACCACAGTAGCCCCAACGCCACTACGAGCCGACGCCTGCGCCTCGAGCTCGATGAGCCTAACAGACAAAGCCTCCACCTGCCCCCGAAGAGTGGCCAATTCTCCTTGCGTCCGCTCACAACAACCACAGCCCCTACACATGACTATGTTTACCCTACTCTATACGGTGACAAATTCCCAAGATAATCTTCTGATGAGCTACTCTGATAATCAAGAAACACTCACTGAAATACGAGACGCGAAAACTACGCTAGGTTTTCCCAGAAAAACTATTTAAAAGCTAAGCGCAGCAAATAAGTACAAAAACGCTTTATACAAACAGTACTCGCTGCTGCTGGTGCTGTCGCTCTGGCTGTCACAAGACAACTGCTGATTCAGGTGACTAGTGGCTAACGGCCGCGAAACAAACAAAAGACGGTTTTAGGGCGCTTTCTGTTCTAAACGATCAAGAAAACACTAAGAAATCTAACACGAAAACTACGTAAAGTTTTATCAAGAACTGTTAGTTACTATGCAGAGCAGATAAACACAAATAGAACCCCTTCCTTAGTGGAAGGTCGTAAACAAAATGTAAAATAAACGCTTTATACAAACAGTACTCGCTGCTGCTGGTGCTGTCGCTCTGGCTGTCACAAGACAACTGCTGATTCAGGTGACTAGTGGCTAACGGCCGCGAAACAAACAAAAGACGGTTTTAGGGCGCTTTCTGTTCTAAACGATCAAGAAAACACTAAGAAATCTAACACGAAAACTACGTAAAGTTTTATCAAGAACTGTTAGTTACTATGCAGAGCAGATAAACACAAATAGAACCCCTTCCTTAGTGGAAGGTCGTAAACAAAATGTAAAATAAACGCTTTATACAAACAGTACTCGCTGCTGCTGGTGCTGTCGCTCTGGCTGTCACAAGACAACTGCTGATTCAGGTGACTAGTGGCTAACGGCCGCGAAACAAACAAAAGACGGTTTTAGGGCGCTTTCTGTTCTAAACGATCAAGAAAACACTAAGAAATCTAACACGAAAACTACGTAAAGTTTTATCAAGAACTGTTAGTTACTATGCAGAGCAGATAAACACAAATAGAACCCCTTCCTTAGTGGAAGGTCGTAAACAAAATGCAAAATAAACGCTTTATACAAACAGTACTCGCTGCTGCTGGTGCTGTCGCTCTGGCTGTCACAAGACAACTTACTGCATGAAACGAAGGTAGCACCAAATCGTTGAGGAAATATGTATGAAGAGAAGTGGTAACAGACGAGTTCAAGGTAATACGAGATCCAGGCAACATATGTATACATATACAATTCTTAAGTTAGCTTTGAGGAATATTATTATTATTATTATTATTACAGATGCTGAATAGCAAAAATAATTTCTGGGGTTACTACTAAATGAAAGCAATGAATGGTTAACGCAGATGATGAAACTAACAGCTAAATACACAGGCGATGTAGAAGAAGTGCAATATTGACTGGTATCTGAATATTAGTATAAAATATTAAGTATGAAATATTAGTACTAAATTTGGAAGAAACTCAGGTAATAGTCGAACACTTGAAAATGGGTTGGTGAAAGTACACAGGACAGACCAATTCATTTATTTAACAGCATTGTTTGATAAAAAAAGCTGTATTACATAAAGGGATATATCGAGGATGGATCACGAAGCTACAACAGTATCAAGGTACATTTGCGTCAGGAAAAAGTTCTAGCGAGATGACGTAAAGAGCTCACTGAGATAGAATTAAGAGCTTATAAGACTATATACAAGTGTAACAGAGCACAACTACGAGAGGCGTGGACAACTGAGAACAGTACAAGACAAAGTATAGCTGAAGCAATGTCATCTGCGCTAGGCGTGTAGATAATGTGGATTGGTAAATGAAAGGAGGGAGTATACTTAAAACGACTATTTTTATCAGAAATAAATTCTGAAACACTTAGTAAAAAAACACAGTACAGCAGATTACTTTGAACTTAAGATGACTGTAACTTCTTATGCCGTGATACTGAATACAAACTCGCAATAAAAGAGCGGCAAAAGAATCATTTACTTTAAAGTTTTTTCTTGACGAACGAACGTTGGCCACTCTGATTTGATTGTCACTTAGAAAAAATAAGTTGTCAAACTAATTTTCTGTTTATTGCATGCCCGTGTTGTGGTACACAGTGAAACTCCGCACCACACCTCCGCAGCCTACCCCAGGAGTAGCCTATTTCAGCCATTCTCTTTGTCACCTCTATCGGAGTGCTGCGGTACTTTGAGGAGGGAATTGCACTGTTTATTCGAACTTTAGACATGTAACTATAAGCAAACACGAAATTAGTTACGTAATTTCATTTTTGCGATATTATAATTAAAACTTGATGACTAGCCCTCGTACGTTGACTGTAAGTTTTGCGGCACTGTCGGAAATTTACACTGTGCTCGTTGCACCGGTGCTATCGTTGGGTCTGATTTTTTTCCCACCTTTTACTGCGGATAGGAATTAGTTTCGTCAAGTTTTTAATAAAATGTCGAATAATAATTCGACGATT
Source organism: Schistocerca serialis cubense (assembly GCF_023864345.2). NCBI lineage: Eukaryota > Metazoa > Arthropoda > Insecta > Orthoptera > Acrididae > Schistocerca > Schistocerca serialis. The sequence goes on along the minus strand of NC_064642.1, from coordinate 601,728,712 downwards.
GACAACGGCTTGAGAAAATGTTAGCAAGAGAGACGGTAGTGTGCACGTCATTGACAACCTTCTTATGTTCTCATTTATGATGAGTAAGCCACAAACTGTGACTCATATGACTGATGAGTCCTGAGTTTTCTGTCTCGATTAACAATAATCGAGCGTGTAAAGAGAGTAATGATCTGCCATTAGCAAAAGCAAACTCAAATGAACGGAAGAAACTATTGTAACAATTTATTTTGAAGAGTAGTCCTATAACACCCCCCTGTTACCCTGGATTTGCGAAATTACAAGTTGACAATGACCGTGGATTATGAATTTTGACCCGCGTTGTGATATGGCATCCGAATCTGAAGTAAATAATGATTATTCCGCGGGAAACAGGAGACGTTACAACTTGATCGTTGTTGAATGAGTAATTTCATTCAATAACGATCGATAAATGAAGTAATGGAAATAATTTGGAAACAAATTTTGCCAGTGGAAATTTTGCCGAAAGAAATGATTAAGTTGTAAAAGCAATTGAAAAATCGGTCACCAGCTCAACTGATGAGCGACAGTACTGTTAAGTACGTAAATAATTGTTAAAAAAAAAAGTTTACCTGTTTGTAGCGCAGCAGGTGGAACGGGAACTTTTACGTAAGTGGTGTGTCAAACAACGTCATAACAATCTAACTACACTTATTTTGTTCATAACTTGTCAGCTAAGTGCAATGCTGACAACACATCTATCGAGATTTTGGATAATGGACTGTCATTCTCTCTTTAAAATTAGGTACTTTGCACAGTTTAATCTACTGATAATGAAATATATTACCAATAATTGATTAACTATGTTTTGACTGATAATAAATCATTAATTAGGGGATTGTCAGGTGGAATAAGCTTTATAGTTTCATGAAATATCAGCTGAATATGCAATGAAATAAATTTTAATAATCAAATTTATTACTTCAGTCTATCATTATGTTACTACGGTTGGCGTAAGCTTGTTAAGTGCAACAATTAACTACGATAACCAGTCTGAAATTTGCTCTTCACCGCCTATGCAAATAATTTGATAATTAACGTATTTTCTCTTGATAATGGCGTGAAACACTCGGTTCAATAAGGTAAGGATTCGAAGGAACCTACTTGGTGTTATTGTCGGGAGGAATGTAACTGCAACACTTCGATTATAAAGTGCTTGTTATTAACTGTTCAACTTCAGAGAAAAACACAGTCACTGGCAAGCCTTCTACAATTTTATCCTACGAAAATTACGTAGATCTTACTTCCGTCGTTGTCTGTGGATCGATGGAAGTCCACGGCAGCGACACAATGTGGCACCGGGCTTTTACTGTTGCGACTTGGGCCCACAGTGCGCTTCACATGTATGTCCTCGTTTCTTCAGCACTATGCCCATTAATCCATAATAACTTGCCCGGCCATGCTTCCAGATATGCCGACCATTACTTTCCCGTCGTACTTAGATCCACACTCTAGCCGTTAGATGTAACACAGCTAGGACTAGCAGCACTCGACTGTACTTCTTACTTCGAGCACAGCGTCACTGCTACTACTACCCGCTGGCGCGCTCCCGCGCCCAGAGGCGCGACAAAACAATCTCTTCTGACTTCAGCGTTAACTAAATATGTCCTGACTTGCCAGTGTTAAATATTACATAATTTAAACATAGTATTTACAATACTTATTTACACTAGACAATACATCGTATACAAACAGTTTCATATGTTAAGCAAGCGAAAAAATTCATAGCAAGGCCTGCGTTGTAGCGTCACAGTCCCAAATACCGCTACTGATTATATACGAAGAGAAATGATAAATTTTACGTACCATATACTCGATCATATTGTTCGACCCAAGATGAACGACAAATAACGAAAAAAGGTACGTGGAAAATCTTATTATTATGTAATTCTACAGTTTCTCTTGATGTATTTTCTGATCGAACAGCCCACTAGTATACTGTCGATCCATAGTGTCCACAGGGCCTTATATTTTGGCGATCAGACATGTTGCTTTTATCAGGAGCACTGATAACTGAGCTCGCAGCTGGCTTACATCTCCTCCCACAGCAAACCGTTCCCGTGCCCTCCGTGGTCCGCGCACGAGGACGCGCGTTCGCAATCACGGAGAAACCATCGTCGGCTCCAGTACTGGCGTCGATGCAGTTGCTCTGTCTGCCCTGGTCGCTACTGCTTAATTATAGCCAGTGCTGAGTGCCAAGCAAGTGGAGGAGTCGCTCAGCGGACACGCTCCACTGGGTCCGCCGGATCCTGCACGAGCACTGTCGGTGTCTGAAGGAAACTAAAATTCCGTTGCCGAGTAAAAGATGCCCATGGGGTGGTATCGATAGATGATACCACGGAAACACACATTACCTCAGTTTTGATATTTTTTTTAACTGTAGTATGCATCAAAGATATTGGTGTAGCTACCCAAGAGGCAAAGATTAAGTCATGTCCAGACGAACAAGATTCAAAGCCGTTCATAACAGGGCGAACTCAGGTATTCGAAAAAATGAAGGAGGGTTGTTAGGAGCAATATACAAATGATAAGGAACGAGACCATTAAAGTCTTTTCTTCAATTTGAAATGTATGCCATCTTGTGTGCTTCTGCTATATATCTGTGTCTTTAACGCGTTATTTATTATAACAGGCGGTGGTCGTGCGGTTCTAGGTCTGCAGTCCGGAACCGCGGGACTGCTACGGTCGCAGGTTCGAATCCTGCCTCGGGCATGGATGTGTGTGATGTCCTTAGGTTAGTTAGGTTTAAGTAGTTCTAAGTTCTAGGGGACTGATGACCTAAGATGTTAAGTCCCATAGTGCTCAGAGCCATTTGAACCATATTATAACAGGAGTTATGTTTTTCTACACACATCGAAGTTGTTTGCTTCATATGTTGTACTGACAAGCTGGTTATGCTTTGCTTCGATTTTATAATGGTCTACTGATCGAAACCGATAGCACCGAGCTTAAAACTAAACAGCTGATGGTCATCTACAATGAAGTTTCACAGTTTTTAAGGAATACAGACGAAAGTATGGCGGATGCACCAAAAGTAAAACAAGGATATTAATGGACACATTTAGGCACAGTATATTAGCAAATGTCCGTAGTAAAAGTTTTTAAATTGTAATATGAAGACTTAACAAAACTGAAAATTGAAAGTACACACCAACACACACAAAACGACTACGAAATAGACTACTCGATGGAAGAAACTTACACTTCAGAAAGTTGGCTTAAAAATGAAAGTCTCTGGGGTCAGAGGGAATATAAATTGAGGGGGGAGGGAGTATTACATCAAAAGCTTAATACTTTATTTACCAATTTTATGGAGGATGGTGGGATACAAAGAGGATGGCGACCTACACAGAGGGCGTCACACGCCATGTGGTCTTCAGCATGGCATCACACGGGATCGCTCGTCACATAACATTAACCACTTTGTGTTTCCATCACAAGGCATTAAAATAGTCCGGCCCATCTGCCAATAGTTCTGTAGTCCGCTATAGAATGCGCTGAATGCAGGCCCTTCGTTCTGCTTTCGAGTAATTTCAGACAAATCGTTGCCATATTCGTAGTTATAAGTGGCTGCCTGGCTTCACTCGGCCAGTTATCGTTCTGGTTGTCAGCAAGCCACCACCAGTCATCGCAATCATAGCCGAGTGTCGCAAAATTTATATAGTAACTGCGTGTGCTGAAACCAGCGGTAGTCGGTACTGAACTGGAATTATACTAGATAGCCATAGTTCACTGAGCGAGATGCAGACTAGAGCTCAGAACTTTTGTCACTTCCACGCTCTCTCGTCAAACTGTAGCTGAAAATTTGTGTACTATTATTTTAATAAATGCCTTCCACAGTCGTACTCCACTGCCCACCGAACCTACACAATATCAACAAAATTTTGAAAAACACAGCCCTCAGTGGCGAACACAATTAATTTGTAACCTAGGTTTCGGTGTCACAAGGGACACCTTCTTCGGACAAAGTTAAAACTAAATGTCACAGCATAACGTACCAAAAAATACGAAAGCTATGGTGATACCTGACAGCTTCAGATAGTTAGTTTTTGTGTTGACTGTAGCAGAGGACGCATGGCAGCCCCTAGTGGCTTGCACCTCTGTTGCATTTTATTTTAATTCTGACTATGTGACGCTGTCAGATTTGACCGCAGCTTTCGTATTTTTTGGTACGTTATGCTGTAAGATTTAGTTTTAACTTTGTTCGAAGAAGGTGTCCCTTGAGACACCGAAACCTAGGTTACAAATTAATTGTGTTCGCGACTGAGGGCTGTGTTTTTCAAAATTTTGTATTATACAACAGTCGCTGATTGACAGCCATGTTAAAACCCCTACACAATATCCTCGTCCATTCCTACACAACTCCTGCTCCCTTCCCAGCCTTATGGCTCATATCCCTGTAACAGAAACAGATGCAAGACTTGTCCGATACATCCTCCACCAAATACTCCAGTCCGGTCACAAGCATCACGTATACCATCGAAGGTAGGGTTACTATTGTAATCAGTCATGTGATCTAGAAGCTAAGCTGCAGCTACTGGCCGACCGGGGTAGCCGAGCGGTTCTAGGCGCTACAGTCTGGAACCGCGCGACCATTGCGGTCGCAGCTTCGAATCCTGCATCGGCAACGGACGTGTGTGATGTCCTTAGGTTAGTTAGGTTTAAGCAGTTCTAAGTTCTAGGGGAGTGATGACCTCAGAATTTAAGTCCCATAGTGCTCAGAGCCAACTGAACCATTTTGCAATTACTGTGCTGCATTTCACATGGGCATGGCAACCAACAAGCTGTCTGTCCACGTAAATTGCCTCTGACAAACTGTAACCAAGAAGCAGCTTTATGACCCCACTGCTGAGCACGCTACCCAACATGACGTTCTTCATTCAATGACTCCTTCACAGCCGATGCCACCTAAATCTTTCCCACCTACGTCAGATTTTCTGAACTGTGCAGATGGGAACTATCCCAGCAACACATCCTGTTTTCCCCTATCCCTTCTGGCCTCAACCTGCGTTAGTCGTCGTAATTATGCACGCGCTAATCGTCCACGAGACTCAGAGGGCCATAGACACGGGTTCCCAGGTAGATGCCGTGTTTCTCGACTTCCGCAAGGCGTTCCATACAGTTCCCCACAGTCGTTTAATGAACAAAGTAAGAGCATATGGACTATCAGACAATTGTGTGATTGGATTGAAGAGTTCCTAGATAACAGAACGTAGCATGTCATTCTCAATGGAGAGAAGTCTTCCGAAGTAACAGTGATTCCAGGTGTGCGACAAGGGAGTGTCGTAGGACCGTTGCTATTCACAATATACATAAATGACCTTGTGGATGACATCGAAGTTTCACTGAGGCTTTTTGCGGCTGATGCTATGGTATATCGAGAGGTTGTAACAATGGAAAATTGTACTGAAATGCAGGAGGATCTGCAGCGAATTGACGCATGGTGAAGGGAACGGCTATTGAATCTCAATGTAGACAAGTGTAATGTGCTGCGAATACATAGAAAGAAAGATCCCTTATCATTTAGCTACAATATAGCAGGTCAGCAACTGGAAGCAGTTAATTCCGTAAATTATCTGGGATTTTGCATTAGGAATGATTTAAAATGGAATGATTAATAAAGTTCATCGTCGGTAAAGCAGATGCCAGATTGAGATTCATTGGAAGAATCTTAAGGAAATGCAATTCGAAAACAAAGGAAGTTGGTTACAGTACGCTTGTTCGCCTACTGCTTGAATACTGCTCAGCAGTGTGGGATCCGTACCAGATAGGGTTCATAGAAGAGATGGAGGAGATCCAACTGAGAGCAGCGCGCTTCGTTGCAGGATCATATACTAATCGCGAAAGCGTTACGGAGATGATAGACAAACTCCAGTGGAAGACTATGCAGCAGAGGCGCTCAGTAGCTCGGAACGGGCTTTTGTTGAAGTTTCGAGAACATACCTTCACCGAGGAGTCAAGCAGTATATTTCTCCCTCCTACGTATATCTCGCGAAGAGGCCACGAGGATAAAATCACAGAGATTAGAAGTCACACAGAGGCATACCGACAATCCTTCTTTCCCCGAACAACACGAGACTGGAATAGAAGGGAGAACCGATAGAGGTACTCAAGGTACCCTCCGCCACACACTGTCAGGTGGCTTGCGGAGTATGGATGTAGATGTAGTCTCTTCCCTGTTCCCCTGTTCTATCAGCCCTCTGTTCTATCAATGCACCTTCAGTCTTCTTATTTCTCTTCTTCTTATTTTCTCCTTTTGCGCTACCCCCTTCTCCTCGCCCTCCTTGTAGCCTCCAAACTGCACCTAGCTGCCCTACCCCACTCTTCATCTCGTCCCTGTATGCTCCCATAAGCAGCTCTTTACCGTCCCCACCCCTACCGTGGTATGCCTCCCCCTCCCTGCCCCAGCCTCCTCCTTACCCTCTCAAACAGCTGACACTCTCATCATGGACTTATGGTTTCACTCTGGCTTCAGCTGCCGGTGACTGTAGTCATGTGTGCGTGAGCTGCGTTGTCTATTTTCGACGAAGGCCTTGTTGGCCGAATGCTCAGTTTCTGACAGTCTTTTTGTTGTGCCTATCTGGGACTCAGTATCTCCCCTACATGGTGAGTAGTAACTATCTTTTTCATAATATTGTCAATGATTGTTATTTGTTATTCATCTTGTTGCCCACTTTCTTGTTACTATTGTAATATATTGTCTTGTGATCAGACAGTTACAGGCTGTAAGAACGCCACCTCAACACAGCAACTAATTTCTGTGGTAAAGGGTTCGCTTCCTGCCACTGTTACGATGGGGCCGAATTTATTTGGAGATCACATAAGGCCACTTTCTACCCATGTTCGATTCCAAGTCTGGTAAATAGTTTTAATGCCGGAAAGTTCCATATGTGTCATTCTTTTAATCAATTAGACCAGTATGGAGTAGGTTTTCAAAATTACCTGATAGCAGACTTCAATATTGCGGACGAGGTTGATATCTGCACGTACGATGTGTCCAGCATTCACGTTGGCCAAGTCGATGATGCCCACATCACCAAGAGAGTATTCTTCAAGCAACATAATTTCCAATCTGGTGGTCAATATCTTACCATAAAGGGGCCAAATTACATTGGTCGGGTCTTCGTCCACTGCGGTCAAGACGTGCACACGATATGCATCCTTTGTGAGTCGTGGCATCACCATCATTTTTCTGTAGGAGACATTATACTCCTGTTAACACATGATTATGAGAAAGAGGATAATACATGCAGTAGTCAGGAAGTTACAATTTACAAAATACAGGAACACACAATAACGTATCCATCCAGAATGAATCCTATGCCCTACCGTAGGGTATACAATCTTTGGAAATATCCCGGTAAGTTAAGGCTGTGACTCTGATCGGGGGTACAGACTCGAAACTTTACGGGTGGCGCTCTGCTAATGTAAATAAGTCCCAATCATGAGCCGTCCTCACAACTGCTCCCCTGTCAGTATGCGAGTCTAGGAATTCCTTCTGAAGTATCACACCAGCAAGGTATGAAGCAGAGCTTCTGTGACGCAGTAATCGTAAAACACCTGTGAGTAGAGGTCAGTGTTGTACCACGTAACACTAACCCACCCTGAAATAGAAGTTTAATAAATATTGTGATCCCATTTTGAAATGATGGCGTACACTTTATGTGGACTGCAGATGGCAGTGGTTTTCTCAAATTGAAAAAATTACTCCACAGCTGTAGGATTCACAACAAATGTGAAAAATTGTTCCAAGGAAGTAACATTCTATTGTGATTGAAAAATGTTCGAATTCGAGATAATTTTTTCAATATTTTATTTAATGTCTATGTCTTACAGTATTACTTTACTGCATGGTAATAATTACTAAGTTAAATCAAACCAAGGATAACTTCTATCAGATAGCAGTAACAGGATTAAAAATTTTTCACAGAGACGCTGTTGGCAACTAATAAAAATGTCCACTCTCGAAACAGGTAAAGTTCTTGAAACATTACAGAGACTCATTTAACTTGCAAATATCACATTTGCACATATTTCATGGTAAAAAGGTCTTTAGTATCAAGCTACAAGATGGTGCACGCCTGACGAACTATGGTTTAACCATTCATGTTGTTGTTGTGGTCTTCAGTCCTGAGACTGGTTTGATGCAGCTCTCCACGCTACTCCATCTGTACAAACTTCTTCATCTCCTAGTACTTACGGCAACCTACATCCTTCTGAATCTGCTTAGTGTATTCAACTCCGGGTCTCCCTCTACAATTTTTACCCCCCACACTGTACTCCAATGCTAAATTTGTGATCCCTTGATGCCTCAGAATATGTCCTACCAACCAGTCCTTTCTTCTTGTCAAGTTGTGCCACAAACTCCTCTTCTCCCCAATTCTATTCAATACCTCCTCATTAGTTATCTGATCTACCCATCTAATCTTCAGCATTTTTCTGTAGCACCACATTTCGAAAGCTTCTATTCTCTTCTTGTACAAACTATTTATCGTCCATGTTTCACTTCCATACATGGCTTCACTCCATACAAATACTTTCACAAACGACCTCCTGACACTTAAAAATGTACTCGATGTTAACAAATTTCTCTTCTTCTGAAACGCATTCCTTGCCATTGCCAGTCTACATTTTATTTCCTCTCTACTTCACCATCAGTTATTTTGCTCCCTAAATAGCAAAACTCCTTTACTCCCTTTAAGTGTCTCATTTCCTAATCTAATTCCCTCAGCATCAACCAACTTAATTCGACTACATTCCATTATCCTCGTTTTGCTTTTGTTGATGTTCATCTTATATCCTCCTTTCAAGACACTATCCATTCCGTGCAGCTGCTCTTCTATGTCCTTTGCTGTCTCTGACAGAATTACAATGTCATCATCGAAACACAACGTTTTTATTTCTTCTCCATGGATTTAATTCCTACTCGGAATTTTTCTTTCCTTTCCTTTACTGCTTGCTCAATATATAGACTGAATAACATCTGGGAGAGGCTACACCCCTGTCTCACTCCCTTCCCAACCACTGCTTCCCTTTCATTCCTCCCGACTCTTATAACTACCATCTGGTTTCTGTACAAACTGTAAATAGCCTTTCGCTCCCTGTATTTGAACCCTGCCATCTTCAGAATTGGAAAGAGAGTATTCCAGTCAACATTGTCAAAAGCTTTCTCTAAGTCTACAAATGCTAGAAACGTAGGTTTTCCTTTCCTTAATCTTTCTTTCTAAGATAAGTCGTAAGGTCAGTATTGCCTCAAGTGTTCCAACATTTCTACGGAATCCAAACTGATCTTCCCCGAGGTCGGCTTCTACCAGTTTTTCCATTCGTTTGTAAAGAATTCGCGTTAGTATTTTGCAGCTGTGACTAATTAAACTGCTTTCTATGGGATTGGAATTATTATATTATTCCTGAAGTCTGATGGTATTTCGCCTGTCTCATACATCCTGCTCACCAGATGGTAGAGTTTTGTCAGCACTGGCTCTCCCAAGGCCGTCAGTAGTTCTAATGGAATGTTGTCTACTCCCGGGGCCTTGTTTCGACTCATGTCTTTCAGTGCTCTGTCAAACTCTTCACGCAGTGTCGTATCTCCCATTTCATCATCATCTACATCCTCTTCCATTTCCACAATATTATCCTCAAGTACATAGCCCTTGTATAGAACCTCTATATACTCCTTCCACCTTTCTGCTTTCCCCTTCTTTGCTTAGAACTGGGTTACCATCTGAGCTCTTGATATTCATACAAGTGGTTCTCTTTTCTCCAAAGGTCCCTTTAATTTTCCTGTAGGCAGTATCTATCTTACCCCTAGTGAGATAAGCCTCTACATCCTTACATTTGTCCTCTAGCCATCCCTGCTTAGCCACTTTACTTTTCCTATCGATCTCATTTTTGAGACGATTGTATCCCTTTTTGGCTGCTTCATTTACTGCATTTTTATATTTTCTCTTTTCATCAATTAAATTCAATATTTCTTCTGTTACCCAAGGAGTTCTACTAGCCCTCGTCTTTTTACCTACTTGATCCTTTGCTGCCTTCACTATTTCATTCCTCAAAGCTACCCATTCTTCTTCTACTGTATTTCTTTCGTCAATTGTTCCCTTATGCCCTCCCTGAAACTCTGTACAACCTCTGATTTAGTCAGTTTATCCAGGTCCCATCTCCTTAATTTCCCACCTTTTTGCAGTTTCTTCAGTTTTAATCTACAGTTCATAACCAATAGATTGTGGTCAGAGTCCACATCTGCCCTTGGAAATGTCTTGCAATTTAAAACCTGGTTCCTAAATCTCTGTCTCACCATTATATAATACATCTGAAACCGTTCACTATCTCCAGGCTTCTTCCATGTATACAACCTTCGTTCATGATTTTTGAACCAAGTGTTAGCTATGATTACCCCCAATCCATATTCACCTACTACGTTTCCTTCTCTCCCTTCTCCTACTCTCGAATTCCAATCACCAATGACTATTAAATTTTCGTCTCCATTCACTACCTGAATAATTTCTTTTATCTCATCATACATTTCATCAATTTCTGCATCATCTGCAGAGCTAGTTGGCATATAAACTTGTACTACTGTAGTAGGCGTGGGCTTCGTGTCTATCTTGGCCACAATAATGCGTTCACTATGCAGTTTGTAGTAGCTTACACGCACTCCTATTTTCCTATTCATTATTAAACCTAGTCCTGCATTACCCCTATTTGATTTTGTATTTATAACCCAACATTCACCTGACCAAAAGTCTTGTTCCTCCTGCCAACGAACTTCACTAATTCCCACTATATCTAATTTTAACCTATCCATTTGCCTCTTTAAATTTTCTAACCTACCTGCCGGATTAAGGGATCTGACTTTTTACGCTCCTATCCGTAGAACGCCAGTTTTCTTTCTCCCGATAACGATGTCCTCTTGAGTAGTTCCCGCCCAGAGATCCGAATGGGGGACTATTTTAGGAACCATACGACTGTCTGGCCTCTCAACAGATATCCCTCCGTTGTGCTTGCACCTACGGTACGGCCATCTGTATCGCTGAGGCGCGCAAGCCTCCCCACCAATGGCAAGGTCCATGGTTCATTGGGGGGGGGGGGGGGGGGGGGGGAGGGGGGGGGGACCATTCATAAATTATATAATTTTCTTTGAAAAATATGATGAATCTTACACCTTGTAAAACTCATTATCTGAGGAATTTACACTACCTCCAAAATAGCTTTTATGTATTATACAGTACTTAGACATATAGAACTCGAAACATTTAGAAACACTGGGCAAAACAAAAACAGTAGAAAAGTCCTTATGGCACGGTCCTTCAGGTGATTCCAAAATCTGTCACTAAAACGAAGCACAGACCAGGAAACATCATGTGTTCCTAGATACACAATCCTCCAGGTCCAACACTTTACCCGTCGCGTCAGTTGCAATGTAACGTAGAAAAACTATAAAAATATTTGAGCTGTGTCTGGCTCATGTTATGCTTTGCATTAAACTTTTATTGCTATTCTGTGATTAGTCTCCCACGGTTATTGCGATCATGCTATTATCCTCTCTCTCTGCGAGTCGCAGCAGCAGTGTGTATCGATATTCGCACCCTTGTACTATCTTTTGCCTCGCGCTTATAGTTTCTGGCTGTGCCGTGTGCGGGCGGTTGGTTGGATGGCGTGTAGCAGCGAGTAAGTCTCCATGGAGCGTGTCTGTCTGGGCCCACTGACGGCGCCCACGTGCGGTCGGAGTGTGAGGTATTGTTCCAATTGCTACGAGTCCTTATTGTCCTTATTGTTTGTTTGTGTATGGTTTCTAGCCGATTTTAAATTAAAGTTGTTTTGCCCTTAAGGCCTGAGATTGTTTGGGCCTTCGGCCTGATTTAAAGATATTTTTAGAATAAGGCCTTCTGCCTTGTGAATTCAAATTCCTGTTTTTGAGTCTTAAGGTATTAGCCTTCAGCCGATTTTAAATTAATTTTGCCCTTAAAGCGTGAGATTGAATGGCGGATTAAGCCGGGAATTAAATTCAAAAATTGATGTTTGGCTTGCTTTCTTTTTAATTTTTTCTCTACTCTAGTAATGTTCGTCAAATGAATAAAGTAGTATGTTCGAGTGCAACTGACAGCCACTCATTTTGGCCCCTTTCCACAAACTAAACTATCTGTCCTGTCCTGCAGGTATAGCAGGGGATCTCAATATTGTTGCAGGTAAAGGAGGAACCAAGCAGAACTAATTGGAAAAACTTGAAGCAAATGTAATTCGTTCACTAAAGAAGCGTCTCAGTCGCAACTCTGACCAATTCCTGAGTATTATTCTTCCGTTTGGGACCATCACCACTTCGAAAAAAAAACGAAGTGAAAGAAAAGACCAAACATACAGCGGCATATTTTCTCACAGTTTCGATTAGAGAGCGACAGAATGTTACGCCTCAAACAGAATGTTACCTCATCAAACTCCACTGGCAGACGCTACAAGCGATACGTTCCACCAGGAGTCGAGTAACACATTAATGTCTCCCACAAACGCCTCCCGAAATAGTAGAAAATCAGATGAATTAGAGGTCACATTGAGATTTCAGTTAAGTTACATCATGGTCAGGCAGAGATTCCGAATTCATAATCTGGAATGTAAGGCGTACCCAGGAGCACAAACAGACTCAGATCACAATTTAGTAGTGGTGAAGAGTAGGCGTAAGTTTAAAGAGACTACTCAGGTAGACTCACTGCGTAAGTAGTGGGATACTAAAATACTAAGAAATGAAGAGACAAACTTGAAGTTCTCTGGTGCTAGAGATACTGCGATAATGAATAGCTCAGTACACCGTCCAGCTAGAAAGGAGAAAATGGAATTCACAGAAGTAGGAAAGAAAGCCATACGAACAGGGAAGGCAACAATGTATGACAAACGAAATACATCGGCTCATCTACAAAAGATGGAAGTACAAAAATGTTCAAGGTCATTCACGAGCACAGAAATACATGTCTTTAAGAAACGAAGTCAGTAGCAAATGCAGGGAAGGTAAGACAAAATGGCTGTATTAAATATATGAAGAAATCGGCAAAGAAATGATTGTCGATAAGACTGACTCAGCATATAGGAAAGCCAAAACAACCTTCAGGTCAAAACAACCTTCGGTGCAATTAAAAGCAAGAGTGGTAACATTAAGAGTCCAATGGGAATTCCACTGCTAAATGCAGAGGAGAGAGGGGAGACCACACTAAAGGCCTCTATGAAAAGGCAGACTTGTCTGATGAAGTGATAGAAGAAGAAACAGGAGTTGACAGTGAAGAGATAGAAGATGCACTATTTGAATCAAAATTTCAAAGTGTATTGGAAAGCTTAACATCATATAAGGTAGAAGGGATAGATAAAATTACATCGGAATCTCTAAATTCATCGACTGGGGGGGGGGGGGGGGCGCAAGTGGCAACAAAGTGATTATCCACGTTGGGGTGCAGAATGTGTGAGTCTAGCGATATACCCCCTGACTTTCGCAAAACTATCATCCATACAATTCCGAAAATTACAAGAGCCAACAGATGCAAGAATTATCACTCAATTCAGCTTAAACGCTCATGCATTCAAGTTACTGACAAAACCAATGTAAGGAAGAATCTAAAATAAAATTGAGGATGTTTTAGAAGACCATCAGTTTGACTTTAAGAAACGTAAAGGCACAAGAGGCTGTTTTGACATTGTAGTTGATGGTGGAAGAAAGACTAAAGGATTTGTCGAATCAGAAAAAGAGTTCGACAATGTAAAATTGAGCAAGACGTTAGAATTTCTGAGAAAAATAGGGGTAAGCTATATGGAGAGACTGGTAATAAACAATATGTACAATAGCCAAGGAGGAACAATAAGACTGGAAGACCAATATCGATGTGCTTGGATAAACAAGAGTGTGACACAGGGACGTAGTCTTCCGCCCCTACTGTTCAATCTATACATAGAAGAAGCAATGAAAAAACAAGAGATTCTTGAACAGGGTCAGAATTCAGGGTGAAAATATATCACTGTTATTCTCAGTAAAAGAGTAGCAGAAGTGCCGGATTTGTTGAATGGAATGAATAGTCTAATGAGTACAGAATAGCGATTGAGACGAAAGCAATGAGAAGTACCAGAAATGATAACTGCATAGCAAAATAACACATGACAAACAGACCACTGATTGCCTACCAAAACCGATGTAGCACTGAAAAAAGGGCATTCCTGGTCAAGAAAGTCTACTAATATCAAACATAGTCCTTTAGTAGATAAAAATTTCTGAGCAAAACATCGTGTGCTAGCGAAACATGCACTGGGAAAACCAGAAGAGAATCGAAGCATTTGAGGATTGAAGCTAGAGAAGAAAGTTAAAATTTAGGTAGACTGACAATATAAGGAATATGGAGGTTCTCTGCTGAATCGACAAGCAGAGCAATCTATGGAAGACACTGTCAAGAAAAAGGGACAGTTTGATAGCATGACAGCACATCTGTTAAGACGTCAGGGAATAAATTACATCATACTAGAGGGAACTTTAGAAGGTAAAAACTAAGGAGGAAGAGATGGGATACATCGAGCAAGTAATTGAGGATATAGTTTGCAAGTACTACTCTGAGTGGATACGTTTGGCACACGAGAGGAACTTGTGGTGGATCGCCTCAAGCCAGTGGTAAATTTTAGCTATTTTACATTGTTTGAAATACGTCTTAGTTTCACTATTACCATTGAAAATCACATTAGCCTTAACGTTAACTGTATAGTGGGTAACAAGTGATACTGCAGCGTTTCAGGTAAGTGAAGATTCACCATGAAGGATGTGAAGAAGCTGATGATGTAAGATATCTTTGAATTCTCAGTATGTAACAGGTATGATAAAGATGAATATGTTCAGAGTTAAACAGCACAATATTGCTGCGAGATGATCAATAAATCCCATGAGAAATGCACCCTGCATCACTTTGAAGCTTGATTTTAGAGTTACAAGAACCTGACATTTAATCCATTGGATTAGATCATCAGACACTCTTTCGTCTGACTAGATTAGAACGTAGTTTACAGGACACATTAGATTCGATTTTTTGAATCCTACGTGAGTAAATCATACATGGAAGCTAAACTGGAAACGACTAAAGAAGATCATAATGCACTCTTACAACTATGTGGCTTAAGACGACAATAGCGTTAACCACAGTGAAAATTTGGTCACTCGTTGAAGTGGTTGGTCAGCACTCCTTTAGCGTAAGAAGGAAACAGGAGTGTCTAGTTCTCTCCAAACCCTATATTAGTATTTGGCGTGAGAGTACGAGCACAGTGGAAAAATTTGTATTTGGGGACAGCAATATCCCTTAGCATCTCAATACACTTAACGTGGAGTGTACAATTCGGTATTTTTGTAATACTGGCCTAATGTCAAAGGATTCCTTCAGTAATCTAGGCAATGACAACAGTCTGAGGGTAACGCCGAGGATCATATAGAAAAGCACTTGACGGTGAAAAAATTACGAGTCATGAACCATCTTCTTCAAAAATAACGTACATTTGATGGAACAAAATTTTGGAAACAAAACCTCTGACCTGAACACAATTATAATTAGAAAACAGTTGCACAGAACGACATTTTTTTCAGCGCCAGCATAACAATAAATTTTGAGTTTTATACAAGACATGTAATTGAAAAATGAAACTAAAAATGATATTTCATTGTACATTAGGGTTCACTATTAAGTGACTTCGCATAGTTGTCAGATTGTTTTACACAACAGTGACGACCTAGGCACTCAAATCAGCTAAAAGGAGGGCTGTGTGTCACTTTGTTGGTTGTTGCCAATGTTGAATAATAAATATACGAATAATGGAAGTGTTGGTCATGTTGTTAAGATATTTAGTAGCAGCAAAACCGTTGACAAGCTAGGGTACAGGAATAAAGTCTTCTGCGTTGAAATGATGATACAACTACTCGTTTATAAAGGGCGTTTCACTCAACGAGTTTTTAAAAAGGCATACCATTTCAAGCAACCTACAACATTATCGAACGCTATGAGATCGAAACATTCATTAAAAGAACTCTCGAATTATAATGCATTACGACTAATAAAACTCACAACTGATCTTTCAAGGACATAATAAATTTGCGTAACCTGTTACTGTACTATGGACATTATTTTTTATTTGAACTATAAGCCTATTTCAGCTATACAATAATCATCATGTTATGTGCAATAGAAAATTTCATATATTTTGGTAAATTTGCTGTATAGTATGGGAGTTACGAATAATAAGATTTTACATGCGTTTATAAGATATGGCTTGCACGCAACATTGTTGTTTCTTTCGTTGTCTATTTGTTTGTGATTATATTTTACGTTATTGTAGCAGTAATACTCATTTTCGTAGTTTGGTCTGACTCTTCGTTTATTAGTGGTCAGAAATTAATCTCAATCTATAGTTAACATTTAGTGAGGCCAATTGTGACAGATTTCAATGACATTCTGAAATTTATTTCTGACCAATACTAAATGAAAAGTCAGAACAAACTGCAAAACTGATATTCTTGTTACATTAATCCAAAACATAATCAGGAACAAATAGACAGCAACAGAAATAACGACACTGCATGGAAGGCTGGATTGGAAACGTATATAAAATCAAATTATTCATAATTCACATGTAATACAAGAAATGTACCAAACTTCATAAAATGTTCAATTGCAAATAATCTGATGATGGTTGTGTAGCTGAAATAGGCCCATAGTTCAAATAAAATGCAATACTCATAACAGCATAACTGGTTATACAAATTTATTATGTCCTTGAAAGACATTTATTACGCAGCATTTCAAGAAGGTTCAAATATAATTTTTAATTTTATGGTAAATTGAAATGCTTAAATACTGTTTTAGTGGCGCAAAAGTCACCAGTGTTTTTCCGAAAACGTACTATTATCAGTTCACGAAGAAATGACAAGATAACATACTCCTACACTTGGCTAGAGTCCAAACATTGGTACATGTGCTCTGCAGAGCTATACGTCCATTACAATAGAGCATTAAAACCGTCTGAAATAATAATAACTCATTATGAATTTAAAAAGCTAAAGACAGGTCAGAACTCACAAGTGCCTCTTTGCAAACTGGAAGTCGCTTACTCCGAAACCTCTGTTCATTAGTAACTCGGGAAATCTGTGATTGAGGGAGAAGTATGCGTCTAATCTCAGTTTCACCTTCTCCATGCTGCACTTGTAGTTGATATACATTCGCTCAATGAGGGAGTCGTCTGGAACACAGAATTCCCGTAGAGAATACGAAGGTAGATTTTTACAAGAATATTAATGACACAGAAAGGATTCTCTTATCAACAGCAATTTTACTATGTACAATTTCCTAAAATAGAAGTAACACGACATGAAATTTTTTTCTGCTACATATCTGTCCTCAAAACGGTTATATGGTCCCATAATCAATGTATTACACTGTACATACGCGTATGAATTCACATTGATAATAAACGTAGTATGCATAATATTAAAGAGAGTAATAGCATTCCGAAGGATTCCTAATCAGTGAACAGATACCAAAGATAACGAGCTGGAAGAGGTCCACAAAATTTGAGAATAAGGTGTGAAGCTGGTCATAGTAATTCCGTATTTGCCATAAGCTAAGATAGAGGCAGTTAAGTAGTAATACAGAATTTAAAACGACCGTAGGTAGTGTTTATTTCCTTCTTAAGTTGCAATCGCAAATAAGTAGAAGAGATTATAACTCTTTGTTTCACAGTGATCATTAAAAAAACCTAAACATCCGTAACGACATATAGTTGAGTTATTTCTGCACTTGTTAAATGTGTAATAAATTGGAGCGATTTTTAGATACAATAATGATAAGACAATGCTGCTACAGACATACTAATGAAAGACACAAATAATATATAGATGTAAGAAGCATTACATCTATGTAATTACACCAATAATGTTGATTGTATGCACATTACTTGGGCGTAATATACGGCCTATAGCGTGACAAACGTACTGACCTACGGCGTCAGGTAAGTGTGGCTGCATCCTGAGCCACTCTCGCAGTGGCTTCACAGCCACCTTGATGTCCTCCTCGTTGGTACCCAGCTGCTTCCTGACGTACGCCACCTCCTCAGGTGTGATCACCAAGTATTTGCCGGTGTCTGCCATTGCTGTAAAGCAGAAAGTAGACACAATCGCTTGAACCAGAACACCAGTTCACTAATAGAAAAACCTGAAGGCGTATGTGACACCCAGCCACTGATTGCTTAACAGAAATCGAAGAAGGCCGATTAGAGTTTATATAGTGGCATCAACAAGGTTGGATTGTTTCCAGGATCTGGAAGGAAATTGGCCGATAGCTTTCAAAGGCATTTGCCTGGAGTGATTTAAGAAAAACACAGGAAACCTAAATAAGGATGGCCAGGCTGCTTTACGTTGCTTTTGAACGAATGTACACTACGGTATTATTATCCATAGATCTCATTGTGAGGTCGGCGTCTTGGGAAGACGGCTCTGTATTCCTACTGAATCTCTTCACTTTAGGTCCGGTAGACCTTTATTGGAGTAAGATTACATTCAGGAAACGTAACAGGTCGAAAATAACCGATTGAATCACTGTCAGAGACGATATACAATACTGTGGCGGGGCCGAGAGCAGGTCAGTTCCTGCATAGGACCGTGAATATGGAAATTAAAAGAAATCTATCCTAAGGATATAAGGTAACATCAGCAACAGCAGAAAATACTAGAGTAACTAGGTTGACTAATTTGGGGGAGGGTACCAAACAGCGACGTCATCGGTCCCATCGGATTATGGACATTTCAAAGGAACCACCCCGGAATTTGCCTGAAGCGTATAGAGAAATCACGGGAAACCTCAATCAAGATGGCCGGACACGGGCTTCAACCGTCGTCCTCTAAAATACGAGTCCAGTGTGCTAACTACTCTGCCACCTCGCTCGCTACGGGAGAAGGATTCCTCATAAATAGGAAGGTGGGGCAGAGAGTAAGTTATTCTGAATGGTTAGTGACAGGATTTTCCTCATCAGAATCGACATGAAACGAACGCCAATAATGGAGAGCAAACTGAAGAGGAATATCCCTAAGAATCCATGTGGAAAGAAGCAGGTAGTGAAGTACTGTGGAATGATGAGACAATATCTCTAAGTGTGTAATATAGCGGTAATGAATACGACAGTAGGATGTTTAGTTGAAGAGGCATTTACACATCTAAAAAAGGAAACCACAGTAATTGATTAGTCAGATTTGGGTAAAAGGAACGTAACTGTGAAGACACCTTGGGTAACAACAGATGTATTTCAGTTGACCAATAAAAGAAGAAGGTACAGAAATCTCAGATTACGACAGAAGTTCAGCAATCAGAGTCGCTAAGGCTTAAGATACGTAGGAAGAGCAGAGGAGCCAAAATGAAATGGCTACACGAAAAATGCGAATAAATCGAGAGAAGAACAGATTCAGCATGCACCTTCGGTGAAATTAAATGCAAGGGCGCCAACATTGAGAGTGCTATGCGAATCCCATTTTTAAACGAAGGGAAGGGAGCGGATACGTGGGATAAGTACACTGATGATGACCTCTACGAGGGGAGGAATTGTATGGTGATACGGTAGAAGAAGAAATGGGAGACGACATGAAAGACAATGGATTAAGTAGCCGAGTTCAACAGAGCTTTGGATGAACTGAGATCTAATCAGGTGAAAGGCACAGATAATATCCCTATGGAGTTTCTAAATTTTTAGGGACGTGTCGCCAAAATGACAATTCAAGTTGCTAAAATCTCTGAGTCTGGAGACGTACCATCAGATATTGAAAGTAAAGCGAAGAAAGACGAGTAGTACAAGTGAGACCGACGTTAAACAATACCGGAACTGGCAGACCAAGAAGTAGATAAGGCTTCTGTTTCCTTAGAAGCAAAATGGTATATGACGATGAAGCAAGGTGGACGCAAAGAAGTAGAGTAGGAGATGCAAGGATTACATCCCTGCTTAAAGAATTCTACTAGTATCAAACGTAAGATTTATTTTAAAGGAGAAAATTTTGAGAACTAGTTTCGCAGCACAGCATTGTATAGAACTAAATCATAAATTGTTTCAAAGACAGAAATGAAGAGAATCGAAACGTTTGAGTTATGGTGCTTTAGAAGCAAGTTGAAAATTAGGTGGACTGATAAGGAAAGAGGAGTTTTCACACAGAATAAACGAGGAGAGAAATATGTGGATATCATGAACAAGAAGAAGAGACAGGGAGATAGGACATCAAGGAATAGCTTCCATAGTAGATAAAGAAGATGTAGAGGGTATAAAAAACAAAGGAATATATGGACTGTCATACACCACAACACAAAAAAAAATGGAAAGCGAAGGTGTGATGTGCTTATACAGGCAAGCAAATGATTACAACTTCAGAAAAGCTGAAATATTTATTCAAAACTGAGTAAACCAAAATCGTTTTGGTCCACCTCTTTGCTTGCCTGTACATGCACATCACATCTACCGATTTCCGTCCCACTCGGATGATTCCTTCGTGGTTCGTCGTATTTTCTTTTTTTTTCCATTTTGTCGTAGTGAGTAATTCGGAGAAATACTTGCGGCTGCCGATTCTGTTACTCTGTGATGAAGAGTTTGACGCAGGAGAGGAATTCGTGATGGGCTGCGTCAGACCATGTAGAAGACTAACGACAAAGAAAAAATCTTAAGGAAATTAAATTTTCCTCTACCAATATATTTTGACTAAATTTCATCGACAACTTCAGAGATGGTACGTAAACTCAACGGAAGGTGAATTGAGATAAGAATTTTGTGTTTAACAATGAGCGGTAATTTTTTCGTAAATCACCTCCAAACGTTGCAAAAATTATAAGTTTTCGTGTAACTAACTGAACGAAATGTAAGGAATAATTTTATGTCTAATGTAGAGATAAGTTGTTTTTTTAAGAGTCAATCTCTGCCAAAAATATTATGAAAAGTCTCAAATTTCTGCCATCAGGGCTCATCATTTATTTTCTGCGTACGGGTTTGGCGACTGCGGAGTTCCTGAGCAGGAGACTGGCAATCATCTGTAGACCTCTGTCACCATAACCTCTGGGAGTGCTAGAACGACTACAGTGCGACGAGACAGTCAAACATTGTGTAGCACAGGGAAGTGAAATCTTCGCTTGAACACCCGGATCGCGAGGATGGTGTAAACATCTTTAAGAATCCCTCCAGTCTTAAGGTATGCTGCAAGCTGTTGAGATGCTTGGCTGTTGAATTGGAACTGTCGTTAACTGACAAACTGAGTTAACTGCCCACATCAGTTGTATAGCTTATTCAGGCAAGTGGAACGGATCTATCTGTTGGCTAGCAGAATACTGATGTAGATGTAGAATGTCCTAAATCATTATTACAGGGTATTGCACGAAAACCCAAGGAAATGGGTTACTAATCCTCTTTGAACTAATCCCTAGGTAGGCTATTACGCTCTTAATTCAGACAGTGAGTGAAATGTGACGCTGTTGGTTTTGTAGTTCATTCAATGGAAAGTGAGTGGAAAATCCGTCACTTTTTTTACACCACTGCCCATAAAATTGCTACACCAAGAAGAAATGCAGATGATAAACGGATATTCATTTGACAAATATCATATACTAGAACTGCATGTGATTACATTTTCACGCAATTTGAGTACATGGATCCTGAGAAATCAGTACCCAGAACGACCACCTCTGGCCGTAATAACGGCCTTGACACGCCTGGGCTTTGAGTCAAACAGAGCTTGGATGGCGTGTACAGGTACAGCTGCCCATGCAGCTTCAACACGATATCACAGTTCATCAAGAGTAGTGACTAGAGTATTGTGACGATCCAGTTGCTCGGTGACCATTGACCAGACGTTTTCTGTTGGTGAGAGATTTGGAGAATGTGCTGACCACGGCAGCAGTCGAACATTTTCTGTATCCAGAAAGGGACGTACAGGACCTGCAACATGCGGTCGTGCATTATCCTGCTGAAATGTAGGAGACGTGTAACCAATGGCACCCCATACCATCACGCCGGGTGATACGCCAGTACGACGATCACGAATACGCGCTTCAAATGTGCGTTCAACGCGATGTCGCTAAACACGGATGTGACCATCATGATGCTGTAAACAGAACCTGGATTCATCCGAAAAAATGATGTTTTGCCATTCGTGCACCCAGGTTCGTCGTTGAGTACACCATCGCAGACGCTCCTGTCTGTGATGCAGCGTCAAGGGTAACCGCAGCCATGGTCTCCGAGCCGATAGTCCATGCTGCTGCAAACGTCGTCGAACTGTTCGTGCTGATGGTTGGTGTCCTGCAAACGTCCCCATCTGTTGACCCAGGGATCGAGACGTGGATGCACTATCCGTACAGCCATGCGGATAAGATGCCTGTCGTCTCAGCTGCTAGTGATTCGAGGCCGTTGTGATCCCGCACGGTGTTCCGTATTACCCTCCTGAACCCACCGATTACATATTCTGCTAACAGTCATTGGATCTCGACCAACGCGAGCAGCAATGTCGCGATACGATAAATCGCAATCGCGATAGGCAACAATCCGACCTTTATCAAAGCCGGAAACGTGATGGTACGCATTTCTCCTCCTTATACGAGGCATAACAACAACGTTTTACAAGGTAACACCGGTCAACTGCTGTTTGTGTATGAGAAATCGGTTGGAAGCTTTCCTCATGTCAGCACGTTGTAGCCGTCGCCACCGGCACCAACCTTCTGTGAATGCTCTGAAAAGCTAATCATTTGCATATCAGAGCATCTTATTCCTGTCGGTTAAATTTCGCGTGTGTAGCACGTCATCTTCGTGGTGTAGCAATTTTAATGGCCAGTAGTGTATTTTAGTTTCGTCCCTTCGTAACGGTTACTGATTCCAAAATCATACCTAAACTTCGGACGACGTATCATGTAACTTAAATACAGATATTTAACATAAGTTGCTATCTGATGGGCACATCACAAAAAAGAACAAAAAAATTAGACGTTACTTAAACCATGATAGTTGATCACTCCATGCTCTTAACCTCACATTTAGATTGTCCGCAGGTCGTGGCATAGTGGCTAGCGTTTCTGCCTCTGGATCACGGGGTCCCGGGTTCGACTCCGTCCGGGTTGGGATTTTCTCTGCCAGGGGACTAGGTGTTCGTATTGTCCTCATCATTTTATCATCATCATCATCTTCATCATCCATGAAAATGGCAAAATTAGACTGTATAAAGTTGGTACATTGTACGTGCGCTGATAACCACGCAGTTGAGCGCCCCACAAACTAATCATCAACCTCATCATCATAATCACATTTAAATTCTTGCACAGCCACACAACGATCACAATGCGTGGTTCCAACAGTTACAAAAGAAATTAATTTATCAACTTAAGCACCTACACACAGATACTTGGTTACTTGTACCTTGTCTGTTTAGGCACACGTTACGATCAGATAGTACATGGCTCACGTAACCCAAGAAGAAGGAAAGCAATGAACTTTGAGGAGCAGGCAGAAACCTTCCGACGATGCCAAAGCCGCCGCTCACCATCAAGATTTGCACGGATTTGAGAAAGGAAGATAATTCCATGCTGCGGTTAGCACCGCAAAGATGTCAAGTGCCAGGCTGGTCGAGTCCACATTGCTGACTGACAACAACGAATATTAGACCAGGTCGCCACTTCTTCCACACTCAGCTGTCCACCGCCAGGGGCGCCTCCAGGTAGTCAATTCAGCTGCCTCCACCATCCAGCCAGCACATAACCTTATGCTTCGGGCATGGACGTCTGTGATGTCCTTAGGTTAGTTAGGTTTAATTAGTTCTAAGGTCTAGGCGACTGATGACCTCAGAAGTTAAGTCGCATAGTGCTCAGAGCCATTTGAACTATTTGAACATAACCTTTGTGGTGTCACCGCCAGACATCACACTTGCTAGGTGGTAGCTTAAATCGGCCGCGGTCCATTTAGTACATGTCGGACCCGCGTGTCGCCACTGTGTAATCGCAGACCTAGCGCCACCACCAAGGCAGGTCTCGTGATACGAGAGAGCACTCGCCCCAGTTGTACGAGAACCTAGCTACCGACCAGATGTACGAAGCCTTTCTCTCTCATTAGCCGAGAGACAGAATAGCCATCAGCTAAGTTAATGGCTACGAACTAGCAAGGCGCCATTAACCATACAGTGATTGTACTTAAAGTCTCCTGTGTATCCTCAAGATCGATGTACCTAAATGATTGAGTAAAGTTAAGTATTAAACCTGCTCCGTACTTTTCTTCCTAACATTAATTACGTATCCTGTTCCAGTACTTCACGCCCGTCTGCGTTAGTCTAGCTTGCCTTTTCAGCCATCTCAACTTCACGGTGTCGGCCCAGATACCGACACAACAACCTTAATAGCCTTAAATCGGAGGCAACCGTCCACCGGCCTGCCACCTCGCGGGACGGAATGGTCTCCCTCCTACGCAACGGCAGAAGACATTCCAAGCAGCGCCGCGACTATCGATATTCGATGGGCACGACAGAATATATAGTTTGATAGAAGGGTCTGCGAGTTTAAAGTACGCAGACTGCGTGCAGTCTTCCTCTCCGCAGTTATAAAAAATCAGTACATCAATCATTACCACGTTAAATGTATGGGAGCTTATAACTAACCACTATAAAATAACCTTAAACTTAACGATATGGTGTTACCTCAAACTTTGAGTTCGATCTTCAGGGAGGAGGGGGGGGGGGGGGGCGTTCTTCTCATTAAGAGTTTTTAAACAATAGTTAATGTTAATAAATTTCATATACTGCATGCATAAATTGTCAAGAAAAGTGTTTTATTTACGGTGATCAAAGGTAAAAGATAGCAGGTTGAACCGCTTGTGTTTTTCCTGCACACAGTTTTGAAAAATCATTTCTGGAGAAAAACTTGTTTAAAGTTTAGGGAAAACTTTCATATGTATGATTAGTTAAGTATGCTTAAAAACATCATATCATTACCTAGTACTGATGTCGCTGAACACAAATCTGAAGATAAGATTTTCAAAACTCAAAATAGCTAATCCAATATGGCGGACCAAAAATTATGCTTTGACCAATTTTGACTGAAATTAGACCAAAAAGAAAAGTGTTTTCGTTACTTGTGTTTATTCTGAAATTTCAGGACCGTACATCACCCTTACTCTATTTCGAAATTTTCCTGGACGGCAATTCGCTCATTCTTCTTGGTGAGAAAAGCCGATCTGGCTGAGCTGGATATACTACGTTTGGCAGCCTGCACACGATGTTCGTTAGGTGTTTCGACGAATATGTATGCATGCATACAGCATGCATAAATCATTCTGTGAAAGCGTATCACGACACGACAAGTTTCCTACATGAGCCAGGCGTCTGCGGCTGAGATCGTTGCACGGCAGAAGTGACACTGCTTCGAACTATGGCCCGTAGAAACTTTTATAACGCAGGGTTTAAAAAACCTTTTCGTCTCAACACTCTAGACAGAGATACAAAATACAATAAAAATTCGAATTTTCAACTATTTTGAATGAGAACGTTGCCTTAAATAAATTGAGAATAGCTCAACTTTTCCTGTTCGCAACAAGATGTCGGAAGGTTTCCCTTGATTGTAAAGCAACTCTTGCAACCAGAATTCCTCTGCATATTATTCCGAAGTGGGATGCCATCTGCCTCACTGCCCATAATCTTTACACATACGGTGGATAAAATAATCATCCGGAAAATCTCTACAATAAGACTGACGTTGTTGTTGGAGCTCTGGTCGGATAGTTAGCGTTTTTATTCACTACGGGACACGTCTGGCGCATGACAAAAGAAGTGAAGCACCCAGTAGATATGGTCGGAAATCACTGTAACATGGCACACGTACACACCATCGACAAGTACTTAAATGATGGGAGTTGCAATTCTCAGAGGCAGGTCGAACGCCTACCAGGGTGCATTAGCTATGTTTCCGTTTAGTATTATTACAAGTCCTGGTAGACTTACGAGAGACATTTGCAGCATCAGATATTCAGTGATCACTGTGAGGGAGGCAGGGAGGCACGGTACCCGCGGAAGACAGCGGTATAAGCACGTGACAAGTCCGAAAAAGGGCCTCATTGTGGGTCAGCATTTGACTGGCTGGTCGGATCGGGCAATATCGAGATCTGGGAGGGGGGAGGGGGGGGGTTAGAGTTGACAGTGTCCAGATGTCGCACTGCATGTGAAAGTGTGGGAATACGTAGTCATCGTCAAGGATAGGGTCGGCCGCGACTAACCGCCACAAGGAAGGGTCGGCGCATTGTGCAGCAAGCACTTCATTAACCCTTTCACACCTGAAACATCTTAGTTTCTCGATTGCACCGTATTCAGAAATGATTACGATTTTAACACGGTAAGCGTAACATGCAGCTTGCCTGGAGCCCCCGGTAAATTATCACATTCATGAATGTAGACAGCTGTTTTGGTAACAGTCTCAGCCAGAGTAACCAGTGGTAAGAGCCTTGAATTTCTTTGTTCCATCTAGTGTTTACATACAGTTATTTACTTACGGCATGTGTACTGGTGTCGTGCCACGATTAATCACTGCTTTGTTGTGGTTAGCTTTGCGCTCTCAGTTGTCATCCGATGCAAGTTCCATGAGTGCTAGATAATTTAATTTACTTGTTAAGTAGGTAATAAAAAGAAATTAAATGTCGTACCTACTTCGTGCAATCTATAATCAAATGGTTCAAATGGCTCTGAGCACTATAGGACTCAACATCTGTGGTCATCAGTCCCCTAGAACTTAGAAGTACTTAAACCTAACTAACCTAAGGACATCACACACATCCATGCCCGAGGCAGGATTCGAACCTGCGACCGTAGCAGTCGCGCTGCTCCGGACTGAGCGCCTAGAACCGCTAGACCACCGCGGCCGGCAATCTATAATCACACTGTTTCTTTGTGACAGATGTTGTTCTTTGTAGTGAAAGAAGGAAGCTGGCAGAATACAATGTAAGTAGAGGTTGTTCTTTCTGGCCCAACCTTGATACATATTCACACGCGGCAAACTGCCATCTTGTTCTCAAGACAAGTGTCACACAATCTAACAGCACAAGTGCCGAAGGGCACATAGGCCGCAAGCTCTTTCGCAAGAACACCTAGACCCTTGAGCCTAAAGGTTCTGAGTTCAACTCCCAGCATGAGCGAGTATCCGAAATTTTAAATCCCGCAGCGTCAGGCCCAAGGTTCGAGCGCTAGCTTGTGTTACCATAAAATAATTTAGTGCTACTGTGATAGCTTAGTTTGCATGTAAATATTGCAACAAGAGCCTAAAGGCTCTGGGCTCAACCCCCACATGTGTAAGTATATTAATTAACCGAATTTTCACTTACAATCAATTGAGTCACGTACGGAAGCTCGAATAGCTTTAAAATCCCGTAAAAAATTAATTTTTTTACGTCTAGTGTTATGCGGTAAGTTTCAGAGCGAACACCTCAAAGCCGGCCGCAGTGGCTGAGCGGTTCTAGGCGCTACAGTCTGGAACCGCGCGACCGGTACGGTCGCAGGTTCGAATCCTGCATAGGGCATGGATGTCTGTGATGTCCTTAGGTTAGTTAAGTTTAAGTAGCTCTAAGTTCTAGGGGACTGATGACCTGAGAAGTTAAGTCCCATAGTGCTCAGAGCCATTTGAACCATTTTTTTAACACCTCAAGCATAGCGTAAATAGTTAAATTTTCATTGCGTTAAACTCCAGAGCTCGTTGAGAGATGCAGTCTCGTGCATATATCATGTGTATGAGACTGTTCTAAAACAGGTTTTATAATTTTCTTTACATCTTCAATACACATGTTAAATCCGCTAAATTCGTCGTGTTCTAATTGTTTCCACATGCGAACACATGCGGAGCGATAAGCGTACGCCCATGTAATCTGTTTATAAACAACTACATACTGTTGAGCGAACCGAACTTCTTCTTCAGTGGGAGAAGCCGTCGTGCCGACTCAACAACACGGTATGGGAAATCGCGTGTCCGCAGTTTCTGATCCAAGCAGTTGGAATACCTTCAAAAGTAAGTCCTGTTTCAGATTTCCGGAGACGGGAATGCTCACCCTCCTGCCCCCAGTTCTTGTGATCAATGTTTCCACACTTCCGACGTTTGACATGTTTCACATAATGTTCAAGGTAAAACAAATCACATGTAATACCGAAATCAAAGTAATGAGCTATACATTGAATTGTTAACATGGAGAGATCTTCATGTCAGTAGTGAAAGTGATATATGCAGTCTAGTAATGTGTAAGTTTATATGGCTGTGAAACAACGATTTTTGTATGTAACATCTATTATTCTTGCAGGTGGTCTCATGGAATACCCGCTAATAATAACAAGAATCCCTCAAGTTATACCAATTTCACTGTACACTGTGACATACAGTTTGGACAGCAATGAAACTAAAACACCGTTTTCTTCAACTATGTACGGTTTAAACAGCAACGATGCAAAATATGTGGTTATAAGAGTGCCTTAAAACTACAGTTTCAGTCCGGTGATTGTCTGAAAACCCTTCATACATGCGGAAGTATACTTTTCAACATATGAAGTACTGTTCTACTGCAATTGAAAGATCTATGGCGCTTAAAAGAGGTTGATAACCGTACGTAAAATATGTATGTGGGAAGTTATATCAAATTTAACTGAATGATATGAATTTAGATCAAGTAGTGACGCGGGTTCCAATCAGGTCACGGAAGTTAAGCGCTGTCGGGCTTGACTAGCACTTGGATGGGCTGCCACGCGCTTTTGTCAAGCAGGGTGCACTCAGTCATTTTCAGGCCAACTGAGGAGCTACTTGATTAAGAAGTAGAGGCACGAAAACTGACAACGGCCGAGAAAGCCGTACGCTGATCATATCTGGCGACTCCTAACGGCTAAGAGTGACACGACAACCGGTCGGAAACGTTACACCTTCAAGGCCTGTCCGGCCGGTGTTCCTTTTGTCTGAATAATCCGTCTCTAAATATTACGACGGTTGCTGGGTGTTTATACGTAACACACCTCACGATTCATACATACAAGTTACAGCGACTAAATCGATATCATACAGGACCGGTCATTAAAATTGCTGCTCCACGAAGATGCTGTGGTACAGACGCGAAATTTAACCGACAGGAAGAAGATGCTGTGATATGCTAATGATTAGATTTTCAGAGCAGTCACACAAGGTTGGCGCCGTTGGCGATAGCTACAACATGGTGACATGAGGAAAGTTTCCAACCGATTTCTCATACACAAACACCAGTTGACCGGCGTTGCCTGGTGAAACGTTCTTGTGATGCCGCGTGTGAGGAGGAGAAATGCGTACCATCACGTTTCCGACTTTGATAAAGGTTGGATTGTACCCTATCACGATTGCGGTTTATCGTATTGTGACGTTACTTGCTCGCGCTGTAGGTCCTGGACGGGCCTTTCTGGATACAGAAAATATTCGACTGCTGCCCTGGCCAGCACATTCTCCAGATCTCTCACCAATTGAAAACGTCTTGAAATGATGGCCGAGCAACTGGCTCGTCGCAATACGCCAGTCACTACTCTTGATGAACTGTGGTATCGTGTTGAAGGTGCATGGGCACTGTATCTGTACACGCCATTCAAGCTCTGTTTGACTCAATGCCCAGGCGTATCAAGGCAGTTATTACGGCCATAGGTGGTTGTTCTGGGTACTGATTTCTCAGGATCTATGCACCTAAAGTGCGTGAAATTGGGTGAAAATGTAATCACATGTCAGTTCTAGTATAATATATTTGTCCAACGAATACCTGTTTATCATCTGCATTTCCTCTTGTTGTAGCAATTTTAATGGCCAGTAGTGTATGTTTAGAAGTACATGTACCCTATCGTTTTTAGAAGACTTCTAAATGTTAAGAGCGACGTGTCTACAGTGCTATCGGTCTCATGAATGAAAAGAGACGAGCTGATTTTCGGAAGCTCTCTGTTTGGTGAATCCATGTTAAGTGCTACAGAGATTTTAATTCTCCAGGAAGGTCATAATTCTCGAGCGTAAGACGTCTTCCATAATTCTTCAAGAGACTGTCAACGATACAGGCCTACATATCTGCGCATCTGTCCCACGGCCCTTACTGAAAACGGGAGTGACTTCTGCTTTTTCTCAGTCGCAAGATAGCCTCCGTTGTTCCAGCGATCTACGATAAACTGCTGCTAGAAAGGGAACAAGTTCTTTCGCATAATTTTTGCGCATCTTACAGGTATCTCATCTGATACTGACGCTCTTCCGCTGATAAGCGACTGTCGTTGCTTATCTCAATATCTGCCATTTAGACTTTCGTACGATCATTGAAAGGATGGACCGTATTACGAACCTCCGCTCTGAAACAATTTCGGGCGACCGAAATCAGTATTTCAGCCGCCTCCTTGTTATCTTCCGTTTCGATCCCAGTATGGTCACTGAGTGACCGAATAGATGATTTTGAATCACTTACTGATTTTACATAAAACCAAAGCGCTTTAGGGTTCGTAATGAGATCGGTTGACATAATTTTTTTCAGAGTCACAGAACGCTTGTCTCATTGCCCTCCTCACTCACATTTTCGCTTCGTTCGACGTTTATGAGTTACGTCCTGACTTCTCTTGAAGCTGTGCTGAAACTACCTTTGTTTACGTAGCATTTCCTAACACGGCTATTAAGCCACTGTAAAGCTTTTCTGTCCATTAAGATCTTGCTCTGAACGTACTTGTGTAAGGCATATGAAGAAAAAGTACTAGCCAATCTGTGCATTTTATCAATTAAAAGAAAAGTGTCAGCTTAAACAGATTTCAACAACATTATTAAGAACGTCAGTAAAATAAAGGCACGAAAACATGAATTATAAAAATATCAATGACAACTACCCTATCGTAACTTTAGTTAGGAAAGTAACTGATATTACAATTGTAAAAGCTTTGTTCACAGACATTTAAAATAAAGACAACTGTCTTTATTACAACCTTGCACTATATCTGATGGTTGCTATGCTTAATAATGATTCGTGTTCTTATATTCTCACCTCTATCTTTCAATATACACACAGTGAATCACCTAAAACCTGCACCGCAAATATTGTACAAATGGAAAGTGCTATTGATGTACACTTTTCACAGATTGGTTTGGTAGTCATGGACTCGTAATACTTAGAAACAGCAATTTTAGTGCAAACAAACTTTTTTATTTGGAACAACGCCTAATAATATTAACAAACTAAAAGTAATACGTTGTTGCATGCCGTCGGGTGTACCTTTTATGTCCTTGTAGACAGCGTGTTTCAGCCTTCCCCACAGAAAGATGTCTACGACGTCAAATCCGGGGATCGGGCTGGCCTAGGTAGAGGTCCTCTGCGGCCAGTACAACGACTTGGAAACAAATTGTGAAGACACGCTGTAGTGCTTCGTGCATTTTTGGGCCGACAGCCACCACGTTTATACCAAATGTTCAACTTAGTCTGTAGAGCACCTTCTTCTGGCACCCTATGGAAATGGTCTGTTACAAGGATGCAATACGTTTGCTTCTTCAGTTTATTGTTTATGAAAAACGATTCTATGAGCTTATGGTTCACTGTCCCGCACAGCAGTTTACACTCCTTGGACGCTGACGCTCCGCCTAACGAAACCAACTGGGTTGTCACAGACCAATAATGCAAAATTCTGTGGTTTGCCTGGTCATGATTGGTAAGTGTGGCTTCATCACTAAACTAGATACATGATACACGTGGAGTACCCTGTCTTAATGCTCACGCACACAAGTTGGCAATATTCTCATAATCGTTCCGATGCAGCTCTTGATGGAGAGAGATGTGATAGGGAGGGAGCCAATGTCGATGGAGAATGAGTACGACGCCTGCCTGACTCAAGCCACTCCCTCGTGCGATTGCGCAGGAGCTAACGTGCGCATCAGCTCCGATAGCAACAAGGATATTATTTAATTCTTTTGTCGTTACTTGTTTTCCTTCTGTTGTCTAGGTGTTACAGTACCAGTTTCGTGTAACAGGCTGATGAGACTGATAAATAATTGCCAAGGATGTTCACGTCTATTGGGATATCTTGCCGCATACACCGTACAAGGACGAAAACTTCATTCTCCCTACACTCTCCATACACCACGATCATGTCGGCTTTTTCTGCATTGTTGAATCCCATCGTGCACTCACGACCTACTGCTCGGACAGTCACACACTAACTAACCAGCAAGTCGCAGTGCACTCAAGGATCACACAAGCACACTGTAAGCAAACATAACAACACCATAAAATGGCTCTGAGCACTATGGGACTTAACATCTATGGTCATCAGTCCCCTAGAACTGAGAACTACTTAAACCTAACTAACCTAAGGACAGCACACAACACCCAGCCATCACGAGGCAGAGAAAATCCCTGACCCCGCCGGGAATCGAACCCGGGAACCCGGGCGTGCGAAGCGAGAACGCTACCGCACGACCACGAGATGCGGGCAACAACACCATATTTCACAACTACGCAGATTGATTGGCACAACGCGTGTCGATGCGTTAATATTTAAAAATGCGGTATCTCGTAAATGATGACCGCTAGAATTCAGCAACAAATACCACTGGCATCCTTATCTACTTTACCTACTTTAAGTTTTGTTGATGTCAAAATGCATTGTTCCATATAAAAATACACTTTCCAGTTTCTATTACAATGTGTTTATTGGCTAACAATACGAGCCATTGACTACCAATTCATTCTGTGAAAACTGCACATCACTAGCACTTCCCATTTACGCAATATCTGCGATGCAAGTTTTAGGTGATTCAATGTATGTCTTACAATTACTATCGCCTAGAAACACATATATTATAAATAGTTTTTTTTATTGGCCATTATGCTTATAATACTTTTTTACGAAATCTGCACTACAAATATATTAGTTTCCAAGCAGATCAGGGGCCTCATTTAGCTTTGCCACCCCGTGCCTCCATTGACCATACTCCATCGCTGGCCACAGTGTCTGTCTAATCACTGAAAGAAAGTCAGTGTTCGGGCCGTACTTCAGGATTTATGCGAGAAATCACGTGAGAATTTATGGTCTGACCTTGTTGAAATGACGACTCATCTGGTGAACAGCGTGATTACAAGCAAGACTTCCTACATTGTTGAATAAACCAAATGCAACAGTTTTTGCAGCTCCACCACAGAGATGTAGTTAAGGGACTGCTGTTGATCAGTAATTCGTAAAAAAAAAGAGCACCAGAAACGTAATTCATCAAAAAATTATTATTATATAGGTAAAATGTTGGATACTTCATGAGCGTCATCTGCAGACCTCTTATCTCATACACACAATAGAGTTGATAATTCATGTTGTCGTTTTAACACAATTTTCTTCTTAATAATGCGACAGGGTTGTCACCATAATTTGGGACATATCTTATCAAATGACGGGGCAAAATCGTGGATTTCTCAACAAGAAAATTAAGTTACTGACAGCAACAACTGTATACATGAACAGCAAACTCAGTTACTGATAATGTTACATACGCTGCAAATGGTATGAATACAGCAGGTTATATGTAAGACTCGTCAAACAATTTGACTTGTTGCAGCTACTTCACTTACACTGAAATTCTCAAGAGCGTCAATAACTGCTTCCTCTAGTTGCTGTGTCTTCGTCGAAGTAAACGTATGATCACAGATTTCCAAGTAACATCAGCTTCTTCAAATACCTCCCCTTTCGGGCCATATCCCTCCTCCCAATCTCTCTAGATACAAACGTTGAATGTTACAGCCTTTACCGTAAGCTAATCCATTTATAAAATGGGCGTCTGCCAACTTCACATGTTTGTATGCTTCAGTTGTACTGTTACGAGAAATACTCTTGCAATGAAACCCAAGGATTACAATCAAAATAGACTTAAACATGTTAGTCTACAAAAGCAAAACAAGGATAATGGAATGTAGTCGAGTTAAGTCGGGTGATGCTGAGGGAATTAGATTAGGAAATGAGGCACTTAAAGTAGTAAAGGAGTTTTGCTATTTGGGGAGCAAAATAACTGATGATGGTCGAAGTAGAGAGGATATAAAATGTAGGCTGGCAATGGCAAGGAAAGCGTTTCTGAAGAAGAGAAATTTGTTAACATCCAGTATTGATTTAAGTGTCAGGAAGTCATTTCTGAAAGTATTCGTATGGAGTGTAGCCATGTATGGAAGTGAAACATGGACGATAAATAGTTTGGACAAGAAGAGAATAGAAGCTTTCGAAATGTGGTGCTACAGAAGAATGTTGAAGATTAGATGGGTAGATCACATAACTAATGAGGAAGTATTGAATAGGATTGGGGAGAAGAGAAGTTTGTGGCACAACTTGACCAGAAGAAGGGATCGGTTGGTAGGACATGTTCTGAGGCATCGAGGGATCACCAATTTAGTATTGGAGGGCAGTGTGGAGGGTAAAAATCGTAGAGGGAAACCAAGAGATGAATACACTAAGCAGATTCAGAAGGATGTAGGTTGCAGTAGGTACTGGGAGATGAAAAAGCTTGCACAGGATAGAGTAACATGGAGAGCTGCATCAAACCAGTCTCAGGACTGAAGACCACAACAACAACATGTTAGTCTATTGAACATTTCACATAAAAAAGACCTTAATGTGGTATTCTGGTACTTCTAAATCTACATCTACATCTACATCCATACTCGGCAAGCCACCTGACGGTGTGTGGCGGAGGGTACTTTGAGTACCTCTATTGGTTCTCCCTTCTATTCCAGTCCCGTATTGTTCGTGGAATGAAAGTTTGCTGGTATGCCTCTGTGTGGGCTCTAATCTCTCTGATTTTATCCTCATGGTCTCTTCGCGAGATATACGTAGGAGGAAGCAATATACTGCTTGACTCCTCGGTGAAGGTATGTTCTCGAAACTTCAACAAAAGCCCGTACCGAGCTACTGGCCGTCTCTCCTGCAGAGTCTTCCACTGGAATTTATCTATCATCTCCGTAACGCTTTCGCGATTACTAAATGATCCTGTAACAAAGCGCTCTGCTCTCCGTTGGATCTTCTCTATCTATTCTCTCAAACCTGTCTGGTACGGATCCCACATTGGTCAGCAATATTCAAGCAGTGGGCGAATAAGTGTACTGTAACCTACTTCCTTTATTTTCGGATTGCATTTCCTTAGGATTCTTCCAATGAATCTCAGTCTGGCATCTGCTTTACCGACGATCAATTTCATATGATAATTCCATTTTAAATCACTCCTAATGCCTACTCCCCTATAATTTATGGAATTAACTGCTTCCAGTTGCTGACCTGCTATATTGTAGCTAAATGATAAAGGATCTCTCTTTCTGCGTATTCGCAGCACATTACATTTGTCTACATTGAGATTCAATTGCCATTCCCTGCACCATGCGTCAATTCGTAGCAGATCATCCTGCATTTCAGTACAATTTTCCATTGTTACAACCTCTCGATATACTACAGTATCATCCGCAAAAAGCCTCAGTAAACTTCCGAAGTTATCCACAAGGTCATTTATGTATATTGTGAATAGCAATGGTCCTACGACACCCCCCTGTGGCATTCCTGAAATCACTCTTACTTCGTAAGACTTCTCTCCATTGAGAATGACATGCTGCGTTCTGTTATCTAGGAACTCTGCAATCCAATCACACAATTGGTCTGGTAGTCCAAATGCTCTTCCTTTGTTCATTAGATGACTGTGGGGAACTGTATGGAACGCCTTGCGGAAGTCAGGAAACACGGCATCTACCTAGGAACCCGTGTCCATGGCCCTCTGAGCCTCGTGGACAAGTAGCGGGAGATGGGTTTCACACGACCGTCTTTTTCGAAACCCATGCTGATTCCTATAGAGTAGATTTCTAAAGTCATTATACTCGAACGTAATACGTGTTCCAAAATTCTACAACTGATCGACGTTAGAGATATAAGTCTATAGTTCTGCACATCTGTTCGACGTCCCTTCTTGAAAACGGGGATGACCTGTGCCCTTTTCCAATCCTTTGGAACGCTACGCTCATCTACGATACACCGCTGCAAGAGGGGGAGGGGGGGGGGGGGCGGGGGGCAAGTTCCTTCGCGTACTCTGTGTAAAATCGAACTGGTATCCCATCAGGTCCAGCGGCCTTTCCTCTTTTGAGTGATTTTAATTGTTTTTCTATCCCTCTGTCATCTACGTATTTCGGTATCTACCATTTTGTCATCTGTG
The DNA here is from genome assembly GCF_023864345.2 of Schistocerca serialis cubense. Taxonomy (NCBI): domain Eukaryota; kingdom Metazoa; phylum Arthropoda; class Insecta; order Orthoptera; family Acrididae; genus Schistocerca; species Schistocerca serialis. Next base: position 601,692,494 of record NC_064642.1, on the reverse strand, counting down.
CGACAATCTGGAGAAGGAACTGTTCTTATTTTTATTATTTTTTTTTATTTTTTCATGGTTATGCACTCAGAAGAATTGTAAGAACTGAGTTTTACATGGTGATAAATTATATATGGACGCATATGCCTTCTCATTTCTTATGAGTGAAGAACTTGTTTTGTTGGTTTGACGGTCCACAACATGCTGCACTTCCCACATAGATCTGCAGCTTCTTCGTCAGAACCCTTGCCCAGGAACAGGCTTATTATGACACAGCCATGATCCCTTGTATACGACGGTTTTAACGAAAAATTACTGACAGTTGTGAGAGCTAATAGTTTGGTAACAATTAAGGGCACAAAACCTCACTTCGAGTCGACATAAAAGATTAGAAGGAGTAGTCGTGACTGTGTGGTCTTCGCCATTGGAACAATCGACATTGCAGAACGACAGCATGAAATCTGATCATCTCACAATGCCAGCCCAGGAACTGGAGCAGAGATCAATCCGAAGTGGGAAGTAACGTAATCACACCGGAAAGAATGTCAATCGTTGACTAAGCGTCATTTTGTTTAGTTTAGGACACACCACTAACAGGACAGGTGATACTATAAATCCATCGAATACATAAACTGAACTGCTGTCAAACACAGCACAGTTAAGAAAATATCGCAGAACTCAAGTAACATCCACCCAGTTGGTGAGATACAGACGCTGTTGCGACAAGAAATAGTACCTTAACAAAATTCCAGGCAGCTAAGTAACTTAAGAAATTTTTAAATTACGAGAAGCATTTCATATTAACCTGTTTACAATTTCACGATTACACGAAGAACATTTAAATAAGGTTATCGAGAACTATTGAAATACCAAATTACAATCTGTGAAAACAGGAACACACAGGACTTCTGTTTTAATAATATCGGAATTGAGAAGACAGCTACGACAGTCACAGATACAGCTAATACTGGGGTAATGGAAATTATCTGAACTACTGAAGAAAAAAAGATATCGAAATTGGTGAAGGAACGTAGGGAGTTAAGAAATTAAGTAGAGTTAATGAATGACGAGCACGGGCGGTCGGGGACATTAGATGGAAAAGCAAGATTACAGTGCGAAGACGAACATAACCCACTGCAGAGCAGTAAAGCAAAATATTGCGTCCAAATACATGTGACCATTCTTTCGTTGCCATTCGACACAATTAACGTAAGGACTAAAAGTCGCATACTATTCAGTCATGGATGATATTCCAGTCTTCTACAACGAATACACTTCTTACTGTAAACGTATGTACCGAGTGATCAAAAAGTCAGTATAAATTTGAAACCTGAATAAATCACGGAATAGCGTAGATAGAGAGATACAAATTGACATACATGCTTGGAATGACATGGGGTTTTATTAGAACCAAAAAATCCAAAAGTTCAAAAAATGCCCGACAGGTGGCGCTTCATCTGATCAGAATAGCAATAATTAGCATAACAAAGTAAGACAAAGCAAAGATGATGTTCTTTACAGGAAATGCCCAATATGTCCACCATCATTCCTCAACAATAGCTGCAGTCGAGGAATAATGTTGTGAACAGCTCTGTAAAGCACTTCCGAAGCTATGGTGAGGCATTGGCGTCGGATGTTGTCTTTCAGCATCCCTAGGGATGTCGGTCGATCACGACACACTTGCGACTTCAAGTAACCCCAAACCCAATAATCGCACGGACTGAGGTCTGGGGACCTGGGAGGCGAAGCATGACGAAAGTGGTGGTTGAGCACACGATCATCACCAAACGAAGCGCAAGAGATCTTTCACGCGTCTAGCAATATGGGGTGGAGCGCAGTCCTGCATAAACATCGTACGTTCCAGCAAGTGTTTATCAGCCAGGCTGGGGATGATGCAATTCTGTAGCATATCGGCGTACCTCTCACCCGTCACGGTAGCAGTTTTGCTGTCCAGCGCCATCTGTCGGACATTTTGTGAAATTTGATTTTTTTTTTTTTTTGTTCTAATAAAACCCCATGTCATTCAAAGCATGTGTGTCAATTTTTACCTCTCTATCTACATTATTCCGTTGTTTATTAAGTTTTCAAATTTATACTGACTTTTTGATCACCCGGTATGTTATCCAAAAGTGATTTTCAGCAGTTGATGAGATAAAAACAACAGTACTTCAGTGACACCACTAAAGTTATCAAACAAACACCACTTCGTACTGCAGCACTCTACGAAATCTCCTCTACACAGAGAGATTCAGAGTTGTCGGCAGTATGGGTTCTGTACGACCACTCTGGTTTGTGATTCACACTGCCGAGCTTCCTCATACCGCCATACCGAACAGAATTAATTATCATTAGTGTGTCTCTGTATGTATTCGGTTAGTCTATATCCTTTAAAAGATACAGCAGTGACGCCCAATATGTAAGATGTCACAGTAATGCCGTCTATGGAGAGTAGGTGGCAGCCAAAGACGGTGTAATGCTTCATCTCGTGGTCCAGTGACTGATATTGTACCGTTACGTGTGTGTAGGGGAGCCAGTCGGCCGCCCTGTACTGAGGGCAGATGAGACTACTGTGTGGCTGAACGCTAGCGCGTCCATGGCTCAGGGCGCGCTGGGGCAGGTTCGGCTACGTGACCGGTACGCGCGAGTCCAGGCAGAAAGACAGGCAGCGTCGTTGTATTGTGTGTGTTAATTTGTAAATCATCACGTTGAACTCTCACCTGTTTTGAGCTGGTGAATATTTCATGTTCTGTGATCACGAAATGGACTTAGTTTTCACATAGTTTGGGGATTTCGCTACCATTTGTAATGTCCCCACAGAAAATACCCTCTACTACGCACCAATTAATCATTGTCAATCAAATCATCCACATTCATTCACTTTGGAAAAGTTATCTGATCTGATTTTCTCGTAACATATGCGGCGACAGCTCGACGAGGCCAAAGTATTTTCTGGTGCGTTTATTCTTTGAAATAACAGAAATGCATATATGCATTCTCCATGGTTGTTAGAGTGGTAACTAGGACAGCTTCTGGAGTATTTGTTGAGGGGCTGACGAGTTTCTGAGAGATACATATTCTGCTTCTCTTCTCGCTAAAGCGAGCCAATTAACATTTGTGCCGCTAGCGGTTGTTTGAAGAGAAAGAGACTGTAAACGGAAAATAATTAAGACGTGGAAACACGGGAGATCTGGACATGTAATGGAGATGGACTGAATACACTATTTCCTTCATAAATAAGGTTTGTGACTTTTTTGTTCTGGAGTGAATGAACGAATGAGTTTTTTTCTGAATCATTTGATGATCACGTTGGCCCTGTAATTAGTGGGGAAGTTTCAGCTGTGTCGAAGAGAGCCTGCAATCACTGAGTCTGTGTTAAATCGTCCAAAAAGGCTTCGTACACATCTGGAATTCGCAATCTTTCGTAAAAGGAACGAATTGTACACACGATTGATTCTCCCGACTGAATACAGTGTTTAACAGAAATAATAAATGTAAAGATCTCTTACAGCAAGTCATCCAACAAATGGGAGGCCCTTACTTTACTGTATAGATTTATGTGTGAAGGTGAAGGGATCTTAAAGCCGGCCGCAGTGGCCGAGCGGTTAAAGGCGCTACAGTCTGGAACCGCACGACCGCTACGGTCGCAGGTTCGAATCCTGCCTCGGGCATGGATGTGTGTGATGTCCTTAGGTTAGTTAGGTTTAAGTAGTTCTAAGTTCTAGGGGACTTATGACCACAGCAGTTGAGTCCCATAGTGCTCAGAGCCATTTTTGGATCTTAAAGGCAACAGATACACGTCTATACAGACAAGACATTACACAAAGTTAGCGGTTAGCTGCATTCATCATCTATTCTTAGATGAAGAGATGGCAACTTATTATCCTTAACATTTAAAAAAATGTTAAACATTCTCATAATGCTCTCAACATAGCTTTATTGCATTTGTGAAGGGTATTTTGTTTTTGTGCGTGGTCTGAATACCGTAGCACCACTTCCAGTTTATCTGAGATTCCTTTCTTGATTAAACATTATTCGACATAATTCTCTGTAGTCAGCATCAGTCACAGAATTTAGAATAGACCCCTAGTTATTAAATTATTCATTTAAGTTTTACGTTGTGTGTGTTGTATTAACTGGCTATTCTATACAATTCATGGTCTATTTAACTGGAGCTATTATATGCAGAGGATTATTTACGGGCCATGAAAGCAGACGTGCACAGAGATACTGCGAATACATTTAGCAATTCTCTTGAAACAGGGGCAGGTATAGCCCAAGTACTTGAGTACGAGTAACTCCAGGTAAAGAGGAAACTAGTTTCCTCCTATGGGATGTTGTCTGGAAGAGCAACTACACTAACAGTAACCGTTAGGCATCGTCTCAGAATGTACCGGGAAATGAGGTCTATTAATACGGATCCACAAGTCATCCCAAGAATCGACCATTGCTCCTTACCGTCTGCTTACAATGTTAAAAGTGGACTATATGACCTACGCTAGACTTCAGACAGTGCGTATACAGACCATGCTGCCACAGATCTTTTCCTATGAGCAGACAAGGTGAACTCAATCTACTAATGGCCACTGGCGAATATTGGAACTTGATAGCGCTATCCGCGTCTTGTCACCTTCGTGCTGCTCTCGTTTCCATCAACCCTGACAGTGCCTTCGACAGAGCCCAACACAAGTTTCTCCGCCCCCGGCAGCTGAATGGTCAATGTGACGGATTGTCAAACCTCCGGGGCTGGGTTCGATTCCCGGCTCGGTTGGGAAATTTTCTCCGCCCAGGGACTGGGTGTTGTGCTATCCGCATCATCATCCTATCATCCTCATCGACTGCAGGTCACCGAAGTGGCGTCAAATGGAAAGACCGGCACCCGGCGAACGGTCTGCCCGACGGGGGCACTAGCCATACGATGAAATAAAAAATAAATAAGTTTCTCCTGTCAGCAGTGGCCTGTCTGGGTTTCCCGCTGCCTTTCATCCACGTTCTACGACGAGTATTAACTGATGCGGTCTCCCAAGTGCAAGTTAACATTAGGGTGGCGGTACCGGTGCCTATCCGGTGCTCCCTACGGCAATGATTCCCCCTCTCTACAGTTTTTTGCTCAGTTGCTTTGGAACCGCTCATAGGATGTCTGATAGCACATTTTTAACATCTGACACTACTTGCTCATACCTTTCGCTGTGTAGCATACGCCGACGACCTGCTGCTACTTGTCCAGTTCTGAGATATGCGTAGCGCTGGAGTGGATCTGCCCTACATTGGAGTGTCGCAGGTAGTCTTCGGAACGTTGCCGTCAGTAATGAACATCGGACATGGTCTTCAGGATTGGCCCCTGCTTCAAGTCGATGAACTTTGATACTTGGGCATCACCTTTACAAATAACGGTGTCGTACGGTGTCGACGAACAACCACAGATTACTACAATCAGTCCAGTGCCTCCTACGCAGCCTGGTCTTCCTCCAACGTGAGAACCCATCAATGTTCATGTGGAGTCAAACTTGGTTCACGTAACACAGTTCCACCCGATCTCGGCGGTTCTGGGGCACCTATTACAAGCAGACTTTGGATATTATATCTCTGCGGGGTCTGTATTCAAGGTCCGCTACGACACCCGCTATTTCCCTCCACGTGGGGTTGGTCTCGGCCTCATCAAAGCACTGGCGAAAGCAATGACCTTATACATGAGCACAATGGTGAAACTAGGGACGATACCACAGGACTTCTCACACTGTCCCCTGAACATCCTCATGCCAACTTCTACTTCACTGCCACTAACATTTGCACACGTTGCTGCCTTGTACTCCTACTCCAGAATAGAATACAGCTGTGTATGTGCTGCACTCCCAACCACATTCTCACCGAGGGCGAAGGGTTTTTCCCATCTGCTACTGTGACGTGTTCCCAAAATGTCATGGAAGCTAAGCGTACGGAAGTTCGATGGACAAGAGCATGACGGTTGATCGACATACCCTTTCTTCCCACCGCATCAGGTGTCAATCTCAAATTTGTAACGAAGATCCACCTCCTCGATATTGCAGTAACCAATTCCGGTTTGTACCCGGGATGTCTTAGTCCGGACACTGACGAACACCGATTCACATGCGCAACGTACAGCGAGCTATGGGAATTGTTGACACACATTCTTGCATCTTACTTCCTCGCCCCGCCAGTCGTTTTTGAACCATGGATGCTTCTTTATCCAGCAGACTCACTTTCCACTTGGCAAATAGATTGCACTGTCGTGGTTTAAGGGCTTATGAATATGTTCCAGGATGAGGAGAAAACGAAACTTCGTTACTGGCAATACGTTCTGTACATCCAAGGCATCCTCGAACGCACACGTGGATACCGAGGATACTTCGTCAGCTACCTGCGAGAGGTGCTTTCCAAATCTCACTCCCCATAGTTGGCGGCGCGGGGATCGCAGCGGATCTTTGCACCATGGACCGGGGTGCTCGGGGTGGAAGATCACTAATTTGCGAAGTAGAACATCTTCCACGAATGGGAGGCACGCTAGAAGAATGGCGCCTCAGTGTTTTCCGTATTGCAACTGTCTTTCTTTTCTGGTTCAGTCAGTGTAACACGCCCACCAGTGGCATGCACACAGAGTTCAGAACAGTTCTATAGTTCCACAGCGCTTTCCTAAAAATAAAATAAGACCATATCGGCGTACCTTACTGTTTTTCGGCGTATCCGGCTACACCATATCGGCATATCTTACCGTTTTTTGGTGTATCCTACTGTTTCATTTCCTACTTCCTTTTTTTAATTGGCTTTCCGGGCCATGCCCAATCAGCCATCTCAACAGTCGATTATGACGATACGAATGTAAGGACAACGTAACACCCAGACCCCGAGTGGAGAAAATCTCCGATCCGGCCGGAAATCGAACGTGGGACCCTTCGCTTAGCAAATCGTCACTCCGACAACGTATCTGCTGAGGCAGACTTATTTCAAACTCCATCAACGCGGCTCGTTGGTGGTGACGGGGACACGGTGGCCAAGCCTCGCGTTTTCCACCTCTGCCCACCTAGTAACCAAACTCCTGGACGACCGGTTTTCTCCATTTCGTGAAAAAAACCTGGTTACCATCACCACTTATAGATCGTCGGATTACGTGTTCGATTCTCGGCTGAGTCGCAGATTTTCTTTCCTCGTGTAGTGGTTGCTTGTGTTGTGCTCATCGAAGTGCAAGCTACCAAAATGGCTTCACATTGAAAGACTTGCACGAAACAGTGGAACTACACCAGAAGGGGTCTTCCAGCCAATAACGCCATAGGGCGTTTCATTTTACTACAGGGCAGTTTCATGAACGCGTCACATTCATATCTGCATATTGGTTCTTCGATACGCGTTCTTTCTGGCTTGGATTTATTGTAAGAGGGCTAAGTTTGGAAAAAGGCGGTATCCTATTGTTAAATATGGATTTGGAGGTCTTCTGGTATTGGTATGAATCTGTCATTTTCGCAACCTATGTGAGAGGCATCTGCCAGATTATTTCTTTCCGCCCAGGATGCACAACAGAAAAAAAGGATCGCTGCAGATATGTTGACGACATTATCGTGGTTGTAGAGCCGTTCGAATGCGTTCGAGAATCACGCGAGAGCTGCTAAGAAAGCCAGATTGCCGGATAAACAACATATCGACAGAATAAATACAAAATTGTTGATTGTAAGTAAGAACGGTAGTATTCAGGAAGACTGCCTCCAAACGGGACCTTCAATACAACTCCACGCTGTCACTTAGTCCACAAAAAATGTTCTGTTGCAGTGTCGCAACAAGTGCGCAATAGAATTTAAGAGTACTTACTATACAGCATTCATTATGTCATTGGTGATGGAGAGATGTTACCACAAGCTAAGGTAAACGCCACAAACGAACTATTATGAATGGCGATGGACCAGGGTAAAATGCGATGTTCTACCCCAACATGCATTAACGGATTTCCAATTGAAGAAGAAGAAACTTTGAGGACGAATTATAATTTTGGACACTGTTTAGGATCTACAGTCGTACTTGGTGAGCTATCTTCACGGTGACTATATAAGACCTGTATACTTATCACACGCTCATTCTCAGAATTGTACGCCTAGCAGTCTGGACAATCTGGCGAAATTGTAGGATACGGCGGTTAGTAAAACAATGGGCTATTCTGCTGAGGCTGAAACTGTTCTTGGACCTAAACAAAAGAAAAAAACGGGATATAGGACAGACTTCTTGGTTTTTAATCCGTCTTGTAATGTAAAAGTAAGAGGAAACTTGCGAGTTGTAGGTATGAGGAATGAATGCATCTCCCGAGGCAGTGTGACATATGCTTCCATAATTTTTTTTTTTATGTGACTTAACTTCTGAGGTCATTATGTAGGGAAGCAGCCTACTCATGCCGTAATAAATTCACATCAGTCTTTCCATTTTGTGCCAGGCAGTCCGCTGTAACTAGCTCTGACGTCATAAATGTTGCGCAATACTTTAAACATCAAGTAAATAACCTAAAATGTTTCTAGCATGTCAGGAGTAATACTAAATTAATATGTGTTGAATATCAGTTCGATAACTTTAACCATTTTCGAAATTTGGACGTTTTTCTGTAAAAATCATTGGCGCAACAGAAAAGAGATACACTCAAAAATCTATATTTAGATTCCTTTTTCATAATTATTTAATAGAAACAGTCTTCTGGATCTCACAAATTAAGATTTTAGTTGAAATTCATGATTTTCTGGCTTTTCTCTTACAAATTAAGGAAGCAAGATAGATTAAGTAGGCTAATAAATAAGGCTAGGATGTTTATATTTAAGTAGAATCGAGATCCGCTACAATCATAAAGATGTAAGAAGTTTCATTTGAATAACTATAAAACTATAGCGATAGCGTATCTCCAAAGGGCAAGTTCAGAGCTCGTCTACTGCGTGCAGTGTAATTAAATTAATTCTCTCGCCCAAAATATTTTACTTAGCCTCGTCAAACTTTTATTATGATTACTTACCTGTGTGCTGAATGCACATTTAAATTGAGAGCTTCATCGGCCCTCAGCAAAAGAAGCTATGATTGATTCAATAACTTAAAGTGGTGCATTACTAGCCCAGCGGCTAGTCGGGAGAGCCGATTTGATCAGGCGTTCCCTTAGCCGTCCGCACCGCGGCTTTCTATATAAGAACGCTGCATGAGGAAGCAAGGCCCCAGTTTTCTCCAGACACTGAATAGCACGCCATCTGTGTCGGGAGTCGCGTCACATCGGTATCATTGCTATAAACAGCCTCGGATGCCGTATTAAGTTACTCGGGATGCGCGTAACCATGAAATCATTTTCGAGTGAAGTGTTAATTCTGGGATGATTTTAATTACCTATCTTCAGTTTGCGTATGACGTATTTTCACGTGCCGCCGCGGGACAGACATTCTACCATTATTTAGCGTGGCGTTTGATTCAGGATACGCGTAACCATGAAATCATTTTCGAGTTAAGTGTTAATTCTGGGATGATTTTAATTATCTATCTTCAGTTTGCGTATGTAGTATTTTCACGTGCCGCCGTGGGACAGACATTCTACCATTATTTAGCGTGGCGTTTGATGAACATTATCATCAAATTATGGCGAACATTCATTTAAACATTTAATTTGGACAGTTATAGTTGCATCAGCGCATTAGATTCTGAACTGCTCTGTTAGTTAGATTGTGTGGATACTTTTTTTTTTTCATTTGTGACTTTCAGAATATAGAGAAAGTTTTTTTTTCACGATCGTTTTTGATTATAAATCCCAGGTAATATCCTAATTCCTCAGAGCTATAAGCTGTAGCTATAAGTGTATTTCTCAGATGAAGTGGGCACTAGGAATTCTAATTACAGGCTTCACGTTTTGCTAATCACTTTCTGGTTGCCAACATTGTAGTTAGAGAGCCAGTGTTGAGAACGGCAAACAACAGCATAAATAATAGAAACATTTAACAACAATAATTCCACCCGCCGCCGCACATATGGTTAATCGGCCGGGAAATGAAGTGTTTTTACATTCTACAAACATTTTATATAACAGCAATTAAATATTCGTATCAGCCGCCCCACATATGGTGCATCGGCCGGAGATAAACTGAGTAAAAGTGAAAGTGATTTTTAAATATTCGGATTCGCGAGTGAAATGCGACACGCAACTGAGTAATAGAACAGTGAAAGTGTTACGTGTGTATGTGGACGACGCAATTGGATTAACAACGCATCTGGATTAACGGAGCTGGCACTGAGTCTAGCGGCGCTGCCGGCATCGCGAGAAGCCTGTTCCGCCTCACCGCAGTCATCTGCCCCGCCGGAGCAGCCGGAGCCGCGCCTGCATTTGCGTGCCACGCAAACACACCACAGCTGTCGGAGTGCCGTCTGCAGTTCAGCGTGCTGCGTCGCATCAGTAATCCTGGTACGCCGCGCCGGCAACGCCATACGTCGTGCAGAAGGAACTAAGTTAAGTGAAAAGCTGTTAAAAATTTTACTAACCTGCACTAAAAGACTGTCGGCGATGGAACCGCCAAAAGAAACTGAGGTTTAACTTAAATCAGAACCTATGTCTGTTGAAGGAACTGTAAATCCAGACAACGGTTCAAGTGTAAATATGCATGAAAGTAGTAATGTTAAAGTGAAATATGAAGTATTGTCTCCTGACAGTAGTGTGGGAAGGGGCAATTATTCAGTAATAGAGACCCCTGTAGTAAAGCAGAAAGCAGAAATTGTTAATTTATTGGATGATAGTTCATCTGATGAGTTAAAAACGAAACAGTCATCAGAGGTGGTAGAGTTTAAACAGGAGAAGTTAGATACGACTAATCAATCAGAAGTTTCATTGAGTTTTCATGATTCTGGTGTTGGAGCTAGTTTTTCGTCACCTGAGTGTGATAAAAAGCCAGCTAGTGAGCAACCCAAAGATACTGGGGCTATTGCTTTAAATGTTATATTACAAGCAATAGCTGCCAGTAATCCAAAATTGTCAGCTAGTAATGCCAGAATAACAGCTGAATTAAAGTCTGAAATAACTGAGGTCAAAAGCAGTAATGCTGAATTAAAGTATGAGATTGTGGCCAGCCAAGCTAATTTTAATAAACGGTTGGAGGAAATGGACAATACCTTCAAGGCTGGTTGTAATAAGTTGAAAGAGGATCTGGACAGTTTGAATTATAAAATTGATTACAACCATGAGGATATTAAGAAAAAGGTTGCTCAACTATTTTCTGAAATGTATAAAACAGTAAAATCCGAAGTTGCTGAAGTTCTCAGAGACTTCCAAATGGAAGATGCAAAGCTGGAGCACAAGTTAACAGAAAAGATCGAGGCAGAATCTGAACTGTGCTCAGATAGGTTTAAAGATGTTAATATAAAAATAAACGTATGTCAAGCAGAAGTAGACGCAATCAAAACTGATACTACTCATATTGTGCAAAGAGTAGATAATGTTGAAATGAGAGTAGAAAATATCAGTACTAACATTGCTAACATTGAGAGTAAAGTAGCTTCAGTAACTTCTGGTAATGGTAGTATGCAACAAGTTGTAGCTGCAAACGCCGCTTTTATCGGGTGTCGGCAGTTCTTGCGGTTCGATCCAGATAAAAATATCCACCCGTTAGATTTCTGGAACGATTTTGAAGATGTGATTCCACCAACTTGGTCTGAACGAGAAAAAATCTCATTTATTAGAAGCCATTTAGCAGGTGAGGTCATGCGTTGGTCAGCTGATGTTATGTTGAAGTGTAAAACATTAGCGGAATTTAAAACAGCTTTCATTAATGAGTATTGGTCTAGCAATAAGCAAAATGAAGTGTTGAGAGAATTTTGGAGTGGAAAACGCTTCAATGCAGGCAAGGAATCTATTAAAGAGTTTGCTAGGTCATGGATTTCACGTTTGTCACATTTGGCCGAAAAGCTGAAACCTGAAATGATAATACTAGGTCTTGAAGCCAAACTGCCATGGTATTGGCAAACTAGAATTATATCTGCCCCTAGAGACAATCTGGATCGTTTCATTGAATATTTGGAACGTGTAGAACGTGCTGCTACCAATGAGGAGCAAGCATGTAATAACAGAAATGCTAATAACAATAGTAGTAATTTTAAGAACGAGCAGAATGGCAATGTAAACATCAGAACAATAGGTGTTCGCCATCCTAAGAGAGGTAGGAATTGGAGAAATAATTATCAGAACCACCAATGGCATCCAAATGACAGTAATTTTGTTCCAAACAAAATTATGCAGGTAAACAACAGTACGGTAAGCAATGCTGTGCCAGTTAACTATAATGGAAATAAAGGAAACAGTAGTAGGCCGAGGCAGGAAAAATAGTTCCCGTCTATGAGGACACTGGCGCTCACCAGGCGGTTACTTTTCCAAAGCCAGTTGTTACGGTAATTGGTAAGACAGATCAGAATACTCAAACTGAACATGTGGATGAAGTGTCGGTAGCATCTAAGGATACAACAGAAATAGTAGATCACTCACAGTACCTGATAGACACCGTGTTAGAGACGCTTTCTAAGTGGGAAGAGAAAGATTCATGCTTATATTTACAATGAGGACGATGTGCTCTTATCTAAAGTGCCTGTGCAGGATGTTGATACTGTACTAATAGATTTAGGACAGGAGGTAAGTGAGAATGTAGAGGGTAGCCTGTTGGGGGTCGATGAACCCAGTAGCTGTGACCAGTTGTCACTTGAGAAGGAACCCGACGATAATAGAGAAAGTGGTTTAGCTGTAAGTAGTATTATGCCCGGTCTGGAGGAGCAGAATCGCTCAGACTACAGTAATTTGGGTCATGTTCAGCAAACTAAATGTAATGAAGTCGTCAGGTGTTTCGATTTGAAATTAATAGATAGACTGGAAAAGGCAGCTGAAATGTAATTCAGGAAACCCCTACACACTTCGACCTAAATGTAATGAAGACAGATGTCGATCACTTTAGTTGGAGACAAATAAAAATGGAACTATTGGATGAGTTTGAGGAACCACCTGTACAAACTAGAATAAGCCACCCTATAATAATAGTGAATATGTTGGGTATCAATGTACGTTGTCTCTTAGACAGTGGAAGTCAGGTGAGTGTAATATCTCAGTCCTTCTTTGATGCATTGCCTGGTAAAGACAAGCTTACAGTAATGAGGGTATCAGGACTAAGAATAATTGGTGCTACTGGCAAGGTGTCAAAAACAGTAGAGCAAGAAACTTTGCTGCCCTTTAACATTAATGATAATTTAATTGATCATCCATGTTTAATTGTAAACAATCTCAGTATTGAGGTTTTAATTGGCATAGATTTCTTGTCAAAATATCCGAGTGTTGTTGACTTTGAAAGAAGCCAGATAAAGATGGTCTTGCCAATAACCGGAGTAATTACAGTACCTTTTAGTGATAAACATGTAGTAGCTAATGATGAAACTCGGTAGCTGCCTATACGAGTTCTGAAAAATAGGAGATATTGGGACGAAGGTGTTAATCTTAGTACAAGTAAGCTAAACACAGAAGAAGAAGAAGAAGCAATTATTTTGGACAAAATAGAAGCTAAATTGCAGGAAATCGATAAAATTTCAGCTAATCAGAAGGAAGAACTGAGACAGGTTTTAAAAAGGCATCATAAGGTATTTTCAGATAGACGTGGCGTGGTCAAAGGTTATGAATGAATGCTGTAGGGAGGAGGTTGTTCTGTAACCTCTACGCAGTGTGGCAGCTGTGCAGTCCCAGCTGTGTGAGATCTTCTTTCCTTTTCAGGTCTCACTCATTCTTCATCTTTCCTATCCACCAAAATTTCGACCTCTTCTTTCCAACACATTAAATTTTCCGTAATGGTTCTCAAATCAATAATAAACTAATGAATCCTGTAGGGAGGAGGTTGTTCTGTAACCTCTACACAGTGTGGCAGCTGTGCAGTCCCAGCTGTGTGAGATCTTCTTTCCCATTTCAGATCTCACTCACTCTCTTCATCTTTCCTATCTACAAAAATTTTGACCCCTTCTTTCCAATATGAAAATTTTCCGTCATGGCTATCAAGCCATGAGTTCTGTAACCATTCTATCCACCGATTAGTGAAAAAAAATACCTAATGTGACAAACCTAATAGTGACAAACAATAGAGAAGTATGATGTAATTAAGATACAAATGTATTTGAGTAACTATTATGTATAGAACCCTGGTTATATTGTAAGTACAAAGTGTTGTGTTATTGGAAATGGTCCACCAACAATATTTAATAAAGATGTACAAATTCGTGTACAAGCAGGATCTGAAGTGGCAGTGAAACCTATGGTATGCTGTAGAGCTAAGAGATTGCGTAGTGTTATGAAAAAATATGCAGATAAGTTGTAAGAATGAACTCACCTTGTGTAGCAAGGAATGGCAGTGTAATAGAATTGAACAGCGTTTGTGGTTGAGACGTGGAGGACACGTCCCTGAAGTATTTATAAGGTTGGAGCTGGCCGTTATTTGGTGTAGTGTGTGACAGGACACACCTACACGTATTGAGATTATGACTTGGAGACGTGAATGCGACCATAGGTACCCTTATGTTAGATGAGACAGAGCAGTTCATGGTGTCCTGTAGGTTTAAGGAATTTAGCATTACGCTCGTCCATAATTACTTGATGCATTTTTAGTGGTAGGTCGAGAGAGACTACCTGTGGTTTCAGCGTTCGATCGAGTGGAAATGGATTGCCACGTGAGCAAACTGATCAGCTGCAGTACACTATAGATATGAAATAAATGTGCTATCCTATGCGTTAAATATTAATAGACTGAGTATTACATAAGTACATAAACTAGCAACATAATTGAGTAACACAATGGCAGACATGAAACATTGTTTACAGCTCAGCATAAATACACTTCGATGAAGTAAGTACATAATTGCAGAGGTGGAACTGACACAGCAGCAGAGGACCAATAAATGGGTTTAGTAGGCAGCTAAACGTAGTGTTTTGAACACTTAGAACTGTACTATTACCACAAGTTACTCACATGTACAAAGAAGCTGAGAAAACAACTACTAATCAAATATACTCATACTATCTCTAAGAATAAGGTAATCGAAGATGAGTCAGCTAAGTAAATAAAATACAAATGTATCAGGAATGTACCGAGCATTGGTTCAGTGTTCCGGACCAGAAATAATAAATTCAGATTAATTAGGATTTATGATTGTATGCCTTGAGCATAAATTTTCTCTAGTACGTCACTAACGGCGTTTTTAAGCCATTTGTTTACCGATTTTATGACAATTAAGTACCCACGAGAGTAATATTGAAAAAGTTCTGTTAACTTTGTTCCAGCAAAATATTGAAGGATAAAATGTATATATCCCCATTTCATTGTGACCCACCCATAGATATTAAGTGAACAGAGTCTGAGGCACTCTTTTTGTTGGTTCTACAGGACAAATCAGATAATGGCAGCCTGGTAGCTGCGTGAAAACGTGGAGTGACTTGGACACAACTCACAGTGACCCCTCCCTTTTCCCATGTAATTTAGAGTGAACGTGAAGGACGCACACCATAGCAACATCCCCTCCTCTACCCTTGTGTCCGCAGCTCGAGATCGTGCGGTAGCGTTCTCGCTTCCCACGCCCGAGTTCCCGGGCTCGATTCCCGGCGGGGTCAGGGATTTTCTCTGCCTCGTGATGACTGGGTGTTGTGTGATGTCCTTAGATTAGTTAGGTTTAAGTAGTTCTAGGTTCTAGGGGACTGATGACCATTGCTGTTAAGTCCCATAGTGCTCAGAGCCATTTGCACCATTTTTCTACCCTTGTGAATGGAAGTGTAGAACGTCAGCCAAAGCGGCTACAGCCGCGTGTGTAAAAATGATTTGTGAAATTTTCTTTCAGGTTTAGAAAAGACTGCTAAGATATAATCATCTGTTGTTGTATCATCAATAACTGTGTTATTTTCTGTGAATTTGTGTATGTAAAAATGTATTTAATGGATTTAAGATTTTCATAATTTTACATATTTTTATGTGTTTGTTTGTCTAAGGCAATATGTATGCCAAAGTGTTTCATTGATTTTTCTTAAATTTTGAGAGATAATATTGATTAAGAGGCAGTGATCATGCCAGTAATTTAAATAATTAAAGTAGGTAACCAGTTTTCCATTTAATATTTTTATATGTTTACATTTCAATTTTAATTTTCATAGGGAGTTAAACTGTACTCTTGCTTCCCTTTTAGAAATTAAATTTTTTTTTCATTCATTAACATTCAAAAACCAAAAAATTTAAGTAGAGGGTGATGTAGGGAAGAAGCCTACTCATGCCGTAATAAATTCACATCAGCCTTTCCGTTGTGTGCCAGGCAGTCCGCTGTAACTAGCTCTGACGTCATAAATGTTGCGCAATACTTTAAACATCAAGTAAATAACCTAAAATGTTTCTAGCATGTCAGGAGTAATACTAAATTAATATGTGTTGAATATCAGTTCGATAACTTTAACCATTTTCGAAATTTGGACGTTTTTCTGTAAAAATCATTGGCGCAACAGAAAAGAGATACACTCAAAAATCTATATTTAGATTCCTTTTTCATAATTATTTAATAGAAACAGTCTTCTGGATCTCACAAATTAAGATTTTAGTTGAAATTCATGATTTTCTGGTTTTTCTCTTAAAAATTAAGGAAGCAAGATAGATTAAGTAGGCTAATAAATAAGGCTAGGATGTTTATATTTAAGTAGAATGGAGATCCGCTATAATCATAAAGATGTAAGAAGTTTCATTTGAATAACTATAAAACTATAGCGATAGCGTATCTGCAAAGGGCAAGTTCAGAGCACGTCTACTGCGTGCAGTGTAATTAAATTAATTCTCTCGCCCAAAATATTTTACTTAGCCTCGTCAAACTTTTATTATGATTACTTACCTGTGTGCTGAATGCTCATTTAAATTGAGAGCTTCATCGGCCATCAGCAAAAGAAGCTATGATTTATTCAGTTACTTAAAGTCGTGCATTACTAGCCCAGCGGCTAGTCGGGAGAGCCGATTTGATCAGGCGTTCCCTTAGCCGTCCGCACCGCGGCTTTCTATATAAGAACGCTGCGTGAGGAAGCAAGGCCCCAGTTTTCTCCAGACGCTGAATAGCACGCCATCTGTGTCCGGAGTCGCGTCGCATCGGTATCATTGCTATAAACAGCCTTGGATGCCGTATTAAGTTATTCGGGATACGCGTAACCATGAAATCATTTTCGAGTGAAGTGTTAATTCTGGGATGATTTTAATTATCTATCTTCAGTTTGCGTATGACGTATTTTCACTTGCTGCTGCGGGACAGACATTCTACCATTATTTAGCGTGGCGTTTGATGAACATTATCATCAAATTATGGCGAGCATTCATTTAAACTTTTAATTTGGACAGTTATAGTTGCATCAGCGCATTAGATTCTGAAGTGCTCTGTTACTTAGATTGTGTGGATTCTTCATTTTTTTTTTCATTTGTGACTTTCAGAATATAGAGAGAGTTTTTTTTTTCACGATCGTTTTTGATTATAAATCCCAGACAGTCTCCTAATTCCTCAGAGCTATAAGCTGTAGCTGTAAGTGCATTTCTCAGATGAAATGGGCACTAGGAATTCTAATTACAGGCTTCATGTTTTGCTAATCACTTTCTGGTTGCCAACATTGTAGTTAGAGAGCCAGTGTTGAGAACGGCAAACAACAGCATAAATAATAGAAACATTTAACAACAATAATTCCACCCGCCGCCGCACATATGGTTAATCGGCCGGGAAATGAAGTGTTTCTACATTCTACAAACATTTTAAATAACAGCAATTAAATATTCCTATCAGCCGCCCCACAATCAGTCACCTAGAATTTAGAACTACTTAAACCTAACTAACCTAAGGACATCACACACATCCACGCCCGAGGCAGGATTCGAACCTGCGACCGTAGCGGTCGCTCGGTTCCAGACTGTAGCGCCTAGAACCGCACGGCCACTCCGGCCGGCATAAAATGTTTACTCCTGTTTTATTGTCAATCGAGACTTTGGTCATGAGTGTAAGGGATGCCTGTGTCTGAGACGTTGTTGATAAAAACCTGTAATTAAGAAGCAGATAAATGCCACCTTAAAAGTCGTCTAAGCAAGTACACAGCAACAAAAAATGGCTCAAATGGCTCTGAGCACTATGGGACTTAACATCTGAGGTCATCAGTCCCCTAGAACTTAGAACTACTTAAACCTAACTAACCTAAGGACATCACACACATCCATGCCCGAGGCAGGATTCGAACCTGCGACCGTAGCAGTCGCGCGGTTCCGGACTGAAGTGCCTACAACCGCTCGTCCACCGCTGGCGGCACACAGCAACA
Organism: Schistocerca serialis cubense; assembly: GCF_023864345.2. Lineage (NCBI taxonomy): Eukaryota > Metazoa > Arthropoda > Insecta > Orthoptera > Acrididae > Schistocerca > Schistocerca serialis. Next base: position 601,674,187 of record NC_064642.1, on the reverse strand, counting down.
CATGAATGCTTTGTTGTCGAGAGTCAGTCAACGGAGCGTTAGGGTTTCCCTTTCAGGGAACGTGTATCCAGCGTCAGTTATTTTTCTCGCATTCATATAAATAATTTATTGTTGCTTTGCGAGTTCCCAAGAAAAATCTGTACTTTAAAGAGAATGAATAATATCAGTGTACTGCCGTTGGAAACGTGTGTACTGCAAACAGAGATAATAATTTGCAATTGTGGTAATACCGGTTCCCGTGCGATCCCCAAAGTTAAACACTGTAGGACTTGGCTAAAGCTTGGTTGGGTGACCGCCCGGTCTGTGGAGCGCTATTGGCAGGCAGGGTGAAGCTAACCCTTGTGAGGCAAATTGAGGAGCTACTTGACTCAGAAGTAGCGGCTCCAGTTACGAAACTGACTACAGCCGGGAGAGCGGAATTGTGACCTCACCCCCCCCCCCTCCCCCCCTCCGTATGGGCATCCAGTGATGTTCATCTTGAGGCAAGGCGGTCGGTCAGTCCCGCTGGGTCTTCCGAGACGTGGTCGGGCAGACTCTGGTTTTAGCTTGCTTTACTAAGGTAGGTCCTCTAATTTTGGATTCAATTAATAGAGCCTTGTGTCATACAAGCTGAATGAAAGCGAGCTGATGCGTACTTACACTGTGTGATCAAAAGTATCCGGCCACCGCAAAAAACATACGTGTTTCAAGCTAGGTGCATTGTGCTGCCACCTACTGCCAGGTACTCTATATCAATGACATCACTAGTCATTTGACAGAGCAGAATGGGGCGCTCCGCGGAACTCACGGACTTCGAACGTGGTCAGGTGACTGGGCGTCACTTGTGTCATACGTCTGTACGCGACATTTTCACACTCCTAAACATCCCTAGGTCCACTGTTTCCGATGTGATAGTGAAGTGGAAACGTGAAGGGACACGTACAGCACAAAAGCGTACAGGCCGACTTCGTCTGTTGACTGACAGAGACCGCCGACAGTTGAAGAGAGTCGTAATGTGTAATAGGCAGACTTCTATCCAGACCATGTCACAGGAATTCTAAACTGGAGCAGGTTCCGCACCAAGTACTATGAAAGTTAGGTGGCAGGTGAGAAAACTTGGATTTCATGGTCGGGTGGCTTGCTCATAAGCCACACATCACGCCGGTTAATGCCAAACGACGCCTCGCTTGGTGTAAGGAGCGTAAACATTGGACGACTGAACAGTGGAAAAATGTTGTGTTGAGTGACGAATCACGGCACACAATGTGGCGATCCGATGGGAGGGTGTAGGTATGGCGAATGCCCGGTGAACGTCATCTGCCAGTGTGTGTAGTGCCAACAGTAAAATCGGGAGGCGGTGGTGTTATAGTGTGGTCTCGCTTATCATGGATGGACTTGCATTCCATGTTATGCGTTTCACTATCACAGCACAGGCCTACACTGGTGTTTTAAGAACCTTCTTGCGTCCCACTGCTGAAGAGCAATTCGGGAATGGCGATTGCATCTTTCAACACCATCGATCACCTGTTCATAATGCACGGTCTGTGGCGGAGTGGTTACACGACAATTAAATCCCTGTAATCGACTGGCCTGCACAGAGTCCTGACCTGAATCCTGTAGAAAACGTTTGGGATGTTGTGTATCGCCGAATTCGTGCCAGGCCTCACTGACCGATATCGGTACCTCTTCTCAGTGCAGTGCTCCGTGATGAATGGGCTGCCACTCCCTAAGAAATCTTCCAGCACCTGATTGAACGTATGCCTGCGAGAGTGAAAGCTGTCATCAAGGCTAACGGTGGGCCAACACAACATTGAGTTCCAGCATTACCGATGGAGATTGCCACGAACTTGTAAGTCATTTTCAGCCAGGTGTCCGGATACTTTTGATCATATAGTGTAGCTATGTTTTATTAATAATTACCAAATTTTAAATACCTACAGCAAAAGGGTTCGAATGAAGTGCAAATTAATGAGAGATTATTTATGTGCAAAACGCATTGATTCGTAACATCAGCAGGCAGTAATTTTAGAAAATGTAACTAACTACATATTCGTGTGTTTCAGTTATGATGGCGTTATCTCTTGTGATCCTTTACACGTCGCAACATTTTTTTACAAGTATTTTCTCTAACACCACGACATCCGTAACAGGAGTGCCTATTACTACTGCAACTGATTTTTGCCGTTAAATAACTTTTACACTACTGAACGTCCAATAACAGAGTGATTGTGTATCTAGGCGATCACAGGATTCGCTCTCGCGTGGAGAGCTTTATATATAATTAGTGACTACGTTGAATACTTACTAATAGCTAATCAGTTGACTCTAACTGTGCGATTCAGTCGCTTTCAATCTAAAGAGCATCTAATCGCAACTTGTACGAACTTGTTATCACTGCATTTATAACTGCTGTCGTAGCACGTCGAGTTTGAAAACAAAACACTGCTCAAGGCGTTACACTCACCGTACAAAGCGTATTCAGCAGCAAACCGAGAGCTTCTCTCTCCAAAACCGACGCGAGCAGACTGGCGGCTCTGTCCAGTGAACTACCAGACGCCGGAGGTCAGCATCGGTCGCACAGGTTTTACACGAAACTGGCGGCTGTGCCCGTTACCGTGTGCGTGGCCTTCACGGTAGACCCAAATTGGCATCACACGAATTTTCCGGTTTTCCTGCTGTAAAATATGCGGTGGGTGAAGCAAAGCTCTATCAACTCGTGTGTTTAGTTATTCGGTAGAAGTTCTCTTGTTCCTTACATAATTGGAAAAAAAGCTGCTTTCCGATCCGTGCGTTTCTTCTCCGCGTAATACTTTTCATTCGATTTTTAAGACACTAAATGAATTTTTTCGTGCCTTGCAGTTTCATATCACACTTTATGTTGAAGTTAATGTTTTTTCACAAGTGCATGAGTTAAGAGGAAATGTGAAGTTATTTCAGCCATTACGATACCGAATCAAATTTACAATGAAGTTGGCAAAACGACAAGACACCGACTTTGGTATGGACACATGTACGTGTTGGATAAGGGTGCCACAAAGTGCTTGTATCCTCTCCTGCGTCACGCAACTCATGTGACTGATGCTTGTATCCTGGATAATGGCAGAGTTGACGTCCGAGCGAGCTGCACACAAATTCTGTCAAATGGCTCTGAGCACTATGCGACTTAACTTCTGAGGTCATCAGTCGCCTAGAACTTAGAACTAATTAAACCTAACTAACCTAAGGACATCACATACATCCATGCCCGAGGCAGGATTCATACCTGCGACCGTAGCGGTCGCTCGGCTCCAGACTGTAGCGCCTAGAACCGCACGGCCACTCCAGCCGCACACATTCTGTCGCTGACAGACAGGATATCTTGCTGACCTTGGAAGTACCTCATCATCAGTCGATCGTTTCGACAGACGCATGCCGCGTGTGGATGAGCGTTGTCCAACTGAAAAATGGCACCAAACTACTACCGCCTGAGAGGTAACACAGGCGCGCGTACGTCAGTTGCTCCTAACGAGGGCGTTGTTACCCCCTGAGGTTAAAATGAAATTTTCTGAGGGGTAAAAACTAGGCGATTCGATTCTGCTTCAGTCACAAAACTAAATTATTTTCAAAAGATCATTATTATTGTTACAATTTTGTAAGAGTAGTACTGATTATCTAAGTTAACAGTAATTACTTCCGCTCAATTAGTAACATTAATGCGGTGGAGCTTAAGGGATCATCGTATAGTCTGTCAATTACATACATATGTTGTGCTTAGTCCTGTACATCGGTGATGACAAAACTGAGACAAATTCGTACGAGATGTTAAATATCTTAAGATAATGTCTTCTCTAAGTTGTAGACAGTAATTGCAGTAGTCCAGAAATTGGTTCATTACTTGCTTAGAGACGGATAAGTGAATGAACTGACAGTACGAGAGAGCAGTAACTGCAGCCGCACGGGATTAGCCGATCGGTCTCGGGCGCTGCAGTCATGGACTGTGCGGCTGGTCCCTGCGGAGGTTTGAGTCCTCCGTCTGGCATGGGTGTGTGTCTTTGTCCTTAGGATAATTTAGGTTAAGTAGTGTGTAAGATTATGGACTGATGACCTTAGGTTTTAAGTCCCATAGCATTTCACACATATTTGAACACTTTTAGCAGTAACTGCATAAGGGCTGCCACGGTTTTATGGGTGCGTGGTCAGCGTGACAGATTGTCAATCCTAAGGGCCCGGGTTCGATTCCCGGCTGGGTCGGAAATTTTCTCCGCTCAGGGACTGGGTGTTGTGTTGTCCTAATCATCATCATTTCATCCCCATCGACGCTCAGGTCGCCGAAGTGGCGTCAAATCGAAAGACCTGCACCAGGCGAACGGTCTATCCGACGGGAGGCCCTAGCCACACGACATTTCCATTTATGGGCAGTATTAATATTATTAGTATTATTGTTAATGTAATTATTAGCGACTGTGGTCAGACACGAAGTGTTGACAGCCTGAAGACTTACAACTTTTGGCTGTTCAGAAGTATGGAGTGTAGCAATCAAGTGATTTACGCATAGGGCAAGCAAGTGCAGAATGGAGAGGAGTAACACAGGGGAAGCATGTTTTGTAACAAGTGTCTGTCCTCGCTGTGGATAGTTGTCTTTCTTATCTGAAGGTGTGAAACGTCCCCTTTGGAAAATTATGTAATGAGTGTACTGGTAAATTTCTACGTTATTTTATTTTCAAACAGCTGAGCCAAACTGAAGGTACGCATACGTTTCTCTCTTTACTTATTCTGATCAAAACATTCATGGAAAATGCAATTAAAATATTCACTGTACTAATGTAAATTAAATTCAACTTACAACAGAACCATCGCGACGGCAGTCTATCTTAATAAAGCATTAAGTGTCTGTAAGACGATTGAGCCTATTTTAACACGAATTAGTAGGATATCACCGACTTTTGACTTCATTTCCTGTATCATTCGCAAGTATTATGGAAATGTAGCATTTCTGATCAACACATCATATATATCAGTTCATGACATCCAGTCTTACAAATTTCCTTTTTCTGACGGACACACGTCCAGATCGTCCGCTTTCAAAACTCTGCCATCTCTCTCCCCACATCCACCACTGCTGGATGCTCACATCCAACTGCACAACGCTACGCGCTGTTCACATCCAACTGCCCTACACTACAATAGCAAATATTCCAACAATGAAAATCAGCCACAGACTGCACACAGCACAGTCTGTGATTTTCATACAGTGCGCTACGTGGCGTTACCAGCATAAAAACCTAAACAGCCTACTTAGTGCGTAGTACTTACGATGCACCACGATTTCCTGCGCCATTGACTCTTCCCCTCCCCCCTCCCCCAAACACGCACAAAATAGAGATTATTTACCTTTGATCATTTTAAAAATAGAAGTATTCCATTCTACACTTTATTAGGTGCTGAGGTTGGTATTAATATGGAGGAGGAGGAGGGGGGCGGGGCAAAGACCGGGGTACTAGATAACGTCTGATTGCACTCAGGGGAAACTGTCTAAGATAAGTTGGGTACCACTGGCTTAGGATGTCCGTGACTTTTCGTTGTACCGTCAGAGTTTCCTCAACCACTACCAGGCGTGACCTGGAGTCGAAACCGACGGCCCCCCACACCATAACGCGAGGAATAACAATGGTGTGCCTCTCCAAGTCTTTCGATGAATGGGACCTTTCCCAAGGTTACCTACACATTCGCTGACGGTGGTCACCCGGAGCACTGAATCCGTGACTCATCGCGGAAAACTATTTGAAGCAGTCCGTCAGGAGTCCACGTTCCCCAGTCACGACACCACTCCAAAAGCCACCATTTGTACAGACTGTCTTCGAAAAGTCAGCCAACGCGTCGTACGGTAACTCCCTAGTCCTGCTGCCGCCAGTTTCCTCCCTATGCGACGGGACACATAATTTTGCAGAGAGTCCGTTACTCGTTCTCGGATTGCAGTCGCAGATGTGAAGGTGTTACTGTGTACTTGATGTACAATATGGCGATCTGGTGAAACTTTGAAAATCCTATAAGAAGAACGGAAAATTATGGTCATACGAATTTGTGTATGACTAGTTACGTACAAAAGCGTGGTTGTGAAAATCATTCATATTTGGTGAACTGGAAGCTGGACGAAGATCGTTACGATTTTCCAAACTGAAGTATAATTACAATGACATCATTTCCGCTTCTTTGAAAGTATATACTTTTAACATGAAGAATACGGTTTTATTCTTACTTGATCTCTGGACAATTCGTGCAGTCCACCAGGCAACATGTTTCGAGTCATCAACAGTCCAATGTCAGTGTTCATGGGCCCAAGCGAGGAATAAAGCTTTCTGTCGTGCAGTCACCAAGGAAACACGAGTGGGCCCTCGGCTTCAAAAGCCCATACCAATGAAGTTTCGTTGAATGGTTTGCACGCTGACACTTTTAAATCGCCCAGCATTGAAAGCTGCAGATATCTGCAGAATGGTTGTGAGCCGTACGCAGCTCACGTTTTGCCGTTATAACTTGACGGCCTGTAATAGCGGTAGTTTCGTTTCGATTCATTCTTGTGTTAATGGTGTCACTGAGCTGCCAGTTTTGTTTGTCCACGAGTGGCAGCAGCAGCGGTTATTGATAGCCAGTACTGTGCAACTATCTTTGGTGCCACGGCTAGTATTCCGGGTCGTCGTATTTGTCAGGCAGTTCAACTTCGGACGGAGCGGCGAAGAGGTCCGCAGCGAGGGGTCAGACCGGGACTGCTGGCGGTGTGCAGCTACTGTAGCCGACAACCGAACCCAGGACGTTTGAAGTTGAGTGAACCGTGTCGAGTACTGAAACCTCCACTGTTTGAGATGTCGCTGTTGTTTGCGTTTTGTTCCTCACAGGGTTGGTAAGACCAACCGCAACAAACTGGGTCTGTCAGGTTGGCGGAAGCCATTAGCCGCCTTCTACTCCTGGATGTTAGTTTGGATTTAGTATTTTTCTTATTAGTGAAGAGCAACCAGTGGTATTTTCTGCCTTGTGGCCGCTAACGCCCCAGCGAACTGCTCTGGAAGTTAGTGTACATTTCCGGCAGTGTACCTTTCCTCGTCGTGTTGATGCTGTACGACACGGCGTGTAGTTCGACAGTCTCTTGAATTGTACTGTGCATATGTTTTTGGAAAGTCTACCTTTATTCTTGTGTTTCCTTCGGCCTTAGGTGTTCCTTAAGACGTGGTGCTGTCTGTCTCTTTGCCCTTGCCTAAAAATATTCCATCGTTGTACCGGTGATCGGACGTTAGGCGGGTTAGTTAGTCGGTAGGTCGGCGCTTAAGCTACACCTAGTGTGAGTTGCCATCGTGTTACGTGAGTACAACTCTTGACTGTCTGTCTCACCTCTTACACAGCTGTAGTCACCTTCCACAGGTCGATCCAGGGAGCGCTGTCTGTGGATCACTCCGTCTTATTTGGCCAATTTGTCATAACTGTTAAAAATTTACCCTAATGTTTTAACATGTTATTGCCTTCCCCACTTGCAATTCAGGCCTCCAGCTGTTAATTGTTTGTAACACTGCTTGTGGCCTTGAGATGGCAATTTATTTTCAATTTTCTCTTAATAAGGCCTGCAGGCGTCACTATAGCCTGTTAGAATTCGTTAAGATGCAACTGCCTTCCTTACTTGTAATTAAGGCCCTCAGCCGTTGAGCATTCTGAAAATTCAGCCGTTGATTGTGTGTAACATTGTTTGTGGCCTTCAGTCGATCAATATTTGCAATTTTTTCTTTATAAGGCCTTCAGCAGTTACTATTCCTTGTTACCGTTTTGATTGTTAAGAAGAAAATATCTTAGTATTTGTTAATGTGTAACTGCCTTCCTCACTTGTAATTCAGGCCTTCAGCCGTTGTGTATTCTGAAGTTGCTGCTGGCCTTCAGCCGTTAATTGTATGTAACAGTGCTTGTGGCTTCCAGCTGACAAATAGTTTAAGTTCTGTCTTGCTAAGGCCTTAAGCCGTCACTATAACTTGTTAAAGTTATTAAGATTGTTATAAGGGTTTATGGTATATTTAACGTGTAATTGTCCACATTATTGGTAATTCAGGCCTTCAGCCGTTGTGTATTTTTGAAATTGCTTCTGGCCTTCAGCCAACGAATAATTTTGAGCCTTCTTAATCAGGCCTTCAGCCGTTGATTGTGTCTAAAATTCCTTGTGGTCTTCAGCCGACAATAACTCGCAATTCTTCTAATAAGGCTTTCAGCGCCAGCGTAGTAAAATCTATTAAAAGTGATTGTTGAGAGTTTTGTTTTTTAAAAATAAAGTGAATGTGTTTTCTGTGCAACCAACGGTAACTGATTAGGCCCGGTTCACGCCTTTCCTGCTTTCCCTAAGTCCCACGTTTTAGGTTACACTTATGTCACGTTGAACGAGTCTCTTCAGTCGTCGTTGATTCTGTTCTTGAAGGATCTTTTTCCGGTCGCAGCTATGTTGGCGATCTGAAATTTTACCGGAATACGGATATTCATGGTGCACTCGTGAAATGGTCCTATGGGAAAATCTTCATCTCTTCCTCGGCGGTGCTATGTCCCATCACTCGTATGCCGACTATAACACCACGTTCAGAATCTTGATAACCTGCATTGAAGCAGCAGTAACAGATCTAACAACTGCGCCAAACACTTGTTGTCTTATATAAGCGTTGTTGGTCGCAGCGCCGTATTCTGCCTGTGTACATATACCTGTATTTGAATACGCGTGATTTTACCAGTTTCTGTTGCGCATCAGAGTAGGTGACTACGGCTGCAATAGCGATAAGAAATTACCAATAACTCACCAAGTGAGGTAATTATATGCTATAATAAAGTAGTTAAAAGGATGAGACACGTCATCATTTATACACGGAAACAGTGTTGCGCAGGGACCAATTACCCGATCCATTCTGTACTGTCTCCAGCCTGATAATACCATGTTCTTTAGCTAAGGGGTGGGGGTGGGGGGGGGGGAGCGGCGTAAAATTGCCTGTAGACACATATCTTGATACTTTATAAAAACGATGCAGTCTACGCTATAATTGGAGGTCATCAGAGTGGCCGAGTGGTTCTAGGCGCTACAGTCTGGAACCGCGCAACCGCTACGGTCGCATGTTCGAATCCTGCCTCCGGCATGGATGTGTGTGATGTCCTTAGGTTAGTTAGGTTTAAGTAGTTCTAAGTTCTAGGGGACTGATGACCTCAGAAGTTAAGTCTCATAGTGCTCAGAGCCATTTGAACCATTTTTGGAGGTCATCCCTGGTAAACAGTGAACCCCAACTCTCCTATCTTACAGTTGTAACCGTAGGTGTAGCTGTATATGGGAGATGACACTTCCAAGTGGACGTTACGCTCCACCAAGGAAAAACTTTATAAAATTGCCGAAACAGGTTGGTTTCGTTCAAGCAAGTGTATGTCCTTATTGTTTGTTGAGAATAATCGTCTTTATTAACCTCCAAAGCCTTTAAACACATAAACATATATATTTTACTACTGTTTCAACACCACACCCTTGTACTAACGTTGCATACCCCCTGCGTCGCTGTTTCCCCAGATTTGAAGCAAAACTTCATGTTAAAGTGTTGCTCCAATTTGCCCTCCGTTTTGCAATGACGGATAGTGGCGGATAGTTGAGTCGGATGATTGGTGGCTATATTTGAGAGAATTACTGCAGATCAGCTGAAGGTAAGCAAAGACAGTGTAGGCACTATTGATCAGGAACTTTTGTGGACGTTGCATGCCATGGGACTTCTGGTGACTCTGCAAGAAGCAATAGCTGACAGTCTCCAGAAGAAGAGTGTTGTAACAAATGCTGATTACTTTGAAGGCCAATATACACACTTCATTTGCTCCTCTGTTTTTTTATTTTCTGTGAGCATTCATTGAACTTTCTACGTACATTGTACATTATCTTGTATTGTTAATTTGTATAATAAAACCTACACATAAACAGAAGTTTGCAAATATCGCACGTGTGATAATATCGAATTCTATCATTTTGTCAAAACGCACCGGGAAGGGCCTATGGGGCCTATGACATCGTCACTGTGCCTATTGGAATCTCCAAAAGGGAGCTGTACTGAACACCTGTCGTGGTCTTGAATGACGTAGCTGTCGTAGCCGTGTCTAGTTGCTTATGCTATTTCGTTATATAAATGAGATCCAAGTGTGAGTAAAGCAATAAATAATAAAACTAGAATTACAAGATTTGTTGGAAAACCGTTTATTTTAATTTTAATTTTAATATCTACAGAATAAACTGTACAATATATACATGTGTACAAAACTTTCATCTCTGTCTGTAACAGAAGAGTTGTGTCAGTCCACGGACAATTTTTTAAATGAGCCTGCAATGCCGTAGATGTTGTCGGCGTAGCGGTTCTCGGTGGGGCGTCTGCTCTCGTCTGACGTGTACTTGTCCTTCTCCAGCAGCCACTCACGGTTGGCTCCCGTAATAAGCTGGTCTGGAATAGGGACAATAGTTTAGTTTTCGAACGTACACAACTACTGGGGGCTTCATTAGCTGCCACTATCAGTCCTTAACTATCACTGTGCTGGCTAATCTCTACAAAACATTTTTAAGTTACTTCCGTGCTTTGTGCTACATAAACAATGTGAATTTTGTAAGTCTATCTAACAACGTAATCTATTCGTTAGTTGTATATTCCCTTGTACATTTTTCTTTCCACCCAGATCTTTCCCATTTCCAGTATTCTTAGCTGGCGCAGCCTGCATAATTTCCCGTTCCCCAGAACTGGCTGTATCAGAAAACATCTATATTGTACACCCATAAATCCTTTACTTATCTGTCTCTGTAATTATTATTATTATTGTTATTATTGTTATGACTATTATCGTTATTTGCCGCAGCAGCAGGACAAGTACTGCTAATAGCAACTTTATGTCCATAGTCAGTATTACACTAAAGCGCCAAAGAAAGTGGTATACGCTTGCGTATTTAAGTAAGAGATATTTAAACAGGCACAAGACGGCGTGCTGTCGGCAACGCCTATGTAAGACAACAAGTGTCTGGCACAGTTGTTAGATCGGTTACTACTGCTACGATGAAGGTTATCAAGATTTAAGTGATTTTGAACGTGGTGTTATAGCCGGCGCACGAGTGATGGGACACAGCATCTCCCAGGTTGGGGCGAAGTTAGGTTTTTTCTATAAGTCCATTACAGGAGTGTACCGTGAATATCAGGAATGAGGTAAAACATCAAAACTCTGACATCGCTGCGCCGGAGAAAGATCCTACAAAACGGAACCAACGAAGACTGACGAGAATCGTTCAACATGACAGAAGTGCAACCCTTCCGAAAATTGCTGCAGATTTCAATGCTGGGCCATCAGCAACTGTCAGCGTGCGAACCATTCACCGAAACATCATCGATATGGGCTTTCGGAGCCGAAGGCCCACTCGTGTACCATTGAGTACTGCACGAAACAAAGCTTTACGCCTCGCCTCAGCCCATCAACATCCACTTTGCACTGTTGGTGACTGGAAACATGTTGCCTGGTCGGATGAGTCTCGTTTCAAATTGTATCGAGAGGATGCACTTATACGGGTATGGAGACACCCTCATGAATCCATGAGCCCTGCATGTAAGCAGGTGACTGTTCAAGCTGGTGCAGACTCTGTAATAGTGTGGGGCGTGTGCAGTTAAAGTTATATTGGACGACTGATACTTCTAGAAATGATTCTGATAGGTGACACGTAAGTAAGCATCCTGTATGATCACCTGCGTCCATTCACGTGCACTGCGCATTCTGACGAACTTCGGCTAATCTGACAGGACAAGCCAGCCGCTGTGACCGAGCGTTTCTACACGCTTCAATTTGGAACCACGCGGCTGCTACGGTCGCAGGTTCGAATCCTGCCTCTGGCATGGATGGGTGTGATGTCCTTAGGTTAGTTAGGTTTAAATAGCTCTAAGTCTAGGGGACTGGTGACCTCAGATGTTCAGTCCAGTAGTGCTCAGAGCCATTTCAACCATTTAATAGTACAATGCGACGCCCCACGTCAGAGTGTCCTTAGGACTACACTTCCGCTGGCCACCGAACTTCATAGCCATGAATATTACTGAGCATATCTGGGATGCCTTGCAACGTGATGTCCAGAAGAGGTCTCTACCCCTCGTACTCTTACGGATTTATGGGCAGCCCTGCAGCATTCATGGAGTCAGTTCCCTCCAGCACTACCTCAGACTTAAGTCCATTCCATGCCACCTCGTGTTGCCGCTCTTCTCGAGGCCATACACGACATTAGACAGCTTGTACCAGTTCCTTTGGCTCTTCAGTGTATTTACTTCCATTACCACTATAACATTCAAATCATTCTAATACTGCTTGTCATACCGTAATTGTTATTTGTTAAGCAACTATGATGGAAGAAAGGTACTGCATGAGTGAAATCTTGACCTGACGTAAGACATTAAATAGATAAATAACAGTTCTTTGCACACGATTTATAGCTAATGTAGTGCCTATATGTGGTAGAGCTGTATTTGCGTAAGCATTACCTTTAAGCTGACCTTTATACTTGTTTCAAGCAGCGTTTCTCAGTTCACATTTCTTTATTAGGCTTTTGTGGCTCGTAAAGGAGCGCAGTCGTTCTTCAATCTTCTCTGTGACCTAGACCAAGAAATACAGACGTATACAAACTAACAATCATGCGGCTGTCCAACAGAGGGCTGCAGTAGTTGTTCTTGAATAGTTATATGTATTTTGCCTTTTGGAGTCTTGGAGTAGATGCTGAACTGAAGTGCAACGAAGACGTGTGATATCGAATTTGGAAATAGTCTCGTTGACTTAATACAACTGTAAAAGTCCAGCTACAAATGTTTTTTTTTTTTATTCTCCGCTAAAACATTAATCTCAGTCTTAAAACTTGGCTAATGTTTGCCAAACTGTTACTGAATGATGGTAGAGGTAAGACTCCTTTCACTAATAACGTTGAAACGCTTCTCGTCGGGGGAAACGGATAACAATGCAATGGAGTCGCCGAACAGTGACCTAAGAAGCACGGGGAGTACGACTCGCCTTTATCACAGAAAAAGGAAGGAAAAGAAGTTGTAATACTCATCGTTGAATTGCTTTCGTTCTGGACTGCCTGGTTCCTCATTGTGCGAGGACTTTTGCAGTTGTCATTAATGTGTTTTGAAGACTGCTAGGCAGCTGTGTCTACGAGGTACAGTGCCTGCAGTATTGCGATAACTGAAAAAATATATTCGGCTTTTAGTTCATTGATAAAAGGTAGAGCGTAATTCGTATGGTAGTGTCAGTATTTAATGTCGGTAGGTAGTGTGCAATTTTTAAATCACTGTGTAAAGCTGAGACAAATTTTTAACCTTCTCTTTATCGTTTTATTTCAGTTGTTTTACGAGAGGCGCCCATAGGGGAGATACACGTTTTTTAATTCATTCAGATTCTAAATCTAGGGCCTCCATTATGCATTTTTACTAGTAACTAAAATTTTTCCAGGGGATTCTCATTTAAGTCCTTTTATTTCAGTTGTCCGCCCGAGACAAACTGTAAGAAATAAATTATTATTGAACGTACCGCTTGGTATTCAACCACATTTAATTAATTTCGCGCCTAAATTTTAGGAGAAGGAGGTGTCACACCATCCGCAGCAACTATACAATGCTGTAGATGTTCTGTCAGGTGCGCTGGGTAAAATGATATTTTCTACGTTGTGGAAAAATAAAAATAATGCCTCCTGTACTTTTACATGTATTATACGGGGTATTAGAGACCAGGGCAGGGAATATTTTGTTATAAGAAATCCAAAACCCTTATGTACTGTGTTTCGTAATCTGAAACTATTTCAGGATTAGCTGAAATAATTAAGGTAAGCAGCAGGTAGTTTTTAAATACAGTTGTTAGGCAGCCGCTGACGAATTTGCTGAGCAGTTAGAGGAGTTTCTTACAAGCTAGTTTGTCAACAGGTCCAGCAGTGCCTCCCAGCTCGTCTGGTAAGCAGTCACGCTGCACATGATCGAACAGAGATGTCGATCCTGGAAGGTGCACGAACACCTGCAACAAACACGCAGTATGGCATAAAACAGTCCAAAAACTTTCTAGAATACCACTGAGACATTGCCACACAGCCATGAACCACCTGAATACTCGAACATGTCTTAAAATTGAAATGAATGAACACGAATATATACTATTGAAAAAAGATATGAAAATAATGACAGTGTCCTGAATAACGCATTAGTAGCAGCAATAAATTATCCACGTAAGACGTTGTGTGATATCATTTTAAGGATTTATTGCGGAAACTAAGCTAAGTGGATGTTGTTTCTCATATCCCGTCAATAGAAAAATATGTGCCATTACTCTACAAAAGTCTGGTAAACCTGATATTCTATGTGTATGTCAGTTCAAATGGTTCAAATGGCTCTGAGCACTATGGGACTTAACTTCTGAGGTGATCAGTCCCCTGGCGTACATCAGTTAGAAGTCCAATGGTTTATTACAAAAACAACACTTCCCTAGTACGTCAAATTCGACCTGAAAGTATCCGGTAGATGTCATTAGCTGCCATCAATGCTAATTAACTGCCATCAATGATATTTACGTGCTAACTCGTTCCTTTTCAGTCTGCTATCGAAAACCCAACATATACACAAACCGGGACTACAAATTCGAAACAGAAATCATTCCAAGCATCTAACACTGACTATAACAGCATCAAGTCTTCATAACGGTAGCAGTTCGCTGAGTAAAGGACTCCACGAGATTCTTCAGGTATTCCATGTGCAGCCGAATTCACTACTTAATGACCTTACGCTTTGTTACCTAACTATGGGTATGATGTTTGTTACGTTTCATTTGCTGTTGTAGCCGGCCGTTGTGGCCGAGCGGTTCTAGGCACTACAGTCTGGAACCGCGCGACCGCTACGGTCGCAGGTTCGAATCCTGCCTCGGGCATGGATGTGTGTGATGTCCTTAGGTTAGTTAGCTTTAAGTAGTTCCAAGTTCTAGGGGACTGATGACCTCAGAAGTTAAGTCCCATAGTGCTCAGAGTCATTTGAACCATTTCCTGTTGTAGATAGTTCTGACACCTTTAATGGGAATAACATTGAGTTATACAGTTTTGCAGGCTAGTATAAAAATATAATTATTAATAAAAAAGATCCCATCAATCATCTAAATACGTCAGCTGTGTGGTGACCATGATAAACATCATAGAATTATAAAATGTATTACAAAAGTTTGTAAGTGAAACTGTGAAAAGCAACACAAATTATAGGAAAGAGGGTGTGAGAGTTATACTTAATTGACATTTTATATTTTCATGCTTCTTATATTTTACACTTTTATTACATTAAGAAAGTTGAATTTAAGTTACTTCACGTGATTGTAATTTTATGATTTTACTAATTACGTTTTACAGTTTACACATCCATTGTTCTAAACTATTAATATTTTAAGGACAGCTCTCAACTGTTTTACTCATTACAATTTCAGTTTAAGTCCTTCTCTTTTTTTATCCTAGTAACTAGAGTGTTTTACAAACTGTAAATTCGTCATGACGTCCTTCCCCATTGTTTCCACAGTCTTAATATCTTAGCTATAACTTTGACATAATTTAATCTTTTAAAATTTAGAGTAATGCTCTCTCTATTTATGCAGATTACTACAATGTTTTATCAGATATAAATCTGGTATGCTCATAACACCCTTCTCCATTGTTCAACACTCTTAATATTTTAACAAAAATGTTACATAATTTTACTTTTTAATTATTTTAGGTTAAGATTCTGACTTTTTACATGAGTTACTACAATTTTTTACCGGGTGTAAATACAGTATGCTCATAACATCCCTCCCACTCCCCCTTCCTGAATTTCTACCCCTCCCCCAATTCCCCTCTCCCACGTTTTCTCCCCTCCCACTTTCCACTTTTGCCCCTCTTCCGTCATTCTATCAGTTACCGACTTAAAACATGGACCACAGTTGGGCGTAAAACAGTATCCTGGTGCGTACTTCCGATACAGACGTTTCGGGTTGCTGATGCAACTACATTGATAAATTCAAGAACTATGCACAATGTTTGGCTACATTTTGTCAAATAATCGCTAATACATAGTCAGCTTTACTTTATTTTCAGATCTGAACATGATCCAGGGCGATCGAAACTAGTCATATTATATAAAGATGTGAAACTGCGCCGGGAAATGTATGAAATTTAAAAATGTTTTTAAAATTACTGTTCTTCACTCGACTTTAATTTTCCTGATAGGTGTGATACATTTTCTGCTAGGAATGTTTCTGGATAAGTAAACATTTTAGAGTCTCAGATCCTGCGCCAGCGCGGTAATTTATCTGGATTTTTTTGTTTTCTAGTTATCGGTTTCTCTACCGACACTTCGGATTGTATCTGAATGTGTGTTGTTATCATTAATTTGTGAAGCTTACGAGATTTCCTAGACTGACACTATTTGGAAATAATTTGTAAACATAAGTATTTCATCGCAAGCTTTCACGCAGTCGTATTGCGCAGTTATTTACTCGGACACGGTAGATTAATACAACTCTGTATATCGTATATTGTAAAATGAAATATTGTAACTTGCACTGCTGCGTGTGAGTCATGAGGCTAAACATAGAGGAAAATCTGTGCGCAGCCCAATTGTAGATTGTTAGAATTTCTATGGATTGATCCAAAGACACTCCCTTATATTAAGCAGAAGTAGAAAACAAATATGGATATATATGACTTACCCTCTTTTGCAACTTCTCAGACAGCGCCATCTTAACAATTTTCATGGCTGAATCCATAATCTTGGATGCATTCACGAAGTGAAGTCCTTTCAGCCTTCGGCAGTAGGCAGTCTATATATATCAGATTTATTAGTCAGTTCACAAAGTCTTTTGAAGGCTGAAGTCTTAACCTTAATATGATATAAAAGAATGCTTATTAGTTACAAATAAATAGAAAAACCGAATTTGAACGTTAACATAAGTAGTAGAAAGCTAAAATTCTCTCGAGTTCAAGGTTTTAATGATTAAACTAGTAATACGCAAAAACTCCAGTGTTGTGATGAAGACCTCTTCGCAGCGGATAACATGCAACGACAAAACTTACACATTCTACTGTACGTGGTGAAAATACAACCAAGGGGACGAGGAAATACGTACGAAGCGTACTAAGGTGAAAGTTAGTTTCAGGAGAAGAGTCACAGTCGCATTACAGGTAATTCGAATGGCAGGTATGATAATTTTAACTAGTTTTGTAAAAACATGTTAAGGAGGTAGATAGACAAAAATAGTTTCAAGGATTGCTACTGAGTGGAAGCAGTAAATAGTTTACAAATATAATGTACTAGTAACAGCAAAAAATAAATGAGATACAGAAGAAATGGTCAGGGAGTTGAGAGGAATTCATTGTTGGTTGGTCTCAATATTAGTAGGGCAAAGACGGAGGTGATGAAATTATCTACAATGACAGACAATACTGGAAAAACAAACTGCGTTGGTAAGGTTACCCATATCAGAAAATTCAAGTATTAGGGGAAATATTTGACAAGGAAGAAAAGTCTAAAATGATATCAATGGATGGATTTAGGCAAGACATCTATATGGCGCGAAAAATGGAAATTGACCCTTAATAATGAAAAACATGAGATCATACACTGAGTACGAAACGGAATCTGCTACATTTCGGTTACACAATAAATCACACAAATCTGAAGGCTTTCAATTCAACCAGATAACTAGGAACTACAGTTGGGAACAACTTAAATTGAATCGATTTAATAGACAATGTTGTGTGGAAGGCAAACCAAAGACTGCGTTTTATTAGCACAACACTTAGAAGATGCGACAGCTCTACTAAGGAGACTGCCTACACAACGCCTGTCCGTCCTCTGCAAGTGTATTTCTGTCCAGTATGGGATCTTTGACAGACTGGACTGCTGGAGACCACCTAAGAATTTCAAAGAAAGACAGCTGTTTTTTACTATGGCGAAATAAGGAAGAGAGCGTCACGAATATAATATGCGAGTTCGGATGACAATCATTAAAACAAAGGGGTTTTCGTTGGGGCGAAAACTTTGTCACAAAATTTCAATACCCAATATTTTCCTCCAAAATGCGAAAATATTTTTTTTACCCACCTACGTAGGAAGAAATGATCATTGTAATAAAGTAATAGAAATCAGAGCTCTCACTGAATGATAATTATGTTCGTTTCTCTCGCGCGCTGCTAGAGAGCGGAACAGTAGAGAAATAGTGTGAAATTTGTTTGATGAACGGTGTACCAGGTAATTGAGTGTGAATTGCAGAGCATTCATGTAGATGTATATGTAGGATAAAGATGCATGATGAAGCTATTGCAGTTTAAAGATATGATTACGCCAAGAAACACCTCTGCTAAGATAAAATTAATAGTTTATAAAACTGTATACGTCAAAAACGTTGATCACAACTACGAAAGAGGGGAAAGTGAGAACATGCGATCAGTTCACAATGAGAAATATAAAAAGGCAAAACTACAGAATTTGTTACAGTCAAAAGATTCACAAGTTGCATGGTGATGATGTTGTTTGGTTTGTGAGGGCTCAACTGCGCGGTTATCAGCGCCCGTACAAATCCCCAGCATTTACTCAGTCCAATCGCACGACTTTCATCAGTGATGATGAAAAGATGAGGACAACACAAATACCCATTCATCTCGAGGCTGGTGGAAATCCCTGACCCCGCCGGGAGTCGAATCCGGGACCACGTGTTCGGGAAGCAAGAACGCGACTGGGAGACGACGAACTGGGGACTTGATGCAAGAAACAGACATTGTTCACAAGACGAAGGTCGGAGCGATGACCGTGGAATCAAACTCGGTTGGCGAAATCATTTCGAACAACCAAGAAACAGGAGACTTGATGACGAAAGATTGGACGGAACTAGAAATAGATAACGCAGCGTGGGGAGAAGCATCATTAGACAAATTAAAGCGGTAGCTACTTACGAAGTCGGAACATGATCTACATTATCCTTGATTGTCGAAGTGAAGAAGTGATGGTAAGAGGCTTGTGCAGATACAAGGAGCTAGTGATCTGACGAGTACTGTCTGTCATCTGTGCTAGGCATGTAAGTAATGAGGTCTCGACGATTGGTAAAGGGAAGAACGCTGTACGTTGACGAGAGCGTCGTCAAGGAATAATTTTACAATGCTGAAACATGTAGTCAACCATCGTATAGTAAATACCTTGGACTTAAGAAGATACTAACTTCTTATCCTGCGATATTAACTGTAAACTCGCAATACAAGAGAGGCAAGAGAACCATTTACACCATTGTCTTCCCCCGACATGCACGATGTAGACATAAAGTTATAAATATCAGCTCGAAAAAATAAATTTACCTAAATTTTTTTTTTTTTTTTTTTTTTGTGAAGCAGGTGACAGTCAAACGATTATAGAAGCTGGTTTGTGCAGCCTACGAACTGGAGACACAGCATCAAACTTTCGGAAAAATATCGGCCACACAATCCCGAGAATTGCATGGTCAGGCGTGTGCGAGAACTATCACACAATCAATTTAACAGAACGTGCATTAAAGTTACTGATAAGAATAACATACAGAAGAACAGAAAACAATATTAACGAACTGGCTTTAGGAAAGGTACAGTTTCCAGAGAGTCTGTTCTGAAGCTCCGCTTGATAACGGAAACACAACTTAAGAAAAATCAAGACACTTCTGTGGTGTCACCGCCAGACACCACACTTGCTAGGTGGTAGCCTTTAAATCGGCCACGGTCCACTAGTATACGTCGGACCCGCGTGTCGCCACTGTCAATGATTGCAGACCGAGCGCCGCCACACGGCAGGTCTAGTGAGACGTCCTAGCACTCGCCCCAGTTGTACAGCCGACGTTCATAGTAATGGTTCACTGACAAATTACGCTCTCATTTGCAGAGACGATAGTTAGCATAGCCATCAGCTACGTCATTTGCTACGACCTAGCAAGGCGCCATTATCAATAGATATTTAACTTGTGATGCCTGTACCGTCAGACCGATGTACACCACTTATGAATTAAAGTTAAGTATTACAGCAACTGCGTCCGTTTTTCTAAGTTCTCATTTCCTTGTAATGTTCCAGACCTCACGCCAGCCTGCGTGAGCTTAAACGCGTGCCTTTCGGCTTCCTCCAAACCCCGTGAATTGGCTCCTGCCAATTCACAACAACTTCCATTGATTTTATGGACCTAGAGAAACAATTTGTTGACGGTGCGGAATGTTGCAAGATGTTTGCCAATTTGAAAAAAAGAGTAATCAATAGTAAATTGGAGTAAAATTCTATATGTGCGCCAAGATGAACGATAAGAATGGTAGATCAAGAACTAAATGTTAGTTTTAAAGTCTGTAAGACAGGGATGCTGTCTGTTGCAGCCACTGTTTAATCCATACATCGAACAGGCAGTGATAGGAATCAAAGAAAATTTCAGAAGTGGAGCTAAAACTCAGGGTGAAAGGATGTCAGTGTTAAGATTCGCTGATTATATTGTTATCCTGAATGCAAGTGAGGTAGAATTACAGGACGTGTTGAATGGCTCTGGCTCTAAGCACTATGCGACTCAACTTCTGAGGTCATCAGTCGCTTAGAACTTAGAACTAATTAAACCTAACTAACCTAAGGACATCACACACATCCATGCCCGAGGCAGGATTCGAACCTGCGACCTTAGCGGTCGCTCGGCTCCAGACTGTAGCGCCCAGAACCGCACAGCCACTCCTGCCGGCTTGTTGAATGGAATGAACAGTCTAATGAGTACTGCGTATGGATTGATAGTAAACAGAAGACGAAAATAATGAGGAGTAGCAGATTTGAGATTAGCAAAAAACGTAACACCAGACTTGAGGATCAAGAAGTAAACGAAGTTAAGAAATTCTCCTATCTTGGGAGCGCTATACGTATGACGAATTAAACAAGGTGTACAAAAAAGAAGCAAACTACCTCAGACAAACAGAGAATTCCTGACCAAATCTATTAGTATCAAACAAAAACATTTTGAAGAAGAAATGTCTGGAAATGTACGATTGGAACATCTTATTGTGTCGCATCATGGACTGTAGGAAAACAGGAAAACGACTAAACTGAAACTTCTCTGATGTGGTGCTACAGAAGACTGTTAAAAAATAAATGAAACTACTAGAATGGGAAATGAGAAGGTGCACCGCAGACTCAGCGAAGAAAGGAACATTCGGAATACACCGAAAAGAAGAGGGGCAGGATGACAGAACATGAGTTAAGAGAATGACTTCCATGGTTAGAGTGAATTAAGAGTGAATGACTGTAGAAGAAGACAGAGGTTATAACACATCCAGTAAATAATTACTGCCGACTTCTGTTGCATGTACTACTCGGGAATGAAGAGATTGCTGGGCCGCATCAATCCAGTCCGAACACTGACACCAACAACAACAAAAGGAAAAACACTCTGACGACAGTGAGGTGGAAGTTACTTCAACATTACATTTGTACAAGAGCAATTTTTGGCCTCTCAAACAGTAATTATTCGACCGTTAGAGAAGCTAAGTGATTTGCCAGGAGCGTAGGGGCAATTTCCTGTAACTGGTAGACAAGGCCAGTCAGGTATTGGCAAGCTGACACGGTTGGAGAATTCTCTTATAATTCGCTCGTCAGGCGTGAGGAACTGGGGAGTAGGCGAGGTGTAACACAACAACAACCTCTTTCTCTCTATGAATCTAAGACAACATGCTATGCTCGTCTTTGGCATTCTCTATGCCCTTGTGATATAATTGAAATTATCCGCTATCTTCCTTGTTTTGAAGACCAGTTGTGTATTAAAAGGGTAACTGTCCCCCTATTGCAGGCTTAATTGTCATTTGGACTTAAATTAACCTAATGATTCAGTTAGATTTCGACTACATGCAACAAAACTGTGATAACACTTTAACTGTGTACATAATTTTCTGATTTCTTTGACACATGACACTCTAAAGATACATGTGAATATTTGTGAGAGTATCCCATATAAATGCTCAGTTTTTGTATAAACGCCACATAATACTAACGTTTACTGGAACACAAGACACACCTTCACTGGTACTTCAAACCTGATACGTGGTGACCTGCATAGGTCGTAAAGTTTTAGTTGGTTTACATGTTGTGTTAGGCTGTTAGTGCTAGTGCAGATGTTGCAGGATATCACGTTTCCTCGACCCAAGCAATTGAACACGAGTAAAAAGCTCTAGTTGAAATTAATAATGAATTAATAACTATCATCATATTAAATCATTGTCATCTCATAAATATACACTGCAGGAAGCCTTCAACGCTAGAATAAGGCTAAACAAAGATTTAAAATTTATTTTTGTGATTCATGACAAAGTATTTATCTGTATTTTTAAATATCATTTATACTGCCTTTTATAGTAGATGGAGTTCAGCTGGATCAATGCAAATAGTGATTACAAACGAAAAGGAAACTATGAAATTTTCCATCTATTAATTCATGCTTGAATACGGTCAGTTGTGATCCTCTGCACTAAGTGTCGATTCTCTGATACCAACTTTTGCCTACACACCTCCTCCATATACAAGACGGGCAAAATATGAGTAGAAATGGCCTGGAAAATATTTAGTGCACCTTAAGATAGGCAACCCAAGTTACATCATCTGTCATAGGCAAGGATGATCTAAATTGGGTTACCTGTCTTGAAGTGCATGAAATATTTTTTGGGACAGGCTTAGTTTGCCCACCCCATATAAACACATCGCCCACAGACAGAATGTTACAGAGCTCCCAGCGTAAATTCGCCAGATCATTTACTGAGTGTGCCCCCAAAACTTGGCGATCCAAATTGCGCAATCGTAAACCATTTAATCGAAAATGGGAATTCTAAGCAAATGACTGCTGGAATGAGCAAAATGTGTGTGGCATGATCACATAATTTCGCTTATTGGGCAATGGACAACAGAATGACATTATTGGAAAACTTTGGCACTCCTCCACCCCCCACCCAAACAATTCAGTCCTTCTCTAAGGACATCCAAGATGAAACCTCACTGAACATCAAACCATCCTTTTGGTTTGTACTGTTACTGCAATTTCTGGTCTTGTGTGCTGGGTGGAACCACAAGGGACTGTTCAAAACCATTCGGTGGATTATATATGTGATCCAAAGCAGCAGAGTGTGCTTATGGCTTTTCAGCCCGCCTGTTTCGCTTCTTCCTGTGACATGATCACAGAGATGTGTGAACTTCACATATGTATAAATAAAATGGCAAAGGATCCCTCTTAGACCCCTCAACTCGGCAACACCCTCGCTGCCAATAGTACACCTTTGTTGAGCACTTTAGAGATATACCAATAGACATGCAAACTCTGACTGAGTCCTAGGCGCCTGCAGGCAGACAACCACCTGACACCCTTCCGATTTCATATCCCCAGTAGTAGGGGCAAGAGCAGCAGCGTAGTCTTACACCTCTCGTGAACCTTTCAGCTCTGTCTGTTTTGCAGCAGATGTCGACACTTCTGGTTTAACGACTCGTCGAGCCCAAATGTGACGTCCCAGATCACCACACTTTTGTGTCAGTAAAGAGGATGATTTTAGTGTTCCAAAATTCTTCGTTTAAATGGAACACAATTATGGGGTTTGGAAAAAGTGACCCTAAAATTATGTTATTCAGCGTATTTCTTTCATTTGGAGACCGCAGATTTAAGCAGCTGCACTGCTTCCCTCGGCCAGTCATCATTTCTCCTTGATGTAATAATTTACCAACAGCCGTATGTATGGTAGAAATGTATTTTCTTTTATGAACTTCTATGTGCTACCAGACTGTGTCGCCACGCCACCAAGAGCTGTTGCAGGACGATTGATTCACGGATCCAGCTATATGGCTCCTTCCATGTATAGCGATTTTACGACTATGACGAGTGGTGCCTGAAGATGGCATCAATGTAATGCCAAAACTGGTAGCACATAGAAGTTCATAAAATAAAATAAATTTCTACAACACATACAGCTGATGGTAAATTATTGCATCAGGAAGTTCATGCCAGCCGTCGTCCCACGATCCATAATGGATCTAGAAAGATTAGTCATCTTCTCAGTTGCCAACAACTCCAGTTCCAGAATGAGATTTCCACTCTGCAGCGGAGTGTGCGCTGATATGAAACTTCCTGGCAGATTAAAACCGTGTGCCCGACCGAGGCTCGAACTCGGGACCTTTGCCTTTCGCGGGCAAGTGCTCTACCATCTGAGCTACCGAAGCACGACTCACACCCGATACTCACAGCTTTACTTCTGCCAGTATCTCGTCTCCTACCTTCCAAACTTTACAGAAGCTCTACTGCGAACCTTGCAGAAATAGCACTCCTGAAAGAAAGGATACTGCGGAGACATGGCTTAGCCACAGCCTGGGGGATGTTTCTAGAATGAAATTTCCACTCTGCAGCGGAGTGTGCGCTGATATGAAACTTCCTGGCAGATTAAAACTGTGTGCCCGAGCGAGACTCGAACTCGGGACCTTTGCCTTTCGCGGGCAAGTGCTCTACCATCTGAGCTACCGAAGCACGACTCACACCCGGTACTCACAGCTTTACTTCTGCCCGTATCTCGTCTCCTACCTTCCACACTTTACAGAAGCCCTCCTGCGAACCTTGCAGAACTAGCATTCCTGAAAGAAAGGATAATTCGGAGACATGGCTTAGCCACAGCCAGGGGGATGTTTCCAGAATGAGATTTCCACTCTGCAGCGGAGTGTGCGCTGATGTGAAACTTCCTGGCAGATTAAAACTGTCTCATTCTACACATTTATGTACCCCTTCTATTGTCATTCAGTTACAATGCATCTGATACTGGCAGAAGTAAAGCTGTGAGTACCGGGTCTGAGTCGTGCTTCGGTAGCTCATATGGTAGAGCACTTGCCTGCGAAAGGCAAAGGTCCCGAGTTCGAGTCTCGGTCGGGCACACAGTTTTAATCTGCCAGGAAGTTTCATATCAGCGCACACTCTGCTGCAGAGTGAAAATCTCATTCTGGAAACATCCCCCAGGCTGTGGCTAAGCCATGTCTCCGCAGTATCCTTTGTTTCAGGAGTGCTAGTTCTGCAAGGTTCGCAGGAAAGCTTCTGTAAAGTCTGGAGGGTAGGAGACGAGATTCTGGCAGAAGTAAAGCTGTGAGTACCGGGTGTGAGTCCTGCTTCGGTAGCTCAGATGGTAGTGCACTTGCCCGCGAAAGGCAAAGGTCCCGAGTTCGAGTCTCGGTCGGGCTCACAGTTTTAATTTGCCAGGAAGTTTCAACTCCAGTTCCATTTGGCACACAGTTCTAATTAAGCCATCAGCGACTCACCAGGAGTTATGAAGAAGTATCGTCATATTTTTGCAATCATCACCAAGTATCGAGAAATTTATCCATTAACTGAGCCTGCTGCCAGCAACACCAGTAGAGGCTAAACTACAATTAGATTGGATAGCCATCATCCACTGAGCTAGACTGAGACTTATGTTCTGAACTTCTACATCACTGCCACACCTTCCCCTCGAACTGGCGCCGAATATTTATTTGTGTACATATTACTTTAATAAATGGTTGTTATTTGTTATTCAGTGTGTTTCATTCTTTTTGGTGTAGTTATAAAAGGGTCAAATGGCTCTGAGCACTATGGGACTTAACATCTGAGGTCATCAGTCCACTAGAACTTAGAGCTAATTAAACCTAACTAACCTAAGGACATCAGACACATCCATGCCCGAAGCAGGATTCGAACCTTCGACCGTAGCGGTCGAGCGGTTCCAAACTGTAGCGCCTAGAACCGCTCGGCCACACCGGCCGGCTGTTGTAGTTATACTTTGCATTCCGATCATACAGTTGCAAGTGCAAGTGCGCACCTTAATATAGTAACTAAATTCTGTGGCAGTAGGTTCACTTACTGCTATATTTCTGCTGGGCATCAAACTTATTTGGTGAACATACATGATCCTTTATACCTGCGTTCGATTTACAGTCTGGTAAACGGTTTTAAGGCCCGAAAGTTCCATACATATTACACTTTCAGTCTGTTAGGTATGAATGTAATAGGCTACTGAAATTACCTTGTAGCAGAGTTCGAGATTGCGGATGATGTTGATGTCCGCCCGGACTACGTGCCCAGCATTTACGTTCGCCATGTCGATGATGCAAACATCTCCAATAGAATAGTCCTCGACGAACATAACTTCCATAGCAATGGACAGGATCTTACCATATGGGGCCCAAATTATATTCATTGAGTCTTCGTCCACTGCGGTGATGACGTGGACGCGGTACGCGTCCTTTGTGAGTCGTGGCATCGTCATCATTTTGCTGTAGGAGACATTATACTTCGATTAATACATGCATACGGGAAAGAGGATAATACATGCAGTCAACATGAAGTAACAGTTTACGAAATACAGCAACAAACAAGGAATGAAGACTGGGTTTGACGTCCTGTCGGCACTGAAGTCAATATAGACGTAGCATACGCTAGGATTGTGTTAAGGATAGTGAGGAAAATCGGCCGGCGCCTTTGAAAGGAACCATCGCGACTATTGGCTGGAACGATTTAGGGAAATATCGGAAAACCTAAGTCTGGAAACCGGACACGGGTTTGAGGCGTCGTCCTCCCGAATGGGATTGCAGTGTGCTAACCGCTGCGCCACCTCATTCGGCAACAAACAATTTAGTACGCATCCAGAGCGAATCCTTCGGCCACAATGTATTGTGCACTCTTCTGAAATTTGTTGGTGGGATAAAACTGTGACTCGGACCATCACACAAACTGAGTGAGCCCAAAAAGTGAGCGTGAGCTGTCAACAATGGTGAAGAATAAATGTACGAACGAAGGAGGAGGCGCTGGCCATATTAAGATATTTAGAGGCACGTAAACAGTGTAAATTCTACGTCACGGCAGTAAAGTATTCGTTACTACTTATCTGTGTTGAACGGATAATACGATTAATCTTTAAAAATACTTGTTTCGCTCTACGAGTTTTTAAATGTGCGTACCATTTCAAGCAACCTAACCAAACTACCGAACACTGACACCGAAATACACATTTAAAAAATCCGACGAATTAGAAGGCTGAACTGTATATAAAATGTAGAACTCATTTTTCATTTGATTTTAACTGTTTTGGTTGTACAAAAGACTTTACTGCTCTCGACTAAAGTGTAATATCATGATTTCGTTGAGAATTTACAAAATAACATACCCTTACACATGATTACAGTCTAAACATTGGCACAAGTTCTCTGTAGTATTATAAATCCATTCCAGCAAAGAGCAAAAAATTCCTGAATCAATTAGTAATAACTAAATCATGAAATTAAACTGATGAAGACAAGTCGGGACTCACATGTGCTCCATTGCAAACTGGATGTCGGTTTCTCTTGCATCTCTGTTCATTAGAAACTCGGGCATTCTGTTTTTCAGGGAAAAATAAGCGTCTAATCCCAGTTTGACCCTCTCCATGCTGCACTTGCAGTTGATGTACATGCGCTCGATGAGGGAGTCGTCTGGAACACAGATTATCCGATAGCCAACATGAGCAAGGACATTAACGACACAGGAAACAGAACACGTAAGCGCTCATATGGAAGGAATTTAGCTCATCACAGTTAGCCTAAAGCACTCAAATTTATGGCCTTAAGTAACGGAATGATTTCGTCCATGTGTCATGTCTTACTGAAGCAACTAATAAATACAAAATGCGAAAAACCCTAGACTAAATGTACTTAGCAACACTCAATACACTGGGTCAAGTGTACTGCGTTAATCATTTATTATCAGATCGGCAGAAGTTTTTTTAGTTTTGGCTGATATATGAGTCATTAAGTTGGTTACATGGACTCAAAATCAGAATACTGTGTTCTACATAGGAGTTGCTGCTAAACGTAGTACGCACAACAGAAGATAAAATTGAGCAATAGCACATTAGAGCATTCTCAGTCATTGAACAGATAACCTAAGGAAATGGAAACATAAGGTTTGGGTATAAAATTTAAAGCTGAAGACTGTAACTCAATATTTCTCGTAAACTAAAATGGAGACGGTGATGTAGTAACACAGAAGTAAATTTGAAACGAACATAGTTTCTTGTCAAGCTGTGCATGAAACTATATCCTTCTTTTCCATAGTTAACAACAAAAAACTTTATTAGACATCTTTAATCTGCCGGGAAGTTTCATATTAGCGCATACTCACTACGCTGCAGAGTGAATATTTCATTCTGGAAACTTCGTTCACATCAATTACAGTTCAGTTACGTTTACACTTGCAAAATGTGAAGAAACATGGAGGGAAAGTCAATAAAACTATAGTAAATCAGTGCTGTTCCAGATATGGAAATGGAAGGGAGAAATAATATTTGCATGAACAAAGGCATTACATCTGACTAGTTACATCAGCTACGATGACGGTACGTACATTACGAAGGCATTACGTACGACCTCATGGGTACTGACCTACGGCGTCAGGTAAGTGTGGCTGCAACCTGAGCCACTCTCGCAGTGACGTCACAGCCGTCTTGATGTCCTCCTCGTTGGTGCCCAGCTGCTTCCTGACGTACGCCACCTCCTCAGCCGTGATAGCAAAGTACTTGCCCGTGTCTGTCATTGCTGTAAATCAGAAAGTAGCACAGTCGCTTCAACCACCAACACCGGTTTACTAACAGTAAAACACGAAGGAGTATGCAATACACAACCAGTAACTGCTTAAAAAAAAGTAAAGAAGGAAGATTTGTGTTTATCAAGTCTCGTCGACAATCTCTGATAGTTTCAAGGACAGGTAAGGAACTCGACCGGCCCTTTCGAAGATAACTGCCTAGAACGATTTGGGGCAATCACGAAAAACCTAAATATGAATGGCTGGGCTGCTTGGTGTTTGTTTTGAATGAATCTAGATTACTGAATTACTACCCACAGATCTCAAGTTGGAGAAGGGCGTAGTATTCTTCGTGAACTCCTTAAATGAGAATGAAATACGCTACTGGCCATTAAAATTGTTACACCACGAAGATGATGTGCTATGTGTTTCAATCGTGTATTGCAGCTGAACATGACACAACGCTGAAATTAGGGATGCTAAAGATTTTGCACTTACTAAGAATGTTGCTTGGCTGTGTAAAAGGTCTTCAGGCGAAGTGCCCACAGATGAATCAAGATGTTGGTGAAATAAGCAGGCTATAGTCTGTATGGCTTTCCACGACGGTATGGGCGATGTCCATACGAAATGGTTGCCTGCAACACGAATTTTAGGAACAAAAATTAAACCCTAAGCACTTTGTCAAAAACATAGTTTTGTTCTAGCTGTTGGTTTCAATTTGTTACGCCCGTTGAACTCAGACCATTACAAGATTCGACCTAATTTGAAATGCTTATCAGATTACTTTTTTAGTTAATAAAGCAACAATATAAGTGATTAACAATCGTCACAAGTTGTGTGGTGGAAAGTCATGACGTTGAACGATTTTGGCATTGTCGATCTTCTTTGTTTAAAGCATTAACTTGTTGAAACCTGACCTTTACTCGAAACTGCACATAGGACAATCATTTACAAGTGCAGCACTGAGATACAAAAGGTATCTTTACGCTATAAGTCAGTAAATCTGTTGTTGAAAATCTTATTGTTCCAAGAAAACTGTGAGTAGAAAGTGTCATAAATTGATTACAGATCTTTCTACAAACTGATTAGAAGACTTAAAGAACATGGAATGCGTTAATATTTAAATTCATATTTATTCATTAATATTTGAATTCATTGGTACACACAGGTAGAAATCATACTTACTTAACAGAGATAGATAACACGTGCTACCTTACCATAGTATGCTATCTTTCTTGAAAACGTGCCGAAATAACCGGCATTACGCAATGTAACTGCATAGGTCAGTAATAACTAGTAAAATGCAGAAATGGGAAAGAGAAAATAATAGCTAGTAGGAATAACATGCTACACGAGGCAAGCCCTTTCGCTCAATGTTTTTCTGTCCCGAATCGCCGTTGAGGAGTGGGACAATCTGGACCAACAGGCCTTGATGGACTTGTGGGTAGTATGGCACGACGAATACAGTCATGCATCAATGCAAGAGGACGTGCCACTGGGTATTAGAGGTACCAATATGTACAGCAATCTGAACCACCACATCTGAAGATCTCGCTGCATCTACATATACATCTAAATGCAAACTCTCAAATCAAGTGCCTGGCAGAGTGTTCATCGAACCACTCTCACAATTTTCTATTATTCCAATCCCGTATAGCACGTGGAAAGAACGGACACCTATATCCCTTATTGTGTCGTGGTGATAGTTTCTCCCTATGTAGGTCGGTGTCAACTAAATATTTCCACCTTCGGAGGAGAAAGTTGGTGATAGTAATTTCGTGGGAAGATTCCGTCGCAACGAAAAACGCCATTCTTTTAATGATGTACAGCCCAAATCCTGTATCAATTGAGTGACACTCTCTCCCATATGTCACGATAACACAAAACGTGCTGCTCTTCTTAGAACTTTTCCGATGTACTCCGTCAGTCCCGTCTGGTAAGGACCCCACACCGTGCAGCAGTATTATAAAAGAGGACAGACAAACGCAGTGTAGACAATCTCCTTAGTAGATCTCTTACATTTTCTACGTGTCCAGCCAATAAAACGCCGTTTTTGGTTAGCCTTTACCACAACATTTTCTGTGTGTTCCTTCCAATTTAAGGTGTTCGTAATTGTAATTCCTAGGGATTTAGTTGAATTGACGGTGTTTCGATATGGCCAAGTTCTACGAATTCCTTTTAGCACTCATGTGAATGACCTCACACTTTTCGTTATTTAGGGTCAACTGTCAATTTTAGTACCTTTCAGATATCTTTTATGAACCGTTCAGCAATTTGTTCTGATCAATCTGAAATCCCTTGTCAGTAGCACTCAACACTTCATGCGGATAAAGAGCTAGCTGTGTTTCACAAGAACGGTGCTTTCTAAGCCCATGTTGACTGTGTGTCAACAGACAGTTTTCTTCGAGGTAATTCATAATGTTCGAACACAATATTTGTTCCAAAATCCTGTTGCATATCGACGTTAATGATATGGGCCTGTAATTAAGTCCATTACTCCTACCACGTTTCTTGAATATTGTGCAACTTTCCACTCTTTGTGTGTGTGTGAATTCGTAAGGGACCGAACTGCTGAGGTCATTGGTCCCTAACTTACACACTTAGTAAAC
This sequence comes from Schistocerca serialis cubense, assembly GCF_023864345.2. NCBI lineage: Eukaryota > Metazoa > Arthropoda > Insecta > Orthoptera > Acrididae > Schistocerca > Schistocerca serialis. The sequence continues at coordinate 601,643,006 of NC_064642.1, read as the reverse complement.
TAACTTAAATCAACTTACGCTAAGGACAACCCACACATCCGTGCCCGAGGGAGGACTCGAACCTCCAGCAGGAGGAGTCGCGTAATCCGTGACACGGCGCCTCAAACAGCGCGGCCACTCCACGCGACCCAGTCTTTGGGAACGGATCTTCCGTTGAGCAAACCGTTGTATATGATCGTTAAGTATGGAGCTAATGCATCAGCGTACTCTGAAAGTTACCTAATTGGTATACAGTCTGGATCAGAAGACTTGCTGTTATTAAGTGATTTTAGTTGCGTCACTGCTCCGAGGATATTTACTTCTACCGTTACTCATGTTGGAAGCTTTTCTTGATTCGAATTCTGGAATATTTACTTCATCTTCTTTCGTGAAGGCATGTCGGAAGTCTGTGTTTAGTATCTTCTTTGCTGTCGCGCAGAGAAGGCGTAGATTGTTTCTTGCCGCTAATATACTTCACATATGACCAGAATCTCTTTGGATTATCTGCCAAGTTTCTAGACAAATTTTCGTTGTGGAAACTGTTATAAGCATCTCACATTGTATTCCGCGTTAATTTTCGAGCTTCTGTAAAAGATAGCTTATCTTTGGGATAATGTGTCTGTTTAAATTTTGCATGTTTGTTTCGTTGTTTCTGCAATGCTGTTCTCTCCCGTTTTGTGTACCAATGAGGATCAGCTCCGTCCTTTGTTAATTTATATGCTATAAATTTCTCAACTGCTGCCGATACTATTTTTTGAGTTCAAGCCACATCTGGTCTACACTTATGTTATTAATTTGGAAGGAGTGGAGATTGTCTCTCAGGAAGGCGCCGAGGGAATTTTTATCTACTTTTTTTGTGGTACAACATGCAATGTGTGGTTTTCATGAGCAATAAAAATGGCGGAAGTGATGTTTACGTTGACCTCATTTCCAAATTTCTGTACAATTTCCGGAACTCTCGGAACCGAGGTGACGCAAAACATTTTATGATGTGTGCATTATATCTTGAACTAGATGTTACTTTATAGTATATGCGTCATGCCACTCAATCTATTTTCGTAGCTATGCCATGTTCATTAGTGCTCTATGTAACAATAATTGTTCTAGTGAAATATAAATGAGGATCTTGAATCTTGTTTTTTCAAAAAGCCGGAGCCGAAGATAGTTACCCGAATACTCCCGTCTTGCTACGATAAATTATCGCGCTATTGTTGTTAGTTTTCCGCCTTCAGTTGCCATCCTATGTAACTCTCATAATGGCAGATAAAAACAGCTACAAGTTAAGTCATTAAAAGAACAGAAATATGAACCTATTTCATGGAGTCGCTGCTCCTCTGTAACATGTATTGTTTTTAGTGATGGAAGAAGAAACTTGGCAGAATATAACATATTCTCGTGTTGATTGGGTAGATAATAAAAAATCGGACTCCTTAACATCAATCTGGAGAGGGGGGGGGGGGTTACGCAATGCTGGTGAGTGAGTGACCTCAACTCTACGGCTGGTTTGGTCAGCAATGTGCCTTACAATAGGTAGCATGACCTTGCTTAGTTCCCCCTTTCCACTCACAAACTAGCTATAGGAGCACCCACTGTTTAAGATGTAACCCTAATGTGGTGCAGCTTGATATCTTTCACCTGACTAAATTATAGCCCGAGTGGAAAGGAGCGATAAGTGGCAGAAAAACAACTGTGATCAATTGAACGTTGAAGTCCAAACTTTTGGACTCTTACTCCGCCATACACTTAACTGTAGATCTTCAAATCCCAGTTCCCTTTGTGAAATTTGGTATAGTTTCGTAAGGAAATCGAAAAGTAATCTTTACATTAATTATTACTATCAAAACTGGCAGGATATAAAACAGTGTACGAATTTAATCAGCAAGAATTCCATGATACAGTGAGTTCTTAATTTCTTCCAGCATCGGCTAGTTAACCATGAAGTACTGATGTGCTGCTCGAAGTATTAGTCATAGCGTTGCAGTGTGTGATACATTTACCATCATTAGGCAGTTACCGCCTCCACCGTACCGCAGTTATTGGTTGGTGAATGTAAGAAATGTAGCTTGGAAGACACCAGGGTAAACTTGGCCATGCCTGTATCCATTTCCAGGAATGCCATTAAGCTGTGTCGAAGCCTCCGCAACAAATAATTTAGTTGACGAAAGTTGTCGAGCCGGCCGGTGCGGCCGAGCGGTTCCAGGCGCTTCAGTCTGGAACCGCGCGACCGCTACGGTTGCAGGTTCGAATCCTGCCTCGGACATGGATGTGTGTGATGTCCTTAGGATAGTTAGATTTAAGTTGTTATAAGTTATAGGGGACTGATGACTTCAGATGTTAAGTGCCATAGTGCTCAGAGCCATTTGAACCATTTGAAAGTTGTCGAAGGATCTACACCAAACGGACTGCGACTGCTATTATCGCCTGTGAGATACATGACTTGGAAGCCAGTCTCAAGACAAGGAAATATTCAAGTAGCTATCATGCAAGAAGCAAATGTAGGGTCGCCTTTAGAGCCTATAACGTGATAGTCCTGGGAGAGAACCGACAGTGCGAGCAACCAAATCATATCATACACAACAGATGTTGGTGAATGATGAATGCTATCTCGAAGTTGATAAAAATAATACATTAGGGCTCGTTCGCACTGCAAGTTGAAAAATTCTACATTAATATTGGAAGACGCTTTTCCCACGTCCACAACTAACTTGCTGTGTCCTCGTATGAAGGAGTGATCGAAGACACTTTAAAAGAATTCAGATGTAACGTCCTTGGATGAATATCCACATAACTACATAGAATAGGGGTGTCTCTCCTACTTGTATGACGTTGTCCACGATATTCCTACAATACGAAACGTAGAGTCGTAGTAGGCGGCGGCGTGAAGACCTAGGTAGTTACTGGGCCTGTACTCCCGGCGTGTTACGGCTGACGCGCTGTTGGTGTAGATCAAGGCAACTGAGATCAGGTCTGCCGACGTCAAGCGCTGACACGATACCTGCTGGTATTGTCAACTAGTTGCTCCAGAACTGGACTGTTGATGCTACTGGAAGGAGCTGCTGGCAGTGTAGACGCGAGTCGTAGTGCGTAACTGACTTCGCACAGTCCGACGGCGGCCTCAATAAACGGGAGCGGATGGATATGTTCGTAGCGCAGCGAAGGCACGTGACATGGCGTAGGTAAATAGTGCACTATCGACAACGATCTCAGCTGCGAAATGTACGCTGCCTGTCGGCGAGGTTGGCGCCCCCAGACACTGTGTTACTCCATCGTAAACAGCCGAGGCCGTACAAGAAAATATCGCAGTGTTCATGACAACTGTTGAAGCGCGTACTCCTGGCGTTGCGCCTGCCCGCACGACCGCCTGGTGTGCAGAGAAAATGACTACCAGGCGGATGAAACACAACTTACTCAAACCTCAGAGACACTATAATGAAATTATAAGCAACCAGTTGCATAAAAGAAATTTAATTTCTTTACCAGTTTCGAGCACCTAGTGCGCTTCTTCATAAGACAGGTACAGGAAAATATACCACAAATAAGCAGAAGTTAGATAAGAATATTAAAATTAGGAACAAAATTTTAAAAATAATTTAAAAATTTAAAGATAAAAATCGTACATATCCTTGCCTGTAGCATTATTTTCGAGCTTTAATAGTAAAGAGCTTACAGCACAATATCATGGTCCTAAAAATATATGCGAGAGCAATAAGTAATACAATACTAACATCTCGTGGAAATCGGGTTTTGTGCCGGATATCAGCGTCTTCCAAACACGATATTTCGGCGTCATTACTTGACGTCGAAATATCGTGTTTGGAAGACGCTGATATCCGGCACAAAACCCGATTTCCACGAGATGTCATCAAATCGCCGGGAAAGTCTAAGATAATACAATACTAAATCGACTAATACAACAACAGCGCTTAGATGCCTACATTTAGTTCACAGTGTCTGCATAAAATTAGCATAAAGAAGCGAAACCAAAAGTGCAAACATTACGACAGAACATGAGCCCATCAGCCAATGACATTTTGAAGTTGATATCAGAGAGAGGGTGAAAGTACGGTAAAATAATAAAACAAAGTAACTATAGTTGTCGTAAGGCATAAGCAAAATTGTATGTGGATATAAGCGGCGTAGTAAGTAATATTAAAAAACCTATTGATAATAAAATAAGTTAATATCGACAACAAGTGAAGCTGTGGATGGCAAATTTGGGACATAATCTCTATACAGCTGCAGCGAGGTCAGTAGCATGCTTGTTGAGAATCTGTCAACAAAATCAGGAACTGAAGCGCATCAAGGGACTGGAATATGTGACTGGAGTAAGCGGAGAGTGTTCTCAACCATTAGCTAAGATTAAGAATCAGAAAGTGACTGTACAGGGAACGAAGCGAGGGCACGTTTATAAAATAAAGAAACAACTAGCTCTGGAATATATCCTGGTCGCAAGTAGTTACGTGAAACAAATGTATCTAGTGGCTTTAATATCATTTGTTTGATGCTGTAAGTTTTAAAATACGTCGGTGTAGGGGTGTCAAGATCGCGGGCATATACCATGCTGCCACAGGTGTTTTCTAATATATCAGTGGATCATAAAATATGAAGGAAAAATACAGTGGGCAACTCACATATCTCATAATCATCTAATGATAAGATCATCATTTAAAACCAAACAGAAATGTCTGTGAACATATCAGTAGTACCTGGACGCAACGAAATTTCCTATACGGCCAGCAACCTGTTACATACATGATGCCGCTCTACTGCAGTACATCAATCGTCCGATGCGACGCGCTACTTTATGCTATTAGTGCCACGGTGTTGCAGAGTTGTACAGCTAACGGCGGCAGATTTCTTCCTCTGAAGACTAGGGATAACGCGGTCCAGGAAATAAAGCTGAGAGTCACTTAGTGCATTCCGAGGTACAATAACAGGAAAACAAACACGGAAACTCCGCAACGAGCGAACATCATGAATTAGGGCGCACGGTCCGTCCCAGTGATTGTCACAGCTAATGGTTCCAAATCTTTATGCAGCACTACTTCAAAGTCTAATCGCCGATGAAATACAAAGTAGAGAGGACAACGGTTTATTGGGAGGACTCGAATTTTATACTCGATGTATTAGTGTTTGAGAAAATGAAGTCCTTGTGAAATCAAGTAAATACTGCCCTCGAATACAGCAATTCTTGGACATCGTATTGTCTGGAGTTCTGGGTCGATGACAGGCGAAGAGTAGCAGCTCCCATTAAGGAAAATAAAAATGACACTGTGGAACATATTAACACGAGCTTCTGATGAACTCTTAAACAGGTACAGTCACTCGACTTTACAGACACAATGAAGGAGAAAATATCTTAATCATACGTATGTCGGTGAAGGTTTGTTTTCATGTTATATTTTCTACAGCGCTTCATAATACACTAATCGTGGGAAATACCTAGAACCAGAAAATACAGTTTTACCCTGTTAAACATCTTATTACTTAGCTGTGCGAAATGTCCAGTTGCACTTCAATAGTTGCAGAATAATTCACGTCAGTTCATATGGGCTGACTGGAAATTTACTATCTGACCCCGTGTGAAAAATACTCCATCCCTGAACAGAGTATCCCCAATAAACGAAGGCTTGATACAATGTTGAATAAATCACTTGCCTTAGCGTACACATGCAGGAAATTTAGCTGCAGATAGTGTTATGTACGCTGTGAACGGTCAGGAAGCAGAAATTTCCTATGTCTTACTCCTCAAACAGCAATGTGGGTAATATTACTTGTTGCACCTACTTGCCTTACATCGACATACATTCTCGTCAACAGCATCAGTATTTACATCCTTTAGTTGTAGCGTCTTAGTCGAAGCAATCTTAAACATCATATGCTTCAAGATGAAATGAACTGCTTCAAATGTCGTTTTATCGGTACGTCCCCCTTATGCCAATATCTCCAGGTACTAAAGCTGAATGACATGGTCATTACCGTAGGATAACCGATATACACTGAAGTTCCAAAGAAACTGGTAAAGGCATGCTTAGTCAGATACAGAGATATGTAAACAGGCAGAATACGGCGCTGCGGTCGGCAACGCCTATGTAAGGTAAGTGTCTGGCGCAATTGTTAGATAGTTTACTACTGTTACAACGGCAGGTTATTCAAGACACAGTGAATTTCAACGTGGTGTTATAGTCAGCGCACGAACGCTGGGGCACAGCATCTCCGACGTACCTATGAAGTGGAGATTATCCCGTAGAACGACTTCACGAGTGTACCGTGAATATCAGGAATCTGGTAAAACATCAAATCTGCGACATCGTTGTGGGCGGAAAAAGATCATGCATGAACGGGATCAAAAAAGACTGAAGAGAATCGCCCAGCGCTACAGAAGTGCAACCATTAGGCAAACTGCTACAGTTTCAGTCCTGGGCCACCAACTAACCATTCAAGCAAACATCATTGATATGCGGTTTCGGAGCCGGAGACCCACTCGTGTACCCTGGATGACTGTACAACACAAGGGTTTAGGTCTGACCTGGACCCGTCAACACCGACATTGGACTGTCGATGACTGGACACATGCTGCCTGGTCGGAAGAGCCTCGTTTCAAGTTGTATACCCTGCATGTTAGCGGGGGACTGTTCAAGCTGCTGGAGTCTCTGTAATGGTGTCAGGAGTATGCACTTAAAGTGATATAGGACCCCTGATAACGTCTAGATACGACTCTCACAGATGACACGTATGTAAGCATCCTGTCTCATCAGTTTATCCATTCATGTCCATTGTGCATTCCGATGGGTTTGGGCAATTCCAGCAGGACAGTGCGATACCACACACCTCCAGTAATGCTACATAGTGGCTACAGGAACACTTTTCCGAGTTTAAACACTTCCACTGGTCACCAAACTCCACAGAAATGAACATTATTGAGCATTTCTCGGGTGCCTTGCTATATGCTGTTCAGAAGAGATCTCCACCCCCTCGTACTTTTACGGATTTATGGACAGCCCTGCACGACTCGTGGCGCCACTTCCCTCTAGCACTACTTCAGATATCAATAGAGTCCATGCCACGTCGTGTTGCGCACTTCTACAAGGTCATGGGACCCTGCAAGGTATTAGGCAGGTGCGACAGTATCTTTGGCTCTTCAGTCTATAAAACGGGAGTCTGCCGACTCTACCGGTGTTAACATTCCAACTACACTGTTACGGCAACGTTGTAAGTCTGAAATGAAACCTAAGCATTACAACCTAAACAGACGTAACCATGTCCGTCTAATGAACATTTTATTTCAAAAAGACTTTCGCATGTTGTTCTGGTACGTTCCGCTACTGGTTTCTTATGGCTGATACACTATAAAGAAATGTCCTGTGCTGTATCTGATGTTAACAGGGCACCTTGTTCATCTACAAAAATTTGCCCGCAACTCTTCAAAAGTCTACTTTTGAACTTGTATTACTAAATAGACTCATGTGAGATTTTTCGGGAGGACTGGATTATATAGATAACCGTGCAAGTTCTGTCACAAAGAAAACAACCAAGGTCTAACTCTTTCTGTAGCTGTCTTTTCATGCATTGCCACATTTTAGAATGAATAATAAAATTAAGTTATGATGCAGCACTTAAACGGCATATTTTCGTAACACACTACGAGAACTTCTGCTATTTTTACATTCATCACAACATGACAAAAGAATCAAAACGTTAGATAACATTACTGAGAGACAGCGATGAGACAGTTAGATAAAATTAGTAAGAAACAGTCCCGGTCGCACAATCATTTAAAAAAAAAGACCGACTTCGGTCTGTAGCAGTAGACCATCTTCAGATAATGCACTGTAAAGATAAATACTGGCACTGCTGATTTACATAGGGCAGTATGGAAATATTAAAAAAAATATATGTTAAAATGATATATCGTTACCCATGCGGCCGATGACGACGACACTTGGAACAGCTGTGCTGACCCCATACACAAAACTGCTGCTAATGGCTGAATAGTCACACGTTAGATACAGGGAAAGGGGGCGAACGTGAGCAGCATGAAGTCAGTGTCAGCCAATGGGAAGCGATTTACGTGTCACATGATAAGATTTAAACATCCATTTTTAAAAATGTACGCAAATTCAATTCTGAACAGCTAGAAAACGGGAATTACTGTACAACACCCTATAGTATCCTAGAGGTTAAAACCAGTTTAATAACATTAAATAATAAGCCATTGTGATAGGCTAAACTGTAATCCAGAACGCAGTCTGGAGCAATAGCATTACGAAGATGCTGTTTCCGTAGCAACTGCTATTAAGTCATCAATTATAGACTCATAACAGATTAAAATAAAAGAAGCACCTACGTAACCATTAAATACACCAGTATTAACATTAGCATAATCTCTTTATTATAATACATCAGAGTAATAAGGCAAACTAGAAGCTGTTTGTTACATGAACGCCATCTTGTGGCATCGGTTAGGGTGTCTAACGAAGCCGTTTCCATGGAGACATCGTCGTACAAATGACTATCTTGTGCCAAAGATGTATTCAATGGACGCCGCGTGTTGCCTCGACGACAGAGGTCCATAGTCATCGTCAAAGATGAAAGAGAATGGTGTCGCTTACAGAAGTGGTGCCAATGTGCTGAAATTTTGTAGCCAATAGCAAGACGTTGGTCGATGTTTCCAACAAAAAGACAAGTGATTAAATCTAACCTGCAGCCGAAATTGGAAGTCACAAAAGTCGAAGTATAAAATTGCGCTAGAAACTTATAAACAGTCACCTAAAAATAGAATATAAAGTAATAATCATTATTTGATATAGTGATAATTTTAAGCAAACCTGTGTCTTACACAGAAGAGATAATTACTTCTAAAATAACGAGATACTTTTGTCAGATTTGTTGTCATTTTACCATTAAAAGATGAAAATCGGCTATGTTATGCAAATAAGATTTCTAGTTATACCTAATCTCGCGTTTCTTTTTCTCTTTTAAGGAATGCGTTTTAGCAGCTTACAGTTAACTTTATCCTCTTGGCGCTATTTAACGCGTGGCTGGTCAGCTATCAGCAGCAGTTTTGTGACTGGGGTCAGTACAGCTATTCCAAGTCTCATCATCGTCAGCGGTTTTATGACTTACCTACGTAAATCAGCACTTTGAATTTTTATCTGTACAGTGCATTATCTGAAGATGGCCTGCTGTTAAGAGTCCGAAACCAGTCGCAGTTTAAATAAATGACTGTGCGATCGAGATTGTGCTTTACTAATTTTACACGACCAAAGACGGTGCTCGAACAAAAAGATATGAAATATAGCCAAACACGACGGTACAAGAGAGAGATGAAAAGTCAGTATCTCAAAAATAAAATCGAGCAGACTCGAAAGAAATTATTTATCATAATCAAAATAATTTCGCGTACAAAACACATGCAGGCTGTTTATCACAATGTGCAAGTATAGTTGCCGATCTCTTACTATGAATGAAAATTCTACCTTTAGAACAAAATAAATGTGTATCATTTCTCTAAAGATGCAAGATTTAGAGTACAAAATACACTTGGCACTAGCCGGCCGGTGTGGCCGAGCGTTTCTAGGCGCTTCAGTCAGGAACTGTGCGACCGCTACGGTCGCAGGTTCGAATCCTGCCTTGGGCATGGATGTGTGTGTGTCCTTAGGTTAGTTAAGTTTAAGTAGTTCTAAGTTCTAGGCGACTGATGACCTCAGCAGTTAAGTCCCATAGTGCTCAGAGCCATTTGAACCATTTGAAACACTTGGCACTCCTGCCATAATTTAATTGTTGCATAAGATTAATGAAGAAGTACATAAAGCGTTTATCTCGGCACTATTGGTAAAACTAATAGGTTAGGTAACACTTGGTAATGACCAAAGTTACTTATTGTGCTACAGTTTGCAAGTACAATGGGCATACAGTTTCATATTTCTACATCTAAATTATCTGCATAACTTACCAAAATTCATGCAGCTCACCTATTGGCACCACTGAAGCGAATTAAGGGTTAGGAGAACACCATAGTTACGTTTTTGTAGCATGCATCAAATTCATCTAAGTACGTAAAAATTCGTTCTATTGCACTGCAAAACACTCATAGGCACTACGGTTGACTTAAACTAAAGCTTAAAGTGCACCTGCCGCCGAGAATTACGCAAGTAAACAATGTAATTCCTATATCTAGGTTCGTTAAACACTACAATGAACCCTTGGTAGGTTATTAACTTCATATTGCAGTTCTGATTGTTATCTTCTACCGTTACGCATCGGAAACTTGGGGCAAACTGTATTCCTTTCACTCCCTCTGGAAGTATTACTCGTACAATGTTGTTGCCTCATATAAGTAACCTTGCAGATTACATTACCTCTGTAATATACCAAAATGATTGTTGCACCATCAAACGTAAGCATTACAGAGCGAGAGGAAATTCGGTGTGGTCTGTTCGTCAGCGGGATGAAGTCACTTGCTGGGCATGTCAGCTACTAGGAGAGGTGTCAGCTCCTGGGGAAAACTGTATTCCTTTCATTCACTCTGTGATGTTGTTACATCATTAAAGTAAGCATTACAGAGAGACAGAGAGGAAATTTACTGTGGTGTATAAATCAGAGAGATGACGTTAGCAGCTGGGGACGTAAGTTACAGGGAGAGGTGTCAGCTACCGAGAAAAAGTGTGTTTCTTTGATTCCGTTTGTAATACATTATAATGTTGCATTCTCATTTAAGTATGCATTAAAGGCGTTACATAAGGAGAAAAAATTTACCGTTGTGTATACAATATCAGAAAGACGATATGGTTGACTGCTGATGTCAGCTGCTTGGGGAGGTATAGGCAGCCCCTTCGTAATGTATTATAATATTGTTGTTGCTTTGTTACAGTAAGCGTCATAGAGAGAGAGGAAATTTACTGTGATATATCAGTGTATAAATCAAATAAATGAAATTCACTATTTATGATGATAAGGTCCAAGTGTAAATACTGTACGTAATTTTTTGATTTTCTGCACACACATGTGACATGAAAATTAATGACGAGGCAGTACAGCATTTGCAGATGAGAAACGCTATGCGTATTGTGCGTGTGTGTGTGTGTGTGTGTGTGTGTGTGTGTGTGTGTGTGTGTGTGCTGTGCTGTTCATAAGCAGACCACACATAACATAAATTATGCTGGTTATTTTAGTTTTTTGGTAGTGTATTACTGATTTTGGAGCACATCACCGTATGGTAGTGATAAGGTAAGAAGTTCAAATGGTTCAAATGGCTCTGAGCACTATGGGACTTAACATCTATGGTCATCAGTCCCCTAGAACTTAGAACAACTTAAACCTAACTAACCTAAGGACATCACACAACACCCAGTCGAGGTAGAGAAAATCCCTGAACCCACCGGGAATCGAACCTGGGAACCCGGGCGCGGGAAGCGAGAACGCTACCGCACGACCACGAGCTGCGGACAGGTAAGGAGTGAGCAGGTTTCTCCGCAAAATAGAGAAGTGAGGGATATATGGAAAACACTCATAAGGAGGAGGGACAGAATTGTAGTGTATCTGTTAAGATATCAAAGAATAACTTCGATGAAAGTAGAGGAAGATAGAAATTGGGATAAATCCAGCAAATAACTGAGAATGTAGGTTGCAGGCGCTACCAAAAAAATACTGCTTTATGTGAGCTTTTCTACGTCGTAGAATCTATGAGTTAAGGCGATTTCTCGAGATTGAATTGTGTAGTGGTGTCCGTTTGTGGATCATGCGTATGTAAAGTACGGAGCACTATTAAGCAGCAGTGTTGCAGTTTCACTAGCAAGTATTTGGGCCACTCACAGCTGCAGAGATCGAGTACGACCATGATTCGGTGAATGACACGTCACACACATATTTCAGGTGCTCTATAAGAGGCTACTCTAAAACAACCATGGTGCCTGCATTCATCATCGTGTGGAACTGTACGCTTTCATAAGTTCTCCGGCTACTGTTAATTCCTTCACTCCTTTCAGCGCCTTGTATTTCTTGTGCCTTTGTCCCAAATCGGCGTAGAGTCAGCGTGATTATCTCCGGATTTTGTGGACGGATGCACTTCCTGTCGCCACCCCGTTACACCCCCGTGACGTAATACTGCTACTACAGCTGTTTGCGTGTCGTGGTCGAAAGTTTTCTAAATGTTTGTGAATCGTGTAACGGAGACGTGAGTTGGATACTAATGCTGCTTTCACCGAGTGGGATGTGGGAAACCGCCTAAAAGTCACATCGGGACTGGCAGGCAGAATGTGGTACATTCGATCCGGGGTCAGTACACCTCCCCGTCCCGGAAGTGGCGCTTTAACACGCACGGCTGACTGCGCGGGTTGGCGTTTGTCCATCCTTTGCTGAAACTTCCAATCACTTTCCCATAGAACGATGCTATCAAATTTGTCTATTGGCTGACTATTTATGGAGATAGGACGAGAGAGACGTTTCCCCCTCCCTCCCCCCCCCCCCCCCCACGAGATCATTGCGTAGGAATGGGCAAAGAAACAGGCCGTTCAAAATGGTTCAAACGGCTCTGAGCACTATGGGACTCAACTGCTGAGGTCATTAGTCCCCTAGAACTTAGAACTAGTTAAACCTAACTAACCTAAGGACATCACAAACATCCATGCCCGAGGCAGGATTCGAACCTGCGACCGTAGCGGTCTTGCGGTGGCAGACTGCAGCGCCTTTAACCGCATTTTCAGTCATCATCCCCACAATTATGTCAAGCGGTTAGGGGAAACACAAACTTTTAGGGCACTATTTGTTTTTTTTATTTCTGACTCATTCACTTTTTCTTTATTACTATAATATATACTATATGATCACTTGTTCAACATATCTCACACACTGCATTTGAATAACGCCTTTGTAACATGAAACCGGTTGAGATTGCATCATAAAATAGTAACTTAATCAAAAATAAAAGGTAATACCTTACAATAAGTTAATCACCGGTCCCGCAAACGGAATGTCGTTTTTTTCCCAAAAACAGAAATCTGGACTGGGCTTTAAATGTCGTTCTCCCAGTGTCTTAACCGTTGCGCCGTCTCCATCTACATTTTTATGATTTTTCGAAATGTGGTTTGATAATTCTAAATACTCATTGATGAACATATGACTGTTACTGAGCTTATGTTTCTGTCACAGTGGGTACTTTATTGTGTCGGCAAGATTCAACAATTCTGCCGCAAAGTTCACTTTGATAATGGCGACCCTATTCACTACAATTATTGCAGTTCCCAAAACTTTTCTAGGACTACCTTAACTACTTCACCTACCGATGGTCCTGTTTACACAAGTTAGGCCACGTGAACTTTTCATTCATAGATTGTTTAGAGAGATAGAAATACATCGAGCTCCAGTTCGTGTACTATGGAAGGGTGAGAGCGACAATGCAAGGAGAGAGAAGACACAACTAAATTCAAAGTTTAACGCAAACACTTAAACACTAAACACTTTGTTCCTCGTAGTACTACAACCGAAGTGTTCCCTATCGTTGGAGAGTGGAGGGGTCACCATAAAAAATAAATAAATAAATAAAAAAATAAAAATGAAATAGACGAGTAGACTGATAAAGAAATCCTTTTCGATCCCTTACATCTTGCAACATGTTACTTGTTTTTCCTCAAACTGCATGACATCTGGAACAAGAGGACCTATTAGTATAGCAGTTTACTTATCCTCTTAAATAAATTTTATAATGTTAATCCTGGAATAAGTGATAATGATTTGGTAATCAGGAGGCGCTTAACGTATTATCCAATGCGTTCTCGCAGGTTGGTCCGGACTTACTTCGTGACGACTTTGAATAGTGCATAGTGTGCGTAGAATGTTGAGTCACTTAGCCTGTAGATCGCCTGATACAAGTTATACTAAGTTGGTGTCACTGCATTTATAATTTGTAGACGTCGAGTTTTAAAACAAAACACTGCTGAAGGCGCTAGACTCACCGCACTTAACGTGTTCAGCAGCGGCCTCGCACTTGCTCGCTCCAGAGCGACCAGAGGTAGACTGCAGGCTCTCTGTTAGCAAAGCAAAACACTGCATTAGCTTACGCCACAGGTCACACCTGATCGCGAAAGCTGCAAATGTTCTTATGATGCAGGTGGCGCCTGCGTCATCGCACTGGGAACACGGAGCTGGTGCAGTACCGTAGCATGTGAGGAAAAGAAGTTTTCTGATCTTCTTGCTGTAAAAAGTACAGTATGCAAATGAAGCAAAGCTACATCAAATCCGAAGGTTAATTTTTCCGGTGCAATTTCTCTTTTTCGTTTGAAATATTGATAACCACCTCTTTCGGATCTGAGCGCTTCGTTCGAGGTATGATACGTCTCATTCGATTTTGAGGCACTCGTAATTCGCACACAAAACTGAATTCCTCTTTGCTTATAGTTCACATCACAGGCTGATGATGAATATCTTTTCTATGCTCCATCGATTAAGAAGGTATGTGAGGATATTCCAGAGATCATAACATCGACTCACACTTAAAGAGAACTTGGTAGTGTGAGCCGACTTATCCGTAGCGTGTTACACTCCCTCTGGTGTGGATACTTGCATCTGTTCGGTGGGGAAGGGTATCATAAGGCCTGTGCATCCTCTCCTGAGACACTCAACTGTTGTAACTGCTCCCTGACATCCTGAATGCTGATACCGAAACGGAGTTAATGTCCAAGCTGGTCCTCAAATGTTCTATCGCGGACAGATTGAGGCGCAGTGCCTCTACATCATACTTATTTATATGGGACATTACAACAGTTATCAGCCGGCCGGAGTGGCCGAGCGGTTCTAGGCGCTGCAGTTGGGAACCACGAGACCGCTACGGTCGCAGGTTCGAATCCTGCCTCGGGCATGGATGTGTGTGATGTCCTTAGGTTAGTTAGGTTTAATTAGTTCTAAGTTCTTGGCGACTGATGACCTCAGAAGTTAAGTCGCATAGTGCTCAGAGCCATTTGAACAGTTATCAGACGTGCAATATGTGTCACTCGCAAGTCAGGTGGCGTCAGATTGTTCCTGTATGTAATTTCTATTCGATCTGATAGAGATCACTAGCTGACCGACACTGTATGAGTTGCAGTCAAAATACTGTCAATTTTAGTTGCGGTTCTGTTGGTGTATTTTCTAATTGTTTATTGATTACTACTACTATTATGCTTAGTTATGAGAGTTAATCAGTGTGTGAATATAAAATAACGTTTCATGTAAAATTTTTGTATTATACTTTGAGGCAACTGGTCACGTGAGGAACTTCCTAGTAAGACGTGTTTGTTAGTCATTCGTACAGGGGAATTCGTTGTAAACTATTTCGTCACTTAATGGTAGTGGAAAAATGAGATTACGATTTCGGAAAGGCAGTTTTGTTGAGAGGGAATTAATTTTGTATTTTTGGGTTTTCTAAACTTATTTAGAGCAATTTACTGTTCTCATTCAGTGGCAAATTTTGATGCAGTCGGTATATACGCGCGGGACTGAGCGGATTGGATGCTGCTTTCCGACTGACTGCGAAGTTTCTCCGCTAATCAGAAATTAACATATTCGCACTTTCTTTGGGGAACTAGAAACTTCTTTCGTGTAGAGAGAGGAAAGTCGGAGCTTGGATCTCATAGTCATCGGACCTATTGATATGTGCTCTGTTGGAAATTATTAATATTGCGAAATTTCGGTACCAAAATGTTTTGAGAAGTGCCGTAAAGCGTGGAAGAGAGCTCTAGTTAATGTACGGCACGAAATTCTGAACTATTTGGTGGCGTTTAAAGTAATTAAATTCACAGTGGCGTGTTGCTTACTCGCGAACGTGAACGTTGAGTTGTGTGAGACTGTTTAGAGCAACATTTGAGGGCCGCACGGGGTACCCACGCGTTCTTGGTCGATTAGTCACGGTCCGTGCGGCTCCCCCCGTCGGAGGTTCGAATCCTCCCTCGGGCATGTATGTATGTGTGTGTGTGTGTGTGTGTGTGTGTGTGTGTGTGTGTGTGTGTGTGTGTGTGTGTTGTCCTTAGCGTAAGTTAGTTTAAGTTACATTAAGTAGTGCGTAAGCTTATGGACCGATGACTTCGGCAGATTGGTCCCATAAGACCTTACCACAAACTCCAAATTTCCATCGTTTGAGAAAGCTATTCTAAAATAAACCGTTACTACTAGGTCTACAACTTTGCTTCCGCCGGTTTTTTTTTTATGTGGGGGCTTTATTGGGAAAAATTTACAAAAAAAATTATGACTTATAGTATTGCCATCGCTGGTCACTGCATTCTCCCATCTTTCGGACAGCATACGAATCCCGTAACGGAAGAAGTGGGCGTCTTTTATGGAGATCTATGAATTGATTCAATTTTGCACTTTTTCATATGATCAGAAGTGCTGGTCAGCCAGACTGTATGTCACTGATCGAAAAAAGTGGTAGTCAGAGAGAGCAACGTATTAAGAATACGGTGGGAGGGATAGGACTTCTCATTTCAACGTTCCCATGTATATTTTGACGGGTTTTGCGACATGGGGTCGAGCAATGCCATGCTACAAAATTACGTGTCTATCACTGTATTGTGGCCGTTTGTGTTTCTGTGCTGTGTTCTAACGCATCAGTTGCCTTCGATAACGATACCCCCTCACTGTCTACGTCTGTTTCAGTAGCTACGAAAACGTTTCGTCTTCCACCGCCATGCCGGTCTTCGACATCAAAATCACCGTTCTTAAGGCGTTGAAAACATTCTCTGCACGTTCTTACACTAACAGTTCCCTCACAATTGGTCTTACCCAGCATTTTAAGAGCCACAGACGCAGATTTCTTCATGTTAAAGCATAAAATTAAAACTTCCTGCAAATGATGAGAAATGGATACGTAATTTGATGTAGTTAATCGAGAATAACCTGATGATGCAATAACAAATCGACTAATATTTTTATGGCATTATGTTTACAGATGCCTAAGCTTATTGTATTACACCTATGACCAACCACCTGAACCCCACTTGCCGCTACTGCCGTCTATTGCAAAACGGCTGAAGCTAAGGTGTAGACCTAATAACTTTTTTAGGAAAATATCATTGAGAATTACCATAAACTGGGTACAGTTACGAATGATGTGTGCTTGCGGACTTTTCAGACTTTTTACAATTTATAGTAAGGCTTGTTAGTGACTGGAGTATGCAAGCTTATCGTAACAGAGTGAAGTAATACCTTTATTTAACTATTCCTTCCACGTACAAAACAATTTTAGAGCGACTTGTAGTTGCTATATCTACAGATGTTTTTTCTATAGATTTCTGTGAATGATAAATGCGTGTCGGTAACTTGAAGGAGCCGTGCTTGTTGGAAGAGACTTAGCATGAGGTCAGTGGAACTTTATGCATTTTGCAACGAATAGCGCCACCGCAATATATGTTGAATTAGCCACACGGGTACATCGAGACACATGCTGTGTGTAGACTAGCATGGTCGAGTTGCAAAATAGCGCAGTCGTAGTATTGTGTGAAAGGTAACCCATGTCGACGCAAAAGTCCATGAGATACAGTTATACATTGAAGCGCTGGACGGAGTGGCCGTGCGGTTCTAGGCGCTACAGTCTGGAACCGATTGACCGATACGGTGGCAGGTTTGAATCCTGCCTCGGGCATGGATGTGTGTGATGTCCTTAGGTTAGTTAGGTTTTATTAGTTCTAAGTTCTAGGCAACTGATGGCCTCAGAAGTTAAGCCGCATAGTGCTCACAGCCATTTGCGCCATACATTGAAGCGCCAAAGGAAGTGGTATAGGCACGCGTATTCAAATACAAAGATATGTAAACAGGCAGAATACGGCGCTGTGATCGGCAACGCCTATATAAGACAACAAGTGACTGGTACAGTTGTTAGATCGGTACTGCTACTACAGTGGCAGTTTGAACGTGGTGTCATAGTCGCTGCTCGAGCGATGGGACTCATCATCTCCGAAGCAGCGATGAAGTAGGGATTTTCCAGTACGACCATTTCACGAGTGTGCCGTGAATGCCAGGAATCCAGTGAAACATCAAATCTCCGACATCGCTGCAGTCGGAAAAAGATCTTGTAAGAACAGGACCAACGACGACTGAAGAGAATCGTTCAACGTGACAGAAGTGCAATCCTTCCGCAAACTGCTGTAGATTTCAGTGGTGGGCCACCAACAAATGTCAGCGTGAGAACCATTGAATGAAATATTACCAATATGGGCTTTCGGAGCCGAAGGCTCAATCGTGTACCAATGATGACTGCACGACACAAAGCTTCACGCCTCGCCTTGGCCCATCAACACCGACATCGGTCTCTTAATCACTGGAAACATGTTACTTCTTCGGACGAGTCTCGCTTCCAACTGTATCGAGCGGATGGACGTGTACTGGTATGGAGGCAAACTCATGAATCATGACAGCAGGGGACTTTTCAAGTTGGTGGAGGCTGTGTTATTGTGTGGGGCGTGTGCAGCTGGAGTGATGTGGAACCCCTGATACGCTTAGATACCATTCTGACAGGCGACAAGTACGTAAGCATCCTGTCTGGTCACCTGTATCCATTCATGTCCATTCTGCATTCCAACGGACTTGGGCAATTCCAGCAGGACAATGCGACACCCCACACGTCCAGCATTGCTACAGTGTGGCTCCAGGAACACTCTTCTGAGGTTAAAAACTTACGCTGGTTACCAGTCTCCCTAGACATGAACATTATTGAGCTTACCTTGGATGCTTTGCAGAGTACTATTCAAAAGAGATCTCCACCCCCCCTCGTACTCTTACAGATTTATGGAGAACCCTCCAGGATTCGAGGTGTCAATTCCCTCCAGCACTACTCCAGACATTAGTCGACTCCATGCCTCGTCCTCTTGCGGCATTTCTGCGTGCTCACGGGGGCCCTACATGATAATAGACAGGTGTACCTGTTTCTTTGGCTCTTCAGTGTGGTAGTCTTTACCCATGACTCACCCGCCATAACTTCAGGAGTTTGCAGTGCATATTCGAAACTTTGGAACAATGGAACCTCTCCCCAGGTCACCGCCACGGTGGCCGACACACTCTGAAGACACAGTGGCGCAAATCATCAGAAATCTATGCTTTCTGCTCAGGGCATTACTCCAGACGCAGCCATTTGTATAAATCCTCCAGGTCTATAACCATCATGTAGCAACCGTGATATATTTTCAGTAGGAAAAACAGGATAAGCTTGATTGACGCGTTTCGCCTTTTTGTAGGCAGCTTCAGAAATTGTTTCTACATACTGCAGCAGTTTGTGCTGTGCTATCGATGTAGTATAGGCATGTAATAGTAATTTTCTACTCCACCTGCTTCTAAAGTCCAACAGAATGTTGCATGGAGTCCATTACTTGTTCTCGTAAGGCAGGCATAAATGTAAAGGGTTACGACGTGCTTGGTGCACGGTACAGCTATCCTACTTTTGGATAATCTGTTGTGTCTGACCTGAACATTTACGACATGCATGCCTGCCCTCACCTTCCCATGCAGTCCAGCATCAGACCACTATTACATCCGAATTACCCACAAATCTTAACACTGAACTATTCGACCACGCTCCTTTCAAACTCCGTCAGGTGCTTATAACGCTGTCTAAGACGAGTGCGTGGCATCTCCGTATCCTTAATAGTGATCACCAATCATACGAAGTCTTTTCAAAAAATTCAGGAACATTCGTAATTTCGCGCCAATGGTGCGTTGGAGCGAAATGCGATTGGCATCCCGGCGTACGCCTGCGTTTAACGTGTGACTGCCGGAAAGTTCACCGTTGTGTGTCTCTTAGTTACTGTTCAGTGCTGTACTGAGTAGAACGTTGTGTCCCACTGTTTGAGAAAATTCGAGATGGCAGAGTTAGAGGAGCAACGCGTCTGCATTAAATTTTGCGTGAAACTCAAGAAAACCTTTACAGAGACAAACCAAATGATGCAGAAAGCCTACGGTGATGAGTGCTTCGGCCGTAATCGTTGTTACAAAATGGTTCACACGGCCTAAAAATCGCCAGACGGAAGTAAAAGATGTCCGTCGTTCAGGACGCCCTTCGGCGTCTACCGACGACGCTCATGTCAGGAGCGTCAACGAAATTGAGCGTGCGAATTTAAGACTGAATGAACGAGAGATTGCATTTCAGTTGGATAAGGTCATGAAATCCTGACACAGCATCTATGAACGCAAGTTCGTCCCAAGGATCGTGAGTCAACACCAGAGGGACCTTCACCTCGCAGTCTGTGAAGAGCTTTGGGATCACGCAAATGAGATGTTCCTGAAGAGAATCATAGCTGGTGATGAGACGTGGGTCTACGGTTATGAGACCAAGGTTCAATCTTCATAACGGACCGGGAAAGGTACCCCAAGACCAAAAGAAGCCTGTCAGATCAGGTCAAATGTCAAAGTCATGCTGACAGTCTTCTTTGACTTTGAATAACTAGTTAGCTATTAATTCGTGCCACAGGGCCAAACTGTCAATGGATGGTAGTATCGGGACGTGTTGCGAAGCCTGCAAGAAAAAAGCGATATCACTCTGCTGCCTCATGCTCTGTACTCTCCAGACCTGGACCTGCGGACTTTTTTGGATTTCCGAAGTTGAAAATTCCATTTCAAGGACGAAGATTTGCAACGATAAACGAGAGGAAACAAAATTCGCAGGCGGCACTTCGCGCGATCCCTCAAGAGACGTACCAAGACTGCTTCCGGAAGTGGAAACGGCATTGCGAGCGGTGTATTATTTGTGGAGGGGACTATTTCGAAAAAGTCGGTGCTAAAGGTAAGCGAAGAAAAATTTTGTGGACAATGTCCCGGAATTTTTTGAACATACCTCTTAAGACACAGTTCTCACCTCTTACATTACTAGGTCTGGTAAGAACGTGAAACACCAACGACACTATTGCGCTCTGACGGCCGTTCTGTAACTCTATTCATTTATATCCACCAGTGATGTGAAGGTGTGCGAAATGGCATTGACATCCGACCACGCTTTCTGGGTGCTTCACTTTTTTTGTCAGGCAGTGTAGAAGTTGAACAATTTAATTTGAGGGCGCCACGGGCAAGTAGCCTTCTGTTGTTCTTAGCTTCTGTCTTGAGCAGTTGGTGGCAGTAGATGCATGTTTCTCAGAACGACTAATAGCGATTTATTGCTGTGTTTCCTGCTGGAAGAAAAAGAAGATAATGACTCTGCTCCAACAGTTACATAACGGAATAGATGAACGCATCCCATATCGAAGACAACGTTCGATGTAGGTTCCTTTACGATACATTTCATCGTTAATTATTAAAAGTTTCTTGAGTTATTCACCGGCCGCTGTGACCGAGCGGTACTAGGCGCTTCAGTCTGGATCCGCACTGCTGCTACGGTCGCGGGTTCGAATCCTGCCTTGTGCATGCATGCGTGTGATGTCCTTAGCTTATTTAGGTTTAAGTAGTTCGAAGTCTCAGGGACTGATGACCTCAGATGTTAAGTCCCATAGTGCTTAGAGCCATTTAAACCATTTTGAGTGATTAAGGTTAAATATTGCCCAGTTTAACTATATCCTAGATGTGATCAAAAAAAGTTCTCAGGAATGGCTCATCAAATAGATGTTTCCCTCTAGTAACACCTTAGGGAAAATTAACCGTAATATTGAGGTACCAGAATACAAAACAGTTTTAAGAGGGCACAGTATTTTGAACATTTATTTTGCAATGAAGTTCATACAAAAATGATCTGAAAATTGTTGCCCTGTGAGGTTGTGCATGAGCGGTTAAGTTCAACAACATGGCTGTGAGTTAGATACACAACTGGTGGCAATAAGGCAGTGTCCGTATTAATAGTTGGGTGTGCTGAACGTACTCGTTGCAAACTCTGAGGAAGTTCGTTAAGATTGAAAACCATCCGCCATGACATCATATTCTCTATTTTTTCCACATAGGGTGAACACAATATTATTAATACCTGATCTCTCGACAAATTCCCCTCTTTCCAAACTCTCTTTCACGTTTCCATCTTAACACACAGGAGTGGCTACGTCAAAGGTACATGGAAAAATCGACGTTGGCCATGTCCTGGCGACCTGCAACCAGTGCTCAGTGGCCAGCAACTGGGAAAGTCTTTCTTCGTTCGCCCCGTAGGCAACCTCTTGCCGCAGTGGATACACAGGTTGCCGTCAGATCACCGAAGTTAAGCACTGTCGGTCGTCGTGGTCTGTACTTGGATGGGTGACTATCCGGGCCTCCATGCGGTGTTGCCATTTTTCGGGGTGCACTCAGCCTCGTGATGCCAATTCAGGAGCTACTCGACCAAATAGTAGCGGCTCCGGTCAAAGAAAACCATCGTAGCGGCCGGGAGAGCCGTGTACTGACCACACGTCCCTCCCACCCGCATCCTCAGTGAGGATGACACGGCGCTCGGATGGTACCGATGGGCCACATGTGGCCTGAAGACTTAGTGACTGCATCGCCCCGTACTTCTCGTTGGGTGGATGTGCTGTAGTAATTGTCTCTGTGGAATGTACGTGACCTCAATGGTGTGTGTAGCAGAGTGGTGTTTGTGTTGTATGTCGATGTTGAGAAGCGAGATGTTGTGAAACCTTGTGCTAGCACACAGCCTAGTCTACTCGAGTGACACCAAGGGGGCCGCCGAGGACACCGCCATTCCTGAACGTTGACGCAAAATCTGATGTTTGTGATATTTACGTCATCACCTTTCCACCTTCTTCTGGCCTAAAATTTCTTCCAACATCAGTATTCGAACTGGATGCATGGTGTCCTTTGGTAACCTGGGCTTCGAAGGCGAGTTACGGCTGCGTCAAATTGACAAGTTCTTAGTTGAAAAGTGCAGCAGGTCACATATTGTAAAATCAAGCACAGAGCCATTAAAACGTCTATCAGTTCTCAGTACTCAGTGCTTGATTGTGCAATATGAGGCGTGTTACGCCCTTCGACGATATTTTCTGATTTGAAAATGACTGCAATCACAATCGAAACCGGTCATGTTATTTCAGCAACTCGATTCTTGACAAAGTTTACAATAAAAATGTTGTCTAGGAAATTCCACGGGACTTCTCTGTCGGAAAGGCTGAATTTGCTCCAAACGCAACGATCCTTTTCGTTGCGTATGTGTTAGAGTTGTGTCGTGTGCTGATTTGTAGAGTGTAGGCGAATGTAATGGATCCGTGTATCGTGTCATGCTATTTTTGTGCTGATGATGAGAGAAGAGGGAGAAAGAAACCCGGTGCGTCCATCTAGAATTTCTACTGACAAACTGCACGAATGGATGCCGCCGTTATTAATGTCCCAATCAGATAGACTTCTTTCATAAGTATGGGAAGGTCTGTAATTAATCCATGCTATTGGTACAAAGACGTGATAAGAACGTTACGACACCACGCTCCTCCCGTCGCAGTAAAAATTTCAGCCATCATCGTGATTCGAGTCGAGCGCCACCGCGCACAATTGCGTTACCTATCTCGGCTATTGATCACGAAGATGTAATGGAGATGACGACACTTGTTCACTCAGAATGTTGAAACAAATAGTTTGGTTTATGTTAATGGCTGTCTGAATGCGTGGGTACAAGTCGAGGTATACAAAACTTCCCCAAAACAGCACAGAGCTCCGGCCTGAGCTTCGTCCTTAATATATTGCACTCAGTCTTGCATATTTGAGAAGAGGTGACATTGCGACTTTTCGGACCACATAACAAAGCAACAGGCAGGTACTGCACAGTTTCTGTGTTCCTTAGTCGTCTGACGTTGAGCAGTTTTGTATGCCTTGTGGACTATGGTCGTTTGCGAAGCATCTGACTCCGAATGTTTATTGCATGTAGTTACCTACGATAATGTTTGGCTCGTCCAGGACCTGTCTGAGGACGATCTAAAAGGCCAAACGCTAGTTGAATACGAACTGTGAAATATATATTACTGTGGAACATCAGTGTTATTTATTTTAGTTTTTGGGACTATTTGTTGATGAAATTATATATATATATATAAAATTTAATTAACAATTAAATTATATATATATATATATATATATATATATATATATATATTAATATTCAACAAATAGTCCCAAAAACTAAAATAGTTTTTGGGACTATTTGTTGATGAAATTATATATATATATATATATATATATATATATATATATATATATATATAAAATTTAATTAACAATTTTATATATATATATATATATTCAACAAATAGTCCCAAAAACTAAAATGTTATAAACGAGAGTTGGTTTTTGTTCACTTTAAAGAGAATAGTTAACTGAAATTTATGGAGGATATTAGCTAACAAGTGACTTCATTCATGCGTAACGGTATCGGGAATTTCGGTAATCACTGAAGTGGAGATCGTTGCAATTCGATAAATACTTCATGGCGTCCCGCGTGACCGCTACAGTCGCAGGTTCGAATCATGCCTCGGGCATGGATGTGTGTCATGTCCCTAGGGTAGTTACGTTTAAGTAGTTCTAAGTTCTAGGGGACTGATGACCTCAGATGTTAAGTCCTATAGTGCTCAGAGCCATTTGAACCATTTGAACTATGGCGTCCTGGAAGTAAGATTTGCTCTTGAGTCGTGTCATGAAGCAGGTGTTGTCCATCGCGTGCGTCACATAAAGATTATTCTTTTGTTGCAGAATATGCGGCATTTACGCGACAGCTGTATGCGAGTCGTGACTGGTCACAGTAAGATGAAAAATGATCGAAACAGCAAACGGTCGTGAGATCATTGCCACGTTTTCAACGTTATGCGGTAACAAGGTGCAATAACTGTCCCGGGAAACCCGCAGTAAAATACCGTGTCGTGTTTTCCAACGGGGATTTACTGTCTCGCGATAATTCCCGACCGCAACACGAGGATGAGAAACGATTTGGCCACGACTCTTCTTACACTTTGACCTGTTTCCAACCGAGAGTAACCTGTGTCCATATCTAAGTTTAGCTCTTACTTGATAGCTCTCCCATAATGACCAAGTAAAAGTAACACACATTGCGGCTTAAAGTAAAATTATTAAGTTTTGAAAATATTATAGAGTAATAGTGGGTTCGAAACATTAGAGCAAATGCTGAAAACTGTGTAATTTAGACCGACTCGCCTGTTCAGTAACTCCAGATTTCCAGAGGTGCTATCTCAGTAACAGAAGATGCAACGTAGCGACAAGTACTTTTCTATCTCTTATTCAGTCACGTTCATATTCTGGTTAATTTGGAAGAATTGCGTTAAGTTCCTATGGGACCAAACTGCTGAAGTCATCGGTCACTAGTCTTGCACATTACTTAATCTAACTTAAACGAACTTATGCTAAGGACAACACACAAACCCATGCCCGAGGGAGGAATCGAACCTCCGACGGCGGGAGCAGCACGAACCGTGCCAAGGCGCCCTAGACCGTGCGGCTACGCCGAACAGCTCCGTTTATATAAAGTGAAAAATACATGCTGAAAGCAGTAATGATGATAGCTGTAATTATTAATAATAGATATACTGTCACACATCTTATATATTATTGATTAATGAGGTAAATTACTACTTTCACTCCTGTATCATTTTTCTCTTCTAGCCGCTCCAATCATAACTATAAAACTAATGTCTTGTGCAGGCTGTGAAGTGGTGGGCTGCTGTGCCATGAACGCAAGAGGTATGTGAACGTAACAAATAATACCACTTCATGATGCGACATAGCACTTCTCTTTTACACTGAAGCGCCAAAGAAGATGGTATAGGCCTGCGTAATCAAATAGAGAGAGAATAAAACAGGCAGAATACAGTGCTGTGGTCAGCAACGCTTATATAAGAAAACAACGGTCTGGCGCAGTTGTTAGGTCGGTTACTGCTGTTGCAATGGAACGTTATCAAGATTTTAGTGAGTTTGAACGTCGTGTTACAGTCGGAGCACGAGCGATAGGACACAGCATCTCCGAGGCAGGGATGAAGTGAGGATTTTCGCGTACGACCATTTCACGAGTGTATTGTGAATATCAGGAATCCGGTAAAACATCAAATCTCCGATCGCTGCGGCCGGAAAAAGGCGACGACTGAAGAGAACCGTTCAGCGGGACACAATATTAAACAATCACCAAATATCAGCGTGCGAACCATTTCACGAAACATCATCGATATGGGCTTTCGGAGCTAAAGACTCACTCCAGTATCGTTGATGACTGCAGGACACAAAGAGTTAAGCTTCTGCTGGTTCCATCAACACCGACATTGGGCTGTTGATGACTGGAAACATGTTGCTTGTTCGGACGAGTCTCGCTTCAAATTGTATCGAGCGGATGGACGTGTACGGGTATGGAGACAACCTCATAAACCCATGAACTCTGCATGTCAGCAGGGGACTGTCAAAGCAGGTGGAGGCTGTGTAATGGTGTGGGGCGCGTGCAGTTGGAGTGATATGGGACCCCTGATACGTCTAGAAACGATTCTGACATGTGACAAGTACGTAAGCATCCTGCCTGATCACCTGTATTCAGTTATGTCCACTATGCATACCGACGAACGTGGGCAATTCCAGCAGGATAATGCGACACCCCACACGTCCAGAATTGATACCGAGTGACTCCAGGAACTACTTACGCTGGCCATCGCACTCCCCAGACATGAACATTATTGCCTTGCAACGTGCTGTTCGGAAGAGTTCTCCATCCCGTCGTACTCTTATGGATTTATGGACAGCTTAAGCCAGAGATAAATTCTGCCGAAATTTTTACAAAGGTACAGACGGTGTTTAGAAAGGATGGATTGCATGCAACCGGTGGTGGAGTGTTCGTCGCTGTTAGTAGTAGTTTATCCTGTAGTGAAGTAGAAGTGGATAGATCCTGTGAATTATTATGGGTGGAGGTTACACTCAACAACCGAACTAGGTTAATAATTGGCTCCTTTTACCGACCTCCCGACTTAGCAGCATTAGTGGCAGAACAACTGAGAGAAAATTTGGAATACATTTCACATAAA
This sequence comes from Schistocerca serialis cubense, assembly GCF_023864345.2. NCBI lineage: Eukaryota > Metazoa > Arthropoda > Insecta > Orthoptera > Acrididae > Schistocerca > Schistocerca serialis. The sequence continues at coordinate 601,616,112 of NC_064642.1, read as the reverse complement.
TTTTCTCAGCATGTTATAGTCTTAGGTGGAGATTTCAATTTACCAGATATAGACTGGGACACTCAGATGTTTAGGACGGGTGGTAGGGACAGAGCATCGAGTGACATTATACTGAGTGCACTATCCGAAAATTACCTCGAGCAATTAAACAGAGAACCGACTCGAGGTGATAACATCTTGGACCTACTGATAACAAACAGACCCAAACTTTTCGACTCTGTATATACAGAACAGGGAATCAGTGATCATAAGACCGTTGCAGCATCCCTGAATATGGAAGTTAATAGGAATACAAAAAAAGGGAGGAAGGTTTACCTGTTTAGCAAGAGTAATAGAAGGCAGATTTCAGACTACCTAACAAATCAAAACGAAAATTTCTGTTCCGACACTGACAATGTTGAGTGTTTATGGAAAAAGTTCAAGGCAATCGTAAAATGCGTTTTAGACAGGTACGTGCCGAGTAAAACTGTGAGGGACAGGAAAAACCCACCGTGGTACAACAACAAAGTTAGGAAACTACTGCGAAAGCAAAGAGAGCTCCACTCCAAGTTTAAACGCAGCCAAAACCTCTCAGACAAACAGAAGCTAAACGATGTCAAAGTTAGCGTAAGGAGGGCTATGCGTGAAGCGTTCAGTGAATTCGAAAGTAAAATTCTATGTACCGACTTGACAGAAAATCCTAGGAAGTTCTGGTCTTACGTTAAATCAGTAAGTGGCTCGAAACAGTATATCCAGACACTACGGGATGATGATGGCATTGAAACAGAGGATGACACGCGTAAAGCTGAAATACTAAACACCTTTTTCCAAAGCTGTTTCACAGAGGAAGACCGCACTGCAGATCCTTCTCTAAATCCTCGCACAAACGAAAAAATGGCTGACATCGAAATAAGTGTCCAAGGAATAGAAAAACAACTGGAATCACTCATTAGAGGAAAGTCCACTGGACCTGACGGGATACCAATTCGATTCTACACAGAGTACGCGAAAGAACTTGCCCCCCTTCTAACAGCCGTGTACCGCAAGTCTCTAGAGGAACGGAAGGTTCCAAATGATTGGAAAAGAGCACAGATTGTCCCAGTCTTCAAGAAGGGTCGTCGAGCAGATGCGCAAAACTATAGACCTATATCTCTGACGTCGATATGTTGTAGAATTTTAGAACATGTTTTTTGCTCGAGTATCATGTCGTTTTTGGAAACCCAGAATCTACTATGTAGGAATCAACATGGATTCCGGAAACAGCGATCGTGTGAGACCCAACTCGCTTTATTTGTTCATGAGACCCAGAAAATATTAGATACAGGCTCCCAGGTAGATGCTATTTTTCTTGACTTCCGGAAGGCGTTCGATACAGTTCCGCACTGTCGCCTGATAAACAAAGTAAGAGCCTACGGAATATCAGACCAGCTGTGTGGCTGGATTGAAGAGTTTTTAGCAAACAGAACACAGCATGTTGTTATCAATGGAGAGACGTCTACAGACGTTAAAGTAGCCTCTGGCGTGCCACAGGGGAGTGTTATGGGACCATTGCTTTTCACAATATATATAAATGACCTAGTAGATAGTGTCGGAAGTTCCATGCGGCTTTTCGCGGATGATGCTGTAGTATACAGAGAAGTTGCAGCATTAGAAAATTGTAGTGAAATGCAGGAAGATCTGCAGCGGATAGGCACTTGGTGCAGGGAGTGGCAACTGACCCTTAACATAGACAAATGAAATGTATTGCGAATACATAGACAGAAGGATCCTTTATTGTATGATTATATGATAGCGGAACAAACACTGGTAGCAGTTACTTCTGTAAAATATCTGAGAGTATGCGTGCGGAACGATTTGAAGTGGAATGATCATATAAAATTAATTGCCAGGTTGAGATTCGTTGGGAGAGTGCTTAGAAAATGTAGTGCATCAACAAAGGAGGTGGCTTACAAAACACTCGTTCGACCTATACTTGAGTATTGCTCATCAGTGTGGGATCCGTACCAGATCGGTTTGACGGAGGAGATAGAGAAGATCCAAAGAAGAGCGGCGCGTTTCGTCACAGGGTTATTTGGTAACCGTGATAGCGTTATGGAGATGTTTAATAAACTCAAGTGGCAGACTCTGCAAGAGAGGCGCTCTGCATCGTGGTGTAGCTTGCTCGCCAGGTTTCGAGAGGGTGCGTTTCTGGATGAGGTATCGAATATATTGCTTCCCCCTACTTATACCTCCCGAGGAGATCACGAATGTAAAATTTGAGAGATTAGAGCGCGCACGGAGGCTTTCAGACAGTTGTTCTTCCCGCGAACCATACGCGACTGGAACAGGAAAGGGAGGTAATGACAGTGGCACGTGGGGTGCCCTCCGCCACACACCGTTGGGTGGCTTGCGGAGTGTAGATGTAGATGTAGATTCATGGTGTCAGTTCCCTCCAGCGCTACTTCACACATTAGTCGAGTTCTTGCCAAGACGTTTTGCGGCACTGCTCCGTGCTCCCGCGAGCCCTACACGATATTAGGCAGGTGTACCGGTTTCTTTGCCTCTTCAGTGTATTATGTAAATTGAAGGTGGAGGGGAGAGAAGTGATAGAGGATGGAACGAACTATTGATTTCAGCTGGGTCGGTCCCCCTTTTTTTCGCGGAATCAGTGAAAAATGTGTGCTGGATTGGGTTCTAAACCAGGATCTTCGTCTTACTAGGCAGTTCGTTAGCCACTGCGCGACCCGGTCACAGTAGCCGTCGGAATTGCGTGAACTGTCACGCCATGCTACCCAGCGATCCATATTCCCACCGTGTCCTTCATGCTTGCTACGTTGAGATTCCCTCAGGAGGCCGACCATAATTGTGTATCCGCATCAAGCTGATGGTTCCATTACCCAACGAGACGAATGCGTGGTGTTTGTTTTTCTTTCGGACATGCCCACATTCATATAATCTTTCCTTTTAGTTTCATGATTTTGTGTAGAATTTTCGTCTATATTTTTCGCTGCAAGATCCATTATAATCTATTAGGCGTTCTCTTGAGCAGTTTTACCTCTATCGGAGTCTGGTTTTCAGTTGTCTTGAAATAAGTGAAAAGCTGGAGATACTAACGCTACTTGCCTTCTCCTGCTAAGCTGGACAGATGCAAAGAGACACGTTCTTATTTTTGTAATAAATATGTGGTAAAAATAATGGTGAGTCTGAAAATACGTTGACATGGACCCATTTAACAGTTTTGTATTTATGTTTAGAAAGGACAAAGAAACAGACTGCACCCAACAAAGTGAGGAACAGATTTCTTCCGCCAGCCTCAGTAGTAGTAGTAGTGGAAAAAAGTTGTTTGGAAGCCTCCACGCTGCCTTAAATGAGAAAGAAAATAGAGTTCCTTTACGGAAGGGAGCAGCGGCGCATAGCAAGCCTGGGCTAGGACGAGAGTTTGCCTTTACGGAGCGCCAGCAGAAGTAACAGTGGAGTCTCCAGCTGGCAGATTCCTTTCTTACCCACAGGGAATCTGTTTCACTGGTTACTACTGACATGGTGTAACACTGTCCAAGCATGTAGCTGAGGCTGAGAAAGTACTATATTTTGTTGAGAATCATTGAAACAGAGCATATGCCTGGCTAAAACTTTGTACGACCGTGTTCTGTATTAGGCTCGGTGGCAGTATTGAAGATCACAACTCCAAAAGCTTGAAGTCAAGGAGTATTTGGGACACTTTTTTTCTTAATTCAACTTCGTTAATGATTATTATACGTGAAAAATGACAAGTTTCACCGTCTTTCGAAGTTCATGTTAAAATTTAGGTACTATAAATGAGTGAGTATTCATTGTTTGGGTGAAGAGAATATCATGCGGAAAGGAACTATTCGGTTGTTTTCTATTGATATCATATTAGATATTAGTGTCTGTATGTTCGTCGCACAGCTAATGATTCATTGATTGCAATTTCTGTTCTGAGAAAATATATGGCAGACAAAATTATCACAAAATGTACTCGCAGAACTGCGAGTACGGTCCTACAGCATCTGTAGAAGTTACTGGAAACATGTGAAAATTTGAGCAGGGCTGGGACTAGAACCCAGATTTCCCGCTTGTCTCGAGCGATCGTCATAACAACTTCGGCTATCCGAACACTCTTCCAGGGTATATCCAAATCTCCAGATGGCCCAGTGTCTGCTTCCAAAAGTATCGCACAGTAACGTCATTCCCACACAGGAAGTGTATTCACTTTTCCCATCATGTTTCGTTGGTTTTGGCATGAAACACATTAGTGAACTGTCTCCATTTCACAGTGTGTATATAGGTCAGTGCAATGATCTATTGGTCAAACATTCATTGAGGCAATCGTAAATGTTTGATTATGCTGTGGCTATTAGTTGACTGAGTGGCATAATATCAAATTTAAAATCGCAAAACTAGCGACAGGATAGGGATTATTACCGGCAGTCGTTGTTTGTTTCGGAGGAAGCCAAAGAGCCTGCATATGAGTAGCGAAGCCCCTTCTTGTGGTTCCACAGCGGCTAAATCAACGTATCTGATGGAGGAGATACTGACCTCCCCCTGTGTGGACGAAATCACGACACCGAGATTCCGAAATTTAATAAGGACTGAGTTGTCATGGACCATAAGCAATCAATTATCACTATCTAAAGCGGCTGACAAACCACCAACGTTGTTGTAGACGTCGTACCTACGAAGCATGTTCTGGTACATATTGCGCATCCTACCCGCTCTCTTCAGTTTCTAGTGCAGCGTTCACAATTCGTGCCAGCGGAACTTCTTCTGTCTCTAAAGAAATCTCGTATATTAAACTTTGCACACAATCGTACAAGACGTAATCCTTAGGAGTTAAATCCAGCGATCGCGGCGGCCATGCGGTTGGATCACCTCGGCCTATCCTGTAATGCCGCTCATGGACGTTTCGATTGCTCGTCACGAACGAGCCGCTATGATTATCGTTATTATTGTTGCCCCTTTTCAAAGAAACTTGATTCGTTGTAGCGGCACAAGTGTTCGCGGAATATTTGAAACAAATAAGGAAATAACTACGGTCGAATTCAATACGGGCGGACGTCTAGACTACCGTCTCTTAGCCAACTGGTCTAATGGCGCTGCTAGACAGCTGCCGCTCTCGTATGTTATTGAGCAGCCTTGATAGGTGACACACTGGGCGTATGCTTCTAATGTTAAGTGAATTGGCACAACGGTAGTGAGAAACTTCAACGGTGAACCGAACGAGTGCATCACCAGTTGAAGTGGCGTACCATAGCGGATACTGGGGAACACAGATCTATGTCCGAAAAAGTAAATGACATCGGGAAAACCATTAGGCAGAAGTTACGACGTGTAGTAAAGACAGCACCAAACAGTATCACACTAGCAGACGCTTGCATCCGGATGGAGTTGCACATCCCCGTACGAATGAAATCTCGTGAAATAACTTGAGGAGCTTAAGACCCATTACACCCTGACTGAAGACACCAAATGCAAGAAAAACTTTTGGCTACATCTTATCACATAGCTTCACAATGCAATCTTGAAAAGGAAATATAAGGGGATTTCTATGACTTTTTAAAACATGTTGTTGTTGTTGTTGTTGCAGCCTTCAGTCCAGAGACTGGTTTGATGCAGCTCTCCATGCTACTCTATCCTGTGCAAGCTTCTTCATCACCCCGTACCGACTGGAGCCCACATCCTTCTTAATCTGTTTAGTGTATTCATTTCTTGGGCTCTCTCTACAATTTTTACCCTCCATGCTGCCCTCCAATACTAAATTGCTGATCACTTGATGCCTCAGAATATGCCCCACGAACCGATCCCTTCTTCTAGTCAAGGTGTGCCACAAATTTCTCTTTTCCCCAATTCTGTTCAATACCTCATTAGTTATGTGATCTACCCATCTAATATTCAGCATTATTCTGTAGCACCACATTTCGAAAATTTATATTCTCTTTTTGTCCAAACTATTTATCGTCCGCGTTTCACTTCCATACCTGGCTACACTCCATACAAATACTTTGAGAAAAGGCTTCCTGACACTTAAATCTATACTCGACGTTAACAAATTTCTCTTCTTCAGAAACTCTTTCCTTGCCATTGCCAGTCTACATTTTATATCCTCTCTACTTCGACCATATCAGTTATTTTGCTCCCCATGCAGCAAAACTCATTTACTACTTTAAGTGTCTCATTTCCTAATCTAATTCCTCAGCATCACCCGACTTAATACGACTACATTCCATTATCCTCGTTTTGCTTTTGTTGATGTTCATCTTATATCATCTTTTCAAGAACTGTCCATTCCGTTCAACTACTTTTCCAAGTCCTTTGCTGTCTCTGACAGAATTACAATGTCATTAGCGAACCTCAAGGTTTTTATTTCTTCTCCATGGATTTTAATTCCTACTCTGAATTTTTCTTTTGTTTCGCTTTACTGCTTGCTCAATATACAGATTGAATAACATCGGGCATAGCCTATAACCCTGTCTCACTCCCTTCCCAACCACTGCTTCCATTTCGTGCCCCTCTACTCTTATAATTGCCATCTGGTTTCTGTACAAATTGTAAATAGCCTTTCGCTCCCTGTATTTTACCCCTGCCACCTTCAGAATTTGAAAGAGAGTATTCCAGTCAACATTGTCAAAAGGTTTCTCCAAGTCTACGAATGCTATAAACGTAGGTTTGCCTTTCCTTAATCTTTCTTCTAAGATAAGTCGTAGTGTCAGTATTGCCTCACGTGTTGCATCATTTCTACGGAATCAGAACTGATCTTCCCCAAGGTCGGCTTCTAGCAGTTTTTCGATTCGTCTGTAAAGAATTCGTGTTAATATTTTGCAGCCGTGGCTTATTAAACTTATAGTCCGGTAATTTTCACATCTGTCAACACCTGCTTTCTCTGTGATTGGAAATATTATACTCTTCTTGAAGTCTGAGGGTATATCGCCTGTCCCATATATCTTGCTTACCAGATGGTAGAGTTTTGTCAGGGCTGGCTCTCACAAGGCTATCAGTAGTTCTAATGGAATGTTGTGTACTCCCGGGGCCTTGTTTCGACTTAGGTCGACTTACGTCGACGTACTATTGTTTGAAAGCGTAATGTCAAATGCTGACTCAACATACGTGGGGAACTAAGTGAGCAATGTGATTATTGACTTTTTCGTTAATTTCGGATTCATTGTAGCGTCTAGAAAGAATGCCGACAAGAAAATGATAACATAGCCGAAGTAACTTAGTTTGGTGTTACATCACACAAAAGTAAATAAGAGAAGATAATGGAGGCACCACAGGCAGTAACGTGAAACTATTACATTTACAACTAACAATTGATTTTTAAATTTTTTAATCAAGAAGCTATTTTGAGGTTTTGTGGTAAAAACTTCGTAACTAGAATTGATTTGTTTCTTATAATTGTTTTCCGTTTTCTAATTTTTACATGTATTAGAAAGATAACGACGAAAGACACAAAGCCTAATGGATTGCGTACATGAACATTTATATGTCAGGAAACATAGAGGAAAATAATTTCTTATCCACAGCAACTGAAACCGATTACGAAGAACGTGAACGTATAGAGTTGAAAGAAGGGCTGAGGGAGAGGAAGAGGGCCCTTAAAGAAAAAAGTGGTGTAGTGGTTGACTATGGGACTCTCATTCAGGAGAGTGTAGTTTAAATCCCTTTTGGGCATCTATATTAATGTTTTCCTTCAGAAACTCGAAGTGAGCGGCGATGATAGTTCCCTAATAAACACCGCTGACCTTGTCCCTATACTTGGAGTTATACGCTGTGCTCCCAAATATTTCTAAGCAACAGGATGTTAAACTCTACGTCCTATCAATTTGTTGCTGAAACACTGATACTTTACTTTTTGTTTGCTACCGAGGATAAGTTTTAATTAATCAGTATTAGACAATGGAATGATTTTGTTAAATGTATTATAATATTCTTCCTATTAACACGCTTTTCTACGTTGCTCTCTCACTTCAACATCAGCATCTACACTTGTAGGTCCTACTCCTTTAACGACAGTAATACACACATTAGGGATTTTTTGCGCTATTCCATTTGCGTGTTGTGAGAGGGATAATTTATGGTCCTTGTACCTCTCTAACCGTCCCAAGATCCCCAAGCATCTTAGCTCCAAAGATTCTCATTTAAAATCTTGTGCCAGGAGGCCACAAACTAAATTCAGTTATCAAAGAGTCCAATGAGAATAGAACAGTTTTGCCAGGTTAGTTGGTTGTGACAGCTGAAAGGTTAGAAGGAAAGTTGGGTTGCCTAGCATCTATTGCAATCAGTTTCGATAGTAATATTGCTCCGCCACAGGCATCGTCATAATCTCTGTTGGCTTAAAGAAGTTGCATGTCTTCATAATGTGTCCATGACGTAATTCGGCCCACGGTATATGGGAGTAGCATACCCCTCGGTCTATCAGTATGACATTACCACCTGAAAATAATGGAGAAATCAGACGCTTGTAAGAAAACCAAGAAAAAAATTATTCAAGAATGTCACTGCGAGAAACTATCGAGTCAGTTTCTCTAATTCTTCTTTATCGTACCCAATGACTCTATTTCAACATTAATTCCTTTGAGTGTATTGAGTTTCAAGAGCTGCGTTATGAGCTTTGACTAATATTTGTCGCCTGTTCCTAAACAAATGCTTCGTGTTGCAGTTTCTACTCTCTTATCCGATGGAGACTGACGAATATCCCCTGTCATTTGGAAACGCGTCTGATAGGTCCTACCTCGAACAGAACCATGTGACACAGCTGGTCATTGTTTTAATTCACTATGGACAGAGTTGTTGTAGTGCCTTCAGCACAGCGATTCCGTTTCGCCAAGGGATGGGGAAAATTTGAATATCCTTTTTCAGGTACTTTGTTTTACACGCTGCGGAGACGCCGTAAATGGCGTCGTTTCTCGTCAGAAGGCCACTTTCAGTTCCTCCGATGTAAACAACCACTACCAATATCTACATACATCTCTTCAAGCCACTGTACGCTGCACTGCAGAGGGTAGCACGTACCTCTGTTAGTCTTTTCCATTCTTGTTCAGCTCGCAAACAGCGTGAATGAAAGTGCATTAGCCACCGATAAGCCTCAATTCAATTTCCCTCGACTTATCTTCGCCGTCCTTACACGAAAAGTACATTGGCGGCAGTATAATAGTTCTGCAACGGCCTCATATACCGATTCTCTAAATTTCTGCAGTAATCGTCATCCTTCCATGGATTACCGTTTGAGTTCACGAAGCATTTTCGTAGTATCTGTGTGCTGGTTGAACGTATTGGTAACGGATCTAGCGGCAAGTCTCTGAATTGCTTTGACGACTTCCTTTAATCCGATCTGGCGAGGATCACAGACACTCGATCAGCACTCAAGAATGGGTCACACTAGCATTTTATAAGCCGTCTCCTACATAGATGAGCTACACTTGCCCGAAATTCTCCCAATCAAACGACGTCGAGCAATCGCCTGACGTGCTCATTCCAAAAAAATGGTTCAAATGGCCCTGAGCACTATGGGACTTAACTTCTGAGGTCATCAGTCCCCTAGAACTTAGAACTACTTAAACTTAACTAACCTAAGGACATCACAGACATCCATGCCCGAGACAGGATTCTAACCTGCGACCGTAGCGGTCGCGCGGTTCCAGACTGTAGTGCCTAGAACCGCTCGGCCACCCCGGACGGCTGCTCATTCTATTTCACATCGCTTCGCAATGTTACGCTTAGATATTTAATGTACGTGACTGTGCGAAACAGCACACTACTAATTCTGTGTTCGAACACTGGGGGAATGTTTTTTTTTCATTTATCCTCATTAACATGATTATTTATACATTCAGAGCTACCTTCCATTTATCCCACCAGGTAGATATTCTATCTAGATGACCTTGTAACCACCTACAGTCACTCAATGATGACATCTTTCCGTACACCAAAGCGTCATGATCAAACAGCCGTAAATTGCTGCTGACACTGTCCGTCAGATCATTTATGTGTATGTATAATAATAGCGGGCCCATCACACTTCCCTGGGGCACTCCTGACGATACCCTTTCTCGCCGTCTAGGACAACGTACTGGTTTCTATTACTTAAAAAGACTTCGAGCCAGTCACAGATCTAGGAACGTATTCCGTATGCTCGGAACTTCGTCAACAGTCTCCAATGGCACACCGGGTGTAATGCTTTGAAACCTAGAAATGTAGAATCTGCCCTTGTTCTCCATACATGGTTTGTAGTAGGTCATGTGAGGTAAGCGAAAGCTCAGTACCGCACGAACAATGCTTTCTGAATGTGAATAGCTTTAGAGATACGAAAGTTGATAATGTGCCATAACGTCCACTGATAGCCAATTCACAAACACATGGTCATCTAAGATATGCCATCGACTCTATGGTTGCTTGACTAATAGAACACTGTGTTGAACGGCAGATGTTGAAGAGACATGAGAAGTAGGAGAATGGGCACACCGAGGAAACCTCTCTCGTGGCAAGTTGCTTTCTTCCTAGTAGCTTATTTCCTTCTAAGAGTTCATACAGCTCTCTTCAAAACTGTTATGCATATTACTTAGTAACGACTAAATGTTGCAATTCAGGTGACTGCATAGAAAATCAGCACGAGGTGACAAACCGTGAGGTACCTCCTAATATTGTGTCGGATCCGTTATTGCCCGGCATAGCGCAGCAATTCGACGTGGTATGGAGCCAACAAGTCGATGGAAGTCACTGCATAAATACTCAGCCCTGTTGCTTCTATAACTGTCCACAAATGCGAAATTGCTCGTGCAGGAATTGTCTTCTCGATTACATCCCATAAATGTTCGATTCATGTCGGACGATCTGGGTGGCAAAATCATTCGCCGAAACTGTTCAGAATTTTCTTCAAATCAGTCGCGAATAACTGCGTTCTGGTGAGATAGCACATTGCATTCCGTAATAATGGCATCGCTGTTTGGGAACATAAAATCCATGAATCGCTGCAAATGTCCTCCAAGTAGCCAGACGTCCCATTTACAATGGTCGGTTTAGTTGGACCAGAGGACACATCCGTTATCTGTAAACACAGCCCACACCATTGTGGAGTCACCACCAGCTCTCACAGTGTCTTGTTGCCAGCTAGGGTCCATGGCTTCGTGGGGTCTGTGCCCTACTCCAACCCTACCAGCAGCTCTTACCAACTGAAATTGGGAATCGGCTAGGCCACGGTTTTCCAGTCTAGGGTCCAACCGATATGGTCACGAGCCCAGAAAAAAGGCTGCAGACTATGTTGTGGTGTTAGCAAAGACACTTGCGTCCATCGTTTGCTGTTATAGCACACCAAATTTCACCGCCATGCCCTAACCAACACATCTCACATTGATTTCCGTGGTTACTCCAGGCATGTTTCGGTATTGGTTGTTCGTTAGCGCTGAGAACTCCACACAAACGCCACCGCTCTCGATCGTTAAGTGAAGGCCGTCATACACTACTTTGCGCTTGCTGAGAGGTAATACCTGCAATTTCATATTCTCGGCATACCCATCACACTGTGTATCTCGGAACAGTGAATTCCGAAATGAAATTTCCCATGCGTATAGCTCCAACTACTGTTCCGAGTTAAAAGTCTGTTGTTTCCCGTCATGCGACGATAATCTGGTTGGAAAATTTTTAACGCGAATCAAATGGTTCTGAGCACTATGGGACTTAACATCTGAGGTAATCAGTCCCCTAGAACTTAGAACTACTTAAACCTAACTAACCTAAGGACATCACACACATCGATGCCCGGGGCAGCATTCGAACCTGCTACCGTAGCAGCCGCGTGGTTCCCGACTGAAGATCTTAGAACCTCTCGGCCACCGCGGCTGGCAGTTTTCCTCCCCCACAACATGTTCTATGTGTTCCTTCCAATATACGTTGTTCGTAATTGTAGTTCCTAGGTATTTTGTTGAATTTACTGCCTTTATATTTGACTTATTTACCGTATAACCGCGTTTATGGGGGGTAGGACATCAAACGGGACGACTTGGAGCAGAAGAGGCATTACAGGACTCTATAATTTCCTCTGTCTATACTTTTACAGATAAATTCATAAAACTTTGTCAGCATGTCCAGGAAGGATTCAGAATTCACACTCATAGCAGTGGAAGTTCGAAAACATAACGAAGTAATTTTTTTACACGTGAAATTTCATCATTTTTTTCACTTACTAATGGCAGCATTTGTTGCTATAGGTACACTTTTCTTCATAAGTAAGAGAGATGGTTCGATGAATTTTGCATAGCATACAAACCATACTTAAAAGTGTGCGAAACTCTAGAATTTTCCAAATATATTAAAAACTGTGGTAAAAATTGAGGTAATTAACTACAAAATTTGTGTTTTTTCTAAACATGAAGTTTAAAATACAGCAGATGATTCGTTTTTTCATAAATTAAATAAATTCTAGAGTTTCATGTACCTGTAAGTATGATATGTTTGCTGTGCAAAATTCATCGAAGAATCTCTCTAACTTATGAAGAAAAGTTTACCTATAGCAACAAATGCAGCCATTAGTGAGTGAAAAAATGATGAAATTTCACACGTAAAAAAAATTTATTTTGTTATGTTTTCGAACTTCCACTGCAATTAGTGTGAATCCTGAATCCTTTCCGGTGATTCTGACAAAGTTTTATGAATTTGTTTGTAAAAGTATAGACACTGGAAATTAAAATGTCCTGTGGTGCCTCTTCCGCTGCAAGTCGGCCCGTTTGACTTCCTACCCCCCTTAACGGCTTCGTTTCAGCACTCATGTGGATGACCTCACGCTTTTCGTTACTTAGGGTCAACTGTCAATTTTCGCACCTTTCAGATACGCTTTCTAAATCGTTTCGTAATTCTTTTCATCTTCTGATGACTTTAATAGTCGATAAAGGACGGCGTCATCTGCAAACAACCTAAGAGGACTGCTCAGATTGTCTCCCAAATCGTTTATATAGATAAGGAACTGCAAAGGGCCTATAACACTACCTTTGACAACGCCAGAAATCACTTCTGTTTTGCCGGCCGCGGTGGTCTAGAGGTTCTAGGCGCTCAGTCCGGAACCGCGCGACTGCTACGGTCGCAGGTTCGAATCCTGCCTCGGGCATGGATGTGTGTGATGTCATTAGGTTAGTTAGGTTTAAGTAGTTCTCAGTTCTAGGGGACTGATGACCACAGATGTTAAGTCCCATAGTGCTCAGAGCCATTTGAACTACTTCTGTTTTACTCGATGACTTTCCGTCAGTTACTACGAACTGTGACCTCTCTGAGAGGTAATCGCAAATTCAGTCACGTAACTGAGACGGTATTCCACAAGCACGCAATTTCACTACAAGTCGCTTGTGTGGTACAGTGTCAAAAGCCTTCCGGAAATCCAGAAATACGGAATCTATCTGAAATGGCTTGTCAATAGCACTCAACCCTTCATGCGAATTGAGAGCCAGTTGTGTGTCACAAGAACGGTGTTTTCTAAACCTAAGCTCGTGTGCCGCTGCGCCTGCCAGTGCTTGCGACTCACCCGCGCACAGTGGTTCCGCCGTCCCGCGCTGCGTCTCGTGCCTGCCGGCGTCTCTGTGGCGGTGGCTGCCTCCGTGGACGGAGCGTCTAGCGGACGGCACGGGCGGCTTGGCACGGACGCGGTATGAGCTGGCGGCGGCGACCACAGCGTGGCTGGTATCCGCCGACGTCCCGCGCCTGTGAAATACTCGCCGCTGCTCAAGGTCGCGCGGAGCGGGTTCTGGGGTGGCTGCCGCTGCCGCGACTGCTCGCAGAATGCTCACCAGCCCCTCGACCGGTTTACAGCGACACAGCTACATTTTCTGGTGTTTCGCAACAGGACCTTGCCGTTTACCCGAAAAACCCGATTCGCACGCCTTAGTGATCCGCGTCACGATCGGTACCCGATACCTGTTACCTCTTTCCTGTATTGTGTCAATACAGTTGAAGCACGCTGGCTGGTCACCTTGGAGCGTGGTGGCAGTTTTGCAGCGTGCTGTTAGTAGGTTGTCTTTATTTCAATAATTTTATTTATTTAATTTAAGCGTGTTGCTATGGCCCTCTGTCGGGCATGGCGTTCGCCGGGTGCCGGTCTTTCAATTTGGCGCCACTTCGGCGACCTGCATTCAATCAGGACGAGAGGGTGATGATGAGGACAGCACAACACCCAGTCCCTTGGCGGAGAAAGTACCCGGACCCAGCCGGGAATAGAACCTGAGCCCAGAGTATTGACAGTTCGTCACGTTGACCATTCAACTACCGGGGGCGAACATTTTTACTAATAACTGGACGGATCTTTTTTTCAGCCTGTTTGACGTAAATTTCCACAGGCGGGAATCCACAGTTCAGGTTTTGCGGAAACTGTCATCAGACCAACTTCATCGTTTTCAACGGTTTCCTCTGTCGTCATCGGGATAACTATCGTACTAATGGATAGGGATGGGAAAAATAGATCGGTTAAAACCGGTACCGGTGCTTTAGTATCGAATAACAGTAATTTTTCTGTATTTCTTTTGTCTCGGATATAACACGAGTTTCTTTATTTTCTACTAACATCCGAACAAAACAAAAAAGAGTCAGAAATATCAATCAGCCACAGCAGCACTGCTAAGATTTTTAGTTTTCAAATGAGTACCAGATCGGTTTGACGGAGAAGATGGAGAAGATTCAAAGAAGAGCGGCGCGTTTCGACACAGGGTTATTTGGTAACCGTGATAGCGTTACGGAGATGTTTAATAAACTCAAGTGGCAGACTCTGCAAGAGAGGCGCTCTGCATCGCGGTGTAGCTTGCTCGTCAGGTCTCGAGACGGTGCGTTTCTGGATGAGGTATCGAATATATTGCTTCCCTCTACTTATACCTCCCGAGGAGATCACGAATGTAAAATTAGAGAGATTAGAGCGCGCACGGAGGCTTTCAGACAGTCGTTCTTCCCGCGAACCATACGCGACTGGAACAGGAAAGGGAGGTAATGACAGTGGCACGTAAAGCGCCCTCCGCCACACACCGTTGGGTGGCTTGCGGATTATAAATGTAGATGTAGATGTAGAGTCTTTTTTTTTTAAAAAAAAAAAAAAAAGGAGGAAGTAATTTTTCTTCATAAAATTTCCATTCGTTAGCAATATTCTGTTATTATGCAAAATGGCAAAACTGACCAGTCATAACAGTTCCAAGCGAAACGAGCAATAAACATATGGCATAATAATTGTTACAGCACTACTGTGACAGAAATACCTCTATGTATATACAGGGAGGTCCATTGACGGTGACCGGGCCAAATATCTCTCGAAATACGCATCAAACGAAAAAACTTCAGAGTACGAAACGCGACTAGTTTGAAGTGGGGAACCTCATGGCGGTATGGTTGGCCCACAAGATGGCGCTGCCATAGGTCAAACGGATATCAACTGCCTTTTTAAAAATAGGAATCCTCATTTTCTATTACATATTCGTGTAGTACGTAAAGAAATATGAATGTTTTGGTTGCACCACTTTCTTCGCTTTGTGATAGATGGCGCTCTAATAGTCACAAACATATGGCACACAATTTTAGACGAACAGTTGGTAACAGGTAGGTTTTTTAAATTAAAATACAGAACGTACGTACGTTTGAACATTTTATTTCGGTTGTTCCAATGTGATACATGTACCTTTGTAAACTTATCATTTCTGAGAACGCATGCTGTTACAGCGTGTTTACCTGTAAATACCACATTAATGCAATAAATGCTCAAAATGATGTCCGTCAACCTCAATGCATTTGTCAATACGTGTAACGACACTTCTCTCAACATCGAGTAGTTCGTCTTCCGTAATGGTCGCACATGCTTTGACAATGCGCTGACGCATGTTGTCAGGCGTTGTCGATAGCAAATATCCTTCAACTTTCTCCACAGAAAGAAATCCGGTAACGTCAGATCCGGTGAACGTCCGGGCCATGGTATGATGGTTCGACGACCAATCCACCTGCCATGAAATATGCTATTCAATACCGCTTCAAACACACGCGAGCAATGTGCCGGACATCCATCATGTTGGAAGTACGTTGACATTCTGTCATGCAGTGAAACATCTTGTAGTAACGCCGGTTTACGTTACCACTGTTGGTGAATTATGCTTCGTCGCTAAATAGAACGCGTGCATGAAATCTGTCATCGTCCCGTAATTTCTCTTCTGCCCAGTGGCAGAACTGTACACGACGTTCAGAGTCGTCGCCATGCAATTCCTGGTACATAGAAATATCGTACGGGTGCAATCGATGTTGATGTAGCATTCCCAACACCGACGTTTTTGAGATTCCCGATTTCCGCGCAATTTGTCTGCTACTGATGTGCGGATTGGCCGCGACAGCAGCTAAAATACCTACTTGGGCATCATCATTTGTTGGAGGTCGTGGTTGACGATTCACATGTGGCTGAACACTTCCAGTTTCCTTAAATAACATAACTATCCGAACAGCAGGATACCGAGCAGCATACATAGCACACGCCCGTTGGGTTCGAAATGGTTCATATGGCTCTGAGCACTATGGAAATTAACTGCTGAGGTCATCAGTCCCCTAGAACTACTTAAACCTAACTAACCTAAGGACATCACACACATCCATGTCCGAGGCAGGATTCGAACCTTCGACTGTTGCGGTCACGCGTTTCCAGACTGAAGTGCCTAGAACCGCTCGGCCACACCGGCCGGCACATCCGTTACCGCTAACTGATATTCCCCCAACCCTGTTCCACTCGAGATCATTGCGCGAGTTGTATGCGGGACGAAGTAATACTTTGTCTATCTCTACCCCAAACTTTCTCACTGAAAATTTCAATGCTAAACCTCTCCTTGATGCAGAACGCTTCGATTGTATCATCTGTCAATGGAGATTGTTTCTCATGTCGGTAACGCTCTCGCGACGACTAAACGATCCAATGACGAAGTGCGCCGCTCTTCGTTGGATGTTCTCTACCACGTCAAGAATCACTCGAAAAAGCGGCTTGTAATCCACTTTCTTCATAGGTGGGTTACATTTCTTTAAGATTCTCCCTATGAACCTCATTATGGAATCTGCTTTTCCTTCTATTAGTTTTACGTAGTCATGAAACTTAGGGTTGCTCTGGATATTAACCCCTAGTTGTTTTACAGTAGATACTGTTTCCAGCAGTTTCTCATCAATACAGTACTTGTTCAGCAGTGGCTTTCTTTTTCTACACTCATACAAAGTTTTGCATCACATCGGATCCGAGAGTTCCGGACCCTGTACAGAAAATTGGAGTAGAGATCAACGTAAACATCATTTCCTCCCTTTTCAATGCTCATGAAAACCTCACATTGCATTTTGTACCACCAGACAGCGAGACCATCAGAGGCGGTGGTTGAGGTGGTGGTCCAGATTGCTGTACACACTGGTACCTCTAATACCCAGTAGCCCGTACTCTTGCACTGATGACCTGTATTCGGCGTGGCATACTATACACAAGTTCATCAAGGCACTGTTGGTCCAGATTATCCCATTCCTCAACGGCGATTCGGCGGAGATCCCTCAGAGTGGTTGATGGGTCAAGTCGTCCACAAACAGCCCTTTTCAATCTATCCGAGGCATGTTTGAAAAGGTTCATGTCTGGAGAACATGCTGGCCACTGTACTCGAGCGATGTCTTTATCCTAAAGGAAGTCATTGAAAGGTGTGCACGATGGGGGCGCGAATTGTCGTCCGTGAAGACGAATGCATCGCCAATATGCTGTCGATATGGTGGCATTGTCGGTCGGAGGCTGGCATTCACGTGTCGTGCAGCCGTTACGGCGCCTTCCATGACCACCAGCGGCGCACGTCGGCCACACACAATACCACCCCAAAACATCAGGGAACAACCACCTTGATGCACTTGCTGGACAGTGTGTTTAAGGCGTTTATCCTGACCGTGTTGCCTTCAAACACGTCTCCGATGATTGTCTGCTTGAAGGCATATGGGACCCTTATCGGTGGAGAGAACGTGATGCCAATCCTGAGCGGTCCATTCGGCATGTTGTTGGGCCCATCTGTACCAGGCTGCATGATGTCGTCGTTGCAAAGAGGACCTCACCCTGGACGTCGGCAGTGAAGTTGCGCATCATGGAGCCTATGGCGCACAGTTTGAGTTGTAACACGACGTCCTGAGGTTGCACGAAATGCTTATTTAACATTGTGGCGTTACTGTCAGGATTTCTCCGAGCCATAATCCGTAGGTAGGGGTCATTCACTGCAGTAGTAGCACTTGGGAGGCCTGAGCGAGGCATGCCATCGACAGTTCCTATCTCTCTGTATCTCCTCCATGTCCGAACAGCATCGCTTTGGTTAACGCCTCGATATTTCTCTTGTTGAGAGCCCTTCCTGGCACAAGGTAAAAATAAGGACACGATCGAACAGTGGTATTGACCGTCTAGGCATGGTTGAACTACAAACAACACGAACGCTGTACCTCCTTCCTGGTGGAATGACTGGAGCTGAACGGCTGTCGGACCCCGTCCGTGTAATAGGCGCTGCTCATGCATGGTTGTTTACATTTTTGGGCGGGTTTAGTGACATCTCTGAACAGTCAAAGGGACTGTTTCTGTGATGCAATATCCACAGTCAACGTATATCTTCAGGACTTCTGGGAAGCGGGGCGATGCAAAATTTTTTTGATGTGTGTATATATATGGACAATATTTTACGTTTTTGTACTTCAACTACGTGAGCCTGTATCGTTCATTAGTCCTCTGCAGGTGATTCTGCAAATCGATAGTGTCATCTGGCGTTGCTACTTTGTTACGGACAACCGCATCACCTACGAACAGTCTTAAACAGCTCATTTTCCTAGATCATTTATGTTGACTGTAAACAGAAACGGTTATAACACACCTCCTTGGGGTACTCCGGAGATCACATTTTCACCTATAGACTTTTTTCCGTTAACAGTGACTTGTTGAATTGTATCTGCAAGGAATTCTTGAATCAGTTCACACGTCTGGACCAGTACTGGATATGCTCGTATTAGTTTCAGTATTAGTTCGAAGTGCGGCACAGTGTCATGTCTTCCTGAAGTCAATGAACACGGCATCAACCTGAGCGCCTACTGTACAGCTCTATGCATCTCATGGAGGAACAGACCGACCTGAGTTTCGAAAAATCTCTGTTCGGGAATTCATGTTGATTTTCTTGGAGCATCTGCCTGACTCCCATTTATTAACTAAAACTTTATGACACCAACTCGAAAACACACACACACACACACACACACACACATTCTCCGCTCTCGTACCCCACAAAAGAACATTTGTGGCTGTCTCTGTGTCTGCATCCATACGAAAGCTTACTTTGAACATTTTAGTTAATTAGAACAGCAGTAACAGCACATACGGTCGTTCAGCAGAGGTCAGTGACGTCGAAGTTGGGCTAGTATTGTATGTCAACTGAGTAGTGAGTGAGTGGGAGAGAGAGCTTTCATTTGGTCCCGGTATACACACCATTGTCTTCAAAAGAATACAAATAACCATTTTGCGTTGGTTCTTTCACCCACAAAGAAATAAAATGCTACTATGCGAAATTTTATTTCAGGCTACTATTGCTGAATTAATGTGACGCTGTAAAAACAATAAGATATTATCAAGAGCACAAAATGATATTCCTGAATAAAGAGCAAACGTCCCCCTTATGCCAGGTACACCACAAATGGTTCAAATGGCTCTGAGCACTACGAGACAACATTTGAGGTCATCAGTCCCCTAGAACTTAGAACTATTTTAATCTAACTAACCTGAGGACATCACACACACTCATGTCCGAGGCAAGATTCGAACCTGAGACCGCAGCGGTCGGGCGGTTCCAGACTGAAGGACGCTGAAGGACGAGTGCATCTACTTCTGAAATCTCTATTTCTCCACTCTCGTACCCCACGAACGAATATTTGTAGCTGTCTCTGTGTCTGCATCCATGCAAAAGCTGACTTTGAAACATGTTAGTTCATTAGAGAAGCACTAACAGCACATGTGGTCGGTGAGGAGAGGTCAGTGACGTCGAAGTTTGGCTAGTATTGGATGTCACCTGAGTAGTGAGTCTGTCAAGGACACTTCAACCATTCTAGAGCTGCCCGACTGTTCATTATGTGGAGTGGGTGGGAGGGGGGGCAGGTGGGGGAACCACTTCAGCTAAGCCATGACAGGGAGACCTCACGTACTGACGGACAGAGAGAGATCTTAGAGCATGCCAGAGGGTGGTTGTAAAAATCGCATTAAATCAGCGAAAGGAATCAATCGTGAGTTGCAGTAGAGAAAGATCACAGAAAGTGTGTCTAAGTGGTATCCAAGAAGCGCTGGAGAGAAGAGGAATGAAAGAGGATGATGAAGAATGGCGAGATCGAGGCATTTGGCAACAGAGATGCAAGATGCGGCGACAGCTCTAGGATCTCCGCAGCAGGCAGGTAAGGAGCAAACAAATTAAGAATAACTTCTCTCTCTCTCTCTCTCTCTCTCTCTCTCTCTCTCTCTCTCTGTGTGTGTGTGTGTGTGTGTGTGTGTGTGTGTGTGTGTGTGTTTCAGTGAGACAGAGGGAGAGGGGGAGGGGGAGAAGTGGGAAATACAGCAGGTATACCGACTTGATTAGCTCGATATGTCACCTGGTGGGGATGGACTGAGATCTTTTACAAGTGGTCAGAATGTCAGAAAAGGCATCTTAAGTGCTCGAGTTTTTTGAGTCGTATTCTGTATGACTCCCATTTTAAAGAGGGTCACGTCAATCCGTTGCGCTTTACATTATAACTGAAATTTAATAAGCCGGCCGGATGGCCATGCGGTTCTAGGCGCTACAGTCTGGAACCGAGAGACCGCTACGGTCGCAGGTTCGAATCCTGCCTCGGGCATGGATGTGTTTGATGTCCTTAGGTTAGTTAGGTTTAATTAGTTCTAAGTTCTAGGCGACTGATGACCTCAGAAGTTAAGTCGCATAGTGCTCAGAGCCATTTGAACCAATTTTTGAGATTTAATAAATGTATTTACACCAAATCGTCTAAGAAACTGGTATAGCCATGCGTATTCTAATACAGAGAGAAGTGCAACCCTTCCGAAAATTGCTCCAGATTTCAATGCTGGGTGATGAAGAAGTGTCAGTGTGTGAACCATTGGTTTGGTTGATGGGTTTGGTTGGTTGGGGGAAGAGACCTAACAGCGAGGTCATCGGTCTCATCGGATTAGGTAAGGACGGGAATGGAAGTCGGCCGTGCCCTTTCAAAGGAACCATCCCGGCTTTTGCCTGGAGCGATTTAGGGACATCACGGAAAACCTAAATCAGGATGGCCGGACACGGGATTGAACCGTCGTCCTCCCGAATGCGAGTCCAGTGTGCTAACCACTGCGCCACCTCGCTCGGTTGTGTGAACCATTCAACGAAACATCATGGACATGGGCTTTCAGAGCCGAAGATCCACTCGTGTACCCTTGATGACTGCATGATATAAAGCTTTGCTTCTCGCCTGGGACCATCAACACCGACATTGGACTGTTAGCAGAAAGACTGTCGTTAGGGAATTAAAATTGCTGTGCGCGATGGGGTAGCAGCCCCTCGTAAGCCACACATTTCTGTAGTCAGCCCTAAGCGACGCTTGATGTGCTGTACGAAGCGACAACATTGGACATTGCCTGGCAGGAAAGGAGTGATTTGGAGCGATAAATCACGTTCTGAAATTTTTCAATCGAATGGAAGGATTTAGGTTTATATATTCCAGGAGAATATTACCTGCTACCATGTGTACCGCCAACTGTGAAGTACAGAGTACTTGTGCTACGGTATGGGGGTGTTTTTCATGGTTGTGCTTTTGTAGAAACACGAAATGTGCAGGATGTGTTCACATTTTATAGGAATGTTTACCACGTACAATAGAGGAACAGTCGAAGCAGCATCTGTGAGCCAATGGTTTGTGGACAATAAAATAATGAACTGATTTGCCTGCTCAGTCTCCCAATCTAAACCCAATGGAACACCTTTGGGATGAGTTACATCAGCTTCTTCCAGACACCAGCGTTCAGCGTTACTACCTTACTAGTTTCAGCTCTTGAAGTATAATGTGGTGCCATTCCTCCAAACACATTCAGATACCGCACTGAAAGTGTCCCCAACAGAGGTCAAGCCACCACGAACGCGAAGGGTGTACGCACCCCTTGGTAATGTCCTCTGATAGTTATCTGGAAACGTTTGATCAGATTATGTGTATGTTCCAGCCATTCTCTTTGAATCTCTTAGAAGATTGTGTAAAGGTGACGACACTGCATCGGATGTTTGTTAATTTTAATTAAATTGCTGTAAAACAAATTTTAAACTCACGGAGATTTTCTAAAAAATTATTTCAATAAGTGCTGAATGAGAAACCCAGCCGCTGCATAGCAGCTATCGTCATGCCACCGTTGAGGAACCTTCCACTAACATGACTAATCTCGTCCTTGGTTTCTGTTCAGCTCCGACCGCAAGTTGTTAGATCTGAAGCATTACATGTTAGACTCTGGAAAGTACGTGCTCAGCTCACTATGTTTATTGTGGTCTACCTAACACGTGACGTCACTCGCTGTTGTTGGCTGGAAACTTTGAACTGTGTATTGCTCTTTCTGAGTGGCTCAGTCATCACTTTTCTTGTCAGTCTCTAGTAACGGCCTGCGATAGGAATGGTGGATGCTGTTTATTAACTAATTAGCAAGTTCCTGTAAATCGCCGCGAGTGTTAGCCGCGCAGTCTAAGGCGTCATGTCACGGTCCGCGTGGCTGCCCCCGTCGGAGGTTCGAGTCCTCCCTCGGGCATGGGTGTTTGTGTTGTTCATAGTGTAAGTTAGTTTAAGTTAGTGTAAGTTAGATTAAGTAGCGTGTAAGCTTAGGAACCGATGACCTAAGCGGTTTGGTCACCTAAGTTCTTACCACAAATATTATTATCCTATACATCGTCTTTTGGTTTTAAGGTTGGTTATGGATAGCGAATGTCACTATTTACCAAAAGGGATACAGTTTTATTGCTATTGTATGTGAATTTTCATCCATTAAAATATTCTAAATATGTTCATTAAATCTCAGTTATAATGAAAAGTGTGGCGGACTGACCCTCTTTAAAATCACAGTACGTTTTTTAGCCATGGGAGTCATATGACAAAAAACTCTAGCAGCTTAAGCTACCTCTTCTGACATTCTGACGTAAAAGAGCTGAGTACATCACAATCACGTTACATATCGAACTATTCCACTCGACATACCTGCTGGATTTCCAACTCCTCCTCTCTCCCCCTTTCTCAGAAACTCAGACACACACACACACACACACACACACACACACACACACACACACAGAGCAGATACTCTTAATTTATTTTCTCCTTCTTTCCATGCTTCGGGGGTCCTACACCTGTCGCCGCACCCTGCATCTCTGTTGCCAAATGCCTCGATCTCGCGTTTCTTCCCCATCCTCTTTCATTCCTCTTCTCTCCAGCCCTTCTTGGATACCACTTAGCTACACTTCCCGTAATCTTCCTCTACCTCTCCTTCCAGGAGTTGGCCATAAAATTACTCTCTTTAGCCATCTGTCTTCATCCATTTTTTTGACATACCCACACTACCTTAGCGACCTTTCTTCTTTTTATCTGTAATAGTATAATCAGTTTGTGTCCTTACTCTTGTTTTCCTCATTTATTACGCAATCGAGTCGGGAAATTCTTCTCAGGTCGTCCATTTCTGAAGCTATAAGTGTCTTTTTGTTTCTTTCTGTCAGTTCCTAGCACTCACTCCCATACGTTATTATCGGTTCCGTGATGGATCTGTATAAATGAATTTTAACCTCTAAATTCCATTTTGAGGACCAAGGCACAGGGTTTAAGTTTTGGATAACCTCCCTTCCCCGCCTGATCTTTTGTTGGATATCTTTGTGACATATACCATCACGTGATAGCATACTATCCAGATACTTAAACTCTTTACACACTATAATAAGATGTCCATCAATGTCCAGGTTACTTACTTCTCCTCCGCAACAAAGATATTTCATTTCTAAAAATTAAACCTCACTTTTTCTACTCTTCCAACAACCTCTAGATATATCCCCTTTATGTTTGCCATAGCGATATGATCCGTAGTGTAGAAAAGTGTACATACACTTGTTCCCTACTACAACCGCCATGCCCGAGGATCCCTGCTGCGGTCATTTAGTTACTCTGAAGGTCACTCTAGAAGTTTCGTTCCCTACTTTCTGCT
Source organism: Schistocerca serialis cubense (assembly GCF_023864345.2). NCBI lineage: Eukaryota > Metazoa > Arthropoda > Insecta > Orthoptera > Acrididae > Schistocerca > Schistocerca serialis. The sequence continues at coordinate 601,591,934 of NC_064642.1, read as the reverse complement.
GACTTGTAGAGGTTTATGATACTTCTTACAAAAATTTTTGGTTGTCTCCAGACCACAGCACCTCGAACAATATCTTTAGTAACGCTGTGTCATATGTCTTTTCAAAATCTACGGAAACCCAATGACTTCTTAAATACCTTTTCAGTCTCTTCCTCACTATCTGTCTTACTGTAAAGATGTTATCTACACATGACCTGCCTCTTCTAAAGCCGCTTTGTTTTTCCACTTCATTTGCAACCTTCTCCAATCTTGATTCTAAAATCCTCGTATAAAACCTGTTAATTGCACTTGTGACACTCACGCCACGATAATTGCTACATACTTTCTTGTTTCCCTTTTTATGTATGGAGCTTAGTTACACCAAGTTCCACTCTTCTCGAATTTCCTCCTCATCCCACGCACATATTTAGTAAATAACTTACATATTCACACAAAGAGATATTGACCAATTCTATTCGTACTTTTCTGCCTCTGGTGATTTTCCAGTTTCCATTTGAGTAGCCGCCTTCTGTAACTCTTTTGCAGTTATTTTCTCTACCTGTTCACACTCCTGGGCCTCCCGTATCTCCTACTTCGTTTCCTTGTACTCTGTCCTTCCTTCTGTTACCAGTCCTTTAAAATGCTTCTCCCACTCTACCGAACTGATAATCGGCCGATTGGCATTTGTGCTCCTTCTTTTACTTCTTTTTCTAACTCTCCTATCATTTTCCATGCTGCCCCACTCAACCAGCTTCTTCGTACTTATACTTCCACATTTAACTTTTGCTTTTGCAGATGTCCTTTTTTACTTCTCTATTCATTATAACATGCGAGCTTCTATCATATCTGCCCCGTGCAGTCATCAAGGGGGTGCACGAGTGGGCCTTGGGCTCCGAAAGCCCATATCGATGATGTTTCGTTTAATGGTTCGCTCGCTTACACTTGTTAATAGTCCCACAATTGAAATATGCAGCAATTTGCGGAAGGGTTGCACTTCTGTCAAATTGAACGATTCTCTCCAGTTGTCGGTGGTCGAGTTCTTGCTGGTTCTTTCTCTGACCGCAGCGTTGTGGATCCGGTAAAACAGCAACTGATGTTGACGGAACACTTGTGAAATGGTCGTACGGGAAAACCCCCGCTTCATCGCTACCTCGGAGATGCCGTGTCCCATCGCTCGTATGCCAACTATAACACTATGTTCAAACACACTTAAATCTTCCTAACCTACCATTCTAGCAGCAGTAACCGTTCTAACAACTGCTCCAGATACTTGTCTTGGCGTTGCCGACCGCAGCGCCGTATTCTGCCAGCTTACACATTTCTATATTTTAATACTCGTGTCTATACCAGTTTCTTTGGTGCTTCAGTGTACTGTCAACTGTCCCCCTGAAAATATTTGTCCCTTTAATTGGTCTTTGGCCCTTCGATGTTACTGTCATCTTTGCACCTAACAGGAGGTGGTTCAAATGGCTCTGAACACTATGGGAGTTAACATCTAAGGTCATGAGTCGCCTAGAACTTAGAACTACTTAAACCTAACAAACCTAAGGACATCACACACATCCATGCATCAGGTAGGATTCGAACCTGCGACCGTGGTGGTCGCGCGTTTCCACACTGAGGCGCCTAGACCCGGTCGGCCTTAGCGGCCGGCGAGGATGTGGTCTGGCTCACGTTCGGCACCCCTGGAGACTCTAACATCATTTATTCATATGTTGAAATTTTTATTTTGAATGATATAATCTGTTAATGACCTGATATTTCTGGAGGAACTCACCCATACACACTTGTGGATCGGTTTGTGACGGAAAGAAAGGTTTAAAACCTTCGAGGACAATGTCTCACACATATACACTAACCTTTCTCCACGGTCATTTACTGTGTCACCTCCATATCTTTGCACTACTCCACTATCAGTGGCCACCCTACTTTTTCATTAAAATCGCCCATTACAATTATTTCTTTGTGAACACTTATGCTCTCTGGCACACTCGTTAACTGTCGGCCGCGGTGTCCGATCGGTTCTAGGCATTCCAGTCCGGAACTGCGCTGCTGCTACGGTCACAGGTTCGAATCCTGCCTCGGGCATGGATGTGTGTGATGTCCTTAGGCTTAAGTAGTTTAGGTCTAGGGGACTGATGACCTCAGAGTGCAGAGAGCCATTTGAACCATTTGAACCATACTCGTTAACTTCTCATAAACTCATCTTTGGCTTTGTTTCAGCGTCATTTTTAGATGCACTAGTCCCAAGAATAATCAGTTTGTGGGCGTAGTTTGTGATTTCTCCGTCATTATCCCCTCATCATTGCTTTCCCAGTATTTGATATCTCGTCTCTGATTCTTATCGACTGCTATTAAAATCTCTCTTTGGCACTTTTCTTCCTACCTAACGGCACTGTAAAGATGAGTGTAATCTGCTACATTTTCATTTCCCTTCCCCTTCACCGAGGACACACACATCTACCTTCAGCCTTCCTAGTTCCTGGAATACTTCTCTCTTCTTTGCTCTATTTTTTTTTTATCCATGCTCTGCACATTCCACAGAGCCATCTTCGTCTCCGTGACGATCCAGTGCTGTTATTTTTCCAAGGCTTTTTTGACATCTCATGCCGAGAAATAGTTTTTACAAATGCTGGGGAGCTATCGCAAAGATTCAACCCCCATCCGGAGAACTGGGCAATACCTTGGGTTACCATTCCTTATACAGACCGCCTTCGCAGGACTTCGAACTCTGCCCACCCGACAAATCAAGGAAAGGTAACGTCAAGACGTGATGTAGGAAAGATTGACATCGTGAGACACTCTTCGTCTGGTTCCTCCACAGAGGCCTGCCCGGCTTGGGATACCCTGCCAGTGGCTAAGCTGCCACCGGTATAGCCGTTCACATGATTGCAACACGCCGACAGTGTTACGGTAAGGCCGAGTCTCCTGAGAGGGATTTTTTTGCTGCTTTGAGATAATACCAAATAGGTAAAGTTGTTTGACAAAATATGGAAACACCATGAGAAACGCGTGCTTGAACATAAATGCAGGTTGAGCTGCTGTATTTGACCAGCACTTGTGCAATGTCCTCAAAAATTGCAAGTGTAAGTAGTGAACAAAACCTTGTTCTATGTTGTTGTGAGCGTATTATGTCGGAGCTAACTGAATTGTTGCTGCGGTCGTGCTGGATGCTCCCATAAGCAAGGTAGCCGAATGATCTGGTGTTTCAAGAGGTACTACATCGAATATTTCCATCGCATACGGGGAAAACGGGAAAACATCATGCGATAAGCCACATAATGGACGAAAGCGTATGTTGAGTGATCATAACAGACGGTCATTCAATAGTGTGACGACGAATGAGGGGACGACAGTTGCAAAAGTCACTGCAGAGCTGAACTTCGCACTTCCGAACGCTGTCAGCACCAAAACACTCCAGTAATATGGAACTGCATTGTGAGCTGGATTCCCAAAACTGCTCACCAAGCATGCAAATGTCCAGATTACGAAAACACGGTGACGAAGCCACCTAGACTATGGAGCAATGGAAGAAAGTCATTCGGTCGGCTGAGCCTAACTTCTGACCGAGTTTACGTCTCAAGAATGGAACATGGCAGGGGTCGGCGACTATTTAGGCGATCATATCGAGATTTCTCATGGCCACACTGTTACTCTACACTACAAGATCACCTTACTGCCTAGTAGAACATTTCGGCTCATCAGGTCCGTCCCATAATATAATCTTTGTTCGCCTATGGTGGTGATGTGTTCCAATATGACAGAGCCTCTGTTCACAAAATTCGCATCGTTTATAACGAGGATGAATTATCGCGCCTAACCTGGCCACCACTATCTGTAGACTTCGGCCGGCCGTGGTGGCCGAGCGGTTCTAGGCGCTACAGTCTGGAACCACGCGACCGCTACGACCGCAGGTTCGAATCCTGACTCGGGCATGGATGTGTGTGATGTCCTTAGGTTTCGAATCCTGACTCGGGCATGGATGTGTGTGATGTCCTTAGGTTAGTTAGGTTAAAGTAGTTCTAAGTTCTATGGCATTGATGACTTTAGAAGTCAAGTCCCATAGTGCTCAGAGCCATTTGAACCATTTTTGAGCCATCACCAGACCTCAATATTACTGAGCCTTTGTAGCCTACTCTGGAGAGAGGGGTGTGTGGTTGCTGTCCACCTCCATCTTTGTTACCTGTAACGACCACTATTCTGCAAGAAGAATGAAATAAAATTCCCTTGAAAACCATACATGACCGATTTTTCTCACATCACTTGTGATAGCTTAGGAGAGGCCGTCGAAAGTTTTCTGGAAATCTCTACACACGTAATCAAATTCAGTTCTCCTGTCGACAGCACATACTATTTCGAGTACATAAAGAGGTAGCTGTACTTCACAAGAACAATATTTTCTGAAGTCTTGCTGCTTTTGTGTCAGCAGGTTATTTTGTTCTGGACATTTCGTATGATTCGTGATTCGAACACAGCATATCTTTTACTAGACCACCGCATATCGATGTCAGTGCTATGAGTCTACAGTTTTGAGGATTACGTCTATTTCCTTTTTTGTGCATTAGTGTGACGTGTCCTACTTTACAGTATTTCGTTTAGGAACTTCCGTTGAGCAAGTGATCATATATGACTGGTAAAAATGAAGCAATTACATGAGCTTAATCCGAAACAAACTTAACTGATCTACAGTCTGAAGCGGAAAACTCGCCTTTACTGAACAACTTAACTTACCTAACTACACCAAAGGTATATACTCATAAATTACTCACGTTTGCAGCTGTTCTTGATTTGAATTGTGAATTATTTGTTGCATCTACTTAGGTGAAGGATTTTCGTAGACATATGTTCAGTAACATTCCTTTAGTGGACTGTCGTCGGTATCATTACCATTGCCATCGTGCAGTGAATGCATTGATTGTGTTTTATCACTGGGGCGGCCGGTGAGGCCGAGCGGTTCTAGGCGCTTCAGTCTGGAACCGCGCGACCGCTACGGTCGCAGGTTCGAATTCTTCCTCGGGCATGGATGTGTGTGATGTCGTTAGGTTAGTTAGGTTTAAGTAGTTCTACGTTCTAGGGGACTGATGACCTCAGAAGTTAAGTCCCGTAGTGCTCAGAGCCATTTGAACCATTTTTTTCTGTCACTGGTATGCTTTGGCATACCACCGAAATATCTTCGGATTATTCATTGTGGAAACTACTGAAAACTTCTCGCATTGAAGTCAGTACTAAATTTCGATCTTCTGTAAGAGATCGGCAATCTTGGAGATAAATTGTAGTAACATTCATGACTTTGATAATCAGCTCTTGTCAATTGTAAATGAGAATGACATACAACAGTTTATTGATTTTTATATATATATATATATATATATATATATATATATATATATATATATATATATATATATATACTGTGGTGTCACCGCCAGACACCACACTTGCTAGGTGGTAGCTTAAATCGGCCGCGGTCCATTTAGTACATGTCGGACCCGCGTGTCGCCACTGTGTGATCGCAGACCTAGCGCCACCACAAGGCAGGTCTCGATATACGATAGAGCACTCGCCCCAGTTGTACGACGACATTGCTAGCGACAATACGGACGAAGCCTTCCTCTCATTTGCCGAGAGACAGTTAGAATAGCCTTCTGCTAAGTCCATGGCTACGACCTAGCAAGGCGCCATTAGCCTTACCTAGTTTGAGAGTTATCGTATAAATGTCTCAAGAAGAAAGCTGTATTCATCAAAGAATAAAAGTTAAGTACAAAGCAGCTACGTACTTTTCTTACTACCATTCAATAGTTATCCTGTTCCAGACTTGACGCCAGTCGGCGTGTGTGTACGCGTGCCTTCTTTCGGCTCCCTTCCCAGTGTGGCGTAGCAAGCTTGTTACGCCACAACATATACCTTCGCTTTCTTGCAGTAGTACATGCCTATGTATTATGTAAGTGATTCTTGGCCTGTGTTCTTTTGTGACATATTGTTTGACGTCCGTTTCTCTGTTATTTTTTCAGCAGTCAATCAAGCGATTTTATGGTGTCTCCCTTTCCTTCCTAGCCTTAGATAATGCTCGTCCTTGTCTAAGATGTGACAATCAAGGCCATTGGTACGCTGCTCTTTCTCATTCCCTTGTTGCTCACACTAAAATATCTACAGATTTCACAGTTGTCTATGAAAGCAACAGAACATATTTTAAAATGTTTCGTACGATACATGCCAATGCTTCGTACGATACATGACAATCTTCTTTTCCTATGTCAACATAGATGAAAGTTTAAACAGGAAATAATATCTGCCTTAAGCTATATCCAGTACTCATTCATCTACTTACGTTTTTCAGTCCTCTCTTTCACTGTACGTGTACCTTGCCAACCCAATTACACCGCATATAATTTTCTAACCGTTCAACAATTTCGCGAGTTTCTGTGTTCGACTTGCCACATTTTATAACGATCGGCAGTGTTACGTTACGTCCATGTTCATCCTGACGGAGATGAGAAAATGGAAAATGGGAGACTATAGCTTAACACTGTTGCACAGATAAATAAAAATGTAAATGTCGTGGGACTAGGGCCTCCCGTTGGGTAGACCGTTCGCCGGGTGCAAGTCTTTCGATCCGACGCCACTTCAGCGACTTGTGCGTCGATGGGGATGAAATGATGATGATTAGGGCAACACAACCCCCACTCCCTGAGCGCAGAAAATCTCCGAACCATCCGGGAATCGAACCCGGGGCCTTAGGATTGACATTATGTCACACTGACCACTTTTTTTTAATTTTTAAATCTCATTTTGTTCGTTTTCGTTGGTTGTTCTGCTCGTGGCGGACGTCGCAAGACACCGGTTTCAGTTCGTCGTTGATCCATTAACTCAGTTTTTTTTTTATTACAGAGGGCAGCTACCCTCTGACCGAACACGCTGAGTTACCGTGCCGGCTACTCAGCTATCGGGGGGCCGGACGTTGTACGGGTTATAATCTGATAACAATCTTTAACGATAACTATGTTTACGTTTTTAAAATAAGACTATAAGCTGTATTTTTAAGTGATGCGTACAATGTATTTACTAATGAAATTCGAGCATTGTCATTGCCTTGAATCACGTCCCCTCTACTTCTCATATTTCGCTCTCTACGTGGATTCAAATAAATTCATCGTTTCGCAAACCGTTATGCGTTATTACCCTGGAATGCCCTTACGAACGACTGACAGAAGTCGTATATTACTTCTTCTGCAATGTCAAATAGTGCATAAAAACGTATTTTGATGAAGTTTTCGTTTTCCACTATGACTACCAATTATAAACAGCATTCAACAATCTTCTTTATTAATAACCACATCTTTTGGTTTTACCAACTTTTTTATTGGAAATGAGAATCTCTAACCAGATATCGTTAGGAAGGTTGCGGTGTTCATCTTACTACACTGGCTATAACTTCAATTCTGATAAACTTCTATGAAGGATTACATTGCAAAATGCTATAAAAATATCTGATGAACCATTCGTCACCTAGGCGTTGATTAAATCGATCAGATCCGATTCGAATACAGGGATTAGAGTTAATCGTCAGTACCTTGGAACCAAGCTGTCATGAGTGTTGCTCCTCTGAATGACTGGGTCTCAGCATCTTTGTAAGTGTATAATCTACTTTAATATAAAATACATGTTATTCAGATTATTTCACAAGGAGACGCACCGAAAATAAATTGAGGCGTCAAAAATCATCCGATAACAATATGCAGGCATACAGGTGGCAGTAGTAGCGTGTACACAAAACAAAATAGGGCAGTGCTTTAGCGGAGCAGTCATTTGTACGCATGTAATTCTCATGAACGGAAATCATTAGGGAATTCAGTATTCAGGGGTCCACGGTGCAAGAGCTAGAGGGGGAGGGGGTGAAACGGGTTGGCGATAGAAAATGAACGGATGTACTTTCCACCCTTAAATTAATCATGCCAAATCCGTTAACAGCCCTGCAGTTCCTGTACCGATGAAGGACAAAGGCACAAGAAAAAGAAATAGAGCGTCGATACATGTATATCTGCTTTTTCCTGGTAAGCTTCCGCTGATGACAGGCTCTCAACTTCCCAGCCCGGTGGTCGTATGGTTGTACTGCAACAGTCAGAGGCCATACACGTAATTTTCGCCAAAAGACACTCGTCGAAACGTTCCGGTACGTCAACACTGCCACCTAACTGAAAGGTCGAGAATTTTCATCTGTAGTATACGCTGGACAACTTCATATTCACACATCGTTACTGTTAGTTTTTGAGAGTGTGATATAGTTACGTCCATGTAACTGCGTGTTGTGTTCCCCGTTTCTTTCTTTGTGACTGAAGTACACTACTGGCCATTAAAATTGCTACACCACGAAGATGACGTTCTACAGACGCGAAATTTAAACGACAGGAAGAAGATGCTGTGAGATGCAAATGATTAGCTTTTCAGAGCATTCACACAGGGTTGGCGCCGGTGGCGACACTTACAACGTGCTGACATGAGGAAAGTTTCCAACCGATTTCTCATACACAAACAGCAGTTGACCAGCGTTGCCTGGTGAAACGTTGTTGTGATGCCTCGTGTAAAGAGGAGAAATGCGTACCATCACGTTTCCGACTTTGATAAAGGTCGGATTGTAGCCTATCGCGATTGCGGCTTACCGTATCGTGACATTGCTGCTTGCGTTGGTCGAGATCCAATGACTGTTAGCAGAATATGCAGTCGGTGGATTCAGGAGGGTAATATGGAACGTCTTGCTGGATCCCAACGCCCTCGTATCACTAGCAGTCGAGATGACAGGCATCTTATCCGCATGGCTGTAGCGGATCGTGCAGACACGTCTCGATCCCTGAGTCAACAGGTGTGGTGTTTGAAAGACAACAACCATCTGCACGAACAGTTCGACGATGTTTGGAGCAGCATGGACTATCAGCTCGCAGACCATGGCTGCGGTTACCCGTGACGCTGCATCACAGACAGGAGCGCCTGCGATGGTGTATTCAACGACGACCCTGGGTGCACGAATGGCAAAACGTAATTTTTTCTGATGAATCCAGGTTCTGTTTACAGCATCATGATGGTCGTAGCCGTGTTTGGCGACATCGCGGTGAACGCAGATCGGAGGCGTGTATTCGTCATCGCCATACTGGCGTATCACCCGGCGTGATGGTATGGGGTGCCATTGGTTACACGTCACGATCACTTCTTGTTCGCATTGACGGCACTTTGAACAGTGGACGTTACGTTTCAGATGTGTTACGACCCGTGGCTCTACCCTTCATTCTATCTCTGCTAAACCCTACATTTCAGTAGGATAATGCACGACCGCATGTTGCAGGCCCTGTACGGCCCTTTCTGGATACAGAATATGTTCGACTGCTGCCCTGGCCAGCACATTCTCCAGATCTCTCACCAACTGAAAACGTCTGGTCAATGGTGGCTGAACAACTGGCTCGTCACAATACGCCAGTCACTGCTCTTGATGAATTGTGGTATCGTGTTGAAGCTGCAATGGCAGCTGTACCTGATCACTCCATCCAAGCTCGGTTTGACTCAATGCCCAGGCGTATCAAGGCCGTTATTACTGCCAGAGGTGGTTGTTCTGGGTACTGATTTCTCAGGATCTATGCACCCAAATCGCGTGAAAATGAAATCACATGTCAGCTCTAGTGTAAAATATTTGTCCAATGAATACCCGTTTATCATCTGCATTTCTTCTTGGTGTAGCAATTATAATAGCCAATAGTGGACTTGAATATCGAATACATGTTGTTCAGATTATTTCACAAGAAGACGCATTGAAAATACATTTAGGCGTAAAAAGTCATCCGATAACGATATGCACGCAAACAGATGGCGGTAGTACCGTGTACACAAAGCAACATAGGTCAGTGCTTTAGCGGAGCAGTCATTTGTACGAAGATATTTCTTGCGAACAGAAATCATTAGGAACTTCAGTATTCGGGAAGACGACGGTTCAATCCCGCGTCCGGCCATCCTGATTTAGGTTTTCCGTGATTTCCCCATATCGCTCCAGGCAAATACCGGGATGGTTCCTTTGAAAGTGCATGGCCGACTTCCTTCCCCTCCTTCCCCAATCCGATGAGACCTATGACCTTGCTGTTTGGTCTCTTCCCCCAAACAACCCAACTTCAGTGTTCAGTGGTTCATGGCGCAAGAGCTGGGGGGGCGGGGGGGGGGGGGGGCTGTAACGGGTTGGCGATAGTAAATGAACGGATGCACTTTCTGTCCACCCTTATATTAATCATGCCAAATCCGTTAATAGCCCTGCAGTTACTGTACCGATGAGGAACAAAGGCACAAGAAAAAGAAGAAGACCGTCGATACATGTATATCTTATTCCTCGTGGTAATCTTCCGTTGATGAGAGGCTCTCGACTTCCCAGCCCGGTGGTCGTATGGTTGTACTGCAACATTCAGAGGCCATACACGTCATTTTCGCCAAAAGGCACTCGTTGAAACGTTCCGGTACGTCAACACTGTCACCCGACTGAAAGTTCGAGAATTTTCATCTGTAGTACACGCTGGACAACTTCATATTCACACCTCATTGCTGTCAGTTTTTGAGAATGTGATACAGTTATGTCCATGTAACTGCGTGTTCTGTTCCCCATTTGTTTCTTTGTGACTGAAGTACTTTTCTTCGTCGTCATTATCACCCACAATGTTTCCAAATCTTTTTAGATATCTTTGAGCACGCTGCAATGAAAGAAATGGACAGTACTGAGTAACTCCCACATTGTGTTGCCACAAAATATACATAATGGTCCGCCTGCTTTGCTGAGTCTTTACGTGCTTGCCTCCCATGCAGCGGGCACGGGTTCGATTCCCGGCAGGGTTGGAGATTTTCTGCTTCCTTGGACTGGGTGTTGTGTTGTCTTCGTTATCATTTCACTCTCACAACCGGCACATGAGTCGCCCAATGTTGGATCGACTGAAATAAGCCTCGCACTAGGGAGCCGAACTTCCCAGGATGGGGCCTCCCTGCCGGCAATGCCATACGATCGTTTCATCTCATTTTTGTACATAATGTATAGCGTCATCGGTGGGTCATGTGACCTTACTTACCGTTAAGGCCGTTATAAAATATTCTGTTGTGTTCGCTGAAGAGCCAACACCTTGTTACTAGAGGACGCCGAAATGCACGCGTTTTAGCTCACCCAGGCTGGCGTGAGGAGGGAAGGACTATACTGACGTGAGGTCTGGAACATGACAAGGAATTAGAATCAGAAAGCGGACGTAGCTAGTTTGATACTTAACTTTAATCCATTAATGATGAACGTCGCTCTTGGCGGTACATGAGTCACAACATTATCGATTCAGAAGATATAGTAACTGAATATGGCGCCTTCCTAGGTCGTAGCAAATGACGTAGCTGAAGGCTATGCTAAACTGTCGTCTCTGCAAATGAGAGCGTATGTAGTCAGTGAACCATTGCTAGCAAAGTCGGCTGTACAACTGGTGCGAGTGCTAGGGAAGCTCTCTAGACCTGCCGTGTGGTGGCGCTCGGTCTGCAATCACTGATAGTGGCGACACGCGGGTCCGACGTATACTAACGGACCGCGGCCGATTTAAACGCTACCACCTAGCAAGTGTGGTGTCTGGCGATGACACCACATATTCATGAACTACATTCTGCCAAAAGTATGCAGCACAGCCATAGTATGCTAGAAGGGTGACCATATGGAACGGATTATCTGTTAAAGATTCGTGTTAACGTGTATGTGAAGTAATTTCCTAAAGATGTTGTAGGGAAAATCAGTAGATCTCGAAATGGAGTTGCTTCATCAAAATGGAGAGTAAAAGAATGTTTTTAAGGGGAGTACATAAGTCCTATACCCACAGTGTTAAATTTGAAATATTGATGACCCAGTACCTCAGAACCTGTTACAGATAGAGATCTGAAATTTTTGGGATGTATAGTATCACGCCTTTTCTGATTACTCAACCAGAATCAAAATGTACGGAGAATTAATTAGCTAGTTATGATTTTTTAAAAATTTTGTTCAATATTTTCCTTTGAAAGCCCACTTTGTCTTCCGTAAGTAAAAAACCGTTGGCGGTAGAGATGTTTTGGGAGGTTCAGTAGCTGCAGTATACTAAGTGGTAAGATAGTGTAAAATTAGAGATATGTATCTGTAATAGTTCCTGAGATAACGGGTCAAATAATTTTAAAAATGTAATTTCCGGCAAATCAAGTTCAAACATTTTATTTGATATAAACTTACACATGGAGGCATGCCAGCTTCTAGAAACAGCTAGGCCCATAATCAGCATTATCTGGATCCTGTTCTTGACTATCCTGCAAACCTAGAAGCTTCCTTCTTTTCCTGCCTCTTGTTTCTTTAGTCATTTCCTCTGCTGCACGCTGGGTTTTCATGATCGTTTAAGTCGAGCCATTCGCCGAAAAGGCTTGCAGTGTGTTGTCACCCAAAGTGATACCAAGTTCCTCTAGTACCCTAATTCTTCCCTTTACACCATCATTAAACGTTATCACAGCATCACAAACACCCAAGCATAGAGTTTTCCTTCCTACAAAGACATTTTTGGTATGCGGGTCCAAATTACATTATTGAAAGACTCATTCGGGTTTTGTGGTCGACCATGGAGACATATGGAAAGAAGGTCAGGATGATCTAATTCTCTATATATTGGTTTAATAGCTCCCGTCACTGCAGATGGTGTGCTATTTTTGTGCCTAAATTGTCCCTCGCTACCCGCTGCCTGAGCTTTGCTGTACTTGCACCATGAATCAGCACCAGGTGGACAAAGACCATGTATAGATGTGTCATCAGTGGAAGATTTGTGGAAGAATGTAGCCCACACTGCTCGTTTCATCCCATGTAGGTCATGTGTATTGTTTCTTATTGCCATTCCATAATAATGCTGGAGTTCATCAATGTTTTTGTCTGTAAGATTTCCCTTACCATTTAGAGTCTTTCGATCTGATAACATCTCGTTTCCTTTTGTCTGCTTCAATTTTCGGAGACGTGTTCCCATCCGTTTTCAATCGTGGCCCACACATTCAATGTTAACAATCTGCTTATTACCATAAGGTTGGCTTTCCACTATTGATTTGTAATCTTTTGAATCACCATCCCCCAAGTACTCAGTGTAACACACACCTCTCCTCTGTTGTGAACGTCTGAACATAGAAACAACTGCAGTAGCCTCCATACCCCCACTAGGTCCCTCATAATTCTTAGCACAATTTGTTTCATGGCTTTCACTTGTTTCATCAACTGATTTACACTGATGACAGTATTTAGTTAGCACTCCAATGTCTAAAACTCTCTTCTGCCATTTGCCATCAACTGTCACAGATAAGACTGTTGTGTTATTTAATTCCACAGCTTCTTTAGCAGCAGCTTTCATAGAAGCAACAGCAACAGATTTGACACATTCACCAATTACTTCTGTGTACTTACTTGATCTGGTTGGTGGGTTTGGCAAGTTCAGCGTTGCACATAATGCTTCAGCTGCAGTCAATCCTTTCCCAATGCACCTCATTCCATACAGGAATCTAACATTGCTCTCAAACAAGTCATCTTGCACTTTTCAGAAGTCCAAAATGATGTCGAGAGCCTGCAAACTTCGCACTGACTATCAAATTTTTTAGCCCGTCCAGTCCTTGCACATGTGTCCTCAGAGATGCCCACCACAAACCTTACATGAAACAGCATCTTGCAAAACGTGTCCTAACACACTCAAATCTAAAAGAACATAACCTCAACTATTTTGATCTTTGCCAATAAATAAATCCTTATGGTCTTCAAGTTTCTCCTTCGAAGCACTAGTAGGCGTGTCTTTATCACGGGTCTGTGAAAAATCTATTTCAAGATCAACACTGGATTCAGATTTTGTGATATGCTGATTTCCATGGAAACGTCGCTTCTTAAAACAACCCTTTCTTTTCGTCATGTTGAAAAGAGGTATAAGAGCGTATAATAACACACCAAACCACTATGTTTTCAGTTCAAAACTTATGAAACACGACAACCACAAAGTAAATAAACAAAATGCATGTGCTATACCGCCATTTCTGTTCACACAGTGCATCCAACCTCTTAACACGAACATTAACATGATTTCAAGGAATAAATATCTGAAAACCACAGAATTCTAGATTGAATAGTTCAAGAGATAGAGATACTTAGGCAATTCAGTGCAGAACGACCGGATAATTTTACACACGCACTATTAACTTGAAATGATAAAAACTACACTTCCAATTGGAATTTTTCGGCAAATAATGCATCAAATTATTCAGGAGAGATCAAATATTAATGAGAGATAATAATCCGAAAATGTCACTTTTTGACCAATTCCGCCATACGTACTTCCCTTACAAATTAGGTTAGTAACCAATATCTTTCTTGGATTAGGACAATGAATACTAGGCAAATATTGTGCGCTAGGTAACTTATAATTAGATTTTTTTGATTTTTCAGTTGAAAGGATAGCCCCCATAAAATAGTTAAAATGTTTTCATGAAAAGTACACCAAAAAACAAAAGGGAAAGCACTCGGAATACATAACAAGGTGCCATTTCACAGTTTTTTCTCTTTGCCTATATGACATCAATAACCTATCATTTTAGACTCACCTAGCGTGTCGAAACGATATTGGGTTCATTTGAGCTCCGATGCTGAAGCAGAGATTCATAGTACAACTCAAGAGGTGTGTTCTTAACAGCTGTACGATGGCATGTAGTTCGTCAGTATGTATGAACGTTTTGATTTTTTATTACGCCCCTTAAGACCTTGAACTGTTGTATTATTTGCTTGCTGTATGGTACGAAACCAACAATAAATACTAAAGAAACCGTTCAAGGCATTATTATTGAAACCAGTCCGGCATTCTCGAGGAAAGGTTTAGACGGGTGGCAAATAAAATAAATCTTGGGTCTGATATCAGAGCTTAATCCGATATTTTAGAATACACTGTCCCTCTGTATATTACGGTTACAGCTCTCTGTTTACATCGTCGTCAATCCCTTTACTTACATAAAGGATGGGGACCCTCCTCATCCACACCAACATGGTGACCAAACCAAAAGTTCTACTGTCACCGGCGTATAACACGTTAGTTTTCAAATCGTGAGTCACAGGATGCGGGCTGTGATGTTATCCATGCGTCTGGGCGGGAGTACTCATTGACATGGTCCACCAGGAGACAGAAAGTGGACGGAAGCGATCGAAGGGTAGCAGTTTGTAAGGGCAGAGGGAAAAAAGCGCCAAGGCAAGGGCCAAGGGAAAAAAAACCTCTGCGACAGAAGGACGGGTAGTAATGACAGTAGCGGCTTGCTAGCTGCGACAGTGCACGCAAGGTGCGGTTATGTTAGTGCGTGGTATCGTGCATCGTTACCTTAGTCGCTGCGGAAGCTCGTTGTAGGGCTTGCTGCAGCTGCTGCGTCCCTGTAACAATTCAAGCTCGTCATACATTAGTGGGCGATCGGTCATAGATCAGCTCACTGTGTAGGGCGGAGGAGGGGGGGGGGGGGCTGGTTTGCATGCTGTGTACAGTAAGGTTTTTCGGCGAGTCGAGCATCTGGGATTGCCAGTAGAAGCTGTGTTCCGGGGGCTCGCCAGTACTGTCGTGGACCATAGATGTTTAGTTTCTTGCTAATAGTGTCTTTGGTCTATTATGTTTCCATCTATGGTTGTGGTCGTAGTTACCAAGAGAGAGGATAAACGGGTTACGCAAGTACCTCGTGTTTCTGCACAGTCGTGTGGAGAGTTTTTGGAATACCTGCAAGATGGTATCTAGCCGATATTACCGGTGAAGATCTGCGGTGCGTGTGTAGCACGGAGCGTTGCTTATGATTCCGAGTACTTTGCTCTGGATGAGCTGCAGACGGCGCAGGCGTGTGGGCGCAGCGTATCCCCAGGCAGGGGCTGCGTAAGTCATCAGGGGTCGAATAAGTGTCATGTACATGGACCTGGACACCCTCCTATTCAGTGTGCTACGCCTTTTAAGCATAGTATAGAGTTGTTTGAGCCTCGCGTTTGCTTTGTTGGTCACGTGTTGAATTTGGTCCCCCCCAGAGTAGTTTCCGGCCCAGCGAGACACCGAGGTATTTGACCTTCTCGAGGAAACGTATTGGGTGTGCATGTAGTGTTATTGGGCTGCAGTGCTGATGTTTGCGCAGTAGCTTCGGTCTTCTAGTGAACAGAACGGCTTCGCACTTGTCGACGTTTACTCTAATACACCATTTCAACAGCCAAGGCTCTGCCGCTCTGAGTGCAGTCTGTAGTCGTGAGTTAATGTTAGACGGCTTCCAATCTTGCGCAAGGATGGCAGTGTCATCCGCGTAGATTACCACCGTCGTGTTGCGTGTAGCTGAGAGGTCGTTAATGTAGAGATTGAACAATAAGGGTCAACACGACGTGGTATCCAGGCAGGAGTACCCCAAGGAAGCATCCTAGTGGATGCTTCCTTGGGGTACTCCTGCCTGGATACCACGTCGTGTTAATTGTTTGCCCTGCACGTCGGTGTTGAAACTCATGTCCGTGAGATATGAGTGTAGGAGACGTACGAGCCCATCGGGGAAGCCTGCGTCGCTGAGTTTACGTATGAGACCGTTGTGCCATAGACGATCGAAGGCCTTTACGATGTTCAGGAACACCGCCCCAGTTACTTTTTTTGTGTTTTATCCGTGTGTTATGTATTCAACGACGCGGAGTAGATGTTGTGTTGTTGAGTGGTGATTCCTGAAGCCGAATTGCTCCGGTCTCAGGGTGTCGTTTGTGATGAAGTCCCTAGTGAGTCGATTTAGTATTACCTTGTTAACGATCTTGCTGAGCCCGCTCAGCAGACCGATGGGTCGGTAATTTTCTGGGAGGAAGTGGTCTTTCCCCGGCTTCCTGAACATCAGGACCTGGGCCGTCTTCCAAAAGGCGGGGAAGTGTTGGTGTTTAAGTATGGCATTCGTGATGTGTGTGAGGTATTCTACTGCTTTATCCGTGAACTCCTGGAGGACACGGTTTTGAATGCCATCGTGACCAGGGGCATTCCTAGCTGTGGTATGCATGATGGCCCATTTGACTTCAGCTCTGCTAACATGTCGGATGACGATGGGCGCTGGTTGGGGCAGGATGCGTGTAACCTCCTGATCGGTCGCAAATGTGAACGCTGGGTCTGAGGGATCCAGGTTCGGTGTGAATGACGCTGCAAGTGTGAGGGCCATCACTTCCGCCTTTTCTTCCGCAGAATATTTGGTCCGTCGGGCCCTTGGAGCGTGGGTGTGTGCAGTTTCTCCCTGGCGAATTGTCGGGCCATCTGCCATACGCCAGGTCGCGTGGTGTCCAGCCCTTCGAGTTTCTGGTTCCACTGTTGTGTTTTAAATGTTTGTATTTTGTCCCGGATTATTCCCTGGAGCCTGTTCATGTGCTGTTTGAAGTGCTGGCGCCTAGTACGCTGCCAGTGTCTCCTGAGGCGGTTCCTCATTGAGCTAAGGCCCAGGATCTCCTGGGCAGGGCAGCACTGTGTTGCTGTGGTGTGCGTCTTGTACGGCGCTGGTGAGTGTTTCAACGGCCTCATCAATTTGAGTTGTCTCGTTAATCAAGTAGGTGGGTGGGATGAGACTGTCAAGCATTTCCTTGAACAAAGTCCAATTCGCGCGCCTGTAGTCTAACATCCAGCGTTGATCCATGTGCTGCATTGTTTCTTCAATGTACGGTATAACGGGTTGGTGATTTGAGGGCAGACCGTTTCCCACGGCAACGTTGAGTGTCGTTGTTATGCCCTTGACGAGGGCCATGTCTAACACGTCTGGCCTGTGACCCCTCCGGTAGGGGATGTGCGTCGGTTCGGTCGGCGCTAGTATGATGTAGTTTCGTCCTAGTGCGTGTTCGTATAGTTTCTTGCCGTTGGTGTTTCGTATTCGTGAGATCCAGTCCGGGTGTTTTGCGTTAAGATCTCCAGCGGCGATTACACGAGGTGATATTTTGAGTATTGAGCTGATGTCTCGTGTTTTGATGTTCTTAGGGCTGTTGTAACTGACACCAGTGTAGTATAGGCTACGTTAAACATGACCCTGACGTCGATTGCCTCTACTTTTTCAAGTTCAGGGAGTACAATGTTTGTGTGTTCTATGTCTTTGTGTATGATGATGGCCGGTCCACCGTGACCAGAGTCGTCCGGTCGGTCGGTACGATAGACGCGTTAGCCGGTGAAGCTTAGGTGGTTGCGTGGTTTGAGCTTAGTTTCGCTCAGTAGTGCGATACGGGTACCATTACGTTCCATATGCGCGGCAAGTTCCACCCTTTCGTCGTCAATCTCAAGACACAGTTCCGCTATTGACCACATTCTCTTGCAAATAGGGTAGATTTACTGTATACGCTGGCCTGGTATCAGCTTGTCTTTTCTCTTCGTGATCTTTCCGTTCCGGACTGTAGTCGCGTTTAATATGTATTCTCAGGCAGATGATGAAAAGAAAAGATACTACACTACTGGCCATTAAAATTGCTACACCAAGAAGAAATGCAGATGATAAACGGGTATTAATTTGACAAATATATTATACTAGAACTGATATGTGATTACATTTTCACGCAATTTGGGTGAATACATCCTGACAAATCAGTATCCAGAACAACTACCTCTGGCCGTAATAACGGCCTTCATACGCCTGGGCATTGAGTCAAACAGAGCTTGTATTGCGTATACAGGTACAGCTGCCCATGCAGCTTCAACACGATACCACAGTTCATCAAGAGTAGTGACTGGCGTATTGCGACGAGCCACTTGCTCGGTCAACATTGACCAGACGTTTTCAGTTAGTGAGAGATCTGCAGAATGTGCTGGTCAGGGCAGCAGTCAAACATTTTCTGTATCCAGAAAGGCCCGTACAAGGACCTGCAACATGCGGTCGTGCATTATCCTGCTGAAATGTAAGGTTTCGCAGGGATCCAATGAAGGATAGAGCCAAGGATCGTAACACATCTGAAATGTAACGTCCACTGTTCAAAGTGCCGTCAATGCGAACAAGAGGTGACCGAGACGTGTAACCAATGGTACCCCGTACCATCACGCCGGGTGATATGCCAGTATGGCGATGACGAATACACGCTTCCAATAGCGTTCACCGCGATGTCGTCAAACACGGATGCTACCATCATGATGCGGTAAACAGAACCTAAATTCATCCAAAAAAAAAGACGTTTTGCCATTCGTGCACCCAGGTTCGTCGTTGAGTACACCATCGCAGGCGCTGCTGCCTGTGATGTAGCGTCAAGGGTAACCGCAGCCATGGTCTCCGAGCTGATAGTCCCTGCTGTTGCAGACGTCGTCGAACTGTTGGTGCCGGCCCATGTGGCCGAGCGGTTCTAGGCGCTGCAGTCTGGAACCGCGCGACCGCCACGGTCGCAGGTTCGAATCCTGCCTCGGACATGGATTTGTGTGATGTCCTTAAGGTTAGTTAGGTTTAGTTAGTTCTAAGTTCTAGGGGACTGATGACCTCAGATGTTAAGTCCCATAGTGTTCAGAGCCATTTGAACTGTTGGTGCAGATTGTTGTTGTCTTGCAAACGTCCCGATCTGTTGACTCAGGGATCGAGACGTGGCTGCACGATCCGTTACAGCCATGCAGGTAAGATGCCTGTCATCTCGGCTGCTGGTGATACGAGGCCGTTGGGATCCAGCACGACGTTCCGTATTACCCTCCTGAACCCACCGATTGCATATTCTGCTAACAGTCATTGGATCTCGAGCAACTCAATCAGCAATGTCACGATACCATAAACCGCAATCGCGATAGGCTACAATCCAACCTTTATCAAAGTCGGAAACGTGATGATACGCATTTCTCCTCCTTACACGAGGCATCACAACAACGTTTCACCAGGCAACGCTGGTCAACTGCTGTTTGTGTATGAGAAATCGGTTGGAATCTTTCCTCATGTCAGCACGTTGTAGGTGTCGCCACCGGCACCAACCCTGTGTGAATGCTCTGATAAGCTAATCATTTGCATATCACAGCATCTTCTTCCTGTCGGTTAAATTTCGCGTTTGTAGCACGTCATCTTCGTGGTGTAGCAATTTTAATGGCCAGTTGTGTATTTTCATCCAGGTCCTTCAGTCGCAGTCGTTATTAAACTTAATTTTTAGTGAAATGTGTAACAGTTTTAAAATTTAATTAACTTGATTGATATTGTTTTATTGGAAGTGCAATTAACACTTTAATTACTTAATCGAAAATGAACACTTCAAGCAGATGCATGTTTACAGTGTTGTGGGAATCGGAATTAACACTTAGAAAAAATGGTTCAAATGGCTCTGAACACTATGGGACTTAGCAGCGGAGGTCATCAGTCCCCTAGAACTTAGAACTACTTAAACCTAGCTAACCTAAGGACATCACACACATTCATGCCCGAGGCAGGATTCGACCGTAGCGGTCGCATGGTTCCAGACTGAAGTGCCTAGAACCGCTCGGCCACTCCGGCCGGCATTAACACTTACATTAGTTACTCGGAAAAGAGCATGTTCACCTAAGGGTTGATGATATAACAGCATAACATTTGTAAAAAGACCTCATATATGGTATCTGCGGGAAACTACGACGGCGGGATGCAAAATAATGATTCAAAATTATTTTATGTGAAAACTCTTAAGGCATTTCAAATATTGCAAACGTTATACGTCTTTATTCTTCATATCTGCATATTTATTTTTAACATAGTCACCCTGGCGACACATTTCACCGAAAGAGAGGCCAGTTTAATTGTGTAGGCTTTCTCGGCCAGAGTCAGACCCAGAAGAAGGCCGCTGCAACCGTTGCCGAAACGTTGGTTTTTCCACAGCAGCAGTAGTTCTATACATTATGACGCGGCACCATAGCGAGAAAATTTCTATGTCGAGAGACCAGTTTGTTGGAACCGTCACTGTAGAATGTTTAACTTTGTTGACGGGTCGGCCTCGGTGGCCGTTCGGTTCTAGGCGCTTCAGTCCGGAACCGCGTGATTGCTACGGTCGCAGTTTCGAATCCTGCCTCGGGCATGGATGTGTGTGGTGTCCTTAGGTTAGTTAGGTTTCAGTAGTTCTAAGTTCTAGGGGACTGATGATCTCAGATGCTGAGTCCCATAGTGCTCAGAGCCATTTGAACCATTTCTTTGTTGACGGAGCCGCAACCCTACCTCTTCTTGTACCGCTTCATCACAATCAAACTAAAGTCCTCGAAGTTATTCATTAACTTTTGAAAACAGTTGAAAATCGGAAGGGGCCTAGTTGAGGTAAGCATCACCGTTTCCTACATTACGAGCACGAACAACCCTACGCAGCACATTACTGATGTCGATACAACCATCACTGTACAAAGATTTTACAAAGATTTCATTTTTCTATGGATTTCAGCTGGAGGCACTTTCCTGTCTTTAGAAACTCGATTACAGCCCTATGTTTCTCACACACCGTCAGGATTACGTAACACACAGTTAATGCTACAACACGGAGCCCTCTAGCGGCAGGGAGTTGTAACTTGCGTCATCGTAGCAGGAAAGTCAGCCGACTAATATGCGCGGCATGTAATACGTCAACTATTATTGAGAACATTAACAAAAATCCGGCTACATTACTATTCACCACGCCTGCGTATATTCTTAGCTCTGTACACTCTTACGAGACATGTATCTACACTATGTGATCATAAGCAATAAGGTGCTTAAAACGTCAATGTAGGCCTGTGCTGTGGTAGTGCCACGCAAAACAACAAGGGGTGCAAACCCCCTCCATGAAAAACACGACCACACCATAGCACCACAAACACCGAATTTTACTGTTGGCACTATACATGCTGGCAGATGACGTTCACCTGGCATTCGCCATACCCACACCCTGCCATAGGACTGTGTACTGAGATTCGTCACTCCACACAACGTTTTTCCACGGTTCAGTTGTCCAATGTTTACGCTCCTTACACCAATCGAGGCGTCGTTTGGCATTTACAGGCGTGATGTGTGGCTTATGAGCAGCCACTCGACGAAGAAATCCAAGTTTTCTCGCCACGCATGGTAGCCGCGAGGTATTAGGCGCCATGTCACGGTCCACGCAGCTTCCTCCCCCCCTCTCCCCCCTCAGAGGTTCGAGTACTCCTTCGAGCAAGGGTGTGTGTGTTTTCCTAAACGTAAGTTGTTTTAAGCTAGATTAAGTTGTGTGTAAGCTTCGGGATCGATGACCTCAGCAGTTTGGTTCCATAAGATCTTACCAAAAAATTTCCAAGTTTTCTCACCTCCCGCCTAACTGTCGTAGTACTTGCAGTGGACCCTGATGCAGTTTGGAATTCCTGTGGGTAGATGTCTGCCTATTTCACATTACGATTCTCTTCAACCGTCTGCGGTCTCTGTCAGTCAACAGACGAGGTCGGCATGTACGATTTCGTGCTGTACGTGTCCCTTGATGTTTCCACGTCACTATCACATCGGAAACAGTGGACATAGGGACGTTCAGGAGTGTGGAAATCTCGCTTACACACGTATGACACAAGTGACTCCTAATCACCTGACCACGTTCGAAGTCCGTGACTTCCGCGGAGCGCCCCATTCTGATCTCTCACGGTATATAATGACTATTGAGGTCGCTGATGTGGATTACCTGGCAGTAGGTGGCAGTACAATGCACCTAATATGAAAAACGTATGTTTTTGGTGTGTTCAAATGTTCAAATGTGTGTGAAATCTTATGGGACTTAATTGCTAAGGTCATCAGTCGCTAACCTTGAAAGGTGGCTACACTGAGCCACTGCGCCAGAGATTGCGCCAAAGAGTATTATTAAGCCGCCTCCACAGTGCTTGTTAAGAACTCGTAGAAGTCAGTGCCTGTTAAGAACTCGTAGCGGTCAGTGCCTGTTAAGAACTCGTAGCAGACAGTGCTTGGGGAGAGCTCGTACTAGTGAGTGCCTGTCGAGGTCTCGTGGTAGTCTGTGCTGAGATGTTGTAGCAGAGAGTGTTTGTTGAGATGTGCTATTAGGCAGTGCTTGCTGAGATGTGATATTGGAGAGTTCTGGTTGAGATATAATGTAAGGATTAGAATGATTTTCATCAATGTAAATGAGGTAATTAACGCAGTTTGTTTTTATTTTAGTGTCCTAAATAATGCGTCAGTACAGGTTCAGTGAACAAAGCATCTGGCGTGTGTTCTTGTATTAGAGTGTAATTCTACTTTCCTTACGCAATTATCGTATTTCTTATTTTCTTTTATCACGTCAGTATATTTGGTATTTAAAAATGCTTGTCTTGTTGAAGAAGAACCGTGCCAGATGTGTACGTTGAGTCACACTCCCACATACAGAACAGTTATACTTGTGCTTTGGTTTAGTAGGTTTTATAGTTGCTGGGGACTTAATTAATTTACTGTTTTAACGAAAAATTTCATTTCATTCTTGTTGTTGTTTTTTGCAGTCAGATGGCGTAATAATACTAGTCAGAGCCAACCGATTACGAGACACAGCGTAATCGGACATTACAGCTACCAAAAAAAAAAAGTATTTTCAATAATATTTAATTAAGCCCCCATGCACGTGGCGACCGCTGCTTCGGATCGTCCCTTGGAATTCTTCTGATTGTAAAAATAGTAGACAGTAGTATTGTTGTAGTAATTTCTAGTTTAGTAATTGTAGCCTATTTTGCATGTGTAGATTTGGTAATTGGCATTCTTCTAATGGTATTTTTCAAAAGTTATTTTTTTTGTTGTCTTGTCTACGGGTTTGACAATTTAGTGCAATTATTTCAATTGTTCGATTGATCGTGTTTGAGGGAGACATTGCATGTAAATGGTATTGTTGGAGATAAGGAGGCATTGTGTGTAATTTTCGCACAGTGACGAGTTTTGTATGTCTTGCAAATGATTACGCGATCGATGAAAAAGGCAAAAATGATGGATAGTGAGAATGACGAAATTGTTGACATGGCGAACTCGCCAACACAGGACAACAGTATGATGAATAATGGAATTGAAAATAATTTAATAAGTCGGGAAAATAGTCCGGAACCATTTCAAAATTTTTCTCAATCAGAAAATTCACAGAATCCGAGATTAACGATAGAAGATTCGGAAATAGTATCGAACACAGATAGCTTTACAGCTATGACAAAGGAAGCTGGTTTTGCGGGAAATGTTAGGGGCGAAAAGAATTTTGAAACAGTTAATATGGAGCAGTTGATGGTTGCAATATTAAATTTGGGATCACAAATGGGAATAATTAAAACAGAGATAGGAACAATTAAAACAGAGATGGGAACTTTACGATCTGAATTAAAAACTGATATGGGAACAATGGAAACTCGGTTAGGATCTGAATTTAAAACAGAGATGGGAACTTTGGAAACATGGTTAGACTTACGAATAGGGACATGTTTCAAAAATATGAAAGATGAATTAAAGAAAGAAATCAGAGAAGAAGTACAACCAATTTTGATGCTCACAATAATAGCTTAATTTCAACAGAAATCAGACAAGAGGAACAGGGCAGGGAACAGGAAGAAAAAGATCGCGTGATAGTACAAAAATTTTCAGAGTTAAATTTACAACGTGCACACGATAAGGAAGAAATATTTGAGAGAATCGAGGAATCCGTGCCAAATGACAGTTTAAATAACCTAACACAACAGTATGAACAGTTAACTACTAAATGTGTTAATACTGAAACCCGAGTCGCGACACTTACGGAAGAAGTAAATAAACAGAAAGAACAAATAGGTGATTTATCGGAAAGAGTTGAGGAGATTTCAGATAAATTGACAAGTCTTAGTTTAAATGGGGACAGAGATTCAGATATACAGCACCATTGCCATTTTCAGAAACCGAAGAGTACCAGAACATAAATAAGCATGTTGAAAATCAAGGAAAATTTAATGAACGCGTGAATAGGGAATTTGAGGTATTAAAAAAGCAAGTCAAACAAATTCAAGGCGAAATCGTAGGAAAAGACAGCAAAGGAAATTTAGAATCACAGATACCAGAAGGGTTTGAAGAATATAATTTATTTCATTTACGGGATGCAACAAGAGAGCGCCAGGCGCGCGAACTTTACAATAATCGACATTCGGACTGGGACAGACGCGGTAGGTCTTTGTCGCCACGAGGCGAAAACTTTGACTATAAACACTTTTTGACTGTTCGGAAATTTAAGATCTTCCGCAATTCTAAGAATGACATACATCCATGTTCATGGTTAGATCAATTTACGTACGCACTTCCGCCAGATGTGCCACAAAGTCACAAACTGGAAATTATGTGCGGCTACTAAAGTCCTCAGGGGATTCACTACTCTAAGTGAATATGTGCCGTAGCGAGCATAGGGCCCCGAGCTGTAGTGGTGCTATTTCTCTTTTAGTTTTCTGCACCGCTGCCTACTCTTTTACTATTCTTTGCATCTGTCAGACCAACTCTTCGACTATCAATCTATCTAGAGAGTAAGTAAACAATAACCTGATATGACTAATTTACCCAAAAGTGACTTCGGAAACTACCGTTTGGACTTACTGTATCTTCATCAGCATTCATTCCTAGTTTAAACGAAATTTTACCTGTTTATCTTCGTGACAATATTACTTCATATGTTGACGACATTCTTATTGCTAAACGTTCTTGGAGTGAGCACAACAAAATTTTGGATTCATTATTACGTATTTTTGCAAGAGTTGGCATTACAGTGAACTTAGAAAAATCTGAATTTGGTCGTTCTCAGGTGAAATTTCTCGGTCACTTTATTTCTACAGAGGGTATTCTTCCTGATCCAGAAAAATTAGACGCCATTCGTAATTATGCTGTTCCTACTACAAAACGTGATGTTCGTAGTTTCCTTGGTGTCTGTAATTTTCTTCGACGCTTTGTTAAATTAGACGATTTGGCCACACCTCGTTTATGTGAACTATCTGGAAAGAAATCTAATTGGTGTTGGGATGAGGAAGCTCAGTCAGAATTTGAACAGCTTCGTGATGCTTTAGTTGCTGCTCCACTTCTTTCACATCCGGATTTATCTAAAGAATTTTGTTTGGCAACGGACTCATCATACAGGGGCCTAGGGGCACACTTATTTCAAGAGATAGAAGAAAACGGCGTTGTAGTACAGAAGACTATTGCATTTGGAAGTCGTGTTCTCTCTAAATCAGAAAAGAATTATTCGATTACGGAACTTGAAGCTTTGGCTGTTGTATGGGCTTTCACAAAATTTCGCACATCTTTGTTTGGCAGACATACTAAGGTTTACACCGATCATCGAGCTCTGGAATTTCTTATGTCAACAAAATTAACTCACGGCAGATTGTCACGATGGGCGTTGTACCTACAGGAGTTTGATTTTAGTATTGTTTACACACAGGGTTCTTCAAATATTGTTGCCGATGCTTTATCACGTGCACCTATGGGTTTGAAACAAAGTGCTGAAGAGGACTGCATAGAAAACAATTATTGTTTGATGTATATTCAAGGTGTTGCGTTTGAGAACTTTATTTCGTCTTCGCTCCAGGACATCGCTAAGGAGCAAAATAAGGATCCAATCTGGAAGGACATTAAGCAGAAGTGGAGGAGAAAGGAAAGCGTAGCGATTAGACAGCATTATTTAGTTCGCAATGACATTCTTTTTAAACGAAAATCGGTCGACAACTCTGTTTGGTTAGTTTGTATTCCTGATGAGTGGGTCAATAAATTGATTTGGTATACGCATTTCAGTTATGCACACTTTGGTCCCAGAAAATGCTTTCACAAATTACGAGAAAATTGTTATTTCAGTAATATGGAAAAACGTATTCGATCTGTTCTGGCCAAATGCAAATTATGTCATAGGGCTAAGCCGCCAACAGTTTCTCACAGAGCACCGTTGTTTCCTATCATTCCAGCGAAATTAAAGGAGATGGCTGCAGTCGATTTGTTCGGTCCAGTGGTTCGTTCTACTAATGGTTTTGCGTACATTTTCGTAGCGGTGGAGTTGACATCAAAATATGTATGTTTTACACCTTTACGCAAAGCAACAGTTCGTTCAGTATCTAACGCTTTCATCAAAAATTTTCTTAAAGAAGTTGGTCGTGTTGATAAGGTTATATCAGATAATGGATCACAGTTTCGTTCTAAAATTTGGCTTCGTACTCTACAGCGTCGTAAAATTAAACCAATCTTCATTTCACTTTTTCACCCTCAATCTAACGTTTCAGAGAGATGGATGAAGGAAATCAATAAATTGTGTCGTCTTTATTGTCATCAAAATCACAGAACGTGGGATCAGTATCTTCATATTTTTCAAAACATTCTGAATGAACTTCCTAATGACTCAACTTCTTTACCGCCTATATTGACATTAAAAAATAAAGCACCGACAAATCGCATTTCTGAAATAGTTCCTTTTCCGCCTTCACGGAAACTGCGGCATTCTGAAGTTGTCAACCTGGCTCTGCAAAATATTGCATCTGCGGCTGCTAGAAGAGAGAAATCAGCTAAGCGTCCTGGTCGTTCAAAAATCTTGTCAGTTGGTTAAAAAGTGTTAATTAAGTCCCACCGTTTGTCTCACAAAGGAAAAGGGTTGTGTCGCAAATTTTTTCTGCTTTATAACGGTCCATATAGAATTCGTAAAATTATTCATGATAACACTGTCGAAGTAGAAACTCTTAAATCTCGACGCTCTAAAGGAATACATCATATATCTAACGTAAAATTTTTTGTGGAATGACATACTTTTGAGAAACCAACAGCTAGATGTAAACATACGGAGAGTACAAGGATACCGCGCTGTGTTTTGGCGGCGGCACATACTCAAAGAAACAGTCAAGTCTGCGCGCCGCACAAGGCAGTCGTTGACCGCGAACAATTGCTTCCTACGTCACGCGCCTACAGCTGATCGAGCGCTCAGTGCGAATGCACTGACAGCCGTAAACAAATACACAGTTTAATTTCTCCGATTAAATTCAGTATAAAGCTATAGTGACTTGATGAATTATGTTATTAACGTTCAGTATTTTTCAGGATACGGTTCTATAAAATATTTAAGAACTTCAGGTAAATTCTGTGTGTCTCCGAAGTTAAGAGGACTTACTATCGAGAAATTTTCAGGAAGAATGTAATTTCCAAGAAGAAACTAATAAACTAAAAAGGTAACTATTAATTGAGTTTATTTTTCAGGTAACATATTTCCACTTAGGTACGTACTTTAGACGTAATTTGCTGCTCGCGATTACGTGATTCATACTTTGTGCTAATTTCATGTTCTATGAATTTACGTGTGAAGCGACGTGCTTGCGTACATTTGCTGATTTTTGACAATGATTATTAATGAACTGGGTTGTTATTTGTATATATTATGCATCGCTTGGCTGCACTGCTTTTTCACTGATGTCATATTTTTTTTTAATTATGTGCCTGCTGTACTTATTTATTTAAATTATAATTGTAACCTGATTTATTGTGCTGATGTGTTTAGGTATGTAGGTTATACTTTGTGATTTATCTGCTTGCGCCTTCATGTTTACTTATTAAGATTACATATGAACACTTATTTGCTTATGCTGATATGATGCTAATGACCTTTTTGCTGCTATGCGTGTGGATTGCATATTTATACATTTCTGTTGTTGTCATAACTACTCTTTAATTTGGTGTATAGAAATACTGATATACTGTGTACAAACAGAGAGTTTATGTCACACTATTGGATTAATTATAGACTGTTCGCTTGGCAGAGCCTCGTTGTAAGGATTGTGCTGCATCCACTTTTTGACATTCTGTTCTCTACTGGTATATTTACTCGCTATTGCTTGTTTTGCTTACGCTCAGTGCCTTATATTTTTAAGATAAGAAAATGAACTGCTATAATTCGACGAACGACATTAGTACAAGAAACTTCATAGAAGTCACATGAGCTGGAGGTTTTATGGAAACTGTATAACTTTATGCTAATAGGAAGGAAGCTAACGACATGACATACCATTACTAGGTTTAGACCATTAACAGTTATTACACTGCATTTTTCGTGAGCAATTGAAATAGGAAGTGACACTTGATACAAGAAATACTCCACATGTTTGCTTCTGCCATAATTCTTGAAGTGGTGTACACACTGTGAAATATTATGATTATTCACACTCCGTAATCGTACTTAATTACTGAGAGTTATTCGAACTAAGTCTGTTAGAGGTCATGTATGCATTTCTTTGTTTATAATTCATAATGAGCAGAAGATTTGTGTCAGATGGATTACACAGAGGTTGTGTGTTGGCAATGTGTCTTCAGATTGTATGGGATGATGAACTGAAGTTTGCATTAGGATTTTATCTGTACTTGTTCGAGGAGACTGACTAGAGGAAAGAGTTGTTATGGAAGTGAAGTGATATTGGTAATAAGGTTTATATGTATCGACGCATTGAAGAGGTATTATTGAGGTATTATTGAGATTGTGTGAAGTTGATGATTATTGGAGTTTTGGTGGACAAGAGGTAAGGTAAATGCTATTAATGATAAGGTTTATATGTATCGATGTATTGAAGAGGTATTATTGAGGTATTATTGAGATTGTGTGAAGTTGATGATTATTGGAGTTTTGGTGGATAAGAGGCAAAGTAAGTGAGATGCATTTTTTTTTGTTGGTTTTATGGAACAAGGAGGATGAAGATAGCAGACTAGAACACTAAAGTAGAAGGAAGATAGTCTATACACACACTTTGTTAAATCACTAAGCAGTATATACTTTTTTTTTTTGAAGAGAGAAAGTATTTGCATATCTTGGCTCACTGACAGTTGTTCAACAACAGTACCTTTGATTGGAGGGCAGCGTGGAGGGTAAAAATCGTAGAGGGAGACCAAGAGATGAATACACTAAGCAAATTCAGAAGGATGTAGGTTGCAGTAGGTACTGGGAGATGAAAAAGCTTGCACAGGATAGAGTAGCATGGAGAGCTGCATCAAACCAGTCTCAGGACTGAAGACCACAACAACAACAACAACCTTTGATCTGGCTTGGCAAACATTGGTCTTGACATGATGACTATGACGTTGACCTAACTATTATTGACTGTTATACATTGCTGCCACTACTACTTGATACACATGATGAACATCAGATTTTGACAGAATTACATTTACACAGTTAACACCATTCAATTACATGGTAGTACTTAATGTGGATGAAAGATGAATGAGTGTGTTTTGTGTGTTTTCCTTTCCTAATCCTACCCACCTATCTCGTAAATATTATTTTATTTGTTTGTAGTGGCTTGCACTGACACCCATAAATATTATAGGTTTACTGATATTTGAGTATTTGTAATAGTTAATATGAAAATTATCTGACATCATTTGTGTGTTTGTTATGATTTGTATGTTTAGTGTAAAAGCATTTGTATGTGCATTCAAACTATTGTTCATGACTGAACTGTCTGATTAGTGAGGGTAAATATTATGAACTGTTACCCGCACTTTTTCAACATAATGTGTGACACTTAGGAATGATTAATTTCTGCTGATGAACTGTGTGATCAGTGATAGTGAATATTATGGACTGCTCTCTGGACCTATTCAGCATTGCTGGGTGCAACTGATGGACTGCTTCTACTGAAATGATGTCACTTGTTGGTGTCTGCACCTGCTCAACATTGCTGGGTGCAACTGATGGACTGCTTCTACTGAAATGAAGTCACTTGTTGCTGTCTGCACCTGCTCAACATTACTGGGTGCATAGATGAAGCTACTTCTATGGAAATGATGTCACTTGCCGGTGTCTGCACCTACTCAACATTGCTGGGTGCCACTGATGGACTGCTTCTACTGAAATGATGTCACTTGTTGGTGTCTGCACCTGCTCAACATTGCTGGGTGCAACTGATGGACTGCTTCTACTGAAATGATGTCACTTGTTGGTGTCTGCACCTGCTCAACATTGCTGGGTGCAACTGATGGACTGCTTCTACTGAAATGATGTCACTTGTTGGTGTCTGCACCTGCTCAACATTGCTGGGTGCAACTGATGGACTGCTTCTACTAAAATGATGTCACTTGTTGGTGTCTGCACCTGCTCAACATTGCTGGGTGCAACTGATGGACTGCTTCTACTGAAATGATGTCACTTGTCGGTGTCTGCACCTGCTCAACATTGCTGGGTGCAACTGATGGACTGCTTCTGCTGAAATGATGTCACTTGTTGGTGTTTGCACCTGTTGACCATTGCTGGGCTGGAATTATCAACTATTTGTTTTTTTTTTTTTTGAATAATTAAAAGTGTTTTATGTGAACATCTGTATAAACTGATTTTTTGTGTATTGTGTAAACTATTATGTAAAGCCACATGTATGAAAAGAATTTGTATTGCCTACTGTATTTTATATATTAGGTTATTGAAAGGTCAGTGCAAAGCCAAAATTTTAACTAATTATGTGATATTTAGGTATTAATATTATCTTTTATTTTTGTCTGTATTTTTCTGGACGAATTTGGTGGTATTTTCACCACTAATGCTGGCAAAAATACCATCAAATTCTGGCCTGTGGAGGAGGGGCATATGAAACGTGGCTACACTGAGCCACTGCGCCAGAGATTGCGCCAAAGAGTAATATTAAGCCGCCTCCACAGTGCTTGTTAAGAACTCGTAGAAGTCAGTGCCTGTTAAGACCTCGTAGCGGTCAGTGCCTGTTAAGAACTCTTAGCAGACAGTGCTTGGGGAGAGCTCGTACTAGTGAGTGCCTGTCGAGGTCTCGTGGTAGTCTGTGCTGAGATGTTGTAGCAGAGAGTGTTTGTTGAGATGTGCTATTAGGCAGTGCTTGCTGAGATGTGATATTGGAGAGTTCTGGTTGAGATATAATGTAAGGATTAGAATGATTTTCATCAATATAAATGAGGTAATTAACTCAGTTTGTTTTTATTTTAGTGTCCTAAATAATGCGTCAGTACAGGTTCAGTGAACAAAGCATCTGGCGTGTGTTCTTGTATTAGAGTGTAATTCTACTTTCCTTACGCAATTATCGTATTTCTAATTTTCTTTTATCACGTCAGTATATTTGGTATTTAAAAATGCTTGTCTTGTTGAAGAAGAACCGTGCCAGATGTGTACGTTGAGTCACACTCCCACATACAGAACAGTTATACTTGTGCTTTGGTTTAGTAGGTTTTATAGTTGCTGGGGACTTAATTAATTTACTGTGTTAACGAAAAATTTCATTTCATTCTTGTTGTTGTTTTTTGCAGTCAGATGGCGTAATAATACTAGTCAGGGCCAACCGATTACGAGACACAGCGTAATCGGACATTACAGCTACAAAAACTAAAAAAGTATTTTCAATCATATTTAATTAAGCCCCCATGCAAGCTTACACACTGCTTAACCTAAATTATCCTAAGGACCAACACACACACACCCATGCCCGAGGGAGGACTCGAACCTCCACCGGGACCAGCCGCACAGTCCATGACTGCAGCGCCTGAGACCGCTCGGCTAATCCCGCGCGGCTTTGGGGGTGTGTCGGATACTTTTAATCACATTGTATTGACAGTGAGAGTTATCGTCGTAATAAACACAGCACTCTGCATTGGTGCTGCACTGGAAATGCCATTGTTCACACGGTAAACGTTTCAGAGAAAAAAGTCGACCTTCGTTCAGTCTTCCTGATCTAGTTGGTTGAACCGGCTTTGCAGGTTTCTGCAACATGTTACCAATTGGGAAAGTGGACAAGGGACTCGACGGAGGCAGCTTGTATGACATTGGACTTCTTAACAGCGTTCCAGATCACTGTTGCGTTTCTTCCTGATTCGTGAGTCGTAATCGTTATGGAATGAGATCCGGTACGGCTTCTCGCAGAAGGCTCCGTGACTTTGATGGCATAAGGCAGCCGCCGCTGCGCTGATTACGTGTACGCCGCCGTAGACGCAGAACTTGTCAGCTAAGTTGACAGGTAGGGCATCACGGAACGTCGAGTGTTTCGTCCTTAGGTTCACGTACCCCAGTTAAGTTCACGTATCGCAGCTTTTCTGTAACATTGTCCTAGTCCTGACGGTCAGGCTTTTACCAGGCCGTAACCAAGGAGTAGTGATGGTGCGAGCGCCATGCTCCGTGCATGCAATTAACAACGACTCAAGGAAGAACAGTTGTACACCTAAAATTATTCAGCAAATTTGAAAGTGAGTATTTTCACCCATCGTATTCGACTCTCATAAGATATGAACATATCATTATATGCTTTTCTTTTAAGAAATGAGTTTTTCCTGTTTGTAGGACATGTGCCTAATGGCTGTGATACAGGGTTTCTCATGAAATGAGGGTG
Source organism: Schistocerca serialis cubense (assembly GCF_023864345.2). Taxonomy (NCBI): domain Eukaryota; kingdom Metazoa; phylum Arthropoda; class Insecta; order Orthoptera; family Acrididae; genus Schistocerca; species Schistocerca serialis. Next base: position 601,558,710 of record NC_064642.1, on the reverse strand, counting down.
TAAAAACTGATACATTCTTTCTAGTGCCATGACTTTTAACCATTTAATAGGCTACACGAACTTGTACAAACATTTCCTGTGTGGTTTATGTTAAGAGGAAGTCGTCTACTTTCTGGATTTTAAGCGGGTAGCGAGTATAGCTTCGACGGTATAAAATGCATAACTATTAAAATGGTTCAAATGGCTCTGAGCACTATGGGACTTAACTTCTGAGGTCATCAGTCCCCTAGAACTTAGAACTACTTAAACCTAACTAACCTAAGGACATCACACACATCCATGCCCGAGGCAGAATTCGAACCTGCGACCGTAGCGGTCGCGCGGTTCCAGATTGAAGCGCCTAGAACCGCTCGGCCACTCCGGCCGGCCATAACTATTAAATCAGGATAACTAAGTCCAATTTTTTGGGGGCATTATCGTGTGGGCTGTAATTTCCATACGTTTCGGTGCTGAATTTTTTATTCGCTAACAAGAAGATCGCAGATGTATCTACGAATAATCGGAGAAAACTTATTTTTGTTTGTCTGATTTCATCTTGATTTCTCTGGCTGATTTCGAATGCACCTGTGTTCCTGCGTTCAAAGGGTGTAAAGAGTTCCCAGCACTAATTACTGCAACAGAAAAAAAGGGCCGAGTTTGTTGCGGAGACGTTGAAAGATTCAATGGTTTAGCGCAATGGAAGTACAGGGCTACTCAAGAAGAGGGAACACAATTCAAACATTTATTTCTTCCGAACTGCAGGAGACAGAAACACAATTCCAACGTTCCTGGAAAAGGAAAAGTTCAAACTTTTAAGCGTTCAGTGTGAGCACGATGTGTTACACTACAAATACGAGGGTTGGAAGATAAATATTGACAACTATTTATTCATAACCGATACAAAAGGGTTACATGTTTGCACCTGGTACTGTCCTTCAAAGTAGTCACCAGTGTTGTGTAGAACCCGTTGCCATCGATGTGGAAGGCGTAGTACACCGTTAGCAGAGCCTGTTGTGTTGACGGTGCCTGTCGAATCTCTGGAACAGTTCTGAAGTGAATGCCACGAAGTGGTTCCTTCGTCTTCGGAATCAAATCAAAGTCACAAGGACTTAAATCCGGGGAGTATGGTGGGTGGTACAATAATTCCCAGTCCGATCGACCGCACAGAGCAGCCACAGCTTGCGCTGTATGCGGCAGCGCATTGTCGTGCAAAATGATGGGTGGGTTGCGCAGAAAGTGTCGCCGCTTCTTTCGCAAAGTTGGTCGCAGCTGATGCTCCAAAAACGAACAGTAACACTGTGCATTGACGGTCTGCCGTGGAGGAACGTAATGCGTTAGGATATCACCATCACAGTCGTACACGAGAATCACCATAACTTTAGACCTCTCCATTCTCACCATCAACAGAAGAGGCCCTGCTAACGGTATACTACGCCTTCCACATCGCTGGAGACGGTTTCTACACTACGCTGGTGACTACTTTGAAGGACAGTAGCAGGTGCAAACATGTAAATCTTTTGTGTCGGTTGTGAATAAATAGTTTCCACTATTTAAGTTCCAACCCTCGTATCAAAACGGTGGCTCATTTCCCGCCACACACGAAGCAAGTGGTCTCGTTACCGAATCCACAGCTTCAACAATGCAATGTCACAGAATTTCTTTTAATTAACCCCGAAGGTAAAAGACACAAGGTGTGAGGTCTGGAAAGATCGGGGACGAGGGAGGACAGGTGACACCGTAAATGAAGTTCATATCCTGCCCCTCCCCCCCCCCCCCCCCCTATAATCCAATCCAACGTCCCGGACCTCCCACGTTGTGACTTTTATCTGTGGCGTTATTATCCACCCTTTGCCTGACACTCGCGAAATTTTGCGACAACGCGTTTAGAAGCTGTGAATCTGATAACAAGAGACCAGCTGCTTCTTGTGTGGCAGGAAACGAGCCACCGCTTTGTTATTTGTCGTGTAACACATGGTGCTCACATTGAATACATAAAAAATTTTACTTTCCTTTTTCCAGGAACGTTAGGATTGTGGTTCTGCCTTTTGTAGTTTGGAAGCAATAAATATTTGAAATCTGTTCCTTCTTTTTCAATAGCCGTGTATATTCTGGATCACAGCCTGCCGGTACGACAGTTTTTTTCATATTTCTGAAGCTTAATCAAATCAGTGAACTTTAATTATAAAGTATGAAATCATTGCAGGCTGAGGTAAAGTTATATGACGAGTTACTCTTTACAGAATGCATAGATCACTGATCATAAGAATGGATGGTTTCTAGCCTAAGTGTAGCTTATTCGCAGTAGGCTAGTCGTTCACTTTTGTAAGAACTAGTCAGTACCAACGAAGTAGAACAACGACACTGACAAACTGCCTATTGGCTTGTGTCTCGTGTTCTTCGGCCGACGTTCATGAAATGATTTTACTGACGTTTCGCCAGCACGACTGGCTGGCATTGTCAAAGCTTCACCCTCCATTGCCGGTGGAGAACTGGAGCCAAGCTCGCGGCCGCTGTTTATACATTACTGGCCATTAAAATTGCTACACCAAGAAGAAATGCAGATGATAAACGGGTATTCGTTGGACAAATATATTGTACTAGAACTGACATATGATTACATTTTCGCGCAATTTGGGTGCATAGATCCTGAGAAATCAGTACCCACAACAACCACCTCTGGCCGTAATAACGGCCTTGACACGCTTGGGCATTGAGTCAGAAAGAGCTTGGATGGCGTATATAGCTACAGATGCCCATGCAGCTTCAACACGATACCACAGTTCATCAAGAGTAGTGACTGGCGTATTGTGACGAGCCAGTTGCTCGGCCACCATTGACCAGACGTTTTCAGTTGGTGAGGGAGTTGGAGAATGTGCTGGCCAGGGCAGCAGTCGAACATTTTCTGTATCCAGAAAGGCCCGTACAGGACCTGCAACATGTGGTCGTGCATTATCCTGCTGAAATGTAGGGTTTCGCAGGGATAGAATGAAGGGTAGAGCCACGGGTCGTAAAACATCTGAAATGTAACGTCCACTGTTCAAAGTGCCGCCAATGCGAACAAGAGGTGACCGAGACGTGTAACCAATGGCACCCCATTCCATCACGCTGGGTGATACGCCAGTATCGCGATGACGAATACACGCTTCCAATGTACGTTCACCGCGATGTCGCCAAACACGGATGCGACTATCATCATGCTGTAAACAGACGTTTTGCCATTCGTGCACCCAGGTTCGTCGTTGAGTACACCATCGCAGGTGCTCCTGTCTGTGATGCAGCGTCAAGGATAACCGCAGCCATGGTCTGCGAGCTGATAGTCCACGCTGCAGCAAACGTCGTCGAACTGTTCGTGCAGATGGTTGTGGTCTTACAAATGTCCCCATGTGTCGACTCAGGGATCGAGACGTGGCTGCACGATCCGTTACAGCCATGCTGATAAGATGCTTGTCATCTCGACTGCTAGTGATACGAAGCCGTGGGAATCCAGCACGGCGTTCCGTATTATCCTCCTGAACCCACCGATTCCATATTGTGATAACAGTGATTGGATCTCGACCAACGCGAGCAGCAATGTCGCGATACGATAAACCGCAATCGCGATAGGCTACAATCCGACCTTTATCGAAGTCGGAAACGTGATGGTACGCATTTATCATCCTTACACGAGGCATCACAACAACATTTCACCAGGAACCGCCTGTCAACTGCTGTTTGTGTATGAGAAATTGGTTGGAATCTTTCCTCATGTCAGCACGTTGTAGGTGTCGCCACCGGCGCCCACCTTGTGTGAATGCTCTGAAAAGCTAATCATTTGCATATCACAGCATCTTCTCCCTGTCGGTTAAATTTCGCTTCTGTAGCACGTCATCCTCGCTGTGTAGCAATTTTAATGGCCAGTGGTGTATGTACCTGGCGCGCCAACGCCGAGGACTTCTTCGTGGTCATTTCCGGTGCTGTTCTCCTCTTGCTACCTGCGACGGTCGTTCGCTGCAGTACGGGATACCTGTATCCGTTTACCTTAAGGCTTTCCTCTTTCTTGTTGAAGCCGTTCGCGTGTTTTTGTATTTTTACAGCTTCTCTGAACAAGCGCGTGTGATAGTGCTTCTCTGCAGCCAGAACTTCCGTGTCGGCGAATTTTATTACGTGGTCGTTCTCACTCTGTGCGTGCTCTGCCACGACCTATTTCTCCACTTGCCTCAGCCGACACAGAAGTTTTGGCTGTAGAGAAGCACTATCACACGCGCTTGATCAGAGAAGCTGTAGAAATACAATAACACGCGAACATCTTCAACAAGAAAGAGGAAAGCCTTAAGGTAAACGGATCCTGGCTTCCCGTACTGCTGTGAACGACCGTCGCAGGTAGCAAGAGGAGAACCGCACCGGAAATGACCACGCAGAAGCCCTGGGACGTTGGCGCGCCAGGTACATACAAACTGCGGCCTCGAGCTCGCCTCCAGTTCATCACCGGTAATGGAGGGTGAAGCTTTGACAGTACCAGCCACTCGTGCTGGCGATACGTCAGTAAAATCATTACATGAAGTACGGCCAAAGAACTCGTGACAGGAGCCAATAGGCAATTTGTCAACAAGTGGCCCCGAAATCCTTAACAATTCTGAACGACACTGACGTTGATAGCTAATCGGTGTGATATGGTATGGCTCAAAATAAGACATCGAATCGAATCACTGTAGGATGATATATGGTATTCGTTGAGACAGATCCCGTGTATTTATGCAGTCGCTTGAAATTTTAGCAGACCAATGCAGTTAAGTTTCAGACGATCCGTCATTTATTTGAAAGTGGGACCGTGGGTGGTCATGAACTCGTAGAAATTAGACATATCAATAGCCGTACTTTTTATGTAATATATTAACTGACGTGACCAGTTTCGACACTGCAGCAGTGTCATCTTCAACCCCTATGCAAACTAAATGGTGATATACACACGTCCGTGCATTAGGACACATACCATGTTTATTCTGTGGTCTCATGGATTTCTGTTTACAAGATGTATGCGCTGCAGCCACCTTATCAGTTGTTGTTGAGACCAATGAATACACACGGTACTTGTCCTAATACACCAATGATTGGATGTCACCAGTCGGCTTGCATTTGGGCCTGAAGATGACACTAATGCATTGTCGAAACTGGTCACGTAATTAATATATTTTTATAAAGTTTGGCTGTTGGTAATCCTTATTTCTACAACACAGTTAAGAATACGACAGGTCGGCAGTTTTTTAATAGATTAACTCAATAACGAAACGAAAGAATGCTCGATATTTCACTTTATAGTCGCGCTGAGGTCATCTGTGGGACGAAGGACCCTGGCTCTTGCTAAAGTTTTCTGGGTAACTGTACAGAATTGAATTCAGGAAATGAGGATGAAGATTTGAATCCCGCTCTTTCCCGATAAGTGGCACTGAGTCTAGAACTGTGTCCACTCTCGCGTCGGGCCACAGTCTTGAACGCATCCACAAAGCATTTAATGTGAACTGTAAATAGTATTTTGATTATGAAGCAGATGTTTTACGATGTCATTTGACGTAGGCTCTTGATAGTTCTCAGTTTCATGCTTCCTTGCATTTGCAAATGTGGACGCTGATCAATGACGAACGCACACTGATGCTCTGCGAAATCATGTAAAATTACGTGCTAACTACATTGCGGCAATGCGCAGTACATATCATCTCGATTCACAGCTACTGGAAAACAAACTGTAGTATCTTTCCTGAGGTAGTGCAGACCCCACCACTGCGTGCAGAATGGCTAAAATCATTGTGGACGGAGAAAGCCATATGTGACTGGTCACGTGTCCGTAGGTGACACCCTTTTCGTCATTGACAACAATACGCTAAATACAGGGTGAAAAGTGTTTAAACTGACAAACTCTGGGAGGTTGTAGGGGGCATCAAAGCAAAGATTTTCTCTAAACTCATTTTTTCCTATGAGGAGTATTTAAACCTGTAGAGGAAAATTTCTCTGGCGGCAAATCAATTAAACCAACAAACACTTTTCCGTATTTTTATGACCAAGAGACAACATATTAACACAACCCAATTTCAATTACATTAGATTTTCAAAAATGCCTCCATTGACACGTAAACAAAGGTTATACCGTCGGATCATGTTCTGTCTGACACGGGCCAAAACCCCAGGAGTATCCTGAAATCTTCCTGCTGCTGCTACTATCCGGGCAACCAGATCCTTTTCTGATGCAACAGGAGTTGCGTAAACAGGATTGCGCATCTAGCCCCACATAAAAAAGTCCAGAGGGGTCATATGTGGGGATCGAGCAGGCCATGGTACAGGACCACCTCTGCCAATCGACGTTTCTGGGAACCGTCGGTCCAGGAATCGATGCAAATGAAGAATGAAATGAGCCGGTGCCCCGTCATGTTGGAACCACATGCGTTGTCTTGTTGGGAGCGGGACGTCTTCCAGCAATTCTGGCACTGCTCTGGCGAGAAAATTGTAATAGTGCCTGCCATTTAATGTTCTAGGTAGCAGATACGGCCTAATTAAACAGTCCCCAACAACACCGACCCACACATTAACGAAGAACCGCACTTGATGAGCGCTAGTAACTGTGGCGTGTCGGTTATCCTCACTCCAAACATGTGAACTGTGCCTGTTGAAGACTCCATCACGCCTAAACATTGCTTCATCGGTAAACAACACAGTGGATGGAATTGTAGGATGCAGTTCACACTGTTCCAGGTACCACTCCGAAAACTGCGCTCTGGGTGGATAATCAACTGGTTCCAGGTTGTGGACACGCTGTAAATGAAATGGACGTAACAACTGATCTCGAACGACTGTTTTACATTCGTCTGATTCCTCCTCATGTTACGTGCAATTGCACGAGTGCTGATTGGAGGATCCCTCTCCACATGCTGCAAGACAGCTTCCTCAAATTGCAGCGTTCTTACCGTGCGACGGCGTCCTTGTCCAGGTAACCTGCTAAATGACCCGGTCTCACGCAGACGTTGGTACACAGCAACAAAGGTCGTATGATGCGGGATACGACGATTAGGATATTGTTGTTGATAAACCCGCTGTGAAGCTCGTCCGTTGTGGTGCTCTACGTAGTACGCACCAACCATATCATTGTACTCACTCCAGGTGTATCGCTCCATTAGTAAACAGAGACAATGCACTACTACACTGGTTGACAGCAGCTGCCAACAACTGAAGATCGTAATACGGCCTCCACCGGTTTAAATAATCCTCATAAGAAAAAATGACATTAGGGAAAAATATTTGATTTGATGTCCCCCCTACAAACTCCCAGAGTTTGTCGGTTTGAATACTTTTCACCTTGTATGAGTACAAAAGCATGTACTGAAGTGGATGTAAAAACTATTCTCAAGATTTGTCAATAAATGCGATTTATTTCATTTGGAAAATGCCGATGGAATGATTTTGGTATACACTATTGTCCCCACAGTGCACCGTGGCGCAAACACACAGGAGTCGTACTCAGGAGGACGACGGTTCGAATCCAGATTTAGATGTATCGCCATTTCCATAAATCCCTTAAGACATCTGCCAGTATGGTTCCTTCAATAACGGTACGGCAGATTTCCTTCACAATCCACTCCTAATACGAGCCTGTGCTCCGTCTCGTTGACGGGACGCTATACTTCCTTCCTTTTTATTGTCATCTTCGCGTGATCAGCAGTGCCGGAGGTTGTGGCCGAGCGGTTCTAGGTCCTTCAGTCCGGAACCGCGCTGCTGCTACGGTCGCAGGTTAGAATCCTGCCTCGGACATAGATGTGTGTCATTTGCTTAGGTTAGCTAGGTTTAAGCAGTTCTAAGTCTAGGCGACTGATGACCTCAGATGTTAAGTTCCATAGTGCTTAGAGCCATTTGAGCCATTTGATCAGCAGTCGTTGATGTGCACTTCAGTCTACGTTGGTTCGATGCAGCCCTCTGCACTGGTTTATCATGTGTAAATCTCTTCATCTCTACATAAATATAATAATCTTGGTCCCTTCATTACCAAGTTAGCTACCCCTTACTACCTCATGACGTATGCTTTCACGGGATTCGCTCTTTCAGTTAACTTTTTGTATAAAGCTCTTTCTTCTCCAGTCAGATTCAGCAGCAATTCATGAGTTACTCCATTACGCATCTAGTCTTCAGAAATCTTCAGTATCACCACAATTCAAAATCTCTACTCTCTTACTGTATTGTTTATGTTCTAGTTCAGGTTCCACATAAAAACAAACTCCAGATCAATACTTTCAGAAAATAGTTCCTGTTACTCATATTTATATTCAATGTTAGTTCACTGCTTTTTAGAAACGCTTATCTTGGTATTGCCTGTTTGCATTTTATAAGCCCATTTAGATCCTCTGTTATTTTATATGAGCCGTTACGATTGTCTTTTTCATCAACAGGTCATGTACATGGACAGTTTGCTTCTCATTGCATACGAATTTTCGGTTTTCTTTCTGCATATACGACATTGTTTGGCAGATTCCAAAAGCAGTACATTTCAAATTCACGTGTAAAATAAGAAAATGGCTCTCAGCACTATGGGACTTAACTTCTAAGGTCATCATCCCCTACAACTTAGAACTAGTTAAACCTAACTAAACTAAGGACATCACACACATCCATGCCCAAGGCAGAATTCGAACCTGCGACCGTAGCGTTCGCGCGGTTCCAGATCGTAGCGCCTAGAACCGCTCGGCTGTAAAATAAAAATGTTCAGTGTTGAGCCGAAACAATGTGGTTAACTATAACTGCGAAGACTTCAGCGGCTAGAGTCACTTCACATACATGTTTTCTGGATATGGTGCAGCGTCATACCAAAAAAGCTATTTCTTGTGAAATCAACGTTTCGTCCTCCGTTACAGTGACCAAAACCATTGGTTTCACCAGTAACAGTTTGTTTTATGATACATGGCGCCCATAAAATATCTTTATAAGACTTTAATGACATTAAAACTGTACTAGATATTAACAAATGGTTTTTAACATGTGATAGTTCATAAAGTATTTTTTACCTTCTAGGTGACGCAATTTTCACCAAAAATTGTACTTGAAAACCCGATAAAATGTGGATGCATTGGTCATACACACGACGTCCGACATCTAACTACAACGAAACTTTGTAACCCGCTAGGGAAGGCAACCGCCGTCCCAACCAACTATTTGTGCTTGGCGTACGTCATCTATGGAAACAGGTAGCTTTCTCTAGGTAAAGTGGGCGGGTCACCCATATGTTTCAGAAGACTATGTGGACAAGGTATGGCAGACCTCTTCAGGGAGCCCGACAAAATTAGTGCGTACGACGGCCAGAGAGTTCGATATCAGACGATCAATAGTGAACAATGTCTTGCATAAGAGGTTACAGCTATATGCCTACAAGGTACAGTTGTATCAGGCATTAAAACCTACGGACATACCTCAGTGCGAACAGTTTGTAGTCGATCTGCTAGGCAAGAATGACGAAAACAGTAACTTTTTGGCGAAGATTTGTTTCTCCCATGAGGCAACGTTCTTTATTTGGAAAACTGAATCGTCATAACGTTCGCATACGGAGTTCACAGCATCCTCATGTTCCACGTGGAATGGAAAGAAACAATCTCAAGGTCAGTGTTTGGTGCGGACTGATGCACAGTTTCATTACTAGTGAATTCTTCTTCATCGAGTCTGCCGTCATCGGTGGTGTTTAGCTGGACATGTTACAAGAGTTTTCTGTGCCACAATTCGCCTGCAACCTACTGTCATATTCCAGCAGGATGCATTGCTCGTATCAGTCAGTGTCTGGATAAAAAGTTTCCGGATAGATGTACTGTACGACGTGGTCCAATTCGATGACCACCACGATCCCCTGACTTCACACAACTTGACTTCCTCCTGTGGGCTTTTATAAATGATCTAGTGTTACCGACCAATCGCTAGAGGCAGGACTTGCAGAACTTGCAGGCACGCATTCGAAATGAGTTTGAACATGTCACCGTGGAGTCTTGAATCGTACTTGAAGAGAATTTAAATTCCAACTAGACATTGTCCGTGGCGCTAAGAGCGCCCCCGTTGATGTGTATGAATGAGTATGAGTAAACAACATTTCATGAATTATATTATCACATGTTGAAAACCACTTGTTAATTATCTAGCATAGTTTCAAAGGTATTTGAGTCTAAGTCTGTACGATCTTTTTCTTTTCCTTGACTTATGAGTCGTAAGACCAGTTGCATGCGACACGCCAAGATTTGCTCTTCTGTGCCGACCACTTCATCTCAGAGTAGCAATTGCAACCTATGCCCTCAATTATTTGCTGCATGTATTCAAAGCTCTATCTCCCTTTACAGGTTTTACCCTCTACAGCTCCCTTCATTATCATGGAACTTATTCTGGGATGAAACGTCCTGACAGATTAAAGCTGTGTGCCGGACCGAGACTCGAACTTGTGACCTTTGCCTTCCTCGGGCAAGTGCTAGTGTGGCGGATTTTGTGTATAATCAACATCGACAAGTGCAATGAATATGGATGATACGATACTCTATGGTATTCTGCGGTTTGAATTCACTCTGTTTTTTAGCAGTTGCATTGATTTAATTTTGTAAATGATACTGACAATATTATATAATGCATTATTCAAACTACAACTTCTGTCGGATAATTATTTTGTTCAAATTGCACAAGAATTCCACCTGGCGTAGCGTAATAATGTTGACTGTAAGCTATGTTCATATCACTAAAATTACAGATCGTACATCAGAGCTTTTGTAATTTTTTTGTCTTCGATGGATTTAATTATTCTTAGCAAGTTGATCATGAAAAGGAACCACAGAATACCACCCGCACACAACACTGACGTATGCTACGAAAAAACATTTTTCTCCGTGATTCGTCCGTAGTTTAATTTTGGCCTCATACATCAGCAATGAAATCTTGTTCAACAATAAATATCATCAGCACTGTTCTTAGAAAATGCACCCTGATTCAATTAATTTCTTTTTATTTTATAAATAGAATTCAGTACCACCGGTGCACATTTATTTCTTCCACATCGTAATATTGTTTGCAGTTTCAAGTAATTTAAATTTGCGGCTGTAATAAAAGTTAAGATGGTGGCCAACAAAAGACAGAGGATTTCTTTTTTAATTAAGATTTTCCTTTCCCCAATAAATTGTTTTGAAAACTAGTTTAACACAAACCCATGCTATTTTCAACTAGAAGTACAGACGAAGTTGCTATATAATCGCAACTAAAAATGGCTGCGCTTCTTGCAGCTATGGTAAAACAATGAATACAAAATTATAATTAAAAGAGGAAGTGAATTTTCAATAATTAATCACAAATAGTTTTAACGCATTTGGCTGTATTTGTTTTTACCAGCAAATGAACATGAAAGTACAATAACTTTACATTAAATGTTTTTCATTTAACAGACCTCAAACCCATTGGCGTCTTGCGTTGGCGATGTACATCAGAAGAAGACGACAAAAGGGTACAAAGCAAAAGAAAAGAATGACACAGATTAACAAAGAATGTGAGACAAATATTGTCTCTATTTTACATAATCATCATCTTTTTAAGAAATAATTACATAATTGAATGGATGTTATATTGCCCCTTGGGCTGATAAAAAAATAGTTTATTCACCGTGTTTATTTCTCATCGCCCTTTTCTTATCAGTCCACATAATCCACGAAGATTCATTTTTTTTAATGTCCGAATATTTGACTTCATTGTAACTTAATCACACAAATTGTATTTGAATTGAGCAATTAAAAAAAAAAATCCGAGACTGTATTGACTCGGAAATTGCTTCGAATACTTCCCAGATTATTTTATTCCCCCCCCCCATTCGGGTTAGCTGGAATCGGAAAACCGGGATCACAACCATCCAAGGGGCTTCAAGACAATACACTCACCTACTATTTACAGTCAGGTTTGACATAGTTGAGAGTGTACCAACTGGAACACGAATTTATGTTTCTGTCGTAAGTGCGAAATACATTGAAGTTTTATGATGTTTTTTTAACAGTTTTAATATATTTTCTGTGTATGACAAAAATTTCTTCCACGTCGACCCGTCGGAACAAAGTCAGTTAGTGACTGCCGCCGGTCCGCCCCTGGCCGCGTCGGCGTAATGTCAACTGCCGTCGGCTGCGTCGTGATTGCGATCTGCTGTCGGCCGGAAATATCCCTGCAGCAGCTCTGGATTCTCTTGTGCCTCGTCATTCAGTTCAAGACGTGTATATGAAATTTTAAAATACATGTGTCAGTGACAAGATAAACACTCTTACCATCCTGTGGAGAAAATTTGTTGGTTTCCATATCACTCGCATTCACACAGTAGGAATTAATTCTGTCCTGTATCTTGACACTGTTCAATACAATGTAGTGATTCATTTAGGAATTCATCACAATATGCGCATTTCAATCACGGCACTGTTAATCACACACGTGTCCGTAGCGTGCTTTGTGTATACTCGGAGAATGTGATTACACTTCTCCCTCGCGACGCGCTGCGAAGGCAACGTTCCATTGTTTTTTTTCGGCGCGGCTGGCTCTACAGACAGTCACATAATATTTTACCCGCAAAGACGCTCCGAGTCGAATTATTATAGGTCACGAGTTCCTTTTAACTGTTAACATTGGCAACAGAACTTAACGTCCATACCGTTGCTGTTACCTTCGGCACTACATGAGTCTCCTTAAGGTTTCTTGATCACAGTTTATCACTGTTCACATTTTTCACTAAACAAATCCGTGTCCACTAGACTTTTGTGCAGTTCTTGTAAGACACAGATCAAGTTTCTGATTGCTGTGAGTACATGTCCATAATACTATATGCGAACGACACCTTTCATGAAAAGCGGTCTGGTACCTATGCACATATTTTCGCACTACAATGACTTAATAACAAGATCAAAATTTTATCCGGTTACGTAAACATCATACACTATAAAACTTTAGGAGTCTGCTACATTGTTGTGATCATTAGATCATTCTCTAACAATCGAGATAACAGTACATTTCCATGTTCATGGCAAATACACGTATTTTATCATTTCTTGGGACAGAGATCCATGTTTGACTTCTTTTAACCGTAATGTCCCTGATAGGTCATTTTATATGACTTCATATTGAAATGTGTACATTAATTAGTACACAGTCAGATACTATTCCAGAGGTGGCTGACAGAATCACACAGCTCACACATGACCAACACTCCTTGCATGTATGGGACTATATGACTCAATCTCCTTTAAAATATTTTATGCATTTCATTGATATGTACGCTACAAAAAAATAATAAAATTTGTTACATCTAATACAATAATATTTAAGTGAAGTTTTATGCAGATACTGATTTATTTTATTAAAATGTGTTTATCATGGAGATTCTTTACTCCTCGCACAAACAATTCAAGAATATTATATTGTGACACTTGACATGTAAATCTACGAACTAACAAACATATAATATCATTGCATTACTAAAACTAAACATCACATTTATTAATGTTCAGTACATTAGCACCTCTTATTAGTCCTTTCTAAATATAAACATTTTATTGCGAATATTTTTTCATGTCTTTATGACAATATAGCCCCTAGTCCAGGGAACCGAGTAAGCTGCTCTACAATAGGTCTTGTGCGGGAATACATTCACTTTATACTGATAATCTTTCATGATACCAGGTTGTTCAACGAATACTTCATGATATTCAGACAATAATTCGGTCATTTGCTTAGCCTCAGAAGTATTAAGGCAAGTTGTCTCCTTTATTTTTTCTTGTATTGTTGCCACGATGTCATTCGCATCGCTGGGTACATCGTTATTTCGCTTTTGACTACGTATCTGCGGGTGCTCTTGGTTCAACATTAACATCTTCTGTTTACTGACAGAAAGGTGTACCTTTTGCATTAATGGGAGGTTTGCACCGAACTCCCGATTCAGCATCAAAGTTATCGGTCGCTGTTGGTGATTAAGATCACACGTCCCCAGGGCAAGATTAATTATACCTTCCTTTTCACGAAGGAACTCAAATCCAAGTACCAATGGTACGGATAAGTTATCTATCAATAAAAACGTGCATGTCAAGCGATCATTTCCTAAGGTAACTTCCGCCTGTGTCTGGAGTTTTATGGTTTGTGTCTTATTTCCCAATGCTCCAATAACCTTGCAATTTGCGACGGGTAAGCTCGGTAATTTTCCTAGTTGCGAAACCTTCTTGAAAAACTGCATATTCTTACGGATACATTTGCACCTGTATCGAGCAGAACTGTAGTTGGTATCCCATTTATACTCCCGTTGACATTTGCTTGAATTATTTCCTTTCCTATCTTATCAGAAATGACAGGTTCTTGATATAGGTCATCTTCTAATTTATTTCCATCCTGATATAGAATCATGTTTATATTGTGCTTCGTCGACCTATTGCCTTCCTTGTTGCCCTCGGTCGCCTGGTGAAGGCCTAAAGGGATCGCAATTCGATTGTCGGCTTCTGTGAATTTTGTTTGGTGTGAGAAGGTACCTCTGTTATTTTCACATTTTCTGAATTTTCTGCTGTAATTGGAGGTGGCCTGCTTGTATCCCACCACGGTGGATATTGGCTGTTTGACATTAGAATAGCTTGGACATAGTTTACCGGCTGGCCTGTATTAAAAGAACCTTGCGACCGTTGCCAATGGCTTGGTCCTCGTTGCCGCCAATATTCGTTATCTCCGCGCATAATCTTTGGCTTATCTTTGTACGGACCGTTTGGTCTGTGGTCATTCCGTCTTTTTCGTTTGTTAACGTCACTATGAGAATTTGAATTCTGATTGTGATGCTGCCTTGGGTTACCATTCGGCTGCTGGTATTCTTCGGTTTTCCTATAATCCTTGTTATTATTATTGCTGTAACCACAGTCTTGGCTGTACTGGTTTCTATTGCTGTTATTGTTGTAATTGCTGTTTCCATAAGATTTATTTTTATTTTGTTTAGGACTAGCATCGCCCCTATTTCCCTTGTTTGAATTCCATGAATTCTTTCCGTTCGGACTGTTTGTATTGCTGGTGACATCAGAAGTTTTTCTGGCGTCCTCCTGCACAAGATCCAAGGAACCGATTACTGCCGGCCGCGGTGGTCTAGCGGTTCTAGGTGCGCAGTCTGGAACCGTGCGACTGCTACGGTCGCAGGTTCGAATCCTGCCTCGGGCATGGATGTGTGTGATGTCCTTAGGTTAGTTAGGTATAAGTAGTTCTAAGTTCTAGGGGACTGATGACCTCAGTAGTTAAGTCCCATAGTGTTCAGAGCCATTTGAACCATTTTGAACCGATTACAGACAGAAATTCTTTTAAGTCGGTGTCTGTAACATTGAACAGTTTCTCTGTAATGTGGATTGGTAGTCTGGCTTTTAGTACTCGTAACAAATCTCTAGTGGTAACTGGCTCATCTCAGTATCTAGTCATGTTAACATATTTTTCAAAATACTTCCTTAATTAACCTGATTTCGGATTATAGACTTCGGCATTGTATACTATTTTGCGAAGTCGCTCTTGAATAGATGCCGACCAAAATTGATCTAAAAACGCCTTTTCGAAGTCATGAAAGGTTTTACAAGTTCCTGCGGCATTCAGTGCCCATAATGACGCATCACCAGAGATATGTGGTACCACAAATTGTATCTTTTGTTCTTCTGACCATGATTTTGGGAGAACACTTTTGAAATTGCGGATAAATACAGCCGGGTGTATGTTTCTTTTGCTTTCTGCATTGAAGATCTGAAACTGCCGATGCTTGATGAGACTCTCCTCATGCATCAGAGTGGTTAGTTGCATTGAAATGCTATCATTTGCAGGTGTTGTATTAACCTTTTTACAAGTACACTCTGTTTCGTTATCACGATTGTTTCTTGTCGTCACGCATTGCTGCGGCAAAATCATTTTATTACCAAAGTCTGGTTTTCTTTGCGGTACAACAAGATTCGGTGTAGGAAGTTCTGTGTACGTTTGCCTGTCAGCATCAGAGTTGTTATTGCTGCATACTGACAGATTTTGTGGGTTACGGTTTTCTGGATACATCGTTCTGGCTATCTCGGTTTTGACTTGCCTATGCATTTCGGAAGGAATATCTTCCTGCAATGATTCGACAGCTGTGGCTAGAGCTTTGAATCGATTTTCAAGTTTATCCACATCAGTTTGAAGGCTGCTAACCTGAACTGGAATATTCACTAATGGTTCGATCGTGGATTTCACTGCATCGATCTATTGTTTCACATGATTAGTAATTGCACTATCCCGTCCGTTTAAAGTTTGATTGATCTGGCGGACAATTTACCCATCTCTTTTAAGAAATATGTTGTTGATATTTCCAACTAATTTCTTTTCTCTTTCTTGGTCTTTAATTTCTTGTCCCTGTCTCTCTCTAGCCCTTTCTTCCCTCTGCTGGGTAGTAAATTTTTCGAATACATCTACATCTATACTCCGCGAGCCACCTTACGGTGTGTGGCGGAGGGTACTTATTGTACCACTATCTGATCCCCCCTTCCCTGTTCCATTCACGAATGTGCTCTCTCGTAATTTCGATAATAAACCTCTCCGTATTGCGTAACGCCTTTCTTGAAGTGTCCGCCACTGGAGCTTGTTCAGCATCTCCGTAACGCTCTCGCGCTGACTAAATGTCCCCATGACGAATCGCGCTGCTTTTCGCTGGATCATGTCTATCTCTTCTATTAATCCAACCTGGTAAGGGTCCCATACTGATGAGCAATACTCAAGAATCGGACGAACAAGCGTTTTGTAAGCTACTTCTTTCGTCGATGAGTCACATTTTCTTAGAATTCTTCCTATGAATCTCAACCTGGCGCCTGCTTTTCCCACTATTTGTTTTATGTGATCATTCCACTTCAGATCGGATAGTAACTCCTAAGTATTTTACGGTCGTTACCGCTTCCAATGATTTACCACCTATGGCATAATCGTACTGGAATGGATTTCTGCCCCTATGTATGCGCATTATATTACATTTATCTACGTTTAGGGAAAGCTGCCAGCTGTCGCACCATGCATTAATCCTCTGCAGGTCCTCCTGGAGTACGTACGAGTCTTCTGATGTTGCTACTTTCTTGTAGACAACCGTGTCATCTGCAAATAGCCTCACGGAGCTACCGATGTTGTCAACTAAGTCATTTATGTATATTGTAAACAATAAAGGTCCTATCACGCTTCCCTGCGGTACTCCCGAAATTACCTCTACATCTGCAGATTTTGAACCGTTAAGAATGACATGTTGTGTTCTTTCTTCTAGGAAATCCTGAATCCAATCACAAACCTGGTCCGATATTCCGTAAGCTCGTATTTTTTTCACTAAACGTAAGTGCGGAACCGTATCAAATGCCTTCCTGAAGTTCAGGAATACGGCATCAATCTGCTCGCCAGTGTCTACGGCACTGTGAATTTCTTGGGCAAATAGGGCGAGCTGAGTTTCACATGATCTCTGTTTGCGGAATCCATGTTGGTTATGATGAAGGAGATTTGTATTATCTAAGAACGTCATAATACGAGAACACAAGACATGTTCCATTATTCTACAACAGATTGACGTAAGCGAAATAGGCCTATAATTATTCGCATCTGATTTATGACCCTTCTTGAAAATGGGAACGACCTGCGCTTTCTTCCAGTCGCTAGGTACTTTACGTTCTTCCAGCGATCTACGATAAATTGCGGATAGAAAGGGGGCAAGTTCTTTAGCATAATCACTGTAGAATCTTAAGGGTATCTCGTCTGGCCGGATGCTTTTCCGCTACTAAGTGATAGCAGTTGTTTTTCAATTCCGATATCGTTTATTTCAATATTTTCCATTTTGGCGTCCGTGCGACGGCTGAAGTCAGGGACCGTGTTACGATTTTCCGCAGTGAAACAGTTTCGGAACACTGAATTCAGTATTTCTGCCTTTCTTCGGTCGTCCTCTGTTTCGGTGCCATCGTGGTCAACGAGTGACTGAATAGAGGATTTAGATCCGCTTACCGATTTTACATATGACCAAAACTTTTTAGGGTTCTTGTTTAGATTGTTTGCCAATGTTTTATGTTCGAATTCGTTGAATGCTTCTCTCATTGCTCTCTTTACGCTCTTTTTCGCTTCGTTCAGCTTTTCCTTATCAGCTATGATTCGACTACTCTTAAACCTATGATGAAGCTTTCTTTGTTTCCGTAGTACCTTTCGTACATGATTGTTATACCACGGTGGATATTTCCCCTCGCTTTGGACCTTAGTCGGTACGAACTTATCTAAGGCGTACTGGACGATGTTTCTGAATTTTTTCCATTTTTGTTCCACATCCTCTTCCTCAGAAATGAACGTTTGATGGTGGTCACTCAGATATTCTGCGATTTGTGCCCTATCACTCTTGTTAAGCAAATATATTTTCCTTCCTTTCTTGGCATTTCTTATTACACTTGTAGTCATTGATGCAACCACTGACTTATGGTCACTGATACCCTCTTCTACATTCACGGAGTCGAAAAGTTCCGGTCTATTTGTTGCTATGAGGTCTAAAACGTTAGCTTCACGAGTTGGTTCTCTAACTATCTGCTCGAAGTAATTCTCGGACAAGGCAGTCAGGATAATGTCACAAGAGTCTCTGTCCCTCGCTCCAGTTCTGATTGTGTGACTATCCCATTCTATACCTGGTAGATTGAAGTCTCCCCCTATTACAATAGTATGATCACGAAACTTCTTCACGACGTTCTGCAGGTTCTCTCTGAGGCGCTCAACTACTACGGTTGCTGATGCAGGTGGTCTATAGAAGCATCCGACTATCATATCTGACCCACCTTTGATACTTAACTTAACCCAGATTATTTCACATTCGCATTCGCTAATAACTTCACTGGATATTATTGAATTCTTTACTGCTATAAATACTCCTCCACCATTGGCGTTTATCCTATCCTTGCGGTATATATTCCATTCTGTGTCTAGGATTTCGTTACTGTTCACTTCCGGTTTTAACCAACTTTCCGTTCCTAATACTATATGCGCACTATTTCCTTCAATGAGAGATACTAATTCAGGAACCTTGCCCTGGATACTCCTGCAGTTTACCAATATTACGTTGACTTTTCCTGTTTTTGGTCTCTGAGGACGGACGTTCTTTATCAACGATGGTAATGTCCTCTCTGGTAAGCCGTCAGGTATTTTATCGTTTCGCCCAAGGGGGGGTCCCTCTAACCTAAAAAACCCCCGTGTGCACGCCACACGTACTCTGCTACCCTAGTAGCTGCTTCCGGTGTGTAGTGCACGCCTGACCTGTCTAGGGGGGCCCTACAGTTCTCCACCCAATAACGGAGGTCGATGAATTTGCAACCATTATAGTCGCAGAGTCGTCTGAGCCTCTGGTTTAGACCCTCCACACGGCTCCAAACCAGAGGACCGCGATCGACTCTGGGCACTATGCTGCAGATATTAAGCTCAGCTTGCACTCCGCGTGCGATGCTGGTTGTCTTCACCAAATCAGCCAGCCGCCGGAAGGAACCAAGGATGGCCTCAGAACCCAAGCGGCAGGCGTCATTCGTTCCGACATGTGCTACTATCTGCAGCCGGTCACACCCAGTGCGTTCAATAGCTGCCGGAAGGGCCTCCTCCACATTACGGACGAGACCCCCCGGCAAGCACACCGAGTGCACACTGGCATTCTTCCCCGACCTACCCGCTATTTTCCTAAGGGGCTCCATAACCCGCCTAACGTTGGAGCTCCCTATAACTAATAGGCCCGCCCTCTGTGACTGTCGGGACCTTGCCGGAGAATCGGCCACTGGCCCAACAGGCGAGGCATCCTGTGGTGGCTCGGAAACGATGTCATCACCACTAGGAAGCACCCCGTACCTGTTGGAAAGGGGTAAGGCAGCTGCCACGCGGCCAGATCCCACCTTCGCCTTTCGGCCAGGCACGCGCGAGCCCACCACTGTCCGCCATTCACCCTGGAGTGATGGCTGACCGGTAAGATGCTCACTGCCGGAAGACGCAACGACATCAGGGGTTCCATGCGATTCCAAGGCCACCGAAGTAGGCATAGGTCTCACCACAGTTGCCCCAACGCCACTACGAGCCGACGCCTGCGCCTCGAGCTCGATGAGCCTAACAGACAAAGCCTCCACCTGCCCCCGAAGAGTGGCCAATTCTCCTTGCGTCCGCTCACAACAACCACAGTCCCTACACATGACTATGTTTACCCTACAAGCGAACGGTGTACTCGCCTTATTAGCAGCAGCAAATCGAAGTGCTCTCTCACTGACGGTCTAACCGACACTGAGCTGTTCTAACCAAACAAACAAAAGCCTGTACGATACGAGGGTCGATAGCAACGGCGATACTGTACACTACACTGTTATTAAAATAAACGGTTGTGTCTAGTAGGCACTCAAACACGCAAGAAATTACAAAAATAAAATAGTAACTACCCAGATAACTGAAAATAAGTTGTACCTGTTTGAAGCTCGCAAAAATGTGTAACAAGCGAACGGTGTACTCGCCTTATTAGCAGCAGGAAATCGAAGTGCTCTCTCACTGACGGTCTAACCGACACTGAGCTGTTCTAACCAAACAAACAAAAGCCTGTACGATACGAGGGTCGACAGCAACGGCGATACTGTACACTACACTGTTATTAAAATAAAAGGTTGTGTCTAGTAGGCACTCAAACACGCAAGAAATTACAAAAATAAAATAGTAACTACCCAGATAACTGAAAATAAGTTGTACCTGTTTGAAGCTCGCAAAAATGTGTAACAAGCGAACGGTGTACTCGCCTTATTAGCAGCAGGAAATCGAAGTGCTCTCTCACTGACGGTCTAACCGACACTGTTAACATATCCTGCAACGGCATAGTTTGTGCGTTGTGCACTTGTGCCCCTGGATCGGTACAAATAGTGTCTCTATTTTCTAACTGATTGACAGGTGGAGTGCCAGTTGCTTCGGCAGCTTTGTCGGAACATCATCTGCAAAACTGTCATCAGTAATTAAATTCTCTAATAACTCAGTAGGAGTGTGAACAGATTGTTCTACAGGAGGACCTGATATCATTTCTGCCTCCGTATCCCCACTAGGTTTAATCAGTTTCCCTGGCCTAACCATTTTATACACAATATAACACGTATATATATATATATATATATATATATATATATATATATATATATAACACTGAAAACTCTTTAGATCTGTGTGGAGAAGCACTAACTCTCTCGCAGCCGGTTTATTGAATCTCTACTATTTATGGCTGCTGGTGTTGAATTTTAATAGAATGGAACGATTGTCGCCCATGTGTGATTGCAACACAATAGTAATTGATTCCCGTTCCTACCTCTGCAGTACTCCACTGAAGTGGTCAGCAGCGCCCCATTTGATTCGCTTGCCGCGCGAGCTCTAGTATTAGTAGTAACAGCAGCTCGGTGGACAGGTGTCAATGATCGTGAAAAACAATACGTGTTGTATTTGTTGTTGTTGTGGTCTTCAATCCTGAGACTGGTTTGATGCAGCTCTCCATGCTGCTCTATCCTGTGCAAGCTTCTTTATCTCCCAGTACCTACTGCAACCTACATCCCTCTGAATCTTCTTAATGTATTCATCTCTTGGTCTCCCTCTACGATTTTTACCCTCCACGCTGCCCTCCAATGCTAAATTTGTGATCCCTTGATGCCCCAAAACATGTCCTACCAACCGATCCCCTCTTCTAGTCAAGTTGTGTCACAAACCTCTCTTCTCCCCAATCCTATTCAATACCTCCTCATTAGTTACGTGATCTACCCACCTTATCTTCAGCATTCTTCTGTAGCACCACATTTCGAAAGTTTCTATTCTCTTCTTGTCCAAACTAGTTATCGTCCATGTTTCACTTCCATACATGGCTACACTCCATACAAATACTTTCAGAAACGACTTCCTGACACTTAAATCTATACTCGATGTTAACAAATTTCTCTTCTTCAGAAACGATTTCCTTGCCATTGCCAGTCTACATTTTATATCCTCTCTACTTCGACCATAGTCAGTTATTTTACTCCCTAAATAGCAAAACTCCTTTACTACTTTAAGTGTCTCATTTCCTAATCTAATTCCCTCAGCATCACCCGATTTAATTTGACTACATTCCATTATCCTCGTTTTGCTTTTGTTGATGTTCATCTTATATCCTCCTCTCAAGACACTGTCCATTCCGTTCAACTGCTCTTCCAAGTCCTTTGCTATCTCTGACAGAATTACAATGCCATCGGCGAAGCTCAAAGTTTTTACTTCTTCTCCATGAATTTTAATACCTACTCCGAATTTTTCTTTTGTTTCCTTTACTGCTTGCTCAATATACAGATTGAAAAACATCGGGGAGAGGCTACAACCCTGTCTCACTCCCTTCCCAACCACTGCTTCCCTTTCATGCCCCTCGACTCTTATAACTGCCATCTGGTTTCTGTACAAATTGTAAATAGCCTTTCGCTCCCTGTATTTTACCCCTGCCACCTTCATAATTTGAAAGAGAGTATTCCAGTTAACACTGTCAAAAGCTTTCTCTAAGTCTACAAAAGCTAGAAACGTAGGTTTGCCTTTTCTTTATTGAATATTTCTTTATTGAATCTCTACTACTTGTGGCTGCTGGTGTTGAATTTTAATTGAATGGAACGATTGTTGCCCATGTGTGATTGCAACACAATAGAGATTGATACCTGTTCCTACCTCTGTAGTACTCCACTGAAGTGGTCAGCAGCGCTCCATTTGATTCGTCTGTCGCGCCAGCTCTAGTATTAGTAGTAACAGCAACTCGGTGGACAGGTGTCAATGATCGTGAAAAACAATACGTACGAATAATTAATAAGTTGTTGTCGCAGTTTATACCTGTAATAAATTACGAATTTTTTTGTGTTATTATTTCATTTAAATGAACAAATGTGCATTGGTGGGCCCTGTTCGGGCGCCAGTGCGGCGGATTTTGTGTATAATCAACATCGACAAGTGCAATGAATATGGATGATACGATATTCTATGGTATTCTGCGGTTTGAATTCACTCTGCTTTTTTTAGCAGTTGCATTGATTTGATTTTTTAAATGATACTGAAAATATTATATAATGCATTATTCAAACTACAACTTCTGCCGGATAATTATTTTGTTCAAATTGCACAAGAATTCCACCTGGCGTAGCGTAATAATGTTGACTGTAAGCTGTGTTCATATCACTAAAATTACAGATCGTACATCATAGCTTTTATAATTTTTTTGTTTTCCATGGATTTAATCATTCTTAGCACATTGATCTTGAAAAGGAACCACAGAATACCACCCGCGCACAACACTGACGTATGCTACGAAAAAACATTTTTCTCCGTGATTCGTCCGTAGTTTAATTTTGGCCTCATACATCAGCAATGAAATCTTGTTCAACAATAAATACCATCAGCACTGTTCTTAGAAAATGCACTCTGATTCGATTAATTTTTTTTTCTTTTATAAATAGAATTCAGTACCACCGGTGCACATTTATTTCTTCCACATCGTAATATTGTTTGCAGTTTCAAGTAATTTAAATTTGCCGCTGTAATAAAAGTTAAGATGGCGGCCAACAAAAGACAGAGGATTTCTTTTTTAATTAAGATTTTCCTTTTCCCAGTAAATAGTTAATCATTTAAATTGATGCCACTAATAAAAAATTATTAAATTTGTTTTGAAAATTAGTTTAACACAAACCCATGCTATTTTCAACTAGAAGTACAGACGAAGTTGCTATATAATCGCAACTAAAAATGGCTGCGCTTCTTGCAGCTATGATAAAACAATTAATACAAAATTATAATTAAAAGAGGAAGGGAATTTTCAATAATGTATCATAAATAGTTTTAACGCATTTGGCTGTATTTGTTTTTACCAGCAAACGAACATAAAAGTACAATAATTTTACATTCAATGTTTTTCATTTAACAGACAGATCGATTCGCGTCTTGCGTCGGCGATATACATCAGAAGAAGACGACAAAAGGGTACAAAACAAAAGAAAAGAATGACATAGATTAATAAAGAATGTGAGACAAATATTGTCTCTGTTTTACATAACCATCATCTTTTTAAGAAATAATTACATAATTGAATGAATATTATCCACACGTTCATATTCCACTCGTTATATATATATATATATATATATATATATATATATATATATATATATATATATATATATATATATCGTGGATGTTATATGCTCTACCAACTGAGCCACCCAAGCACGACTCACAACCCGTCCTCACAGGTCAATTCTTCCAGTACCTCGCCTCCTACCTTCCAAACTTCACAGAATCTCTTCTGCTCACCTCTGCAGAAGAGCCTCTGTGAAGTTTTAAAGGTAGGAGACGAGGTACTGGCAGAATTGAAGCTGTGAGGACGGGCTGTGAGTCGTGCTTGGGTAGCTCAGTTGGTAGAGCACTTGCTCGCGGAAGGCAAAGGTCACAAATTCGAGTCTCTGTCCGGCACACAGTTTTAATCTGTCAGGAAGTTTCATATCAGCGCACACTCCACTGCAGAGTGAAAATCTCGTTCTGGTATTCTGGGATGTCTTAACAGATGTCCTACCATCCTGTCCCTTCTCCTTGTCAGTGTTTCCCATATAGACGTTTCTTCGCTGATTCTGAGAAGAACCTCATTCTTTACCTTATCAGTTTCGGGTTTTCGCATAGTCCGTGTCTCACTGCTTACTGCCCTACAATGGTGTGCTCCTAAAGTACGTTTTCACTAACTTCCTCTTCATACTCAGGCCTGTGTCTGATAATAGTAGGCTTCTGTTGGCCATGAATGCCCTTTTTGCCAGTGCTAGTCTGCTTTTTATGTCCTTCTTGCTCCATCCTTCATGGGATGTTTTGCTGTCTACTAAGTAGAATTCCGGAACAACATCTACCTCGTGATCTACAACTCCAACGTTAAGTTTCTTATTGTTCTCATATCTGCTGCTTCTCATTACTTTCGTCTTTATTCGATTTACTCTCAGTCCACATTCTGTACTCATTAGATTGCACGTTCCTTTCAGCATATCATGTAAATTCTTCTTCACTTTCATTGAGGATAGCCATGTCATTAACGAATTTTATCGCTGACATCCTTTCACCTTGAATTCCTCTCTTTTATCAACCGCAACATCAGAATTGCCTCTCCGATGCCTTTACCTTTCCTAAGGCGAAACTGATCATCACCTAACAACACAACCACAATTTTCTTTTTCATTCTTCAGTTTGTTGTACTTGTCACCAACTTGAATGCATAAAGTGTTAAGCTGATTGTGCGAAAATTCTCGCAGTTGTCTACTCTTGTGATCTTCGGAAATGACTGGATAATGCTTTTGCGAAAATCTGAAGTATATGGCCAGTCACATACATTCTAAAGACCAACTTGAATAATCTTTTTGTTGCCACTTCTCCCAATGATTTTAAAAATTCTGATGGATGTTATGTATCTTTTTTGCCTTATTTGATCTTCAGTCTTCCAAAGCTATTTTAAATTCTGATTCTAATACTGGATCTTCCATCTATTCTATATCGACTCGTGTTTATCCTTCTATCAGACAACTCTTCCCCCTCATAGAGACCTTTAATGTACTATTTCGACCTATCCGCTCTCTCGTCTGCACTTGACTGTGGAAGCTCCATAACGCTCTTAGTATTACCGCCGTTGCTTATAACTCTACCAAAGGCTGTTCTGACTTTTCTGTATCGTGAGTCAGTCCTTCCGACACTCATTTCATTCTAGTTTTCTTCACATGTTTCATGTAGCAATTTCTCCTCAGTTTACTGACACTTTCTGTTTATTTGATTCCTAAGTGATTCGTATTTCTGTATTCCTGAAGAGGGAATGTTTTTGTAGTTCTCACTTTCATTGATCAACTGAAGCATTCCTTTTGTTACATATGGTTTCTTCGCTGTTATTTTCTTTGTACCTAGGTTTTTCTTTCCGGTTTCTGTGAGTGCTGTGCTCAGGGACGTTTCCTTCGATTACTGCAACAGGTCTCGTGGGAAACCTGCGACCGGAGAATCGTGCAAGTTTCCAGTAACCTTTCACCTGTATAAAGTCGTATGTGGAGACGACCATCGACATGGTGTAGCAAGCAGGCGACAAGTTTCCATTGATCCACGGTCTAATCTCGGAGATCGCTGCCCGCTCCGGATCCACTTCCAAAACGTGTACTGAACAATGTGCTCCGAAACAGCAGTGCCTGAACCTGCGTTGTACTTTATCGTCAGATCTGCCACAGACCGCCACCTAGCTTGATTTAAGAGTACGTGAGTCTCCGACATCCACCTTCTACGTTAAGTCGTGAATTTTCAATGCCTTACCGCGTACTAGTATTTTCACCGTTCTTAAAACGCTTTCCCTAGACACAAAAAGTCAAATAAAAACAGTCTCAATCAGATTTCGTTGGCAACCGGTTTCAGCCCTTTACTCACACCATCTTCGGGCTTTTCCCTGCGGCAATAAGGTAATAATACATATTTAGTATAGAGGGATGAAAATATTGCAAAACAGTGTCTAAAATATGAGCTACAATAATTTAAAAATTCGATATTATACCCACTATGGCTGGTGGTGGTGGCAGACGGAGCGAGATCCGTAGAAGTAAATATGTGTCTGCTGAATGAGACACTTTTAGTCGCGATTATGTACTGCAAGCTCCACCCATCGGCTGCAGCATTACATCATTGGCAACCAGTCATGCGTGAGATATGCTACACTGTTTGGCTTAGTCGAATTAATAAGAAATAGATACAGAAATATACACAAAAATTACATACATAAAATTTTACATGCCTAATCCTACAGTAACTAATTTAAATAAAAGAAACAAAATGACAGGTATGCAGTAGTCACTGTTGTGTGCAGTATACGTACAAATGCCCCTGCAGCAGCCGCAACTGAATTTGGTTGCTATAGCAATGGCTTGCCAATATCGATTGTTGCCCTGCAGCGAGGCCCACCACAGATACCACGTCAGAGGACGGAAACCTGAGGATGCTGTCGATGTCTTCTGGTTTCGTGCTATAGCAACCAAATATAGCTGTTTTTGCTGCAGCGGGTACATACAATTACCCACCGGGGGCAGCCCGCACACAATGGTGATTACAGTATACCTGTCATTTTGTTTGTTTTACTTAAATTAATTATGATAGTGTGGGTGTTGGAGAAAACAATTCCTTTATTCCCACATATATTTAGCAATAACTTAACACTACACACATGAATGAATTGTGTAGACATGAAGAGCACGGAATAACTAACAAAAGCTAAGTCAAAGAATAACTATATCACTGCACGTAAATTAACACTTCACGGAATGTTTATGAAGCCCTGTACACTTGTAGCGATCGATTGTCAGAAATTGGTCACTACATGACTCCCCCCTTTATTGCTAACGATACCGCAGATTAAATTTCACACGCCGTCCAGCTCTTGTAACTACTTCTTTCTTGTAACCGGGCGGTGCGTCACGTGTGTAAGTGGTTGTGTCAGGGAGTGGTGTAGTAGTCTTCGACGTCGGTCTTGGTGTTGCAGTGAGTGGTGTTCGCTGAGCGTTGTGGTGTTCATGGGGTACAGGAACACATCTTGTAGCTTCTCCTGTCTTCTCTGGTTTGTGTTCACTGGTAGCTGTGGTGTCTGTTGCGTCCAGAAATGCAGGCTTGATACGGTCCACTGCAACTGTGGTGGGTGTACCGCTAATCATTATGCGGAAAGTATTGGTATCCCTACTGACTACCAGATATGGTCCGTCATATTGTGGCTGCAGTGGTTTACGCAAAGTATCATTTCGTAAGAATACATGCATGCACTTGTCTAGCTCCGCAAAAGCAAACGAGTGTCTTCGAAGCTGGTTTCTAGGCGTTGTTGGTCTCAGTTGGCATATACGCTCTCTTAATCTTGTGGCGAATTCTGAGGCTGTGATTGTATCATCTGCCATGCTGTACAGAAATTCTTCAGGTAGGCGTAACGTTTGTCCATACACCAGTTCTGCTACTGTTGCTTTCAGATCACTTTTGAATTACGTTCGTAGACCCAAAAGTACGATAGGTAGTGTCTCTGTCCAATTCGGTGATGTGTGGCATCTCCGTGCTGTCTTTAACTCTCGATGAAGACGCTCAATCATGCCATCTGATGCGGGGTGGTATGCCGTGGTGCGTATGCGTTTCGTACCTAATAACGTAGCCAATGCTTTGAAAACGTAGGCTTCAAATTGTCGTCCTTGATCAGTTATAATTCTCAGTGGACCTCCAAACCGGGCAATCCAACCACGAAAAAATGTTTGAGCTATAGTTTCTGCAGTGGTGTCCTTCATTGGAAATGCCTCAGGCCACCTAGTAAATCTGTCAATCACCGTTATGCGATAACTGTATCCTTCTGATGTCGGGAATGGGGCGATGATGTCAACATGCACAGGTCAACACGCTGATTTGGTGGAAGAAATGTGCCTAATGGTGCCCTGACGTGCTGTGTGATTTTATTCCTCTGGCACGCCAAGCATTTCTTCACAAATGTTTTACAGTCTGTGTGCATAAATGGCCATACAAATTTTTGTTTGACCAATCTGAGTGTGGCTCTTACTCCTGGGTGTGACAGATTGTGCATTGATGCAGTTGCCTGTGTTCTGAATTGCTGTGGCACAAATGGACGTACCTTTCCTCTTGCTACGTCACAGTACAACTCAATGCTTGCTTCAGGAAATGTCACGAGCTGTAACTTCAATCCTTTCTCTTGGATTGGATTGGATTGTTTTGGGAGAAGAGACCAAACAGCGAGGTCATCGGTCTCATCGGATTAGGGAAGGACGCGGAAGGAAGTCGGCC
The DNA here is from genome assembly GCF_023864345.2 of Schistocerca serialis cubense. Taxonomy (NCBI): domain Eukaryota; kingdom Metazoa; phylum Arthropoda; class Insecta; order Orthoptera; family Acrididae; genus Schistocerca; species Schistocerca serialis. The sequence goes on along the minus strand of NC_064642.1, from coordinate 601,529,904 downwards.
GTGCCCTTTCAAAGGAACCATCCCGGCATTTGCCTGTAGCGATTTAGGGAAATCACCCTTTCTCTTGTTGCAATAGATCACGCAACTCACTATCACATTGTTGCGCATGCGCGACGACGTCGTAATCAATGGCCCTTGTCACTGCTCCCACCTGTGCGATGTCATCTGCTACTGTGGACACTGCTTCTATGCGAGAAAGTGCATCAGCTGGAACATTTAGCTTCCCTTCCACATACACAATGCTGGCCGTGAACTGGCTGATATAATCTAAGTGTCGCAGCTGCCTGGGCGATGCTTTCTCTGGCTTTACCTTAAAGGCATAGGTAAGCGGTTTATGATGTGTGTATATCGTGAACTGTCGCCCTTCTAATGCGTGTCTGAATTTTTTTACTGCCACATAAGTGGCGTACAACTCACGGTCATATGTTGCCCAACGTTCCTGAGATGGTGACAACTTATGACTATAAAATGCAATGGGCTGCCATAACTGATCAATTTGTTGCTGAAGTACGGCACCAATGGCAGTGGACGAAGCATCAACCATGAGAGCGAGTGGAGCATGCGCGACCGGGTGTGCTAATAGCGCGGCCTCTACTATAGCTTCTTTTATAGCGTGAAACGCGTTGTCCGCCTCGATAGTCCAATGCACACTGTGGTTAGGTTTAGGTGCGCCTTTAAGTAGTTCATTCAATGGTGCAGTTATCAGTGCATGTTTGCGAATGAAGCGTTTGGTAGAAATTCACTACTCCAATGAATCGTCGTAATTCTCTGACTGTGACAGGGCGGCGCTATTTGTTTGTGGCCGCTACTTTACTGTGTGGCGGTCGGATACCCTGTGCATTCACCAAATATCCTAGAAAGTGGACCTCTTTCTCACCAAAAACACTCTTGGCAGGATTAATTACTAGTCCATGTGTGCGTAGGCGGTCAAACACTTGTGCCAAATGCTGTAAATGCTCCTCTTCCGATGTAAACATCACCAATAAATCATCTATATACACATAGCAAAAATCTAAATCTCTTGTAACCTCATCCATAAAACGTTGGAAGGTCTGGGCGGCATTACATAGTCCGAATGGCATTCGGGTGAATTCAGATAGACCGAATGGTGTTGTCACTGCTGTTTTAGGAATGTCTTCTGCAGCTATAGGGATCTGATAGCAAGCTCGAACTAGATCAATGGTAGAAAATATAGTCTCACCGTGAACATTTGCAGAAAAGTTTTCTATATGTGGAACTGGGTACCGGTCTGGAATGGCCCTTGCATTGAGTTGGCGATTGTCACCGCAGGGGCGCCATCCATTCTTCTTTTTAGGCACGATGTGAATTGGGGATGCCCAACTGCTGCTAGAAACTCAGCAGATACCTTGTGACATCATGCTGCGATATTCCTGCCTTACCACTTTTAGCTTTAAACGTCTAGGCCGAGCGTGAGTTGGCGGCCCTGGCGTGGTCAAAATGTGGTGGACGGTTGCATGCTTGACTGATGGGAGAGTAGGCGATAGCTGTGTGATCTCGGGGTACCCTTTCAGTAATCGTATATATGGTGTGTCGCCTGTGACTGTGCGTACCTCTAGTGGTGTGATACAACGGACTTTTCCTGTTGTATGCAGACTAGTAGTCAAATCTATTAATCGCTGACGTCGCAGATCTGGCAGTAAGTCGTTGAAGGACAAAAAATCTGCTCCGATATTAGGCTGTGATATATCTGCCACTGTAATTTGCCATTAAAACACACGGCGTAGCCCCAAGTTAAGGAATAATGTTACTCGACCGCATGTTCTAATTTTGGAGTCATTGGCGGCGAATTAGATAACAGTCGTCGCAGCTCCAGTGTGGTAGGCTGTTTGCTGGATATACGGACACTTCTGCGCCTGTATCGACGAGAAACTAGTTTTGTTTCGCGGTCTGTCACAAAAAGTCGGCGAGTGTTTGCACTGGAAGTTATCGCTGCTACGGTGTCTGCTTCATGTTTCCACTTGCAAGGTGGCGTACACTTTCGTGCATCATTACCATATGTCTTGTGGTACCAGCATGTTCTGTAGTGATGGTGATCGACTGCGACTTCGTGACCGTCGGCGGCATGGCCGCTGGCGGTTGTGCGTTATTTGTAATGCAGCTACCTGTGCGGTCAACTCTGCCAGTTGTGATTGTAGGGAGACTACCGTCACTGTGGGCGAATTTTCTTGTTGTGGCGTTAATGTTGAGACACTCGATGTGGGATGCATTTCAATTAACCTGTCGGCCGTTTGTGCCAGTGCGTTTAAATCGCCTGTACATACCGTGAGAATTGTTTGAGTATCTGACGGCAACCGAGACAACCATGTATTTCGTAGCGCATCATCAGTTACAGTGTTGCTTGCCAGTGTGCGCAAACGTCGTAAGAGTTGTGATGGAGGGCGATCTCCGAGTTCTTCAGTGCGAAGTACCTTCTCTAGCCGTTTTGCCTCTGATTGTGACAAACATTATCGTGCTGAAACGAGCGTGACGCGGATGGCGCGGAAGTTACAAACGTGAACGTTGCGGAACTTCGTTAAACGCTGAAGCCGACGCGGATGTTAACGTAGTTCGTCGGGGTCACCAAATGTGGGTGTTGGAGAAAACAATTCCTTTATTCCCACATATATTTAGCAATAACTTAACACTACACACATGAATGAATTGTGTAGACATGAAGAGCACGGAATAACTAACAAAAGCTAAGGCAAAGAATAACTATATCACTGCACGTAAATTAACACTTCACGGAATGTTTATGAAACACTGTACACTTGTAGGGATCGATTGTCAAAAATAGGTCACTACAATAGGATTAGTAACGTAAACTTTTATGTAGGTAATTTTTGTATTTATTTCTGTATCTACGTCTTATAAATTCGACTAAACCAATCAGTGTAGCATATCTCACGGAAGACTGGTTGTCGGTGCTGTATTGCTGTAGGCGATGGGTGGAGCTTACAGTGTATAATCTCGACTAAAGCTGCCTTATTCAGCAGTGACATCTTTACTGCTACGGATCTCGCTCCGTCAGCCGCCACCAGCAGCCATAATGGTTATATTATCGTACTTTTTAATTATTGTAGCTCATATTTTAGACAGGTTTAGCTATATTTTCAATCCTCTACACTGAATATGTAGTATTACTGTATTTCAGCGTGGAAAAGCCTGAAGATAGTCGGAAGACAGGACCGAAACCGGTTTCTGACGAATAAAAATCTCAAAACGCGATCGAGACTGATTTTATTTGGTTTTCAACATTATACGCCGATCGCTACTTTGCTCCAATTACAGAATGCTTTCTAAAATTTTACTTTTCCTATGTGCTCATGACAGTCGCATGCAAACAGCCGATTAACTTCGCCATTTCCGAGACGTCGGGCCATAACAACCAGCCCGTTCTAAAAGTCGATGATGTCAATGAATTTCCCCATTTGCGGATCGTTCGTAGGTAGAATGTTTCCCCAACCTTACTTACATACAATCCTTATTGCGTAACGCGCTCGCAGAGCTAGCAGGCGTAATTCAGCTTCGGTGTGGGTAGTGGTCGCCATGTTTTCATCTACATCGAGTCTACATCTACATCTCCACGGATACTCTGCAAACTACACTTAAGTGCCTGACAAAGGGTTCATCGAACCACCTTCACAATAGTTCTCTATTATTCCAATCTTGAACAGCTCATGGAAAAAACGAACACCTATATGTTTACGTGCGAGCTCCGATTTCAATTATTTTACTACGATCATCATTTCTTCCTTTGCAGATTGGCGTTAGCAAAATATTTTCGCATTCGGAGGAGAAAGTGGTGATTGAAATTTGCTGAGAAAATCCACCAGCAGCGAAAATCGCCTTTATTTTAATGATGTCCACCCCAAATACTGTATCATGTCCGTGACACTCTCTCCCCTTTTTCTTGATAGGTTCCCGCATGGCGCAGCAGTACTCCAAAAGTGGATGGACAAGCGTAGTGTAGACAGTCTCTTTAGTACATTTGTTACATTTTGTAAGTTTTCTGACTATGGAAGACTGTCTTTGGTTTGCCTTCCACACAACATTTGCTAAGCGTTCTTCCCATTTTAAGTTGTTCATAATTGTACTTCCAAGGTATTTAGTTGAATTTATGGCCTTTACATTTGACTGATTTATCGTGTAACTGACGTTTAACGGATCCTTTATAGCACTAATATGGATGACCTGAAATTTTCATTATTTAGGGTCAACTGCCAACTGTCGCAACAGTCTGATACCTTTTCTAAATCGTTTTGCAATTTGTTCTGATCTTCTGAAGAGTTTACTAGATGATAGACTACAGCATCATGCGAAAACAAGCTAAGATGCTACTGAAATTGCTTTCTAAGTTTACATGCTTCCTAAGTCGTTTATATAGATGAGGAAAAGCAGAGGGCCTATCACTACCTTGGTGAACGCCAGAAATCACTTCCTTTCTATTCGATAACTTTCCATCAATTGCTACAAACTGTGACCCTCTGACAGGACATCACAAATACCATTACATAACTGAGACGATATTCCATAAGCACTCATTTTCACTACAAACCGCTTGAGTGGTACGGTGCCAAAGCTATCTGGAAATATATACATACGGAATCCACTGTCAATAGCACTCAATCATTCGTGTGAGTAAAGAGCTAGTTACATTTCACAATAACGTTGTTTCCTAAATCCCTGTTGGCTATGTGTCAATAGACCATTCTCTTCGAGGTAATTAATAGTGTTCGAACACAATATAGGTTCCAAGACCCTACAGCATATCGACGTTAATGATATGGACTTGCAATTATTGGATTACTACTAATCGACTTCCTTGTATATTGGTGTGACCTGTGCAACTTTCCAGTCTTTCGGTTGGGATCTTTCGTCGAGCGAGCGATTGAAGATGATTGTTAACTATGGAACCAATGCATCGCCGTACTCTGGAAGGAACCTGACTAGTATACAGTCTGAACCGGTTTCGGTTCATCGATATCGTCTACATCAACTTCTACAGTATACTCCGCAAGCCACAAAACGGTGAGGTTACGTCTGGTACCACTAACTGTCCCCCCTTCCCTGTTCCTCAAGCCAATGCGCGTGGACAAAATGATTGTCGGTAAGCCTCCACCTTAGCTCTAATTTATCGAATTTTCACGACGTAGTCATTTCGCGAGATGTATGTGGGGACAATATTTAGAACTTATTGTTTCTTGTGGCTGCACGTTATGTAATTTGTACTCGAATACACACTTGAAATCGAGGTGACATACCTGACAGAGTACTAGATGTCACGTAAGTTACTGTCCTCCAGAGAGTAAGACAAATTTCTTGCCCCCTTTTTATGTGTGTATTTGTCAATTTTAATGTAAAATTATTAGCTACTAACTGAGTGCGACGATAGCGATGTGGCGCTGTTGTAAGACACGGTGTGGAATGGTGTTGCGAATATACGTCCCTCTTTATATGTTCATATTCTCTAGATGTTCCTAAATCACTATTGCACAAAAGTTGCAGCTGTTCTGACAGGTTATTTTCCCAACTTTCCCACTTAGCTTGAGTTCCGTCTCGTAGTGAATGCGTTATCTATTACTGTTTAAATCATAAGAAATCAATCTTTTTTTTTTCGTTATGAAGAAGAAGTTAGGGGTCATAGCGAAGTTCAGTGTTGTCAGTGTAGAAATACAAGCTATGTCGAAGCGGAGATCAATGTTACTTGCAGTCCAAAGTCAACCAAGGCATTTCCTAAACGAACGCTTCTAGCGTAAGGATCGCCTTCTTAACGTCTTCAGGTTTTACTTCTCCGTTGCTCAATGTGTTTTGCGCTTCCTACCAGAGACTCATTTAAAGGGCTTTAGTAACTGGAGTGATGTTTATTCAGTGATGCTCTGTACTTCCCGTAGTGATTGTTGGTTTGTGATTACGCTCTGAGTTACAAACAACGGCATTTTGCGATAACGCCTGGTATATAACGAACCGGAAACCTCCAGTTTTGACATCTCCAAACATCATCCGTCTCTTTTCTCAATTTTACTATTGTTTTCATTGAGTTACAAAAATATGTATTCGCATGAAGATATACAATATTTTAGTTGCTATCACTGGACAGCTTCGACTAGTAATAGAATTTGTTCCTTCAAACGGTTCAAATGGCTCTGAGTAATATGGGACTCAACATCTGAGGTCATCAGTCCCCTAGAACTTAAAACTACTTAAACCTAACTAACCTAAGGATAACACACTCATCCATGCCCGAGGCAGGATTCGAACCTGCGACCGTAGCGGTCGCGCGGTTACAGACTGAAGCGCCTAGAACCGCTCGGCCACACCGGCCGGAATTTGTTCCTTTTCATATCATCAGAGGATAAAGTAGTAATTATAGGATTTTTCATATTATTGTTGCAAAATATTAATGTTCATATCGAACACTCTGAAACGTTACGTAAAGTTGTTCATTAAGTTAACCATTGACCTGCGGTAATGTTATATGTATGTCTTATAACAAACACATTGTTCCTTTCTATTGCTGCGTTATTGTTAATGTGATGTTACTGTAATCATTAAAGTTGTGGATTTATTTCATTTCCTTACTTAACTGATTAATAAATTGTTGGATAATTTATGGCTAATATTACAATATTATTGCAAAAATTCCTGTAATGTCTTTGGAATTTCAACAGATTATTCAGTCTGATGTCTAAGAATTTTTGATGATATGAATTGGCCAGCCTTCTCCATACATTTGATTTGAACAAGTTTTACACTGTTCGTTCTAAACGTAATCAAACCTTCATTTGTCATAAGGGAGAAACAGGTCTTATATTTAGTTTAGATTTTCATTGAGCGTCTTATTAAAAATTACTGCCTTTTTCAGCATGTTGACTGACATTCACACTTTAGATTCTTTATTAACTCCTGTGTCTAAATTCTTCTACATTTCTTGTCAAGTAATTCGTTACTTTGTAAACTCTTGGAACATGAATCTGTTATTTCCCTGTCATACTCAAATTCCATTTATTCCTATATATAGTCAGCTGCTATTTGACTGCTCTCGCTAAATTTTTGCGCTTCATATTGCATCACAGCTTACAAAATTAGGTTAGCTTTTTGAATCCTTTTTGTATTCTCGAAGCTATCTCGAAATCAACAGCGCTGATTTTCATGCTCTATCTTACTTCAGAACAAGGATTGATCTGCTTTTGCACAATAAAATTTTCCACACTCCTAAATTCACACATGTAATATTGGATTTTTGTAAAATGTGCTACTTTTTGAGCACATATCTTCTGATTTCATCATCAAAGCTCAAGTTTTGTCTAGAGAGGAAGTCCATAATATAAAAATCCGAATTTCTGGCTGTGTATGTTTGCGTACCTCTATACGAATTTAAACTTCCTTAATATCAACTTTTTAAAAAAAACTTTTAAAAACCACTGAATGGTACTGAAAATATATGTATTGTCGCATGGCAATGACGTTCTACTTTGGTACATTGCTTAAGAAAGCCGCTAGCTGTTGTTTTAGTAACAAGAAACCCCTCCGCAGTGACGACCGACATTGTATTGTAAAATAATTTCAATTTACTAATTTATATTTTGACATTTCCAGTGTCTGGGCCCTCGAGAATGCAGGCTATGTTACACTATATCCACCTTCCAGGACAAAAATATAGGGAAATATTACTTCGTATTGGCGAGATTTAATCTATCAGCCTTAACGACTGTTATTTCAGTTTATCATTGAAGTGCTAACACTCTGCTCTTTGTTAACTCATACGCTGTTGCGTTCATTTAACGTATGAGATTGATGCCAGTAGCGACATTGGAGGTAAGATCAGCGGGTGTTCTGCCGCACCCAGCGCTCTTTGTGGTGGCCGACTTTTGAAGTGTTACGTCAACGTTTATTGCTCTACCTGCGAATCTGGAATGTGGGCTTTTCACGGCAAGTGTCGGTTACCATAACCAAAGGTTACTTAATCTCGTCCTCGAAACCGGTCGACCGTCATAAAACCTGTCAGTCTGCTGCGCCACAGTTGCAGAAAGCACTCAGAAAACGGATGTGCACAGCTGATTCGACCCTGCCGCTGGTCGTAGTGTTGTTTTACCTTGTCATACAGGTATTTTCCAGATTCCACTGGCAATAATGGTTGTTTAAAAAATGTTAATCATATTTTAGGTTTTATAAGCAAATGGAAAGTATGGAAGGAGAATTTCAGGTGCTGATGTGTTCTTGTATAAAGTCCGACGGCAACCACTGGTTTTAATACTAGTTGCATTGCGACGTGCCATCATTCCATTATGGCTTTTGTGCCCGCCGTATAATAGGTCGTTATCTTTTCACAGCTTTCCTGGGGATCGAAAAACCATAAAGACCCTCAACGCGCTTGGATGTCTTAGTCCTAGAATCAATACAGTAACTATTTTGCTGGTATATATATTATCTTTGCATACATGTGTTAACAAAACTGGGCTAGTGATGTTTTTCTCCTCCAATGAAGTTTAGTTGTTTGTCATCAACAACCTATGCACGAAACTGTTAGTATTTTAGCTGCAAAGACTGAAGTACTTTCCTAACGGCGTCTGAAAGCTTGTGGAACGAGGACTGTAGCGAGGAAGAACGTTTCAGAAGGAAAGAAAGTACTTTACAGGAGAAACATATCTCTCTCTTTCCTTCTTTCGCGAGCGCTCGCACACACACACACACACACACACACACACACACACACACACACACACACACACACACGAAAACAAACGAAGATTAACAACCTACCTAAAAATGTATTAATAACAGAAGTAGATTAATAAAAATAAATTAACTAAATTAAATAAATTAAAAAAGTAACCTCTCTCTGTTTCACACGCACACACATACATACACACACACACACACACACACACACACACATATATACACACACACACACACATATACACACACACACACACACACACACACACACACACACACACACACACACTATCGCCTCTCTCTCTCACTCTCGCTCTCTTCCTAATTGGAAAATATGAAGATTAACAAACAGAGTGACAGCAGATGCCTTCATCACTATCAAAACAAACAAAACACGAACGCATTCCAAAATAGCAAAACAAAACACGCAAAACGACGATAGGGCAGTGCACAGAAGTGTAAATGAGTCAAGTGCAGTGAAAATGCTTTGTGCAAATGAAGACACTCAACACGTGCACGCGGAAGACGAAGAAGAATGGAACAAACACCAAAAAAACCATTACTAACTAAAGAATGAAAACTGTTTCTGATAGCAAGTAAAGGATGCGCAATGTTAAAGATCAAAACAAACGAAATTGTAAGAGAAAAACCATATTTTCACAATGGCAATTGCAGATGCTTTAAAATAAAGCTAGGCGCATCTGGTCCGAACGAGACTTTTATTACAGTTGCTAAAGACGGCGGTTAACCTACACAGCTTGTATTTCAGCAGACGTTTGCGAGGATGTAAACGATGTCAGTAATGCTTTCATAAAAAGTTTATTATTATGGACTCAAGAAACGTTTTTAGTCATTTTTATAGTGGCTCTATTTGGGGAACCCCAGTCTCCCTCCTCTTCGAAATGTTCAAAATAGAGTAGTCGTTTAGCTGTATATGTAACGATTTTACTGAACGGAGAGGGGTTCCATGCTTGAACCGCAGTCGTTCCTGCTTGATTGTCCTCGAAATACACTGTCTGACATTGGTTTGAAGTAGTGTAACTACACTTCTATTTACCTATTTACATTTTTTGTTTCATTCAGCTCACTGCATCTATTTTTAAAGCAGTAGCATGTATCACTCCCAATGGAAAACTGTTTCCGTGGTTGTTTTCTGGAGCATCGTCAAAGTCCTATGATTTCTGCAGAGTGGTAACAATGATGTGATGATCCTCAAGTTCACTCAGTACTGTTGGCACAGATGTCATTATTATCTCTCTGACAGCCGAAAGGGGATGTCCCTCTCCTACACACCATATCCAGTTCTGCTATATGAATTCAAAGGACGACGGCTCCACGTTTTAGAATCTTACAAGTCAAACAAAGGAATTTTATACACCCTGTGCTACCGTCATGCGTCTTCCGCTATGCGGTATTTCACTCGCGGTCGGAATTCGTCGATGATTGTAACGCACTCAGACTGGATCCAAATTCAATAGTACCACGTTAATATCACTATCATCGTTTTCGTCGTTATTAAAATCTAAATGTTATGTTGTTTCTGGGAGACTCGAAGACGTTTCGATCGTGTTAAAGTCTTACGTTTTGTCTGAATGATAAGATTGCACGCTTCTTCGAAATTCGTTCCATGCCCCATCATACACTCGTTAGTATGTAGTATGAAATTGCGGTACATAAAACGTAGTTTGTGTACAGTGTCTGAACTGTGTTTCACCACGAAAATGAATCAAATGAAAATCTGAATTATATAATATTGAGCGGTTGAGGAGTTCAAATGGCTCTGAGCACTATGGGACTTAACTTCTAAGGTCATCAGTCCCCTAGAACGTAGAACTACTTAAACCTAACTAACCGAAGGACATCACACAAATCCATGCCCGAGGCAGGATTCGAACCCGTGACCGTAGCGGTCACGCAATTCCAGGCTGTAGCGCCTAGAACCGCTCGGCCACCGGGCCCGGCTGCGCGGCTGAGAAGACAGTGATATTACAGATATATCATTTTTCTACGTAGTCCCCATGGCTTGTAACGCGACTTCATCGCTTCTGGAATGTTTGCCTCCCAGGTCTTCATACATCGGCCCGAAGACATAAAAGTCACTCAGAGCGAAGTTGTTTAGTAACATTGGTTTTCGAAACCAACATATTTCATGTTCCTTATTGATGCTGCTCTTTAACGGGCAGAATGAGGCCGAACAATTACACGTTTCAACAAAATATCTGCAGTGAGACGTGTTTGGCGTTACCTCCTCATTGGAGGCTGAAGGTGACGTCGTAGGACATACGCATATGAGTAAGTGGTCGCGGTCAATCCCCTTTTCATACCACTCAATGCTGGGCGACTTTCAATAGAAGCAGGATAAAAGGCCACATACGGTGTGTGTCATACCCAGCCACCTCCTGCAGACATGGACATGTATGTTAACTAGGTTTCTCCAGTGTTTTAGGATCATAACAAACTGTTTATCGAAGTTACCGTTCTTAAATTATTCTGAAGAACTGTTGCACTGATGATAACTTCTTACAGCAATGGCTGGCAATAAGAAGGGGCCTGACAGGGGCATGTGTCTATATATACTAAACTTATTCTGAAGAACTGATCCTCTGACAATAACTTCTTACAGCCGTGGCCACCAGTAAGAAGAGGCGTAACACGGCAGTGTGTCTATATACACTCAGTATACACTCAGGTTACTCTGAAGAATTGCAACACTCATCATAACTTCTTACAGCCGTGGCTAGCAATAAGAAGAGGGCAGACACAGGTGTGTGCCTTTATAGAATCAACTTAGCCGGAAAAACTGCTACACTGATAGTAACTTGTTACAGCCATGGCTAACGTTAAGAAGAGTTCTGACATGGGCGTGCGTCTATACAGCGTGAAAAGTATTTAAACCGACAAACTGTGGGAGGTTGTAGTGGACATCAAAACAAATATTTTTCCATAATGTCATTTTTTCTTATGAGGAGTATTTAAACCGGTAGAGGAAGATTTCTCTGGTCGCAAATTAGTTAAACCAATAAACACTTCTCCATTTTTATGACCAAGAGACAACACATTAACACAACCCAATTTCAATTACATTAGATTTTCAAAAATGCCTCCATTGACACGTAAACAAAGGTTACACCGTCGGATCATGTTCTGTCTGACACGGGCCAAAACCCCAGGAGTATCCTGAAATCTTCCTGCTGCTGCTACTATCCGGGCAACGAGATCCTTTTCTGATACAACAGGAGTTGCGTAAACAGGATTGCGCATCTAGCCCCACATAAAAAAGTCCAGAGGGGACATATCTGGGGATCGAGCAGGCCATGGTACAGGACCACCTCTGCCAGTTCACGTTTCTGGCAACCGTCGGTCCAGGAATCGACGCAGACGACGACCGAAATGTGCCGGCGCCTCGTCATGTTGAAACCACATGCGTTGTCTTGTAGGGTGCGGGACGTCTTCCAGCAATTCTGGCAACACTCTGGCGAGAAAATTGTAATAGTGCCTGCCATTTAATGGCCTAGGTAGCAGGTAATCTGCTAAATGACCCGGTCTCGCGCAGACGTCGTGCAGACGTTACACAGCAGCAAAAGTCGTATGATGCGGGATACGGCGATTAGGAAATTGTTGTTGATAAACCCGCTGTGCAGCTCGTCCGTTGTGGTGCGTTACGTAGTACGCACCAACCATATCAGTGTACTCACTCCAGGTGTATCGCTCCATTAGTAAACAGAGACAATGCACTACTACGCTGGTGGACGGCAGTTGCCTACAGCTGAAGAGCGTAATACGCTCTCTAACAACTGAAGATGGTAATACGGCCTCTAGCAACTGACGAGCGTAATACGGGCTCCACCGGTTTCAATAATCCTCATAGGAAAAAATGACATTAGCGAAAAATATTTGTTCTGATGTCCGCTACAACCTCCCAGAGTTTGTCGGTTTAGCCGGCCGCGGTGGTCTAGCGGTTCTAGGCGCGCAGTCCGGAACCGCGCGACTGCTACGGTCGCAGGTTCGAATCCTGCCTCGGGCATGGATGTGTGTGATGTCCTTAGGTTAGTTAGGTTTAAGTAGTTCTAAGTTCTAGGAGACTGATGACCTAATATGTTAAGTCCCATAGTGCTCAGAGCCGTTTGAACCAAATAAGATGAAATTAGAATAACTGGGTAAATACAAAATTACTTTACAATCCAGGAAAATGTAAGAGTAGTGAGACTTCTCCTTGTCATGAAAGAAGTAGTGGAAAATGTGCCCGATATACTGCGGGTGACATGCAGTTACGCAGAGCATGTGGTCTTGAAATCGGATCAGTTTTTCGAAACGGCCCGTCTTCAGGACTCCAGACCTGCTGGTATACAACTTGATGAGCCGATAGGACGCTCAGAATAGCCTTGATGCAGGCGGCGTAAATAAAAACGCAGTCGCAGCAGACGGCGCAATTTGAGATCAGGGACAGGTTGGAACAATAACTTTACGTAATTTTCGCGCCGCGATGCAGCCCATAGTAGGACCCAATAAAATTCGTTTCAATTTCCTTATGAGTACGAGCACTTGCAAATACTACAAATATGTTGGAAATGAAAAACTCGTCTTGATATACAGAGGTAGTTGGCGTACACACTGCTTTCTGGTGCAATTTTATTTAAGCCATGGTATTCTTTATACACTCCTGGCCATTAAAATTGCTACACCACGAAGATGACGTGCTACAGATGCGAAATTTAACCGACACGAAGAAGATGCTGTGATATGAAAATGATTAGCTTTTCAGAGCATTCACACAAGGTTGGCGCCGGTGGCGACACCTACTACATGCTGTCATGAGGAAAGTTTCCAACCGATTTCTCATACAGAAACAGCAGTTGACCGGTGTTGCCTGGTGAAGCGTTGTTGTGATGTCTCGTGTAAGGAGGAGAAATGCGTAGCGTCACGTTTCCGACTTTGATTAAGATCAGATTGTATCCTATCGCGATCGCGGTTTATCGTATCGCGACATTGCTGCTCGCGTTAATCGAGATTCAATGACTGTTGGCACAAAACACAATCAGTGGTTTCAGGAGGGTAATACGGAACGCCGTGCTGGATCCCAACGGCCTCGTATCACTAGCAGTCGAGATGACAGGCACCTTATCAGCATGGCTGTAACGGATCGTGCAGCCACGTCTCGATCCCTGAGTCAACAGATGGGGACGTTTGAAAGACAACAACCATTTGCACGAACAGTTCGACGACGTTTGCAGCAGCATTGACTATCAGCTCGCAGACCATGGCTGCGGTTACCCTTGACGCTGCATCACAGACAGGAGCGCCGGTGATGGTGTACTCAACGACGAACCTGGGTTCACGAATGGCAAAAAGCCATTTTTTCGGATGAATCCAGGTTCTGTTTACAGCATCATGATGGTCGCATCTGTGTTTGGTGACATCGCGGTGAACGCACATTGGAAGCGTGTATTCGTCATCGCCATACTAGCGTATCACCGGGCGTGATGGTATGGAGTGCCATTGGTTACACGTCTCGGTCACCTATTGTTCGCATTGACGGCACTTTGAACAGTCGACGTTACATTTCAGATGTGTTACCACCCGTGGTTCTACCCTTCATTCGATCCCTGCGAGCGGCGCTGACTTCGGTCGCGCAGCTTGAGGCTGTTGCCAATGGGCACCACTGTGGGGAGCCGGACTTGGTTATCACGGGGATGTCAACCTCGTCCCGACTGTCTCCAGATCGGTCTAACGCTGTGGTTGCCCCGGTTTCTGCCCGCAGTGTGGATGAGCTCTCGCCTGTGGTTGATTGGAGGTCGTTCCAAGGCGTGGCAGGCAGCGAAAGACGTCCCCGGAGGCTGATCAGAAAGCTTCCCCGGTGCGTCTGACAAACAGGTTTTGGGTACTGTCTCTGGCTGAGCCAGATGCAGCTGCCTGCCCTGTTTCAGAGGATGATTCTCAGCCTGCAAGGTCCGGGAAATCGCAGAGTGTGGGCTTATTGGGAGCTCCAATGTCAGGCGCGTAATGGGGCACCTTAGGGATATGGCGGCTAAGGAGGGGAAGCAATCCAGTGTGCACTCCGTGTGCATTCCGGGTGGAGTCATTCCTGATGTGGAATGGGTCCTTCCGGATGACATGAAGAGCACACTGTGCTGCCAGCTGCAGGTGGTGGCACATGTCGGCACTAATGACGTCTGTCGCTTTGGATCTGAGGAAATCCTCTCTGGATTCCAGCGGCTATCTGATTTGGTAAAGGCTGCCGGTCTTGCTTACGAGATGAAGGCAGAGCTCACCATCTCCAGCATCGTTGACAGAACCGACTGCGGACCTTTGGTGCAGAGCCGGGTGGAGGGTCTGAATCAGAGGCATAGACGGTTTTGCGACCGTGTTGGCTGTAGATTCCTTGACTTGCGCCATAGGGTGGGGGGTTTTTCGGGTTCCGCTGAATATGTCAGGAGTTCACTACACTCAGGTGGCGGCTACACGGGTAGCGGAGACTGTGTGGCGTGGACTGGGCGGTTTTTTAGGTTAGAAGGCCTCGGGAAAGTACGGGGTGGGCTGCAATCTCAAAGGGCGCATGGCAAATACAGGACCTGCTTGGATCAAGGAAAAGTCGGACTTGTAGTTGTAAATTGTTGTAGTTGTGCTGGGAAAGTCCCTGAGCTTCAAGCGCTAATAGAAAGCACAGACGCTGAAATCGTTATAGGTACAGAAAGGTGGCTAAAGCCTGAAATAAGTTCTGCAGAAATTTGACGAAGTCTCAGATGGTGTTCAGGAAAGATAGATTAAGCAGAATTGATGGTGGAGTGTTTGCGTCTGTCAGTAGTGGTTCATCTCGTAGTGAAGTCGAAGTAGATACTACGTGCGAATTGGTATGGGTGGAGGTTATACTTAACAACCGAACTAAGTTAATAATTGGCTCCTTCTAACGGACCCCAGACTCCAATGATATAGTTGCTGAACAGTTCAGAGAAAATTTGAGTCTCGTAACAAATAAATACTCCACTCATACGGTTATAGTTGGTGGGGACTTCAACCTTCCCTCGATATGTTGGCAAAAATACTTGTTCAAAACAGGTGGTAGGCAGAAAACATCTTCCGAGATTGACCTAAATGTTTCTCCGAAAATTATTTCGAGCAGTTAGTCCACGAACCCACGCGAATTGTAAATGGTTGCGAAAACACACTTGACATCTTAGCCACAAACAATCCAGAGCTAATAGAGAGCATCATGACTGATACAGGGATTAGTGATCTCAAGGTCGTTGTAGCTAGGCTCAATACCGTTTCTTCCAAATCCACCAGAAACAAACGCAAGATAATTTTATTTAAAAAAGCGGATGAAGTGTCACTAGAAGCCTTCCTTAGAGACTATCTCAATTCCTTCCGAGCTGACTATGCAAATGTAGACGAGATATCGCTCAAATTCAAAGATATAGTAGCAACAGCAATTGAGAGATTCATACATCATAAATTGGTAAGAGATGGAACTGATCCTCCATTGTACACAAAACAGGACCGAACGCTGTTGCAGAGGCAACGGAAAAAGCATGAGAAGTTCAGAAGAACGCGAAATCCCGAAGATTGGCTAAAATTTACAGACGCGCGAAATTTGGCCCGGACTTCAATGCGAGATGCCTTTAATAGGTTCCACAACGAAACATTGTCTCGAAATTTGGTAGAAAATCCGAAGAAATTCTGGTCGTATGTAAAGTGCACAAGCGGCAAGACGCAGTCAATACCTTCGCTGCGCAGTGCCGATGGTACTGTTACCGACGACTGTGCCGCTAAAGCGGAGTTATTGAACGCAGTTTTCCGAAATTCCTTCACCAGGGAAGACGAATGGAATATTACTGAATTTGAAACACGAACAGCTGCTAGCATGAGTTTCTTAGGAGCAGATACCTTAGGGGTTGCGAAGCAACTCAAATCGCTTGATACAGGCAAGTCTTCAGGTCCAGATTGTATACCGATTAGGTTCCTTTCAGATTACGCTGATACAATAGCTCCCTACTTAGCAATCATATACAACCTCTCGCTCACCGATAGATCTGTACCTACAGATTGGAAAATTGCGCAGGTCGCACCAGTGTTTAAGAAGGGTAGTAGGAGTAATCCATCGAACTACAGACCTATATCATTGACGTCGGTTTGCAGTAGGGTTTTGGAGCATATACTGTATTCAAACATTATGAATCACCTCGAAGGGAACGATCTATTGATATGTAATCAGCTTGGTTTCAGAAAACATCGTTCTTGTGCAACGCAGCTAGCTCTTTATTCGCACGAAGTAATGGTCGCTATCGACAGGGGATCTCAAGTTGATTCCGTATTTCTAAATTTCCGGAAAGCTTTTGACACTGTTCCTCACAAGCGACTTCTAATCGAGCTGCGGGCCTATGGGGTATCGTCTCAGTTGTGCGACTGGATCGTGATTTCCTGTCAGGAAGGTCGCTGTTCGTAGTAATAGACGGCAAACCATCGAGTAAAACTAAAGTGATATCAGGTGTTCCCCAGGGAAGCGTCCTGGGACCTCTGCTGGTCCTGATCTATATGAATGACCTGGGTGACAATCTGAGCAGTTCTCTTAATTTGTTCGCAGATGATGCTGTAATTTACCGTCTAGTAAGGTCATCTGAAGACCAGTATCAGTTGCAAAGCGATTTAGAAAAGATTGCTGTATGGTGTGGCAGGTCGCAGTTGACACTAAATAACGAAAAGTGTGAGGTGATCCACATGAGTTCCAAAAGAAATCCGTTGGAATTCGATTACTCGATAAATAGCACAATTCTCAAGGCTGTCAATTCAACTAAGTACCAGGGTGTTAAAATTACGAACAACTTCAGTTGGAAAGACCACATATATAATATTGTGGGGAAGGCGAGCCAAAGGTTGCGTTTCATTGGCAGGACGTTTAGAAGATGCAACAAGTCCACTAAAGAGACAGCTTACACTACACTCGTTCGTCCTCTGTTAGAATATTGCTGCGCGGTGTGGGATCCTTACCAGGTGGGATTGACGGAGGACATCGAAAGGGCGCAAAAAAGGGCAGCTCGTTTTCTATCATCACGTAATAAGGGAGAGAGTGTGGCAGATATGATACGCGAGTTGGGATGGAAGTCATTAAAGCAAAGACGTTTATCGTCGCGGCGAGATGTATTTACGAAATGTCAGTCACCAACTTTCTCTTCCGAATGCGAAAATGTTTTGTTGAGCCCAACCTACTTAGGTAGGAACAATCATCAAATTAAAATAAGAGAAATCAGCGCTCGATCAGAAAGGTTTAGGTGTTCGTTTTTCCCGCGCGCTGTTCGGGAGTGGAATGGTAGAGAGATAGTATGATTGTGGTTCGATGATTCCTCTGCCAAGCACTTAAATGTGAATTTCGGAGTAGTCATGTAGATGGAGATGTAGATGTAGATGTAGAAACCCTACATTTCAGCAGGATAATGCACGACCGGCTATTGCAGGTCCTGTACGGGCCTTTCTCGATACAGAAAATGTTCGACTGCTGCCCTGGCCAGCACATTCACCATATCTCTCACCAACTGAAAACGTCTGATCAATGGTGGCCGAGCAACTGGCTCATCGCAATACATCAGTCACTACTCTTGATGAGCTGTGGTATCGTGTTGAAGCTGCATTGGGCAGCTGTACCTGTACACGCCATCCAAGCTCTGTTTGACTCAATGCACAGGCGTATCAAGGCCGTTATTACGGCCAGAGGTGGTTGTTCTGGGTACTGATTTCTCAGGATCTATGCACCTAAATTGCGTGAAAATGTAATCACATGTAAGTTCAAGTATAATATATTTGTCCAATGAATACCTGTTTATGATCTGCATTTCTTCTTGGTGTAGCAATTTTAGTAGCTAGTAGTGTATATAAAATTTAGCCTGCGAATGTTTGGGTTCGCAAAACTCGAAAAGCAGTCGGGTGATTGACTTGAAATTTTGACACAAAGTTATTCACATACAAGCGTGTTTTTATACACCTGTTGTTAAATATGTGTAATATATATGTAAATATGTAATTTTCAGTGAAGCGTCAAAGCAATTGGTACACCTGTCAAATATGGTGTAGGGCCCGGAGAGCACGCAGAAGTCCCGCAACACTACATGGTATGGAGTCGATTAATGTCTGAAATAGTGCTGGAGGGAACGGACTCCATAAATCCTGCAGGGCTGTCCATAAATCCATAATGGTACTAGTGGGTGGAAATCTCTTCTGAACAGCTCGTTGCAAAGCATTCCAGAAATGCTCAACAATGTTCATGTCTGACGAATTTTGTGGGCAGAGGAAGCGCTTAAACTCAGACGAGTGTTCCTGGGGCCACTCTGTAGCAGTTCTGGACGTGTGGGGTGTCGAATTGTTCTGCTAGAGTTGCCCAAGTCCGTAGGAATACAGAGTGGACATTAATGGATGGAGATGATCAGATAGGATGCTTACGTACATGTCACTTGTCAGAGTCGTATCTGAAAGTATCGGGGGGTCGCATCACACCAACTAAACACGCCCACACCATTACAGAGCCTCCTCCAGATTGAACATTCCCCTGCTGATTTCAGGGACCATGGATACATGAGGTCCTCCACATACCCGTACATGTCCATCTGCTCAGTATGCTCTGAAACGAGACTCGTCAGATCAGGCAACATGTTCCCAGTGAATTTCGGTGTTGATGGGCCTAGGTGAGGCATAAAGATTTTTGTCGTGTAGTGCCCAAAAAAATGGTTCAAATGACTCTGAGCACTATGGGACTTAACAGCTGTGGTCATCAGTCCCCTAGAACTTAGAACTACTTAAACCTAACTAACCTAAGGACATCACACACATCCATGCCCGAGGCAGGATTCGAACCTGCGACCGTAGCAGTCGCGCGGTTCCGGACTGCGCGCCTAGAACCGCGAGACCACCGCGGCCGACGTGTAGTGCCCAAGGGTAGACGAGTGGACCTATAGCTCCGATAGCCCATATCGATGATGTCTCATTGAGCGGTTCGCACGCTGAAACTTGTTGATGTCCCAGAACTGAAATCTGCAGCAATTTGTGGAAGGGCTGCACTTCTGTCACGTTGGACGTTTCTCTTCAGTCGTTGTTGGTCCCATTCTCGCAGGATCTTTTTACGGCTCAGCGATGAAGGAGATTTGATGATGTACGGGATTACTGATATTCACGGTACACTCGTGAAATGGTCGTACGGGAAAATCCCTGATTCATCGCTATCTCAAAGAAGCTATGTCCCATCGCTCGTGCTCCGACTACAACACCACTTTCGGACTCACCTAAATCTTGATAACCTGTCATTGTAGCAGTAGTAACCGATCTAACAACTGCGCCAGATACTTATTGTTTTATATAGGGGTTGCGACCGCAGCGCCGTGTTCTGCCTGTTTACATAACTCTGCATTTGAGTACGCTTGCCTATACTAGTTTCTTTGGTTCTTCAGTGAGTATTCAAGTGATTAACATTGCAAAATAATAAGTTAATGTAAGCGTGACCAAAAAATCTGAAAAAACTCTCCAGTCATTTTCTTAAAACTTTTAGACACTACTGTGATAAATGTTTTGACACATACGTAAAATCTATATCAGTGAAGCGTTGTTAACAGAAACCTCAGAAAGTTCTTGATCGATTTACCTAATTTTTGCATGATATTTTGTTACACATTCAGACGGTAGTATCTTAATTTGCTATAACGATATAGAAGAGTCAAGGTTAAAGAGAATTTGGAAGAAGAGCTGGACAGGTGGACAGGAGGAAATAGACACACAGAGAGAGTAAACGAAGAGATCGACAGAGAGGGGGCGTAAGAGGAGATGGAGAGAGAGGGGCTGAAGAGAAGAGGACAGAGAAAGGCGGGAGAAGGTGTTGTTGGTCAGAGGAAGAGGAGACAGGAGATAAAGGGAGGGAGGAGATGTGACAAGTGCGAAAGGTGATAGCCATAGGGGGGGAGTGGGGGGGGGGGGAGTAGGAGGAGATGGAGAAAGAGTGTGGGTGGGGGAGATGAACAAAGACAGGAGTAGAAGGAAATGGACACGGAGACGGAGGGGGAGGAGATTAAGACGTATATCCACTTCCTATACATATTTACCAATTTCCCGTACAACCAGACTGATGTGTGGACCACCACAGCTAGGTAGTCACAATATTGTTCACATACAATAGAAGAGCAATAAGGAGCTAAGTGTATTATGATTTCTGGGGAAAACTGTAAGGTTACTACCTCCCATGCTGCTCTCGGCTTTAGTATTGTTCAAAGTACTACTAAAAAACTCAGTTCGCACATAGTAACATTGGAACATAAACCTAATAAATCAAGCAAGACAAATACACTATGAGGAGTTTTCAGACTACACAGAATTGATTTCCGTAAGTATGTGTCCTCTTTTGTTTACCGTTTGGATGTCAGAGCTTTGGTAATTTACATTGCTGGCCATTAAACTTTCAGTACGATAAATGCAGCACGCCTCTAATGCCTAACTGATAAGGAACGCACTACATGTTTAGGTATGCTAGTAGTTAGTAACTCAGCATAACTGCATTAAAGTAGGTGGACATAAGGAGGATTTGTCACTGAGCATTCGCATTTCAACGGGATTGTTTATGGGAATATTGGATTGCCTGGTGTTAAAAGTAGAAGCATCTACTAGAGATTGTCGGCACTTGAAAGCATCAAGACCGTGACTTATCGAACTGCATTTTATCATTCTGCGATATTGGTTTGGTTGGGATCATATACCTCTTAAGCTAATATGGACTGTATATGTGTACTCACACTATCCATAATGTCAATAGCCATAGACGACATGCGCCCGAGAGGAGAGACAATTTTTTTATTGGTCCATGTAGGAGCATACAGCCACCAAAGATACCTTGCGTCGTAAAAAGAGTTTGTCTGCAGCAAGAAGAGAATCCACACCAATAGCACGACAGCGTTTGGAGCACAGTACGCACTCAAAATGGCCACTATCTTGTATCTTTCCTAGGAGCAGAAGTCTGTCAACGGTGATGGGCCAAAGACGACACAGTACACCAAATTATATTTTAAAATGAGTCTCGGTTCTCCGCATTACATTCCAATGGGTGTATCTGTGTATGGAGCTTTGAGAAGAACGAACAATGTCAGACTGTGTCATATTATACGAACGTGAGATATTTATCTTGAGTATAAAAGATCAAAACACCTTCAGGGGTAGATTTATATTCCTTTATTGAGTTCCGATTCCCCCTGAAGGAGGCGGCGGGGGAGGGGTGGGGGCGCTGGCAGTAGCTTCGTATGCCGCTCTTCATCCAACATAATTTTTAAGACATAAGAAGATAATAAACAATTAAAAACAGGTGATAAAAACGGTGATTTAAATTGTAAAACGGCGGAAAGTAGTGGAAGTTAAAACATAAAACAAAGGGTTGGCGAAGCTAATAAAATACACAGGAAGCAGGCAGGTAAAATAGTAAACAGACGATTAAAAAAGCATGGCGACAGTCGGGTTTCTGTTCGTAAGAGATATAAAGGATTCACACACAGGGACAGTATTATTTTTGTTCGCAACACTTCAGAATGGATGCACAACACTTAACACTCATTTAAACCACTGCACTAAAAAGTTGGCATGAAGATGACCCAGTACAGCCCAGGGCAGATGGGGGGGGGGGGGGGACCTGGACAGATGAGGGGAAAAAAGGGGGGAGGAGAGGAAAAACGAAGTGGGGGAGGGAGGAGGAGCCAATGGAGGGATAGGACTCATACGGGGGAACAGGGCAGATGCGAGAGGGAGTCGGGAAAAGCTGTGAAGGGGAATGCAAAAGGACTCTGTGGGGAGAAGGGAGTCAAAGAGAGTGTACGTGGGGAAGAGGAAAAAGAAACAGGGTTGGAGGGGGGGGGAGAGGGAGCCCAGGAAAAGGACAGAGGAAGGGAGGGGGAGATGACGATCAGAGTTGATAGGAGGGATAAAAGGAGGGAGAGGGCATTATCTGGGAGGAGGAGACCATGGAAGCGACCTAGGGAGAGGAGATGAAGGATGTAGAGGTGGAGGGTGGGGGGGACACAACGGTGAAGACGCGGCAGAGGGTGGGGGTTGGAGAGGAGAGAAGCAACCAAAGGATGAGGGGGATCAAGTTAGGAGGGAGGTGTAGAGGATGCGGGTATGTTCGAGGAAAAAGAGCAGATGGGGGAAAGGAGTCAGGTCGTAGAGGATCTGCATGGGGGATGGGAATCGTATATGAAAGGCGAGGTGGAGTGCATGGCGCTCGAGGACGAGCAATCAAAATTTCCAGCTTTATTTTACTTATGCTGCCAGTTTCAGCATTATGTTACACTATCATAATGCCCTCTGACCAAGGTGTAGTACGAATCCCACCTCTTGGACAATCAAAATAGGGTCCAGCATGTAGCCACTGGTATCCTATAGATGTCTTTTAACAAAGCGATCCCTTTGATCATCACCTGCTACTTGGAATTTTTAAATTCCAGCCATCACTAGAGGAAACATGGCCATGACTGTACTACCACGACTGCAGCTCCGACTAACGGGGGATGTGTGCAATATGATCTGGAGCGCCAAACCGCACTATTTGTATTTCGGAGTCACGTTTCTCGCTCTTTCCAAATGCAGCAAGACATCGAAACCACAGACAAACATATTAGGTGTTCAATCCACAGTATGTCTAGTGTTTATCTAGGTTTGATTCTGTGTATTTTGGATGTTTTTTCGTACGTCTTGGACCTACACACTCACGTTATCATGAAAATGCATGAGGACTTTTATTTCAGCATTATCGGTGATCAAGTGTTGCCCTGTTTTCTACATTTTGTGGATGATCATGTTGTGTATAGTATCACTTTGACACTAACCATGTAGACAGTGCTCCACACAAATGTTCCTTGTTTGACGAAATGTTAGTCGCCTATCCCACATCTACTGCTCCGTCAACTTACTCGATCTCAGTCTTGCAGAAAATATTTGGGACAGTTCGGAAGAGGGTCCGCTTCATAGTAATCATCAATCTCCGTGTTTCTGTTCATCAGTAAGTAGCTTGAACTGGATGTGACATAACTGAAGAATCTTGGACACTTTGCCTCGCCGCTATGAAGGCTAGAGTCGGTGAAGCATCCCGTCTGGGAAATTTTTTTTTACCCAGAATGCTTGTCATCAGTACACACAGCTTTATTCAAATCAGCAGGCGATTAACGTCGTGTGTTAGCAGCTGCAACGATTACTCAACAAGGACTCTATGCTTTGGTAGAGCAAACGCTTCTAAGAATGATTTCCCTTTCCCTTAAAGGCTGGACCAGATGGAGACCACAACAACATCTCTTCTGTGTGAATGATGATAGAAACGTAGTGCAAATTAGCACTTACGAGAAGGACTACAAAGTTTTTATTTTCAAGAACACCATTTGATTTCACATAAGTATAACAGATAAAGTAAAGTAAAGGGAAGGAACTAATGATATCAATTGACATGGAAGTTTCTGCGGAATCAGCGATCGACAGCAGCATCTCCATACACTCTTTTCAACCTCTTGTGGATGTTTCACAGTGTCTCGTTTTCACAGCACAGGAATTCTATGACAGCACGTTGCTTCAGACGAACGTCAAGTGTAGCAGCAATCTTGAAGACATGCTGTGACGGCGCCACTCACGGAAACAGGTTGAACTAATTTGAAAATAAGCGAGGAGGATGTAGCTACATACTCTAAAGCTTTCATACATACAAAATGAAAACTGTAAAAATAGTGTACATTTCTTTTGGAGTGACCCTCGTATGTATATTTTTTACATATATGCACACAATACTTTGTGTACTTTTGAAAATTACCTTTTTTTATTTTTCATCATTGTCTATTATACCTTCCATCAGGCATACGACAAATAGCCAGTCAATAGAGTAAGTTGACTCATATGCTTCGATGTACAATCATCTGGATTTATTATTGTATTCACTGCTGTTACTATGTGGCTTGCCAGTTCGTTGTTGGAAGGGAAGATACACGGAGTCTTTCAGCAAACCCCACAAACAGAAAAACACACCGTGAGATAAGGCTACCTTGAAGGCAAGTGGGCCAGTGCGAGATCCATATTCACCTTAAGGGCAATCCACCATTGAGGCAAATCGCTGTTAAGAAAATGACACCGCCCTGTGGTAAATCAATTGCACCTGTTGGAACGTAGATCTTAAAACTCCTGTTGAACACGTGTTCACGGAGCTCCACGCATATATTCTTTGTTCAGCGAAGTCTCAGGCACCTTGATGTGTTATTGCCATGTCGACTTAGCGCATGTAGGTCATTAGACGAGCGAGCGAAAGCGCGAGAGACCTAGCTGTGGCAGTCACCACGTGAACCAGCAACATAAATATGTCGTCAGGGTTAGGATCCAACCCAGGACATGTTATTATATTCTTCTGCGTCCAGTACATGATATATTTTTAAATTAGTTACGGGCCCTAACAGTTTAATGAGCATTGAGTTAATTTCTTCAGTTGTATTTTTCACTAGACATGGCCTCCTTCACAATGATTTTGTGTATAAAGTTTTCTGGCAACAATTTTTTTTAAAAATAATTCACTTTCATCATTTCTGAAAAGTTTTTATTCCCCTTTCTCTACATATCACCAAGGTTACTGTTGTGACAGTGCCGGCTGGTGTGGCCGAGCGATTCTAGGCGCACCAGTCTGGAACCACGCTACCAGTACGGTCGCAGGCTCGAATCCTGCCTCGGTCATGGATGTGTGTGATGTCCTTAGGTTAGTTAGGTTTAGTAGTTCTAAGTTCCAGGGGACTGATGACCTCAAATGTTAAGTCCCATAGTGCTCAGAGCCAGTTTGTTGTTGTTGTGACATTGAAAAGGGTTTTACCAGGGGGAAGCTAAGGGCCAGCACAACGACTGTGCTGTGGAAGGGGAGCCCAAGGGTAGCACAACAGCAAGATCATTCACAGATAAATAAATTTCCTCTTAACAATTTTTGTAAGTTGGTGAGCTTAATTTGACATATCAACCTTAACTGCTTGTATTTATGATAATAAAATCCTAAGGAAATTTTTTTTCCCGAACTCACTCAGAATGAACAATCTTAGAGATATTTAAAATAAGGATCACTTAAAAAAAGGTAAAAACAGTGATTTCCTTCAGGAAGACAAATATTTTCTTAAGAACTCTGTATTATAAAACATCTTCAACAAATGCCAGGGAAAACATAATAATGGTATTTTAAGTAACATGTTTGCTTTACATATTTAGCAATTATCAAGGCAAACAACACCTCGAACTATTAGCCACTCCCTGAATTCGTGCCAAAACCTAAAAAGTACTGACGTTAAGAAAACTACAAACATTAAAACGTGATTAAATGAATTTCGTGCACTTGAATGCAATATAAGAAAATACTCCTAGCCACAAACTTAAATACAATTCAACTGCCAGGTGGCAAGCAATTTAAGCAAGACACTTTAACAGAAATCTTGAAACGTAATAAATTCAACACACTCTTATGTACATAACTCAGTCCATAATACCGAGCTGAGTTGCCTTGCCACGGTTCCTGCGGCTCTCCCTGTCGAAAGTTCGAGTCCTCCCTCGGTCACGGGTGTGTGTGTGGTCCGTAGCGTAAGTCAGTGTAAGTTCATTCTACCTCGTTACTGAGGGCAAGGTTCGAAGGCTTACTGATCTCCTGATAGAGGGTAAATCACCTCAAGATCAACGAGGTAAAAATCTCAAGAAGAGCACGATTTCTGCCGAAGTTTGTTCTTAAAAACATGAGCATACTTCATCATTCCCCACCAAGATTACCCACTATGTCACCAAAGATATCAGTTATCATGACTCCCGCCTTGATTTTTTTTAGAAATGCATTCTTTGTTTACATAAAAGAACGCACATTTGCATGTAAATTATGAGTTTTATCTTACATGTTTTCATAACAACTTTTCATTACGTTTCGGACGTCCGTAGGCAGATACCTGCATAAAATGTGAAGAAGTTGATGTAAAAATCAAGAACTCTTCTATTGGTGATGCAGCTAAAAGGGCTGCTCTTGCTGAACTTACATTACACAAAAGACGAGCCAAGAAATTTTACAATAAACTTAAAAGCGTGACAAGTTATGTGAAGAGACAGTCGTACTTTCATTTGATTTTACGCAAAATCTCCCCCTTCCAGCGATCCCAGTTTAGGGTATATTTTACTTGAGGCAACTTTGGGTGAACTGTTTTCGGACAAAAAACCTAGAAACTATGAAATCTGAAATATTCCGGTAGCCCACGAAGGAGCCAATGAGATATGCAGCATGCTACTGAAATACAGTGACACTAATATTCCACCAAATGTTAAAAATCTGTATTTTCAGTTGCCACCTGCGGACCGAATCGGAATCACACCACGATAAGAATCTGCCTTGCTCTTACAGATACAGGACGTTTTGAACTAATTTTCCATTCCTTTCCGGTTCGAGGGCATTCATATCTTCCAAATGATCGAGATTTTGGTACTATTAAGAGGATGATACGTAGAAATGATCGGATATATACACCTGATGAATGTGAAGAGTTGTGTGCTCAGTCCAGTAACAACTTTCATGTCACCAAGCAACTCACCACTGACGTAAAAGATTTTGATGGTTGGTGGAAGGAATATTACACAAAAAACACATTAGCCAGAGAATGTCGAGGGAGGAGTGTGCCAAAAGAAGCAAAATTCAAGTTTGCTCCCACTCGATATACAGAGTTGCGTTATAACTCTACAGAAAAAGGTGTAATCGCAGCATACACTTCCACTGATGGATTACAAAAGCACAACTATCAGGTGCTGAAACAGGCTTCCCGGAATGTAGATATTCGGTTTCCTCCAAGTATTGCTGCCTACCAATCAGGGAAAGTTCCAGTCAACATCAAGGAAATGTTCGACATCAAGAAGATGATAATTCATGTTCCTGAAAACTTCAAAGTTTTTTTTATGATGAACTATTTACCTGGTCAACCACTGCACATGCCAATGATATAATGGTCGAGAATGAGCTACACTCATGCTCATAAATTAAGGGTAATGCTTATACATGGTGAAACAACGTTCTGTTGAGCGGTTTGAGAGCTTAAATCACCTCGGGGTATGACCATGCGATGCATTTGACCTGCGGTCGTCGCACGATGGCACTGGCAGCAGTCCACATACGCAGAGGTGTGTTGGTGCATGTGAGAGTACGTTGTAGGGAGTAAGCGTGCAAAAGTTTTCAGACATGCTAATGGCGACTGTGTGTTGAAGATGGCTCAAAGAACCCATATGGATGACGTTATGAGGGGTAGAATAACAGGGCGACTTAAGGCTGGTCAAATACAGCAGGTCGTAGCATGGGCCCTCCGTCTGCCACAAAGTGTGATCTCAGGATTAAAGCAACGATTCCAGCAGAAAGGAAACGTGTCCAGGGGATACAGTACGGGACGTCCACAGTGAACAACACCACAAGAAGACCGATATGTCACCATCAGTGCCCGCAGACGGACACGGGGTACTGCAGGTAGCCTTGCTCGGGACCTTACCGCAGCCACACAGAGTCTACAGACGACTGAACAGACATGGTTTATTCGCCCGAGGACCTGCAAGGTGCATTCCACTGACCCCTGGTCGCAGGAGAGCCCGTAAAGCCTGGTGTCAAGAACACAGTACATGGTCATTGGAACAGTGGTCCCAGGTTATGTTCACGGACGAGCCCAGGTATAGTCTGAAGCTGGTTTTCATCTGGCGTGAACCAGCAACTACATATCAACCTCTTAATGTCCTTGAAAGGGCCCTGTATGGAGGTTGTGGTTTGATGGTGTGGCGTGGGATTACGATTGGTGCACGTACACCTCTGCATGTCTTTGACAGAGGAACTGTAACAGGTCAGGTGTCTCGGGACGTGATTATGCACCAGTATGTCCGCCTTTTCAGGGGTGCAGTAGGTCGCACCTTCCTCCTGATGGATGATAACGCATACCCCCACCGAACTGCCATCGTGGCGGAGTAGCTTGAAACAGAAAATATCAGGCGAATGGAGTGGTCTGCCTATTCTCCAGATCCAAACCTCATCGAGCACGTCTGGGATGCTCTCGGTTGACGTATCACTGCACGTCTTCAAGCCCCAACGACACTTCAGGAGGTCCGACAGTCACTGGTGCAAGAATGGGAGGCTATACCCCAGCAGCTGCTCGACCACCTGATCCAGAGTATGCCAACCAGTTGTGCGGCCTCTGTACGTGTGCAGGGTGGTCATACCCCATATTGATGTCGGGATCCATGCGCAGGAAACAGTGGCGTTTTGTAGCACATGTGTTTCGGGACGGTTTTCTCAAGTTTCCACCAATACCGTGGACTTACAGATCTGTGTCCCTATGTGCCTAGGCTATTAGCGCCAGTTTTGTGTAGTGCCACGCTGTGTGGCTCTACATTCTGCAATTATCCTTAATTGATGAGCATGAGTATATTTTAAGAGCGTTTTACTTTGTTACATTCGTGTCTTCTGGTAACTTTGCAATACTGTAACTTCATTTTTGATATAATATGAAAAAAAAATAGAAACTTTAAATGAATGATTTCCTTTGTCAAAGTTTTCAGCTGTCTGTAAAAATCAGAAACAGCATACGTCTGGGTCAAATTTAAAATTTTACTTAGTCTAATTTACGTCGAAATTAGGAAATTTTTGCATTACAGCAACATAAATGCATGACAGAGGAAAAAAACATTAAATTTTTTGATAATTTGAAGGGGTTATGACGTTTTCTCTCTTTTGAAAAATTTACAATTTGTGACTGAAGTGGTTTCTGCGCTCACTGATTCAGTTTTCATAACATGCTAATTTCACGTCTACCAGAAAATGTTTTGGCTAACGCGGTCAGCGGCTGTGGCCCTTTTCTGATAGAGATTTTGGGATCCCTATAGGGGTGAATGGCCCTTATCATTTCTCGTTTATATCTTTAGCAAGCTGTTTCGTCGATTGTTTTCTCTGTTATATGTAGGGGAAAAAGGGATCCTCGTTTAGACATGTGTTTTTTCCCTTTAGTTCTTTGTTGCCGCATTTTTATTTAAAACAGGCGGTAAAGCGTGTGTCTCTGAAGCGAAAGACTGCATGAAAAAAAAAAAGTCTGCCGGTAAACAGGGAGGTCGTAACAAAAAGAAAAAGTGGTGAGGGCTGCTTACTGTTACGCGAAGGACCCAGGTTCGAGTTCCGGGACCACCAACAATTTTCCTTGGTGGGAGCTACTAGAGCGGGTTTTACTCAGCCTCGTGATACCAATGGAAGACCTACTTGAGCATGTAGTAGTGATTCCTGGTCACAAAAACTCACAACCGCCAGGGGAGCGGTATGCTCACTGCACGTCGCTTCGTACTGCATCCAATGACACCTTTGACAGAGGATGACGCGGCTGTCGGTCGGTACGGGATGAGCCCTCTGGGGCTTGTGAATGGAGTTAACATATAGGAAAATTAAAGAAACTTTCGAAGAAATAAAAAGCAGCTGTACAACAATCACGAGATCACATGTCAAGTAAGTGTTGAGCAAAGCCTGGAGATACATAACTGTTAAGTCTTTCGAGGCCACTTGTTGACAAATTGCCTATTGTCTTCTGTCTCGGGTTCTTCGGTCGACCTTCGTTTGATAATGTTTCTGACATTTCGCAAGCACGAGTGGCTAGCATTGTCAAAGCTTGAACTGGAGTCGCGCTCGTGGACACAAATTATATGTACCTGGCGCGCCAACGTCCTTGAGCTTTCCGATGGACGATGGCGCGCGAATTACAAATAGTCTGCGGCGGCGGGCGCGACTCGATTCCACCAGCAGCAGTGGAGGGTGAAGCTCGTGCTGGCGAAGTGTCAGAAAAATTATCAAAAAATGTCAGCCGAAGAAACCGAGACGGAAGCCAACAGGCAATTTGTCAAAGAAAGGAAGGTCGGTGGACGGAATAGATAAGCTCACTGGACACCATATTTGACATTCCTTTAAAAATGATCATTAAGTGGCTTCAGCTCGATCTAGCCCTCTTGAGGGCTCTGTTAGTCGCTGAGCTCAGGTCATTATCTACATTAGTGGCAACGGTACACGCTGTTCGAGTCATGTCTTTGGAGAATTAACATCTCTCTGTGGTGTTGTTATTTGTTATACGGTTGCTTTTGGGAAACTGTCACACAGTGCAGAAGGGCAACCTGTTGGCAGGGCATGAGCACAGTCGAAGGGCTGTAATTACGTATGTTACTCGGTAGGTGCAGTTGCATCTCGAGCCACTCGCTTAGCTTCTTCTCCGCCAACTGAATGTCTTCCACCGTGACGCCCAGGCGCTTGCTGGTGAATGCAACCTCCCCTGAAGTGGCAGGTTGGAAGCTGCAGGTGGTAGCTATCATGCAGTCACTCTGTAAAGTACAAAGGATGATCAAACATCGCCAGAAGAAGGTGTTAATAGCTACATTTGTCAAAGAAACTGAAAGATGGAAGAACTTCTGGGAAGAGAGCCGTGTCTCTAATAATTGGGAGAACAAACATATTTCTGCAGCAATTAGAACGGGGTGTCCTATTTAAATGTCGTGTCAGCGTCAGTTAGTGACCGGACGGATACAAATGGCATTGTGCAACAATAGTGACTGCAATAGTTACTCTTCCTGACAGTCCGCAGCTTGTGGTCTCACGGACGCGTTCTCGCTTTCGGAGCTCGGGGTCACGGGTTCGATTCCCGGCAGGGTCACGAATTTTCAGTCAGGAATTTTCACCTGACTCGAGATGACTGAGTTTTTGTGTTGTCCTCATCATTTCATCAGCATTCCTGAAAGTGGATAGTTTGGACCGAGTAAAGGTTGGGAATTTCTACGGGTGCTGATAACCGCGCAGTTGAACGCCCCACAAACC
The DNA here is from genome assembly GCF_023864345.2 of Schistocerca serialis cubense. Taxonomy (NCBI): domain Eukaryota; kingdom Metazoa; phylum Arthropoda; class Insecta; order Orthoptera; family Acrididae; genus Schistocerca; species Schistocerca serialis. Next base: position 601,498,376 of record NC_064642.1, on the reverse strand, counting down.
AAACATCTTCTTCTTCTTCTTGACACGAGAACAGGTGGTACAGTACTTCAGAAATGTGACGTACTCCAATCAGTACCACAGTGAGCCATCAGTTGTATGTGTAGAAACTGAGCACAGGGGTGGTTTAGGAGCCAAGCCACACAGGCGACTGGTTGGGATGCCGAGCTGACAAGGAGTCCAGAAGTCAGATTAGTTTTGGAGAGTGGACCAAACAGCGAGGTCATCGGTCCTATAGGATTAGGGAAGGAGGGAGAAGCAAATCGTCCGTGCTTTTCCAAAGGAACCATACCGGCATTTTGCCGAAGCGATTTAGGGATCTCACGGAAAACCTAAATAAGGATGATCGGACGCGGGTTTGAACCGTCAACCTTCTGAATGCGACTCCAGTGCGCTAACCACTGCGCCCCTTCGTTCGGTCAGAATTGAGGGTTAGTATTTGTATTGGAGTCCAATTGTGCGAGAACGGGATGCAGAGGAACTTGCTGGTAAATTAAGGTGTCATTCAGACTTCGAAAAAAAAAATTCGTTTCAGAAGAGTGAAGAAACAACTTACGAGTGAGTCTAGCAATATTTATCAATTTTCAGGTACCCTCGTGGCAAATTTATATAGTTTCAATGCTTACTGATGAGTCGTCTTCATATACTACAGCTTATCTATTTAAACAGTGTCTTTTCTTTAACATGCCAGTATAAATCTAGTTGTTTTTATTTATGACCCATGTTTGGCGATGGAAAGTGAAATAATTTGTAAGTTAAAAACTTCCATTATTAGAATTATAAAAAAATATTGGCATTTTCTCCACTCAGTTTCACAAAAGGGATATTTTTTATCCTGCCTCTGATCGATCTTGAAGTTAAAGCCATTATGGAAATCAGTTGAAGTTTTGCTTGGATCTGTTTCCGAATGTTTCTAGTAGGCCCGTCTATCACGTACAACGCATTTTCCGGTTCTACGCTCACAGCGAGCAATTAAAGATCCCAAGAAAATGTCGTGCTGTTACCAAAGACCTATTAATGCCAAATTTGGCCGTCCTGTCCTAACGGATACGTCCGTCGTACATCCCAGTTTGATTTCTGCTGTTATTTTATGCAGTGTTGCTTGTCTGTTGGCACCGACAACTCTAGGCAAATGTCGCTGGTCTTGGTCGTTAAGTGCAGGCCGTCGGCCACTGGGTTGTCCATGGTGAGAGGTAATGTCTGAAATTTGGTATTCCCGGCACGCTATGGTTCTTGGAATACTGAATTCTCTAACGATTTCCGAAATGGGATGCCTCATGCATACATCTCCAACTACCATTCCACACTCTCCTTGTGTTAATTTCCGTTGTCAGACCATAATCATATCGGAATCTTTTCACATGAAGTTAAGTGACAACTCCACCAATGCACTGTCCTTTAGGTATGCGATACTACCGCCATCTGTGTATGGGCATGTCGCTATCCGATGATTTTTCTCACCTCAGCGTATATCAAGCGTCCCTGTAGTATAAAAAGAGGAAATGGTTCAAATGGCTCTGAGCACAATGGGACTTAATATCTATGGTCATCAGTCCCCTTGAACTTAGAACTACTTAAACCTAACTAACCTAAGGACATCACACAACACCCAGTCATCACGAGACAGAGAAAATCCCTGACCCCGCCGGGAATCGAACCCGGGAACCCGGGCGTGGGAAGCGAGAACGCTACCGCACGACCACGAGCTGCGGAAAAAAAGAGGAAATACGAGATGTAGTTGGAGAAATGAATGACATTTGTATGTTGGAATCATTTTTTACACTTTGGTTCTCGTCAAATGAAAGGCGCACATACCCATGCCAAAGGGTGGGGGGAGGGGGGCGGGGAGGGGCGCTCCCCTTCCCCTAGCTCTAAGAGAAAGGAAGAAATGTGGTGACAGCAGGTGTTTTTCTACACTCAGGTTTTTAAAAGTATTGTGTTTGGAACTTTTTTGTGGCTACTTACAAGTCGCTATTTGTCTTCCAGAAATTACAAAGACTCCATATCCCCAGCCCCCCGCCCCCTCGCTCAATCCTACAAACTGTCATATGGGCGCCTTTGCTTCTACAAATTGTAACAGCAGTTAATAGACACTGCTAGCAACTCGTCACATTCCCGCCAATTTGTAAAGGATTTAAACTCTGTATATCTGGTTCTGTGAACATACTGGAGACGTTGAATTTATACAGACAATGCCGCTTATATCTTCGGCTTAATGTAATGTTGACATCTATGATTCGACTTATTGCAAGCTCTTTGCACTGTTAGTTTTGCGACGGTAAATAAAGAGCTGTGTTACACTGGAGTCATTGCATCCTACTGGCATCACGACATAGGACTTGGTGCCGAATCTCGAGAGCTTTCCACGACTACTATTGTGAAATCACGGCTTTGAATGCATTTCATAGGTGGCACTAGTGGAGTTAGTAGAGCAACAAGGTCTTTCGATGTCGACAGGAGATTTTTTGTAGTACCATTACTAAACACAATTGATTTCATTTTGGTGCACCATTCTACCACTGTTGCTGTTCTGTTGATGCTTTAACTGGTTAACTGATTATCGTAATCAGATGTTTACGCTACACCTACCGCTTGTTTATGACTCGCACTGCCACCTTTTAATTGTTTATCTAAATACGTACTGCAATGGCCCACACACAACGGCTGAAAATCGCCTCACAGTCAGCTACAGCGCCTAAAAATGGTGCGGACGAGAGCAATAGCAAATATTACACTCATTTTTGAACGAGCTACACCAGTTAAATGACATAGCCCCCAATGAAGATTACTGATATTATAAAGATCAGCTACACGAATCATTATCTACACTGACGTCAAAATCCACATTCTTCTCGCTGACTGTGATTGGGCTACTGACACGCCCAAATGTAACGAATATACAGATGAAACCAATCGTCCTGTTTTATTCACGCCACAGGGAATAAAAGAGAAACTGATGAACTCCGTAGCTCACACTACCATTAACGATACACAATCTGCTTTGAGCGTCTCTTCTGTTGTTCCAGCAGCTGATATGCGACTGTTCGCCATAAAACTTGAGACGATTTCTGAGGACGTCGAGACCTGGACTCGTTTTTGGTAACAGTTCCAGGTGTCAGTAGCTCAGGATCCCACGATATCTGCCATTCATAAAAAGAAATTTTTTTCTAACTTCTTAGAAGTGGAGCCAAACCGTTTAGCTGGTGGTATTGCTGTGATCTCTGACACATGTGAACAAACCAAGAGACTTCTCGTAGCACGCTGTGGCGGTACAAATAGTATTATACACACTCACCTGGATTATACTCACCTGGATTGCTTGGAATCTATTGAACCAACACAATTCCCGAATCCAGAATCAAATATTTCTTCATTTATCGATTTTAATGGCCACATCCAAGCTTTCCGCGCGGTCGGTAAGGACGTGAAAGCTTATGATCGTGTACTAGCACCAAACGATCTCTCAACTTTTCTTAGCGATTTTTGCCGAATCTAGCTTATTCATGTCAAGTAAACCGGCCCTTCGGGAGGCGACGAATCTCGGTTGATGGAATTTATAGAAGTGGAAGATCCACTGTGCTTCGCATAAGATCCAATGTGACAAAGAAACGGCGACTTACACTACCATGACAGCAGCCCTTCATATCCATTCTAATCAGAAACAAGCATTATCCAAACGCAATAACAGTTATGGTCCACTTTGCGTCTTTTACGAGGAACGTGGCGATTGGGCCCAAGAATGTAATAAAATTACTGACTTTCCTGAACGAAAACAGAAAATGAGACTTGATAACCAGTGTTTTCCATGCCTAAACAAAGGATATGTGATAAATTGCGAGATGAAGGGTAGGACATTTTGTGCTAACTCTAAAAACCGAGCTAGGTGGCGCAGTGGTTAGCACACTGGACTCGCATTCGGGAGGACGACGGTTCAATTCCGTCTCCGGCCATCCTGATTTAGGTTTTCCGTGATTTCCCTAAATCCTTTCAGCCAAATGCTGGGATGGTTCCTTTCAAAGGGCACGGCCGATTTCCTTCCCCGTCCTTCCCTAACCCGAGCTTGCGCTCCGTCTCTAATGACCTCGTTGTCGACGGGACGTTAAACACTAATCTCCTCCTCCTCTAACTCTAAAAAGCTGCGGCGCAAGTTGACATGTGTCGAAATCTCAGCAGCACAGAGCAACGTTTCTTGTTTTAGTAAAATAGATGCAACTACATCAACTTCTTATTCTTGCAAACAGCTCACGTGCGCCTCATAGGACCAACAGGACGAAGGAAAAATTACTCGATGTATGCTAGACAACGGAAGCCAAGCATCCACAATAGCAGTCGTTAACAAAAGATTCGAAACTGCCGGCCTCCGACCAACGACAGCTTAATGTTTGCACGTTCGAATCTCTTACTAGTTCCTCGCGACGGCGTTTGAAATAATCTTATATTCCGTCAGACTACAAATTCAGACCATTTTGGGAATACAGCGCATCATGATCCAGTGAAGACGAATGAAGATTCTGCCTTACTTCAAGAACTTCAGGCGTTTTGTCCTGTGAATGACCACTTGAGAGTCGTTCGTCTTCCTGAGAAACAAAACATTGTTCTATATAGATTGCAACATATGGGCAACAAAAGTTCGATTTCCTTATCTTGCGTGGTTATTGACCAAATTTAAAATGCTCTCGTAATCAACTCACTAAGAGGTATTATTGTCTGTTAAAAGTTTAAAACATTAACGTAAGTATTAAGTTTGAAAGCTGTGTTTGTCTTGAGGAGCACAAAAGCCGATACTTCATTCATACAGACAGCAGACTCTCGACTATCCTCAATTATTCAAAATGCCAGTCATAATCGCATTATTTATTTTGCCGCCAACCGGTTTCAACTCGCGATGGGTCACCTTCAGGGCAATTTACAGCATTTTGTCGCTCGCTGGAGTCGTGACGCGCTAAACCGGTTAGCGGCAAAATATATAACGCGATTATGACAGTCATTTTGAATAATTGATTATAAGTAAATTAATCGCTGTTTACCTCCATACAACTATGTTGTCTAAAAATCGCGACTATCCGGCCTAACGTGGCGGAAAGTCAAAGCGGATAACAAAAAAACCGGATAGTCCGGAGTGCTATAAAGTTTCTCCTGCGGTCCCGGCAGTCCCATTCGAAACACTCTTTCTTAGTAGCAAAACCAAATTTTGTTAATATTTTCTGACCCATTACATAATACTTACTAGTTATAACTGTTTGTCATCAACATACTGCAACCTTCAAAAATTACTGCATGGAACATAAAGCGATCTGATGTGAAAATCAGGCCTGACAAAAAAGGTGAAACTTACAGGTTTGGGTTTTAAAAATATTGAGGGATGATTATTTTCCCTCCTTTAGCCATGTTCCACGCTACAGCGTTCAAATGTGCGTGAGATCTTATGGGACTTAACTACTAAGGTCATCAGTCCTTAAGCTTACACACTACTTAACCTAAGTTATCCTAAGGACAAATACACACACCTATGCCCGAGGGAGGACTCGAACCTCCGCCGGGACCAGCCGAACGCTACAGTGTCCTTGCACTTAACGCTAAGAGGTAAAATCATCGGCCGTTGCTTTCTTCCGCTCACTAATACTCGTATACTGCAGCACTGCTTCAGTCATCTTGAACGCTTCCGAATGTGGGATGAGATTTCTCTAGTCATCTAAATTTACCTGCTCCTCTTGTGTTACATCTTCCTTCGTTGTCATTTCCTCAATATCGTTGTCAGTTAGTTAATCAACTTCATCATTTGCCATACAGTCTTTGACCCCTTCTGTGTCGACACACACAGAGCAGTACATTTGTGAGCGACGAAACAATATCATCTTTTCAATCTCTAACTTCGGTTTTACTACATGGATTCAAAGTTCAAATCTCCTCTTTCGTGGTCTAAGAGAAATTTCCAAGACCTTAGAAGTGATATGTTCTGAATCTCTCTCTACACTTCGGCGAACCATCTTATGACATCTAGCAAGTCTGTCCTCTTCAGAATTGTTACACATTCTCCTTTATTACCAATCATTGATGCCAAAGGGCTGAGAAAACGTCGACGATATTTCTACTTTAGGCTTTCAAGGATTCCTCTTGGCCTATCGGCTGACAAAGAGCAGTCTTATTTGGTGGTGAACGCTTTGGTGTCTTCATCTGTGAGTTCACCACTGGCAGGGTGTGAAGGCACGTTGTCGGCAGAGCTTTCATCGGTAAACTGTTGTCTTTGAAATATTTCTCTACAGCTGATGAGAATTCATTTTGGAACTAGGTATTAAGGATTTCTGAATTCATACGTGCTTTCTTTCAATGAGTGAAATGTAGGGGTGGTGATACCCGATTTTTAGCGTTTTGAAAGATCTAGGTTTCCGTGGTTTCTCTGTTAATGTATGCCCAAGGTTGAGCTTGCCAGTTATATTACTGCAAGCCAATATGGTAAATCGTTCCTTACTTTCCTTGTACCCAGCTGCCTCAGCTCCTTTTCTGAGGCAAGCGCTTTCAGAGGCAGCATCTTGTACTTTAAACACCTGTCATCGCAACCCTCCAGCTCCTCGCCAGAAATTCCCACCTGGTCAATCAACTTCGAAAGATAGACTTTAAACAACGGAACAGCCTTTTTGTCAGCGCTAAGGCCTCTCCACTAACGGTGATCTGGCGAATACTGAATCGTTATTTCCATCGAACCGACCGTCCGTCACTGGCAGTCAGTTTTGAATCTATTCCTGTATCTGAGCTTTCCTCCTATGTGGGCCCAGTAACGGGCAAATCTTTTCCTCTTAAATGTTCTTGACTCAAAAATAAAGCTTCTCAACTTCTTCGTGCTTACCTTTCAGCATTGTCGCATTTATTTTTATTCCACTTCTTCCACTAGCTCGGACAGCATACAACTTTTCAGTTTCTGCTCGATTTTTTTCTAGTTTCCTACAGTACTTTTTAGTGCTTCTAATCCAAATCAAAGGTTTTGGTTGCTGCCCCATAATCAATTCGAATTATAGTACGTAGATTCATAGTCACAGCAAGCTTTTTCCATTTATCTCCCTGTTCCGGACTTTTTAATTAAAACACAACAATTTAACAACGCACTCGTTTTGGACGTTTGATATGCAACAGAAGAAACAAAGAACACAGGAATTCCAACATAACTTCTCTGCACATGTTTTCATTATTACTTGTGAGCCCTAGAAGAGGGCACTAATTATCGTTTGTTGAAGAGTGGTTCGCGTAATTTGATCAAAACTAACTATACAGTATGTACCTCACAACTGCGACTCCAGATGTGCTAAAGCATAAAACAATCGGAAAGGGCACACGAAATAATAAAGAACGCCCGTTAGCTAAAGCTTTGGAGAAGTACAGTACACACTTTAAATTAATCCTGTTGGTGACCGAATTGTGTTATCTTCATCTACATCTACATCAATACTATTCACATCAACTGACGTCGTGTGGCTGAGAGAACATCTGACACCACTAATTGATCCCCCTTCACTGTTCCATTCACGGATGGCACGTGGGAGAAATGACTGTCGGCAAGCCTCTGTATTAGCTACAATTTCTTGAATTTTTTGTTTATGGTCGTTTCACGAGACCATCCAAGCTCTTCACTACTAATGGCGTACACTTTGCAGGTCGTCACATTGTATTTCCTCTATACAGGGTGAATCACGGAAAACTTGCACCTCAAATACTGCAGAAATGGGAAGTTATATTGATGTGTAGTTTTCACAGAATGGATCAGTAGTCAGAGCTCGAACTGTTAGCCAATCAACAGATTGTAATAATATTTAGAACGTGTGCTTTTTGCGCAAACATACGAGTACACTTTTTTAAATGGAACACATCGTATTGATATTAACAAACTAAAAGCAGGATGCAGGATTCTAGTGCGAGTTGTTTACGAGATACTGTATTATGAAAACTTTCCACACCAACACTTGTACATACCTGTGGTAGCACACACTACAGAATAACACAAGTGCATATACTAGTTATATGGATTCTGATCAGTAATGAACCAATTGACCATCAGAGGTTGTGTTGAAAATGATCACACGCTTCCAGTCTGGAACGACTGTTGGACACGTGCTAGCATTTCATCGGAGATGTCCGAGCAGGTTACAGTCATACGTCATTGGTCTCTAGAAGAGTGTAGCGTTCCAAAAGATTGGAAAAGGGCACAGGTCATTCCTGTTATCAAGAAGGGACGTCGAACAGATGAGCAGAACTATAGACCTATATCTCTAACGTCTATCAGTTGTAGAATTTTGGAACACGTATTATGTTCGAATATAACGACTTTTCTGGAGACTAGTAATCTACTCTGTAGGAACCAGCATGGATTTCGAAAAAGACGATCGTGTGAAACCCACCTCGCGCTATTCGTCTATGAGACTCAGAAGGCCATAGACACGGTTTCCCAGGTAGATGCCATGTTTCTTGACTTCCGCAAGGCGTTTGATACAGTTCCCCACAGTCGTTTAATGAACAAAGTAAGAGCATATGGACTATGAGACCAATTGTGTGGTTGAAGAGTTCCTAGATAACAGTAGATAACAGAACGCAGCATGTCATTCTCAGTGGAGAGAAGTCATCCGAAGTAAGAGTGATTTCTGATGTGCCGCAGGGGAGTGTCGTATGACCGTTTCTATTCACAATATATATAAATTACTTTGTGGATAACATCGGAATTTCACTGAGGCTTTTTGCGGATGATTATGTAGTATATCGAGAGGTTGTAACAATGGAAAACTGTACTGAAGTACAGGAGTATCTGCAACGAATTGACGCATGGTGCAGGGAATGGCAAATGAATCTCAATGTAGACAAGTGTACTGTGCTGCGAATACATAGAAAGAAAGATTCTTTATCATTTAGCTGCAATATAGCAGGTCAGCAACTGTAAGCAGTTAATTCCATAAATTATGTGGGAGTAGGCATTAGGAGTGATTTAAAGTTGAATGACCATATAAAATTAATCGTCGGTAAAGCAGCTGCCAGACTGACATTCATTGGAAGAATTCTAAGGAAATGCAGTCCAAAAACAAAGGAAGTAGTTTACATACACTTGTTCGCCCGCTGCTTGAATACTGCTCACCGGTGTGAGATCCGTACCAGATAAGGTTGATAGAAGAGAAAGAGAAGAGCCAAAGGAGAGCAGCGCGCTTCGTTACTGGATCATTTAGTAACCGCGAAAGCCTTACGGAGATGATAGATAAACTCCAGTGGAAGACTCTGCAAGAGAGATGCTCAGTGGCTCGGTACGGGCTTTTGTTGAAGTTTCGAGAACATACCTTCACCGAGGAGTCAATCAGAATATTGTTCCCTCCTACGTATATCTCGCGAAGAGACCATGAGGATAAAATCAGAGAGATTAGAGCCCACACAGAGGCATACCGACAATCTTTCTTTCCACGAACAATACGAGACTGGAATAGAAGGGAGAACCAATAGAGGTACTCAAGGTATCCTCCGTCACACACCGTCAGGTGCCTTGCGGATGGTGGGTGTAGATGTACATGTAGATTGCATATTATCGGGTGTTGTTGGTATGTCCTTGTAGACAGCGTCTTTCAGCTTCCCCACGGAAAAAGTCCACAGGCGTCAAATCCGGGTAATGGGCTGGCCAAGGTACAGGTTCTCTGCGTCCAGAGCAACGATTTGTAAACAGTTTGTGAAGATAAGGTGTAGTACTTCGTGCTATATGGTGTGGACAGCAATCATGTTGGTACCATAGATACGTCCTAGTCTGCAGAAGAACGTCTTCTAATATCAGTTGCAGATGGTATGTTAGAAGGCTGCGATACTTGTGTGCGTTCAGTGTTTCGTCTATGAAAGAACTATTATTAAGCTGATGTTTCACTATCCTGCGCCACACATTTCCACTCCATAGCCGCTGACGTTCCACCTGATGAATCAAACGGGGATTGTCAACAGACCAATAGTGCATGTTTCAGCGGTTTACATGGCCATGATTCGTAAATGTGGCTTCCTGACTAAGCAAAATACATGATGCATTTGGAGTATCCTGTTCTACGTGCAGAAGTTAACATGATTCTCATAATCGTCTGCCGGCCGGGATGGCCATGCGGTTAAAGGCCTACAGTCTGGAACCGCGCGACTGCTACGGTCGCAGGTTCGAATCCTGCCTCGGGCATGGATGTGTTGTGATGTCCTTAGGTTGGTTAGGTTTAAGTAGTTCTAAGTTCTAGGGGACTGCTGACCATAGAAGTTAAGTCCCATAGTGCTCAGAGCCATTTGAACCATAATCGTCTAGACAATAGTGGTGTCACAAGGGATATACCTCTTTTAAATTGCCGTGGTTTTTAATAGAACTTGCAATCAACATTTAAATAAAGTTGATGGCAAAATACTAAACTGTTCATTAATACCTACAAAGCTATGAAATTATGAGGTATTAATACTGGGTTCATTTGCTGTGTAAATGCGGAGAATTAGATGTTCTAACATATATTTGCATAATAAAAACGATATAGAAGATGTCATAAGTCAATAAATGAAATAGATATAGATATGTGGCTTTGAGGGATTGTAACTGCACTGCAATGCTATTATCCGATATAACGTTTGTTGAAATCGCATGAAGCCATTAAAAGTTGTTAATTCAGAGGATAACTGTAAAAACGTTCATTCGCTGTGAATTATTGTCGAAACTCCAAGAGTTGTCAAATGTCCGGCTTTTATATTGTTTTGCACTCTGCCATTTCCCGGAGCATGTTCTGCACAAAGGAAACCCATTGAGACTTGGGCCCGCTAGAGTCCAGCCGTACATCAAATTCAGCCTACCTCGTAGGAATTCTAGATGAGCTTGCCTAGATAAGCGTAGCGTTACAATGGAGAATCGGAAGGACACTTGCGTGACTCATGCCACTTCCTCGTGCGATTGCGCGGGAGCCTACGTGCGGTTACGATGTCTAGGTGTCACACTATCGCTTTCACGTAGTTGGTTGAAGAGGTTGGTAAATAACTGCCTAGATGGCAGACGTCTATTGGCATATCTCAAATATACACCGTACAAGTACCAACTGCATTCCCCCTACACTATGCACACACACTGATCATGTCGCCGGCCGAAGTGGCCGTGCGGTTAAGGGCGCTGCAGTCTGGAACCGCAAGACCACTACGGTCGCAGGTTCGAATCCTGCCTTGGGCATGGATGTTTGTGATGTCCTTAGGTTAGTTAGGTTTAACTAGTTCTAAGTTCTAGGGGACTAATGACCTCAGCAGTTGAGTCCCATAGTGCGCAGAGCCATTTGAACCATTTTTTGATCGTGTCGCCTTTTTTTGCATTTGTAAATCCCATCGAGCACTGACGATCTGCTGCCTGAACTGTCACACACTAACTAATTGGCAAGTAGCAGTGCACTCAAAGTACGCACAACCGCATTGTAAGCAAACATAACAACATAGTACCGAGCAAATATGTAGGCTGAACAGCACAAAAAAGTGTCGATTTGGAATCTTCTCAAACTACGATATCTCGTACACGATTCGCACTAGAATCCTACAACAGACCCCAGTGACATTCTAATTTACCCTACTTTTAGTCTGTTAATGTCAATAGGCGTTGTTCCACTTAAAAAAGTGTCTGTTTGCTCAAAATACACTTTCTAGGTACTACTGCCATTGGCTAACGATATGGGCCCCTGACTACCAATCCATTCGGGGGAAAACGCACATCAATAACAGTTTCCACTTGCATAATATCTAAGGTGCAGATTTTAGGTGTTCGCCCAATATGTCATGATAGGATTGACCATAGAAATTGGCCTTGTAACACCCTCCACATGCGCAGCAACTCAAGCAGCCATTTACAGCTCTGTTCCAAAACGAAAACTGACGCATTGCTAATGATTCTGCAGAGATTTGCTAGTACATGTGTATTGCCGCACACCATCGACAACGACAACACAAGGACCCTTCATGTCCCCAACAAAGAATTTTCTGATCTATGCTACGCACTATCTCAGAGTCCTATCGCATCCTCGCCAAAAACGAAATCTCTTGTAAGTTCATCACCCTACGGACGTTTTTGTGAAGAAGTTGGCGGGGGGTTAAACTGTGTGCACCATTAAGCGACATTTACAGAATGTGTTGGGACGATGAGGGCTAACTGCAGAACAACTCTACTCCCCCTCCGTCAGCATCGAAACTGCAGCGAACTTGACTCCCTTCTGTCCTTGAGATGACATAGAACCTCCGATACCAGTTCACTTTGTAGTCGGTGACAGAGTATTAAATGTGCCCACCTATATCGAACCCACTTAAAACTACGCCAGAAGCCAGCAGATGACTTTTAGCAAAGATAGCCTAAGGATTATCTCAAGCAGCCTTGGAGCTTTCCTGAAGTTAGGGGCTTATCTGCAAAATGTATCGACTTCCGACCTGATGAGCAGGCTTCGATTCAAAAGAAAGGACGGCCACAACATTTCAGAAGGAAAGGGAAAATAGAAAGATCTTGAGCCGTGACGGCTGGCGCTAGGGTATTCGACTTGCGTCGCTCATATCGATAATCGGCTGCCCTGCTGTCTTTGACTGCTCCCCAGGCTTTCCGGATGAAGGTGTGACGAGTGAGTCTCCGGTCGGCGTTCAACGAACCAACTTTTGTTGAAAATAAGCTCGCGCACCTAACCGTGGTGCATGGGCCTTGCCGTGCTTGCTGCCCTCGTCTTTTGGCGCGCGCCGGATGTACGGTGCCGATCATTGGTTGCCTTGCAGTGCAAAATTGTGGTGGGTTCGGCGTCTCATGCTGAACAGCTTCCCAGCTCGTAATTTGCAAGCTCCGAGTTACTTATGACTTTTTCTGTGTTTAACTAGGAACACTGTTGGAACTCTTTGTGGCATGGATAGCTGCCAGAGATGATTCTGAACTTTGTTCCACAGTGGCTATTTTAAGGAAGCTAATGTTCCTCATTCCGTTTTTGATCATCCGTGGAGTGTGTGTGTTTTAAGTGGTTTTCATGCTAATTGTAAATTGTATTAGGACATATTGTCTACTTTGGGACTGGGTGCGGTTGTGTACGAGCCCGGCAGCCGTAGAGTTAATGGTTTAAACATTTGCAATGGCAGCATTTGGTACGTTTATTTAATGTTGAAAGTGCCTTAAGGCTTTCCTGCTAATTTACTGGGAGACGATTAATATTAGAGTATTTATCTTTAAGAATTTGGGGGCGTGCTTATTATACATTCCAGTGTGGCTGTGATTTGACCTTGTTTTCGTTGCAATCTATTTGTGCTGCAGGTCATTTGTTAAGACTGCACTTTCCCTGGCGTCGGCGCTGTTATGGATTCTTGTCAGGACCGCTCACTGTGAGGCCGGTCGGATTATATATAATTACATACCGCCTGCTATGTGACCTTGTGCGCAAGACGTGGGGAGGGAACGCTCGTATTCCCTGCCGGCCGTAGCGTATTTGCCTCCAAACACTTCTATGGGCCTTAACGCTGTTCTCTAAAGTTATGTGCAACTTGGGAATCATTCTGAGTCACTATGTCCGTTAGTTAAGTGGGCCACCTTGTTAGTATTGGCGTTTCTGTAAGTCATTTTACTGTTTGAGTTATTACTAGCCCTTCTTATTTAACACTTACGTTAATCATTTGTGTATCTTTAATGAACCTGCAACTTGTTATTATTCCTCTGTGCAAGTTTTGCGACCTTGGTTGGCCCACTGTGTATTTTCAATGTAAGCATGTTTCACTGTGGACCTTTATGTGAGCAGTTCTATTTTATTAAGCTTTAAGACCGCTTTGTTCTTTATGAAGTTGTGGTATTATGTGACTGTGTAACTTTGGTTGGCAGTGTATAGTGTTATTAGTCTCTTTAGATATGTTTAAACAAGAACGATTGTTTGTGATTGATTATTCACCGTGCCTACTGTCAATGATTTTGGTTGATGGTGTTAGGACTGCAACCAGCCACAAAATTACTTTCGATTCCTTTATTCAAAGGAAACCGTTACCGGTTTCGAATCGTTGTGATTCATCCTCACGCCCGGGTTCCCGGGTTCGATTCCCGGCGGGGTCAGGGATTTTGTCTGCCTCGTGATGGCTGGGTGTTGTGTGATGTCCTTAGGTTAGTTAGGTTTAAGTAGTTCTAAGTTCTAGGGGACTGATGACCTAAGATGTTAAGTCCCATAGTGCTCAGAGCCATTTCTGATTCATCCTCAGACGGTTTACATGCTTCCTTTATGATTTTGGTATGTTTTTACAGATTAATTGTCCTAAAATATAAGTAAAACATAATTATAAACACGCCACACACAGATGGTTGCGTTACCGATTTTCGTTGCGTGTGATGTACGTGAAATGTCAGTTTCGAGAGTTTTTTTTTTTTCACATGCAACGAAAATCTGCAACGCAACCATCTGTGTGTGGCGTGTTTATAATTATGTTTTATTTATATTTTAGGACAATTAATCTGTAAAAACGCACCAAATATCATAGAGAAAGCATGTAAACCGTCTGAGGATGAATCACAACGATTCGAAACCGGTAACGGTTTCCTTTGAATAAGGAATCGAAAGTAAATTTGTGGCTGGTTGCTTTCCTAACACCATCAACATTTGTCTTCAAACAACAGCCGCGGTCTCCATCATGTCATCATATGACAAAATTGCACAATGATTTTGGTTGTGGACGCAAAATAATATGATTCTTATTCGTGTTTATGTAATTCAAAGATTTGTATATTGCATCAGTAAGAGTGCAAATGTCCGAATAGAAGTTTATAATAAAGTCTGTTTTGAGTCAAATTAAAATAGTGAAACAATAGCAAGCTTGTCCATCGCCAGTGATCCCGGGCTTAGTATTTCCTTTAAATAACTGTGGTGAGGTTGTAATTTTGATTTCCTGAAGAATTTGTCAGTATCACGGTTTTGGTTCAGATCTGTTTGAGTATGGAGACAAAAAAATAAGGACGGTAATACTGTGCACGTCAGGTGCGCTTCAGATTGCACGTCCAGTTCAGCTATACGGACGTTGGACAAAGTGGGGAGGATGTTGGGAATTGATATAGACAAAGACATTTGTATCTTTGATATGATTTAATTGTGACAGCTATGATCTGAGTTACTGTACAGTCCTTGTAATATAAGGTCTGTGGCTATAAATAAAGAGTTGTGTTATTCTAGAATCACAGATAGCTAATCAAGACGAGCCATGTTAGCGGTGTTGATGTTGCTGAGCTGTAATTAATGATATTCCCATCTTTAATGTGTTAAATATGTTTCAAGAGTGCTTTGTAACATAACTTCCGACATTTCGCAAGTGTAATGTATTTAGTTTAACTGAGGTCTCCTTTGCGAAATCGTGCCTGTGGCACCAGACAACCTTTCGAATGTCCTTTGGCCTTAAATAGTTTCTCACGGTGTTTCTCCTCTATTCCCTGTTAACGGCTTAATATCGTTTCCCACATTTAGCGAGTGTAATTTATGCTGTGTAACCAAGGGTTGCATTGTGAATTCGTACACGTGGCGCAAGGCAAACTCTAACAAATATTATAGTCTTAAACAGCTTCCTACTGTGTCTCGTGTTAAATAAGTTTCAGTAGTGCTGTAATACCATTTAGGACGTCATGCGAATTTGATATTTCTAATTTAACACAGGGGAGTGTTATGGGACAATTGCTTTTCACACTATATATAAATGACCTAGTAGATAGTGTCGGAAGTTCCATGCGGCTTTTCGCGGATGATGCTGTAGTATACAGAGAAGTGGCAGCATTAGAAAATTGCAGCGAAATGCAGGAAGATCTGCAGTGGATAGGCACTTGGTGCTGGGAGTGGCAACTGACCCTTAACATAGACAAACATAATATATTGCGAATACATAGAAAGAAGGATCCTATATTGTATGACTATATTATAGCAGAACAAACATTGGTAGCGGTAAAAATCTGGGAGTATGCATACGGAACGATTTGAAGTGGAATGATCATATAGAAATAATTGTTGGTAAGGCGGGTGCCAGGTTGAGACTCTTCTAAAGAGTCCTTAGAAAATGTAGTCCATCAACAAAGGAGGTGGCTTACAAAACACTCGTTCGACCTATACTTGAGTATTGCTCATCAGTGTGGTATCGTTACCATGTCGGGTTGACAGAGGAGATAGAGATAATCCAAAGAAGAGCGGCGCGTTTCGTCACAGGGTTATCTGGTAAGCGTGATAGCGTTACGGAGATGTTTAGCAAACTCAAATGGCAGACTC
This sequence comes from Schistocerca serialis cubense, assembly GCF_023864345.2. Lineage (NCBI taxonomy): Eukaryota > Metazoa > Arthropoda > Insecta > Orthoptera > Acrididae > Schistocerca > Schistocerca serialis. The sequence goes on along the minus strand of NC_064642.1, from coordinate 601,482,141 downwards.
TGCAAGAGAGGTGCTCTGCATCGCGGTGTACCTTGCTGTCCAGGTTTCGAGAGGGTGCGTTTCTGGATGAGGTATCGAATATGTTGTTTCCCCCTACTTATACCTCCCGAGGAGAACACGAATGTACAATTAGAGTGATTCGAGACTTTCCGGCAGTCGTTCTACCCGCGAACCATACGCGACTGGAACAGGAAAGGGAGGTAATGACAGTGGCACGTAAAGTGTCCTCCGGCACACACCGTTGTATGGCTTGCGGAGATTACTGTAGATGCAGATGGAAATGGCCCTGCAGACATGGTAATGCGAAAACTTTTGACCGTCTCGCTCTCATACACAGCTCTGCTTGATATCTCACTTTTCTTAATTAAAAAAAGGAAAAAAGAAATAACGAGCAAATGTGAGTAGGGTTCGCACTGTGAGGGATTCATACGAACATAATGATGTAACAGACAGTTCGTCCATATGTTTAAATAAGTGTGTTCACAAGTTTCAAATTATGTGGCGTAAATGGCCATATGTTTTGAGTGCATTGACTTAGAAATTCCAATGTTATACACCCGCAAGGGTCGCAGATATCAGCTTGGTACCTCTACCTGGGAAAAAGTGGTCTTAACAGACGGACAGACAGATGGCCAACAAAGTGTTCATCTAAGAGTTCCATTTTTATAGACAGAGTTACGGAATCCTAAAGAAAAAAGAAAAGATATTTCAACAGTATGTTGCGAACCCTGAGCCCTATTTATTTCATTTCATCGGCGTTTTTACGACAATCAGGACACTTTATAGGGGGTTGGCACTAGTGAGACGTGTGTATTAATTGATGCCAGCTCCATTCTAGTACATGAGGTGAATAAATGTCGCTAACAATTCTTAAGTGTGTGGGCTACCCTTGATTCATTCTGTACGTTTCTTATATCCAAGGATCACAGGATCAGTCATTTCACCGAAAATACTTAAGACAACTGAGAAGTTAATTGTTCTTTACCATTTGATTTTTTGTGCCCCACATTTTCAAGAATTGTAATCGAGTTGATGTAAACAACTATCGGCCTACCTTATCAACGTCAGTCGACCTTGGGATTTTGGAACACATCATATGCTCACATATTATACACTACTGGTCATTAAAATTGCTGCACCACGACGACGACGTGCTACAGACGCGAAATTTAGCCGACAGGAAGAAGATGCTGTGATATGCAAATGATTAGCTTTTCAGTGCATTCACACAAGGTTGGTTCCATTGGCGACACCTACAACGTGCTGACATGAGGAAAGTTTCCAACCGATTTCTCATACACAAGCAGCAGTTGACCGGAGTTGCCTGATGCAACATTGTTGAGATGCCTCGTGTAAGGAGGAGAAATGCGTACCATCACGTTTCCGACTTTGATAAAGGTCGGATTGTAGCCTATCGCGATTGCGGTTTATCGTATCGCCAGATTGCAGCTCGAGTTGGTCGAGATCCAATGACTGTTAGCAGAATACTGAATCGGTGGGTTCAGGAAGGTAATACGGAACGGCGTGCTGGATCCCAACGGCCTCGTATCACTAGCAGTCGAGATGACAGGCATCTTATCCGCATGGCTGTAGCGGATCGTGCAGCCACGTCTCGATCCCTGAGTCAACACATGGGGACGTTTGCAAGAAAACAACCATCTGCAGGAACAGTTCAACGACGTTTGCAGCAGCACGGACTATAAGCTCGGAGACCATGGCTGCGGTTACCCTTGACGCTGCATCATAGACAGGAGCGCCTGCGATGGTGTACTCAACGACGAACCTGGGTGCACGAATGGCAAAACGTCATTTTTTCGGATGAATGCAGGTTCTGTTTACAGGATCATGATGGTCGCAACCGTGTTTGGGGACTTCGCGGTGAACGCACATTGGAAGCGTGTATTCGTCATGGCCAGTAGCGTATACCATAAATCTAGAATGTGAGAATGCCAGATCGCTCTGTATTTCCACCCCCACCCCCCTCTCCCCCTGAAGAGAGAGCAGATGCCGGTGACCAGTCTGATACATTAGACAGTGATATTTTGCCAGAATGATGGGACAATGCCATAATTGCCCAATCCCAATCAAACGCGAATTTCGTAAGTATTTGACACCTTACACTTCTGTGGCTACAGTGCGTGTGTGTGGAACTCTTTGCTAAGTGGATGTATTTCAGACACAGGAAACAGATTTCCCGCATTGCAATGTAATGCAGTCGCATTCGAAACCACTAAGAGAGGACAAGTGGTCCACTTCTAAAATCGGATCTGGGACAAGTGTGAAATGATATAGCCGCTTGTGGGGACGGGCAGACCGCCCCTAACAAACAAGAAGCGTCTACCCGCATTCCAAATTGCAGATCTTGCCTGACTTCCCAGTGGTCAAAGCGGGATGACGCGTCCGGTTGAATGCGTGAATCCAGCAGGGCACGGTGTCTGATGTCTCGCGGTGCTTGGAGTCGGACGAGCCTGTGTAAGTAGGTTGTTTATGTTTTCTCTATGTAAGTAGGCTGTTTAGGTTTTTTATTGGTAACGCCACCTCTGTATGACAATCACTGGCTGTGCTGTGGGCAGTCTGTGTTTGCTTTGCATTGTTGTAATACTCGCCATTGTAGTGTTAGGCAGCTGGATGTGAACAGCGCGTAGCGTTGCGCAGTTGGAGGTGAGCCGCCAGCAGTGGTGGATGTGGGGAGAGAGATGGCGGAGGTTTGCAGTTTGTAATGAACTGATATATATATTATGACTTGTGATGATATTAAGGTAAATACATTGTTTGTTCTCTATTAATATCTTTCATTTGCTAACTATCCCTATCAGTAGTTAGTGCCTTTCATAGTTTGAATCTTTTATTTAGTTGGCAGTAGTGGCGCTCGCTGTATTGCAGTAGCTTGAGCAGCGAAGATTTTTGTGAGGTAAGTGATTTGTGAAAGGTATAGTTTAATGTTAGTCAGGGCCATTCTTTTGTAGGGAATTTTGAAAGTCAGATTGCGTTGCGCTAACAAAATATTGTGTGTCAGGTTAAGCACAGTCTCGTGTAGAATTGTTCAAAGGGGACGTTTCATATGTCGACCCTTAGCCTAGGATACCTCACTGGAATCTTCTGATTTTTTCTTGTAGTTTGTGTATTTAGTGTAGATTTTGTTTATTGCTAGCGCGTAATTGTAGAGAGAATTTCCTTTGTAGTTGCAGTCTTTCATTGTTGTATAGTAAAACAGTTGTGGCATGCATGTAGATTTGCAGCAAGTATTTCGCAGCTGCGCTTGCAATTAACTAGATATTATTTTCAGTGCTATGTTAATGTGTTCTCTTATTTTTGATCTTCAAATTGTGTTTTTCTGTGTTGTCGTGTGAAATACTGTGACAATAATGGCGTGTGAAAAACGTAATACTAGGCTCCAAAGTAAACTGAGAAATGACAGTGAAGACGAAGGCAGTGTGTTAGCGCCGCAGAGTAATGAATTAACTGATGTTCAAAGTAGTAATTTGGTAATTGTGAATAGGGAAATGGAGCGGGCTGCAAACAATGGTGTAGACAGTGAAACAGGTAGTGAACAGGGAAGCATTATCGATCGATCGGTCGGCAACAGCTCGCATCAGGAATCCGAAATGACAGGACACAATTTCGCAAATACTGTAGATTCAGGTTTTGGGTTATCACCGTTTTCTCAAATAAGTCAAGACGCATTTTCTGCTTGTCAAAATGTGAATGTTGCCGGTGCAAATGCACTGCCGAAAAGCGTAGAGAAACAGATTCCAGACACTAATACATTATTATTGCAATTAATGCAACAAATGGAACAAAATCAGAGACAAACACAGCAAAAGCTTGAAAAGTTAGACACAATGGAACAACACCAGAGACAAACACAGCAACAGTTAGACACAGTGGAACAAAATCTTAAAAAGTTAGACTCATTGGAGCAAACTCTTGAACGAACATGTGAGGATTTAACTGCTGAGTTACATCACATTGAATCGAAATGTCAAAAAGTCTGTAATGACGTAAAAACACAAATTTGTGAGCATTTCCAACCTATTTTTTCGCGTCATGAAAATGCACTACAGAATCACGAAGCAGCTATAAAAGAACTGCAAACTATTGTTCATGAAAATCATGAGACCTTGCAAGCAAAATTTGACTCAGTTGCATCTACCGATTCGGTTACGCAACTTGCAAAAACTCAGGATAACTTAAAGGACACAGTAGATACGATTTCAACGCAAATGGACACTCTGAAATTTGGTTCAGAAAAACACACTGAGGAAATGTGTTCACTATCGGAGAAAGTAGCCGAACTTTCGGATCAGGTCACTAACTTATCTACAAAGGTAGATGATGATCTGAATGACACAAGACCTGTAGCCTTCACTGACACTGAAGAGTGCGAACAAATTAGGAAATTCAAACAAAATCAGAATCAGATTAATACACAACACCAAAGAGAAATCCGGGAAGTACAAGATCAGCTGACACAGGTAATACAAGAATTACGTATTTCAGAGGACACTCGCGCTCCAACACGGGAAGAGGGACTTAGAAACACGGAAAAGCTGCAAAATAATAACACAGGGCATTTCGGAAGTAATGAAAGAAATTGGGAATGTGCACCGAATTTTGAGATGGAACGGCCGACACGACCTAACAATGACCGATATGCGACTCGCCGACATGATGATTTTGACTATAAGCTGTTCATTACTACACGTAAATTCAAAACATTTAAGAATTCTGGCAACGACATTCATCCACAAGCATGGCTCCATCAATTCTCTCATTGTTTTCCTCCCAACTGGTCGTTGGAACACAGATTAGAATTTATGTGTGGCTACTTAGAGAATGAACCAGCTGTAAGAATGCGATCGGTAATTCACGATTGCCACAGTGAAGGAGAGTTTTACCATGCCTTCCTCTCAGCATATTGGTCTCAAGCTACACAAGACCGTGTAAAACATAGCATCATGATGATGAAACACTTTGAACAATCTGAATTTTCCAGTCTTGTCAAATATTTTGAAGACATGTTGCACAAGAATCAATATCTTTCAAACCCATACAGCCCCTCAGAACTCATCCGCATTTGCTTACTCAAATTGCCTGAACATTTACGACATATTATTTTAGCAGGACGTTGCAAAGATGACATTGAAGCATTTGAGGGACTTTTACAAGAATTAGAAATTGACACTGATAATCGCGGAACTCGAAAACAAGGACACAACAATTACAGGTCACATCCGTCACAATTCCGTGACGACAGAAGCAATAACTGGACACGACAAGCCTATTCTTACAACGCAAATCGTGACCAAAACAGACACCACCCATATGACAACCGTTGGCAGAGTAGTAATAACTACAGGGAAAGATCACCTCTCCGTGGTAATGACTATCACAGAGACAATAAGAGAAACAGACAATATGGGAATCAAAATAAATACTATCAAGGGAGGCAGAATAACTTCAGACGCAACAGTTCGGCGCAGAGTTACGATTCAGGGAGAAATTCTCCACCACATGACCGACAAACAAGAAACTATGTAAACTACCGACAAAACGACAGACGTGAATTTCATCAGAACTGGCGGGATTCTAACAGAGCTGGGCCCTCTCGGCAAGGCGAATTCGTAGAAGTTAGGTCTCCTAATCCCAATAACGACGCGCGCCTACAAAGGGACAGACAATGACTCGCACCGCAGGCAGCCGCGTGCGGCCGCTGGCTAAGGGAAAAATAACATAGATGCTAACCTTGTGAAAAATTCCAGTATTCTTTACTGACGTATACTGCATGATAATTGCGTTCAAGCTGAAATTCTGAGTACTTTGAAGAGTAAAAGATTGTACCACATTTCACATGTAAAACCGATTATGGAAAGATAATCTGCTTTTTAATTTTTTCTTTGCCATAAAACTTTTCAATTGACGCTACTAGTATGCTTTGTCAGACTTAAGAATCTGTTAACATGTAACAATGTTTGAAGTTAAATATCCAGTCTAGAACCTAGGGAACATTTTTAAACAGAAATTACGAATGCATTGTTATAGTGAACAGACGACACAGTGTTGTATTTGTACATTCTTGCTTGTTAGTTGCACGATTACGTAACGACTATCAGGCTCACATACTTAGAACATTTACCAGTACTGCTAATGAGATTTTAATGCAACATTTTGGTTTATTTGAAAATACATTCCGGATTTAAAGTGCTTTCTGAGAGATACCAAATGACACAGAGGTTAGTTTATGTGACAGCTACACGATTTTATCACGACGCTACTAATGAGTGACAATTTACAATGTTGCTTTTGCAGTGTATCTGTTTTATATCTGCACAGTTTTCTGAATTCTTCTAGGAAGAAAAACATGTTTTAGTAGTAACTTTTGTGGTATAGCAACAATGAGACAGCCTTTTTTGTGGCACAACAATACCGTTACTGTACAGTACTTTCTTCATCACGCCAATAACCATAATAACTATGATATCTATACGCAAAGCATTTCACTTTTGTTTATCATGAGGTAAGTACATTGACTTCTGCAGAACTTAGCTTTCGGAGGACGATAACTACGACACTTCCACAGAGATTATGTTGCAACAAGACGCACATCTTGCGCTACAGGACACGCATTTGAGTGATTAATCTTATACTTAAAACACTTATTTTCAAAGATTTTTTAATTACAAAGAAAGTTTTGCGTGATACATTTCATTCCATTGCTGTAATCTGTAACACCTGAGGGTATAATTACATTAATCCTCAGGGGGGTACACGCTTACTTTGTGTACCATGTGTGTGGCAACCACAAGGAACCCTAGCTAATATGGTATTTGCTTATACAACTTTACACATCGGTACCATGTTTCTCTAACACACAAATTACACGGCTATCTGATCATGTAACAGAGAAACAAACATCTTTTTACTACGTCAGTGACAGATGTTTACGCAATTACACAGTTGGCTAACTTCACACTTATGAAATTGTATTTTGTCTGTACTTTGTAAACTGTTCATATTTTTTTGGAACCATTGTGATACTATGAGAGCTTTGAATGATGTATTTGGTAAAGGGATTATGATTTTTAAAGTACGTTTGAGGCAGATGACACTTTTGACATGAGCAGAGAATTTTTTTAATTATTGGAGGAAGTTACGACGATTTTGAGATTTGACTGAAGTGTTATGATGTTGTTATTACGACGACGATGTGTATTATGTTGTTGAGGAATGTTTATTATGCTACGTATTTCTCACGATGAAATATTGAAGAAGTGTCGACGAATATGTATATGTATAATAAGGTAAGGAGTAATGAATAGTGGGTAGGGACTCTTGACTTGTGAAAAAGGATGTTGGAAACCAAGAATCGTACTTTAAGAGTTATGACATGTGTGAATCATGTGTGAATGTATCACAATGCCACTGAAAATTTTTTTGGACACTTATATTCATAGGATTTTTTTTTCTACGTAGCAGAAACTGCTGTCGTAAATATTTCCGTACGAAAGTTAAGTGACCACCTGCACGTAATGCGTCGCGGGCACCCAGCTGTCAGACGCCTGGAGAAAAAGCCATTAGTGCGAGCCCTTTTCAGCGGCACAGGTAGAAAAAAAAAAAGGGGAGGCCATTATCCTTGGAAATATTTTTACATCTGCACACCTGATTACGACAAGCGTCTTTCTACGAGAGTTGAGAGAATTTCTACTAACTTATGAAATGTCACATGACTATTGAATGATATTTTTATGCTTTGGTTTGCGTAATTGCTTATTTCATTTGACATCTGTTTTCTGTGTTGCAGCATTGGTTTCATAAAATAAAATAAAATGCATTTGCTAATGTGAACACTTTCTGTCAACAGATCTATTAAATAGTTATTTTATGATCCACATTCTTTAAAAAAGGAGCACTTGGAAAGGAAAGAACAATAAGAAGGAACTAGTAACTGCATTCATAATTTTCTTTTCAAGTAATTGGTAACTTATCTACTAGCGTAAGTTTTTGTGATGCATCACTCTAATGTTAAGATGTGACATAGGTATTAGACATGGCCATTTAGTGTAATATTTTTTCTGCTTGCGCTATGTCATGTTTAGGTATAAGTTGCTGCTGTTTGCCAGGCATAGTGTTATTGAATTTGACTTTTGCTCATTTATGCTGCTAGCTTTGCCAATTTGCATTTTTTGCATTGCTGTTGGTGTTGATTTGTTATGTGATGCTGCATTGCCTCGTCCCTTAGTTTAGCATCTGAGCTCAGTAGATTTAAGTTAGCTTAAGAGGGGGTAGCCTCTAAGAGAATGAGTTGCGATGAATTGGAAGAAATGCATTGAGAAAACAGGTTTAGGTAGGATTTTCTTGGAAATAAATGATGAGGTAAGATAATGGAAAATAAAAATGAGGTAAGAAATGTGTGAACATATAAACACAGAAAGCATGCTTAGTTAGAATTTTTTTTGGTGGAAACAAAGGATGAAATAAGAGGAAAGATATATGAAGTTTTGGGTTGGACTGCAGTACCAAATGTTACACTGAAAACGAACCCTGTCCTTTCCTATTGGTGTTATCCCACTATGTGTGTGTGTACCCTTGTGTATTTGTTTTCTTCCTGTCTCTGTGTAGTTTCATAGAATTTTTTCTTCTTTTAATATTAAGCCACATTCACTATGATGAGGAATACTGTTATCCTCGAATATAATTGGCATTAATAATATGTTATTTACTTTGTAAAGATGTTAGACATTAATTCCGTTCTGTTTAATGCTCATGTGTGAAGTTGATGTTTCGAAAGTTATTCTGATCTTTTATGTATTTACTAATGTCATAATTCCTGTAACACTGATGTATATGTTATTTCTATCCTTTTGTAAAGCCTGTACTACAGATGTTATCTGTATTATTATGTTTTTAATGATGTATTTTGTACCTTTGTTATTGTATTTTTATGTTATCAAATTGTAATTGTTACCAGTTCTTCCAATTAAGTTACATTTCACTGCACACGTTTCTGTTGGTCATAGTATATGGACAATATGTGAGAAGTAGGGACTGTTAGTGTTTGCACGTGTGTTAATAATTCAGCAAGGGACTGGATAACAGCATTGCTGGTTCTAAGGACAATTTCAAAAACTTTGTGAGTGCACAAGTGGTGGTTTATGGACTTGCTATATTCTCTGCAAGACTCTTCGATGGTGATTGTGCACCTGCACAGTCGCAACAGATGGCTGCTGGCCATTTCTACAAGGACTACAGTGGGTCTACACCTTTGCTGACTCACCAGTACCATTATTTCTACAAGGCCTGCAGTGGGTCTGCACCTCTGGTGGCCCACCAGTACCGTAATCTCTACCAGGACTACAGTGGGTCTGTTCTGTGATGACCTACCTACCAATATTCTTCCAAACTACGACTGACTCTGCTGTGGGTTTGCTCTGTTGTGGCCCATTACCTGTATGCATGTCAAGAGTCAGCACTGTCTTTCCGTTGGAACGACAACACTACTTCTTCAAGACTGCATGGAAATCCACTACTTCCGTGTGCATTTTCTTCTACTGCTCAGACTTTGAGAAAAACACTGCTATTCTCCTGTTATGTACGATTAGGACTGTCTTTATGGACTGTGAGACAATTTTAGCTTTTGACCAACATTGTATCAATAAGTGTGTACATTTGATTTCTTTGTTATTGTAATTATGAAAAATTTTTTTCAAATCTGTATTGGCCACTGCCCAATCCCATTTGTAAAAATTTTTGTGGGGAGCATGGGGGCTATGTAAGTAGGCTGTTTATGTTTTCTCTATGTAAGTAGGCTGTTTAGGTATTTTATTGGTAACGCCACCTCTGTATGACAATCACTGGCTGTGCTGTGGGCAGTCTGTGTTTGCTTTGCATTGTTGTAATACTCGCCATTGTAGTGTTAGGCAGCTGGATGTGAACAGCGCGTAGCGTTGCGCAGTTGGAGGTGAGCCGCCAGCAGTGGTGGATGTGGGGAGAGAGATGGCGGAGGTTTGCAGTTTGTAATGAACTGATATATATATTATGACTTGTGATGATATTAAGGTAAATACATTGTTTGTTCTCTATTAATATCTTTCATTTGCTAACTATCCCTATCAGTAGTTAGTGCCTTTCATAGTTTGAATCTTTTATTTAGTTGGCAGTAGTGGCGCTCGCTGTATTGCAGTAGCTTGAGCAGCGAAGATTTTTGTGAGGTAAGTGATTTGTGAAAGGTATAGTTTAATGTTAGTCAGGGCCATTCTTTTGTAGGGAATTTTGAAAGTCAGATTGCGTTGCGCTAACAAAATATTGTGTGTCAGGTTAAGCACAGTCTCGTGTAGAATTGTTCAAAGGGGACGTTTCATACCTGTTGCTACCAATTCACGCGTAGCTCACAGGTCAGAAGCGGCAGCCTGCTGTTACATGTGCCAGCTGCTCCTGTGTTCGGCGAAATTTCTGGGAAAACTGCGGCAGCAGCAGGAGGTCAGTGAGCAGACCACCGCAGTGTGTTTCAACAAATAAAACGCCATGAACAACTCCCAGATTCCTATCCCACTACACACGACAGCGTGAAGTGTTTTACAACCGTACAGTTTGTACCAGTGAGCTATGTAGTTTCAACAATATGAGTGCTGGATTTTTCGAAAGCCCTAAAACCGCTGTCGGACCAAAAATGTCCCATCTGTAGTCGATGCGTTTACAGCTCGTTGTTAACTTTCTTGATTGGGGAGGAATTTTTTCTGTGATAGGGAGTCATTCTGTCAGTTATTTTTCTTTAGTTCCAAACATTAAGCACAGTTACGCTAGATACTTAACGTTCACCACCACGACTATTTCCATTTTTATCATGAAATGGGCAAACCTTCAGCGTATACTCAGAATCTTTCTGCCATACTTATTAGATTTCGAATCCTGAACTGAGTGACTCGGCATCTAACTTGGTCGGGATGTACTGCGTATCAACACGGACATATGGACCATGAAACCCTTCATTGTTTGTTACGACTCTCTTCCATACAAGTGACATGAGAGCTCTGACTGTGTCGACCATAAACCAAACATGATGGACATCATGATTTTCCTGAAGCGATTAGGGCTGTGTATATTCCGGATTACCTACAACTATTCTTTGATGTAATATTACCGCTGTGACAATTTTATATGTCATATTTTCCTGCTATCAGTAATTCCTTGTCTCCAAGGCAACTCCAGGGATCGTGACGCTCGGTATGTGCCAAGGCCAAGAAGAGGAGTGGTGGGACTGAGAAGGGGGCGGGTCTGCCGAGTTTCATATCACATCAGCATCGGCACTTTCTTATTTCCAAGGCCATTCTGGGAATTATAAATGAGCATCACTACACCCAGCCCTGGTCTGGGGGCACCGGCACGTTAGCTCGGCGTCTACGCTCGGAGGGTTGGCTACCCTCTGTAATAAAAAAAAAAAAAAAAACTGAGGAATGGATCAACGATGAACTTGAACGGATGTCATGGGACGTCCACCCCGAACAAATGCAACGAATTACAAAGAAAAAAGTGAGATCATTAAAAAAAAAAGGTGGCATCTTTGATTCATAATCAAAACTTCCTCAGTCCGAGGATCCAAACCCACAAACTCAGCATTGGCATAAGAAATCACTCTCATTGTGTCTTGTCAAAAGAGGGAGGAGGAGCTGACAGAGGTTCAACGCACTCTGTTGCCCTTGGGGTGGGAAACTACCCTGAAGGCGGAAGAATTAGCAGTGATCAACGGCATGAGGATGCAGAAGGCAATGGAACCCAATGCATTAAAGACAGATACTGTCCATCCACAAGACATGTGGCCTATAATTGGAAAAGTTTCACAATGGCCTCTCTATTGGCAAAAGGTTCCGGAATAGCCCCCATTCGGATCTCCGGTAGGGGACAGCTGGGGGAGGGGAGGGGGGGGAGGTGACCGTGGGCAACAGATTGAACATTCAAAGAAAGAATAATGTTCTACGAGTCGGGGCGTGAAATGTCAGAAGTTTCAATGCGGTAGGGAAGCTTGAAAATCTGAAAAGGGGAATGCAAAGGCTCAATATAGATACACTAGGGGTCAGTGAAGTGAAATGGAAAGAAACAAGGATTTGTGGACAGATGAGTATAGGGTAATATCAACAGCAGCAGAAAGTGGTGTAACGGGAGTAGGATTCGTTATGACACGAACGTAGAGCATGCAGTGTCTTGCTGTGGAAAGTTCAGTGACAGGATTATTCTTTTCAGAATCGACAGCAAACCAGCACCGACAACGATAATTCAGGTATACATGCCGACGTCGTAAGTGGAAGATGAAGAGATAGAGAAAGTATATGAATATATCGATAGGGTAATACAATACGTAAAGGGAGATGAAAATCTAATAGTCATGGCAGACTGGAAAGAAGTTGTAGGGGAGGGAGTAGAAGCAAAGGTAAAAGGAGAATATGGGTTTGGGACAAGGAATGTGGGAGGATAAACACTAATTGAGTTCTGTAACAAATTTCAGCGAGCAATAGCGAATACTCTGTTCAAGAATCACAAGAGGAGGGAGGAGGTATACGTGGAAAAGGCCGGGCGATATGATAAGATTTCAGTTAAATTACATCATGGTCAGACAGAGATTCCGAAATCACATTCTGGATTGTAAGGGGTACCCAGGAGCAGATATAGATTCAGTTCGCAATGCAGTAGTGATTAATAGTAGGCTGTATTTTAAGCGATTAGTCAGAAAGAATCAATACACAAAGAAGTGGGATGTGGAAGAACTAAGAGATGAGGAAATACTCTTGAAATTATCTAAGGCTGTAGATACAGCACTAAAAAATAGTCCAGAAGGTAGTACAGTTGAAGAGTCATGGAATGAAGAGATAGAGAAAGTATATGAATATATCGATAGGGTAATACAATACGCAAAGGGAGATGAAAATCTAATAGTCATGGCAGACTGGAAAGAAGTTGTAGGGGAGGGAGTAGAAGCAAAGGTAAAAGGAGAATATGGGTTTGGGACAAGGAATGAGGGACGATAAACACTAATTGAGTTCTGTAACAAATTTCAGCGAGCAATAGCGAATACTCTGTTCAAGAATCACAAGAGGAGGGAGGAGGTATACGTGGAAAAGGCCGGGCGATATGATAAGATTTCAGTTAGATTACATCATGGTCAGACAGAGATTCCGAAATCAGATTCTGGATTGTAAGGGGTACCCAGGAGCAGATATAGATTCAGTTCGCAATGCAGTAGTGATTAATAGTAGGCTGTATTTTAAGCGATTAGTCAGAAAGAATCAATACACAAAGAAGTGGGATGTGGAAGAACTAAGAGATGAGGAAATACTCTTGAAATTATCTAAGGCTGTAGATACAGCACTAAAAAATAGTCCAGAAGGTAGTACAGTTGAAGAGTCATGGACATCTCTAAAAAGGGAAATAACAGAAGTCGGACAGGAAAACATAGGTACAAAGAAGGTAACTGTGAAGAAACCAAGGGTGACAGAAGAAATACTTCAGTTGATCGATGAAAGAAGAAAGTACAAGAATGTTCAGAGAAATTCACTAATACAGAAATACAAGTCCCTGAGGAACGATATAAATAGAAGGTGCAGAGAAACTAAGACAAAATGGTTGCATGTTAAACCAAGGGTGACAGAAGAAATACTTCAGTTGATCGATGAATGAAGAAAGTACAAGAATGTTCAGAGAAATTCACTAATACAGAAATACAAGTCCCTGAGGAACGATATAAATAGAAGGTGCAGAGAAACTAAGACAAAATGGTTGCAAGTTAAATGTGAAGAAATGTAAAAAGGAATGTTAGTTGAAAAGACTGACACAGCATATAGGAAAGTCAAAACCAGCTTCAGTAAAATTAAAAGAAAGGGTGGTAATATGAAAAATATAAGTGCTCATGTACGGCCTGACAGACCCTACTTTAAATATTAGGTCCTTATTTCATGGTAGTCTATGTGAGAATTCCACCACGCTCACAATAATGCTTATCCTAAATAGTTAGTAATTCAAATGGCTCCGAGCACTATGGGACTCAACTGCTGTGGTCATAAGTCCCCTAGAACTTAGAACTACTTAAACCTAACTAACCTAAGGACAGCACACAACACCCAGCCATCACGAGGCAGAGAAAATTCCTGACCCCGCCGGGAATCGAACCCGGGAACCCGGGCGTGGGAAGCGAGAACGCTACCGCACGACCACGAGATGCGGGCTAAATAGTTAGTAGTCTTATAGGCAATACCCTATATAAGTAATATCTGATACACTAGAGTGTGTATTTCGACAATTATGGTGGCATAACCTGTTTAAATGCATAGGGGTCTTGAACCCACTACTACCTAATGATTAACCTTTTCACTCAAGAGTTTTTTTCCACGTGACCCTTGTGACCACATATATATGGACGGTCGTACATATTATATTTATAGTTAGTGTATGTTTGGTTAAGTTATTACAGGTTTCCTAAACACAACGTTGACCATTTGTGCATAAAGTCATAAATGATGTTCTTAGCTTTACACACCCAGTCAATCATAAATGCGTAGTAATGTAGTGCCATAACATAACAACATTAGTCAACTTTCGCGTTAACAAATTAATGTAGTACACCATATATAATGGAAATTATGTTATTTCCACCTTCTCATAACTCTGAGAAGTTCTCGCGTTACGGACATATAACCTGGTTCATCCCCAGCATGAGATAATGAGGAACCATACAACATAGCGGTGATCGTGTGTGGTTTTTAATCTAACAACCTGAACTTAACGTCTAAGCAAATTTCGTATCAGTTAATAAGGTCTCGGTTTACAGTTAACGCTCATCGGGATTCTATCTACTTAGTGCCTTGTTCTCTCACAAATTTACGGTTAAACTTTATAGGTAATTTCCCAGTACATAACATAAAGACAACCAATGGCAGGCACCTTTGACTATCCGTGCGCGCATGCGCTTGATCCGCCGTCGTTCTCGGTACATATCCGCGTGCCACAATCAGTTCCAAAGTAGCATCCCCGGTTAACCGACCGCTCTCCACGAAGTGGGGCCGGGCTGTTCCTCAGCTAAGTAATGTAGCTTGACATGATACCACGGTACTTAAGCTTTTTATGTTCGACCGTGCCTTATTATGCCATGTATTAGTTGATTTTATGCTTCTGTAGAAGGCTAGATTACCCTAGCTGAAACCTGGGTAAAGACCAGTAACATTTCGCAACTGAGACGGATTTTTGACATATTAATTTATCACAGTAGCTGACAGGGCTGCAACATGTTAAAGATTCCTAGTATAGAGTATGGATTGAGAGTAAATCGAAGAAAGACGAAAGTAATGAGAGGTAGTAGAAAGGGGAACAGCGAGAAACTTAACATAAGGTCTGATGGTCACGAAGTAAATGACGTTCAGGAATTACGCGACCTAGGCAGCAAAATAAGCAATGACGGAAGAGGCAAGGAGGACATCAAAAGCAGACCAACACTGGCGAAAAGGGCTTCCCTGGCCAAGAGAAGTCTGCTAATATCAAACACAGGCCTTAATTTGAGCAAGAAATTTCCGAAAATATATGTTTCGAATACAGCATTGTATGGTAGTGATACATGGACTGAGGGAAAATGGCTCTGAGCACTATGGGACTTAACATCTGAGGTCATCAGTCCCCTAGAACTTAGGCTCTGAGCACTATGGGACTTAACATCTGAGGTCATCAGTCTCCTAGAACTTAGAACTACTTAAACGTAACTAACCTAAGGTCATCACACACATCCATGCCCGAGGCAGGATTCGAACCTGCGACCGGAGTGGTCGCGCTGTTCCAGACTGAAGCGCCCAAAACCGCTCGAAACAAGGCGGCCGACGACAGAGGGAAAACCGGAACTACAGAGAATCGAAGCATTTGAGATGTGGTGCTACAGGCGAATGTTGAAAACGAGGTGGACTGATAAGATAAGGAATGAGGAGGTTCTGCGCAGAGTCGGAGAGGAAAGGAATAAAGGAATATGTGGAAAACACTGACAAGGAGAAGGGACAGGATGAAAGGACATCTGTTAAGATAACTGGGACTGACTTCCATGGTACTAGAGGGAGGTGTAGCGGGCAGAAACTGTAGAGGAAGACGAAGGTTGGAAGACAGAGGTTGGAGATAATTCAGGACATATGTTGCGAGTGTGATTAAAAAAACAAACAAAAAAATGAATCTCGTTAAATGCGAAGGGCATAGTTGTAGCGGGAGGGGGGGGGGGCCGGTGGGGAACGCCCCCCACATCCCTCACACTTCTCACCCAAACCCCTCCCCCCCCCCCCCCCCACATCTCACGCGTCCCGCTCGCCCGCCACGCCCCCAATCCGCCACATCGCCTCATAATCCGTACACATCCCTCCTCGATGGACAAAAGTGATAGAGTATCTCAATTTCTAAGAGTTTTGTCAGCTATGTTTCCAGTACTGACCTCCAAAAATTCGTTTAAGGACACTGACAAATTTCATTTTAACCTACGAATTATTCACCATGGAATTTTGGAATGAGTAGTTAAAAACAAACATTTGCTTGTAAAATATAAGTAACGAATTAGCAATTTCTAATCGTTGAAAAAGTGTTTTAACTTAAATACTATTCCACAAAACCTGAAAACACAGAATAAAATCAAGTCCTGTTTCACATCGCAGTTGCACCGTCACCGGCAGATGGCTGCACTGTGTAAAATCTGCCGCCAGCAGATCACTGCACCCTAAAATCAAGCAATGATTCATCTGTGTATTACAACTTCTAGTTTCCAACAACAGAATCGTAAATTAATAATTTCCCACATCTAAGATGTTGAAAGATTCTGAATTGCTTGCTAGATATTTTCTATGGTTACACTAAGTATCCAGATCTTGCTGACATAATACAGGAAGAAAGAAAACGCTTTAAGTCTCAAATCAATTAAAGTGATCTCACAATACTACAAAAATATGTCTCCAGTATCAAAGAAATTGCAGGTTAATTTCACCCAATAAGTGCAGAACATTCTAAAGTATCTACCCCAATGTTAGATATCAATGCTTAATAACAAAACACACTACGAGTTAACCCTGACAAATCGATACCGTAAAAACTAACCTGACGCGTCTGAAAAATACAGAAAAATATATCTTAGCTAAAATACTACACTAAGCAGGCAAATAAACAGAACGAATTTAAGTAATTAGGTTTTATCTTTATGTTAGTCACAATACATTCTCAAAGTAAATGTTTCCGCATTTCAATCGGTCTCATGCACCATTTTAGGAGCCACAGAGGTAATGCATTGAGTTATTCGTTAAAAAAGTTAATTAATGATACAGACTGAAAATTATTGCTATTATTACAAGTGACGCAAGACTACGGGGGGCTATGTAAATGACTGCAGATTGCAATCAAAAGGCTCTCTAAAAGTCTATGAACTGATTTTTTTCATTTATCATTGCTCAAAATAGTCTAAAAATACGTCAGCAAAGCGAAAAGTGCAATGTTCACTTTGCAGCTGTTCCTTAAACGCATAAAGTGTGTGTTGAACCTGTGCAGCTGCTTTTCAGAAAACATCGGCTCACAAAAATAAAACCTGTAGCCAACCACATTACAACAAACAAATGCAAAACACAATTGTCTTATTTGGGAAGGAGAGAATAAAGTGCTTTTATCACCAAATATTACTTTATCCATGGAAGGACATAGACTGCTTATAAACATCCGACCAAAGACGGTAACAATGAGAGATATGACGTTTCCAAAAACAATGTCAGACTCGATACCTCAGAAAGTAAATGAATCTACTTTCCACATTTTCTGAGACATCTCACACTTTGCAAACACAAATTAAATATAGTTGCGTCTGAATTATCAACATAATCCATTAAAATGCATGCATATCGTAATATAAACAATAACTGTACCAAATTAGATTTCACACGACTTGCAGCCACAATGAGGTATCAAACACGCGTAAAGCCTAAAGCAAGCCATTATATCGCTACCCTTCGTTGCTATAAGTGCTACGCAAATGAAGCAACACTTTTTAAACGGATGTTATTTTCTATAATGAACAGATATGCAGATGTGGCAGTTGAAGTGTTATAAAATTCAGTGGGCCTCAACCAGTTACAACGTTAGAGATTCTACCAATCCATGATTCTGCCTCAGCTGAAATATACGCTTAATATCAACTGCTCAACCACATCGTTCACGTTCGCACTTCGAATAAGGAAATAGTAAGCAAAATGGCTGTAAATATTATGAGATATGGTGCTTCAGCGTCCCAGTGTGAGCATGAAAGTATTGGTATGGAGAGACGAAGATATCGACCACATAATACACAGAAAAGAGAAACGAAATAATCTGATTACAACAGCATTAGCAGTGAGGAAGTATCTAGAATTACCATGGTCTGTAGCCAAGCAAGACATAGAAGTTTCTCAGAGGTGCCTGTCAGGACACTTTAGAATGTGTAAGTTGGTTGCCAGTAAGGTTGCTCAATCCTGCGATTGTGATTTGACGTAAAAATACGCCACCTTGAATAGATACAAATTCTTAAAAAAATGTGCAACATGTATAACAATCATTATATCAGAAGGATATCATATCCTTTTTTTTAAAAAAGGTCTGATTTACGTGGAACCGTTGCTGTAGCGCAGCTATGTTTAAAGTACCAAAAAAATATCTGTTAGTGCACCTACTTGCCGTTGGTCTGTCGCAATCTTTACTGATTTTCGTTTTCTTCGAACACCCTGCACGTCTCCATTCTAAGGTACATATATAAACATACGATTTTAAATGATCAACAAGTAGCACAGCGCGTTATTTTAGTGGAATAGTACCGTTCTGTTAATGGTAGATAGTAAGGCAACATCACATCCTGGCATGCTGGTACAACACTTTATAACCAATGGTATGGCAACATAAAAGTCAAGCAGTAAGAGAAGCATAGGCATCCAGTGTCTCTCACAGGTAGTACCACCTAGGGAATTTCAAGTTAATGATGACGTGGCAGGCGTAGTTGTAGAGACATTGCAGTTTGTAAGGCTCGAGATATAGAAGCAGGCATCCATCTGTAACATATGTTTATACCAAAAAATTCATGAAGTTTGTACTTTTCTCAAGGAGTGTTGGGGTGAGGATGCTTTGACACAGAGAGCAGTTATTAATACAAATGCAAGGTAAAAGCGCTGCTGTCTCTGCGAAATCAAAATCTTTTTATGCGAGCAGGAAATTAGAGCTGCAGCGATGTCAGTGATCAACAACAAGCTTGTACTGCTGACGTAGCGCTCTGATGCCATGCCATTCTATGTGTAATACATCATGAAGTTTACGTGCTTAGCTGTAAATATTTAGCATTTTAGCACACCTACCACCTTACGTCAGAATAGAAACATATAGCGTTGGTGATGTAAACACTGTTTTCTAACGTGAATTTCAAAACAAGGACTGTACCTCATAGACTGAACGTTGTTGTTTGTTTCACTAACTAATAATTCTCTTTAATACATACATATAACATACAAAGTTTGTGAGAGTGGATCTGAACTGGCTCAAACAATGTATTGTACTATCCAACAGATACATATTAATTCGTGAGCTGTGAAGTTTACTTGTTGCAATGACAAAACTACACTGTTTGCTGATACTGTCTTAATTATTTTGAATGAATGCTCTAATTGTAGATGCAATAGGCACCCAACGCAAGAGGAAATGAAGAGTATACATTTAACGCAGGTAATATTGTGTCCTCATGGTCGGAATACTGCACCCGCCCCGTCTTTGAAAAAATTTAACACGCATCGGTACCCTCAATCACATGCTGTTCAGATGACAGCTTTGTTCAGAATATCTGCCTCCACTTTAATGTTTAATATATCACTTGCTGTAATTATCGCATTTTTCTCATATTGTATCCACAAAGTCAATGCCATTCAAATGAATCAGGAACATACATCTGGAGAACCAGGACGGCCGCTGTGGCCGAGCGGTTCTAGGCGCTTCAGTCCGAAACTGCGCGGCTGCTACGGTCGCAGGTTCGAATCCTTCCTCGGGAGTGGAAGTGTGTGATACCTTTAGGTGAGTTAGGTTTAAGTAGTTCTAAGTCCTAGGGGACTGATGACCTCAGATGTTAAGTCCCATAGTGCTCAGAGCCATTTGAACCATTTTTTGGAGAACCACAGTGCGCGAGTAGGATAGCTTTTAAACATGAGCACCACGTCACTTCCACCACATTGGGTTATATCACGTTATGTGATGTTGCGTCTGGTACGCACAATTTCCAATTCAAATTGACAGGTTTCAAGAAAAGTTGCAGGATGTCAGTGGGCCACAGCCATATTATAAGTACGGATTTGTTCTATCATAGCCCACAGGTGATACGTAGTAGGATAGCAGAGTGGGTATGGACCAAGGTAATGATCTTATCACACCCAGTGTCACGTCACGTTACACATCGAATGTCAGGTTACACACTTCGGCCACTTGGTTTTCGCATTCCTGCTGCCTGGGGATCCACTGGGGACTGATCATGATCACACATAGGAATCACCCACGCAACTGTGTGATTTATATTCAAGGTCATGACGTAACTTAATACTGATCGCGTGATATAAAAATGGTGGTAAACCCTCTCAGCGAACTGGAGCACAATAAAATGGGAGGAAACTCGGTGGTCCAATAGGAATTGAGCTCTACCATCGCTTTCTTTTATGACATTATGACACCAGGAGCACAAGCCACACTATCATTTAAGGTATGAACTTCATAGTGAGACTATGATGAAGTGCCAGCAGCATCAGTAGGCTCCAGCCAGTGCTGAAGGCCATAACTGGAATAAGACTGGAAGTAAGTCTGTGGTATTACTAATAACTATATACTCTAATATACAGGGTGGTCCATTGATAGTGGCTAGACACATGGATCATGTCGTCCGGGATACCGAGCAGAATACATAGCACACGCCCGTTGAGCATTTTGATCAGAATAGCCATATATCAACACGATATCGACCTTTTCTGCAATAGGTAAACGGTCCGCACTGGCGGAATGTTACGTGATACCACGTACTCATACGTTTGTGACTATTACAGCGCCATCTATCACAAAGTGAAAGAGGTGGTCCAACTAAAACATTCATACTTCTTTACGTACTACACGAATAATACTATTAAAAAAAACGGAGTTGATATCCGTTTGACCTATGGCAGCTCCATCTGGCGGGCCAACCATAGCGCCATCCGGTTTCCCCCTTCAAGCTACACAAGTTTCGTTCTTTGTAGTTTTTTCGTTTCACGCTTATTTCGTGAAATATTTGGCCCAGTCACCATCAATGGACCATCCTGTATACTTAGGGTTTGTTATCTTTCCAGCGATACAATGAACCTATAGTAGTGAAATTGCTGGATGAGGACGCACACACACTACTGGCTGCATTGCCACTGCGGCAGCAGTGACCCTCAGATGGACTTCCAGAATTATTGGACCTAGTATGTTTCAGCTGTTCTGTACAACTGTTTACATTCAACTATACTGTGTCGCAGCATCAGCAGCAGTAGTCATCGCCCGAAACACACGCACGCCCATAAATAAATGTTAGGCAGTCAATACATTTGATATGTAGAGTGAAGTCATGTTGGAACTGACTTCCTGGGACCAGAATATATGCTTAAAATATTAGAGTGTTGAAAGATTTGATGGGGTAATATAGACATTTTTTTTACAGAGGAAGTAGTTTATCATCTTTAAACGCGTGAGATAATAACTTAAATCTGTGTCGATGTCATATATCAGAAGTACAAGCTGTGTGGGAAACCGGTTTAAAAATGATGAGCTTCTTTCTCTGTAAAGCCCCGGCTATATAAGTTATTATTTGAATGCTCGACGCCGGATCGATGAGCATTTACTCATGAAACTGCACTGTATTGGGTGGAATATTGGAAACAAAATTGGAGTTTTTCTTACTCAGTGTGTGTATTTATTTTGTAAGCGTTTACCATGCCAGAGCCGACTGTCACATTGTCCAACGCTCTGACCGTTACAGATGTCATATGAGCCTCTTGCAGTGTGGGCTGATCATCAGAGAGCTTATAACTGCCTGGATCCACTTGTCTCAATGTGATCTAGTAAATGATATTTCTTTTGTGAATATAACTGCCTTTTCCTGCTGCTAGTTACTTTATTTATCCCATACGCGTTTCGCCTTCTCCTGTTCTAAGGCATCATCAGTGGGATCTATAACGATACAGTTTTGTTAGTTATAGATTATCAAACAGTTCACTTCCCGATTTCTTATAAAAAAAAAAGAAATTACTTACGATTTGCTGATCTGCGTTTCCTCACATCTGGTCTGGAGGTCGCACTAGCGTTTTTATCACTGCCATATAACCACATCTTTGTGTTCTCGCCTTCCACACAATGTTCACCATGTTTCTCACTCTTTTTTATGGTGGACTATTGTTCTTTTGCCATTCGATACAACTATTTCCTCATACACTGCTCTTCCCAGCCTAAATATTGTGACTCAATTACGTGTTTCATCTTGTTTTGTATGCTTGCCTATTTGTTGCCAACCTAACGAAGTATATGTTCAATACTAACTTCTATTTATGATTTTTATACCGTATGTGTGTGTGTGTGTGTGTGTGTGTGTGTGTGTGTGTGTGTGTGTGTGTGTGTATGAGTGACCATTTCTATAATCTGAAGATGCCTACCACTGGCGAAACCCTTCATTGAAATTTGTAAAAAAAAAAAAAAAACCTCCGCAACCAAGACTGCGTTATTATCTCTAATTTTATGCTGATTGCTGTATCAGCCAAGATGATGGAATGGGCGATATTTTATTCAGATTTGCTTTATTATGTAACTGTGTCTCGTTGTTGAACATCTTTCAGATTGTCTCACACTCCGCTATTTCTGGTGCACTGTCAATTCTTCTGCTAAGAGAGCGATCACTGCCCACATGCTTTTGGGACCTAACCAATTCCCGCCAAGTGCTCTTTGACTCTGTGCCTGACAGGCAGGCCGTACCAACTGCTTCGCTGGAACAGTCACAGGGGAACCTCAGCCAGCCGTTTAGCGTTCAACTGTACAACAAATTTTCCTTACCTCCATCCAGTTATAGGCAGTTGAATAGCTGAGCCACGTAACATTAAACGATTAATGCTACACCAGTTCATATTTTAGCCTTCTGAAGCTTTTGTATTGGGTGACATCTTACTCGATTATCATTTAATCCTGTTTATACACTACTGGCCATTGAAATTGCTACACCAAGAAGAAATGCAGATGATAAAGGGGTATTCATTGGACAATATTTAATACTAGAACTGACATGTGATTACATTTTCACGCAATTTGGGTGCATAGATCCTGACAATCAGTACCCAGAACAACCACCTCTGGCCGTAATAACGGCCTTGATACGCCTGGGCATTGAGTCATACAGAGCTTGAGTGGCGTGTAGGGGTACAGCTGCCCATGCAGCTTCAACACGATACCACAGCTCATCAAGAGCAGTGACTGGTGTATTGTGACGAGCCAGTTGCTCGGCCACCATTGACTAGACGTTTTCAATTGGTGAGAGATCTGGAGAATGTGCTGGCCGGGGCAGCAATGGAACATTTTCTGTATCCAGAAAGGCCCGTACAGGACCTGCTACATTCGGTCGTGCATTATCCTACTGAAAAGTAGGGTTCAAAGTGCCGTCAATCCGAACAAGAAGGTTTAATGAAATAAAAAAAATATTTATTTAATTATTATGTAAAAAAAAAAGAATCGAAAATGGATGAAAATGGGGAAGAAAAGTTGCTTTAAATATTTTTGTTATTTACTCTTTCAGTACGAACTTTGTTGTAGAACCCCTTATTTACGTGTGGTAATAAAAATTCATTTAGACAGAACTAAGCACATTTAAAATTACGTGAACTTTAGCAAACCTCTCATGCTGATAAATTCATACTAACTGATTAAGAACATTTAGCTGAAAATTATGTAAATTAAATTTTTTTTACGTATTTCGGCCTTGGCACACATTTTCTAAATGCAGTGGCTTTTTTTAAATACTTACTGAATTCTTTCCCGGCGTTAGCTATGGAACACAAGACTGTCTCTGTTAGCAGAAAATGGTTAAATATTGCCAAGCCGACCTGAACGTTTAGTTATCATTGAGAAAACACACTTCACTATACGTTTAAGTTATTTGCTTTAGAAATTGAAAGAACCAACAGATTAACAACTTCAACGTTAACTATCCGCCTATGAATGCGCAAATGTAAAACCAGTAATAAATTCCGTCAATCTCGGGATCGCTGTAAAAGAAAAATATTTCGTAATTCACTGTTAATTTTATCTGCTCCCGATTTACGGGTTTGGTTATTTTTTTTCCTTTTTTTTCTTTTTTCTTTTTTTTTTTTTGCGGAAAAATTTTTTCGTGCCGCCGCTGCAAATCGTTCGGTCGCGGCACAGCCCAGCAACACCAACGATAATCGCTAAAAATGCTGAAAATTCTTTAAAGAAATATTATAGATGACGTGGGCATGCTAATTTACATTAGTAATACACAATTTTGATAAATTATAATGTATTTAGACCACAACAATAATTAAACTTACATTACTTTGTAATTTCTCCTCTAATGGCGGCTAAAGATAGATACAGACGAAAGAAGTCTACTCATTCATAAAATGCTACGTGACAGGTTCCTCTCTCTCTCAGCTCTCGAGGAAGACGACAAAGAATGCACATTATGTATCCCTATTTATACTATTGCTGCTTGTTAATTTCTCTTTGTAATCTTACAACATTATTTTCCTCTGTGGCTGTATTTTACATTTTTTTTATCGCAGATATTAACTTATTTCGTAATTACATTATGAGTATAGAAATATTACAATCATAAATACATCGAGAATATTATTACAGAAAATATTACAATAATAACGAATGTCCTTTATACAAAATTAAATAATATTTTTTGTTAAACAATTACAGTACATACGAATTGCTTCATAGTGGCGTATATAGTACAATTAAATGTCATTTCATTTTATTAATAGTGTGTGTGCTGCTAGGGAACGTTACATAGCCCGCTGGCAGCATTTGGCAAAGAGTTTCTATACTTTGACACAATGGTGCCAGTAACCCTCTGTACAATTCTGTTATTTTTTTTTTTTATGGAATGGCTCTTTTAATTAGTCCCAGGGTTATATATGTTCATGGCTCCCCCATTTGGGCGAAGGCAGACAGGAAACCTGGGCAAAACTGTGCCAGGTCCAGCCATCCCAGTTGGTTCATGATTAATCTTGTCTCTTTAACAGTCATTGTTTTGAAATGATTTAGCAGTTTGTCATCAACGGTTACATAACATCACAGTCACATACAGTTCAATGAAAGTTTGTTGTGTGTGTTTGTTGTTGTTGTTGTTGTTGTTGTTGTGGTCTTCAGTCCTGAGAGTAGTTTGATGCAGCTCTCCATGCATACAGTAAAGCTGCATGCCCTCGGGAAAAATTACGGCTGTAGTTTCCCCTTGCTTTCAGCCGTTCGCAGTACCAGCACAGCAAGGCCGTTTTGGTTATTGTTACAAGCCAGATCAGTCAATCATCCAGACTGTTGCCCTTGCAACTACTGAAAAGGCTGCTGCCCCTCTTCAGGAACCACACGTTTGTCTGGCCTCTCAACAGATACCCCTCCGTTGTGGTTGCACCTACGGTACGGCTATCTGTATCGCTGAGGCACGCAAGCCTCCCCACCAACGGCAAGGTCCATGGTTCATGTGTGTGTTTAACAACTCGTAATTATCATTTTTGCGATATACTGCAAGGTCACTTGTCCTAGGATATATCACTAATTTTTTTGAAATCATTTAGTACAACGTCACTTTTCATAATGTTCTCAATACCTACGTGTTACAAATCCATCTCCTACACTTGTTAGTGTTCATGTTCTCTCGTCAATTTACGGGTATACATAATAAGTGTTCAATGTTTGTCAAAAATCGAGTTCATTGACACGTTATGCAGTTTGTGTAAATATTTTGGAATATGTCAATAATGCTGTAGTTGGTGAGCGGTGCGGAATGATTGTTGAGCGACGCTCGGCGCGGCGCGTCAGCTCCGTGTAGGTCACCGCCCCCGGTGTTAACAGCTACGGCGCGGAGAGGCGTGTGGCTGTCTGGTCTGCTACGGGCTGCTGCGGCCGCTGCATGGCTGAGGTAGCCGGATGCGCGTTGTATATCAGCTCGCCCGTGTGACATCTTCTTGCAGTGCTCCAGCAAACATGCAAAAAGTTCACAAACAGTGTGCTATCCTTATGGGCATTTTTCCTGCTGTGGGAAAGAACGCACACAGTGTTATTGGCAGTTATTATTCAATAGGCCTTCACTAGTCTGGTTTGCACAATGTTTCGTTGTCACAGTAACGCGTTTTATGGGCACACAATATTTTTCCACCATGTCATGACTTGTCATTAGTCACACGCAAGTTTTCACCTTAGAACAAAATGTATCTCTGTAGTCAATGCGCTTTTCTGGCGTCCCTTGACACACAAAGAGTTATACTTTAACACTAGCTTGGTCCACCGTCTGTTATCGGCTCACTGTTCGTGTCGTGTTAGTTCCTTGTCCACTTGCACACACGGCGATGATACAGTTTCTTATTGCTAGTTCAAAACAATCTCGTGACGTATTGCTGCAGTTTTAACAGTCACTGTCTGTCTCTGCCACACAATACTGCACTTTTATTTAAGTTTTTTCAATTACAATGTCCGTTGTGCAATGTTTTGTAACAACACATTCGTAACTTCTTTGTTCGCTCTTTACCAAGGTGTATGATAATTGCGTACATGGTAACAAATATTAAAATTTCGTATTAGTTTGCCCAAAAATCATCTATATTTATGTTCGAGTAGATTTTATTTGTGCATTCCAGCCGGATTCAGGCATATTGTTCAATAACTCCTTTGAAATTATGTCTCACTTTCCTTGCAAGGTCCTACGTAACTACAATGTAGTCTCTGTAGGCTAAAATTGACTTGGACTGTATCAGGCCAGCTCTTTTTACTGTTTCGATCTGCACGTGCTTCAATTCAAGCTTCTTTGTGCGTAACTTTGCGTTACTTAAATTTGCAATAAGTTTGCCTCCCATGGTGCCCTCGGGTCACCACTGGGTGCATTACTCTCTTTGATAATACTGGTTTGAAAATAAAGTTCTCAGGGTCTCATATTATTGTTATTATTCTGGGTTCGAATCTGTCAATCTGACAGCTACATACACACACACACACACACACACACACACATACATATATATATATATATATATATATATATATATATATATATATATATATATATAATAGAAAAGACTGTACCAAGAAATGTTTCAAGTGTGGCACACATACAGAATATCATGCAGTACACAAACTAATCACTACTAAAATGTTCCTCCTGACTGATCTCTGTCACAATTTTACACTACAAATAATTGCACTAATCAGGTTATCTGTGCAGACATTAGAGCATGTTTAAGGTAACACTAATTAAAAAAAGACATAACACCAAAAATCATAAACAAAAGAGAAAGTCAATCATATTCTTATAACTAAATACTTCTACACTAGTACAATATGTCTACAGATAACACATCATTAATGTTCATTCATTTCCAAAAGAATGGTGTACCTTTTTACACATAACACATAGGACTATTAGCCATTTACTGTAGGAATATTTTCACATCCTTACGCGGATACAGTCCCCGTACTCTTCCTGAGTGGGGATCTGCTAAGAGATAGCTACTATTTCCTTCTTGGACCAAGGAATGAAATATGAGGCTCGACAGTACGTTTTGTGGGGCTTCACCTCGATATTGTATTGATATTCCTTAACAATTTCTGGTCGTTCTAAAAATACATTTGCATAGTTAGATAATAACTGTACCAAATCCTGCTGTTGCATTGAGTTCAAATTTTCGGACTGTGATACTTTGTTCACAAGTGCGTCCACATTTGCTTTTAATTGATCAGCTTGTACGTCTGGATAATAGTGATATTGTCCTAGAGAATGATTGTCTAAATGTAGTATCCACTGATTCCTACATTTTATGTTAATAGCATTACAATTAGGCACAGGTACCTCTTCAGATCTGAGCATGGACAATTCTATCCTCCTACCCGTGTTGATCAAACTTAATTTTCCCCGAGAAAGGTCGATTACTGCGTCCCTTTCTCTCAAAAAATCTACTCCCAAAATGCAGGCTACCTTTAAACCCTTTACTACCAGGAACGAGCACGTTATGGCTTCTCCCCCTATATACATCTCTACCCGCACTTGGAGATTAATTATTTGCCGCTGTGCACTGATGGCTCCAGTGACTTTGCAATTGTTTACAGGAAAAGTCAGCATACGCTTTTCTTTCCAAAAGTACTCTGAATAGGTCCATACTCATGACACTGACAGTAGCACCTGTATCTACGATTGTTTGCACATCAATATTGTTAATTTCGATCTCTACTATCGCTTGTACTTTGTCTTTGTGCTCCTTTATGCACGTGGGTGGTTCAGTTATTAATTCATGCCCCATCTGTACCCCGTCATTATACCTGAGCATACAGATTTCCGATGTTTTATTCTGTGTCGGGCTGCTCTCACTCCAAAACTCAGTCGACGATGGAGAGCGTATCTCGGCTGAATCTAGTTTGTTGAATTATTACTGGTGGATGGGTGTGGCTGCCCTGTGTCGCTGACCTCCACTATGTGTAAGTTGTGTTGCGTCGGCCGCCACGGTTGCGCAATTGGCGCATTTTGTGGTGGCGGTCGGTTATTGTCATATCTTTCACTGTTTTGCCGGTCCGGACTGGGCCTCTGGTTCTGTGGCCAAGTTCGGTTTGCATTGTTATAGGTATTGGTGTTCCACGGCCCCCTGGCATTTTTCCATCTACTATTGCTTGGTGGGCCTGTTTCATTTCGGTCACCGAACTTCCTTTTCCGGTCATTGTTCACCGGCGGACTATTGCCTTTCCGGTCTCTACCTCTATTCCCGTTTTGTACATAATCTTGTCTCCTATTGTTACCTCAGCCGTTTCCATTATTTGGTGAAGGCGTGTTATTTCGACCATTTCTGTAACCGTTTCCGTTACTTCTAGCCTGTTCAGAGGCTGCCTTAACATCCTCCTGAATCAGGTCAAATGAGTCCAGAACAGACAAGAAATGTTCCATGTCGTTCTCCAGTACGTTTAAAAGTTTTTCCTTTACGTGTATCGGCAAGTGTGATTTCAAAAGTCTGATCAAATCCCGGGATGAAATCTGATCGTCCCAGTAACGGGTCTTATTAATGTATTTCTCAAAATATTTTCGCAAATTGCATAATCGTGGAGAATACGGCTCTGGATTATATACCTCTTTCCGTAATCTCTCCTGAATACATGTTGACCAATATTTGGCCAAGAATGCCTTTTCAAATTGCTCATATGTGTCGCAACTGTCACCTGCTTCGATTGCCCATAATGCAGCCTCTCCTTATATGTAAGACATAACGAACTATATTTTCTGTGTATGACTCCAAACGCTTGGCAAAATGTTTCTAAATCCCTTGATAAATACTACAGGGTGAATAAATTTCTTCTCCGTTGTAAAGATCTGAAACTGTCGGTTTCTAATCAGGCTTTCTTCAATCACTATTTTGGAGTGACATTTATTTGTTCCGCTAACTTTGGTTGCCTGTTCTGTCTCGCAGTCGCAATTTTTCACTGCTGTATTTATATGCCTATCATTGTTGGACCTGGCTGGCATGACACACGCCTGTGCGTCGCCCTGCAACTAGCAGATTTCCAGCTCCGCAAGACGACGCTTGAAGCGGAATTTCAGTGTGCACCGCCCCTTTTAGGCCCTGCACTTCCGCACTCGAGCCCAAGTCTTTGGCCTCAAACGCGGCGTGCACATTCTCGTCTATTTTTTTTTATATATTCGTTTTCAATTTTGTTTGCCTGTTCGGACATTTTCTGCTCTATTGCTTGACTTGTGTCGATTTCTAATTTTTCCAACCTGTTAGCCAGTACACTAATTTCATCTACGATACTGGCGTTAGCCACCTGGGTAATATCTACTCTTTCGCTCAGTTCTTGCACCGCTTTGGGTATGGTTTCATAGTTTTGTCTCAAACTAACAATTTCACTTTGCATAGCTTCCAAAGATTGCATTAACTGCAAGTCTCTCTCATGCTGGCATCTATCACGCTCTGCTTGTTTAGCACCACGTTCTCTATCGCGTTCTGCTTGCATACGTGCAAATTCATCTTGGAAATTGAGCATGCGCTCGAACATAACCCTTAATGATTGAACTTCTGACACCTCACCACTCTCTGGTCCGTGTCTAGTGCTTGTAAGTGGCACAGTATTTCTACTTTCAACTGAATCACTGGCTGGCAGTGGCAACATTTCTTGCCCTTCTGCCCCCAGATTCTCACATTGCACTTCCTGAACTACGCCACTAACATTACTTTGTGCCCCACTTTCTAACTCAGTATCACTGCTTGCTAACTGTTGTTCATTATCCATGTTTATATTTTTCTGACTACGCAGTCTAACCATAGTCAACAAAAGAAACAAAATCTGAACTAAATATCCTAACACTCAGGTTTCACTGACATAGTCACACAAGAAATGGTCATTTGTTGAAACACATTTATTATATACTACGATAACTAACTACTCAAATGTCCTGTTACTTAAAAAAAACACTAACAACAAGCACACCACTAATGATTCGAGAACACCGCACTGAGGCTACTTTACTACCCACAGGACAACTACACTGTAGCTTTACCTTTTGGTGATCTATCTTGGGTTCAGCTGCCACCTGGTATTGTGGTAGGTAATTAATTTTTTGGTGTAATGAGCTCTCTTCTTCAGCTTGCCTCTGGGTATATAGTGATCTCATGCAAAAAATCATATACTGGTATTACCATACAATATTGGTTAGGCAATACATACAATACATAAAAAAATTATTAATTGTTCTCCAACAAAGTTCGACTACAATAATTCCCTAATTATCTCATGGGTATTTTGTGGCCACTGCTCATTCGGGCCCCGCGTTATTGGGCGCCAATTTAATGCAATAAAAAAAGAAAATATTTATTTAATTATTATGTAAAAAAATGAATCGAAAATGGATGAAAATGGGGAAGAAATGTTGCTTTAAATATTTTTGTTATTTACTCTTTCATTACGAACTTTGTTGTAGAACCCCTTATTTACGTGTGGTAATAAAAATTCATTTAGACAGAATTAAGCACATTTAAAATTACGTGAACCTTAGCCAACCTCTCATGCTGATAAATTCATACTAACTGATTAAGAACATTTAGCTGAAAATTATGTAAATTAAATTTTTTTTACGTATTTCGGCCTTAGCACACATTTTCTAAATGCAGTGGTTTTTTTAAATATTTACTGAATTCTTTCTCGGCGTTAGCTATGGAACACAAGACTGTCTCCTGTTAGCAGAAAATGGTTATATTGCAAATCCGACCTGAACGTTTAATTATCATTGACAAAACACACTTCACTATACGTTTAAATTATTTGCTTTAGAAATTGAAAGAACCAACAGATTAACAGCTTCAACGTTAACTATCCGCCCATGAATGCGCAAATGTAAAACCAGTAATAAATTCCGTCAGCCTCGGGATCGCTGTAAAAGAAAAATATTTCGTAATTCACTGCAAATTTTATCTGCTCCCGAATTTCGAGTTTGTTTAATTTTTTTTTGCGGAACGATTTTTTTAAACGTGCCGCCGCTGCAAATCGTTCGGTCGCGGCACAGCCCAGCAACACCAACGATAATCGCTAAAAATGCTGAAAATTCTTTAAAGAAATATTATAGATGACATGGGCAAGCTAATTTACATTAGTAATACACAATTTTGATAAATTATAATGTACTTAGACCACAACAATAATTAAACTTACATTACTTTGTAATTTGTCCTCTAATGGTGGCTAAAGATAGATACAGACAAAAGAAGTCTACTCATTCATAAAATGCTACGTCACAGGTTCCTCTCTCTTTCAGCTCTCGAGGAAGACGACAAAGAATGCACATTATGTATCCCTATTTATACTATTGCTGCTTGTTAATTTCTCTTTGTAATCTTACAACATTATTTTCCTCTGTGGCTGTATTTTACATTTTTTTTCGCAGATATTAACATATTTCGTAATTACATTATGAGTATAGAAATATTACAATCATAAATACATCGAGAATATTATTACAGAAAATATTACAATAATACTGAATGTCCTTTATACAAAATTAAATAATATTTTTTGTTAAACAATTACAGTACATGCGAATTGCTTCATAGTGGCGTACATAGTACAATTAAATGTCATTTCATTTTATTAATAGTGTGTGTGCTGCCAGGGTACGTTACAAGGGGACCAAGACATGTAACCAATGGCACCCCTTACCATGACGCTGGATGAAACGCTTCCAATGTGCGTTCACCGCAAAGTCGCCAAACACGGATGCGACCATCATGATCCTGTAAACAGAACCTGCATTCATCCGAAAAAATGACGTTTTGCCATTCGTGCACCCAGGTTCGTCGTTGAGTACACCATCGCCGGCGCTCCTGTCTGTGATGCAGCGTCAAGGGTAACCGCAGCCATGGTCTCCGAGCTGATAGTCCATGCTGCTGCAAACGTGTCGAACTGTTCGTGCAGATGGTTTTTGTCTTGCAAACGTCCCCATCTATTGACTCAGGGATCGAGACGTGGCTGCACGATCCGTTACAGCCTTGTGGATAAGATGCCTGTCATCTCGACTGCTAGTGATACGAGGCCGTTGGGATCCAGTACGGCGTTCCGTATCACCCTCCTGAACCCACCGATTCCATATTCTGCTAAAAGTCATTGGATCTCGACCAACACGAGCAGCAATGTCGCGATACGATAAACCTCAATCGCGATAGGCTACAATCTGACCTTTATCGAAGTCGGAAACGTGATGGTACGCATTTCTCCTCCTTACACGAGGCATTACAACAACGTTTCACCAGGCAACGCCGGTCAACAGCTGTTTGTGTATGTCGCCACCGGCGCCAACCTAGTGTGAATGCTCTGAAAAGCCAATCACTTGTATATCACAGCATCTTCTTCCTGTTCGTTAAATTTGGCGTCTGTAGCACGTTATCTTTGTGGTGTAGGAGTTTTAATGGCCAGTACTGTATGTATGTGTGGTAGATTAACACTTAAGTAATGAAATGTTTATCAGATACTTCACTGCCACATTCACCAAAATGATTAGAAAAACAACAATGGAAGGTATCTAATTTGTCACGTATAAAGTATGTAATTTTGGTAGGGTGTGTGGGCATCTAAGAACATTAAATCCGTATTTACGATTTTAGCTTTCAAAGTGCCTTTTGTAAGTAAGTAATTTTCGTCGTTTTCAGAAGACCTAAAATAGTATACATTGTCCTTGATCTGCTACAGTGAAAAGACGTCTGTACTCATCCCTAACACCAGCTATGTAAATGAACAAGCAAATGAACCTGAAGATGATAGAGTGAACAATGGTAATACATAGTGGCAAAATAAACAACTGACTGATGCGGAAACTGTGTTATTTGTATTAAGTCTGCATTATTCGCCTTGTGCTATTTTTCTTTTGTATGAGCTCTCTGTGTGTTTTTTGTGGGTTATTTTGACATGCTGCCTGCTGGGCCTTGCCAACTCAACTTGAGTATTTGGCTGATGCCCATGTTTGCTGTCCACGAGGTTAAGCATTGGTCTCGATAGGAACATTTGAATTATTCAGTTTATATTTGGTCTGACCATAGAATGAAGGCTTTCACGGCCGAATGACATAGCTCCTGGTAATGCTTTCGGGGTGTGAGGTCATGGTCCAAGAAACTATCCTGCTCCTGACGTTTCGTCCAGGACTGCGCTGGACATCCTCAGAGGCGCTCCTCTGCTGAGTCTTGCCGACTTTGAAGATTTCCTAGACGAAACGTCAGGAACAGAAGTGCTACTTGGACCGAGACCTCACATCGCGAAAACTTTACTAGCAGCTGTATTTGGTCTGTTTTATAAAGTGTCTTTAAACCTATATTTGAGTATTGGGCATCGAGATTGTTAATACTAAAGAGTTAAATTACCAGCGTTTCGATCGACTTGCTACGGTCCTATCAAGACGGTTCATAGCTGCGTACTGGTGAATGTGTTCCTTTATCTGGTGGCTACCGACATCACATATCTGAGATATCATTGGGCAATTTGAAGAGGATGTTATGGAGAGGCGGCTGTACGGTATGCTATTGCGTGTAATGTTCTGGTGGCTGGAAGGCAACTCTAGTAGGATATTGGTAGAAGGTAACGTACCGGCTGTCTGTTGCCTGTGCCACTCTCGTAAGTGATTGGTAGGCAAACTCTCGTTGGTGATTGGAAGGCAACAGGCATATTTCTAAAAACAATTGCTCATAATACAAGATGACTCGTGTCACGTCATTGCGATGTATCGTGCAAATGATACATTGCACATGAATCTGAATAAATATTGGTACAATTCAAAACTAGGTAAAAATTAATATAGTTACATACTTTCAGAACGAAATTCAGAGGTAAAATGAATCAGTTGATCAAAGTAGACGTACATTCCGACTGTAATATGCTTGGTTATTCCTGAAAAACTGTAGGCGTTATTGGCGTGAAATGTTCTGGGAAAAGAAACAAACAGGATAGTGTTGAAAAGCCGGCCTGTATATTATATAGGTTACGCTATCATTACTAAAAAAAAATTACTTACATACATGTTAAAGCAAAATATCCATTTTACGGGGTCTCAGAGATTGATACCACTCCTGTAATCACATTTATAGTATTCCATAATGCAGAAAAATGTTTAAAGAACATATTTTCTTTTTTTTACTCTGTAAATTGCTGTTATGGGTCGCACACTAAATGATACATCATAGGAACGATTTAAAAGTGAGAAAATATGTAAACAACAGAGAAGTTAATGTAATGGCAATCTAATAAAACAAGAAACCTATTACGCATGTAGTTATACCTCTATGCAGTTCTACTTCTTTGACATTTCGATAATCGTTCACTTTGTTGACGTGCATTGACATGCACAAGATACGATGGCATGTCTTGTTTCTTTCACCACTGTACACGTTTATGAGTTAGTAATGAACACGTAGGTAACTGTTTGCAAACGTGAACATTAGAAACGTTGTGCATATGAGTTGAAAGCTTAAAATGTAACAAATAAGAAGCAGTAACAGTAAGTAAACAAGCATCGGTGCTGAGTTCCAGCTTCTTTTTCTGTCAAATGGGATTAAATGGATTACGAAAGCATGATTTTCACATCACTTCCTTCCTGTCTTAGTTATTCGAAATACGTCAACAAAAAACGAGTTACCTTACCGAGGACAAATGTGTCATATTATTACAGCAAGTACGCATTCAAGAACAGGAAAAGGTTAGAAATTGCCTTCCTGTCTCTATGATACTCATTTAAGCACTGTACATTTTAGTATTTGTAACAGTTGTTGCGTGCACCCGACTGAAATAATGAACAAGAACCCGTCGTAAACAGGAGCTTGCTAATGTTTAGAGTTATATAAGATGGCTGCAGGTCACGCCCACTTTGGCTACAAAACAACGTACAGTGTACATCTATAGTGCAATCGAACATTTTTGCCGGCCGCGGTGGTCTAGCGGTTCTAGGCGCTCAGTCCGGAACCGCGCGACTGCTACGGTCGCAGGTTCGAATCCTGCCTCGGGCATGGATGTGTGTGATGTCCTTAGGTTAGTTAGGTTTAAGTAGTTCTAAGTTCTAGGGGACTGATGACCACAGATGTTAAGTCCCATAGAGCTCAGAGCCATTTGAACCATTTTTATAGTGCAATCTCCCTTTTCTTTTTTTACCTCAATGGATTCAGTTGTATCGTTACGTAATATCTGACCAATACCAGAGGTAACGAGAATTTTCTGATACTTCGTAAAATATGTTATAATACAATATCAGAATGTCTGGAATAATTATAACTACTTAAAAGGTCAACTATTTGTTCCTGAATGCAGCGTTGTTGGTAAGAACAATGGTGGCACCTGATAGTATGTGAACGTAAGGGAGAGTGAACCTATGTTAATTATAAATATAAAATGCTACCGGTATTTTATAAGATATTCTGGCTGTAGTTGATAATAAACAAAGTCTGTCAAAATAGCTGTTGTGCAAGAGAGTCGAAAGTTTAACATGAGCTGAACTATCGTAGTATAAAAAAACACCTCTGGTAAGAATTAGTAAAATCTGAGAATCAAGGCAGCTGCAAAGTGTTCGTTACACTCTGTTATTTTGTGATGATGTCGCGTTTTGTTCTGTTTTTAGTCTTCTTCATGTCAGGCTAAAGTGAATTTCTTCCCTTTATCCGTTGCACTAAAATATATTCATAAAATAACCACTGTAGTAAAGACAAGGTCAATCATTCTAGTAAGATGTTATTATTTATTTAAGTTTTAATATTTTCACGGTTGTTGTTATGTGGTAAGATTGTACATTCCAATCGCACTAAAGTTTCATGGTAATATAAAGTAACATGCAACGAAACTCTGCTCATATTTCATCTTAAGGAATGAAAAATTACAAACGTCTACATGATACATAAAATGTTGTTCTTACACGTTGCAAAACAATATTGCTCTCGGCACAGGAATCACTAGAACATTCATTTGTCTCAACTGGTGGCAAAGTCGTCGAGCTGGACAGTCTTCGGCGCAGGTGAGCTGCAGCTGTCTTGGCAATCGCTGGACCAAGGCAAGATGGCATATCCTATATTGTTAATGCAAACGTAACATTTCCACTGACTCTCTGACTTAAGCCCTTTCCGTACAAATGCACTGTAAAATTTTGAAATTGTTTCAAGAGGAAACATGCGGAGTTGAAGTACGTACATAAAAGGTTTTAGTTTTAGAATGGACGACTCCATAACATTATACTTGATTCGCGAATCGCCACTTGACTACGTCGCAAGCTTTGATCCTTTCCAACACAATTTACATTCTGTTTCTGTTGTCCAAAATAAGTATCCCG
The DNA here is from genome assembly GCF_023864345.2 of Schistocerca serialis cubense. NCBI lineage: Eukaryota > Metazoa > Arthropoda > Insecta > Orthoptera > Acrididae > Schistocerca > Schistocerca serialis. The sequence goes on along the minus strand of NC_064642.1, from coordinate 601,445,054 downwards.
GTACACAGCAGGACAAATCAGTGCGTTTACGTTCTCTTAATAAGATTGCTTCAGTCTTCACGTATTGTAATATGTTTTTCTGCGTCCAATTTCATAATCAGTTATCTTTCGGAAATTTCAGCCTCATTTTACAAGAACAGCGAAGGTATCGTTTACTAGAAATTTCTATGTTTCTCTCGTCTTCTCACATCAGTACTGTGTTTTCCGTCCCTACACAGGGCCTCAGTGAACTTCTTAAACATCTCCACTTTCAAACGCCATGACAACAGTTCTCCCCTTCCAAAAAATTTTCCACCAATTATTTCTGCATTAGCGCCCTTTCAACCATATATACCAGAGTCCCGACCAAGATTGCCTCCTTTCTCTTGTTACTTCCACGCTGACAAATCTTTATCATACATTCATGTTCAGAAAAATCAGAACTAGAGATAGGGCGTTCATACTCGCAGCACATGAACATTAGTATGTCGTACAGAAATGATTAGCATTTGAATCATGTCGGCCGGCTAGTTCAAGGTCAACATCGATATGACGGCGCAATACCACCTTCTGTTAAACTGTGCCTGCCCCTCTCGTTGTCGCTGTAAACTGAAGGTAATGGATCACTGTGACTTGAGCAGATCTGCAGGATGCCTCGCAGACGTACGGGCGAACCGTACTTATCAGTTTGTTTGAAAGAGGGCGCCTTATGAGAGAACGTGATGCATTCATCCGGGAATAGGACGAGATGAGTCAGGCCGCACCACCCTGACCACACCCCGAGAAAATCGACGGCTCATCCTAATGACAATGCAGGACAGATCTGCATCCTCGTCGGTTCTGGCGCAATAGTGGCACCGGGGAACACATGGTACACTATCAATGGTGATAGTCCGTCACCGTTTATTACGGATGGGTAACGTGCGCATCGTCTAATTCTCCTCCTACCTTTGAGGAATTTGCAGAAACATGCAATGTTGCATGGAGCGACGTCATTGGGAACCGGGATGGCATTACGTAAATTTCCGGACGAAACTACACTACTCGCCATTAAAATTGCTAAACCAAGAAGAAATGCAGATGATAAAGGGGTATTCATTGGACAAATAAATTATACTAGATCTGACATGCGATTGCATTTTCACGCAATTTGGGTGCATAGATGCTGACAAATCAGTACCCAGAAGAACCACCTCTGGCCGTAATAACGGCCTTCATACGCCTGGGCATTGAGTCAAACAGAGCTTGGATGGCGTGTACAAGTACAGCTCCCCATGCAGCTTCAACACGATACCACAGTTCATCACGAGTAGTGATTGGCGTACTGTGAGGAGCCAGTTGATCGGCCACCATTGACCAGACATTTTCAATTGGTGAGAGATCTGGAGAATGTGCTGGCCAGGGCAGCAGTCAAACATTTTCTGTATCCAGAAAGGCCTATACAGGACCTGCAACATGCGGTCGTGCATTATCCTGCTGAAACGTAGGGTTTCGTAGGTATCGAATGAAGGGTAGAGGCACAGGTCGTAACACATCTGAAATGTAACGTCCACTGTTCAAAGTGCCGTCAGTGCGAACAAGAGGTGACCGAGACGTGTAACCAACGGCACCCCATACCATCACGCTGGGTGACAAGCCAGTATGGCGACGACGAATACACGCTTGCAATGTGCGTTCACCGCGATGTCGCCAAACACGGATGCGACCATCATGATGCTGCAAACAGAACCTGGATTCATCCGAAAAAGTGACGTTTTGCCATTCGTGGACCCAGGTTCGTCGTTGAGTACACCATCGCAGGCGCTCCTGTCTGTGATGCAGCGTCAAGGGTAACCGCAGTCATGGTCTCCGAACTGATAGTTCATGGTGCTGCAAACGTCCTCGAACTGCTCGTGCAGACGGTTGTTGCCACCATCTGTTGATTCAGGGATCGAGACGTGGCTGCACGATCCGTTATAGTCATGCGGATAAGATGCCTGTCATCTCGACTGCTAGTAATACGAGGCCGTTGGGATCAGCACGGCGTTCCGTATTACCCTCCTGAACCCACCGATTCCATATTCCGCTAACAGTCATTGGATCTCGACCAACGCGAATAGCAATGTCACGATACGATAAACCGCAATCGCGACAGGCTACAATCCGACCTTTATCAAAGTCGCAAACGTGATGGTACGCATTTCTCCTCCTTACACGAGGCATCACAACAATGTTTCACCAGGCAACGCCGGTCAACTGCTGTTTGTGTATGAGAAATTGGTTGGAAATTTTCCTCATGCCAGTACGTTTTAGGTGTTGCCACTGGCGCCAACCTTTTGTGAATGCTCTGAAACGCCAATCATATCACAGCTTCTTCTTCCTGTCGGTTAAATTTCGCGTCTGTAGCACGTCATTTTCGTGGTGTAGCAATTTTAATGGCCAGTATATTAGCATTTGAACCTTGTCGGCCGGCTATTTCAAGGTCAACATCGATATCGCGGCGCAATACCACCTACTGTTAAAATATGCCTGCGCCTCTCGTTGTCGCTATGAACTGAAGGTAATGGATCACTGTGACTTGAGCAGACGTGAGCAGACGTACAGGATGCCTCGCAGACGTACGGGTGAACCGTACTTATCAGTGAGTTTGAAAGAGGGCGCATTATGAGTGAATTCATGCACCCAACCGGGAAACTGCTGCTCGTGAGGCACAAAGTGTTCTGTCAGTGCAACGGTTCACGAAAGGCCATAGAAGACGACGAGATGAGTGAGGCCGCACTACCCTGACCACACCCCGAGAAAATCGACGGCTCATCCGAGTGATAGTGCAGGACAGATCTGCATCCTCCTCGGCTCTGGCGCAACGATGGCACAGTGGAACACATCGAACACTAACAATGGTGACAGTCTGTCGCCGTTTATTTTGGATGGGTTACGTGCGCATCGTCTAACTCTCCGCCTACCTTTGAGGAATTTGCAGAAATACGCAGTGGTGCATGGAATGACGTCATTGGGAACCGGAGTGGCATTACGTAGTGTTTCCGGACGAATCTATGTTCCGTTTGTTAGAAAATGGTGGTCGTATTTTTGTTCGCCGCAGACAGAGTGAGCGGCATCACAGTGAGTTAACTCACACAAAACATACAGCGCCAACTCAAGGCCTTATGGTGTGGGGTGCTATTGTGTACAACCACAAATGACAGTTGGTGCACGTCCAGGACCGTGTGAGCTAAGTGAATGACATCCTTCGACCCATAGTCATACCATTTCGGCAAAATACATTTTTCGGCAAGACAATGGACGACCACATGTTGCTGCACAAACACGTGCCTTCATTGTGTCACAGGATGTCACAATCGACAATGTGTGAGATATGGTGGAAAGATGGGTGCAGCTCTATGACGCAATGTCAATTACCAGAGATGAACTCTGGAACCAGGTGAGTGCTGCATGGATGACTATACCATAGGACTCATTCGCGCCTGATAAGCACCGATGCAATCTCGCATGGAACAAGTTACAGGAGCCCTTGGCGGCCCTGTGCCTACTAGGCAACAGGACATACGCTGAACTGAGGTGACTGAAATACTAATCATTTCTGCGGAACATAGTAATGTACATGTCCTGTTAATATTAGTCAGTGACATCATGAAAAATAATGTTATTTCTGAATCTGCAAGTCAGACCTCCAGAAGTAACGAAGAGCTTTCGAACAACATCTCCTTGACTAAAACATGAATCTTCATATGTTAAAATAAACGTTTTTAACAGGCTTTTTTTTGTTTCAAAAACCATCAGACACTTGCCTTCCAAGTAATACATTTTATATGCTTACCATCTAATAGACTGCTTGCTTATCCCATATAGGCTACTTTACTCACACCATGATCTGGGCTGAGAACAGAGCCTGATGGTTGCTCATTTCCGTGACGGTCTTCTTCTGAAGAAACAGTGACAACTTTTTCTATTCAACCAACAAATTACGAAAACACAATACTACATTTTCACTGAACTGAAACACAAATCAGGTTAAAGTATACTTCAAAACTGAACTTTTGGTTAGTTAAACAGGACAGATAATTAGCGTACGCTGTCCTTAAATTAAATCAACGCATTTCAGCTTAGCCCTTACTAATAACTTTCGGAATAACCATTTTGGCAAGTTTGGTTTCTATTCACCACATAGTTTCGATTAACCACATGTTACCACATGCATTCCAGCTGGACAATATACTGGTGTGAGGCTGTTTGATGATCAGAGGAAAAGCTGAAAATATATGCCCTTTATATGACAACTGACTTTTCCTTCCTTAATTTTTGTAGTAATGTTTATTGTCTTTTGCACTTTGTCTACGTTTTGTCTCATACGATGCTCATTTTTATAATTTGTTTTCTGCATTTGCAGTACTTTCATCTTCGACAGTGGAGCGTATGTCATACAGTATTCAGTTACACAAGAAATATTACTCAAAAAATATGGAAATATCCATTTGTATTCGGAAGATTTAATCCTTTCGCTTTTACGACCTTGTTATGAACAGTGCAATCGAGTGGTGCAGTGTTGTTGTTGTTGTGGTCTTCAGTCCTGAGACTGGTTTGATGCAGCTCTCCATGCTACTCTATCCTGTGCAAGCTTTTTCATCTCCCAGTAACTATTGCAACCTACATCCTTCTGAATCTGCTTAGTGTATTCATCTCTTGGTCTCCCTCTACGATTTTTACCCTCCACGCTCCCCTCCAATACTAAATTGGTGATCCCTTGATGCCTCAGAACATGTCCCACCAACCGATCCCTTCTTCTGGTCAAGTTGTGCCACAAACTTCTCTTCTCCCCAATCCTATTCAATACTTCCTCATTAGTTATGTGATCTACCCATCTAATCTTCAGCATTCTTCTGTGGCACCACATTTCGAAAGCTTCTATTCTCTTCTTGTCCAAACTATTTATCGTCCATGTTTCACTTCCATACATGGCTACACTCCATACGAATACTTTCAGAAATGACTTCCTGACACTTAAATCAATACTGGATGTTAACAAATTTCTCTTCTTCAGAAACGCTTTCCTTGCCATTGCCAGCCTACATTTTATATCCTCTCTACTTCGACCATCATCAGTTATTTTGCTCCCCAAATAGCAAAACTCCTTTACTACTTTAAGTGCCTCATTTCCTAATCTAATTCCCTCAGCATCACCCGACTTAATTAGACTACATTCCATTATACTTGTCTTGCTTTTGTTGATGTTCATCTTATTTCCTCCTTTCAAGACACTGTCCATTCCATTCAACTGCTCTTCCAAGTCCTTTGCTGTCTCTGACAGAATTACAATGTCATCGGCGAACCTCAAAGTTTTTATTTCTACTCCATGAATTTTAATACCTACTCCGAATTTTTCTTTTGTTTCCTTTACTGCTTGCTCAATATACAGATTGAACAACATCGGGGAGAGGCTACAACCCTGTCTTACTCCCTTCCCAACCACTGCTTCCCTTTCATGTCCCTCGACTCTTATAACTGCCATCTGGTTTCTGTACAAATTGTAAATAGCCTTTCGCTCCCTGTATTTTACCCCTGCCACCTTTAGAATTTGAAAGAGAGTATTCCAGTCAACATTGTCAAAAGCTTTCTCTAAGTCTACAAATGCTAGAAACGTAGGTTTGCCTTTCCTTAATCTTTCTTCTAAGATAAGTCGTAAGGTCAGTATTGCCTCACGTGTTCCAGTGTTTCTACGTAATCCAAACTGATCTTCCCCGAGGTTGGCTTCTACTAGTTTTTCCATTCGTCTGTAAAGAATTCGGAGTGGTGCAGTAGTTAACACAAATGCCTATTAAGCAGGAGATTCTGGGTTCGAGTTCCGGTCTGGCATATATTTTCAATCGTCGCTGCTGATTACGCACAAAGTCTACATCTACATCTACATTTATACTCCGCAAGCCACCCACGGTGTGTGGCGGAGGGCACTTTACGTGCCACTGTCATTACCTCCCTTTCCTGTTCCAGTCGCGTATGGTTCGCGGGCAGAACGACTGTCTGAAAGCCTCCGTGCGCGCTCTAATCTCTCTAATTTTACATTCGTGATCTCCTCGGGAGGTATAAGTAGGGAGAAGCAATATATTCGATACCTCATCCAGAAACGCACCCTCTCGAAACCTGGCGAGCAATCTACACCGCGATGCAGAGCGCCTCTCTTGCAGAGTCTGCCACTTGAGTTTATTAAACATCTCCGTAACGCTATCACGGTTACCAAATAACCCTGTGACGAAACGCGCCGCTCTTCTTTGGTTCTTCTCTATCTCCTACGTCAAACCGATCTGGTACGGATCCCACACTGATGAGCAATACTCAAGTATAGGTCGAACGAGTGTTTTGTAAGCCACCTCCTTTGTTGATGGACCACATTTTCCAAGCACTCTCCCAATGAACCTCAACCTGGTATCCGCCTTACCAACAATTAATTTTATATGATCATTCCACTTCAAATCGCTCCGCACGCATACTCCCAGATATTTTACAGAAGTAACTGCTACCAGTGTTTGTTCCGCTATCATATAATCATACAATAAAGGATCCTTCTTTCTATGTATTCGCAATACATTACATTTGTCTATCTTAAGGGACAGTTGCCACTCCCTGCACCAAGTGCCTATCCGCTGCAGATCTTCCTGCATTTCGCTACAATTTTCTAATGCTGCAACTTCTCTGTATACTACAGCATCATCCGCGAAAAGCCGCATGGAACTTCCGACACTATCTACTAGTGCAGTTGAGTTTTGTATGTTCATATAGATTTTATTAGCATACTTTGATTTAAGGAATCAAGTTCAAGTCAGTGGCTACACTTGACGTCAACATTTATCGCTGTTCCTGCAAGTTTTAAATGTGGACTCGTTACCGTATCCGTTCGTGACGTTTACGTAATAGTTCCTTAATTTTGTCGTTGCCACTGGTCAGCCATAAGCAGACTGATCAGTCTGCTCTTCGGCGGGATAAGCAGACACCGATTGCTCAACATTACCACTGGCCATAGTATTGCTTTCCCTGGTTGTATTTGGCCAGTTTCCACTGGCGATAATGGTTGTTGGAAAAATATGTTGATCGTATTTTAGGCTTCTATGAGCGAATGGAGAACCTTGCATATATGGCGAATTTTGGCTTTTCGTGGGCTCTTGTAGGACGGCAACCTCTGGGTTTGATTCTAGTTGCATTACGGCATGGCAACGTTCCTTTATGGCTTTCGTTCCCGGCTTATAATCGGCCGTTGTCGCTTCATGTGTTTCCTGGGGATCGAAAAACCATTAGGACTCTCAGTGCTCTTGCCTTTCCTATTCCTAGATCCAATTCAATAAGACATTTGGCTGATGTGTACATAGTCTTCGCATGCGTCCGTTAACAAGGCACTGGACTTATCGCTGTTTTGCCTCCAATGAAACTTAGGTCCTCAGCAACTCGGATAGAAAACTATTAGTACTGCACGTAGAAAAATTAACGTGTTAAGGGCGTGTGAGGGCTTGTGGAAGGAGGATTGTAACGTGAAAAACATCTCAGAAGATTTGTTCGAGAATGTAAACGTCTTCAATGACACTTTCACAAATGTTTGTTGTAACTGACTCAAGAGACCTTTCCATGTACTTTTGACAGCTGTTGTATTTCGTAAACCACCGCTTCCTCTTCTCTGGAATGTTTATAACGTCTAGCGACTTTAACGGTTGGAGAGGAGTTCCATGGTTGAAGCTTAGTCGTTTCAGCTTGATTGTCCTTTAAACACAGTGCCTCAAATCGGTTTGTAGCACAATAGCTACACTTCTGTTGATCTCTCTGCATCATTACTTTCGTTCAGTGCTCCGTTTATTCGGAAAACTGAAATTCATATCACACCATCAAACTCTCATTATTATTTTCCTCCATTGGAGGATGGGTTTCATGCATTTTGTCTGGAACATCGTCAGAGTCAAATAATTTGTGCAGAGTGGAAATAATGGTCCTACGATTTTCATCTTTACTCAGTACCGTTTGCACAGATGCAAGATTGTCTAACGACAGAGTGCAGGGAGTCACTCTCCAAATCATAACCAGTGTTGTCTATGAACGCCAGGGGCGGCTGCTCCAGTTTCTAGACTCTTACAATTGAAACTGCAGAGTAATATACACCCTCTGTCACTATCATGTGCCCTCCAATATAGAAGTTTCACTCTGGTAGTGTTCCCCGTCCGTATTCGCCAATGACTATAGTCTGTACGGATTTCATCCAAGTTCATTAATACCATATTAGTCGTGTCAAAAGCATTGTTCTTGTCATGATTAAATTATAAAAGTTTTGTGATTTGTGGGGAACTAATGTTAACATCCTGTGCAGTTAACTGAATCATAGCTGTATTTTATTACTGTCTAAATGATGAGTCTTTACGATTCTTGCAAATTTATTGTGAGTTCCATGGATAGAATCATCGCTGTACAATATGAAATTGCATTACTGCGATGCTTAAAAATATACCTTACGTTCAGTACTTCATTTGCACATAGCCAAGAGGGTGAGTCACATGAAAATCTTAATAATTTATTACTGAAGAGATGAGCAGGTACAGTTTTATTCCATATACCATTTTCCGACGTAGTACCCATGGCTTGTAATGCACGCAATGCACCGTTTCCAAAAGGCATGAATATCTCGTGAGAAGAATTTTTTGGCTGTTAATCCAGCCACTCTTGCACCGCGGATTTCATCTGTTCATCGTTTCTTTGGTCCATCCAAAGACATAAAAGTCACTAGGTGGGAAGTCTGTTTACAGTCGTGAGAGGAGGAGGAGGAGGAGATGAGTGTTTATCATCCCGTTGCCAACAAGGTCATTAGAGACGGGGCACAAGCTCGGATTAGAGAAGGATCGGGAAGGAAATCGTCTGTGCCCTTTCAAAGGAACCATCCCGGCATTTTCCTGAAACATTCAGATTTCATATCCTTTATTACTGTTGAGTGGTGTGCGGCTCGTGTTCATGCCGTTGTTTATTTGGCATTTTGTCACATCGAGTGACGTCTTGTTTCTTCCCTACTTACTGGTATAACGAAGTTGCTGGCTTGCCTCCTTGATTGGCAGCAGCAGCGCTTATCGATACTAATACTGTCGTACTATTTTTAGTGTGACCGCTAGTATTTCTGGGTGGTGGTTTTGTGTGGTTAGTCAGCGAGGAACTCTCCACGGCACGGCGCCAGGCCGGGCCTGCTGGCGGAGTGCAAGCGCTGTCGGATCGTGAGGCGCTAGCTGCGAGAGTGACAAAATTGCCCACCAGATCTGAACGCTGAAGTTGAGTGATCAGTTAACTTGTTATGAAGGCTCAACTGTTGTGACATCTCTTCATTCATTTGCAGGATGTTGCTCCCTGGACCGTTTGGGCTAGCAGCAACGTATGATATTTTAGGATTGGCGAAATCTTGCAGCTGTCTTCCTATACGAGGTGTGGCTAGAAAAAAACCGGACTAGTACTGGTGAAACAATAAAACGAATGCAATAAGGCTGAAAGTCGCGTGGCCTGTCACGTGACTCTCGCTCCGCCTACTGCTCGAGTTTCATCTGCCTCCTGCACTCAGTCTGCCCGTGGCGTCTGTTTTAAGTAGTTGACGTTTTGTCTGTGGGTCGGAAAATGTTGAGTGTACAGAAGGAACAGCGTGTTAACATCAAATTTTGTTTCAAACTAGGAAAATCTGCAAGTGAAACGTTTGTAATGTTACAACAAGTGTACGGCGATGATTGTTTATCGCGAACACAAGTGTTTGAGTGGTTTAAACGATTTAAAGATGGCCGCGAAGACACCAGTGATGACACTCGCACTGGCAGACCATTGTCAGCAAAAACTGATGCAAACATTGAAAAAATCGGTAAACTTGTTCGACAAGATCGCCGTTTAACAATCAGAGCAGCGTCTGAGTTAACAGGAGTTGACAAGGAAAGTGTTAGGCTGATTCTTCATGAAAGTTTCAACATGAACAAAGTGTGTTCAAAAATGGTTCCAAAGTGTCTCACAATTGAACAGAAGGAACGCCGAAGAATGATTTGTTCTGACATCCTGGAAAACATAGAAAGTGATCCCACCTTCTTACAAAATCGATGCATTGGAAAACTCCTGGTTCTCCACGACAAAAAAAAGCACGAATGTCAAAATCGAAATTCAAGGCAATGATAATTGTTTGTTTTGACATCAAAGGGATTGTGCACATTGATTGAGTACCAGAGGGACAAACAGTGAATCAGCATTACTACATTAGCGTCCTGGCTACCTTACGTGAGCGAGTACGGAGAAAACGGAACGATTTGTGGAGAAAAAAGACATGGATCCTTCACCAAGACAATGCCCCAGCTCACAGTGCGTTGTCAGTGAAGACGTTTTTGGCAAAACACAACATTCCCATCTTAGATCATCCACCCTACTCACCTGATTTGGCCCCCTGTGACTTTTTTCTTTTCCCTAAAGTCAAGTCAGCTTTGAAAGGAACTAGATTTGAGACTGTTGAAGCAGTAAAAGAAAAAGCGACGGAAGTAATGTATGGACTTACCGAAAATGCTCTGCAGCATTGCTATGAACGGTGGAAAATTCGTATGGAGCGGTGTAGAGACCGAGGAGGAGAGTACATTGAAGGAGATAACATGAAATTGTAAATAATTGTAAATAAATGTTTTTTCCAGCATCAGTCCGGTTTTTTTCTAGCCGCATCTCGTATTGTGATTAATTATTAAATTAACTGTTACTTACCAGTGAAGTGCATCAGCGGTATTTTCTGCCCTGTGGCCATTAATGCTCCAGTTACCTTCCCCAGCTGTAATCATACTTTTCCGGCAGTGTGCCTTTCCTCATCGTGTTGATGCTGTCTGGCATGGCGTGTAGTTCGACACCCTTTAAGTGGTTTGGTTCATATTTTACTTAGAGTGGTTATTGTTCCGTTGGCTGTTTTTAAACACCTATTTCTGAAGGTGTAGTGCTGTTTGTATCCTCGTCCTCGGCCGATATTTTCCATCGTTGTGCCGTTGGTCGGACGGAAGGGAATTGGTTAAATTGTTGGCTGGTCCTTGGGCCGTCCCTAGTTTGAGTTTCCATCCGATTATTTAACTTCAACTCTTGGCTGCTTGTCTCACCTCACCTTACATTTGAGCTACCTTCTCAGGCTGACCCTTGGAATACTTCTGAGCACCACTTGATTTGTTTGTTTTAGAGTTTGATATTAATTTTAGCTGGAAGTATGGTCCAACGCCTTCAGGTCGTGTATTAATTCAGCTCATTTTAAATTTTACATAGAGGCCTTCAGCTGTGTTAAATTAAAATTTTGAAGATTGGTTTTATTTTAAAAAAGAAAAAAAAGTTCCGTAAAATTGGTTCTATCTGAAATTGTTTGTAATCCAGGCCCTAAGCCGTTAATTGTTCGATATGTTATGTGTGGCCTTCAGCCAACGATTTACGTGAACACATTTAATAAGGCCTTCAGATGTGTGTTTTCCTTAAAGGAAAATT